>NC_068560.1:5960714-7251071 GCF_022201045.2 Citrus sinensis
TAAACACATGCAATAGCAAGTTCTTTGCAATTCTTCTACTATATATATTAAATTGGATTGGAAAAAAAAAATAGAGGATATTCTACAGGTGATAACCAAATGTTCGTAATATAAAGTTTGAAATTTGAAGATGTAAAAGTTTGCACAGATGAAATTATGCGGGATTTCATGTGATTCTACGCACGGATAAAATTGTAAATCCACATAAGGGGTTTCATTAAGTTATTTAAGGGGTGGTAATAGTACCACTCTTCCTCAAATCATTCAGTATCTTTAGACCCGTACAATTCTTTTAAGCAAACAAATATTGACCGTGTGTTTCGTAAATCATTCAAAGTGCTTTTCTAAAGAGATTTCTTCAATATTTTTGGGTGTCCGTAGCCCTCATCTATATATTCTTTTAACCCCAACTATTCTTTTAACTACGAACGATATTTCAAAGGCACTCTGTCTCCGGTGGATATATGTGTGTGTGTGTGTGTGTATGCATGTACGTATGTATATGTATATATATTTTTCTCTTTTAAGCAGAGGAAAAATTATAATCATTTTAAATTGAATAAAAAATTTTCATACAGAAAAGAATACATACCTAATAAGAGTATAGTTTTCGTGACTTCAAATAATGGAGCTCATCATTGAAGATTAAAAAAAGTGAACGATTTAAAAAAAAAAAAGGCTAAGTTGTTGAGTTATCAAATTTAAGTCTTCTTTTTTGCAAGAGCCTGGAGTTTCCCCTCTCCTCTGGCATTGCTAGCCTTCTTACTTGTGAATCTCATTTCTATTCTTTTACAAATTCAAGGAAATAATCATAAAATCTAACTTTTTTCTTTAATTAATCGTTGTCTTCTCTCACTTCTAAAGTTATTAACGGTTATTCTTAAAATAAGGCATAGGGGTGGGCAAAACTAAACCGGAACAAAAAAAATTCGGTTCGGTTCATTTTTTCGGTTTCGTTTCAGTTTTTTATTTCAAAAAAATCGAATATAGAGATAGCGAACTAAATCATTCGGTTCGGTTCGGTTCGGTTTTCGGATCAAACTTTAAAAAAGCCGAACCGAACCGATAATATCATTCAAGTCCCTTTCTTTTATAAAATTTTAGTCTGACACAATATTTAGAAAATATTTGCATATAGAAATTCTATTATGGCCTAATATGTTTTGCAGACTTTTCAAAAGGGACCTTGACCAAAAGTCAACAATGCAAGATAACATTCTGATCTCTTTTTTTTTATAACTTATATTACGGCGCATAAACTTATTTTATTTTATTTACGTTTTGAGCCAAGAGTTTTGATATTAAAAACAATGACGATGATTCTGAAAAGTATTCAGTTTAGTCCAAAACTTTTTTGGGTATACAAATCCGTAAATTATATTTTTTGTTGTTGATTACACATTGATTATAGTAGGCCTTGTGTGCAAGTTAAGATGAACCGAAAAATTGATTTGTTAATATGATCCATTATCGAAAAACTCAAACCGAACAAAAAAACCAAAGTCAAATCGAAACTGAACTGAACCGAAAAATCGAAGTCAAATCGAAACTGAACCGAATCGAACCGAACTATCAGTTCCGGTTCGGTTTTTATTTTCTCTAACAAGCAAACAGATTTTTTGATTTTAAGATCTGAACCGAACCAAAAATAAAAATTTACTGAAATCAAACCGAACCGAACCGAAATAATACCCATCCCTAATAAGGTAGGTGTCTTTAGAAAAAATTATGATCATTTTAATATTTGTTTTTTGGTAAAAAGAGGAAAGAGATGTTGAGGGGACTTTTGAGGGGTCCCGTAGCGCCACTCTTGGGTGGTACGCCAACTGGGAAGGAATAAATTGAGTCGGTCAAAAGTTTCTGTCAAAAGCAGACATCGGGATATAAGCCAACAAAAGTAAAATTGTCTAAAGTTAATTAATTTGCACTACCAATTTTTAGTTTAATTTGCACTACCGATTTTTAGTTTTAGTCCCCGGCAGAGCAACAATGTCCGGAAACTTCTCCGTCTCAAAAAGTTTTCCAATCAATGAATAAAATACCAATCTGCCAATAACAAAACAGCTAGTCAATAACAAATGAAAAATTAGACGTTGAGCACGATTGTTAATGATGCAGTTTTTAAAGTAATTAATGTTAGCTATGTGATAAATATAATTACTTATAAAGAGAATTAATTAAGAGTATGATAAATTTTATTTATAAAATATTAAAATACACTTTTTATTAATCGAATTTTAGTTTCGATTGTTATTGACATTTACAAATACTTTTTTTTTTCAACAGTTCTATATTTTAACAGACCTACCTGGTGTACTATCATCTACCAAAATGATCACCTTCCAAAAATTTGAAAATATCTGCAGAAATCTTTGTGCAATTATATTCTCATGAAACTTTAACTTTAATTTATTTATTCTTTGCTATCACATTTAGCTAAGGAACCTTTTGCTTTAATTACTTCCTTTGATTCCAAATATATACTTTGCTTCCGTTTATTGTGTCTACTGCTGTTTTGTTGTTATTCATCTTTCCCTCAGTGACTTAATAAAAAATAATTTATTTTTACTAGAAATAATTTATTTTTACTTAAATTTATTGATTTTATATCCTAATTAAATAAAGATGATTTTTATTTTATGTAATAATAAATGTGTGGAAATGTATTAAAGGATAAAATTGATTCCTTAAAATTATTTTCTGAACTGAAACTTCTTGTAAAATTGCACAAGCTAAGAAATTTCTAGTTCTTTTCTCGGGATGTGTGCACTTAGGTTCAGTTTTTTACTAAATTAAGTTGATTGAATAATTATAATTAAAATTAAGAACCTAATTTATTTTTTCGATTATTCAGCTCATCATTTATTTTTTATTTAATCAATTAAACCAATAGTTTTTTTTTTTAAATTTAGAAATTAAATCAAAACCAAGTTAACCGACGGTTCGGGTCGAGTCGTCTTTAAGGGCCATGGTATATTTGTGAAGCCCTTTTCTTTTCTTTCTCATTTTCGTTATCTATTCAGAATAGCTTTCATATGTCTTTCGGCCATTTATTCTTATGCCGTGTCAGTAAATCAACATTAGCTGTACAGATTATTACACATACAAATGGGCTCCATGTATTCTCAAAAAAAAAAAAAAAAAATGGGCTCCATGTATTTGACGAAGACTAAAATAAAGAGAAAAAGAAATTTATACTATTGACTTGCTTTGAAGTCATGTTTTCCTCTTGAGAAGCTTTCACACACACACACACACACACACAAATATATATTGGTTAGAAAAGAGTGGAAAATTTCATTAACCATTTCTTCTGTAAAGATTATGGGCAAGCATAAGCAAGAAAAGAAGAAGAAGGAGAAGAGGCCCCTCAATGAGCAATTTCATATATATATGTCTACTCGTGTTAAACAGGCATGCAAGCTCTCTTTGAGTGTGATCTGTGTGAGTATTTTATTGAAAGCAAATTTCCCCGTAACCATCTATCCAAATGTTATTACTTTTGTTGTGTTTTTTTATTTTTTTATTTTTTTGTTTCTACTGGAGGGATTTAATTTATATAGTGGTGGATTATTAGATCTGCATGGAAAAAAAAAATTCTTCTCATTTTCTCAGACAAAAATGCATTAAAGATGTGTTTGGTAAGTTGTTTTTACAAAAATTTCTCTGGAAACAATAATCTTTATTTTCCACTTGAAGTTCATTACAATAGTTGACGTTTGGGGGCATTTTGTTGGACATTATACATTATGGAAATAGACACAAAATCATCTTTTGGGGCTTAAATATATATCATTTACCTTTGCCTTACGAAATTTATTTCCGAGCTCTGTAAACACAATATCACAGTTACTCTTGATTTTTACAGTAAAGAAAGAAAAACGCAAGTTTGCAAAAATCTAAAATATCATTGATAAAAGATTGAATTATAAAACTAGGGTTTAAAGTTTGAATGATAGAACTAGGGTGTTAACTCTATTTTTGTACTAACTTAAATAACGTGAACTTGTTAAAATAGACAGACCCGAATTATTTTACATAATAGAATTCTACCAACTGAAATAAGGAAAATAAAATAAATAGTAATCAAATTCGATATCTAAAAAAAGAGATAATAATCAAATTCAGGGCCAAAATAAAATAGTAGCACTGTTGATTTGTCTCATCGCAAATAGTGGAACAATATATTATAATTATACGTCCCATACGGACACATGTAGTTTAAGTTATAATCTCATAAAAGTACACAAACATCCTACATCAATAAGTTAGGCTTCTATCTAAGCTTATAAGCTTCTATCTAATATTAGAGCTAAAATTATGCATGAGTAGGCCCGTAATATCCTTGCTTGTGACAAGGACTGTGCAAAGATACCAATCATGAGGTTCGCTAGCTAGGGACATTAGCTAATACTGATTGGGAATGAATCTTTGGTTACATTATCCAATATTGACTGTGAATGAATCTTGGGTTAAGTACATAAAATGTTTGGGCAACTCTCAATTATCGACTTAGCTTTTAAGTATGAGTGATTTTTTTTTTTTAATACCCCTCAAACTCAAAATGATTATATAATCAGAGAAACATTAAATCGAAATGCATATATGTAAAGCTTTGAGTATCCAAGGAATCATTTTAATTATTAATGTATTGATAATTTCAATTCTGATCTACATACTCTAGTGGATTACAAAGCATTAATCGTATTATTAACCATAGATAAAAGATTGTGTTGCTTTTGGTGCTTCAGATTTTTATGTTTTAATTATGCCAATGAATTACACTCAATTAGAAAAGAACTTTACTAATAATTTGTATTAAATATAAAAATTTAAAGTCGATTTTTTGGATAGTATAGTCAAAGAGGTATTATTATTGTTTTCCTTTTGTCATTTGTGAAACTAAGAGGTTCTTTATCTCGCTTTTAGTGTGATTGGTGTGAGTGTTTTCTTCAAAGCAAATTTCTCAATAAAGATATATCCAAATGTCATTGCTTTTGTTTTGTGCTGTTTGTGTTTTATTTTTATTTCTACTGTAGGGATTTAATTTACATAGTGGTGGACTATTAGATCTACTTTAAAAAAAAAAATGTTTTCCATTTCCTTAGACAGAAATGCATTAAAGATGTGTTTGGAAAGTTGTTTTTACAAAAGTTCTTTGGAAACAATAATCTTTATTTTCCACTTGAAGTTCATTACAATAATTGATGTTCCAGGGCATTTTGTTGGACATATATATGATAAAAATGGACACAATTATTTTTAGGAGCTTAAATATCATATAGTTTTGCCTCACGAAATTTACTCCCGAGCTTTGTAGACGCAATATCACTGTTACTCTTGATCTTTTACATTAATTGTATAGTTAATTAATGTAATTAATTCACAGGAGGGACTCCAAAGCAATGATAGTGAAAGTTTATCAATTCAAAGAGATGAACAAAAATTTAATGAAAGTATATCAATTCAAAGATATGAACAAGATGTTGATCTGCTTGACTTGGAAGCGAAGGAGAATAAAGCTGCTTCGGATGATGGTTTCATTATCGACGAGTTAATTGTGAAGGCATATGATATTAGTTAATTAATTGATGCAATCATATTTTTTTGTTTTGTCCACAAATATATTTGGAGAAAAAATAATATAATTTAATTACATGTCAAGACTATCCAGCTAAAGATTTAACTTTGACAAACGTTAGTAACTTCTAAAATTATCCCCGTTAATGTATAGATCCTGTAAAAGTTTTACAATATTAATTTACATGTCTTTCAAAAGATATTGTTAGTGATCGGTAACAATACTTCAATTTAAGTGTTTGAACGAAGGATTATATAAGTAAGAAAGTTTCATTAGGTAATGTTATGGCCCACAGGTGCTCAGCTGAGTGGTTTTTAAATAATTTTGTTACTCACAACTTGAGTAAAGTAAAAAGAGTTGGACTATTGACACCCCTTCATTGATCTTATAAAACCCTGTGATATTATAATTATATTTAAGGACAAATATAAATAGAATTAACTCCATTTATATTTTCTTTCTCTCTTCAATTTCATTTTGCTTGCACAATATAAATTTTTGTAATCATTAAAAAATCTGAATTTAAGAAGCAATCTATAATTTTTTTTAATCATTAAAATAATCTAAATTTAAGAAGTAATTTTTTAAGCCAAAATAATACTCTGGTAATATATGTAGCAACAAAATTAGGATACAGCATTGTGAGAAAATAAATTAAATAAAATTTTATCTCACTACAAATAATTTTTTAAGGATTCTCAAATTAATTATTGCACCCAAAATTTATATGTCCGATAAAATTGTATTGGACTCATAAAATATTCAATATTTTATAAGGTTTTTCTTATTTTTTCTTTTAGATATTTTTTTTAGAAATTAAATAATAAAGAAAGTTTGAAGAGAGGAATGCAATTATTAAGACTGAAAGAGTGAGAAAATTATTAAAATTGCAAGATTTATGAATAAAAATAGTGTTTATTTAGAAAATGGTACTTTTGGTATTAAATGGAGTATAATTGAAAAAGAAGGTTTCAAAAGGATTTTGGAGGGGTGCTAATAGTCCTACTCAAGTAAAAAATTAACTTTGGTTTGCCCAACTCTCTTTTTTGGTCTTTTTCAAATAAGGTACGTAATGCCACGGAATTAAACCCTAAGCCCATATTAACAAGAAGAATTATTCAAATGAAAGGTAAGGATTATGCCATCAAGATAAAAGCTTACAATGGTTTTACTTTTAGAAGTTTTATGGTTATGAAAGTATAGTGAGAACAATATTAGCAACGCAAAGCATGTATGTATTAAATCTTTGAGCATCCTTGCCCATTCAATTAATTATTGTATATACTATTTTATGAATTGTTTCTGCTTTTAGTTATCTTTGTGGTCGTAATAGAGGATATGATTTCTTGATCATAACATTGTATTAGATGGCAAGAACTAACATTTTTCAGTTATCTTTTTCTCAATGTAATCTAGATACTTGCCAAGGTGGAGAGTCCATGGGGAGAGAATTGCAAGTTACTCTACTTAGCTCGGAATAAATGAAGAACGAAGCTGCCTATGTTAATTATAAAGGTATGTAACATCTGTAAATTGATAAAAATCCAACTATTTCTTTTCCTATAATTACATTGGGAGAAAAAGAAATTTAAATTAGATTTTAAAACATCCCAATTAAGCCATAAGTTTACAATTTTTTCTAACGTAATTCTAGAATTATCCCTGTTAATGTATCTTGTAAAACTTCACAATTTTAATTTGCTTGTATTTCTAAAGATATTGTTAGTGTTTGGTAACAAAACTTCAATTGATGTGTTTTAATTATATTAGTAAGAAAGTGTTGTAATAGATCATAGTGGCTCAACTAAATGGTTTTTAAGTAATTTTATTTAACTTGTCATTCAAGTTCAAATTTGAGGAGGTAGGGGCTAAAAAATCGATTTGAATTTTGTTTATCTACTATTTTTTTTTAAAATCGTAATGTTAGAGATTTAAACCCAAATCGTAATTAAGTAAAGGAATAATTAAGATGAATGCTAAGGATTAATTAAGACATAAAATTTATAAAATTTGATAGTTATGACCATGTAGTCAGAACAATAAAAATAGTAAATGTTTGAGCATCCTTGGCCCCACAGAATCATTTTATTTACTTTATATATTTCATTTCACGAATTGTTTCTGCCCTTAATTTCTCTTCGTGGTCGTCATTGAGGATATGTTTTCTTGATCATTTGCGTCGCTTGCTATTCTTTTTGTTTTTTTGTTTTTAACTATTTTTATTCATTAACACGTGATTTTGTTTTGAAGTTAATGTTAATGGAAAAGATAAAATAATATGTTTATCTAATATATAAAAGTTATGGATGATGTGTGCAGGGGTTAATTTAGCTTTTTTATACTTATCATATCTTATTAGGAAATTCAAAAAAAGAAAAAATTCAACCTCTGCAGGTACCATGGCTTACTACATACCCTGCCCTCCTTATCGATGAGTAGTGATGATTATGAAGATATTGAAATAGAAGTTGATGAGACAGTGTCTTATTCTCATGAATATAATGAAATCGATGGTTCTTTAAGCCAGACCACTACTACCAGTTCAACTAATGAAGATGAACAGAATAATGTCAGCTTCAGAGCCGAGGATATTGAAATAGAGCGATTACAAGGTGATTTTGGTGATCATCATTATGAAGATATTGAAATAGAAGCTGGTGAGGCAGCAGTGCCTTATTCTCATGAAGATGAAGAAATTGATGGTTCCTTAGAACAGACCATTACTAATATTTCAACTAATGAAGATGAACCGAGTATTATCAACTTAGGAGCTGAGGAGAGTGAAAATCTTTCGGATATTGGTTCAACTGATGTCAATGTTGGGCACCGGGAGGTGAGCAGATGTGGTCCATTATTTTAAATGATTCAAATCACTATTTCTTTAAAAATTTTATTGAACTTTTAATAATGCATATCATCATTATTTTTTTAGACTTGATCTAATCATTAATTCATAAGTTCTCGGCTAGTTTTTGACTATCTAATAAAACACCTGGCCCTTACCTTTTTCATGTAAAATTTCATCGTAAAACATGTTGGAACTGATGACACATGATTAATAATCCCTGTCATCCTAATCAAGTCAAACCCACAGACTTCAATTTGTATTATAATCCTTTCGGCTTAGCGTCAGGAACCAATGAATTTATATTTTTGCTTAAGTACTTAATTATTAAATCAGTTTTTGTTCAAATGTAATTTTAGTTAGATTATAATCTAGTTATATATATAATCATTCTCAAGTATAGGCGTTTCCATTTTATTAATTACAGACATGCTGTTAAGTCATGCAATTTAATAGAATTGATTTTCAATACACTATAAAGTTGTGTGGTTCAATAATATTAAAAACTGATTTTATTAAACTTTATAACTTAACAGTGTGCTCTAATCTGGAGTCTCGGATTGAAACAATTTCTGTGGACAAAGGCCACCAGTGGCTGCACATAGTGGAACCCACCATGTGCAGCCAACGAATAAAAAAAAAAGCCATAGGGGCCGCTGGATTGAAATCTAAAGGCCCTTGGTAGATTTCCGCAAAGTGATCCAATCCAGGACTCCCGAATTGGATCACTGTCCTATATATATATATATATATATATATATGTATATATATATGTATATATATAATCACAATGCACACGAATGTTTTTTTTTTCTTTAACTTCGTTCTTTATTTATAAT
Organism: Citrus sinensis; assembly: GCF_022201045.2. Classification (NCBI taxonomy): domain Eukaryota; kingdom Viridiplantae; phylum Streptophyta; class Magnoliopsida; order Sapindales; family Rutaceae; genus Citrus; species Citrus sinensis. The sequence continues at coordinate 5,969,980 of NC_068560.1, forward strand.
CATATTTGTTTTCCACTTTCAACATAGGTTGATTTAAGGTTGATCCTTTCAATCACAAACTTTGTGCTAGAGCTTCCCTCAGCTGTATTTGACCAGCTGTCTTCAGTGCATAAACCTCTGTACGCTCTCTTGGGTATGTTAATGTCATTCACAGCCTTGTTTTTATGCATTGGAGAGCTTGTTTATAAAGCTCGAAAGGAAAAAGTTACATGGAAATGGAGGGGTACATTGCCGTGGTTATATTATCCATCACAAAATCAGAAGCCTTTCGGTAACTTCAAGGATATTTTTGGATTGGCATGCGCACTTTGTCAGTGTACTGTGACAGCAATTGATTATAGTTTCGTTCATCGACATGCAGATAATCCTATCAAAGTATCACTTTTGCCCATTATTTTTGCCTTTGGTCAATTATGTTCTGAGTTTTGTGGGAAATCCAGATAGGACTATTAAATAAAGATGAGATGCCATTAACCGTATGGAAAATTATGCAAGAGCAACTGATTGGAAGGTTAAGTTCCCGACATCACCCTCAACATTCATATTGATCTTGATTTTGATTTTGTTCTCTATATAGATTATTACTTGAGATAACCACATGTGAGTGTAGCTGATTGAAAGTTGTTGCTGTAAACAAAAAGTGGTAAGATTCTTGATATCATAAGTATCTAGTATTATTTAGAGAGATGTAATCCCATTAATTATATAGTGGAATGTCATATTGGACTACGGTCCCGTATTTTTTTTCAATTTAGGTTTTCTACATAAAATTTGTGTCTGTTGCAGTCGACTTTACTACCTCATATTGTGTTATTTTAATTTCTAATTATTTGGTTGTGCAAAAAAGGAAAAGAGTTAATTTCTAATTTGTAAATTATAAATTCACGCTAAACTAAATAGATAATTTATTATTTAGCTAGTTCTTATTTATGCCACCAATTAGTGGCAAAATGAGTAAACTAATCGAATTTGAATCAAATCCTAAATGAAATATTAAGTGAAAATTCAATAGATTCGATTTCAATTTGTTTACTTAATGAACATTTGATTCATTTAATTTGTAGAAGAAATCGATCGAATTGAATTTAGATTTATTTATAATTTATTTAATTCATTTTGCACAATTAATAAATGAATCGAATTGAATTTGTGTTCATTTAAAATTCATTTACAAATATTAATTAATAAGAAAAAATCCAACAAATAAAATCGAGTATTCAAACATAATTAATGTCATCCATACTCCCACTTACAGATCATAGCAATTCAAATAATAGTAATTAAAATCCAAACTATAGCCTGAAGTGTCTTCTATTCAATTCTTTGATCTTTGACTCTGTCACCTTGGAAACAAGGATCCTGCTAAAAAAGAGAAAAGGGAATATTTTCAAAATTAACCCCACGGAAAATTTTCACATAAAAATCTTATTTAATTTCCGTGAATCTGCATACAAGAAATGGGCTCCATCTCCAATCTATTGACGACGAAGAAATAGAGGGGGAAGGAAAAAGAAAAAAAACAAGTCGACTTATCTGATCAAAACGCACCCTCTGTTAATCTTTTATATAGAATCAAGGTTACTTTTGGATTCAGCAAAGAAAAATGGGCTCTTCATCGTTCAACGAGATGCTGCAGCCACCGCCAAACAGCGTTGAAGCAGGCATCATAATTGCTATCAGCATATGGACGCGGGGCGCGGAAGCCAGCGGCTCGCATGTCCAGAGTAATTAGCTATACTATTGTAGAGTTTGATCTGCTCTTAATTCTTAACAAGATAAAGAAACTCTGCCCATGACCACTCTCAAGACCAATTCAAGTTGCTCACACACTCAAAGATCAATCAGAATGATTCAACGATGACTATAATCTGAAACAAAAAAATTTGTAAAACAATCAAGATGAACAAGAAACTGAATCAAGCATTCAATACAAAGAACACTCAGAATTACGTGGTTCAGTGATGAAACCACCAGTGGTAGCCTTATTGATGATTGATCAAGGAATGAGTTACAAGAATGCGAAACTGACATTATAGAGAACAAGGTTAAACTTTCTCCCATACAAATCTCTCTCTACAATCTCTCTCAAAACAAGCTGGAAACTCAGCTTATAAGGACGCTGCTCAACAACCACAGCAACCCAGATTGTACAGATGAATGCCACGTGCTCCCACGACTATTATAACAAACTGAATCACTTAAGTAGGCACGATCTTAAGCAAGTGAATTCCTAAAATCAGTTATGATTGAAACGCAGCATGTGAATGCCGTTTAAGTGATCATGCTTGAATCTTGTGACTTCATTTAACCAATCACCATTGCTGGAACGCTGCCGTTTAACCATGAGTGTTTGAATTCACGCCTCAGAAATTCCAAGCAATCAAACACTGCCCGCCCAAGACTATTGCCAAGATCAATCAAGATGCATATGAACTTGATTACTCAATGACTATTTAAGAACTTAGTAACAAGATTTTAGAGACCAGAAACACAATAATTGATCAAAGTTGCCAAGCAATCACACACAAGAAGAAGACTGATTTACGTGGTTCAGTTGTGTAAGGAGGCACAGCCTACATCAGGGGGAGAAGCCATCAAAATGAGTTTTATTGATGATTCAAGTTTTGATTACATAATTTTTTTTACAAAGACTATATATATCAAGGAACAAGATGACACTCTCTCTCTCTCTCTCTCTCTTTCTTAATTTTCTCTAGAAAGCTCTCTAGATCACCTTGAAACAGCCTCCACAATCAGCTCGTATAACAGGTGATAGCAAACCCATATCGCACCAGATTCACCCACGTGGATAACGGTTTTGTAACCAACTTGATTCTTTTCTTCACATGCTTAATCACTTGCGTTACTTAAACCACGGCTCTTAAACGACTTTGAGCATTGCCGTTTTCAACCTTTAGTGATGCATGTGTGCAGCACATCATTTCTCAAGTCATTAAAACACCTAAACCGCATGACTCTTAAGTTTTTTATTCATCACTTTGGTCCACATTACGATTTTGGGTTTCTATGATATTTTACATTTTGAGGTGATAGGCCAGATTTAGTTCTTCAATTTGCTTGGGTTCTGCCACAACTTTCCGAATAAATGGATTCAGCCCTGAACTTGTTTGTTGTCGAGCACTGAATTAAAATAATTCCTGCCAATTACCATAATTTAGTGATCAATAAAAAAATCAATTTAGTATTGAATTATGTAGGAAGCATATAGGTAAAATATATTATAGAATGATAGTACTTGAGTTAGTTTAATATTTTAGTATTTTATTAATATTTATTTTATTTTAGTTGTATTTGTAATCTGGATTAGTTTAAATTTAAGATAATTCATTTTATTTGAATAGGGGTAGGATCAAGATTTAATAACAAATAGACTTGTTATTTTAGATTATTATTTACGTAACTTTCAGACCTTTTATTAATAATATTTTAGAAAATTTTCTTTTGAAGTTTATCTTTATTGTGAATTCGTCACCGTTTAATTGAGTTCGATCTAGTGCCAAAGTGATGCATCCACTCGATTCTCAAACATGACGCAGCCACTAGCAGGTGACGCAGCAGTAGCCAATGGAGCCCATGCGACGCAGCAGCATGCACTTGATTCTCGAACCCCTGCGCGACGCAGCAGTAGCTAACCCAGCGCCAACGCGACCCTAATTAGCAGCAGCCATCATCAACTTTACCTCAAGTAAGATTTAAATTTTTTTATTGTACAAATTCAGAGAAATTATTGTAGAACTTGAAGTAAGCTAAGGTTATATATATGCTGTTGTTCAGTATTATAATCATCAATTTCGTTCGGTATTGAAACTTTTGAATGATTGTTCATTTTCTTCATAATAGCTTGTGTTTTGCAGCTTGATCAGCATGAGATCTCCTTCTGGTTGCAAACTTGTGATGCTATTTCCTTTTTTAATTGCCTATTATGACGTGTCCCATTTTTTCAGCTTTTGTTTTCTATTCATTAGTTTGAATATGATAATTTACATATAAGTTTTTATATATTTTCAAACAATGAGATTAGTTGTGTATTTGTTGTTGTGCAATTATTGACTATCCAAAATTTGTAGTTTGCTATTTACTTCCATTTGTCTGTATACTTTACAATTTACTTTTAACTTATTGTTATTGAATTGTTAACTTGCCTTATGATGTGGATATTAACTTTGTATAGGATTATAATGAAAATGCTTGTGAATCTTCTAATTTACCTCCGAATCCGATTGTGGAGACAAAAAATGCTCAAGAAGAAACATGGAGTGACAAAAAGGAAAACAGAGGGTTGTCACAAATATTGGATCAATTTGTTTTTTATATTCATATTTGTGATTTATTATGTTATATTGCTAATATTTTGTATATTGGGCCATTAGTTTATTATGTATTGAATAATCATCTCTAATTTAAGTTTTTTTTAGTTTTATTTAAAAATTCATGAAAGCCTAAGCCCGGCCCAGGCCTAGCCCACCCCAAGCCTAGTCTGTCCAAACTTGGATGGCCTTTTAAGGAGTCTGGACGTAATGACAATAATATGGGCTTGAAAAAGGTCAGCCTAAGTTTTTAAATTGCCAACCCAACATGCATTAGCAATATTTGAATTTAAAGAAAAAAAGGTTGAAAGTACGTACTTTAGTCACACCAAAAGAAACGCTTCCTAATTACCTGCGCGGCACACATATCCTGAGTAATTACCTATACTACTCTTCGTCGTATGGTAGATTTATGGGCTTGCACATTTTGGGTTACTATGATAATGTTTACCTTCTGAGGTGTAAGGTTAGGTCTAAATCTTCAATTTGCTTAGGTTACAATAAACTCTTAATATAGGAGAGTGGAGACCAGTGCGCCTTGTTCGAAACGAGAACCCCATTACCCATCTATTTTTTGCTGATGATCTTCTCCTACTTGCTGAGGCAACATGTGATCAAGCTAGAGTTATTTGTTCTGTTCAGCCTCGGGAGCTAAGGTCAACAAGGATAAAACTCAATTTTTTTCTCCAAGAATGTCAAAGTTGATGAGGCTAAACAAATAGGTGATTTGTTCGGTTTTTCTACAACAAATGATCTAGGAACTTATCTTGGAATGCCCCTCCTGCATTTTAAGGTCTCCAAGCATACTTACCTTTAAGAAATTTAAGATGTCCTATTTTCAAAAGGCATCAAGGACTAACTTTTTTTCATTCCCATACTTTATTTTAGTTAATTTATTTAAGAATCTTTGCATTACAATCTGGTCATCATGATTTATTTTCATTTTATTTTGAGACAAAAGAATTGTTTTTGAATTCTCATCAGCAAATGTACATTGCTTTCGTTTTTGGATTGGCAAAAACAGGGAAAAATAATAATTAAACAAGATTTCAGGACATCAGCATCTTATTCTTTTCTTGAACCAAGTCTTTGTTTTGTTTAGCTTTTGTTAAGATGCTTTATTAACCTTCCTCCTTTTTCCTATTGCTAGTATGGTATCATTGTTCATTTCTTGAACCGAGATATTTGCCTTTCCTTGGAAGTAAAGCTTAAATGCTCTTTCGCCTTTCCTCCCTTTTTCTCTTAACTTGTGTTTTCTTATGCGATCGTTTTCAATTGTACCAAACACCACTCATTTATCAATATCCAGTTTGAATAAAATTCTACATTTTGATTTTTCTGCTTCTTCCACATAATTGTTTGATTGTGGTGCTTTCAGTCAGAGTTAGATATCATCAGGACATTAAATCTTTGATTACTCGAGCAATTAATAACAGGTATTTTATTACCTGAATTATTTATAAACTAACTTCATTTTATTTATTTTTATCTCATGAATGTTATATCAACTTTAGGTTTGTGAATAATTATTTTTCACAAGTTATATTTTTTATTTTCATTTTCGTTAGTATCAAAATCATCACTATCATGTACACATTGCTTGCACTTTTATTTTGTAAAAATCATCTCCCACAAATAATATTAAATGAAATTTACTTGCAAATTAAAAAATATGTGCATCTAATATTTTTGTAAAACCATTATTCTCCCTTGGTGCTTACTATTATTAGTACACAAAATAAATAAATAGATAAATAACTTGATGGAGTTGTTTGTGAATAGGAATTAGTATTTATTTAGTTTCGAGTTTCTGCATTACTATTATCTTTTCTGTTATATTTGCTTTTAGCAACTCAAGTGCATATGATTTAGGATGCATTTGGTATCTTCTTTGTTATATTTGCTTTTATCCTCAAATGTTGTTTTTGTATTTGTTTTATAATAAAGATACGATTAGTTTCTAGATAATATTAAAGCACGTTGGTAGCCTTTGTTAAAATAGCATTTGAAAATGAAATTTGTAAAAATGTGTTTGGCAATTCTTTTGGAAAAATTATAAAATAAATTATTGTGGGACTCATCTTATTTCCATTCATTCCTTGCACAACGCATTATCCTGATTGATTAAAGTGTTGTTTTAAAGTGCTATTTCAATGTTATTTTCACCAAATCCAAGAACATGTCAGAAAAGCACTTTGTGAAATATATTCTTCATTCTAATATTTCTGCGAAATAGAAAATGACTTACCAAAAACAATACCAAACAACTCCTTGGCTATAGATAATTATTTGACAACATAAGTACTGAGTTTTGCATATAATTTATATATTTTTAATAGCTCTGTTTTGCAAATTCCTGCTAAACAGTACAAGTGAGAGAAGGAGACATGCTGGACGTCCACCTTCGACTATTTTGTGAGAGTTTGAAAAGGGTGTTAGCAGGTGAAGAAGGCACGTTGCCGTTGCCTGATTCAACAAATTTAACCCCACTTCTTCAAAACCTTCTTACGGAGTCCGAAATTATTGCTACTACTCTGCTGGGAAACTATGAAGCTGACATGGCTCGGCTTTTGTTTCAACTCATTAGAGAAGATTTCGATGAATCTAAAATATCTTTGCCTTTTTTGCAACTGTTGGACTTAGAAGAAAGCGATGAAGACGTTAAAAGACCAGATATTTTAGAAATTCTGGAGGACATCAATCACTTTGTCCATGGATCTGAGGAAGCCATTGACACATTCTTCATCAACATCATGCAGCAGCAAAACAGTGAAAACGAAAGTGAAAGCAGTACTAATATGGCTCTTCTTGTTGGACTCCAGAGTAAAATCATTGATATTAGAAATCGGATGCAACAACTTCCACCCAGCGACAATGGTTTTGATATCAGTGAAAAAAGTAACAAAATCATTCGCCTATTGATTGAGGGACAATCGCAGCTTGATATCAATGAATTTGAAAGGGGCAGAGAGGAGTTGTTTGACTTGTTGATTGAGGGACCATCTGGGCTTTCAGTGGTTGCAATTCTCGACAGCAGTGGCTTCGATAAGACTGCTTTTGCTGCAGATACCTACAACAACAATCATGTAAAATTTTATTTTGACTGTCATGCTTGGATCAGGGTTTCTATACTCTACGATTTTGGCAAGATATTGGATGACATAATCAAGTCTGTGATGCCTTCATCTCGGGTTAGTGTAATTATCGGTGAAGATTATCAATTGAAGAAATCGATTCTTCGAGATTACCTAACAGACAAGAAGTACTTTATTGTGCTAGATGATGTCTTCGATGACAGTGAGATATGGAGTGATCTTGAAGAAGTTCTTCCCGATGATCAGAATGGAAGCAGAGTATTGATATTGGTCACTGATCCCGACCTCCTTACGTCGTTGGAAATGGAAAACGGAGAGAAGATTCGGCTTGATTCAGTGCTCGTTGGAGGACCACTGATTAGAATAAAGTATGAAGGCTTGCAATTTTTCATCCTACACTATGGAAGTATGCCATTAGAAAATTATCTTCAAGGCAAAGCGATTCCGACAGTTTGGAGACAAATTTTTTCTGTGATGGAGTTACATTTTCACTTGAAAGTCTGCTGCATCTATTTGTGTGTCTTCCGTCCAAGTATTGAGATATCTACGAGGCAATTATATCAGTTGTGGGTAGCTGAAGGTTTCATACCATACAACGGTGAAGAAACTGCCGAACATTACTTGAAAGAACTAATCCATCGCGGCTTCATTCAAGTGAGTAAGAGAAGCGCCGGCGGCACAATTAAAGCGTGTTATGTTCCAAGTTTTGTATATTCTTCATTGGCTGTGGTGGCAGAGAAGACGGGATTTGTATGGATGCCTGAAATGGAAGAGGAATCACTGGCAAATGTTAAACGGTGCTTCATTTTTGAAGATCTGATTGAGTTCGTTTCTGTAGAACATTCTGATATGGATCTCCAATCTTTTCTGAATCACAGTTCAGAAAGTGATCATCTTGCTCTGATAGATTGCGAGAATTTTTTTAAAAGGTTCAAACACCTTCGGGTATTGAACATGGGTTCTGCAGTTCTCGACCAATATCCACCGGGATTAGAAAATTTATTCTATTTGAAGTATTTGAAATTGAATATTCCTTCGCTCCAATGTTTTCCTTCACTGCTATGCACCCTTTTAAACCTTGAAACACTAGAAATGCCATCTAGCTACATAGATCAGTCACCAGAGGATATTTGGATGATGCAAAAACTCATGCATCTAAACTTTGGTTCCATCACTCTGCCTGCACCTCCAAAAAATTATTCCAGCTCTCTGAAAAATCTCATTTTCATATCAGCCTTACACCCAAGTAGTTGTACTCCAGATATATTGGGCAGACTCCCTAATGTTCGAACTTTTAGAATCTCTGGAGATTTGAGTTACTATCATTCTGGGGTTTCCAAAAGCCTATGCAAACTACACAAACTTGAATGCTTGAAGCTGGTGAATAAAGGCAAGATGTGGCAGCTCTCACGGATGGTCCTGTCCGAATACAAATTTCCTCCAAGTCTGACCCAACTGAGCCTATCAAATACTGAGTTAATGGAGGATCCTATGCCGACACTAGAAAAGCTTCCACACCTTGAGGTGCTGAAACTAAAGCAGAACTCGTACTTAGAAAGAAAGCTGGCTTGTGTTGGCTGTAGCAGTTTTTCGCAGCTCAAGATTTTGCACCTAAAATCAATGCTATGGCTGGAGGAGTGGACGATAGGGGCAGGAGCAATGCCAAAACTTGAAAGCTTAATTTTGAACCCTTGCGCGTACTTGAGAAAGCTTCCTGAGGAGCTTTGGTGCATAAAGAGCTTATGCAAATTGGAGTTACATTGGCCTCAGCCAGAGTTGAGACAAAGGCTACGAGCTTTTGAGGATATGGAGTGGCGGTATGACATCCAGTTATATCCATCTGGAATATAACGGATTGAAAGGGGTGAGAGTTTTACTTGATAATTACTGATCTGGTATGACTTTGTTTCACCTGCTCAATAGGTTTTATAAATGTGCTTATGTAGTAAAACCTTCAAGGGTTCAAATTTTAATTTATTATTCTGTGTCCTTTGACTTGTGTAGGAAAAGTCAAAGGGGAAGAATCATATATATCTGCAATCTGGCTTTCAATTTCAACTGTAATTTCAGCATTGATCCGTTCAATTCTCTTCATTTCAGCTCCCCTTTGGGGACATTATTTTGTAGCGGATTTGCCGCCAGAGATGCCATGGTTAGTCTATTGTCTATAAACTTGAATAAGGTACGTTTTTGTTGTTCATGAATGTATTAAGAACTGCTGTGTGATCCGACTTCTACGAAAAAGACATCTAGTCTAAGTTTCATTAGTGTTGTTCATGAATGTATGGTTTTGGCTGTCTTTGGACCGTGTGGAAAAAGACATCGAGTCAAATTTTCATCAATTGACTGAGGAAATTGCAACAATGTAAATGATGCCTTAGTGAACTCATACCTTATTTGAATTTTAATTGTATGGCAATAGGATATGTATGAATTAAAATTTGTAAAGTAGTATTGTTACTTGTAATCCCTCACCAGCAAGAATATAACTTGTAAGGTAAAGTTCAGATCAACATTCATTGGCTTAACTGCAGACCAGAAATGCTTGATCTTGAACCGTTTGATCGGTCCAAGAAAATAAACATCACTTAAGTTAAATCAATAATTGGTGTAATGTAGATAAGTTTCAATATTGCTCAAAATATATTGCTCTAAGGAAAAGTCGACAATGACTAGAAATGAACATATCTTTAATTGATATTAATATATTTACCATTAAACAGTTGTGTAAGTATTAAAACATCCAAAATTGCAAATATGCATGTTAAAAAACAAATCCACGAACCAAAACTACCCAAAATAGAGTCTTTGAGCTCCAAAGTAACACCCATGTATAGCCAGCATTTTATTTCAGCCCATGTGATGCAAGCTATAATTCATTTGAATTATTTATTAGAAAAGAGAAAATAAGATAGTTTTACGGATATTTCAAGTTACATGTTGTTGATGCGAGATTCCGGTTCCCCTCGTTCTACAATCAGGATCTCTGCTCGATCAACTTCGTCACGACCAGGAGGTCTCCTCGCCAGGCTTCTTCTCCAGAGGTCCCTGCGTACACAGATAAGTCAGAGTACGCCGGTTGTTTTCCCGGCGCAAACCCTCCGACGCTCAAGTCAGATATGAAGGTTCGGGAAAAGCTTGCCACAGGTCTTATGGCGTTTTTTGTGGTTTTCTCTTCTTTTTAGGTTTTTTCTCTTCTAATCTCCAGAATGCCAACCCTTTTACCTTCGTTGGCTACCTTTTTATAGGCTTCCTCTGAATCTCAGTCTTCCGCTCTTTTTTCAGACGGTATGGGACTCCAACTGCTGCGTTATGGGCAAAACACGGGATTTAGCGTGTTACGCCACGGTTCAGGGGAAAGCGTGGCTGCCATGGCTCTGTGAGACCTTGCGTGTTACGCCACGGTTCTGGGGAAAGTGTGGCTGTCATGGTTCTGTGAGATCTTGCGTGTTACGTCGCGGTTCTGGGGAAAGTGTGGCCGTCATGGTTCTGTGAGATCTTGCGTGTTACGTCGCGGTTCTGGGGAAAGCGTGGCCGTTGTGCCTAGATTCTCGTGCTGGAGAGCACGTCTTGCCAACTGCCGTCGACCGGGTCTCTTCGCCTCTCGATCTCTAGCCGGAATGGCCTTATGCCCCTTATAGGAAATTGGCCTCGCGGATGACAACATCGTGGATGAGCAGGATATTTCTGTTCCTGTTCTTCCACGCACCAGGCTTTAACGGAACACACCGGTTCGCAGAACTCCGCCATCAGATATCTGCTCGTCATTCCTGGTCCCTTCGACGCATTTATCCCAAACAGTATCCCTCCCAAACACATGTTTCACCGGCACAATTTATGCCAAGTCCATGATGGAACAAATAATGTGTAACCTTATGACCCACCCAATAACAGAATCAGATGTAGTATGCACAAATTGCACAATCAGAAAAGCATCCTACAGATCCAGCGATTTAATCTTTTAACCTTATGACCCAACCAATCTCGATCTGTAACCTTTGCTTTCTGATGTTTAACACATTATCTCATCCTGGCAAAAAATCTGAAATGTTTTACGAGAGAATTAATCTTGATAAAGGGCTTTTGGCGGTAAAAAATATTGCTTTAATTAAAAAAAAATTGATTCAACCAAGTTGACCTAAAGGTTATATAAATCTTGATTTAGACGATATCAAACTACATATTAAGGGTAAAATAGAAAATATATTATTTTAATCTCACTAGTTTCTGAAGGACATATTATTGGGAAAATATGCTCTTTAAAAGCATATGTGTTTATTTAATTGTAATAAATATTTTTTCTGATTAATAAAAATAATGAGGTATTTTATGCAAATATCTTAATTGCATTAATATTTTTATTAAAGTCCATTTAATCATATTATATGTATTTATGTGATCACCATGTGGATTCACAGAAGACATAAATACAAGTTATCTTATGATTAAATAAATTTAGTTCGCAGTTAATAAATAAAGTTGGGCACTTTATTTAGGTATAGACTGTAATAAATTCATTGAATGATTTGTCTTAATCATGTATGAATTTATTGATGTAGTACAACTACATTGAACATGATCACATATGAGATTTAATTAACTTTGTAATAACTGTCAGACTTATTAAATCTCATAGGCATTGATTTTACTGTAATCTTAATCTTGAGTTAATTATGATTTCATGATTGTAATTGTTATTCCATTTGAGTTACCAATGGGCATGACACATACTTGTAGTCTAGATTACCCGGTATCTTGGTGGGAGCATTTATGAGTATTGGAGTTATAGATTAACAATATAGAATTTGTACAACACATCTCTTGATGGGTTTTCGGCACTTGATCATAGAATTCTCTGGCCAGAGTGTGTCAACATATTTAGTATGTTGAAAATGATCATTGGAGAAAACCAGTAAGTATCAAGGAATAAGATGTTATTAAATTGATTGGACAGTTGAGATATCAATTTAATTAACGATGTGGTACAAAGGATTGTGCAGTAAAGAAATCAATGTGGCTTGGGACGAATTATTATTTGAGCATACAATTATGGAAGTCAGTTCCAATCTTTTAGTGGAGTAGATTTGGAATTAAATAATTGGGCTAGTTTAATTATAGGCCTAATTATTGTAGCCACTATTGTATGTTCCCAAATGATCCCCGGGTTAGCTCATTTAATTGACTGCACCACTTCTGGACTAATAAGCAAGATAACTAGCTATTTGGGTCAAAAGCCTAAACATATCATTTAGTGGGAGGCTCCATTTAATTAGCTTATGTGTAAGGGGCCTTATGTTATTTTACATGGTGGATCCCCTATAAAATAAAAAGTAACGTGAGTTTTATTTTGGGGATTATTTGGAGCCTAGGATTTTCACTAAAGGGAGATATAAAAAGCTTATTTTCTCTAAAGAAAAAGATAACAGCCACTTTATACAGATCAGAGAAAAAGATTTTTCTCTCTGTTGTTGAGAGAAAAATTTTCCCGTGCTAGTTGCTTTGGTAGTGATAAAGGCGCCCACACGTCAAGTGCAGATCGAACCTGAGTCATAACCTGGAAGATCATTGGTGACAGTTCGTGATCTAACAAGCGTGGTGGTGACGGATCGTGATCTAACAGGAGTGGTGGTGGCGGATCGTGATCTAGGAGCCTAAATCACTTCAATGGAAAAAGTCCAATTGGATTTTTAAGGTACAATTTCTAGAATATAAATTCTTATATATTATATGAGAGTGATCTTCAAAATGTTTTATAAAAAAATTAAAAACCTGATTTTTCCCCAACACATATATCATCTACGTGAACTCAGTTCAAAACATTCATGGTCAAAGCTCAGTAAAGTCAAGGACAAGCATTAGAGATACTATCTATCATAGGTGATATTTCTTGTCGCATTTTTTGTAAGGCTAGTATGATTAAATGTGTGTATGATTAAGCATTTAAAAGCTCAATTTATCATCATGATCATGGAACTTAAGTTTGTTTTGTTTTCATATTGACAAGTGTCTATTCTTGAATAAAATGAAGATTAAAGTGTTTTTATCAAAATGATTGCCTTCAAGTATATGGACTAATTTTTGGAGAATTTGAATGATTAAACACTCAAAAACACTCTTTTTTTCTTATGAACTCAATACAACTCCTCAATTACAACTCTTTTAAAACTAAGAAGCTTTACTACTTCTTGTTGCTTAAATCAACTAAGAGAGGAGGTATTTATGCTTGTTACAACTTAATCATAACCATATATTAACCAACCTACTGCACAAACCAAACCTAACAACCCTACTCAACCATACAAATTCTACTTACCACATTACTACATTTAACACTATAAATCTTAACTACCTAAAGAAGCTTCCATGGACTAGATCATTTGGGCTTCAATGTTGTATGGATCAAGTTTATGATCTAACACTAATTTAGAAAGTTTTTGAAAGTTTTCGAAAAGTTTTTTACTATTACCGGATAACTCAAACTTTAGTTACTTGCCTAATTTTTGTATGCCATTTTTTCCGCACTTCCTCATTAGATTTAAATATATCGTCAGATTTAAATATATCGTAAAACCTTCAAGGGGCCATACAAATACCAACTAAGTGTGATTGCTTCAATCTCAAAATTATGTCTCAACATAGGCTCAACTTGAGTAGCAAAACAGAGTGGGATAGCCACGTATTACAGCAGACAAACAAAGAAAGATCCCTCCCTCCGAAATCTATCTAATAAGAACAGTGAAAGCATATTGTCTTTTATGATTCTTATTTCCCTTTATTTGTTGTGTAGGTTAAATTACAGTGGGAAACGTCACAGGCCAAACGTTCAATTTCAACTGTAAAATCAGCTTTGATCCATTCAGTCTCCGTATTCAGCTGTCTATTCACAAAATAAGTCCTCACGAGGCAAGGCATTGTTTTTGCTTTGTAGATTTCAAGGATTTGCTATAAGTGGGGCCTTTTTTGCAGTAAATATTTTCTAGAGACTTAAATGGTTGTATTCCTTAATTTAAACTTAAGATTTACATTATTATTTTCTTAAGTCTTAGGAGTATAGATGCTCCTTTTCCTTCCAACAGTGATATATTTATAACTGAGACTACAATAAATAAATTTATTATGGCGCAACCTAAATTTCTGCTCTTACTAATTAATAATTTTGGAGGAAAATCTATATTGGTATTGGAGAAAATCTATATTGGTTTCTATTCCAGACCAATTGTACAATTGGGAGCGGAATAGAGTCTCAGTGCACGGAACAAAAACTCCGAACAGCTTTTTTGCTTCTGAAACTCTAATATTGAACCAAAATCAGTTCTAAAATCCGACAAGAATTCTCAAATGAAAGCTAAACCTTACTTCGGTACAAATTGCAGAAAATTTTGTGCAATGAACGAAATACAAGTGGAAACATCGAAAAAAAATGCATGCAAAAGAGAGACGAATCACCAGCCAGCAAGTCAAGGTCAGAGATAGGCGAGTGCACTCAGTGAGTTGAGGACTTTAAACGGAAAAGGTCGAAAGAAGTTCTTTTATTTTATTTTATTTTCAATATTTCCAAAACTACCTCAACTCTATTAATAAGAGGGGGGTTAAAATCCTAACACAAACTTTTAAGCTGCTAGCTGATTAAAAGTTGACGAGTTATGTAATCGCAAGTAGAATTTGTCTGAGGGTGAGTGAAAACAATTACATCGTACTCAGGCCAGTAGGAGTTTGGGATATTTATAAAAAATGGGTGCATTTGAACTCAATTACAAATGAGTTTGGGATATTTATAAATAATTTGGATTCTAAATGATGTGGCAGTCATTTAAAACGGGATTAACCCTTCAACAAATTAATCAAAAAATCATTATATATAGTACAACGGGAAAACCATCCTCTAAGTACTTATTATTTTTTAATCCTCACTTTGAGACTTCTGCTGAAGTTTTGAACACAATAATCCGAAGGAAAAAATTATGGGCCACATGGAAATTTTGATAGGATTATTACTGTGTCTAAGGAAGCAAGCATAATTAGTTATTGTGAAAATACACTGAAAAATGGAACAAAATAATCCAATAAATACAGTGACAGAACCGAAAGGCTTGTTACTCGGTGGTGGATAATATAGCCAAGGAATAATTATTTTCTCCTTCCATTTCCATGCAACTCTTTCACTTCTCACTTTGTAAATAAGCTCAGAAATGCAAACGATCATGGTGGCCATAGACATTAACATGCTAAGTAATGCGTACTGGATTTTATGGGCCGATGAAAGTTGGTCGAAAATAGCCGACGGAACCTCTAGCATGAAATTGACAATGACAAAGGTTTGCTCTGGCGTAAGCTGTATTACAAATTTATCATCTAGTTATACAAGGAACTAGGATATACGAAAATTTTTCAATCCGAAATTAAAATTAGCGATTGTAGTCCGGGATGAGTTTATAACATTGTAAATGGACCTTTACATTATTACTGCAAAATATTAAAAAAATAATTTATAACTATAAACTCCTCCTAAATATTAATCTTGGAATTTAATTCCGGACCTAAAACTGATTTCTGAGATGTATATTGAAGATATGTAGATTTATGGGATAATAACACAGATCCTTATCTTTCTTCATCATTACAAAAAATACAAACATTTTGTTTTTAATTTTCCGGAAATGGGTTCCTGACAAATGGTAATGATTAAATAGTTTTGGTGTTAAGCTAAATACTGTCGGTGAAAATCTAATACTAAAAGAGTAATTTTTTTCATTTTAAAAAATCAAGGCTTAATAATTAATTACTTAATACAAATGGCAATAATGAGCTTATTAGTTGAAATATTAAACTCTCCTTTTGTAATTTTTTTTAAAAAAAAAAACTGTTTTTGTGTATCTACTATTTTACCCAAGATGTGCTGTAAAATCTCACAATTGGTCCAATAAAACTTTCTATTTATAAAATAGTACGAGAAAAAAGAAAGTTGAAACTAAGAATATTTGTTTTTAAAGGGCATAAGAGTTTTGATAGATTTTGAAACATGTGGAGGCAAACCATTAATATATTTTTGGAAAGGTTAAATTCTTTACCTTTCGAGTTGGGTGATCTCTCTTGAGATCCGCCTTCGGATCTTCAATATCGCCAAAAGCATTTTCTCTTTCTGTTTTGATTCCTATAAATTTGGAGTTCTCATCAGTCGCCTCAGGTACGAACGGAGGAAGATCAGCGTGAGAATGAGGGTCATTGTCCTCAGTTGTTCTACTACTCTGGAATACAAATGCATACCAATTATTACGAATTAAATACAAATGCAGGCCAACTATTGTTCCAGTATTTGAGTTTGAATTGATGTAACAGTGTATTTGTAATCGGCACACCGAGATACCTGACCGTACTCATAAATTAAAAGGGACGATGATTGACTGACCTCTGGACTCAAGTCATCTTCTATATGTGGTTCCGTAGGCTTGAGATCTATATCATCGTCCTCTTCCGCATTTATGCTCAGGTAAATAGAAGAGGGTGATGACCCAACATCAGAATGGGTGCCATCACTCTCATTTGTGCTTGAGCCACTACCCTGAAATTCATCATTAAAAAAATAATGCGATTAACTAAGAGATGGCACTCACACAGATTCCGCCAATCAATCAATGTGCAATTAATGCATGTGTACATATATATATAGTAGAGAAGAAAATTCCACATATACAGTATGTACGGAAAAAGAATAAATTGAAACTCGATTGCCAGGATGGGGAATGCCTTCTTGAGTTTGGTCTTGTATTGCCATACAATAATGTTAGATTTACAGAGTTGTGACACAAATTAAATTTGTATCCTAACTAATGCGATTTATGTGTCATTTAATATTCTTTGAGACCTAATCTGATAATTAATTATTGAGTTTCATCATTTCTCTATTCTCATCTATGCTCAACGCAAATAAAAAATACGAACAAATAGAGAATAGTGATATACTCACCCCACTGCTAAACGCCCTTACCTTGAACCCCACTCGAGCAAAAATAGTTTTCAAAAAAGAAAATTTGATATACAATTAAAAAAAAAAAAAAAGATTGAGTGGGTTTGGGGTTTATTGATGGGGGACAGTCGTATGGTTATGATAAATAGAAACCTCGATCACTTGGGATCGGGATCGCTTGTTGAGTTTAGTCTTCTTAAGCAGCTTGTCATGTCGTTTCTTCATTTCAGCAACAGCAGCTCTCATTTTCCTTCGACCTCCTCTGGTAGCACTCTTGATATCGACCCTGAAGTCTTTCAAAAACTTATCCATTTTTTAATGTAGTAAGAAATTAGTCTTTTTTCACTCTCTTACATATACTATATTGCATGCCCACTGTTTCCTCTGTTTAATTAATTTGTCAGTGCATTCAATTGCTGGGCATCGAGGCTCTAGTTTTTTACAACAACATTTAATTAGAATGAAATTGAAGGGAGGAGGGTTTGAAAATAACCCTTGGCGAAACGGATAATGATCAGGCCAACGATGGTTTCTAGGTAAATTGTCTTGGTATGCATGTCTTTATTTGGAGAATTAATATTGGTATGATACTATGATCACAGATGAGAGAATGTTTGTCCGTGCAGCTTTATCGTGGCATATATCACATATACGATATTATTATAAATTCCCCTATCCAGGATTCGTCAGTTAATTTTATTTTAAATTGACACGTTACTGCATACGCACACGCAAGGGGTTAGGTTATGCTCAAACACAGGACTTTCGCTCGAATACCACACTAATTAATGAAGTCATTTAACCTAAGCTAATTATGTAAGAATATAGCTCATGTTTTACAAAATGGAAAAAGTCGCCCGCACCCCAATTTTTTTTTTTTTTTTTATAAATAAATGGTCACACCCATGAGTTTTATAAATAGTCATATAAATTCAAAATAAAAATTCAATATTAATTATAAATACGATAGATACTAAGATAAAATAATTAATAAAAATAAAATATTAAATATAATTAATTAAATGACATATATATGATATGAAAATTATTTTTAATATTAATCTAATACAGACGTAATAAAAAATTTATTAATAAAATATATAATACAGATTTTGTAAGTTATTTTGAATATTAAATGCAATTATTTGAATATTATAAACTTTTGCATGAACATGTTTTACTAATATTAAAACATATCTGTTATATTAATAGTATTAATACAATTCTTTTAATATTCAAAATGATTTATAAATTTATATTATTTTTTTATATTAGATCATTTTAATATAGAATTTTTTAAGTGATTTTTTATTGTAATAGTTGAAGGGTATAATCATAAAACAGAGGTGTGTGTGATCATTTACGAAAGCCTCATGACTTTTCATTAGGAAAAAGACACCTACACTCTCAAGCTTTGAGGAAATGGTCACAAACAGAGGCGGATGTAGTGTAGGACTAGTGGGGGCTCAAGCCCCCACTGAAAAAAAAAAAAAAACTCATTTTTGTTTAAAAGAAAAATTAATAAATTTTTAAATAATCCCTGTCATATTATTAAATAGTCTAAGTTTTTTTAGTTTCTACAACTACAGTAGAGAGAACATTTTCAGCAATGAAATTTGTGAAGAATGAACTTCAGAATTGGATGGGAGATAAATGGATAAATAATAATTTGATTGTTCATGTAGAAAATATGTATTTAATAGTATTGATAATAAATCTATTGCACAACGTTTTCGGAATATGAAATCGCATAGAGAACAATTGTAATTATGTTATCAAAAAAATTATATATTCAAGTTTTAGTTTTTATATTTTGTTGTCATTTAATTTAGCTCCCGGTAAATTATTTTTCTAGATCCGCCACTGGTCACAAAGACACCTAAGTTTTCAAAAAGGGACACCAAAACCCCTTTAGTAATTAGAAAATTGATTTTATAGTTTTTTAATTAATACAAATTTCATATAAATAATATATTCTATCTAGTACACTAATAATATTAAATTACTTTTTAACATTTAAAATAATATTAAAATTTTAAATTATTATATTTGCTTTAATAATATAAAATTAAAAAATATCTTAGGTTTTGATTCAAGGTTTTAAGTTTCTTTTGATGAAAGGGTTTTAAGTTTCTTATTGTTCTTTTTTTTAAACTTTTTTTATTAATGATGATTCTGAATAGATGGTTTGGGGCCTCCTACTATTGGAAGACTTCATATAAATCTATCATTTGGCAACGGAAAGAACAAATATAAAATCAAATTTGCTATAGATGCTTCTCTCACTCCGCCTGTTGCTCTCGCAATCGGCTGCCCACAGTATTTTTTCTCTCCTAATTATTAATATGGTGGAGTTAGACAGTTCTCTGAGTTAGAACATATTTCCCTTGATTATTAGTGAAAATAAAAATTTAGGCGGTTAAGAATAGGTCCCAACAGATGGCTGATTGTAATAATAAACACCAAATTAAAAAAAAAAAGTGCTCAAGATGCAATTAGTCAACAACATATGAGTCGTTGTGACAAATGCCACAGTTTAAGCTTGCATATTATACAAATGTATATAATAGTGTACAAACTGGTCTTAAAGTGTTGTTAATTTCTTTGGAGTCATCGACGGTCCGGCCGTTCACTATATATGTTTTTTGTATTAAAAAAAAATAATGCATGCGAGGATTCGTACAAGTTTTTTATATCCAGATAAAGAGTCCAACTAGAAAGAGACAAATCCTAATGATATGACCACTAACTGAGCTATTTACTGCATCTTGCTCTCTTTCTTTTGGATGCTTCTTAATTGTTGCATCAACTATTGGAGTTAGTGCAGATAAGATTACTGATGCATAAAAGTGGAAATTAACAATCAACTTGAGCAAAACCATAAAAATGCCAGAGTAGTTAAAGTTACTTCTAACGCAAGACTCAACTCGAGTAGCGAAACAGAGGGGGTTAGCCACACAATGTGCATTTTCATCTATGATTCTTATTTTACATTCATAACCGCAGCCAGGCTTCCCAAGTCAACTGTAATTCAGCATAACCGCAGCCAGGCTTCCCAAGACAACTGTAATTCAGCATCGATCCTTTACATACATTTCATTTCAGCCGTCATTTCGAGAAGTTGTTTTGAATTGGATTTGCGAATTTGATGAAAGTGAGACTGCGAGTATTGTTGCAGATTAGCCCTCCAATGTGTTGCGCACGCGACTCACTCATTCTCATTTGACCACGTCAAACTTCAGTCAAAGTTGTTACTAATCGCGGCAAAGTTTGTTTATGCAGTTTCTGTTTTGTACTTTAAACATAGATGTAATCATCACTAGATTAACAAATAATCATAATTAAAGCAATCACCTTCCAATTTTGGAAATGTCGACAGAAATCTTTGTACAGGAGTGCGGTAATGACATACAATTATATTATAATGGAACTTTACCTTTAAGAAATTTAAGATGTCCTATTTTCAAAAGGCATCAAGGACTAACTTTTTTTCATTCCCATACTTTATCTCAGTTAATTTATTTAAGAATCTTCGCATTACAATCTGGTCATCATGATTTATTTTCATTTTATTTTGAGACAAAAGAATTGTTTTTGAATTCTCATTAGCAAATGTACATTGCTTTCATTTTTAGATGGCAAAAACAGGGAAAAATAATAATTAAACAAGATTGCAGGACATCAGCACCTTATTCTTTTCTTGAACTAAGTCTTTATTAACCTTCCTCCTTTTTCCTGTTGCTAGTTTGGTATCTCTTTCATTTCTTGAACCAAGATATTTGCCTTTAACCAAGATATTTCCCTTTTCTCTTAACTTGTGATTTCTTATGCAATCATTTTCCATCGTACCAACACCATTCATTTATCAATATCCAGTTTGAATAAAATTCTACAATTTGATTTTTTTTTGCTTCTTCCACATAATTGTTTGATTGTGGTGCTTTCAGTCAGAATTAGATATCATCGGGACATTAAATCTTTGATTACTCAAACAATCAATAACAGGTATTTTATTATCTGAATTATTCATATAATAACTTCATTTTATTTATTTTTATCTCATGAATGTTAGATCCACTTTAGGTTTGTGATTAATTATTTTTCACAAGTTATATTTTTTATTTTCATTTTCATAAGTATCAAAATCATCACTATCATGCACACGTTGCTTGCACTTTTATTGTGTAAAAATCATCACCCACAAATAATATTAAATAAACCAATTGCAATCAATAAGAGAAACTTGACTTTCTCATTGAAGCTACTTCCTTGTTGCCTTAAGATTCATTTGCTCCACATCACATAAGCAATAATGAATTAAACTTTTTATATAAAAGAAAATCACATAGATACATTTTTGTATCCACAATATATTCATCATACAGTGAAATTTAGGTGTAAGAAAATTGAAATTTTTGATGTTTTATTACGCGTCTTCTTCCCCTCTTCTCTTCCATGTGTCTCTCCATTTGCTCCTTAAATAATCTAACTCTAGGGCTTTCTAATAATTGGATAATTATTATAATAATTATTATTATTTTATCAGTAAAGCTCCTCTTATTATGTTAATGAGTTTGTTTTCTTAGGAAAAAATAATATTTTAGCAAATGATCAAAAGTGAGAGCTTTAACAAAAATTCAAAATCTGTCTTAGTTTTCATTGTCTTTGACGCATCTGGCATGTTTGATTTCTTGATTATAACTTGCAAAAGTGGGCACTATAACACAATGATGATGATTAGTGATTCGTGCTGAGAGAATTTGGGAAAAAAAGATATTGGCACAAAATTTTGTAAACTTTAACTTTTCTAAATTTTTAGTAAATATTATGGGATTGCATTGTTCATAAACAAACACATCCCTGCCCTTGAAACTCCTTTTGTGTCAGATCCAATGGTGGCAGAACAAAAAGACACAAAGATGGGTACGGTGTACCCGTTCCACCGTAGCTAGATCCCTCCAGTGCATATTCTTTAGGATGTATTTGGTATCTTCTTGGTTATATTTTCTTTTATCCTCAAATGTTGTTTTTGTATTCATTTTATAATAAAGATACGATTAGTTTCTTGATAATATTAAAGCACGTTGGTAGCCTGTGTTAAAATAGCATTTGAAAATGAAATTTGTAAAAATGTGTTTGGCAATTCTTTTGGAAAAATTATAAAATAAATTATATGTGAGATCCATCTTATTTCCGTTCATTCTTTGCACAATGCATTATGGTGATTGATTAAAGTATACATGCGGTAAGGAATTAATGAAAAATAACAGTGCTTTAAGTGCAAAGACTTTTTCAATGTTACATGTCAAAAAAGCATTTTGTGAAATATGTTAGAATACTTGTTAGGGCTCAATGTGGTTTTCGAATACCTGATGATTTAATACAAAAAAAAAAAATATGTTCTTCATTCTAATATTTTTGCAACATACAAAATAACTTACCAAAAACAATACCAAACAGCTCCTTAGTTACATATAGTTATTTGACAACACAAGTACTCTGTTTTGCATATATTTATATATTTTTACTAGCTCTGTTTTGAAAATTCCTGCTAAACAGTATAAGTGAGAGAAGGAGACATGCTGGACGTTTACCTCCGACTATTTTGTGAGAGGTTGAAACGGGTGTTAGCAGGTGAAGAAGGCACGTTGCCGTTGCCTGATTCAACAAATTTAGTCCCGCTTTTTCAAAACCTTCTTACGGAGTCCGAAATTATTGCTACTACTCTACTGGAAAACTATGAAGCTGACATGGCTCGGCTTTTGTTTCAACTCATTAGAGAAGAATTCGATGAACCCAAAATATCTTGGCCTTTTTTGCAACTGTTGGACTTAGAAGAAAGTGATGAAGACGTTAAAAGACAAGATATTTTGGAAATTCTGGAAGACATCAATGACTTTGTCCATGAATCTGAGGAAGCCATTGACACATTCTTCATCAACATCATGCAGCAGCAAAACAATGAAAGTGAAAGTGAAAGCAGTACTAGTATGGCTCTTCTTGTTGGACTCCACGGTAAAATCATTGATATTAGAAATCAGATGCAACAGCTTCCACCTGGCGACAATGGTTTTGATATCAATGAACAAAGGGACAAACTCATTCACTTATTGATTGAGGGACAATCTCAACTTGATATCAATGAATTTAAAAGGGGCAGAGAGGAGTTGTTTGATTTGTTGATTGAGGGACCATTTGAGCTTTCAGTGGTTGCAATTCTCGACAGCAGTGGCTTCGATAAGACTGCTTTTGCTGCAGATACTTACAATAATAATCATGTCAAGTTCTATTTTGACTGTCTTGCTTGGGTCAGGGTTTCTCTACTCTACGATTTTCGCAAGATATTGGATGACATAATCAAATCTGTGATGCCTCCATCTCGGGTTAGTGTAATTATCGGTGAAGATTATCAATTGAAGAAATCTGTTCTTCGAGATTACCTAACAGACAAGAAGTACTTTATTGTGCTTGATGATGTCTTCGATGATCGTGAGATATGGAGTGATCTTGAAGAAGTTCTTCCTGATAATCAGAATGGAAGCAGAGTATTGATATTGGTCACTGATCTTCTCCTACTTGCTGAGGCAACATGTGATCAAGCTAGAGTTATTTGTTCTGTTCTTGATGTTTTCTGTTCAGGCTCGGGAGCTAAGGTCAACAAGGATAAAACTCAATTTTTTTCTTCAAGAATGTCAAAGTTGATGAGGCTAAACAAATAGGTGATTTGTTCGGTTTTTCTACAACAAATGATCTAGGAACTTATCTTGGAATGCCCCTCCTGCATTCTAAGGTCTCCAAGCATACTTACCAAAGTATTATTGACAAGGTCGAGCGACGGCTATCTGGTTGGAATGCCACTCATTATCTTTAGCGGGTAGAGTCACTCTTGCCCAGTCAGTGCTGCAGGCTATTCCTATTTATGCAATGCAAACACTAAATTTGCTTACTAGTGTTAAAAGTAAAATCGATCAAGCTTGCAGAAAATTTATTTGGAGCGGTGCTAATAACCGGAGGAAGATGAGCCTTGTTGGGAGGATTTGTCAGCCCAAGTGTTGCGGTGGCTTGGGGTTCAAGAACCTGGATTTTATGAATCAAGCTTTGTTGATTAAGTGAACTAGAACCTAGTTGCCGATCTAAAAAGCATATAGTCGCAGGCACTACTTACGAAACATGGCGTGAACCATGAGAACCTGCCACACAAACTGCCAACCAGGTATGGTTCTCACCTTTGGAAATCTATTTAGCGAGTTTGGAATGACATGAAGAAGGGGATTTAGTGGAATGATGGGGATGGTAAGACGATCCGTTTTTGTTGGGACTACTGGGTGACTAAAAATAAATCTCTAATCTGTTGGGGTAAGAAAACTTTTGGTGAAAACCATCACCTATAAACCCAAGAACATTCATGTTGTATCACCAAGAATCAATAATAAAATTATGCGGAAGCGTACCTAAATTCATAGCGCTTAATTCCTCTTTGAAATAGTGTAGTTGGCCTTTCAAATCTACACGTTCTCCTAGAGAGTCCTTTAATTCTCTCTGCGCTTTTTCTCTGATGATGGGACATCAATAGAGAATAGAAAGATACGTGTGACCTGGAACCATAACCATTTATATCAACAAATTTTTCCTGTTGTCATTGGGTATTCCTAATTCGGCCCATAATAGAATTAGAATACTATTGAGTCTTAACACATTAAAGGCCTACACCCTATTAGATACATTAAATCCCATAATACCGAAAACCTAAATAGATCACTTTTAATTGGGCTTAAACTTATATGACAGTCTGCAACACATAATTATTCACATATAAGGCCAACGTTGGATTAAGGATCCAACAATATTAGATTAAAAAATCCAACAATATCCCACTTGGACAAAAATAACCATATGAGTTTAACCTTACTGTCATTATCAAAATGTATCTATAACCAATCCGGTCCATCAATCATACTAACATACGATCAAAGAGGCCTTCGTTACAATTATCGTAACTCGACCCATCAATGGTCACTATGTCAATACAATTGAACGACATGGATCATGATGTGGATGTGTAGCATGGAAATTTCATGCAATGTGATCTTAACATGCTTATTTCCAACCGGTCTACCTTAAACCTTAGTGAGATCAAATCATACCAAAATCAGAGTGTGAATACACCAAACTTTATTTATGCAGAAAATAAACTAAATATCCATAAACCAAAATAATTGAAAAATGTCTATATTACAAGAGCATCTAAAATCATAAATTCCCACTAAAACTTAATATCCTTCAATGACATGACACCCATATGAGCAGTGTGTTCATGAAACGTCTTGGGTGGCAATCCCTTAGTAAGTGGATCCGCAATCATGGAGTCTGTATTGATGTGGTCTATAGATGTTGGTGTATAAATACTAATGCTATTGGTGTCAATGTGCAAGTGTACACAACAAGTATTAAAGTGATGAGTATTCAAGATCGTCTCCACAGGGATTGATGTTATCAGATTTGCTACAACAATCTTAACAGTGCAGATTTTGTGCTAAAATAAAATAAACAATTAATGAAACTAATATACTAATTAAAATAAAAACATAATAAATAAAATGCAACAAAGTAAATTATCACGTCAATCTCAAGGATAAAATCAATGGGAATATAAAGTAGTTGAGTGAATAAACTCCCCTAATGGTCTTGACTATTTTCTAATGGTTGGCTCGGTTGCTGTAGTATTTGCTACAACACTGGGCAGAATCCTTATGCATCTTTAGCCATTGCATGTTGGATATCTTATATCTATATGTAATCTAACAGTGATCAATTGTTATGCCAACATAAGATATAGCATTACACGCTTAGGTTCTATTTACCCTACAAGGTGAATCCCTATGTCTAGTTCATCACTAATTTTAGATTAAGCATGATCCTTTTGGGATAAGTTAAACTCAATCCAGGAAACCCAATCTAAAACCAAGTATTGCTCTGATATGTTCCACTAAGATAGGTCATTTTGCAGCTCTTTCCTAACTTATACCATTAAATGAGTGATCAACCGAAATAATGAATAAAAATAAATACTATCAAAATAAACTGCTACAGCAAACATGCAGCAACACATATATTCAGTCAATAAACCATCAAGATTGTTTATCACTCAACCACAAATAAATTTAGTTCATGGTTTTCAAAAGAAAAATAAAGAACAAAGTTTCAGCCATGAAACATATCCCAATGAATAAATAGAAAACACGAAAACAAGAGAAGGATAAGAAGGATTGAGCTCCTAATTGATCTGTGCAATTTTTCCTCTTGTGTAGCCTTCAATCTCTCTTGAATCTTGCTTTTCTTTTGTTTCTTTGTGTTTTTCTCCTAGAGTGACGGCTCTCCCTTTTCTTTATGATGTGTGCTTCTTTTATAGTTGAACATTAGGGTAAACAGAAGCCTAGGGCGCGTATAAGTCAGATTAGAAAACTGCAGATTGCAATTCTGTAAGTATCCCGCACGAAATTTTCTCTGTCGTTGTTCCAGGATTGCTACAGCAATGGTTACTACAGCAACAGCACTGTTCTAGATTTGTTTCAATTCTTTTATAGCCATGTTATTCCTCTTTTTTGCCAGCCTATTGCATCAGCATTCCTTCCATGAATTATAAACTTCTGGAAACCTATAATTATGCACACAATTTGAGCACGAATTACTTTAAATCAAGCAAAACTTATTAAGACTAAACTAAAATGAATGTTTATGTAAAATGTAATAAAAATGCAATAAAAACACATCATTTACTCTCTAAGTGATCTTGATTTAAGTCTAGAATTGTCATAATAACTCTCATTTCATAGAGTTATCAATAGACAACTGTCCACTTTGAACTCTTTCTTTAACAGCTAGGAACTTGATGTCTATGTACTTCTACTTCGGCGAACTCCTGTTGTTATTTGAATACAACACTGCTGACCTATTGTCACAAAATAATCTAAGTGGTCTATCAACATCATCTACTATACGCAGCCCTGTGACAAAATTTCATAGCCATATTTCATGATTAGATGCCTTATAACATGCTATGAACTCTATAACCATCGTAGAAGAGGCTATAAGACACTATTTAGCAGTCTTCCAAGAGACCGCACCCCCAACTAATAGATAGATGTAACCCGAAGTGGATTTCATACTATCTTGACATTCAGCAAAATCGGAGTCAGCATACCTAACGATCTCAAGCTTATCCGACCTCCGATATGTGAGCATGTAGTCTTTTGTTCTTTGTAAGTATCGCAAGACCCGTTTGGCTGATTTCCAATGATCTACTCCTAGATTACTTAAATATCTGCCCAACATTCCAGTAACATACGCAATATCTGGTCGCGTACAAACTTGAGCATACATCAGACTTCTTACTACTGACGCATAGGTATCTTCTGCATTTCTTTTTCCTTAAAATCATTTTTAGGGCACTGATTGAGACTAAACTTGTCTCCCTTAGCTATAGGGGTATCACCTAGTTTGCAATTTTGCATGACATATCTCTTGAGAACCGTTTTGATATAGCTCTTTTGAGATAATTTAAGAATACCCTGGGAGTGATCGCGGTATATATGTATGCTTAATGCAAAAGAAACGTCACCAAGATATTTCATCCTAAAATTCTTAGCTAGAAATCTTTTGCTGTCATGCAATAATTATATATCGCTGCTGACAAGCAAAATGTCATCGCCATATAAAACTAGAAAAATATACTTGCTCCCACAAAACTTATGGTATATACAATCATCGACTAAATTCATCTCAAAACGGAATGAGGTAATCACTTGATTAAACTTGAAATACCATTGTCGAGATACTTGCTCGAGTCCATAGATAGATTATTTAAGTTTGTAAACCATATTTTTTGGGTCTTCGGACACAAAGTTTTCTGGCTGCACCATATAAATCGTCTCATCAATATTGCCATTGAGAAATGCTATCTTTACATCCATCTAATGTAACTCAAGATCAAAATGTGCCACTAATGCCATTATAATCTAACAAAGTCTTTCAAAGAAACCGAAGAGAAAGTCTCTTTATAGTCAATGCCTTCTTTCTGTGTAAAGCCCTTTGTGACAAGACGCGCTTTGTACCTCTCCACATTGCCTTTTGAATCCCTCTTGGTCTTAAATATCCATTTGCAACCAATAAGTTTTGCGCCTTCTGACAATGAGATAAAATCTCATACGTCGTTGTCCTTCATGGACTTCATCTCCTCATTCATGGCATCAATCCACTTATGAGAGTTAGAACTTTTCATGGCTTGATGGAAATTGATTGGATCATCTTCCATTATTCCAATGTCTACCTGATGTTCTTGGAGAAATACAATGTAATCATCTGGCAATGCACTTCTCCTTTCTTTAGTGGATCTCCTTAATGGCATAGGTTCTTGAGGTGATAAAGTTTGTTCTTCTGGAATAACTTCTTGTATGGGAGGTTCTTCAACATTGTCTTGATCTGTTGTGTCTTGAACAAAGTCAGGAATGTGACCCTAATTAATGCTAATAACAAAGTCTCTAGCCATATCTCCCCTCGCAAACTCGACATCCTCAAAGAACTGAGCATTTACCGACTCAAAAATTGACTTAGTCATGAGATCACAAAACTTATACCCCTTAGATTGTTCTGAGTATCCAATAAAATAGCAACTTACCATCCTTGAGTCTAGTTTTTTCTCATTAGGCCAATAAGGCCTTGCCTCAGCTGGATATCCCCAAACATGCAAGTACTTTAGACTAGGCTTCTTACATGTCCAAAGCTCGAAGGGGTTTTGGCAATTGCTTTAATTGGAACTCTATTAAGGATATATGCTGCAGTCTTAAGTGTTTCTCCTCAAAATGATTCTGGTAAGGTGAAATGGAAAATCGTACTCCTCACCATGTTCTTAAGCGTCTTGTATCGTCTTTCAGCAATACCATTCATAGTGGATGAACCCAGCATAGTGTATTGTGGAACGATACCGCATTCCTTTAGGAATTTAGGAAATGGTCTTGGACGTTATTCACATGAACCATCATATCTGTCATAGTATTCGCCACCATAGTCAGATCTGATGCTTTTGATTTTTTTGCCGAGTTGGTTCTTAACTTCAACCTTAAAGATTTTGAACATATCCAAAGACCGTGACTTTTCATGGAGGAGATATATGTAGCCATATCTAGAAAAATCATCTATGAACGTCATAAAATATTATTCACCATTCCAAGCAGTTGCAGGAAATGACCCACAAATGTCTGTATGTATGAGTTCTAAGGCATCCGATGTCCTATTGGCCTCAAATCTCCTTTTATTGGTTTGATTCTCCTTGATACAATTAACATATATGTCAAAATCTATGAAATCTAAAGGGTCGAGAATTTCGTCTGACACGAGTCTCTCTATTCTCCATCTGGAGATATAACCCAATCTCTTGTGCCATAACGCAGCTGGATTCTCATTGGTTAATTTTCTCTTTACACCTCATGTACTTAATTGTAGGGATTCATTAAATAAAGCAATTGTATCAAGCATATAAAGATTATCATTGCCCGACAAAAAACCATAACCAACCAGTTTTGAATCATGAAACAAACTAAATTTTCTATTCTCAAATGAACAAGAAAAACCAAATTTGTCCAAAGTAGAAATAGAATCAAATTCTGTCTAAAAGATGGAACAATAAATGTTTCATCGAGATCCAAATAAAATCCAGTCTTTAACAATAATCTAAATTTTCCAATTGCTTATACTTTAACTGTATTGCCATCGCCCACATCGATGTATCTTTCACCATCATTGGGTTTTCGGCAACTTAGGCAACCTTGCATAGACACACTGATGTGAGTGATTGCACTAGAATATATTCACCATGTGTCTCTAGGTATCAAAGTTAAATTAATCTCAGAATAAACCAAACTAAGAAGCATACCTTTCTTAGCACGCCATTCGTGATAATTAGTGCAGTGCTTCTTCTTATGCTCTTCAGCCCTATAGAAGAAACAACCAATACTTTCTGGATCACCTGATTTCTTTTGTTGTTTCTTTTGGGTGTTGTATTTACAGCTTCCTTATCATTCTTTCTTTTATTGCCCTTAGGAGTAAAGGCTAAGTGAGCACTTTCTGCCTTATCTTTCTTCAGTCTATCCTCTTCATTAACACAGTGTGCTATGAGCTCATTCAGAGACCAACTCTCTTTCTGACAATTATAGCTCACCTTAAACTGGTTAAACTGTGTTGGTAAGGATATTAAAACCAAATGCACTAGCAAGTCCTCAGAGAGTTCAAGCTTAAGCGCTTTTAACTTAGAAGCAAGATGAGACATCTCCATAATGTACTCCCTAATATTGCCTTTACCCCATATACCTCATTGAAATTAGGCTTGTCAAGAGCGTACCAATTTTAGCCTTTTCGTTCTTGACAAACCTTTATTCAATCTGTGCAAGAAACTCCTTAGCTGTAGTTGCTTTCTCAGTCGTTGAGCCCCTGAATGCTTCTGAAATGCCCTTTTTCATGATCATGATACACATGCGATTTGATCTTTCCCACCTTTCCATTTCCCTTTTTTCATCAGGGGTACTCTCATTCGCAAGAGGTGGGGGAGAATCAACCCTTGACGCAAGGTCAAGATCCATGACTGAGAGAACTATTGAGAGGTTCTTATGCCATGACTTGAAGTTAGAGCAATTTAGCATAGGAATATAATTGATGTTGGCAGTAATATTAGCAGCAGACATAACTGAACATAGAACAATAAACAAACAAAAGAAACTCATATTAGTCTTAAAACAAAAATAAATTCAAATAAAAATAAACCCCATCTCAAGATACTGGACACTCCATTAATATTTCATCTTTGGACAAAATATTAACTTGTAAGTGATATCTTGGTGTAGTAATCAAACATTGATAATAAGAGCATGTCAAACAATTAATCTTCCTTTGGGCCGATATATTGTTCATATGTATAATCGAATAATCATTACGTGTTTATTACCATAGGTGCACATGTAATTCTATTAAATATGGACATTCCTTTGGGCCTATCAATATTTACCGAAATTACATATACAAAACCGTTTATATTCTAAAATAATTTAATTTTCACAAGAGAGGTCACTTTGGCAAAATGTTGCTTTAACTAATTTATCTCAAAATAAATATAAACTTACCCATATTTGAATTTAAAGATGCACAAAAAATTACCCAAAAAAATTAAAAAAAAATCAGGTCAAAGTCAAAGTTTGACCAATCAATGGTCAACTGTTGACTAGTTTGAATTAGACTGGTTCGGATTGAACCGAATCGGACCAGACCAGCCCAAATCAAAAACCCTATTTTTTTTTAACATCTTTCTTTAGGCAGCAACCATGACTGTCGCTTTCACCGAGCATGTTGCCGCACTGTGGTCGCCGCGGGTGGCTTGTTGGCGCTGCCCATGGGGCCGCGCTATGCCCCGCCAGAAACCACTGTTGGGAAAATATGCTCTTTAAAAGCATATGTGTAGAGCTTATTTAAGTAGAGCTTTTGGCTGTAGAGTTTTTACCTAAAAAAATTTATTTGTTTGGTTGTTAATAAGAGCTTTTATTAAAAATTTATGAAATTACTTTAATAGGTAATTTTTTTTTAAATTATGTCATGAAAAGAATAAAATAAGATTGTCAAATAAGTAGAAGATATTTTAACATTTAAAAAAAATTTTTCAACCTCTACTCTCAAAAGCCCAAATTTTGAGCTTTTTCTAGTAGAGACAAAATAGCTTATTTAAGCTCTAAAAGCTCTACTAAAAAGACAATCAAATAACAATAAAAATTATGATAAGAATTAAATAAACACTTATGGCCATTAGATAAGCCATACCAAACAGGCACGTAATAAATAATATTTATGATTAATAAAATAAATGAGGTATTTTATTTAAATATCTTAATTTCATTAATATTTTGAGTAAAGTCCATTTAATCATATTATATGTATTTATGTGATCACCATGTGGATTCACAAAAGACATAAATACAAGTTATCTTATGATTAAATAAATTAAGTTCGCAGTTGATAAAAAAAGTTGGACACTTTATTTAGGTATAGACTGTAATAAATTCATTGAATGATTTGTCTTAATCATTTACGAATTTATTGATATAGTACGATTACATTGAACATGATCACTAATAACTCTATGAAATTAGAGTTATTATGACACTTTTAGACTTAAATCAAGATTACTTTGAGAGTGAGTAATGTGTTTTCATTGATTGCAAACCTTTTCATTTAAGTCCAAATTACTTAAATCCACAAAATACTCTATCTTATAAAAATAAAACCTTTTAGTTTATGAAAAGTAATTATTTAAATTAATTTCTTGAGCTTCTCAAATGCTAAATCATTCATCAATTAAATCATACCGGCTTTACAATAATTTATCACAATAATTTGTCCGTTGAGCTCTAAACTTTATTATTGATTTCGCCGTTGTCTGTTGAGTGTCTTGAGCTTGATTTCACTTGTATAAAAATTACCCTTAAAAAACAAGTGAAAATGTGAAATACAATATTTATTAAAATTACTTAAAACACGTGTTTGTTATCATCAAAATTACAATATGCGTAGCCCTTTAGGCTAACAAATACAAGAAGCAATTGGCAATGGAGACATTCAGCTCAAGCATTGCAAGTTTGAAGAGCAGGTGGCTGATATATTCACAAAAGCTCTGCTAAAAGTGAAATTCCATTAACTAAAGGAACTTTTAGGAGTGGAAAAACATCACATTAAGGGGAAGAATGTTAATTAACATGATGCTCAAATTTATTTAAAACTAATCATATTAGGAATCCTAGTTTAATACTAGATCATATTAGATTAGCTCCTTACCGTCAAAGGATTGAAGCTAGTATATATAAGTTTGAATTGTAAGACTAAAATCATCAATAAATAAATAAAATAATTAATTAATTTCTCTCCTCTTCTCTGTAAGTGCATTGTTCTTTTTCTCTATTTTTCTAGATTGTTTATTCCTTGACACAACTTTTTCAAGCAAATAACTAACATATTAAAGCATGCCTAGATCTAGATGTGTAACGTTAACATGCATGCAACATTCATCAGGGCTAACTGTGCATGCTACTTCCTAGTCATGGAGATAACTAAATTGATATGCTTCGTCTTCTCCACAGCTAAATGCTCAGCCACAAGCGTAGCAAATTGAGCAAATAAAGGATCGATTATGGCGTTTCCAAAATGACTTGCAAGCATGGGCTCGGCAACAACTCTAGTAGAATTTGCAACATTTTGTCTGTTAGCCTAAAAGGGCTACACATATTATAATTTTGATGATCACAAATATGAGTCTTAAGTAAATTGAAAAATATTGTATTTCATATTTCACTAGTTCTTAAAGGATATTATTTACGAGAAAATGCTTAAGAAAATTGAAAAATATTGTATTTCACATTTCGATAGTTCTTAAGGGATATTATTTACGAGGAAGTAAATCACGTAGAATCAAGCTCAAGATACTCAATGGACAATGGTGTGATCAAGAATAAAGTTTAGAGCTCAACGGACTCATTATTGTGACAATTCTTGTAAAGTCGGTATGATTTAATAAATGAATGGTTTAACATTTAAGAAGCTCAAGATTTTATTTAATAAATCATTATTTTTTCATAAATCAAAAGTTTTACAAGTATAAGATAAGTATTTTATGAAGTTAGTTATTTTTCAAGATGTGGACTAAAATGAAAAAGTTTTGCAATCTTTGATTTTAATAAGTATTGTTTTGAATTCTAGAGTTGGACGTTTTTGCAAATATTTGAAACATTTTGAGCCATACTGTAATTTATGAACGTTTGAGGACCTGAGTGTAAATATCATAAATGGACAAAGAGTTAGCGGCTAACCGCCTGAGGGCTAGGGACTAGCCGCCTAAGGAAAACTTCACACTTTCAAAATTTGGACTAAATTGAAGAAGTTTTGAAAATTTTGAAATTTGTAAATATTATGTTAGATATTTGAAAAGGACTATTTTGAAAAATATTATCTTGTATTGGGCCATATCACAATTTTATAAATTTTTAGGAATAACAAGTATTATATAGAAAACTCTGAGGTTGGACATGTTTGTAAAGTTTTATGACGTGTGGGGTTATAGTATAATTATAGAAAGTTTTGGGCACAAATATAATTTTATGAACAGTATTACTGTAGCAAATTCAAAGTTAACGGTAACTTTACTGTTCTAAAGTAGGGAGCTGGATAAATTAAGTGGCTAGCTGCTTGCTCGCTAAAATTTGCTCATAACAGCTAGTTTTCGGGCCTTAGTTATAAAAACTCAACTCCAACATCAATTTTAAGACTCTTGCAAGCATAAACAAGTGCAAACATCATATTTTGAGCTTCTGAATTTGGAATCATCATAGATTAAATCTCTATTGTGCTATCATTGGTACATTTACTCTAAAAGAGAGTTCATTGTTGTAATCTTTATTTTATCATCAAATTTGTGAGTGTTTAAATGTGAGAAACACTTGAGTGAAGAGATTGTGAGATAATCTCTTGGTTGTAAAAGTTTATTGACACCTTGGAAGTCAATTGTAAAGAACTTGAAGCCTTGGGAGGCTTGGATAGTGAAATCCTCAAGCTTGATTGGCTTGGAGGCGTAGATGTAGGCGGGGATTGCCGAACCATGTAAAAATTATTGTGTTTGCTCTCTCTTCCCTTACTCTTTTATTATTGTGCATTATTGAACTTATTATTTTTTATTTGATTAAGGCAATAGATTAAATTATTTTCCATGAAATTTAACTATGGGATTATGCAAGATTTTGAGTAGTTTTAAGAAATTATGTCACAACTAAAAGGTTTCCAAAACGGAATTTTAACCTAAGAAATTCTAACATATACTTTTATCTTTAGGTATGTCTCAAAAATATTATTTTAAATAAATTCAAAAAAAATTCTTATTCACCGTATAGGATTAAATTCAACAATTTAAATAAATATTGTGAAATGTATCCATTAGTGACCAAGTGTTTTCAAGTAATTTTTTTAGCTAATCGCCCCAATTTAAATTCTCATGATGGTAGAGGTCAAAATACCAATTTGCATTAGGAAAAGAATACCCTCTAACCATTTTTTTTGGGGGGGAAAAAAAGGCACCCATTAGTGACAAGGTACAAAATTGTATTCCAATATTTAACTTTAAATATTTAAGTAAATTAAATTATTTTCTCCTATATATTTTCATCTAAACTTTTCTGAGTCATGGGAATTAATGTCAATTTATACAAAGTTGCTTGTATTATTTCTATCTGTAGGTTGGGTTAAAGTTGATGCGGATGGTGTACAAAATGATAAATTTCACTATTATTTATTCATGAGAACCAAAGCTCAATACAAATGTTTGAAACAAAGCAAAGGAAATGAAATAATTAAAATAATTTAGAAATCATGACTAATTATCAATCTTTCTTAATCAACAATCCAGACAGGACAATCAATCATTTCACTGATTATTTTATTTCCATCATTAATTTTTTATTCTTATCCATAATAGCCATAAATTGAGAACAATTAAAAAAAAAAAACCATTGAAAGAAACGCTTGGTAGTTTCCAAACCCATACTACTTGTTTGTCATGGAGATAACTATACTGATATACTTCGTCTTCTCCACAGCTAAATGCTCAGCCACAAGCGTAGCAAATCGAGCAAACAAAGGATCGATTACGGCGTTTCCAAAATGACTTGCAAGCATGGGCTCGGTAACAGCTCTAATAGAATTTGCAACATTTTGTCCACACCGGTCTTTGTTGAATACAAAACTTTTGTTGTTAACATCGTCACTGGGATCCCAATTCACCTCAAAACTTTCGAACGTGTCAAGTGATTAGTATTAAAAATTGTTTAATTATCAAGCGATAATATGTTATTTTATGCTTATGTTATAATTTATATTTGTGTTTATGTAATATATTATGAATTATTAATTATGTTTTAAATATATTTAATTTTGTGTATTTTATGTGTTTATTAGGAAAATTATTAATTTCACGTACTTCGAGGCTCCAAACAAATAAACGGAGGTCAAATTTGGATTCCGGAGGTCCGAAAACCTTAAGATCAGTCAAGATCGGCTTAAAATTGGGCTTGTGTAAAAAAAGTTGACTTTTCCTGTTGACCGAGCACTGATTGGATGATAAAATGAGCTTACAATAGATATGAGTGCATGGGATAACTGGCAATCTTGACTAAATCTCAACCGTTCATGATTCAATGGCCATGATTGTGCCACGTGGCAATGGTTGGTGAAGCAAGTTGGAGGATCCGAATCTTTGTATTCGGGTCGACCCGATCCACCCATTAACCCGCCAAATCTCAACCGTTCTTTGGGCAAATCGGACGAGTCAAATGATGCCATGTGTGATGTTGACTTTTGAAGTTTGACCAGCCATTGGATCTTGATCTAAGGGTTGTGAGGAGCACATGCATGAAGCCTATGATGGACCGCAAAGCACTGGATTATGAATTTATTTTTCTATAAATAAGGCCTCATTTATATGTTTTAATCATCTCTCTACAACTCTCTTCTTCTCAAATTCTCTCCATCTCCTGGTAATCTTGATTTCCAGGTGTGTTTTTAATATTTTGTATAATTATTTTCATTAATAAAATTAGTTTTATTTCCAATTTTAGTTGTTTTTATTTCTTTTAATTATAAGTAATTCAATTTTACTACTTCTTTTTATTTTAATTATGCTTAACTAAATAATATTAGTTAGGGGAAGGTGAAACTCTTAAGAAATAAATATGATTTAATCAAATTCTATGTTTAATTTTATAAATTAAATTATTTTCTATTTAATTTTATACATGTTTTATATTTTGAAAATTTGATTTATTGTAGACAAACAAATGAATTTGGCACAATAAATTCTTAAGATCTTAATATAAGGCATGGTGAAATGGTATTTTGACTTATTGTAGACAAATTAAATTTTGGCACAATAAATACTTAATCCATCATAAATTTAAAGGGAAAATAATAATAATTTGTATAATTAATCTTTTGGGTAATAAATCTAAAAAAAATTGGCAAAAAGAATTTATTAAGTTTTATTTATTTCTAAGAGTGGATCCATAACCCTAACTAGTTCAATTCCATAGTTTCATTTAAATTAAGTTGTTTATATTCAAATTTTAATTTTAATTTTTAGATAAAATAAAATAAACTAATTAAATCTTTTCTCTGTGGATCGACCTCGGACTCACCGAGTTATAATACAACAAGACACTCTTATACTTGAGAGTTAAAAATTACTTTTAAGTTGTGTCATCAAGATTGAATGAACCTTGCTCCCTGAGAATTGACTTGACTTCTTCTTCGTAGGGAAAATAGCAAGGCATATTGAATGAATCCACGTCAGCCTCTTCAACAAGACCCTGAAACTCAAAAATCACAGATTGTAAGTTGTAACATATACATATATACATATATACATACGTACACACACACACACACACATATTAAAATGTTAAAGAAGCTAAAGGCTGACAGAAGAAACGATAAATCGGTTCACGTTACTGTATTAATTGATTATTTTTCAATTAACATGATAACTCTGGTCGGGTATACCATTGTTTCTATCAGTGATCTATTAAATTTTTCTGTTCAAATATCAACAATCCATACATAAGAGAAAACTTTTAAGTGATGAATAATTAATTTATAGACCTCATTGGCCAGTTGAATGAGAGATTTTGTTAGCAGCTGTAAGAAAACGAAAATAGTGAGATAACAAATGAAACAGTAGCTAACCAACGAAAACCAGCTACTGGAAATGTCAAAAGAAATAACAGAAAGCAAAACCAGAAGAGAGACGAAAAGGAAACGAAAAATAAAAAATGGAAACCCGAGGCCTGCACAAAAACAGTCTCTTTAAAACAGATTTACCACCTTTACGGAGTGCTTAAGGTTTGCTAGTATCTGTTTCCCAGGATGAAACGGGTACAATTCTCCAATCAAGCACAGGCTGGAATATCCGGCGAACCACAACAGTGAACTCGATCAGAGAAAACCGAAGTAAGATGAAGAGAAAAACAGCAAGTGTGCTTGTGCTAATTTTTTCTAGTGTGTATTTAAAAACAGAAGAGGATATGCCCTTTTTATAATCATGTGAGGATGTAACAGCTTATTTGTATTGAATTTCCGAATTCAATATGTTTTATTTTAATTGTTATAACAGCCAAATCAATGAATTGATTTCAAAATTGAATTCAAAAAATAAAACGTGAATAACAGCTAAAAATAAATAATTGTAAAAGCTATTACCAATTCTTTGAATTCACATGAACTGTTACAATAAAAAATAATCAAAAGGAATTGAAAACGTGCCTAGCTTGCATGGATGATTTTGGGCTGACATTCGTGTACGCAGGACGCACACGAATTCAACCAAATCAGTCTTGGATTCGCACTCCCCCTGCGCACGCACGTGTAGAGAGAGCCTCTATCTTTATAATCCTTACCTATGCATGGTTAAGTGTTTATATATATACACTAATTCATAGGCTTCTTTTTCCCATGTGGGATAAGTTTCATTTCCTTTCAAATTTCTAACTCCAAGGGTGAACTTTGAGAGACAATTTCTCATTCACCCAAGCACCATTTTGAGAAAATAAAATTATACTATTGAAATATCAACGGAGTAGAATCCGAACCTCACAATATTTTCCACTTTCGTTAAGTGGGACCCACTCAAAATGTGCTCTCAAAATAGCATGTTATGCTATTTTTTCAACAGCAGCTCCAAAAGGCAACAGCAATCTTTGCTCGAGGGATCTGCAATGCTCCTGCCAAGAAAAGTAAGAAACATACGTCCTCCAGAAACAATTTCTTCAGAGCGTAAGCTTAAAAAAGCTGAGAAATCACGTTGGAACTGTTCCAAAAAAGCTTGACACACACTGGGAGGGCTCGACTTAGTAATGTAAATATTCCTCTTGTTATTCTCAAGATTCTCTGGAACCTACACATAAACACATTTTGCACATATTTAAGTCAATACTTGTGAATTAAAAATAAAAATTAAATTAGCACGTGAAGGTTAAAAGGTGAAAATAATGCGTACCTTGGAGAGCCAGTGAACACTGTAAGAAGAATGTATGAAATTTATGCTTCTGCTTGGAAAAAGCCTCTCGTAAAAGGAACCAGGCATTCCTGCTACGAAACAAGGTCCAAATTTTTCCTTTTTGATCCTTTTATAAAATTCAGGAAGAGACTGGAAGATGCTGTTGAAATCATTTCGTGGAAGATCATTGAGAAACACTTGAAACTCGGGTAATTTTTTGTTCGCTTGATGGCACAGTTTATGAATAGTGTCAATAATTTTAGATATAACCAAGAGGGTATTGGGTCCTAAGGAGCAGCCTGAATCCGCAACGTTAAAACAACCAGGAAAAGAGGAGCTGAACATATCTTTGATAGTTTCTTCCAGGAATGGCCACGCCTTCAATATCACAGTTCTCTGAGAAAGTAGTAGTATAAAACTTAAAGATTAAAGGAATTCAATATTGTTTATTTCAATAATAAAATAAGTATTAAAGCAAAAGGACATCTGAACGTCGGAGTTTTCCGCATAGCTAGTTTCTCCACCTCCACCATTCATGCAAGGAACATTTACCACAACCATGCCTACTTTCTTAAATCTACTTCTGTGTGCTAGATTCTGATCATTGCCTTGCGTCCTTTGGCCTTTTATAGAGAAAACTCTACATCAAGTTTTACTGAATTCCTATTAATATCGTTATGTTATTTTCATTAATTAAATTTGTATAGATTAATGCGCTGTTCACCTATACAGTAATTTCAGTGGATGCATTTTGCATATGACTGTTACTATTTCTCTGGCTTTTATGAAATTGGACTTTTTTGTTTTTGTCAATTCCTTTTATTTGCTTTGGTTTTGATTGTCAATTTGTTTTATGTACTGCTTTGAAATTTTACTTTATGATTGGGGGTGGCTACCATACATAGACTTGAAATCCTTGTTGGTACAAGGTCCAATTAGTGCTTGCATGTGTTGTGTGTATTTATTTTGAAAAATCACCATACAATTGATAGTTATATTTAATTGAACAACACATGTCATACATGTAATAATTGAGTATAATATTTCTAATGTACTCTAGAATTTCTTGTGGTAGAGAGAATCTCTTTTTAGAGCCCCTAATTGTTTGGCTACCATCTAGACCACCTTTTTTTTTTTTTTCCTTAACCTACAACAAAATATTTTTATAACTAGTTTCTCCATTTAATTTATTTACTAAAATAAAATAAATATACTGTCAATTAAATAACTTTTTAAAAATGACAACAATAATGAGAAAAAAGATAAATTAATTAAAAATGAGAAAAGTATGTCCAAATAAAAAATAAAAAAGTATGTCTAAAAAAGACCAAAGTATATCCAAAATATTCATATATTTTGTTTTATGTTTCATGTAGTATATTCCAAATACCCTAAACTTTTCTTTCTCCCTCATTTCAGGCTAGAGTTCACTATTATATCTATTATTTTAAGTCTCATGACTAGCATTCTATATTTCATGTTACAACGTACGCGTGTTATTCCCATCATTGCATATTTTACATTAATTGTTGCATATATTCTACTGTTTGTGTAATACCCCACACCCGATTATTTTTGACTCTCCACCTATATAAATTGAGCGCGATTAAAAGCTCGAGTAGTCGGATTTTATTTACGTCACGGGATCGGTAGAAGTTTAATTTGTATCAAGCTTAAGTGGAAAAAAAAAAAATAAAAGAGAAAGAAGAAGAATTCGGGTTCCATATAAAAGGAGGAAACTGGTTTTCAAAATGAGAGAGAGGAGCACGCGGGAGAGAGAGCGAGATGGAGTTGACCCGTTTGACCCATTTGACCGACCCGGACCCGCGACTTTGACCCGGCCGGTTCTCCCATTTCCGGCCACCGTTCCGGGCAAGCTTGGTACTGATTTGAAGCTTGAGAGACGAGCAACGTATCCATGCCATCCTAGTCGCCGGAAACCGACCAGAACGCCGGCGATTTGGGATCGGAAACTCGCGGCTTAGACCCGTTTTTGCCGTCGTTGATCCCGCCGGATTTTCGACGTACCACCACTTGGAACTGGTTCCTCACGTCTCCAGCAACATTTCCCGACCAGCCACAACCACCAAGGACGCCGGGAAATCGCCGAACGATCAGCGGAAAGTTTTGGATTTTTGGAGCTTCGATCCGCCGTTGCCGCCGCGGGTGGGAGGTCACGGCCACCACCGTTGGACTCACCGAGGTCTGAGCTATCAGACCTGAGCTTCCCGTCGCCGTCGGATGAATTCCGGTGACCGTTGACCGGCAAGGGTATTTTGGTAATTTCTCAGTCCAAGGGCAAATTTGTAATTTCAAATGTTGTGGATATTTTGGTAATTGCTGTAATTGAGGATAAAGTTGGTAATTTATGGTTTTGAGGTTAATTTGGTAATTTTGATATGAGGGTATTTTGGTAATATTGAATTCAAGGGCAATTCGATAAATTCATAAATTTGAGGGTGAATTTGTAATTTGTGGAATCAGTGGATAAATTGGTAATTTTAAGTTAGGGCAATGAGGTAATTTGAGATTACGATGGTAATTCGGTAATTTAAGTCAATAAGGACATTTTGGTAATTTTACGTGCGGATGGTAATTTCGTAATTTTTGACATTTTGGTTATTTATGTAATCTGAATTGAGGACGATTTGGTAATCGACGATTCTGAGGATAATTTGGTAAAATAATGATGTTTGAGGATAAGTTGGTAAAATATTGATGTTGGGGGTATTTTGGTAATTTTGGCATGTAGGGGCATTTTGGTAATTTTATACATGCGGGCATAGTTTATCGTTAACAGATATTTGTTTCGAGATTTATTATATTAATTGGTTTTTACGGAGAATAATTATGGTGTTTTCCGTGATTAGGAGGATCCGCATCCGCGAACGAGAATCTACCCGCGGACGTTGTTGATACTGAGTCTAGACATCATCACTGTGAGTGGAATATACAAAACCTATTTTCATAGTATATGCTGATTTTCTTATATAGTACAGTATGTTTGAGAAATAAATGTTTAATGCGTTGATTTAATGATTTTCCAGCGAATTGACTTTTATTTATGTGTTGATATTTATTATGATTGAGAATGAGTTCGATTTATGATTTTATTAGCGTTTTTGAGTAAAAGCATGATATTAGAATTGAGCAGACTTGGAGATATGTTGAATAGAAAGAAAATGAGATTTCAGATGGGATCATATGTTTACTATCAGTTTTGAAATCATTAGACAGTACCCTTCCCTCCAGATACAGAGATACAGATAAAAAGAGATACAGAAAAGAGATACAGATAAGATGAGATAGAGGCCTTTGGGGCCCGTCGGGACACACATAGAGGCTTTGGGCCGTGTGTTCGGGCGCTTTTGCCTTTTGGGGGCTTATGCATGCACAGTACAGATATATGAGATAAGAGATATGAGATATGAGATATGAGATGAGATCGTCCCCATCTATCCGTTGTGGCTCCGGGGCGTGACGTTACCCAGATAGTGCGTCATTGCCTGGCCGTTGTAGCCCGGATATGATCAGATTATCCCCTGGGTACTTGTTTGATAACAGTTTTTAGTATTCAGTATTTAATATGAGTATGGTGATTCCATCGATTTTATGCAGATTTATTATTGCAGTTATTCAATTTGAATTAAATGAGTTTATGATATTTTGAGAAATTGATTTGAGAATTGATTTACGAAATTGAAATTGATTTAAGAAAAGATTTGAGAAATTGATTTGAGAAAGATTAAATGATTTTAAATATTTTATTAAATTGTTAGCAACTACTATCCACTCACTGAGCTCACTGAGTTTTATGCTCACTCCACTTTTTATTATATTTTCCCCCCCTCACAGGAGACTTGCAGGTACATCAGTCGATCCATTAACGATAGTTAGATTTGAAATTGTGGCCACGTGATGGCGCTAGGAGTCGTGGATTTAATAATTTTGAGTTTTGGGTTATTGCGAGTTGTATTTATTTGTTATATTTTGTAATTAAGGATAACTGATATATTTTAATATTAGGATGTTTTGGGTGATATTTGATGAGTTGGTTTGAGAAGTTGGTTATGGAGGATGTTTGGTTATTAAATTATTTCGGGAGTGTTATTTTGTCATTTGCAGGGTTGGATATGTTTTATTTATAAGGGAGACTCTGTCGAAATTTTTATAGATTTGTTATTAATTCGATTTTACGAGTTTAGATAGACTCGCCCTGGGGGAGGTTGCGGGGCGGGTCGTTTCAGTTTGTCTTATGTATAAATGTCATATTTCATATTGTGTATTGAGTACATATTTGAAGTTCAGTATTTCATGTTCTAAATGCACTCCAAACATTTACCTTTTCTTCTCGATTTTGTGTTTGATTTTGATTTTTTCATATATTAGGTTCATTGTTACAAGTATCGAGTTAACCACGGTGTTTTCTAATTACCCTCCAAAGATTTACTTATTTTCTCATATTCCATTTTAATGTTTCGTCTAACGTTGTTGTTTCATATATAACATTCATTATTGCATGTAAAGAGTTCATTTTCATTTTCTAAATGCTCCAAAACATTACTTTTTTTCCCATTTCATTTCTAGATTTCATAATTGATGTTCATGTTTTATATAAAACATTCATAGTTACATATACAAAGTCCAATGGTTCCTGTTTACCCGTACTTATGTTAGACATTCAGAGTTGCATGTCTGAATTTAGCTGTTGCATATTTTGTTTTTAATATTTCATGTATAAACGAGATGTTTCATATTAACAACACAAGTTGCATCTTTAAGGTTCAATGTTTCATGTTTTGAAAACCCCCAAATATTTACCTATTTCCCTGGTTTTATATTTGATATCCGTGTTTCATGTATAATGTTTAGAGTTTCAGTTATATTGTCTAAGGTTTCGTGTTTTAGTTGAGCAAATTTAATTTTGCCCCATCATTTATTAAGAATCATCATTAATAGTACATTTACTTATGGGATTGGAGAACTGAAATCTGAAATGAGGATGACTGATAGTATTTTTCTACTAAAATAAAAGGAGAAATGGGAATGAAACATAGAGCCCACATGTTTTTGGGATTAATTTAGAATCAAGTTTTAATTTCTTGAACTCACCATTCATAATTTGACTTTTGTCCTCAATTAAAATATCATTATATTATTGTTATTTTTATTCTCTTGTTCTTTCCATTGTTATTATTAGTAATAATAAACAGGGTTCCTCTATGATGCTGTAATTTTTTTACAGCATCAATAATGTTTTTAATTGTGTACCATTGGATTTAATCAATGGTACACAATATTTGTTTTAAAAAAAAGTAAAAGTAATGGTAAACGGTTAACAAACGTGTAAGGGGTAGAGAATTTTGTAAAATAACTATGACCATCCTTAGAGTTTGAAACAATTTCACTTAAATAGCATATTTTATTTAAAATTATTTTTCAATCCTCCTTTAAATTTGAA
Source organism: Citrus sinensis (assembly GCF_022201045.2). Classification (NCBI taxonomy): domain Eukaryota; kingdom Viridiplantae; phylum Streptophyta; class Magnoliopsida; order Sapindales; family Rutaceae; genus Citrus; species Citrus sinensis. Next base: position 6,014,948 of record NC_068560.1, read on the forward strand.
ATGTGATAATCTTTTTTAAATAAATCTTCCAAAATCTATTACCATTAAGTATAAAATATAAATGGTAGGTTATTTAACACAAATCAAATAAATAAGTTGCAATTGTAAAATTTATATATGATATAATAGTAATAAATAACACAACTAAGTACATATACTTAAGTAAATGTCATAGTTACATCAATAAACTCATTGTTGAGATTGCTTGTAACATAAAAATTACTTGATCATACATGTTTTAATAAAATTTAATATCGTATATTAAAATACTCATTATTTTATATAATATTAAGGGCCATTGTATAATTAATCATGAAGTATGTATTATTTTTAACACCCATTTAACATACTTATTCTCTTAACTTTATATTTATCTTACAATTAATATCCTTACATGATAGGAATTTTAAGTTTTATAAGCCTATATATTTTCATTTTATTTTCAAATATCACTTTGTTAATTTCAAAAAAGTTAAATCTAATAAATATTCCTAATGAGCTATAGTTTATGAACCGTGAAAGATTATTTTATTGATATCCTTTGATTGTAATTATAAAATTTTATATTATTAAGAATCATTACTTTTGTTATGATAATTAATAGTGACAATAAATAAAATATTGCCTCCAATGATATTTACGTGGAAAAAAAAGTGAAAGAAAATCATTTATATTTTTAGATTTTTATTGACATGGTAGGAAATTATCTCAGCCTTATAAAATTTAACTTTCGCAAGCTTGTTTTCATTTTATTTTCAAATGTCACTTTGTTAATTTCATAAAAGTTAAATCTAACACATATTCCTAATTAACTTTAGTTTATGAATCATGAAAGATAATTTTATTGTTATTCTTTGATAGTAATTATAAAATTTTTATGCTACGAAGAGTCATTACTTTTATTATGATAATTAATAGTGACAATAAATAAAATATTACATCAAATAATATTTAATGGACAAAATGAGGAAAAAAATCATTGTATGTTTTTATATTTCCATTATAAAGATATGGTTTGGGATACTTTAACTTAAAATTTTGGCACAATATTTGAGCCACTAATATCTCATAGTCTAATGGTTGATATTGAAAGTCAAAGCAACATTTCATAATGTTATATCCTCCACCATTGAATTGCATGAAATAAATAGTTTAATTTTTTGATAAAAATTTAAATCAAAATATTTCTCACTCTATAGTTATATAGACATATATATTTTTCAATAATAATTGGTGAATAAAATATTTCTCATTTGTTGTGACTCATATAGTATAATTAATTAAACACATATAAAATAGTTTATTGCAATGCTTTCTATTATCATTATTGTTTAGGTATTAATGGTTTGTAATTAAATTCATACAATACAAATTATTACAAGACTTTGTGTTAAATAACCTACTTGATATTATATTTTATACTTAATGGTAACTGATTTTGGAAGATTTATTTAAAAGAGATTATCATATTACAAATTTAAAGGAGGGCTGAAAAATAATTTTAAATAAATATACTATTTAAGTGAAATTCTTTCAAACTCTAAGGGTGGTCACAATTATTTTACAAAAATTATCCACCCACTTGAACGGTTACCATTATTTTTAAATTATTTTTTTAGCACAAATATTGTATACCATTGATTAGATCTAATGGTTCACAATTAATACATTATTGATGCTGTAAAAAAATTTACAGCATCATAGAGGAACGACAACAACACTAATTATATTAATAATGATAATAATAACAATAATAATATAATAACAATAATAATATAATAACAATAATAATAGTAATAGTAATATAACAATGAAAATAATAATAATAATTATTATTATTACTACTACTACTATTATTACTATTGCTGCTGCTGCTACTGTTATTGTTGTTTAAAATTATCATCATCATCGTCGTTGTTATACATTGTTGTTGTTGTTGTTAATTTCATTATTTTTGTTATGGTAATTAATAATAATATTTTTTTAAAAAATAATATTCACAATTATTATAAATAATAATAATAATAATAATAATAATAATAATTATTATTATTATTAAAACAATTCGTTCCAATTTTAAGATAAAGTGAACACATTAATAGGATTAGATCCCATTCCGATTCTGATTCCTATAACTTATGTAAAAAACTTATTTTATTTCCATTATAGCCCATTTCGATTCTAGTTGATTTCAATTACCAATCGGTAAACGCACCATGAATCTCCAAATAAGTTTTATGTCAACATTTTACCCCATCTTAGTACTCCACTATTGAAATTAACATCAATTGGGCGTGAAGTAAAAATATATTTTTATATTACTAATTTTTTGTTACTTGTGATTTAGAGAATCGAGATTCAAAATAAAAATGATTGATATTATTTACTTGTCAAAGTAGAAGGGAGAATGAGAATGAAATATATAGGACTCACATATTTTTGGAATTAAAGAAGAGAAACTTGATTCTGCTAGGGGTTAGGAATTATCATTCTCAATTTATGTTAATTGCATCATTTTATTTTTTGTGTTTTAGATACTTATATAAATTGAGCCTTTGTGCTCATGAATGAACGAGTGATTGAAACTGTATGTTATTTTTTTAACATATATTTTGTTATTTTTTTAACATATATTTACCTTTTGTGTTCTAAATTAGAGGTTACCTCACTCCAACTATGCAGCTAGTGGACATTTAAATCCAAAATCAGATGTTTATAGTTTTGGAGTACTGCTTCTTCAAATAGTCACTTGAGAAAAAGCAGTTCAATTCCACCCAGAGCTTGGAGAGTACTATCTAGTGGAGAAGGTAATATATTTTGTACAAGATTTTTTATTTCTAAGGAAGAAAAAAAAAAAAGACAGAGAGAGAACCATATTTGATTATTATAGAGAACCATATTTGATTATTTGATGCCGTAAAGGTACTTCATCAAGTTACTCTCTTCCACGAACGTCATCACTTTACAAATTTTTTTTAGCAATGCATTGCTTCAATATGAATTTTGTAAAGAGCACACGTTCACTCTAGAAAGTTTTCGTTCAAAAGGATTATTACATAATATATCCATGTGTATATATACATCTATGATAACAAAGCAAATTTGAAATAGGAAATATCTATGCATCCAAGCAGGTTTTATCATTCTCAATTTATTGTGTGTATCGGAAGACTTTCCTACAGCTCTTGGAAAACCCGTAAATGAACATGTGATTGGTAGGTGGTTCCTCTTAGATGACTTTCCTTCAGCTCTAGTGGATGAGAATCTGCAGTGCTGTGAGGATGTTCACCATATATTTTTCCATGGCTATGGATCATTGAGGACTTGCTTGACTTGCACGTAATTTTGTGAGATGACTTTTGAAAGGTAGCTTTTTCTTAGTTTCTATTTTCTCAGGCTTTTATGGGATTGGACATTTTTTGTTGTTGTCAATTCCTTTTACTTTTGAACTCTCCGCTTTTCATTATTATTGTTATGAAGGGTAAGGTTGATTACGTCTTCGTATTAATAAGTTGTGCTTGAAAAGGCTGCCACTCAATTTTCTCTCAATAATGATATTCTCACAAAACTTAGCACAAAACCTAGTACAAAAAGGATCTTTCTGCTAGATTTGCTAAATCTTTCTAAGAAATTGTAAATACTTCTAGACTTCTCCTATTATTCCCTTAACAACTTGTATTTTGATACCAGTAATTGGGATTCCTTTATGTATTATCCTAAGGCTATTTTGAAGATATTCTAATATACTTAATAACTTAGGTTTGCTAAGTTGCGAACAACGGAAAGTAAATAATGCTAAAGACTTGCTATTTATAATATTATTGATTATAACTTCTTCTAAATTAATCATTCAGTATTATTGTTCTCTATGTTATACCCTATATTATATCCCTAGTTAAATGCTATTTCTATTCTTCTATTAGTAATAATTCTAAGTTTAATGTTACAATTTATATGATTTCTTATTATAACTAATCTTCCTAAATTATCAACTTGTTTAATATATTCACTGAATGCTTCAACAGAACAGTGCTGTAAAGTAAAACAAGTATAATTGTCTAAATTAAGGCATGCAAGTTAAGTTTTAAGTTCTAACAATCACATAAACAGTTATTCTTCTCTACTAGATACTCCCCAATTCCTTTCCAAACTTTTATTGAATTGGTTAACAAATTATTTTGTCACAAATACTGACCAAAATAAGGTTTCTTTTGAAAATTTTCTGAAAATTGTTTTCTAAAAGTTTAGAGTTTACAATCAAACTTTTCAATTAAAATTAAAGCTTTAAAAAAAAAAAAAAGCCTTTTTCACATTAGGGGCATGGAAATCCAAACACAATGCCTCCCTTTTCCCCTAAAACACCTATCCTTCAGCTAAAATGATACTTTATGAGTAAAAATTAGGCATTCAAAGGTCCTTTTTCAGGGTTTTTGGGTTTTTTTTGAAAACATAAGTTTTTTCTCTAGAGCTTAATTTTACGCTTCACTAATTGAAAACATTCGTTAAGAACAATAAAATGAAACTTGATTTTTAATGAAAGATTTATAACATAAAATTTGTTCATTTATAAGCACACAAAAGTTTACAAAGGAGTAGGTTTCTCTACTAGAGAAGAACTGAATAATTTAGTTATAATACATGCTGAATAAATTACTTACTTGAAATATCTTTTAAGAATACAATAGGAAATTGAACAAGAGCTTTAAAAAACATGTACAAACTGATCTTGCTACAATACTTTTTTATGGGTTAATTGTTTTTGGTTGTAGATAGTTAGGTCGGATCTTTAGAATTAACTAATTAAACCATGCTTTGATACCGGTTCGTGCAGGCTTCTCTACATGAGAGATAAAAAAGTTACAGGGGTGAAACTGATCAAATTTTTTAAAATTTATCAATTTTTATAATTTTACCATCCTAAAACTTTTCGTTTTTTGCAAAGTGTTGTGCACTTCTTTGTAAGCATAACTTTTTTCCATTCTCTTTTCATTGCACTCCCTTGCAAGTTCGTCTCTTTAATCTTTCTTGAAAGCATTCGTTAAACAACTAGTCGCTTCGTACATTTCAGTTAAATGCATAGTTCTTACAAGGGTGTTTGGAGTGCCACACTATATTCAATTGGATTAGATTAGATTGTATTATTTTATATTATAAAGTGATAAATGTAATACAATACCATATTTAGTATTGTATGGACTATACTATATATATTAATGTTTTATATTACAATAAATTATTATTATTTTGATTTATTAATTAAAAATAAAATAGCCGCTGGAGCCACCACCAACCATCGCCTGCAATTTATTGATGTTATCCGTTGACTTCATAATTGGTGCCACGAATTCCTTGTCATCGCTCTGCACAACAATACCTATATCGTCGGCAACAGAACTTGATTCGTCATAGATCTATTACGATGAACAAAAGCTTTGTTGCCGAAATATTGATATAGCTGTATAGAGCTCATGATAAGGATTCCAATAGTACTAAGGTAGCTTTTTTTTCTTTTTCTTTTTGCCTAAAACTTGAATAGATCAAAATTTGGTTAAAGTCTGAATAGGTCTGAGTACATATATTTAAATGACATTTTTCTTAATATCTGAATATAAGTGTTAAGTTGTTTGTTTTTCAAAAAATAAACATCTAAAATATAATATTTTGACAATATATAACCTCATAAATATTAATAATACTTATATTTTATTACTTAAAAACATGACAAATTATAAATAAATAATTTCATTAGTAAAAAAAAAATTTGACAATGTTTGCCATAACAAAGCATGAAAAATAAAATATATATTTAACACATGTAGTCTTTTACACTAATATATGATGCTGCTAATGTTCCTTTTAGTATATTATATTGATATTTGTTTTTTGTTAATTACATAAGCTAATAAAAAATTGTTTAATCATTTGAATTAAAATTAATGTACTAAATAAAATTCAAAATTTATTATAAAAATAGTAAATATAAAGAAGAGATAGACCTATTATAAAACATACTCATCTAAAGTTATGTTATGTTTAAAATTCTCATTCACAAAAAAAAAAAAATAGTATTTGAATACATGCATATAAGAAAAAAAAAGGAGGGATAAATAAAAAAATAACAAAAGAATAATTTATATAATAGGAAATTTATTTATTTAATAAGGGTATTATGAGAGAGAATATTAAAGTTCCATTACGATATATATTTTGCCACTCAAACAGAAGTCAAAATCTTTAACTTTTTTCATTCAGACATAAACAACTTATAAGCAGAAGTAAATGATAGAAAATAAATTAAAAAAAACTTAAAGATTGTAAATCCCGTGAGTGCTCTAATGCCTTCTTGTACGAAGCTAGATTCTCCTTATGAGCACGTATGAAAATAAGTAAAATTCAAAATTTAGACAAAAAATAAACTACCCCTAACTATGGTGTCAAAAGGTTCTAAAAAACAGTGTATCCTGTATCTCAATCTATTTTTTTAATTACATTAGAATCTATTGATATTTATAATAAAGTTAATCTATCGAAATCTCTTAAAATAAACATTGTGATAGTTTTGTTCGGATATCTAAACCTTGAACAAGGCAGCCCAATTTTTTCTTATTAGTATGATGCCAATTCACTCTTCCTTCCCCGCCCATTCGAGTGCAGTTCAAACATAAGACTTCGTGTGCTGCCATAAGAGCTATTATACCAATTTAGCTAACTAGGTCTAATATAACACACATAATCTACTTCTTAAGATTTGAAAAAACTCAAACCTAAAGCAAGTCTAAGTTTGTAAATTAAGTTTAATTATTTTAAAGATCCCATCACCTGAAAATTCCGTAACAGTCTCTGGTCAGTCTTACACCAACTAATTATCTTGCAAAATTAAAGAAAACCAATTTCATAAAATAAGAAACATTAACATACATCAGTGTATTTGTCATTTATTATGTTTCCATTTATTAAGCTTTGCCTTAGATTGTTTTTTGTATTTTTCTTTAGTTTGGATTTTTTGGTCTATATCCCCTCTATATGTATTTTATCTTTATCAAATTTATATGACAGGTAGGGTCCGACCTAATCCTTCATCTTTTTGGTGGTTTAAAATTATTAAAAAAAATTGTGTCAAATTCCAAACTTCCGCCGCCAATTCAACACAACAAATTAAACCAATTGCCCATTAATCCATCACAAATAGAAAATAAAAAAATAAATGAGCAAAATAATTCAGCATACACAATTTTTCAAGGGAACCTTTTATTCTCACGATCTAAGGTAAAATCTTTAACATGTGATTTTATCAACGTGTACACCATAATAATTCAAAAATGAAATACGAAAGTTAACAATTCTCATGTAAATCCTGATACCTCAAACCTCCACATCCTCACGTACTTTTCCTGCTATAGTTTCTTCACGACACCTAAATGATCTCATGACCTAAATTATCCCTGATAGATCTAAAAGAAACTAATTTAAATTAAGAAATAGTTACTGGTAAATTATTTTACTAATTTTTTAATATTACATTACAAGCTCACCCAAGATCAAGATATGTATTTACCCATAAACTGAAATAAACTATAGTCCCACAGGGAAAGGGTGATTGGCATTATTTTTTTTTTAAAATGTTTTTGAAACTTCAAAAACCAACAGATAAAAAAGCCAATAGTTGTAATGAGAGAATTAAAAAATATTGATTGTTAGTTAAGATTGTCTAGAAACAGAAAAGCTCATCAAGAACAATTATAGAGGATACTGAATTTATAAATACAGTAAATCAATCTACTTATAGTATATTTGTTATTATTATTTCCGATATCAATATAATGTTTTCAAAAACATTTATTTCGTTTTAATTTAAGCAACAAATAGTAAAAAAGATAAAAAAGAAAAAGAAAAACGTTAACATTCTGTTATTGGGTGTATCTTTTATTTTTTATTAATAAATTTTCTTGTACCGTCGAGATCCAAAGTGGCTCGAAAAAAAGTTGCTGGCTACGCCATTGATCGAGCAACTACATTATTGTTTTCTGATGTCTTCTACCCCCAGCCAAAATATTTCAATTCATGGTTTGACGTTATTAGGTGTATCTTTTATTTAATGTTTTCAAAAACATTGTTCATAGTCTTTAGAAAAAAAAAAAAAGGAAACAAATAATTCAATTCCCTTCGCAAAGACCTTAGTTGAAATATGGCCACTTGATAGGGTGGTTGACGTTATTTTTAAATAATTCATGATTTTCTGGAAAAAAAAAATGTTAACACTCTCTTATTAGGTGTATCGTTTCTTTTTTTTTTTTTAGAGACTATTACTAATGATATTTACAACCATATAATTACTGAGACCAGTTTACATCAACTCTGATATGACACCGCTAAGATTTTAACCCTCTCAACTATTCCGGGGATGTCAACTCCCCTCTTGAGAGAATTATTGCCAGGGACGTTGGCACTGCTCAGATTTTAACCCTCTTAAATATTCTAGAGACGGCAACTCCCCTCTTAAGAGAAAGACTGTCTTCACTCAAATTTTAAGAAAGAAAAATTAAATTAAACCTCTGTAATGCATTTGCAGGGACTCGAACCACTTTCTTCACAGGTAGCCATTTGGCAAGCCCTAGTGGTTGTGTATGGTTTCTCTTTATTTATAAATTTTCTTGCACCGTCGAGATCCAGCGCGGCTCGAAAAAAGTTCCTGGCCACTCCATTGATCGAGCAACTACATAATTGTTTCTGATGTCCTTTTCAGCTTCTTTTTTTTTTTTTTTTTGGCCCCACCAAAACATCGACATTACTTGTGGGAGTCTTCATCGTCTTTAGAAAAAAGAAACAAATAATTCAATTCCTTTCGCAAATACCTAACAATGAATCTGAGACCTTAGTTGAAATATGGCCACTTGATAGGATGTTTGACGTTATTTTTTAAATAATTCATGATTTTCTGAAAATGATGTGTTTAAAAATGGAAAGCATGTTTGGTAGTATTTGTCATTGCATTTTTGTTGGAATTACACCACCAAACCCATACTTCTTATCCGCCATATCAAGAATTTGGTGGATAATGAGGAGAGCGAACTAATAAATAACTACATCTAGCCGGACATTGGTTGAGAATTAATCTTGTATCAAGTATATGGGCTTAGACAACTCTGACCTCTTGATCTAGATTTTGAGTATAAATTAAGTCCATGCAAACTTCTATATGGTATTGGATTCAAACTCGTACACAAGAGTCTACTACTAAATAGGGTAAGACAAAAAGACTAGCCTACACCTGATAGTACGTAAGGCTCATCAACTCTCCATCCTAATGGCATGTTTGGTTTGTAGAAATAAAACAAGAGGAGAGGAGAGGAGAGGAGAGGAGAGGAGAAGAGGGGAAAGAAATAAGGGAAAAAATATAAATTTTATGTCAAACCAAATAATAAAATTGAGATCGATCTTGTTTCCCCCCCCCCCCCCCCCCCCCCCCCCCCAAACATTTTCTCTCCTTCTCTCTCCTTTCCATGCCTCTCCTCTCCTTCTATTTCTTCCAACCAATCAATGAAATTGAGTTAGCCATGTGGGCTTCTATAATAGTTGTCTATCACATGCATCCTTTGTTCAACCATCAGTTTCTACAACTATATAAAGAGAAATGTAGATTAAATTCTCTAAGGTGGATGCAAATTTTTTAATCACCTAAAATGGATGCGATTAATGCAAATTTTTTGATCACCAGCAGATCAGACGTTGTTTGAGACAGCTCATGGGAAAAAGCTTTTGGGATTGTTTAGCAGACAACTTTTAGGAAAAATTTTTGGGATTTTGTAGCTGCTGAGCCTAATCTCGAAAGCATTTTCTATGATGCAATGATCGCCGACTCTGAGCTGATAACAATTGTTGTGATTGAAGATTGTAAAGAGGTCTTCAAGGGCTTGAAGTCCTTGGTCGATGTTGGTGGTGGCACAGGAACTATGGCAAGAGCCATTGCTACAGGATTCCTGATATAAACTGCACTGTTTTAATTTGCCACTTGTGGTGGATAATTGGTGGGGGACTAATAATCTAGAATTTTTTAAGGAACATGTTTGAGGCAATACCTCCTGCAAATGCGGTCTTGCTCAAAGTAATTAAACAATGAATTTTATCTTTTACTTTTATCATCTATATGTCACTAAGAAGTTCTGAGAAGTTGTAAAATTAGTACTAGGCGAACCAAGTGTTAAGGTGAAAATCTGGTCGAGCTTATGATAGCAACAGGTTGCCGCGTCAGCTCTACAATTTGTTTTAACAGGGAATTACCTACTGCCGTTTTGATGGACTGGATATCGTCAGCCATGTACGATCGTTCCATTGTCACCTGCAATCATAGAGAGTTGTTAGGGGATGCCATATATTTTTCCAGCGATTCAAGTCAGTAATTGGGTTTTCTTGTAAGAAACTTACGTCACTTCTCTCGTGATTTTTTTTTTTAATTTTCTGGTTCAGGGAGAATCTTTTTCTCTTTTTTGGAAGAAAATTTGTATATCTAGAAAAAAATGCATTTTTCTGGATTTTTCAGGGTTCTTACAGGCACCCGAGATTATCACATCATTTTCAATACCTGGCTGTTATCGGAATGAATGCACTGGTTAAATCATGAGTTAATGTGCACACAACAAAATAATTAATTGAGTTGCGGTTACAACGCCCAGGTGTGCATGGATGTTATGGCTAACTTTTCGTGAGGAGCTCAACAGTTTGAGTTTAACCGAGGTATCTGGAACGACTGAGCAAGCTTGGTCTTCTGGTCAATCTTGCACATGCGATCAGTTAGACTCCTCCTTGAGACTTTACATCACCCAATGGTAATTCCAAGGTGAAGGGTGTAGGCTTCGTTCCGTTCCGTTCCATCAATATCTGGTAGCGGTAATTCCCTACCCTAAACACCAGTCCCCCAATTTTTAGTGTTTAAAGTGAAATGTAATAAGACTAGAAACTACAAATTTAACCAGGAAGAGATGGATTTCTATTCCAAAAACCTTTAATGACCTGTCCTTCTATCTCTTCGCTTTAAATGTGTGTGACGTGGCTAAAACTTGGCCAAGCGTTTGAACCTTAAAATGGAGTTTTTGGATTCCCGTAGTACGGCTTTTCAAATCATCATGAAATCACCCAAAACGTTTTCCTTCATTTTTAATAAATCCCTAATTTCCCTCTTCTTTTTCTTCCCTTTCTTACTTCCTCAATCTCGACTAAACTATACCTTTCACTTTCAAACAAGTACCCTCTCCTCTGTTGCTATATTGCGCTACTCATCTTCCCGGCTCCAGATCTTTTCAGGTACTTTTCCCTAAACTCATTGTTTTGATCTTGCTCAGTTGTTTCCATGTCGTTTTTTTTTTTTAATTTTTGGTTTTCATTGCTACGATGTCCAGGGAAAGCACACAATGATAGACATTGATGGTGGGGATGAATTGGGCGTTTTACCTGACCCATCTAAAGGGTCAATTCCTAACCCTAAAATCCCTTTAGAGGAAGCCAGACCATACAGGATTAGAGATAACTCTATGAGGATGTCCCTTGAGGTTTCTTCCTCATCGGAAGAAGATAGATTCCACGAGAGAGTTGTGAGAGGAAAACAAGATATGGCGAGAGTCTTGGTGTTAGTGTAGCAACAAGCACTGGTAAGGATGAGAGTTGTGAAGAGAGTTCTCCCAAGGATTCTTGACCAGTGAAGAAAGTCAAGACTATTTATAAGGCTAAAACCGAGTCTTACCCTACTGATTTTATAGATTGCGAAACCACATAAGAACACTTAGATAAGCTCAGGGCGGTGTATAACATTCCTCATGATATTGATTTTAGGATACCTAATAAAGTCAATACTTCTAGTCGACCCCCAAAGGGATATGTAACCTTATACTTAGAATGTTTCAAACTTGGTGTCAAGCGGCCACTTCAGACCTATTTTGTTAAAATTTTGGGAAGGCTAAATTTGTTTCTTGGCTAGCTTAATCCTAATAGGTGGAAGGTCCTCTCCGGTTTATACGTGTTATACCAGAAGTGTGAAATGGGCGAACCTACTGAGGAAGAGATAAAGAACTTGTACCTGCTAAGAAGTAGCCCAAAAGATGCTGGCTAGTACTACTTTATGAGCAGTTCATAGAAGAAAAAAACATATTGTAGATCTCCCAACCTCATGGGGTAATTGAGAGAGCAAGCTTTTCTAGCAAAGAAAATCAAGTAGTCTCTACACCCAGAGGAGACAATCGCACCCCTACCCGCTTTTGTACTCCTGGTTGCTCACTATCCATTGTACTTCTCTTTTTAGCTTTCACTGTCTTTCTCACCCATCCTTTTGTGTTTCAGTTTCTTAGAGTATGGTTTACAACATAAACGAAGAGCCAAAGCTACGAGTTGAGACAGCTTTGGTCAATGCAAGCTCGTGCAGAGACTTGTTATCTATTGACAGCTTGGTCAAATTCCAACTAGTATTCAAAGCTGAAATAATGAGTAGCATCTTTGGCCAAATGAAGAAACGAGGTTGCACTAACAGCACCTCAAGCAACTTATCTGCTCCTCCCAAGAAACCTGGTGCCATAAACGATGTTTCTCCCCTTCAAGCACTTCCTCCTCCTCTTTCTGTAGAGACTAAGGGCTTAGTTAAGAAGTCTTCAACCCAAGACTTAACGATTTTTACTCCCTCGAGGAGACGATCATGACCTCTTTAGTAAAGTCAGGAACCTAATCTCCTGAACCCCTCCCAGAAGGACCTCGCAAAGCACATAAAGCATGAGTTTCTCATGGAGCTGAATGATCGTAACCTTCTTGAATTGTTTAGTACCATTCAACGGAGTGCATACCAACTTTCTGCTGCTTTTATGCTTTATAAGTCCAGAGTTACCAATTGTGATAAGAAATTGAAAGCAAAAAACAAAACTTAAAGAAAGAGTTGGAGCAAGAAAAGAAGCAATCAACTAATACTATGATCCTCGAGCTTGAAGAGAACGTGACCCTATCTGAGTCTAAAGGATCGCATCTCGAACGAGAGTTATCGAGCGTCAAAGGTGAACTTGTCAACTCTAGAAAAGATCTCGATACCCAGAGGTTTGCTTTTGAGTGCCATCTTGAAGCAAAAACGTCTTGTCTTTAAAGCAAGATTGACTCCTTGGAAAAGCATAATGTTGATGAATACGACTCGGGATTATCATTCTGCTATGATTGTATCATGTTTGTGCTAAAGACTGAGTATCCAGAGCTGGACATAAAGAAGCTCGAGGCTAGTGTGAATGCTTACATGAATGAGCAGAATAACGATGGTGGGGAAACAGGGGGACCTCCTAAGGCCACAGTTGATGCAGCCCCTTCCTGTGACAGGGAATCCCAGGGAGCAAATGTGGATCCTCCTTTAAAAACTCATTAAGGCCTTACTCAAATTATATTTTTGGCTCTCAATTAACCACAGACTTTGGCTCTTGTCCTACTTCGAGCAGGCTTCGAGCATTTTATCTGCTATGCAATTTTTTATGATGTCCGCTCGATTTCATCATATCAATCTAGTGAGGCAGACTTTGACTCTTATCTTGCCTTAAGCAGGCTTCGAGACTTTGAGTATTTTTATTAAACACTCCCATATTGCAAATAAATTAAATAATATGACGTCCATATATAAATTTTACTCATAGTAAACAAATTACATGCCATAGATTCTCAATAATTCAAACTGCTAAAAGAAATGATTGAATCCTTATAAGAAGCTTACTGGAAATATTTTTTCAAGTGCTCGGCATTTTAGGACCTCTTTACTTCCCATTCATCTACATAAGCCAATTTGTATGCCCCTAGTCTAACCGCTCTCAAGACTCTGTATGATCCTTCCCAATTAAGACCAAGCACATTGTGGTTGGGATCTCTTATGTTTTGATTTGCCCTCGTGAGCACCCAATCGCCACTCTTGTGCTGCTGCGGCCATACATTCTGATTATAATAGCGAGACCTCTTCGTTGATATTCTGCTACTCTTCTTGAGGCTAGTTCTTTCCTTTTTAGTTAATAGATCTAAGTTTAAACACATCTACTCATTTTTTTTCTTTTCATTGAAATACTCTGGGCGGTGAGTACTCATTCCAATCTCAATAGGAACTACAACCTCGTGTCCAAAGACCGATGCGAAGGGGGTTTCTCCTATGGCTATCTTAAGAGTGGTTCTAAATGCCCATAGCACGCTAGGTAGCTCATCAACCCAAGCCCTTTTCTTCCCACCAAGCCTAGTCTTCAGAAGCTTTAATAGTTTTGTTTACTACCTTTGTTTGCCCGTTTGTTTGTCGATGTACTGGTGAGCAAAGTTTCAAATGTATTTCTAGATTCTTACAGACTTCTCTGAAATTATGATTGTTAAACTGCCTACTGTTATCTATAATGAGAGCATAAGGGACCCTATATCTGCACACAATGTTTCTTCAAAATAAAGTTAGTCGTCTTCTTTTTAAGACCTTGTTTAAAACTTTAACCTCGGCCCACTTCGTGAAGTAGTCTACGGCGACAATGACGTATGTTACTTCCCCATGTCCTTTAGGGAAGGGCCCGATTAAATTAACCCATTACTGAGTGAATGGCCATGGTGAAAACATCAAATTAAGCTTTTCTGGTGGCTACGTAAGGAAGTTGGCAAAGCTTTGGCAACTTTTACAACTCTTATTCCTCTCATGTGCGTCTTGACACATCGTTGGCCAAAAGTACCCTTGTCTTAAGGCTTTAAAAGCCAAAGATCTTGCTCCAAAGTGATTCCCACAAATCACCTCGTGTATTTGCCTCAATACATAATCTGCTTCTTCATCATTTAGACATCGTAAAAGGGGCAAAGTATACCCTCCCTCGCAAGTACAACACCCTGTCGACCAATATGTATTTAGCCGCCGGACATTTAAGCTTCCTCGCTTGTCATTTGTCTATAGGCAGAGTTTTATCTCGGATATATGAGATTATCAGATCCATCCATGACTTTCCTGCACCTAAATACACCATTTTCGCTTCTTGCCAAATACTTGGAAAGATTTTAACCTCCACTAAAACCAATTCAGACATCTTCGCATTTGAGGTTGCACCCATTCTTAGTAGGATATTTGCTCGAAAATTTTCTCCTTTTGATATCTGTTTAACCTCCACTTCTTTAAACTTCGCCACAATCTGTTTGGAATATTTAGAGTAATTTTCATTTTTTCATCCTTCACTTGGAAGCTCTCATTGAAGTGATTAGCCACCGACTGAGAGTCTGTTTGAATTTTTACTCTTTCTGCTTGTAGTGCTAGTGCTAGCGTTAACCTAATAAATAAGGCTTTGTATTCTGCTTGGTTGTTAGTGGCTTTAAATTCGAGCTTTACAGCGTAGGAAATTTCCACACCTTCTAGGCTGATTAAGACCACACCTGCTCCTATCCCTTATTCCCCATTGGAGCCATCCGCCATCACTGCTTATACTCCACCGGAATCTTCTTTATTTACTCCATTACCCCTGCTAGATTCTTTATTTGCCTCAATACATTCAGCAATAAAATATGCTAAAGCTTGAGCCTTGATTGCAACCCGGGGTTGATAACTACTGTCAAACTCGCTCAATTCAACAGACAATTTTACCAAGCGGCCAGAAGCTTATGGTTTGTGCAGCACCTGTCTCCACGACTGATCTGTCATTACAATCACGAGATACGTGTGGAAATAAGGCTTCAACTTTGGAGCTGCAATAACCAAAGCCAAAGCCCACTTCTCCATCTTCAGATACTTCATTTATGGGTCGAGTAGCGCTCCACTGGTATAATACAACATGTATTGAATCCCTGCCTCTTCCCTTACTATAACTGTGCTCGTAGCCCACTAGAATACGGCCAGATACAAGTATAACTTATCTCCTTCTTGAGGCGTTGATAGTAGTAGGGCCTTAAGCAAATATTGCTAGCTGTTGAAACGCCTCGTCGCATTCCACCGTCCATTCCATTTTTCTCCCATTCCTCATCTGGAAAAAAAGACATGACATTTATCTATTGCCCACGATATGAATTGATTTAGAGTATCCAATTTTCCTGTGAGACTTTATATCTCTTTAAGTGTGCGAGGGGATTTCATTTCTATGACTGCTAAGATTTTCTTAGAGTTTGCCTCAATGACCTTGTGGCTTACTATGAACCCTAAGAACTTCCATAAACTCACCCCAAATATGCATTTTTATGAGTTAAGCTTCATTTTATACCTTCTCAGCAGCTCGAATGTCTCCTCTAAGTGTAGCGTGTGTTCAGCCAAATCTTTAGACTTTGTAATCATGTGATGCACATACAACTCCATTGTTCATTTAATCAATGGTTTAAAAATTTTATTGACCAATCTTTGGTATGTTGCGCCTCTGTTCTTCAGGCCAAATGGCATCACCTTGTAATAGAATAAATTAATGTTTGTAATAAAAGCAGTATGCTCCTCGTCCTGCTCAAACATTGATATTTGGTTATAGCCCGAGAAGGCATCCATGAAACTTAGCAGACCATGGCCAGCTATTGAATCAACCAACTGGTCAATTTTGGGTAATGGGAAGCTATTCTTCGAGCATGCTTTATTGAGGTCTATGAAATCCACACACATCCGCCACTTTTCGTTTGCTCTCTTCACTAAATCTACGTTGGAGTTCTATTAAGGATACTTAACCTCCCTAATAAAGCCTGCTCGTACAACTTCTCCACCTCCATGTTTAAGGCATCATACCTCTCTTGGTTGAAACACTCTCTCTTTTACTTCACTGGTCGAACATATTTATTTATTACTAATTTATGGCAGGCAATTATTGGATTTATCCCTGACATGTCATCATACAACCAGGTAAACACATCAGCATATGTTCATAAGCAGTATACCAGCTTTTGTTAATATAAATATTTCTTTAATGTTGATTTTGATGATAACAAACTTGATTAAGATTGTTAAATGCTCAAATTATTTTTCATATATTTTTATATTATAAAGGTTTTATATTCAATGAAAAGTGATTTTATGATATTAGTTGTTTTCATGTTCATGTTTTAAATTGAAAAGTTTTGAGAACTTTCAAATTAGCAAATATTGCTTAAAATTCTGGAGATGGACTTATTTGATAAGTTTTATAAAGTTTTGGGTCATAGTATAATTTTATAAAGTTTTAGGGTCAAATTGTAATTCTATAAAATAGTTCACTATAGCAGTCATTTTAGCAAACTGCTAACCGACATCTTGATAACTGCTAGCTGACATCGAATAGAATTGAAGAGTAGCCTCTGGACATCTTGAAAACGGCGATCCGGCATCTTAAAAACAGTAATCCGACAATTTGAAAATTCAGTCCAATGGTCATATTGACCAGTCAAAACAGTGATCCGACATCTAATTAACAACGATCCGACATTCAAAAGAAAGTCAACAACGGCTATATTCCAGCTTCAACTATAAATAAGCTCAATCAAATTCAAACAAAAACGATTCCAACAATTATCATTGAGCAAATTATTGAGTATATAACTTTCATTAAGCCTTAAATTCTTGTATTCATCTCATTTACTCACACTTTAGATTTTCATTTGTAATCAAACATATTGTGTGAGAGAGTTTTAATTTGTAATATTCTTGAAAATTAAATTGAGAGATTGTAAGTGTTGGGATACATTTGGGTTAAGAGATTGAGGATAATCTCTTATTGTAAAGGTTTATTGACACCTTGGAAGTCAATTGTAAGAGCGGTTGAAGTCTTGGAGACTTGTTTAATGGAATCCTCAAGCCCGGTGAGCTTGGAGATGTGGACATAGGCACGGTTAGCCGAACTACGTAAAAATCACATGTTTGATTTCTCTTCCTTTACTCTTTTATTATCTTGCTTGATTAAATATATTATTTTTGTTCTTATTAAGGCATTAGATTTAAATTATTGTGTGGTTTGTTTTACATAAATTTTGATAACCCAATTCACCCCCCTCTTGGGTTACTTAGATAGTATTTCAGCTTTCTCTTCAATCTCTTTTTTAGCCTTGATCCGATCTTGATAGTCTTTTCTAGTTCCTCTTGCTTTATACTCATTATTTCGACTGTTCAACTGGTTCATACCAACTCTTTTTAGAGTCTTCTTGAGTGTCCAACGAGGTGATTTACATTGTCTCCTTCACTGTTGCAGCATAGCACCCTCGGGCAATCCGTTGATCTCCCTTTACTACTCCCACGACTTTGTTTATGTGATATTCAAAAGTCAGGCAATGATTAGATATTATGCTTTGCTAACTCTCAAGAAAGGCTTGTTTAGGATTATCTGATATGGGTTGTTCTCATCCACTATTAGGAAATCCAACATCATGGTCTTCTAGAAAGAGGTAGAGCCTATTGTGATAGGCAACTCGACTAGACCGAGGGGAATCAATCTTTCCCCACCAAACCCTTTCAAGGATTTGCTAGTAATCTCCAACTTCAGGTCCATTATTCCCATTTCGTCTAAGGTTGACTTGAATAAGACGTCTATTGAACTCCCAGTATCCACCAATATCCAAACGAACATTTTGCTCATGACAACAGCACTAGTCACTAATGCGTCTTCATGCCGGTACAACACTCCCTCATCATCGCCATCTGTCCACATGATGGGCACCTGCCTAGTGTTCGCTCGCTTCGTGGCTAGTATATTGCATAGAACGTCTCTGCTGGTTATTGGACATCTTGAATCATTCTTCCTGGACCTATTTGAATCGCCAGCCAATGTCGGTCCTCCGACGATGACCCTGATCACAGGCTATTTGTGCCTGGCATCTCCAACATTATGCTCCATCATAATAGTTCTATAATGTTGAAAACAATAAACTTATTTTTCATAAATAATTCATTTATGTGGAATGAGGTGCTGGATGTACATGGCCCTTCATCTTTATGCTCCATCATCATGGTTCAATAATGTTATGTCCATAAAGCATCTAATTGAGTAGATATTAGCTTTACACTTTGGATGCCCTTAAAGGATTCCTTTAGAGAATGTTCGGTGAGTGGAATGTGTTTGGTGCTATGATCAAAGCTTGGTGGAACATGTTAGGTCATATGTATTGTTATGATTATGTTTTTGTTTTATTTACTATAAATACCTATGCCATTTGTGTTGTATGTATCAACTCCAAGAAGAAGAAAGCATAAGAAGCAAATCAAAGCTTTTGAGAGTGATTTGTGAGAGAGTGTGAATTGTTCTTGTAATGTTTTTAAGCTTTCTTTAATAAAAAATTGAATTTTATCCTTTATGTTCTCCAACAGGTCAGATGTTGTTTGAGACAGCTCATGGGAAAAACTTTTAGGATTGTTTAGCAGACAACTTATGGGAAAAACTTTTTGGATTTTGTAGTTGATGAGCCTAATCTAAAAAGCATCCTCTGTGAAGCCATGATTGCTGACTCTGAGCTTATCACTACTAGAAAAATGGTCTTTACTGATACTTGTGTTCTGACACTTTATTTAAAAGTATCAGTATATACATATATTTGGATCATTTTCCGCGTTTAACAGATATGTATCACTAATTACTAATACTGAAGTATCAATAGCTTTAGTAATAGCAATCAATGACGCTTAGGTATCAGGAATTAAAAATTATCATTTTAATTTTGTTTTAGTCCGAATTCGAACCCAAGACCTCTTAAACCTAGAGCTTCTACATTGAATCAAAAGACCACTAGGCTACGAATTATTTTTAATTTTTTTAAAGTTGTGTTTTTTGAGTGGATAAAAACAAAACAAATGGACAAGTCTTATCTTATCCAAAATACAACTTTTCAACTCCCTCTACCAAAGTATTTGTTCCCTCCTAAGCTTCCCAGATCTGAAAAATCCCTAACATCCAAATTGTCAAAAAGTGGGCGAGCGTGGTGCATTCGGACGCGGCTTCGACCGTGGTGGCCGCGGCGACCGTGGAGGCCCATGTGACCGTCGCCGCGCTAGACGCAGAGAGGAAGAAGAGAAGTGGGTCCTAGTCACGAAACTCGGCCGTCTGGTGAGAGAAGGCAAGATCAGGAGCCTCGAGCAAATCTACCTCCACTCGCTCCCAATCAAGGAGTATCAAATCATCGACACGCTTATCGACCACAAATTGAAGGACGAGGTTCAAGGCCTTCGTCGTCGTCGGTGACACGGACGGCCACGTGGGTCTTGGCGTTAAGTGCTCCAAAGAGGTTGCCACTGCCATCCGTGGCGCTATCATATTGGCGAAGCTGTCGGTGATTCCGGTGAGAAGGGGTTACTGGGGTAACAAGATCGGGAGGCCACACACCGTGCCGTGTAAGGTGACCGATAAGTGTGGCAGTGCCATCGTGAGGATGGTTCCGGCCTCACGTGGTGCCGGAATTATGGCGGCTAGGGTTCCAAAGAAGGTGTTGCAGTTTGCTGGTATTGACGATGTTTTCACATCTTCTCGTGGGTCGACCAAGACTCTTGGAAACTTTGTCAAGGCAACCTTTGAGTGTTTGTTGAAGACATATGGCTTCCTTACACCTGACTTTTGGAGGGAGACTCGCTTTGTGAAATCTCCATACCAAGAGTACACAGATCTTTTGACGGCAAAGCCCATCAGCAAGGCAGTCGTCACAAAAGTTGATCAAGTTGAGCCTTAAGCTACTTATGGCTGCATGGAGAGGAGAGCATTAGAATGAAAGGCATTTTGGTCGACTTTATAGTATAGCTTTGTTTGTTACAGACTTTTCTGTTTTTTATTGCTGCAGGACTAGTATGTTGCTATTTGGGGACAATTGTTTGCTTTAAAGTTTTACAATCAGAGTTTTCTTGAATGGATGTTTATTTATCATTGGCTAAAAAAAAATTGTCAAAAAGTGCTTAGCCATGATCCTGTTAAACCGGTGGCACATGTTCACCATTTGCCTTCAAAATCCTAACTTCTTGTTTCTTTTCTTATTTTATGATTTCGGGTCTCTCTTATTATCATTAGATCTTGATTTTTTTTTGTTTTAATTGTTCTTTTAGGTTTAAATAAGTGATTTGAAGAAGAGCTTCTATGTTTCTTTGGCTACTTGGAAGAAACTAAAAGGTATTATTTCTTTGGCTACTTGGAAGAAACAAGAAGGTAAAAATTTAGCTTTTATTGTGTTTTTTTCTCTGCTACTTTCTTTTCTTTTATTGGCACCAAATAGCCTTTATTATATCTACTTTGGAAAATATTGTGTTTAGGGTGATCGTCACTATAAGGTTAACTTTATTTTGCCGATGAACGACATTAAACATTTTTTACACTAAAAATAGAATTTAGTGATATTTATGGAATTTCAAACTACTGTCATATAAAATGTTTGTGCTGTAGGCTAGACATGAAATGCTCCACTTATAATATATAGCTTTCGTATAATCTTCATTTGTCAAATTTTTCTTTGGATTTATGTGCTCGAATTATGATAAAAATAATGTGAGATGTTATTCTGGCTTGAGTGATGATGCATGCTTGGACTTTACCTGTACTTCTTGGATTGGCTGCAGTAATTTTTTAGTACTGGGTTGTATAAATTATACTGCAGCTAGCTTCCATTGGATGAGAAACTAAAATAATGTACTTGTCAATTAAAAATAAAAAATAAAAAAAAATTGTCGAATAATTACACAGGGAATGGTGCAGACTTACACAGGTTCTTTTCAATGTGAATGGTGCAGACTTACACAAGTTCTCAACATTGCCATCAAAACCATTCAAGAATAAACATGGCCATTATATCAAATTGGTAAGTGTCACTTATGTGCCCGTCATTTGGTGGTTTTTCTAATTTGGATTCACGTGTTCCTTTTCTAACCAACCGAACCTTGCTTCTGATGATTTTTGGTCTTCTTAGTTTTCCACAAAAATAGAAAACCAAGTTCGGTCTTTCTTTCTTTATTCGCTTTCCATCAAGGCATAAATCAAAGGAGAGCACCCAGCTTCACAAAATGTGCAAATATATATGTATATATACACGTAGTTCAAGTGATTCTACTGAGAAATAGTACCCAAACCCCCCTACTTATTGAATTCACCATATTCCTACCAATCTATACTCTCCTGGTTGTTCCTTGAGAAATACAGAGATTTGAGCTTGACATACTTTTCCAATAGGATCCTTAAATATATACATATAATAATTTATTACTCCAGTTGTTTATATATGCTAAAATTATTCAAACTGCAAAATTCTAAATTCCAGTTCCTTGTTGGTCACCCGAAGCTATATGCAGAAATGGCGACTTCACCTTGGAAAATTTTATTTGTATAATCTTTAAAATTATTATTATTATTATTTCAAGAACTCTATATTTTTACCGCAGGAGTGATATGTCAATTAAGAAAATGTGAAGGTTACGCATGCTTACACCTTTGTACAGGCTACAGCAATTCCAACACGGTGAGGATTTTTCTTTTTCTGCTGTGCATATATTTAGCCATCTCCTTCACCACTGCGAAAGTGTTTTTTTTTTAATTTTTTAAAATTTTTTCCCTAGTGATGAAGGTTGAAATTAAGTTATTAAATAAAATAGAGGAGTTTAAGGAAATTAACAAGAATGTGCTTAATCGATCAAGTAGACGGTTAATTTATAAAAGAAATGCTTTGTGTGATTATCTGAAAATTGCAGAAACGCTATTAGTTTGTCATTTCTATTAACTTTCTTTCTCTGCAGCAAAATAATTAAACATTGGAAGTATGCATATAAATAAGGAGGCAACAAGGTTATTGGATTTCTTTAAGGGAATGAATGAAGTCAGTCCCTACACTAACTACTTGGCTGATGTCTTAGTAATTAATTGCTCAACATTATGATGTAGTTACTGGGAATCTAGTGAATAATTTTTAACAAGTAATTGTATTTTTACCTAGTTATCGTTCTTACTCTATTTAGAGTCATTAACTTATTATAAATAACCTTACCAAAAGAGAATAATCATTAACTCCCTTTTTTCTTATTTATATCTGTAGTTGAATAAACTGTATTTCTCTGGTATTTTTAAGGAAATAAACTACAACTTCCTTGTTCACTAATTTTTCTTTGAAATAACTGAGTTTACTTATAAATAGTGTATGAATATTTTTTCTTTAGAACAAAATAGATTTATTTATATTAACCATTGTTTCTCTAATGGTTGGGAATTGGCAGCTAATTTTTTCTCCCTTTTCCATGTATGCATATTTGCTCAATGTGTTTGAAGTGTTTATTCCTCAACTTCACTTGTATCCTAACCCATACAGTCTATTGAACGGAGAAGCTGCTGCTGTGATAACGCAATTATACTACTCATATTCAAAGAGGGAAAGACAGTCATCATTCTCAATTTAGCTTCTAGATTTATTAAATTTAGCCACAAGTAGTAGGCATTTGATTGGATGGTAGAAATTTTATGTATTGAATTTGGATTATTTAGTTATGAGAGTAGGATATCTCATATTTTGGCTATTGAAGTTGAATTTGTAATATATACTAATAATATTTAAATGTGAAATGAAAGATTTTGTGATATAAATTAATTTCTTTTTGTTATTTTGTGGTGCTTTTAATTTTACCAATAAATCAATAGGCAATGATTCAATTCAATTTTTTATTTTTTTAAAAATAAATTAACTAGTGATACCATGGTAACAGTAATCATAGACACTAATAAAATATCAATAACTACTAACACTATGGTGTCATAATATCGGTGATACTGTAGTAATAGTAATCACTGACACCACTTACAAGTGTCACTATTTTTCTGACTCCCAGATTACTGACACAATTAACAAGTGTCAGTGAAAGTAATTTCTGACACTATTCTAAAGTCAGTAAAGACCATTTTTCTAGTAGTGTATAACAAGTATTGTGGTTGAAGATTGTAAAGAGGTCTTCAAGGGCTTGAAGTCCTTGGTCGATGTTGGTGGTGGCACAGGAACTATGGCAAGAGCCATTGCTACAGCATTTCCTGATATAAAATGCATTGTTTTAATTTGCCTCTTATGGTGGATAATTTGGTGGGGGACTAATAATCTAGAATTTTTTTTGGAGTTTGAGGCAATACCTCCTGCAAATGTGGTTTTGCTCAAAGTAATTAAACAATGAATTTTATCTTTTACTTTTATCATCTATATGTCACTAAGAGTTTATAAGAAGTTGTAAAATTACCACTTGATGAACCAAGTGTTGATGTGAAAATCTGGTCGAGCTTATGATAGCGATTAGGTTGCCTTATCAGCTCTACAATTTGTTTTAATGGGGAATTGTCTACTACCATTTTGATGGAGTGGATATCATCAGCCACGTACGATCCGTTCCGTTGTCACCTGCAATGACTGAGAATTGTTAGTAATTGGGTTCTCTTATAAGAAACTTACGTCACTCCTCTCGTGATCTTTTTTTTTTTTTTTCGGTTCAAGGAAAACATTTTTTTCTCTTTTTTTGGAAGAAAATTTGTATATCTGGGAAAAAAAAAAAAACCTTTTTTTCTGGATTTTTTAGGGTTCGTATAGGCGCCCGAGATTATCGCGTCCTTTTCAATGCATGGCTGTTATCGGATTGAATGCGCCACTTAAATCGTAAATTAATGCGCTCGTTTACAAAATAGTTATTAAGTTGCGGTTACAACGCCCAGGTGTACATGGACGCTATGGTTAAATTTCTGGGAGGAGCTCGATAGTTCGAGTTTAACTGAGGTATCTGGAACGATCGACCAGGTTCTAGTCTCCTGGCCGATCTTGCACATGCAACCAGCTAGACTCCTCCTCAAGGCTTTAGATCACCCAAAGGTAATTCCAAGGTGAAGGGTGTAGGTTTTGTTCCATTCCATCAATATCTAGTAGCGGTATTTCCCTACCCCAAACACCGAGTTTAAATCTTGGGAAGTTAGAGGCCAAAAAATATAATTTATTTCTGTTCATCCTTCCATATCTTTGAAAGGAAAAAAAAAATTGTAAAATTAAGTAATTTTCCTTTAGTCCTTAAGTTTGTGTCAATTGCTCATTTAATACATATATCTTGAAAATTACCTAAAAATCCTTGCCTTGACTTTCTTAATTGTCGGATGTTTCTTTTCAACGTAAATAATATTATCATCTGATATAAAAATTCAAACACAATTGACTTGGAATAAATAGAAAGAAGAGAATAATTAATTAAGTAAATTCTAATAGAGCAAGTATATATTATAGAAGTTCTGGCAATTTTAAAAAATACAAAGCGTAGTTAACTAGATAATTGGCTCAAATTAAACCTTATGGCCTAAATGAGTATCTGACCTTTGCATTCCGATTATATTACAGATTCTTAATAACTGTTGCAATCTGACAAAATTAACTGATCAACATACCTAGTGGATTCTGCATGACTGGAGTGATGAAGAGAGCTTAAGATACTTAAAAAAAAAAATGTGAAGAATCAATTCCAAGCAAAGATGAGGGAAGAAAAGTGATTATAGATCATAGACATGGCCATCGAAAACCAAACGAAAGGCAAAGAAACAATGGAGACACAGCTATGCTTTGACCTGCTCATGGCGACTTTTCTCAATGGTAAAGAGGGGAGTGTCTATGACTGGAAGAAGCTCTTCTTGGCAGCAGGTTTCAGCCACTATAAGATAACTCCTAATCTGGGGCTATGGTCTCTCATTGAGGCTTACCCTTGATTGCATCCTGCTCTTTATAATTTATTTATGTGTTTGAGAAGCAATTAATTTGCGTGTTTCCGTTTACTTTTTTTTTCAATAAAAGCCCTCGCTATAACGAGATTCATCTAAATAAATAAATAAATAAAGGTCCACTCTAGTCATATTTGCATTGTATCCTTTTACCTCTCTGTGTTGTATATGTAATCTGTATATTCTTAGTTAAATAAATAAATGAAAATGTGATTGTTTAATAACATGACTGATTTTTGGACCATGATTCTGTCATTTCTACTGAGCAGAAAATTAAGTACAACGATGGAATTTTTTTTTTTAAATGAAAATTAAAATTACAACTGAGCAAGGGGTGCAGTGAGCTTTACCTGTCATAAAATGCATACAACTATGGCATTGAAGATTATAAGAATAAAAATAAAAGGAAACTTCATGATTCCAATAAACAAAAAACAATAAAATTTACTGCTAGGACATCCTTTGGCATCCTTAGACAATAAAACAATGGCGTGTTTAGACTATATAATTCGAATGGAAAATCAGATTGAATGATGGTGTTTACTTTCTAAAAATATAATTGATAATTAGAATCAATTTTATGGGACCCATAAAAAATGAGAATAAAGAGTGTAAAATCTATTCCCACCTTACCCATAGAAATATGATTCTTATTCTCTGAACTGACATATTTTTCTATGCCCCGTACAAATATTAAAAAAATAAAGATGAAACAAAATAACAAATAATTCCAAATAAATCATTTTCATATATTCAATATATGATAAAAAAATCATTTTCTTAGGCTCAATATTTAATAAACACACATTTATTTCTTTTAAAAATATTTGTTTGAGGGAAAGATGGGAAAGGTAATAGAGCGCCACGTGTCAGCCAATGGAATGATATCAGCACAATCGGAGGTACCCTACATAATCCGAGGTGCCCGACATGACTTGAGGTACCCCGTATAAATAGAGGTACCCTGCACAATTATAGGTATCCCACACAAATAGAGGTACCCCATACAAATAGAGGTACCCCATACAAATAGAGGTATCCCATACAGATAGGGGTACCCTGCGTAATAGGGGGTACCCCATGTAATTCGAGGTACCCGGCAAAGCGGATGCAAGAGAATCCACCGAAAATATCCGCCATGAGAAACGTCTCCGCCTCCTAAAAGATATCATTTGATTTTGTCAGAATTAAGAATCAAAAGCGACGTGCTAAAAGGAGGGACAGCCGTCTGCTACCTCTGCCAAAAGTGAAGGACACTGTCCCAAGGACAGTGGTCCCTAGCCGCCTACCCGACAGCTACTGCAGAGGTACCCTGGACCACTCTCCAGCGCACGCCACGTTTCCAAAAGATGAGATACGCCGCGAACATGCACATAACGGCCCCAAGAATCATAAAAGCGGTAAAAGGACGTTAGCCAAAAAGGGTATGCCACGTGGCAGCTAAGGTACTCCATATATAAAGGCGCCTAGGTTTCATTCTCCATCATGCTCTCATTCGCCCAAAAACACTCACACTCCAAAAAAGAGGTTTTCTTCAACCTTAAACCCTAATTTACAGAGGGCTAGCTAGCTCTCTTTGCAATAAAAGCTTGAGTTTGCTAACTTGAGCGTCGGAGTGTGAACGCCGGGGTACCCCTGGCTTCACCTCTAACCTCTATTTCATTGTTTTGCAGGCGTGAAGCTCATTTTGAAGGATACCTCTCTTGTTTCTGATCTTCCACCATTGTTACCACTCTCTCTCCCTTTCTCACCTCCCCGCATTTCAGATACACCGCACCGCACACAATAAACTAGTGAGGTACCCCATCTCCCCCAAAAATATAAATTCATTGTTGAAGATTGATTTTGGATTTTCCTACCCCAAAATCAGTTGAAAACAATTGGCGCCGTCTGTGGGGAGACGCACAAAAAGCCTCCTCCACGGTTACCAAACTAGTTGTTGTGTGTACTCCAATACATGGCACCCGACGTACCTCCCGAAGGTTTAATGGGGGATCCTACAAGGATGAGAGAGGACAGCAGCAGTGAAGGCAGTGATCCCGCGAGAAGGGTAGCCCGCATCAGTAAGGGCAAGAGTGTCAAGCAGTCGACGGGTGTTCGCCAAGAAGAAGAACCTATTTCGCACAAGCGTTTTGAGGATCTTGCTCACGCAATACTTAGGGCGGTTGGATCTCGGGCACCCGAAAGTTCACTTCCACCAGTGACGCTAGAAGCTCCACCACCTCAAACGGACGACCAAGCTATGGTCAGAAGAGGGGTACCCGAGGCCAGCAAGCCAAAGCCTAGGCCATCGGGTACCCGTTCTAAGTTTCAAACCATGGGCTCCCGCGACGAGCGTTCCACCGCCTCTTGCAATTCCCGCAGTAGCCAGGGTACGAGGCGTGCAAAGCGTACCCACGAGGATCTCCGTGAGAAGTTAAACGCCAAAAGGGCTTCTCAAATGGCGGCGACATCATCAGGTACACCGAGGGTACCCCTCGAACTTGTGGAAAAGATGGAGAACCTGGAAGCCCAAGTGAAGCTCCTCTCCGAGAAGCAAAACATCACAGCTGCACCAACGCCAATGACCTACCAATCGCCATTCACTATGGAGATTAGGACAGCAGCTCTCCCCGAGGCGTTTGCCATGCCTCAGATACCCCAATACTCGGGTACCACTGATCCCTCGGAGCATGCTGAGCTATACCGTGACCAAATGCTTATTAAGGGTGTAGATGAGAGCGCCATGTGTAGGATGTTTACACACACACTCACGGGCCCCGCGAAGTCATGGTTTCGCTCTTTGAAGGCGGGTAGCATATCTTCCTTACACCAATTGTTATCTGAATTTACTAAAGAGTTTTCCTATGCTTCCACTCAAGATAGGGTAGCCTCCAAACTTGCCTTTATCAAGCAAGGGGAAGCCGAGCCTTTGGCGGAGTATGTAAGTCGTTTCCACCAAGAGGTGCTGCGGACCGGAGCATTTGGAAACCAATACACATTGACACATTTTGAGAAAAATTTACGGTTGGGTAAGTTATGGCGTTCTTTTCAAAAGAAGCGTCCACTTTCATATGGGGAAGCCCGTTCTCGGGCGTTGCAACAAGTGGAGATGGACGAAAAATGCCAATTGAAGCGCCAAGAAGATAAGGCCGATGTTACAAAGAACAAGGAGAAGCCCAAGAGGGTGGAGGCCCCAATACCGCGGGTGCCCCGAGCACGGAGCCCTCCACGGGCTGCCTTGCGGGGACGAGGGTATAACCCTCAGGGTGCCTCAAGGGTACCCCAACCTCCAAGATCGCCACCACCGGATCAGCGAGAGCCACCGCCGAGGCCTCGGTATGAATCTTACCACCCACTGAATCGATCCCCAGAGCAGATCTTCTACCATATTCGGGATAGTGGCCTCCTCCGCCCTCCTAAGCCAATGAAGAAGTACCCCAACATGAAGCGTAGCCTGAAGTATTGCGAGTTCCATGAGGACTTTGGTCACAGCACAGCCGAGTGCTTCACCTTGCGAGAAGAAATTGAATCTTTGATTCTCAGCGGGTACCTCAAAGAATTTGTTGCTGGCATGAGAGAAGCTCAGAAATCTGCGGAACATGATAAAGGCAAGCGGGTAGCTGATGGCAGTCCCGAACGAGAGGTACCCCTTGGACACAAGAAAGGCGTGTATGTCCGAATGATCATGGGCGGACCGACTTTAGCGGGCCAATCTAGGAGGGCTATCAAAGGCTATGGTAGATCGTTGTCGATAACCACCAATATGGGCAGAGAAGTCAACCTTAATGAATGGGGTACACCGAAGGTACCCCACCATCCCCCGCCTATCCTTTTTACAGAAAAAGATGCGGAGGGCATCTCGTACCCCCACGATGATGCCTTCGTAATTACGTTGAAGGTTGCCACTGGTAAGGTAGCAAGAACTCTCGTAGATACCGGTAGCTCCGTTGACATCATTTTCAAAAGCGCCTTGGATCAGCTATTGATTGAGTCGCCAAAGATCACCCCATATGCTACGCCTCTTATTGGGTTCGCCGGAGATATGGTTATACCAAAAGGCATCATTACGCTGCCCGTTACACTTGGTAAGGTACCTCACCGTGTTGTTCATATGATTGATTTTCTTATTGTAGATCACCCGGGTGCCTACAATATTATATTGGGTAGGCCGTTCTTAGTAGCAACTAAAGCGGTGGTATCCATGCACTATCTCGCCATGAAAGTCCCGGCCGCCCAAGAAGTTATCACCATTAAAGGGGACCAGCAATCGGCTCGTGGATGTTATTCCGTGGCCTCCAAAGTCACTTACCAAATCGCTTCAGATCCGCCAATGAAGGGGTACCCTAGTGGCAGCCAGCCCACACCTTCCCCCTCAAAGCGAGCACTTGCTAGACAGCGAAGAACAGTACTGAAAAAATCTCCTCAAGTAGCCCACCCACGAGAAAAGTTGGAGTTTTCACCAAGGGAGATGGAAGCAGTTACGGGGGATAGCTCGAGGGTACCTCACGGGGACCAGGAGGAGCCCAGATGTGAAGTTGAGGCACCTTTGGATCCCCGAATATTGAAAGATGAAATGCGGGGTACCCCAGTTGAAGATCTTATTTCAGTCTCGATTTGCGCCACCGACCCAACAAAGACAGTGAAAGTAGGCTCCAACCTCTCGAAGGAACAAAGGGAGAAACTCATCACCTTCTTATGTGAGCACCTCGATGTATTTGCTTGGTCCCACTCGGATATGCCGGGTATCCCACATTCTCTCTCATGTCACAAACTCAATGTCAGCCCGCATAATAAACCGGTCAAACAGAAGCGTCGCGCCTTCAATCAAGAGAGGTACGATGCAATTGAACAAGAGGTAGACCGCCTATTAGTAGCACGGTTTATTCGGGAAGCAGTGTACCCCGATTGGGTGTCCAACGTTGTTCTTGTCAAGAAATCAAACGGAAAGTGGCGCATGTGCGTGGACTTCACCGACTTGAATAAGTCCTGCCCCAAGGATAGCTTCCCGCTTCCTCGGGTGGACCAGCTGGTTGATGCAACAGCGGGGCATGAAATGCTTAGTTTTATGGACGCCTTCTCCGGGTACAACCAAATCCCGATGTACGAACCCGATCAAGAGAAAACAGCCTTCATCACCAACCGGGGGTTATACTGTTATAAGGTTATGCCGTTTGGTTTGAAGAATGCCGGGGCTACCTACCAGCGGCTAGTGAACAAAATTTTTAAAGAACAAATCGGGCGCACCATGGAGGTGTACATAGACGACATGATCACCAAATCGGTGCATGCGGGGGAACACCTGGGGCACCTCAGAGATATCTTTACCGTTTTGAGAAAACATCAGATGCGGCTAAACCCTGAAAAATGTGCATTCGGGGTAACCTCGGGAAAGTTTCTCGGTTTCATGGTACAACAACGGGGGATTGAAGCCAACCCCGATAAAATTCGCGCAGTTCTTGACATGAAATCGCCAAGCACCATCAAGGAGGTTCAAAGCTTGGCAGGCCGGGTAGCTGCTTTGAGCCGCTTTATCTCCAAGGCTACCGACCGGTGTAAGCCCTTTTTCAAAGCTTTGAAGACCGGTAAAAAGCTCCAATGGACACCCGATTGCGAAGAGGCTTTCCAAGAACTGAAGGGGTACCTCGTGAATGCTCCACTACTTGCCAAACCTGAGCCGGGAGAGGTGCTGCTGCTATATCTCGCCGTATCCGAGCATGCCACCAGCTCTGTCTTACTCCGAGAGGAAGATAATGGGGTACAACGACCTATTTACTACACTAGTAAGGCTATGGTTGATGCCGAAAAAAGGTACCCCACCTCTGAGAAGATCATTTTGGCATTGGTTGTCTCCGCACGGAAGCTCAGACCATATTTTCAGGCTCACACCATTGCAGTCGTCACCAACCTTCCCCTCCGGCAAATCCTTCAGAAGTTAGACATGTCCGGAAGGCTTCTCCGATGGTCCCTCGAATTAAGTGAGTTCGACATCATCTTCAAGCTTCGTTCGGCGATTAAAGCTCAGGCCATTGCTGATTTCATTGCGGAATTCGCCAATGACTCAAGTGGTGAAGGCGATCTGAGATACCTGTTAGATACCCCACCTACCGATGAAGAGGAGCAGGTCTGGGAAATATATGTGGATGGTTCCTCTAACTCACACGGAAGTGGCGCGGGAGTTATTATAATCGACCCGAACAAGGTGAAAATATGCTACGCCCTGCAATTCGGATTCAAGGCTTCAAACAACGAAGCCGAGTACGAGGCAATCATAGCGGGGTTGAGGATGTCGAAGGCTTTGGGAGCAAAAAGGGTACACGTCAAGAGCGACTCACAGTTGGTGGTAAGCCAGATTACCGCACAATATCAAGCGAAAGAGGAAAACATGAAGGGGTACCTCGAAAAAACCAGAGAGTTGATGTCCCAATTTTGCGAGGTTAAAGTGGAAAGGGTACCCCGACTGGAGAACAGCGAAGCCGATACCCTAGCGAAAATGGCGTCCCTTGGTGTAGCTCAGTCAGCCGGCCCCATCACAACAGAACACATACCCGCCCCCAGCATTGATCTCCTAGAGCCGTTGGAAGTAGGATCACTGTCCAACGAGGTACTTTGGATGGAGCCTATCATAAGGCACCTCAAGGATGGAGACCTCCCCTCAGATAAAAGTGAAGCGAGAAGACTAAAGTATAAAGCTGCCCGGTATTGCCTGATCCAGGATACCCTATACAGAAGAGGGTTCACTCTTCCTTACCTTAAATGCTTGGGAAGCGACGAGGCCGAGTATGTCATGAGGGAGATACATGAGGGGATTTGTGGCAATCATTATGGAGCACAATCACTGGCGCAAAAAGCTCTCCGTCAGGGGTACTACTGGCCAACCATGCGGGAAGATGCCAAGAATATGGTACGAAACTGTGACAAATGCCAAAGGTTCGCCAGGGTACCCCACCTACCCCCAGAGAAGCTAACAGTTATATCTTCCCCTTGGCCCTTCGCTATGTGGGGAGTGGACCTCATTGGCCCGTTACCTACCGGGAAGGGGCAAGCAAAACATGCAATCGTGGCGGTAGATTATTTTACAAAATGGGCGGAAGCGGAGCCACTAACAAGCATCACAGAAAGGAAAACCACCGAATTCATTTGGAAGAACCTCATTTGCAGATTTGGAATCCCTTATGCAATTATCAGTGATAACGGCAAGCAATTCGATAATGAAAAATTTCGAAGCTTTTGTTCGGAGTTGGGGATAGCCAACCGATTTGCTACACCTGCCCACCCCCAATCTAATGGGCAAGTCGAAGCCGTTAACAAGATTATCAAAGGTATCCTGAAGAAGAAGCTAGAGGAAAGAAAGGGAGCATGGGTAGACGAGCTACCTGGCGTACTGTGGGCATACCGGACTACTCAAAACACCTCCACCAGGGAGACCCCGTTTTCCCTCGCATTCGGTGTTGACGCAGTGATTCCTGCAGAAATCGGGGTACCCTCTCACAGGGTTGAATACTTCGATGAGGCCGAGAACACCTCCTTGGTTGCTTCAAACCTTGATTTGGTGGCTGAAAAAAGGGCTAGAGCAGAACTGAGGACAGCCATATATCAGCATCGCATTTCGGGTCTATATGAAAAAAGGGTACGCCCTCGATCCTTCAAGAAAGGAGACTTGGTCTTGAGAAGGGTAACTCAGAACACTAGGGTACCCTACGAAGGTGCTTTCGGGGCAAATTGGGAAGGACCTTACCGCATCGACAAACCCGTTGGGACAGGTGCATACAGGCTACTCCACATGGATGGCACAATTGTGAGGCACCCCTGGAACGCTGCAATGCTACGGAAATATTACTAAAGGACAGTGTCTCAACCTTTAGTCTTTTGCTGTTATTTGCTTTCTTTAATGTTTTTGTGTGATAGGCCAAATAGGGTACCCCAAATGCCCTATGTTGTTCAGTTACAACTTTAGAGTTTCTTTAATTTTCAAATGAAAAGAATAGGAGGTCTTGCGGTCTCCCATTCTCCTCAGGGTAACAAAGCTAAGTCATGTATTGATCAACGCTTTCGTTATCTATAAATGCATTTTCTTTCTCAACAAATATGATGTGAGTTCTTTCTTTATTTTTCGCCACTTCGATCTTAGAATGCAGATTACATTCATTTATCGCCATTAATATACCCTCGCATCTGGTTATATGCAATTCTCGCCATACGCTTGTCAGTTATGACTAACCTATCACAGGACCAGCCAAGGTACTTGATATGCCTAGATCGTGACGATCTGTGTAAAGCCAAGATAGGCAATGGAGTGAACAGCCTAGGGGTAGCCTTTCTGCGGAAGCATGACAAAGCTACCTAGACAAAGAGAGGGAGGGTCAAAGAAGACCCGAGGGTGAAGAAAAACCGGCATACCCTAGCGGCACGAAGTTCGGCTTAGGTATGAGAACACCCACACCTCCGTCCTCGTACTTTTGCAAAGTATGGGATAAGCTATTCAAAAATTCGGAGAGCACTTCGAAAGAATAAGAAATTGATTGGTTGGACCAATTGCGCACTTTCAATTTTTGATCGAGATGTCGCGACGATGTTTTGA
Organism: Citrus sinensis; assembly: GCF_022201045.2. Lineage (NCBI taxonomy): Eukaryota > Viridiplantae > Streptophyta > Magnoliopsida > Sapindales > Rutaceae > Citrus > Citrus sinensis. Next base: position 6,049,127 of record NC_068560.1, read on the forward strand.
TTACCTATTTGTGGAAAATCCGCCATGGTTGCCGAGGAGGGCATGCACCAAATTCGCCGCTCAGTGTAAACCAGCAGGCGCCTGATGTTGAATACTTGTTAAGGTACCAGGGGTACCCCATTTTAAAAAAAAAAATGATGAAATGAGAGGTACCCTAGGAATTTGTAAGATAACAGTTTAGCCAAGCATTCATTTGCAGAATAATGCAAAGTACAAGAGGACTAGATGGTATGATATCATAACAAAAGAGAAGTCTCAATAAAACAAAATATCCCGAGAAACCAAAAAGAAATAAACAAGGTCCAAATAGCAAAATGTGGATAGATCCGATAAACAAGAGCACAGTGAGAAGGCTACACCGAGGGGGGAACGCGATCCCCAACATCCGTCTCTAGAGGGCGATCGGCAGAAGACTCCGAGGTACCCGGAATATGAGCCGCCGAAATAGGGGCATCCGAGGCGGGCAACGACTGAGGCTGATGGGGTACCCCAGGCGACCCAGAAGGGGTACCCGACCGTGCCTGGGAAGACTTCTTCCGCTCCGCAATTGTCTTCAGAATGGCAGCCTTGTTGACGAATTTCTGCACGCGGGGTACCTCCAACGCCGGATCCACACTCCACACCTCCGTCATGATGAGTGAGAATGCATCCTCCGCCATCGTCTTTTGCCGAGATAGCAGATCCCCGTTGGTGGCCCTCAACTCCTCACAATCCTTCTCCACCCTAGCTTTCTCTCCCGATAGGCCAGCAATGCGTTCTTGCAGAGTTTTAACTTCTCGAGCGAGCTGATCCTCACGAGATTGACGGCTTTGAAGCTCACTCCTTAACTTGTCGACCTCTGACTGTGCGGCAACAAGGGAGTCGAGATCCGGAAGGCAGTGGCTAAAGAGAAAAGATGCCTGCGGGTCATGCAAGACATGTTAAATATATGTGTATGGCGAAAAGATCAAATAAGTAAAAAAAAAAAAATGATGAAGAGTACACCCAGGGTACCCCAAGAAAGCCTACCTCTTGGGTAGCCCTAAGTGCTTGACCATAACGCTGGCTCAAGCTCATCTTGTCAACCTCTTCAGCAACCTCGGAGGTAACATTTTCAGCAGAGTAGTAAAAGTGGCGAGCCAAGTGCGAAACCTCCTTGTTAGAAGCCGGGTCTAAGTCACCCTCACGTAACTCATCGGGGAAAGTAGAAACCAGCCCGAATTTTCTCTTCTTCGAGCGAGGGGTACCCTTTGACCCGCTGTGGGAGGTACCCTGAGATTTCCCCTTTGGACCGGGAGCTCGAGGAGGTCGGGAGCCTTTCGGGGGTACCGCCGAATCCTGAGATCCGGAAGCACCGCCCACTACCGCTTGGAAGAAGGCGTCGAAAGCATCACCCGTCGATTCCATGACTGCACCCAATGCACAAAAGTTATGTTAGCTGGACAAGTACTAAGTACTGCAAAAGTAAAAATAAGAAATGGAAAGCGGAGAAGCGAAACGAAGAATGCAATAATAATGGGGTACCCCAGTCCCATAAGTAATAATAGGATACCCCCCGACACCCAAATCATACATGAGTCACCCCCAGGAGCAGATGTAGGACTTCGGTCAATCAGCCCCGCTCTCCATAATCGGCTCTCCTCCAGCACATCACTACCCCTCTGTGCACCTCGAAGCCTGTCCATAAATTTCTTCACCTCTCTCCCCACCTCCTGAACTGGGCATGATCCTTTAGCCCATGTCACACCTGTGAAAGCATAAAGAACTCAAGGTTAGTGAGACATTGAGGCGAAAGATTCCGATTAAAAACCATAAGTAAGGGAGATACTTACAGTCTACATTGAAGGAATGAGAAACCTCCACGGGGTCGCCCTTCTCACCTAGAGTCTCTGTCCCCCACCTACCCTCAGCGACAAACCATCCCTTTCGGTAACCCTTCTTCAAGGCGGGGTTCCCCTCAACGATGTGGCCATGATCACCCCAGGGAGAGAAGTAAGCAATGCCGGGACCCTTAGGCTTCTTGAATTGGTAAAGGCCCCTCAACTCCCGAACAGAAATGTCGCGCTTCACGACCTCCAACCATAACACATGTAAGCCCGTCAGTGTCCTCCACCCTGGAAGGGACAGCTGCCCAGGAGCTACCCCCAAGTAATTAAACATTTTCATAAAGAATGGTTGGAGGGGCAGGCGGAGTCCTAGATCGAAGAGGTCGATATGGAGAGCAATCCCATCAGACTTTGGACACTCGGGTCGCTCATTCACATGGGGTACCCTAAGCTGGACAGACGGAGGAATATTGTATTTGGCTCTAATTTGCTCCAACTCCCCCAAAGTAGCCCTCCTAATGCCTAGGGAAAAAGGGTTGCTAGATTTTGAAGGTGTGGCAGGGGGAGATTTAGGCGGCTGGTCCGAGGAACGAGCTGGAACCTTAGGCTTGGTTGGCTTACCCTTCTTTCGAGGATGAGGGGTAGGCCGTCTACTAGGAAAGCGTGGGCTGACACGAGGGGTACTCCTAGGAGGAGGGGGCTCAGAACGAGAATTGCAACTCCTAGAGGAATTAGGAGGGGACCGATCCCCCTCGCTGATGGAGATGTGGGAAGGGGAACCCGCAGGAGGGTTGTCAACCCTACTAGCCCCAACTTTACGTCGCTTCATCGGGGGTCCCGTGTGCTTTTTGCCCATCTACTTTTACCCAACAACACACCCACAAGTTCCCCAACAGCACATCCACAAGCCCCCAACAGCACATCCACAAGTTCCCCAACAATACACCCAACGATACACCCAACAACATATCCACAAGCCCCCAACAACACATCCAACAAGCCACATGTTTTCCAAACAGCAATATATCCATACCAAGCACCATCCACCACACATCAACCACCAAATGCAAACACCAACCAACAAAACAAAAAAAAAAAAAAACAACAAAAACCAAAAACAAAATTTTCTCAGAGTATGCAAAATAGCGCCACTGTGAATGCGCCAAAGGAGGAGAAGCGAGGAGGGATACCTGTGATTCACCAATTCAACAGATCGGGATTGATAATCGCGGCGAAATGAAGCTGCAGGCAACCAAAAATAGTGGGTAAAAATATGCAAGTATAAAAACAAAAATAAGCTTAAATATATATAGTTATTTATAAACAAATGAATAAATAAAATGAAGAACGAAGAAGCTGCAGCAACCGGCGTCGGCTGTCATGGCTGCAACCACCGAGAACCGACGCCGGAGATCACGAGAAGGATGCCGGAAACCGCCAAAGGAGGACGCCAGCCAAAAAAAAAAAAAAAAAAAAAAAGAAAACGAAGAACAGAGAAGACAACACGGAAGAGGGGACTGCAGCCACCAAACCGACGTCGGCTGTCGTGGCTGCAAGCACCGAACCGACGCCGGCTGCAACCACACCAAACCGACGCCGGAAATCATAGAGAAAAGCACCGGTCGAAACAAAAAAAAAAAGAGAAAAATCGAGAAGCTACAGCCGCTAAACTAACGCCGGAAACCACCAAACCGACGCCGGCTGCCGCGGCTGCAGCCACCGAACCAACGCCGGCCGCAACCACACCAAACCGACGCCGGAAATCACAGAGAAAAACACCAAGCCGAAACGGAAAAGAGAAGAAAAGGGAAGGAAGAGAGAAAGCACCAAGGGAAAAATAAAGAAACGATGAAGGAGGGGTTACCGTGTGTATCGCCGGACTGAGATCTCGCCGTGAACCGCCGGAAATCGCCTTGAACTGACCAGATCTGGAGCCCAAAACCGCCACTGCAGCAGCCGAGATCCACGCCGGAAAACGTACCAGATCAACGCCGGCCGAGAGAGAAAGAGAAAGAAGAAAGAAAGAAAAGGAAGAAGGAAAAGAGAGAAAAAGGAAGGAGAAACGTGAGAAAGAAAATGGGAAAGAAATAAAAGAAAAAGAGTAAAGGGAGAGTAAAGCCTAGGGAAGATGAACAAGGCTAAAAAAAAAAAAAAAAAAAAAAAAAAAAAAAAAAAAAGAGTAAAGAAATTTTTATTTTTACCTGTGATAATGTTGATCCAGCTAGAAGAAGAGACGAAATTATGGAAGAAAAAGGCTACTGGAAATAATCAATTTTTGGGAGTTCGTTTGGGGATTTTCAAAACTTTGACACACGTCAGGAGTTTTAAATTCAACCTGACAGAACACGTTGCTCAAGAAAGGAGTTCAGGGATGTTTGAGTGAGATTTGTATTTTCAAAATTCAAACTGCGTGTCAGACGGCTGCCACTTCCCAAGAAAAAGGAGAGAGACATATGAAGACAACTGTTCGTTCTCATCGTGTAAAAAAAAAAAAAAAAAAAAAAAAGCGGGAAAAGGAAAAGACAAAGAGAAGATTTTTAGTTTGAAGTACACAAAGTTTAGTCAAGGGAAGAAGCTAAGCAAGGTACCCTCCGGTCCAGCCGCATCGCCACGTGTCACTCATATAATAAGTTTCTTTTGCCTCCAATACTTCTCGCCAAAAAGAAACTAGGGGGATGTTGTTTGAGGGAAAGATGGGAAAGGTAATAGAGCGCCACGTGTCAGCCAATGGAATGATATCAGCACAATCGGAGGTACCCTACATAATCCGAGGTGCCCGACATGACTTGAGGTACCCCGTATAAATAGAGGTACCCTGCACAATTATAGGTATCCCACACAAATAGAGGTACCCCATACAAATAGAGGTACCCCATATAAATAGAGGTATCCCATACAGATAGGGGTACCCTGCGTAATAGGGGGTACCCCATGTAATTCGAGGTACCCGGCAAAGCGGATGCAAGAGAATCCACCGAAAATATCCGCCATGAGAAACGTCTCCGCCTCCTAAAAGATATCATTTGATTTTGTCAGAATTAAGAATCAAAAGCGACGTGCTAAAAGGAGGGACAGCCGTCTGCTACCTCTGCCAAAAGTGAAGGACACTGTCCCAAGGACAGTGGTCCCTAGCCGCCTACCCGACAGCTACTGCAGAGGTACCCTGGACCACTCTCCAGCGCACGCCACGTTTCCAAAAGATGAGATACGCCGCGAACATGCACATAACGGCCCCAAGAATCATAAAAGCGGTAAAAGGACGTTAGCCAAAAAGGGTATGCCACGTGGCAGCTAAGGTACTCCATATATAAAGGCGCCTAGGTTTCATTCTCCATCATGCTCTCATTCGCCCAAAAACACTCACACTCCAAAAAAGAGGTTTTCTTCAACCTTAAACCCTAATTTACAGAGGGCTAGCTAGCTCTCTTTGCAATAAAAGCTTGAGTTTGCTAACTTGAGCGTCGGAGTGTGAACGCCGGGGTACCCCTGGCTTCACCTCTAACCTCTATTTCATTGTTTTGCAGGCGTGAAGCTCATTTTGAAGGATACCTCTCTTGTTTCTGATCTTCCACCATTGTTACCATTCTCTCTCCCTTTCTCACCTCCCCGCATTTCAGATACACCGCACCGCACACAATAAACTAGTGAGGTACCCCATCTCCCCCAAAAATATAAATTCATTGTTGAAGATTGATTTTGGATTTTCCTACCCCAAAATCAGTTGAAAACAATATTATTTATTTTGATAACAAAAAAATATATGATCTTAAATAAGGATATTTCTATAACTTATTAACAATCCATTACCTCATGATTAATAGTCTGTGTAATGGTAAAACAATGAAAGGATGCTTGTTTATTAGTTATTCTAATTTTTGAACCATGATTCCTTCATAATTTATGTTTCCCCTTGAGCAAAATACTCGTACTGACATTTAAGTAGTTTGATATTGAAGTTTTATTTTTATTTTTTTCCTTTCGGAACGATTATCTCCAAGTGTAATTGTTAAAAGTTATTTAATTGGAATATAAAATTATTGGCTATTTGAAATTCATGATAGAAAGTAGAAACAAAACAAGTCATTTGAAAATAACTCCACTATTTTAATTTTTAATGTTTCATACGTGAAGCCCGAGATTTTAGCTCCAAGGGCCGATGAGTCCATCTTCGGCCCAAGTACAGTTTTTGGTTAGAAACAAATTTTCGACCATGAGTCCATGGACTTCGGTGTTCAGAACAATCCTTATTTCATTGGTTAATGTAATTCACATATTTTTTTGAAGACAGAATAAATATGCAATCGGGATTATATTTAACAAGCATAATTAATACACCCTAATTCTCTCTCTCCTTTTAAAATAAAACCTTGAGGCAAGTAAATTAAAAGTGAGAAATCTTTACAAACAAAGGGAGGGATATAACAACCTTACCCCACAACATAACTTACAAAAAAGAAAATTATCCCATAAAAAAAAAAAAAAAAACTAATACTGGTGAAATCGATAATTGGGGAATCCCATCTGATCATGAAGAAGCAAACTAGATACCTCAGTAGGAGGGGAGCTCTACTATTGAACATTTGCATTTCATCCACGAGAAACATGAGAAAAATAATGTTCATTGAAGCCATCTTACTCGAGCGGAGTTGATACGAGTCATTATGAATCCAAGACACTGCAGAACTATAGCACTCTCAACCGAAAGGAAAAAACAGCCCTTGTCAAAAGCAAACTCGAGAGCATGAAGAATAGCTTGAATCTCAGCAAATTAACTAGAGCGAATGCCCAAAGAATTGGCAAAGCCGCCATAAAAGATGTCCGAGCTGTCACAAACCATCATTATTGGCTTTAATCCAGCAAGATTAAGGGGCGAGCCGGAGCACAGGAGTGACCTTATTAGGAGCCTTACTGAAACTAATCTGGAAGCCAATAACAAATCAGATTGCAAAAAAGATAAAGCCAGGCCAAGAAGGGCCAAGAAGCTGAACTTGAGCACGACAATTGAAAATAATATTTGGAATCCAAGTTGAAGAGATTCCATCATTTCATGGACCGCATCATTACGAGCCTACCAAAGACCATGTAAGATACAAACCACCAAGCACCCAAACATTATGAACTCGAGACGAAAAGCACTTGGTAACAAGCAAATTCCACGAGTCACCGAGATTGTCAGGATCGCCAACACTAACTTTTGAAGAGATTAAAACACCGAGCCCAAATAGATTTAGCAACTGCACATTTTGTAAATATATTAATGGCATAATTTATTTACATATTTTATCCTCTAATCTTAGATTTATTAGATTCTTTTACTTATGATTTTAGTTAATTTATTTTTATTAAACAGGCTAATAAATTAACATTTAGATATAAACCGAGCTTAAAACAACAAAACTTGAAGTAAATTAAAGATTATAGGATTTTTCATTCGCGGGCTTAAGCTAAATTTTAATTATATTTGTTGGCCCAATTTATTATGTAAACGAGTGAGGAATAAAAGCTTATATTAAATGGCTTGATTTGAAGCCTAAGTGAGAAGCACATGAGCCAATGGAAGCGAGTAGGGATGGCAATGGGCACCGCCCGCAGCGGGTTTGCCATTACCAAACCCAAACCCGCACAAAATTTAAATTACTAAACCCACCCGCAGCCCGCAGCGGGTTTTAATTTTTTTAAAAAAACCCACCCGCAGCGGGTTTTAACAATTACCAAACCCGCAATGGTATCCGGCGGATTTTTTGCGGGTTTCCGTATTTAAAATCACAAATATTTAATATATAAATTTATAATAATAACCTCAAATTCCATATAACATATTCAATTTTATATTTAAACAATGTAAATGAAAAATTAAAATTTCCACATCAATTCAACACAAATTCTCAAATTTAAGTATAAATTATACAAATCTATTTAAAAAACACAAACTAATATCTAAAAATAATAATTACATTTCATATTATCATTTAAAACAAGATCAAAGAGAATATATTTATTTTGTTCACCACCATAAGCACCCATCTAACACAATGCCTAAAATAATAATTAAGATTAATATTTTCAAATACTAATTCGAATGGAAATGCCTTTAGTTTTCTTTAGTTTATGACTTTAGAATAAGAGATGAGCCATATACACACATACACAACTTTGAACATTTGGCTATTTGGTAATTTGATTAATTACATTATTTTCTTTATATATTTTTATATTTAAATTAAATTAAAAATATTTGAAAAAAATTATTGCGGGTTTGGTGGATATCCATGCGGGTATCCACCGGGTATAAGGTTAATACCAAACCCACCCGCATCCATATGCGGGTTTTAATTTATAATACTAAACCCGCCCGCAACGGATAAAATTACCCGCAACGGGCGGATTTTGGCGGGTGGGTTTGGACGGGTTTGCGGGTTTGCGGGTACAATTGCCATCCCTAGAAGCGAGGCAATTGAATTCCCTTTTCAGATTTTAAGTCGGTGGACAAAAGCGAAGTATGGCCCCTATTACAAAAGCAAAGCATTATTCACGTACCAAGTAGACACACGGAGACGAACACAGAGAAGCCGCCGAGAGCAATTGAAGAGCAGCGGTCACGGGTTTTGTCTACTCTGTTATTCACTACTCAATTATGTATAATTAATTTTTTAACTAGCGTTAATGATAAAGTCTTGTTCAATGAAATAATTTATTTTTATTTAATTAAATTCCTACACGTGGATTTTAATGTTTGTAGTTCTTATTTAATACCATGAGTTGGATGTTCTTAAATTTTTTGCCAATATTGTCATGTATTATTGATTGTTAGCATGGATTTATAAAAATTATATATGATTATCTTTGATTCTATACCTTTCATAAAATTGTTTACACTGAGTGTTTGTAAAAATTTTGACTCTTTATTATATAATATGTTTATATGGAATATTTAGATATCATACTATTAAGTAGAAAAAGAACATACATAAGATTATTTTTAATTAGACTTAACTGAGAATTTATAATTGTAAAGTTGAGTTGATAATTACATAGATTAATTTTGAGTTGACTAGAAAATTGAGAATTGATTAGTAATTAGATAATTGTTGAGTTAAATTGTGGTAGATTCTGAAACAATGGTAAATTCAATCTCTTTAATTCTCGTGTTAATTTCCTCACTTTTAATTTTACTTACATCTTTAGTTTAAATTTCTCCGAATTAAATTTCTCCAAATAAGAAATTTTCTTTCCAACTAGGATATACTTATAATTAGCTTAAATTAGATTTAACTTTCCTAAAAATTGATAGTCCCTGTGGGTTTAACCTCATTATTCCTAGTTTATCCCATAATAGACTCGTGCACTTGCTAGTATATTAAAATTTACACAATAAATTTTTGGTGTCATTGCCAGGGATTGTATTGGAAAGTTTTTATTTGATTTGGATTGTACTCAACCTCTATGGTAGATAATGTAACTATAGACTATAACATTAACTTCCAACGTACTGGCTCTCCAATAAGAATAAATATATATTCAGTGGTTGATTGCCATTTATCCAAATCATAGGGATAGTCATAATCAACATACCCAATTATAACTTGACCAAGTGAATTTTGTTCAAATCACCAGTATGGTTAGAATCAACATACTCAATCATACCTTGACCAAGTGAATCACTCCACTCAAACAATAAACCAACATCTATGGTCTTCAGATTGTACCACAGAATTCATTTCGTAGCTTAGCCAACGTCCTTTATTAGAATTGTACATATACCTACCCACCATACTAATTGCTTATGAAATGTCAGATTTAGTACGTATCATTACTTATATTAAGTTACCCACAACATTTGAATATGGAACTTGCATTGCTGGTAAATTTTAATTTGAAGATGTAAATTAAAAAAAATAAAAATGAAAATCTCATAAAGTCCAATAACATCGGCTAAAGGTGGAAAATAGGGAAAAGCAAAATGTCAAATGGTCAAAACTTCCAGTCTAGGACTGTGACTGAAGCGATGGCTACGTAACACTGAACTACCAGCTGAGAAATTTCTTCTTCATTTTCTGTGCATTTACGTTTTTATTATTATTTAATTTATGTGAATCTGCTTACAAGAAGTGGGCTCCATCTTCAATCCATTGACTAAGAAGAAATTAGTAGGAAAAAAACAAGTTGACTTATCTGATCAATACGCACTCTCTCTTAATCTTTTATATCTGCTTAAGGTTACTTTTCCATTCGGCAACGAAAAACGATCTCTTCCTCTTTCAATGAGATGCTGCAGCCACCGCCAAACGACGTCGAAGCAGGCACCATAAATGCTATCAGCCGATGGACGCGGGGGCAGAAGCCGGCGGCACCCAAATCCAGAGTAATTAGCTATACTAATCTGCTTCACGATGTAGATTTATGGGCTTGCAATGCTGGTGTCTTTATGATTTTGTTCAGCCAGATCTAGTTCTTCAATTTGCTTGGGTTCAGCCAAAACTGTCTGAACAAATGGATTCAGCTCTGAACTTATTTTTTGTTGAGCACTGAACAAAAATAATCCCGGACAATTAACATAATTTAGTGGTCCATAAAAAATCAGCTTAGTATTGAATTGATGTCCAAAGCATATGGGAAAAATATATTATAGAATGATAGTACTTGAGTTAGTTTAATATTTTAATGTTATTTGAAATTTGGATCAATTTAAATTTATTATAATTCATCTTAATTGAGTAGGGATCGGACCAGTATTTAATAAGAAATAGGCTTATTATCTTAGTTTTATTAATAATATTTTATATTATTCTTATTTAGGGTTCATCTCCATTGTTAATTTGACGTTTTCTGTCTTTGAGAGCTATCATTTTCTTGTGCATTCTAGACATATACTAAAATGAATTCTAGTATTGCTTCTGCTTTGCATTGAAAAACTGTCTTTCTTTACTTAATTTTGTGAATCTAATGATCTTGTTAGATATAGGATTAAAAAAAGAAAAAAAATGTGTGAATCCCATGATTACCCGCATTAAAGAAAGTTGGTTATTTGTACGAAAATTGAATGTTAACCTGTACATACCATTCTGTTGATTCTTGGTTGGAAAGGATTCTTCCAGTGATGAAGACGCTCGAGAATTAATTCTAAGCCGCTGACTTGAAGATGTAAGTCCACGAATTTGAAAAAACATTGAATCATCTTTGTGCTGATAAATTTATCAACTTGCAGAAACCTATAAACCCAGATTTATGGTTTATTTCATGTTGTATTGCTTAATTAGATTGATCCCTGCCACCGCTACGGCAACAATCTTCATCTATATTATGATGTCTGGATTACAAGCGAAAGCAAACAACCTTTCTTCAACTGGTAAAGACGAAAATATTTATACCCCTTTTCTTTCTTCATATAAGGAACGCCTTTCAATTTGTTCCTTCTTGTTATCATTTCTAAATTAACTTAATTTGTGAAAATGAAGGTTGTATGATGGAGATGGAAAAGAAGTAAATCTTGAGCAATGTCCAAGGACTGATCGACAACATCAAGTAAATAGAATATTTTTAGTCTTAGAACCGTTTCTTGACTAAACGTAGTACTACCAAATGAAAATTATCAAACTAGTGTTGGTCTTTCTTTTTAGTTAGTTGAGTTTTTGCGATTCGCTATGAAATCGCTGTTGAGTATCATATATGCAGCATTTTGTATTTAAATACTATACAAGTAATGCCGAAAAAACTTATTTTTCTTGTAGTGGAAGTTCTTAATTGTGCCAACACGTTGAAGCATTTAATGGAAAATTGAACTTCACATTGTATCTGGTTCCAAATGCAGCAATGAAATATAAATTTATCTCTTTTACAAGACATTATCTTAGTTTTCAACATCTAATTACAGTAACAATTATTTTCTCCTCCTTGAGTAGGTTGATTTAGAGTGGATCTTTCTGATCGCCAACTTTGTCCTGGAGCTTCCATCTGCTGCTTTTGACCAACTTTCTTCTGTGCAAGAACAATTCACACACTCTCACAAATCACTCTTAGAAGCTATGTTTTGCTTCTTATTCTTTTTTTCTTCTTCTTACTTGATGCATACAACACAAATGACATAGGTATTTATAGTGAATGAAACACAAACATATTCATAACAATACACATAAACTAACATGTTCCACCAACCTTTTATCATAGCACCACTTCACCTAACATGTTTCAAAGAAATCCTTTAATGGCATCCAAAGTGTAAAAATAATCTTCACTCAATTAGATGTTTCATGAATATTACATGGTAGGACCATGATGATGAAGCATGATAAAGGGCCATGTGCAATTCAACACCTGATTCCACTTAAATAAATTATTTGTGTAAAATAAGTTTATTGTTTTGAACAAATATCATTTGCAACTTTGTTTATATGCATTGTAGAGCTCATTCGTAAAGGTCGAAAGGATAAGGTTACATGGGAATGGAAGGCTACATTGCCTTCCATTGCCATCGTTATATTATCCATTGGGAAGCCACAAACCTTTCGGTAGCTTTAAGGATATTTTTGGACTAGTATGTGCTCTCTGTCAGTGTGCTGTTACCACATTTAATTACGATTTTTGTGGTGCACATGCTGATAATCCTATTAAAATATCTGTTTGGCCTATCATTTTTGCCTTTGGTCTATTATGTTCCAAGTTTCTAGGGAATCAATAGAGGACGACCTTTGATCAGTAGAGATGAAGAGATACTTTTATCATGTTCTTACAAGAAATTTGAATGCCATTTGGCATTTGCGCATATATTGTGCATAATGTTGCAGACCGCCCAATTCGCTAGCCCAATTGCCCACAATTTCGGGCTAGAGAGCCAACACAAGGCCAAGAGTGCTAGCTTGGCCCAATTCCGGAAGGTTCTAGGCAACTCTAGCACATGTGAACATGTAAATATTCTAGAATACTTTATACAATTCCAGCACATGCAAATAGCTAGGAAATTGTAAAATACTCTAGAGTTTGACCAAGTTTGGCAAAGTTAGGTGAAGTTAGGTGAAGTTAGGCAAAGTTAGGCAAAGCCTCCCCTATAAATATGGGATGGCATTAAGCATTTGTATCCAACAAGCATTGTAATCTCTCTTTGTGCAATACAAGTTTCTTTGGCTCAATTGCTCTCTTCTCTTGTTCGAGAATCTCTAGGCTTACTTAGCAACATTCGGCAAAGTTGTCTAAGTGCCGCACGGATTAGCTGCGCAAAACACTCATCCCGTGACAAGTGGTATCAGAGCTAAGGTTTGCACGCACGCAAATTAGCTCACGAAGCAATGGCCAACCCTTCGAACGTAGCACAAGAGGGTGTTGTTGGTGTGGATGTTCCACAGGAACCAAGCCGTGGCCGAGAGGGAGAACGCGCCCAAGGCAAGACTCGCGGCAAGTCCAAGGCCCTATCCGTGGATGCGTTGGAGCCTCGTGTAGGCACTCTCGAAATAGCATTGTCCGCCGCTCAAGATAGCCTCGTGGGATTGGAGGAAAGAGTGGATGGTCTCGAGGGAGAATACGCCGAGTTCACGGTGGCCACAAAAGCTCTCATCCATGAGCAAGCGAACATTCTCCGAGGTGAGTTTCGTTCTTTCTATGATGAGTTGTTCAAACTTCGTAGTTTTGTTCAGGACGAACTACGTACTGTCCGTGCGGAAGTGGATGAAGTCCGCTCGGATTGGGCATGGCACAAGCGCACACTCTCCACAAGTCCAGCTTCCGCAAACTCGAGTGATGCGCGCCGCATTGACGTGCCAAAGCCTGACACCTACGATGGCACACGCAATGCCACCATCGTGGACAATTTCCTCTTTGGGCTGGATCAATACTTCGATGCCATGGGTGTCCGAGATGAGGCATCGAAAGTGGGCACTGCACCCACCTATCTTAGAGGCGCTGCACAACTATGGTGGCGTCGCAAGCATGGCGAGATGGGCAAGGGCATTTGCGCCATCGACACTTGGGCCGACTTCAAGCAAGAACTCCGAAAGCAGTTCGCCCCAAGCAATGCGGAGAAGGAAGCGCGAGTGCGTTTACGTCGCCTCAAGCAATCGGGTAGTATTCGGGACTACATCAACGAGTTCACTACCCTCATGTTGGAGATAAGCGACATGTCCGACAAGGATTCACTCTTCTACTTCCAAGATGGCCTCAAGGATTGGGCCAAGACCGAGCTTGATAGGCGTGGTGTTCAAACACTTGACGACGCCATTGCCGTTGCGGAGTCGCTCACCGAATACTCTACCCAATCCAAGGACAAAAAGGCCAACCAAGGCAAAGGCGGGGGAGAGAGTCGCAAGGACAAGGGCAACAACCGCAAAGATTGGGGGCAGAAAAAGCCGCCTAGCAACAAGAGTTGGCAAGGAAAAACGGAGGGCAAGAAGGAGGCGCCAAAGTCGCGAAGCCCATGCTTCATATGCAATAGTCCTCATTGGGTACGCGACTGTCCGGAGAAGAGGTCGCTTAATGCTCTTGCTGCCCAACTCAAGAGCAACCCCGCAATGTCCACGGAGGAACCCCAACTCAGCATGGGTTCTCTCCAACGCCTCGGTGCACTCAATCGCCAACAGCCCGCACTCGTCAAGAAAGGGCTCATGTATGTAAGCGCAAAGGTAAACGGTCAGTCCGTTCGCGTGCTGCTAGACACGGGAGCAACACACAATTTCGTGTCCGTAGACGAGGCCAAGCGCTTAGGCCTCAAGGCCACCAAGGAAGGAGGCACAATGAAGGCTGTGAACTCACCCGCCAAGCCAATTGCGGGAATCGCACAAGGCGTGCACATCACACTTGGTACGTGGAGTGGAAAGCTTGACTTCTCCATCGTGCCCATGGACGACTTCAAGATGGTCCTCGGCATGGAATTCTTCGACCAAGTCCATGCCTTCCCACTGCCCGCTACAAACTCCCTAAGCATCCTCGACGAGAGTAAAGCATGCATGGTACCCACGGAGCGAGGCAAGTCCGAGGAGAAGACACTCTCCGCCATGCAATTCAAAAGGGCTTTCAAGAAGGACCCAAGCTTCTTGGTCTCCATTCGGGAACTAAATGAGGAAGGAAATAACGGAACGTCGCCAAGCCAAGTCCCTCCACGAATTCAAGCCGTCCTCGAAGATTACAAGGATGTGATGCCTCCAGAACTTCCGAAGAAGCTCCCACCTCCGCGAGAGGTAGATCATGCGATCGAGCTGGAACAAGGCGCGAAGCCAACAGCCTTGGCGCCCTACCGCATGGCACCACTCGAATTAGAGGAGTTGCGGAGACAACTCAAAGACTTGCTGGACGCAGGCTACATTCGCCCCTCAAAGGCCCCATTCGGTGCACCCGTGCTCTTCCAAAAGAAAAAAGATGGATCGCTACGGATGTGCATCGACTATAGAGCGCTCAACAAGATCACTATCAAGAACAAGTATCCAATTCCCTTGATTGCGGACTTGTTCGACCAGCTTGGCAAAGCGCGGTACTTCACCAAACTTGACTTGCGCTCCGGGTATTATCAGGTGCGCATCGCCAAAGGAGACGAACCGAAGACAGCGTGCACAATAAGGTACGGGTCTTTCAAATTCCTTGTGATGCCTTTTGGCCTTACTAATGCACCCGCCACATTTTGCACACTCATGAACAAGGTACTCCAACCATTCCTCGACCGCTTTGTGGTCGTGTACTTGGACGACATTGTGGTGTATAGTACCACACTCGAGGATCATGCCCAACACTTGCAACAAGTCCTCCAAGTACTTCGAGACAATGAGCTCTTCCTCAAACTAGAGAAGTGCTCGTTTTCCCAACAAGAGGTGGAGTTCCTTGGCCACAAGATTGCGGGCGGGAAGATCATGATGGAGAATGACAAAGTAAAGGCCATCCTCGATTGGGAGCCTCCCTCGAAAGTACCCGAGCTTCGCTCATTCCTTGGGCTGGTGAATTACTATCGCCGCTTCATTAAGGGCTACTCAGCCAAGGCGGCACCCTTGACGGATATGCTCAAGAAAAACAGAACGTGGCATTGGTCCGAAGAGTGTCAACGTGCATTCGAGGAGTTGAAGAAGGCAATTTCGGAGGAACCAGTCCTCGCTCTTCCGGACCACACCAAGCCTTTCGAAGTTCAAACGGATGCCTCAGATTTCGCCATAGGTGGAGTCCTTATGCAAGAAGGCCACCCAATAGCGTTCGAGAGTCGAAAGCTAAATGACACGGAACGCCGCTACACGGTGCAAGAAAAGGAGATGACAGCCATCATCCATTGTCTAAGAGTGTGGCGACATTACTTGCTTGGCTCACACTTCACGATCATGACGGACAACGTGGCGACAAGCTACTTTCAAACTCAAAAGAAGTTGAGTCCGAAGCAAGCACGGTGGCAAGATTTCCTTGCGGAATTCGACTATCGGCTAGAGTACAAACCGGGGAAAGCCAATGTTGTTGCGGACGCTCTAAGCCGCAAGGCGGAATTGGCAACACTTAGCATGAGCCAACCGAAGTCCGACCTTGTCTCACGCATCAAGGAAGGCCTCCAACAAGATCCGCTAGCAAAGGATTTGCTGGAGAAGGTGCTCGAAGGAAAGACAAGGCGGTTTTGGCAAGAGGAAGGCATCCTCCTCACCAAGGGAGATCGGCTGTTCGTGCCAAGGTGGGGAAACTTGCGGAAGGAAGTAATCAAGGAGTGCCACGACTCTAAGTGGGCTGGTCACCCAGGAATCGAGCGCACCACCGCACTAGTTCAAGCCTCGTATTTTTGGCCGCACATGAGGGACGACATCGAGGCATATGTGCGAACTTGTCTTGTGTGCCAACAAGACAAGGTGGATCATCAACTTCCAGCGGGATTGTTAGAGCCACTACCACTAGCAACAAGGCCATGGGAGAGTGTCTCCATGGACTTCATCACATCACTACCCAAGTCCGAAGGTTGCGGTAGCATCATGGTCGTTGTCGACCGATACAGCAAGTATGCTACATTCATTGCTGCACCCGTCGATTGCAAAGCGGACGAGGCAGCCCGCCTATTCGTCAAGCACATTGTGAAGCTTTGGGGAGTTCCGAAGAGCATTGTGAGCGACCGAGACCCTCGGTTTACTGGGCGGTTTTGGACGAAGCTCTTTAAGATGTTGGGGACCGATCTCAAGTTCTCGACAAGTTTCCACCCACAAACGGATGGGCAAACCGAGCGCATTAATGGCCTCCTCGAGATGTACCTGAGGCATTATGTGAGCGCTCACCAGCAGGATTGGGCGAAGCTACTCGACATCGCCCAATTTTCTTATAATTTGCAGCGAAGCGAGGCTACAGGCAAGAGTCCGTTCGAGATCATCATGGGATTCCAGCCCATGACCCCCAATGCCATAGCCTCGACTTACGGAGGGAAAAGCCCCGCGGCACACAAGCTCGCCCGCGAATGGCATGAGGAAGTGGACATCACGCGAGCCTATCTCGACAAAGCCGCGAGGAAAATGAAGAAATGGGCTGATACAAGGAGACGGCATGTTGAGTACAAGGAAGGAGATCAAGTCATGATCAAGCTCCTACCCCAACAATTCAAGACTTTGAGGAAAGTTCACAAGGGGTTAGTGAGGCGCTGCGAGGGACCCTTCCGAGTTGTTCGACGTGTAGGCAACGTTTCGTATCAACTCCAACTTCCGCCAAGACTCAAGATCCATCCGGTCTTCCATGTGAGCCTTCTCAAGCCACATCATGAAGACATGGGAGAACCAAGTCGCGGAGAATCAAGGCGCGCGCCAACTGCCGTTGTCACCGCGTTCGACAAAGATGTGGACTACATCATTGCGGACCGAACGGTTTCGAGGAGGGGCGTGCCAGCACATAGCGAGTACTTGGTGAAGTGGAAAAACCTCCCCGAGAGCGAAGCCACTTGGGAACGGGAAGATGATTTGTGGTAATTCGCTGAGCACATCCAGCACTTCAAGCACGAGAGCGCGACGAGGACGCCGCGAGCTTAGGTGGGGGAGGATGTTGCGGACCGCCCAATTCGCTAGCCCAATTGCCCACAATTTCGGGCTAGAGAGCCAACACAAGGCCAAGAGTGCTAGCTTGGCCCAATTCCGGAAGGTTCTAGGCAACTCTAGCACATGTGAACATGTAAATATTCTAGAATACTTTATACAATTCCAGCACATGCAAATAGCTAGGAAATTGTAAAATACTCTAGAGTTTGACCAAGTTTGGCAAAGTTAGGTGAAGTTAGGTGAAGTTAGGCAAAGTTAGGCAAAGCCTCCCCTATAAATATGGGATGGCATTAAGCATTTGTATCCAACAAGCATTGTAATCTCTCTTTGTGCAATACAAGTTTCTTTGGCTCAATTGCTCTCTTCTCTTGTTCGAGAATCTCTAGGCTTACTTAGCAACATTCGGCAAAGTTGTCTAAGTGCCGCACGGATTAGCTGCGCAAAACACTCATCCCGTGACAATAAGCTATCTTTCCTTTCTTTTTCTTTGGTGTGTACAGAACAACTTTGTAGACTATAAACAAAAAATCGTAATACTTTCGATTATGTAAGATCGGTAGCCTCAATCCTAGACCTCGATGAAATAAGAGTCTATTTTTCTCAAGTACGGATATTTTTACCCCATGTAAATCCACTCCACTTTTAAAAATTATTTATAATAAGATCTCATCAATTTTAATAAATATATGTTCTGGTATGTAATAGTTTAGGTACTTGATTTTGTATCTTTTAATCCAAAATTTTTAAATGAAATCTAATAATTTTTAATACTTTACATGTGAATTACATAAATTTGACAGTTCAATAATTTATGAGTATTGTACCATAAAGACATTATGTTAGTTTAATCAAACATTAATAAATAGTCAAATATAAAAACTAACGTAATTTTTAATTAAGATTGATTTAAATTAATAATTCTCTAAAATTCTTCTTTATTTTAAATTTAGGGTAAATGTTCATTTAATCTCTACATTTTGGTTTAAGTGTTCGTTTATTCCCTCTATATATATATATATAAACTCAAAACCTCTATAGCTAAATGTGTTACATTCTTATCCTTACTTTTTCTTTCCTTTTAACCCTTAGCAACAATATTCTTGACATTCGTTAATTTATCTATAAAAAAGTTAATTTGTAAATTAATCAATAATTATCAATGTGAAAGAATTGGCACTTTTTGTACCAGTGCAATAATCTTGACAATAATTATCTATAAATAAATTAATATTAGCCAACTAAATTAATGTTTAATATTCTTACAATAATCTTACTAATAATTACTTTATTAAAAATTAAATTATGAAACTAATTCTAAAAGTAAAATAATACAAAGACATTTGTGTAAATGTTTATGTTAATTTTAAGGTTAATTGATAAATTATCATTTTTTTCATTTCATCAAGATCAATAATATTGTTGTAAGGGTATTATTGTAAAATAAAAGAAAAAATAAGGGTAAGAGTGTAACATATTTGACAGAAAGGTGTCTTGATATATATATATATATATATATATATATAGGATTATGCATATGCTTAACTCAAAATAAGGGACTAAACGAGCAATTTCCTTGAAATTTAAGCTATAGGATTGTGCAAGATCTTGAGTACTTTTAAAAAATTATGTGACAACTAAAGGTTTCCAATACTGACTTTTAACCAAAAAAAATTCTAACATATACTTTTATCTTTAGGTACATCTCAAAATCATTATTTTAAATAAATTCACCAAAAATTCTTATCCACCTTATAGGATTAAATTCAACAATTTCAGTAAATATTGTGAAATGTACCCGTTAGTGACCAAGTGTTTTCAAATAATATTTTTAGCTAATCACCCCAAAATAATTTCTCATGATGGTAGAGGTTAAAATATCAATTTACAATTGGAGAAGAATACCCTCTCACCTTTTTTTGGGGGAAAAAAAAGGCACCCATTAGTGACAAGGTACAAAATATTATTTAAATATTTAAGTAAATTATTTAAGAATACCCTCTTACCTTTAAATATTTAAGTAAATTAAATTATTTTCTCCTATATATTTTCGTCTAACCTTTTCTGAGTCATGGGAATTAATGTCAATTTATACAAAGTTGCTTGTATTATTTCTATCTGTAGGTTGGGTTAAGGTTGATACGGATGATGTACAAAATGATAAATTTCACTATTTTTTTTTTTTGATACAAGATAAATTTCATTATTATTTATTCATAAAAACAAAAGCTGAATACAAGTGTTTGAAACAAAGAAAAAGAAATACCATAATTAAAATAATGTAGAAATAATGACTAGTTATCAATCTTTCTTAATTAATAATTAAGACAGGACAATCAATCATTTCACTGATTTTTTTATTTCCATCATTAATGCTTTATTCTTATCCATAATAGCCATAAATTGACAGCAATTGAAAAACAAAAAAAAAAACATTGAAAGAAACGCTTGGTAGTTTCCAAATCCAATTTATAACGTTAACATGCATCCACCTCAGGGCTGTGCATGCTGCTTCCTTGTCATGGAGATAACTAAACTGATATGCTTCGTCTTCTCAACAGCTAAATGCTCAGCCACAAGCGTAGCAAATCGAGCAAACAAAGGATCGATTACGGCGTTTCCAAAATGACTTGCAAGCGTGGGCTCGGTAACAGCTCTAATAGAATTTGCAACATTTTGTCCACACCGATCTTTGTTGAATACAAAACTTTTGTTGTTAACATCGTCACTGGGATCCCAATTCACCTCAAAACTTTCGAACGTGTCGAGAATGAATGAACCTTGCTCCCTGACAATTGACTTGACTTCTTCCTCGCAGGGAAAATAGCAAGGCAGATTGAATGAATCCACGTCAGCCTCTTCAACAAGACCCTAAAACTCAAAAATCACAGCTTGTAAGTTGTAACATATACATATATACATATACACATACGTACACACACACACACATATATATTAAAATGTTAAAGAAGCTAAAGGCTGAGAGAGCCCTATTTTTCAATTAACATGGTAACTCTGGTCGGGTATACTATTGTTTCTATCAGTGCTCTATTGAATTTTTCTGTTCAAATATCAGCAATCCATGCATAAAAGAAAACTTTTAAGTGATGAATAATTAATTTACAGACCTCATTGACCAGTTGAATGAGAGCTTTTGTTAGCAGCTCCCAAAGGCGACAGCAATCTTTGCTCGAGGGATCTGCGATGCTCCTGCCAATAAAAGTGAGAAACATACGTCCTCCAGAAACAATTTCTTCAGAGCGTAAGCTTAAAAATGCTGAGAAATCACGTTGGAACTGCTCCAAAAAAGCTTGACAGACACTGGGAGGGCTCGACTTAGTAATGTAAATATTCCTCTTGTTAGTCTCAAGATTCTCTGGAACCTACACATAAACATATTGACTTAAAAATAAAAATTAAATTAGCACATGAAAGTTAAAAGGTGAAAATAATGCGTACCTTGGAGAGCCAGTGAACACTGTAAGAAGAATGTATGAAATTTATGCTCCTGCTTTGAAAAAGCCTCTCGTAAAAGGAACCTGGCATTCCTGCTATGAAACAAGGTCCAAATTTGTCCTTTTTGATCCTTTTATAAAAATCAGGAAGAGACTCGAAGATGCTGTTGAAGTCATTTCCTGGGAGATCATTGAGAAACACTTGAAACTCGGGTAATTTTTTGTTCACTTGATGGTACAGTTTATGAATAGTTTCAATAATTTTAGATATAACCAAGAAAGTATTGGGTCCTGAGGAGCAGCCTAAATCAGCAACGTTAAAACAACCAGGAAAAGAGGAGCTGAACATATCTTTGATGGTTTCCTCCAGGAATGGCCACGCCTTCGATATCACAGTTCTCTGAGAAAGTAGCAATATAAAAATTAAAGATTAAAGGAATTCAATATAGTTTGTGTCAATAATATAATTAATTACTAATAAGTTCGAAAGCAAATGGACACCTGAATGTCCGAGTTTTTCGCATAGCTAGCTTCTCCACGTCCACCATTCATGCAAGGAACACTTACCACAACCATGGGTACTTTCTTAAATTTACTTCTGTGTGTTGGATACTGATCATGCGTTGCACCCTTTAGCCTTTTATAGAGAAAAGTCTTCATCAAGTTTTACTGAATTCCTATTAATATTGTCATGTTATTTTCATTAATTAATTTGCATAGATTAATGCGCTATTCGCCTATACAGTAATTTCCGTGGGTGCATTTTGCATATGACCGTTACTACTTCTCTGGCTTTTATGAAATTAGTCTTTTGCTCTTATCCAAGCCTTTTATTTGCTTTGGTTTTGATTGTACTTTTTTTTTTAAATCATGCATTGAAATCTTACTTTATGATTAGGGGTGGCTACTATACAAAGACTTGAAATCCTTGGTGGTATAGAGTCAAATTAATGCTTGTATCTTTTGTGTGTATTTATTTTAAAAAATTATCATGCAATTAGTAGTTATATTTAATTAAACTACATATGTCATACATGCATTAATTGGGCATGGTATCTCTGATTTACTTTAAAATTTTTTGTGGTAGAGTGGATCTCTTTTTGGAGCCCCTCATTGTTTGGCTACCATCTAGACCACCTTTTTTTTTTTTAACCTACAACAACAGATTTTTGAAACCAGTTTTTTTTATTTTATTTAATTACTAAATAAAATAATATATTGTCAATTAAATAACTTTTTAAAAATGACCATAATAATGAGAAAAAAAGACAAATAAATTAAAAGTGACAAAAGTATGTCCAAATAAAAAATAAAATGTATGTCCAAAAAAGACAAAAGTTTTTTAATGTTTTTTATAAGATTAAAATATTCTTTTTTTTTTTTATGTTTCATGTAGTATATTCTAAATTCCCTATACTTTTCTTTCTCCCCTCATTTCAGGTTGGAGTTCATGTTTTATATCTATTATTTTAAGTCTCATCACTAGCATTCTACGTTTCTTGTTACAATGTACACATGTGTTACCCATCATTGCATATTTTATATTAAGTGTTGCAAATTTTCTACTCTTTATTTCATGTATAAATGTCATATTTCATATTATATATTGAGGACATCTTTGAAGTTCAGTGTTTCATGTTCTGAATGTACTCCAAATATTTGCCTTTTTTTGGATTTTGTGTTTGATGTCGATTTTTTCATATATTACGTTCATTGTTACAAGTATGGTGTTAACCACTACGTTTTCTAATTACCCTCAAAAGTTTTACTTTTTTTTCATGTTTCATTTTAATGTTTCATGTTTAACGTTGTTGTTTCATATATAACATTCATTATTGCATGTAAAGAGTTCATTTTCATTTTCTAAATGCTCTAAAAAATTACTTTTTTCCCCATTTCATTTCTAGATTTCATAATTGACGTTCATGTTTTATATATAACATTCACAGTTACGTATACAAAGTTCAATGGTTCTTATTTATCCATACTCATGTTAGACATCCAGAGTTGCATATTTGTCTTTAATTGTTAAATACGCCCAAATATTTACCTTTTTCTTAGTTTCATATTTGATATTCATGTTTCATGTATAATGTTTAAAGTTTCATATTTTAGTTGAGCAAATTTCACTCTGCCCCATCATTTATTAAGAATCGTCATTAATGGTGCATTTACTTGTGAGATTGGGGAACCAAAATCTAGAATGAGGATGTTAATAGTATTTACCTGTTAAAATGAGAGGAGAAATAGGAATGAAACATGTGGAGCTCACATGTTTTTGGGATTAATTTAGAATCAAGTTTCTATTTCTTAAACTCACCATTATACCCCACCCAAATTCCATAATTTCACTTTTATCTCAATTAAAATATTATTATATCATTGTTATTGTTATTTTCTTGTTCTTTTCATTGTTGTTGTTAGTAACAATAATAATTATTATAATAATAACAATAACAACAACAACAATAATAATTATAGTAATAATGATAATAATAATAATGGTGATGATGATGAAAATAATAATAATGAAAATAGTAATAATAATTTTAATAATAATCATTGTTATATTATTATTATTATTAATTTCATTATTATTATTATTAATTTCATTCTTATTATGGCTATTAATAACAATATTTTAAAAAATAATAATATTCAAAATATTTTAATAATAAATAATAATAATAATAATAATGATAATAATTAACTAGGGATTTTAGTAACTTAAAATAATTCGAAGATAAAGTAAGCATATTAATGAGATTAGAGCCCATTCCGATTCTAATTCCTATAACTTACGTAAAAGACTTATTTTGGTTCTCATTCTATCCTATTTCAATTCCAACCATTTCAATTACATATTGATAAACACACCATGAAACTATAAATAAGTTTTATGTCAACATTTTACCCCCAACTCAGTACTCCACTATTGAAATTAATATCAATAGGGCATTAGGTAAAAATATATTATTATACTACTAATTTTTTGTGTGTTTACTTGAGGATTGGAAAATCAAGATTAATAATGGAAATGATTGATGCTATTTACATGTTAAAATAGGAGGGAGAATGAGAATGAAATATGTAGGACTCACATATTTTTGAAATTAACAAAAAAAAAATTGATTATCTTGAGGGTTAGGAATTATTATTCTCAATTTATGTTAATTATATTATTTTTTATTTTTTATTTTAAATACTTACATAAATTGAGTGGCCATTTATTTGGCGAGAACTTCTCTCGCCTATAGTGCATACTAGAAGTTCTCACATGAGGTTCAGGAAGTGTGTATCGGAAGACTTCCCTTCAGCTCTAGGAAAACCCCGTAACGAACATGAGGTTCATAGGTGGGTCCCCTTAGATGACTTTCCTTCAGATCTAGGAAAACCCGTAACGATCATGAGGTTCATAGGTGTATCCCATTAGGACTTTCCTTCAGCTCTAGTGGATGAGAATCTGTACTGCTGTGTGGATGTTAACCATTTATTTTTCCATGGCTCGGGATCATTGAAGCCGGCATAACTTGCACGTTATTTTGTGCGATGATTTTTGTTGAAAGGTAACTTTCTCTTAGGGTCTTTTTAAGGCAACTTTTTCTTAGATTCTATTTTCTCTGGCTTTTATGGGACTGGACTTTTGTTCTTGTCAAATCCTTTTGCTTTCAACTCTTTGCTTTTGATTGTAAATTTGTTTTACATCATGTATTGCTTTCTTAATTTATGTAAGTTCTATGATTATTATGAAGGGTATTGTTATGAAGGGTAAGGTTGATTACGTCTTGGTATTAGTAAGTTTTACTCGAAAAGGCTGCCATCCAATTCTCTTTTCGTTGCACTCTCTTGCAAGTTCGTCTCTTTAATCTTTCTTGAAAATGTGCGCCGCCGGCTTCGAACATTTCAATTAAGGCTTTTGTTAAGTTACAGGCGGTGTAAGTTATATTCCATACAAAAATATGTAAAAACTAATGACATGATAATGGACCTCACGTGATTTTTGTATAGGCTGTAAGTTACACAAACTATAATTTAGTAAGACCCTTCAATTAAATGTATAGCTCTTTTAAGGGTGAGTTTAGAGTGCCACATTATATTGAACAAGGTCAGATTAAATTGTGTTATATTATATTATAGAGTGCTAAATATAATACAGTATTATATTTGGTATTGTATGTACTATATTATATATATTAATGTTTTGTATTATAATAAATTATTATTATTTTGATTTATTAATTAAATAAAATAGTCACTGAAGCCACAACTAACCACCGCCAGCAATTTATCAATGTCATTTGTTGACTTCTTAAGTGATGCCAGGAAATCCTTGTCATGGCTCCACACAACGATATCAGTATCGCTGGCAACAGAGCTTCAATTCGTCATAGATCTGTTACGACAGACAAAAGCTTTGTTACCGAAATATTGATAGAGTTGAATAGAGCCCGTGACGAGGATTCCAATGGTACCAAGGCAGTATTTATTTTTTCTGTCTAAAATCTGAAGGCTTCTGAATCTGGCTAAAATCTAAATAGTTGTGAATATATATATCTAATGATTTTTTTTTCTTAGTATATGAATATAAGTGTTAAATTATTTATTTTTAAAAAAATAAAATATTTTGACAGATATAACCACATAAATATTAACAATACATATATTTTATTACTTAAATACATGACAAGTTATAAATAAATTATTTAATTACAAAAAAAATTTGATAATGTTTACCTTGACAATGTATGAAAAATATAATATATATCTAGCACATGTATTTTTTTACATTAATATATGATACTTATAATATTACTTTTAGTATATTATATTGATATTTTTTCTTGTTAACTATATAAGCCAATCAAGAATTGTTTAATCATTTAAATTAAAATTAATGCATTAAATAAAATTCAAAATCTATTGTAAAAATAGTAAATACGAATAGAAAGAGAAAGACCTAGTGTCAAACACACTCACCTAAAGTTCTACTATGTTTAAAATTCTCATTCAAAAAAAAAATTAACATTTGGATACACGCATATAACAAAAAAAGGCGATAAATAAAAAATAATAAAAGAATAATTTATATAATAGGAAATAAATTTATTTAATAGGGGTATTAATTAGAGTTAATATTAAAGTTCCATTAAGATGTTTTGCCAATCAGATAAAAGTTAGAGTACTTAATTTTTTCCATTCAAACCTAAATATCTTATAATCAAACATAAATGATAGAAAATAAACAAAAAAAATTGTAAATTCTAAAAATAAAATAAAATTCAGACTTTAGACAAAAAAAATAAACAACTCGTAACTTTAATGTCTAAAGGTTCTGAAAAACGATGTATCATATATCTCAATCTATTTTTTAATTACATTAAAATCGATCAATATTTATAACAAAGTTGATCCATCAAAATTTCTTAAATAAACTTTGTGACCTTTTTACATGTTGACGTGGTTCTCATGTTTAACCCCATACGTTGCATGTTTGACCTCAGGTGTTGCATGTTTTACGTGACTTTTTCACATGTAAATTTCATGTTGCATGTTTGACCTCACTTGTTGCATGTTTCACGTGGATTGTTGCATGTTTTGAAATAAAGCCAAAAAATGAAAACTTTCCCGCCCGTTTCTTGTTTCATGTTCGTGATACATGTTTGACCTCCTTTGTTACATCTTTCATGTGAGTTGTTGCATGTTGACGTGGTTCTCATTTTTAACATCATACGTTGCATGTTTGACCTTAGGTGTTGCATGTTTTACGTGACCTTTTTATATGTAAATTTCATGTTGCATGTTTGACCTCACTTGTTGCATGTTTTACATGGATTGTTTGTCTTGAATAAAACCAAAAATAAAAATTTTCCCACCTATTTCATGTTTCACGTCCATGTTAGATGTTTGACCTCCATTGTTGTATCTTTCACGTGAACTGTTGCATATTGACATGGTTCTCATGTTTTACCTCATACGTTCCATTTTTGACCTCAGGTGTTGCACATTTTACGTGATTTTTTACATGTAAATTTCATATTACATGTTTGACCTCACTTGTTGCATGTTTCACATGGATTGTTACGCATCTTGAAGAAAGAAAAAAAATGAAAATTTTCCCATCCGTTTCATGTTTCACGTCCGTGTTGCATGTTTGACCTGCGTTGTTGCATCTTTTACATGAACTATTGCATGTTGACGTGGTTTTCATGTTTAACCTCATATGTTGCATATTTGACCTCAAGTGTTGTATGTTTTACATGACCTTTTTACATTTAAATTTCATGTTGCATGTTTGACCTCACATGTTGCATGTTTTACGTGGATTGTTGCATGTCTTGAATAAATTCAAAAAATGAAAATTTTCCTGCCCATTAAATGTTTCACGTTTGTGTTGCATGTTTGACCTTCGTTGTTCCATCTTTAACATGAATTGTCGCATATTGATGTGGTTCTCATGTGTTAACCTTATCTGTTGCATGTTTGACCTAAGATGTTCTGTGTTTACATGAATTTTTACATGTAAATTTCAAGTTACTTGTTTGACATCAGTTGTTGCATGTTTTACTAAATTGTTCCACATCTTGAATAAAGAAAAAAATTGAAAAAGGGTGAGGAAGACGAAGTAATAGTGCATATAATTGCGAAGTTGGCTAACCAGTTTATTTAACAATGAATCTAGCAGTAACTACTTCGATCCACTCCAAACACACCCTACAATGCAACTACTAGCTGGTTGATTTAAGGAATAATGAAGCGGTTAACCACTTCCACTCCAGAGACACCCAACAATGAGATTGTTAGTTGGCTGATTTAACAAAGAATTAAGCGGTTTACCACTTCCACTCTAGAATCACTCAACAATGAAATGGTAAGCCGGCTAATTTAACAAGGAATCAAGTGGTTAACTGCATGCACTCTAGAAACAACTAACAATGAAATGGTTAGTCGAATTGTTAAGCAAAGAATTAAGCAGTTAACCGCTTCCACTCCAAAAACAACTAAGAGGTTGTTTGTTAAATGTATTAATTTCAGACTTTTTCTAAACTTTGCTTGTTTGTTTTTTAGAACTTATGTCTGATTTTCAGACATTTACATCTGAATAGAAAAAGTAAACTTTTGTGACTTTTATCTAAATGGGAAAATGTCTAAATGACAAACAAATATTATATTCTAAAAATATCTATGTAAAATAACTTATTTCCTAAACTATAAAATCTAATCCTCTTTTTTTTATTTCAATTTACAAGGACATAAATGTCAAATAACCAAGTTTAGGATTTTTTATATTATAAAAATAAACAAGATGCCACTTTTATTTAGATATTAAAAAAAACAAACATGTCATTCAGATTTTCGTATTCAGACCCATTCAGACTTTAGAAAAATTCAGACTGATTTAGATTTCAGACAAAAAAAACAAATACTACCTAAGGATGAAATGGCTAGGTGGCTTATTTAACAACGAATGAAGAGGTTAACGGGTACAATCAATGTTTGATGTTGATATTTCATGTATCACATCGGCTAACACATGTATAAAATATCATGTTGCATTTCAAAATTTCTTGACAATTCAAGTGATAATTTATAATCAAAATTATTTTTTTGTTTCATATCCTTTTTTATTATTAATTAAGTTTAGTTAAGCCCCATCTATTAGGAAAAACAAATGAAAACATTGCCTTAGTGTTAAAATTATTTGATAATTTAAGTGATCGTTATTACTCCAAGTAATAATTTATCATTTTAATTATTATTTGTTTCATTATTTTGTAATTTGTTTAATTTTTCGAACGAAAATAACTATGATTTGTAAATTTTTTATTTTAAAAAATAAATAATACGTATAGCACTTTAATTATTTTGAATTAGTTTCACCATAGCTTGTAAATGAAACCCATAAACAAAGGCATCTCAAACTTTTATAATTACAAAAAATAAATGTGTAAAGAAGAGAGTTGGCGGGCGCACGCCATACATGAATTAATTTTTTCATCATCTACCATATGTCGTGAGCAATAAGGGATTTCCCTCCCCATTACCATTAACAAAAAAAGTGTCGACCTGTGTCACACCCCCATCCAAGAAGTGAGCTAAAAAATATGAAACTCTTAAGCATTGTCTGAGCATAGCACACAAACTACTTCCAGCATGTCCACTTAACAAAATACCTGGAAAAAACAAGGCATGAGCTATTAGCCCATACACTTTTAAGCATGAAAATTCTCATCACATCTCATTTATCCAAGAGGCCATGAAAACATTGTCAAAGATTCCAAAAGAAAATTGACTTTAAACACATAAGAATCAATCTCAAGAATCCATTAAGTTTGCAATCGAGCCAAAACAATGTTAATCTCCGATTTATAAAACCAAACTTCAAAGTCTATAATTTCATCGATTGAATAACAAATGATGTACAAACAAAATTCATGGAAATCTGTAGAAGCCTTTTGGACTATTTTAGACCATATAACAAGGACGGGCCTTGCTCAATAATCCCTTTAAATGATTAGGTTGGTTCAATTACTAGACAAATTTGTTGATATAATCTAGACATAAAAAGCACCTAGAATATATAAGGGTCTGTTTGGAACTGTTTTTGAATTGATATTTTCTGAAAATAAAAATGATGTTTTGTAGTTGCTGTATTTTGAATTTAAGTATGCGTCTGATATTATTTTATGTATACTATATTTTAAAACTGAAAATAATAATATGTGTTCGGTAGACATGATTGAAAATTATTAAAAGAGTAATGATATAGCCACAAACTCTTATACAAACTTATCTTGTACAAAATGATATGGCATAATAAAATTGGTTGAATTAAATATCTCTTGGCCCACATGATTTATTTTTGTTATTTTGTATTTTCATTCAACCAATGAATTAATGTCACACAATTTGTATAAGATAAGTTTGTACAAGAGTTTGTGGCTCTATCACCACTCTTATTAAAATAGTGAGTATATGTTCGGTAGAACAATCTTTATAAAAACAAAGTTTTAATAAATATATTATCTTAACATTTAAATAAAATTAATTTATTTTTCCAAACAATATGATAAAAAATTATAAAATTGAATCATTCAAAATTCTTTTTAACTAGTCAAACGATGAATCACAATGAACATAGATTTTATACAAGATAAAGTTAGCTTATAAGTTTCAATATAGATTTTATAACAAGCAAGAGCAAAACAAAGTTAAAGAAGAGCATAGCCAGTTATCACCGAGTCATGACTCCAGCAAAAATTGAGAGCAGCCAAAAGAAAATCCATTGCTCGCTGTATAAATGTTCAAATTTCAATCTTTCATAAGTAGGCATCCATTCTTTTGCTTCTTGAAAAATCATATGATCTAACTTGGATACTTTTTGTTGTTTTCACTCTGTAGAAATGCCCAAACACCTGTTTAATAATCCCTTTAATTTGAACAAATGAAACTAACTAGGTCCCTAAACACCCATTGAGTTTGCAGTATTTTCATGTAGTCAACGGAACGAAATTTTGTAACAATTTCTTATTTTTTAAAAGTAATTTCATGTGTATTTAATTATATTGATCTGAACTAATCAAATGTAAGGTGATTTAAGAAGATGAAGGGGGAAAAAAGGAGTTTACGGAAGTAGAAACGAAGAAGAGGAAGTAGAAATGGTGAAAGAAGACGATGAAAAGAAGAAAGGACGAAGAAGATGCAGTATAAAAGAAAGATTTTTTAAAATTGTTTATTTTTCATGTCTTGAAGTTTGTTCTGGGGATTATTTTGTAGAATAAAAAAAACGTGTATAAGTTGTTCTCTACTTTATTAATACTTGGAATAACATGTTTTACCTATTATGAAAACTTCTAGAATATTATTAGACATATAAACGCACAACATATAAAATTTTCAAGCCATTTGGACAACTCTATGATTGATTTTCACTGAATTGAACTAAACAAATCAAAACTGCCTTTTTAATTCACACAGAAACAGTTGAGCTTTGGTGATTTATTAAAATTAAAATACTCAATATGTTGCTTCCACAACATAATTACACATATGACTCTATAACATATTAAAATTTCCAGACATTCTGAGATCACTAAGCTAATGTTTCATAAGATCAAACACAAGTGAACAGTTATGTCAAGGGGTTTACTACTAAAGCAGTAGAGTTTGAAAAATCATTAAGAAGAAAATAAAACCAAAAGTTCAATTACCATGGAACTTTCCATACTTAAAATAGACATATTGAAGTTTAATATCACAAAATTTCAGCTCATTTCGACACCATTAGATTATCCATTTATAACAACAAATATGGTACATACATAGTTTCTGATAAATTCCAACAGCAACTGACCAATTTGACAAATTTGTAGAAAATCAACTATTACTTCAATTCATTCCAAAATCTCCAGACTCGAAATATACAACTCAGCTTTTATTACTCAAAATTTCAAGCGAATCAAGCATCATTTAGTCATATTTCGAAACAATCAAAGTTATGATAACAATCCAACAATCTTTAAATTTTCTGCAGAGTCAGTAAACTATTTCTCATCTTTTCACTTCACTAATCAATTTTCTAGTAAATTTAGACATGTAAAACCAACAACAACCTTACTTTTCAATTTTGAAATAACAAAATATCAGTTGCACAAAGTTACCTACCAAAATCACAAGCTTTAACTTCCTAGCCTCTTAATAAAGCTTTCTGTCACCTTCGCAAGTATTAACCACAGCCTTGACATTACCAAAAGCCTGCCCAAAACCTAAAAGATCAAAGAAATGATAATCAATCACACTTCCATTAACAAAGTCATAAGAGATTATTTAAAAATTGAGGCGTTTTACCTTTTAAACGAATAGCTCAAGTCCAAACTTCCAATCTGTAGCACTACATAATTGAAACATACAACCATCGGTCAAGAAATAACCCAAAACAACTTAAAAATAAATGCTGGTGACCATACGGCATCAATATATCGCATTAAATCATCAAGCAACAGTATATGATGGTGTGTCTCCAAAAACATCAATAAAATTTGTGGAAAACAGGAAATAACAACTTAAAAATAATAAAATAAATATCAACACATAAAATAAGATTGGTCAAAAAAATAAAAAAATAAAAAAAGAAGCTGAATGGGTAATTTACCAAATTACTGAGTACCCATCTTAAGTATTCCGAACAATGAGTGCGGAGCTTTAAACAGGCAAACAACACCAAAAACCAAACAAGAAAAAATTAGCATATCCAGAGAAAAATAACACCTAATAAAAAACCAAACCTCAAAACATCAACTTTAAAAAAAAAATTTAACTTGTTTTGACGGTTTTCGCTGGCGGCTTTGGGCAGCTCACGCGGCAACGATTTCGATCAAAGCCAGGATGACGGCGGTGAAGGCTGAAGAACTGATGGTATAGAAAACGGTTAGATAGAAATAATGGTGGACGGTTGGAAAAGCAGCAACAGATGTGATACCAGCTTTGTCTCTCTCTAGCTCTCGTATACAAACTAAATACTTGGGTAGATGGATCCGATTGGTTGATTGGTGCGAGAGAGACAATGGGTTTGATTTTAGGTGATGAGCAAAGAAATCAGATGGGATCAATTATGGATTTCAAAGAGGGAAGAAATTTTAGGGATTTCCCTCTTGAAAAACGAAGAAATCAAATTGGTGAGAGAGAGGGGGAAAAAAGGAATGAGAGAAATTTAGGGATTTCTCAAGTTGAGAATCAGCATCTCAAGTTGCCTTTCTTTTTCTATCTTTATTGAATATAACATATCAAACTGTTAGATTCATTTTAGTTGAATCTAACAGTTTGATTTCAATTTTCGGTATGCTGCCGAGACTTAGTGCCCGACATTTTAACTTTAGCCAGGTCTAATATAACACACATAATCTACTTCTTAAGATTCAAAAGAAAAAAAAAATTCAACTTCCACAATTCATACAAAAAAACTCAACCCTTCGACCGCAAGAATAAAGCAAGAAAACTTAACCCTTCGACCGCAAGAATAAAGCAAGTCTATGTTTGTAAATTAAATTTTATTATTTTAAAGATCCCATCATCTGAAAATTCCGTAATACTCTCTGGTCAATCTTTCACTGACTAATCATCTTGGAAAAATTAAAGAAAACCAATTTCATAAAATAAGAAACACTAACATAACCTTAAACGGTCTTAATGGCCTCTCCGGTCGCCGGTGATGGCAACCAGCCAAAAAAACAGTTAAATAACTATCTCTCAATGACCTCTCCCACCCCCCCAATAACCTTAAACGGTCTTAATGGCCTCTCCGGGTTGCCATCACCGATCTCCACCCTCTCCGCCGAAGAACGAATTAACCTGAGTTTAAACCCCCCTAAGAAATCATTTAGACAACCCCCAAAATTCACCAATGACCCACCGCCTAACGTCCAGTTGCCACCACCGCGAATCAAAATGCTCTAGCGGCAAACTGTCCACAATCTATCCACACAACCACCACATATCTCTCCAAACCACTCCCATGCAGACCCTCAATCTCAAACCCAACCCCATGCAAGCCAACCACCAACATCCACTGTCGCTATCCTTTCGAAACTTCAGCAACCTTTAACCACACCTGATGCCGTAAGTGGCATCAATGATTATGAATGTTGTTGTGAGGTAGCAAAATCATCCCTTCATTCACTAGAAGAAGGGGAAGAAAGCATTGCTCGAGACGAGCCGGTTCTCATCTCGTCGGCTAACGGTAATGGCAACCAGCCACCACCGACTCCTCCCTTCACTTCCAGAAATGAACCTCCTTTTCTTAAGATATCTCAAAGGCAATTCCACTCAAAGTACAGGAGTCAACCGCCAGCTACCCAACCCCAACAGCCCCAAACTACCGCAAACACACTGCCATCGTCATTCCTTCAACAACCAACTCCAACCACCATCGTCATCCCTTCAACAGCCAACTCCAAGCTATCATCACTAGACTTGGTGAATAGGTCTTCATCTCAAGCCAACCAGCCACCAGCCTCTAGCCCGCAGCCAACACAGCCCACACATGACCATTCAGGAGATGCACATCTTGCCATTAGTCAAACTCAAGCCAAATCCATTTGCGAAATAAATCCTAACACCCAGCCCTCCTGAATACCCTCCACACTCTTATTAAATAACCCCCAAAATGATCTGTTAATCCAAAATACCACTCAGCCCACGTCCGCACCCTCATATGCCTCAGTTTTAAATTACGTCCCCAATTTGAATCAAAATAAACCCACTAAAAAATCTTTCGTGGATATTATGAACGACCAAACCAGCTCGACAATTCTGACCAAGACCGTCACTTCGTTCGACGGAGAGCCTAACGTGCAATTTTCCATTGCAGAAATTCAAGCGATAGCCATTCTTATCAAGCTGACATTGGTAGGTAAATTTTCTTACAACAGACCTAGTATTGAATTAATTCGTAAATTTTTTAATACTTTGAGATTGAAGGGAACTTCTAAGGTGTCTTTTTTAGATAATTGACATGTGTTAATTTAATTGGATGTTGAGGAGGACTACTCCCGTCTATGGGTTAGGCAGACATGGTACATCAATGGGAGTGCCATTAGAATTTTTAAATGGACCACCGATTTTCGATGTTCCGAGGAGTCCCCTATAGTCCCAGTATGGATTTCATTCCTTACTTGCCTGTCCATTTCATGTATTGTAAAGAAGTAATATTTTCTATTGCATTAGCTATTGGTAAACCATTGCAAATTGACCAAGCTATTTCCTCTTTAGCTCGCCCTTCTATAGGTAGGGTGTTAATGGAGTATGATGTCACTCAACCTCCGTTGCCACGGATATGAATCGGTGTGAGAGATTTTGGATTTTGGCAGAGTGTAATTTTTTAGAAAACCCCACTCTATTGTGCTTCCTGCAAGCAGCTTGACCATACATTGAGACGTGTTATGTGACCAATTCGGGGCTCCGTCCCTAGTGGCCAAGTGGGAACTGGCAGACCAGAGTAGATAATAAGAAGTCTGAAGCTCTGCCGTTAAATACTGCACAACCCTTAGATACTCCACGACCTGAGTCTTTCATCACTAAGCAGATTGCAGATGCGGGGTCTCTGATTGTCTTACCTACAAGGAACTGAGCTAATGCTACAAACTCTACTTCCATTCAGGAGCCGATTGGCTAGGATGTCACGACTCATGATTCTAGGATCCGAGAACCTGGTGAGTATAATCCACATCTTCATCGAGCATCTAGCACATATTTTAGGCATTACAATTCTCATGCTA
This sequence comes from Citrus sinensis, assembly GCF_022201045.2. NCBI lineage: Eukaryota > Viridiplantae > Streptophyta > Magnoliopsida > Sapindales > Rutaceae > Citrus > Citrus sinensis. Next base: position 6,084,604 of record NC_068560.1, read on the forward strand.
ATAATGATGATTGTTCTGACGAGCACTTGGCAAATAATGACCACTTTCTGTCTACACCTGAGAATTATGAGAGAATTGACTCTAACCCTGATTTTAGCTTTGTCGATCATTCAAAAAAGGGCATTAAATTACTTGTCGGCCGCAAGTATCGTAAGAGATATTATCACCGTCTGCATTAGTCATTTTATTATGTGGCTTCTATTAGGTTATGCCTTAATCATTTCTTTTACTGTTATATTTTTTCTCTTGATTGGAGGTTTTGGTTTATGTTCCCCTCCACATGTATTTTTCATTATCTATTCTAAATGACAGATAGAGGTCCCGCCTAATCCCCCACCAATAAGTGGTATTCACATAAAAAAATAAGATAAAAAAACTAACAGTTATTCAAAAAGACAATGAAACATTAAATGAATAAACCAATGCTAATGCTTTGATTAAAAAGGCATCAATTTTCTTATCCAAAAAAATATATATATCAATGTGTCAAATTAATAACTTTAATACAAAAAATAAAACCAAGTGCCCATTAATCTATCACAAATAGACAATAGAAAAAATAAATGAGCAAAATAATACATCATCCACAAATTTTCAAGAGAACCTTTTATTCTTACAATCTAAGGTAAAATCTTTAACATTTGATTTTACCAATGCGTACCATAATAATTCACAAATGAAATACGAAAGTTAACAAAAGATTTAAATCACTTAACAAGCATCTCACCTCTAAGCCATTCTCATGTAAATCCTAATGCCTCAAAACTCTATGTCCTCACGTACCTTTCCTGCTATAGTTTCTTCACAGCATCGAAATGATCTCATCACCTAAATTATCCCCTCATGAGATATAAATGAAACTAATTTAAATTAAGAAGTAGTTACTAGTAAATTATTTTACTAATTTTTAATACTACATTAAAAGTTTGCTTAAGATATGTATTCACCCATAAACTGAAATAAATTATAGTCCTAAGGGAGAGGGTGAAAATAAACTTAAATATGATTTTCATATGGAAGTATAACATAACATGCCTATAAAAATCAAGAGTAGAAATTTAGAATCGAACCTCCAGATATGGATATATTCTGCGAATATTTGATACTTCTGAGTCTTTTGTAATCACAAGCAATGGTGTAGCATAAGATTGATTACATGGCCCAAGAACCAAACACCACTCTTATAATTGCATTTAACTCATCTTTCCATCAAAGATGAAGAGGTGGGAAATTTTCAAGGCAGTTGTCAATTGGCAAAACGTGGCAAACTTTTGCTTAATGAAATTTTGGACCATATATTGGAATCATTCTTGCAAGACACATCAGCAGCCACATGTTCTGAACTCAAACCTGCTAAGAATTTAAATACACGCCCTTTTTCTAACATCTTCTTGTATTTAGCACTATCAACAGTACTTTCCCACTCGCCATCATAGTAGTGATCTAACTCTTGCCATAAGCCCTTCAAAAAATTGTAGTATTTAGTCACTCCTTGACTACCTTTTTTGGTTTCTCGAATTTTGGTTTTCAGATCATAAATCTGAGCCGAATTTCCCAAATCAGAATAGGTCTCGGTGACAGCATCCCACAAATCCTTTGCTGTTGGAAGAAACAAGTAAGTTTGACCTATCTCAGGTTCCATTAAATTCACTAACCATGACATGATCATTGAGTTGTCAGCATCCCAAGTTGGAAACTTTGGGTCTTCTTCAGTTGGTTCTTTAATTGAACCAGTAAAGTAACCAATCTTCCATTTACCTCTGATAAACATCTTCACAGATTGGAACCACTAAAGAAAAGTTTGACCATTCAATTTATGGGTTGTGATATGAAGGATGGACTATCATTAGAAACATAACTTGATGGTTGTAGATGCCGTTGCGACTGCTCTGAAGATAACTCAGAAGTTCTTGCTTGCTATTCTTTGACATTGGTATTCAAATAGAATTGATAACTAAACCCAAGAATCAAAGAGCGGCTCTGATACCATGAGAAAATTATTGAAGAAATATGTATCTCATTTTCTTATTTTTACAATAGGATTACATAATACATATATATAGATTCTAAACTACGTAACGTACAAGAGTAGGAAAGTAAACAACTAACTGCAGACCAAGAAATAAGGAAACAAACTCTATCTAAAAATTAAAATTCTATCCTTATCTTTTTTCCTTAAAAATAGGATAGAAACCAAGTGACTTTTCCACACATGTCAACCTCAAGAAGTTTCAACTGAGCTGCAATATCCTTCATCTGCATGATGTGCTCACATATGCCTCTGACGCCGACGACCTTTATAGGTGAAAGCTTCATTATTAGGGTGCTGGCTAGTGCCTTATCTGAGGTTATAAATTGCACATCAATAGCCTTCAGTAATGCCCAGACAACATTATGCTGATTAACTAAACCATGAGTAACAACATAGATTTTAGTCATTATTGATGTGAATCCCACAATGAAACTTTGAAACCCACACTTAATTTGTAGTTTCAACTTCCCAAGAAAGTTCTAACAGATTTATGACAAATAAAATTGAAACGACCCGCCCCGCAACCTCCCCCAGGGCGAGTCTATCTAAACTCGTAAAATCGAATTAATAACAATTCTATAAAAATTTCGGCAGAGTCTCCCTTATAAATAAAACATATCCAACCCTGCAATTGACAAAATAACACTCCCGAAATAATTTAATAACCAAACATCCTCCATAACCAACTTCTCAAACCAACTTCTCAAATATCACCAAAATCATCCGAATATTAAAATACAACGATTATCCTTAATAACATAAAATAATAACACAAATTTCGAATATAATAATAAAATCCACGACTTCTAGCACCATCACGTGACCACAATATCAAACTAACGTTCACTACTGGGTTGACTGATGTACCTGTAAATCTCCTGTGGGGGGAAAAATATAATAAAAGAGGGGTGAGTATAAAACTCAGTGAGCTCAGTGAGTGGATAGTAGGTGCTGATACTTTAATAAATTATTCAAAATCATTTAATCTTTCTCAAATCTTTTCTTAAATCAATTTCAATTTCGTAAATCAATTCTCAAATCAATTTCTCAAAATATCATAAACTCATTTAATTCAAATTGAATAACTACAATAATAAATCTGCATAAAATCGATGGAATCACCATACTCATATTAAATACTGAATACTAAAAACTGTCATCAAACAAGTACCCAAGGGATAATCTGATCATATCCGGGCTACAACGGCCAGGCAATAACGCACTATCTGGGTAACGTCACGCCCCGGAGCCACAACGGATAGATGGGGACGATCTCATCTCATATCTCATATCTCTTATCTCATATATCTGTACTGTGCATGCATAAGCCCCCAAAAGGCAAAAGCGCCCGAACACACGGCCCAAAGCCTCTATGTGTGTCCCGACGGGCCCCAAAGGCCTCTATCTCATCTTATCTGTATCTCTTTTCTGTATCTCTTTTTATCTGTATCTCTGTATCTGGAGGGAAGGGTACTGTCTAATGATTTCAAAACTGATAGTAAACATATGATCCCATCTGAAATCTCATTTTCTTTCTATTCAACATATCTCAAGTCTGCTCAATTCTAATATCATGCTTTTACTCAAAAACGCTAATAAAATCATAAATCGAACTCATTCTCAATTATAATAAATATCAACACATAAATAAAAGTCAATTCGCTGGAAAATCATTAAATCAACGCATTAAACATTTATTTCTCAAACATACTGTACTATATAAGAAAATCAGCATATACTATGAAAATAGGTTTTGTATATTCCACTCACAGTGATGATGTCTAGACTCAGTATCAACAACGTCCGCGGGTAGATTCTCGTTCGCGGATGCGGATCCTCCTAATCACGGAAAACACCATAATTATTCTCCGTAAAAACCAATTAATATAATAAATCTCGAAACAAATATCTATTAACGATAAACTAGTCCCGCATGTATAAAATTACCAAAATGCCCCTATAGGCCAAAATTACCAAAATACCCCAACATCAATATTTTACCAACTTATCCTCAAACTTCATGATTTTACCAAATTATCCTCATATTCGTTAATACCCATATTGTCCTCAATTCAGATTACATAAATTAATCACATTGTCCGAAATTACGAAATTACCCTCAGGGCATAAAATTACCGAAATGTCCACTGATTACATAAAATTACAAATTCACCCCAAAGTTTCATGAATTTACCGAATTGCCCCTGCCGGTCAACGGTGACCGGACTTCAGTCAACGATGACGGGGAGCTTAGGTCTGCTAGTTCCGGCCTCGATGAATCCAACGGTGGTGGCAGTGAGTCGCCACGCGCGCTACCGGCGGCGGATCGAAGTTCCAAAGTTCCGCAAATTTTCGGAGATCATTCGGCGAGTTCCGGGCGTCCCCGGCGGTCGTTGCTGGTCGGGAAATGTTGCTGGGGATGTGAGGAACCAGTTCCAAGTGGTGGCGCGTCACAACTCCGGCGGGATCAACGGCAACGAAAACGGGTCGAAGCCGCGACTTTTCGAGCTCGATCACCGGCGTTCTGGCCAGTTTCCGGCGACGATAACAGCAGGGATACGATGGTCTGCTTCCAAGCTTCAGATCGGTACCAAGCACGGCCGGTAAAGTGGCTGGAGTTGGGAGAAATCGTTGGGTCAATCCGCGGGTTACTGGGTCGGGTTCTCGGGTCAACGGGTCTGACTTCTCTCTCTATCTGTCTCTCTCTTCTCGGGTTCTTTCTCTCTAAAATGGAAAACCCGTTTCCCTCTTTCCAGTTATACAATTCTGCCCCTTTTTTTTTTTTTTTTTTTTTTTTTTTTTTTAAGCTTAATACAAATTAAGCGAATTTCAGACCCGTTACGAAAATAAAATCCGACCATCGGCGCGTATAATCGAGCTCAATTTATCCCAATTAAACTATAGTGACGAAATTAAAAATTAATAGAGAAGAGGAAAATAAAAATCAGCACTTTATTAAGAAAGTCCAAGTGCGTATATTACAATCCTCCCCCCTTATAAAAATTTCGTCCCCGAAATTTACACATTTGTTGAGAACATGTGAGGGTATTGAGCTCGCATTAAGTCTTCGCGTTCCCAAGTCGCTTCTTCTCTTGTGTGATTCCTCCACAACACTTTTACTAATGAAATAGTTCTTGAACGCAAGACTTGATGCTTCTGTTCTAGAATTTCCACGGGCTCTTCTTCATAACTCAAATCTTCTTTCAGCTCAATTGGTTGTCTCGACAACACATGACTAGGATCATACACATACTTCCGGAGCATCGAAACATGAAAGACATTGTGGATTCTAGATAACTCAGGTGTTAGAGCTAATCGGTATGCCAACGGACCAATACGCTCCACAATTTCATAAGGTCCAATGTATCGTGGACTCAACTTCCCACGCTTCCCAAAACGAAGTACCCCTTTCCAAGGAGATATCCGTATAAAAACCTTGTCACCCACTTCAAACTCAAGTTCTCGCCTACGCTTATCTGCATAGCTCTTTTGTCTGTTCTGGGCTGCCTTTAATCTTTCCCGAATAAGCTGTATCTTCTCACTAGTATTTTGAACCAATTCGGGACCAAAAAGTTTCTGCTCTCCAACCTCATCCCAACATACGGGAGTTCTGCATTTCCTGCCATACAAGGCCTCATAAGGTGCCATCTTAATGCTAGCTTGATAACTGTTATTGTAAGCAAACTCCATCAAGGGTAAATAAATGTCCCAACTACCCTTAAACTCCAAAATACAAGCTCGTAACATATCCTCCAGGGTCTGAATAGTACGCTCTGACTGACCATCAGTCTGTGGGTGAAAAGCTGTACTGAAATTCAACTTGGTGCCCATAGCCTTTTGCAAGCTTGTCCAGAACTTAGAAGTAAATCTGGAATCTCTATCTGAAATAATAGACACAGGTGCTCCGTGAAGTCGAACTATCTCTGCCACAAAAATATTCCCCAACTTGTCCATCGAATACGTGGTCTTGAATGGTAAAAAGTGAGTAGATTTGGTAAGTCGATCAACAACTACCCAAACACTATCATGACCACTCTGAGTACGTGGAAGTCCCGTTACAAAATCCATGGTAATGTGCTCCCATTTCCACTCAGGGATAGGAAGCGGCTGAGAAAACCCTGCAGGTCTCTGATGTTCAGCCTTAATCTGCTGACAAACTAAACACCGAGATACAAATTCAGCTATCTCTCTCTTCATACCTTGCCACCAATAATGATCTCTCAAGGTACGGTACATCTTCGTACTACCAGGATGCATAGCATAAGCTGAACAATGAGCTTCTTCCATGATCTCCTTTTTCAACTCTTTAATGTCGGGTACACAAAGTCGATTACCCATAACTAAAACGCCATCATCTCTCACCGCAAAATCAGTTCGTAAGTCTTTTTGCACATCCTCTTTCAACTTCAGTAACTGCAAATCCTGATCTTGCATCTGATGAACTTTATCAATCAAAGTCGGCCTCACTCGAAAATTAGCTATTAAAGCTCTGCAATTATCAACTTCCAATTCAACTCCCAAAGATCTCAACTCAATCAATAACGGCATGTATGTCCCTCGCAAGTGAGCTATAGAGCTAAAAGACTTCCTGCTTAGCGCATCAGCTACCACATTCGCTTTGCCCGGATGAAAATCAATGGTACAATCATAGTCTTTAATCAGCTCAATCCATCTTCTCTGTCTCAAATTCAACTCCTTCTGAGTAAACAAATACTTCAAGCTCTTGTGATCAGTAAAAATCTGACATGTTGCTCCATATAAGTAATGCCTCCATATCTTGAGTGCAAACACCACTGCTGCTAGCTCTAAATCATGAGTTGGGTAATTTTGTTCATGCTTCTTAAGTTGTCTTGAAGCATAAGCCACTACTTTCCCATACTGCATTAGCACACAACCCAATCCTTGCCTGGATGCATCACTGTATACTACAAACCCTTCATTACCCGATGGAAGTGTAAGAACTGGTGCTGAAGTAAGGCATGCCTTGAGTTCTTGAAAACCCTTTTCACAATCATCGTTCCACTGGAACTTAGCATTCTTTCTGGTTAACCTTGTCAGAGGAATAGCAATCTTGGAGAATCCTTCCACAAATCTCCGATAATAGCCAGCTAATCCAAGAAAACTTCGAACTTCAGTCACATTTGTAGGTCGTTCCCAATTTACAACTGCTTCGATCTTTTGAGGATCAACATAAATTCCTTCAGCTGATATCACATGGCCTAGAAATACTACTTTATCCAACCAGAACTCACACTTGCTGAACTTAGCGTACAATTGCTTTTGCCTTAAAGTCTGCAAAATAGTCCGCAAGTGTTCCTCATGTTCCTCCTGACTCCGAGAATACACCAAAATGTCGTCGATAAACACAATCACAAATCGATCCAGATAAGGGCGAAATACCCTATTCATAAGATCCATAAAAGCCGCTGGGGCATTAGTCAACCCAAATGGCATCACTAAAAACTCATAATGTCCATAACGAGTTCTAAATGCTGTTTTAGGAACATCGGCCTCTTTAATTCTAAGCTGATGATATCCCGAGCGCAAATCGATCTTAGAAAACACCTTTGCTCCCTGAAGTTGATCAAACAAGTCATCGATGCGCGGAAGTGGATATTTATTACGCACTGTAACTTTATTCAACTGCCTATAGTCAATGCAGAGTCTAAGAGTACCATCCTTTTTCTTAACAAACAACACCGGAGCTCCCCACGGAGATACACTAGGTCTAATAAACTCTTTATCCACCAATTCTTGCAGTTGAATCTTAAGTTCCTTTAATTCAGCTGGAGCCATCCTATATGGTGCTATAGATATAGGAGCCGTCCCAGGGACTAAATCAATAGAAAACTCAATCTCTCTATGAAGTGGCATCCCCGGAAGTTCATCTGGAAATACATCTGAAAACTCTTGGACTACTGGAATATCCTCCAATCTCAACTCCCGAACTCCAGTGGCTATTACATATGCCAGATAAGCTGAGCAACCTTTCCTTAGTAAGCGTCTTGCATCAATGGCCGATATGACACATGAGGGTAAAATTCTACGCTCACCACAAAATTTCACCTCAGTTTCTCTTGGTTTGTTGAACACAACTTCCTTTTTAAAACAATCCACTGTAGCATGGTGAGACGCAAGCCAATCCATGCCCAAAATGGCATCAAAATCTTGAATGTCTAGAATAATCAAATTCGCCTTAAATTCATGCTCGCCCAATCGAATCATGCTATCTTGATACACCTTTTCAGCAAGTAATGACCCTCCGGTAGGTGTACTAACAACTAAACCATAATCCAGCAATTCAGGCTCTCTCTCTAGATGCATACTAAATGTGCGAGAAACAAAAGAATGTGTGGATCCAGGATCAATAAGAATATGAGCATCATGACCAAAGATAGATAATGTACCCATAATAACTTCTGGTGTAGCATGAGCCTCCTGCTGTGTCAAGGCAAAAACTCGAGCCTGAGTACGAGGTCGACCAGGTTGACCTCTCTGACTTGGAAAAGTGGTCTGACTCCTCGATATAGAACCCCCTGTCTGCATACCCCTCTGACCCGGAACTGGTCCAACATGAGATTGATACTGTGGGGCTGCCCCTCGAGTAGAACTGTTACCCTGAGATAAAGTAGGGCAAAATCTCTTAATATGTCCAGGTTGTCCACATAAATAACACACATTGTCTCCGATACGGCATTGGCCCTGATGGTTCCTACCACACGTAGGGCAAGGAGTCTGTTGTATACTCCTACGGGGTCCTCCGCTATTCCTGTCATACTGCCCCTGAGTCCTAACATTACTCCCCACTGAAGGCTGCGCCGAACTGTAACTGGCGGTCTGTCTCTGATCTCCCCTGCTACTCATACTCTGATTCCTTTGCACACCAGCAGAGTAATTTGTATACGCGCCTCTCTTCGGTGGTCTGCTGCTCGAGCTACCTTCTGCCCAACTCTGGCTACGTTTCTGCTTCAGAGCCTGAACTCTACGTCCCTCAGAGATACTGTGCTCCACTCTCTTAGCTGCCTCAACTACCTCAATAAACTCAGTGTACCGTGATGCCGTCACAGTAGTACGAATCTCAAATCGGAGACCCTCCTCAAAACGCTTACATCTCTCCCTCTCATCACCAACTGCTGAAATGGCAAATCTAGACAAATCCAGAAATTTCTTCTCATACTCTTCCACTGACATAGCTCCTTGAACCAATCGAAGGAATTCACTCCGCTTAATATCCTGATACACAGCCGGAAAATAATGATCGTAGAATTCCTTACGAAAAATAGTCCATGTAAGCGCAGCATGGCCTTGGTATCGTCGCTCTACTGTTTGCCACCAATGATAAGCTTTATCCTCGAGCAGAAAAGTGGCAAATGAAAGTCTATCCTCCTCTGAGCATCTCATCACATCAAAGATACGTTCTAACTTGATAAGCCACGACTCTGCCTCAGGTGGATCACCTGAACCATTAAAACTCTTCGCCCCAAGACTTCGAACACGCTCAACAGTGTTCACTTGACCGACATGCGGCTGAGCCTGATTCTGAACCACTGTAGTCACAATCTGAGCTAATCTATCAATAGACTGCTCAATGTTCGGAGCATTTCCTGGTGCCTGTTGCACAACCTCGTGCGTCGAAGACTCAACTATTCCCTCGTCTACGGGAATATTTTCCCCCGCAGGTACATCTCCTGAAGTCAACCCAGCTACTAATCTAGTACGGCCACGACCACGGCCATGACCACGGCCACGGCCACGTCGACTGCTACGACGAATCATGATGGTGCCTACAAAATAGTAAATCCGACTTAATAATCAAAACTTATTCTATTTACGACCATAAAGTCTACAGAATCTAAAACCATGCTCTGATACCAACTGAAACGACCCGCCCCGCAACCTCCCCCAGGGCGAGTCTATCTAAACTCGTAAAATCGAATTAATAACAATTCTATAAAAATTTCGGCAGAGTCTCCCTTATAAATAAAACATATCCAACCCTGCAATTGACAAAATAACACTCCCGAAATAATTTAATAACCAAACATCCTCCATAACCAACTTCTCAAACCAACTTCTCAAATATCACCAAAATCATCCGAATATTAAAATACAACGATTATCCTTAATAACATAAAATAATAACACAAATTTCGAATATAATAATAAAATCCACGACTTCTAGCACCATCACGTGACCACAATATCAAACTAACGTTCACTACTGGGTTGACTGATGTACCTGTAAATCTCCTGTGGGGGGAAAAATATAATAAAAGAGGGGTGAGTATAAAACTCAGTGAGCTCAGTGAGTGGATAGTAGGTGCTGATACTTTAATAAATTATTCAAAATCATTTAATCTTTCTCAAATCTTTTCTTAAATCAATTTCAATTTCGTAAATCAATTCTCAAATCAATTTCTCAAAATATCATAAACTCATTTAATTCAAATTGAATAACTACAATAATAAATCTGCATAAAATCGATGGAATCACCATACTCATATTAAATACTGAATACTAAAAACTGTCATCAAACAAGTACCCAAGGGATAATCTGATCATATCCGGGCTACAACGGCCAGGCAATAACGCACTATCTGGGTAACGTCACGCCCCGGAGCCACAACGGATAGATGGGGACGATCTCATCTCATATCTCATATCTCTTATCTCATATATCTGTACTGTGCATGCATAAGCCCCCAAAAGGCAAAAGCGCCCGAACACACGGCCCAAAGCCTCTATGTGTGTCCCGACGGGCCCCAAAGGCCTCTATCTCATCTTATCTGTATCTCTTTTCTGTATCTCTTTTTATCTGTATCTCTGTATCTGGAGGGAAGGGTACTGTCTAATGATTTCAAAACTGATAGTAAACATATGATCCCATCTGAAATCTCATTTTCTTTCTATTCAACATATCTCAAGTCTGCTCAATTCTAATATCATGCTTTTACTCAAAAACGCTAATAAAATCATAAATCGAACTCATTCTCAATTATAATAAATATCAACACATAAATAAAAGTCAATTCGCTGGAAAATCATTAAATCAACGCATTAAACATTTATTTCTCAAACATACTGTACTATATAAGAAAATCAGCATATACTATGAAAATAGGTTTTGTATATTCCACTCACAGTGATGATGTCTAGACTCAGTATCAACAACGTCCGCGGGTAGATTCTCGTTCGCGGATGCGGATCCTCCTAATCACGGAAAACACCATAATTATTCTCCGTAAAAACCAATTAATATAATAAATCTCGAAACAAATATCTATTAACGATAAACTAGTCCCGCATGTATAAAATTACCAAAATGCCCCTATAGGCCAAAATTACCAAAATACCCCAACATCAATATTTTACCAACTTATCCTCAAACTTCATGATTTTACCAAATTATCCTCATATTCGTTAATACCCATATTGTCCTCAATTCAGATTACATAAATTAATCACATTGTCCGAAATTACGAAATTACCCTCAGGGCATAAAATTACCGAAATGTCCACTGATTACATAAAATTACAAATTCACCCCAAAGTTTCATGAATTTACCGAATTGCCCCTGCCGGTCAACGGTGACCGGACTTCAGTCAACGATGACGGGGAGCTTAGGTCTGCTAGTTCCGGCCTCGATGAATCCAACGGTGGTGGCAGTGAGTCGCCACGCGCGCTACCGGCGGCGGATCGAAGTTCCAAAGTTCCGCAAATTTTCGGAGATCATTCGGCGAGTTCCGGGCGTCCCCGGCGGTCGTTGCTGGTCGGGAAATGTTGCTGGGGATGTGAGGAACCAGTTCCAAGTGGTGGCGCGTCACAACTCCGGCGGGATCAACGGCAACGAAAACGGGTCGAAGCCGCGACTTTTCGAGCTCGATCACCGGCGTTCTGGCCAGTTTCCGGCGACGATAACAGCAGGGATACGATGGTCTGCTTCCAAGCTTCAGATCGGTACCAAGCACGGCCGGTAAAGTGGCTGGAGTTGGGAGAAATCGTTGGGTCAATCCGCGGGTTACTGGGTCGGGTTCTCGGGTCAACGGGTCTGACTTCTCTCTCTATCTGTCTCTCTCTTCTCGGGTTCTTTCTCTCTAAAATGGAAAACCCGTTTCCCTCTTTCCAGTTATACAATTCTGCCCCTTTTTTTTTTTTTTTTTTTTTTTTTTTTTTAAGCTTAATACAAATTAAGCGAATTTCAGACCCGTTACGAAAATAAAATCCGACCATCGGCGCGTATAATCGAGCTCAATTTATCCCAATTAAACTATAGTGACGAAATTAAAAATTAATAGAGAAGAGGAAAATAAAAATCAGCACTTTATTAAGAAAGTCCAAGTGCGTATATTACAAAAATCTTGACCCAATGCCTAAGAAAACATGAACCAAAGGTATAGAAAATGATATTGATGCCACACTCAAGAAATAGATGAGAATGTGAGTGATAAGTCTAAATTTAGAACGTCACAAGAATGCAAATTCTTAATAAGTTCACTAGTTCTCAAAAGAACCAAAGAAATAATAATCTTTCAAATTCAAATAACATTAATCTCCAATATTATTACATAGCAAGGTTGTTGAATTTAAATAGGCTAAAAGAAACTCAAGATCCTAAAAATACAAATGGAAACATTGGAACAACCCTCCAAGTAGGTTTGTCAAAGGATGTTTCAAAAGTCTTCACCAACCCACCATAATTAATGCTATCTTTTACAAACTTAATGCTAGCCTACTATAATTAATGCTATCATTGACAAACTTAATGTTAGCCCACAATCATTGATGGTAGACTTACCTTACACATTGACAAACTTGAAACAAAACAAACAAATGAAGTTGAAAAACAAAGGAGTCGTTGAAAATCCCAAGTCTGAACAAGTTGTAATGAATTGGTCATAACTCCTTCTAGAGAACTCCAAATCTAGCTCTGTAAAATTTATTAGAAAGCTAACTTAATTATCTTTCCGAGGTATATAGCTTGTACATTACTTCTAGCTCAATCAATACAGTTTTTATTCCGAATTTGACCTTTATGCATTTTATACAAATTGTGTATTTGGCTGCCCAATAACTTGAATAATGCCCACAATGCCTTGTCTTCTCTTCAAGCCCAATTCATGATGTCTTGCATCTTGAATTGCATTTTTAATCCATATTTTCTCAATTAATCCATTTAAAGAAGCTTGCATCGTTTTGGCTCTTGCTCTTGTAATTGGGTCTCCATGAATGTGTAAAGGATCACTTGAAGTTTTAATGGTATTCCCTTGATGGTTCTCATCAATTATGAACGTCACACTAAGGCCATTAGATCGCTCCCATTTGTCATAAAGAGCAATATTAGCTTCAGTGTTGTTATCGTCAATAGGTGGTTCATCTTTTTGAATAACATAATGAATGTCCATCCACCCTAAGTGAAGAAGAATTCTCTCCTTCCATACTTTATAGTTTTCACCTTTCAACTTGAAAATGTTGCATTTGATTTCAGAAAAACTCATTGAATGTACAACTGCATAAAATTAAAACACATGTTTATATTATAAAATTTAGGCTACTATAGAGATATCATGTTTTACCAATGTAATTCATGTTACAAAATATGAATCAGGTGACATAAAACTTACATGTGGGCTAAAGTTCTAATTTAAGTAGATTCCCATATATTTTTATGATAAAATTATCAAACTATATTCCCTTTCTTAATTCCTGTGGGAACATTAAGAAAATAGTTTAGATATTTTATCTTAATTAAACATACAAATATAACAAAAATTCTTGTGAGATAAAATATGTTATATTAAATATGTTTAATCACAATTAATGTCGTTATATTATATGTGATCTGCAAGCACTTAATATGTAATTTTGCATAATTAAGGATGTTGTGGCTACTCCTAAAATAATTAAAATCATATTAGATCACTTGACATTTTTCCTTTTAACACATCATAACTATTCATACAAAATTGCATGCATAAGCAAATAAATCAAAATAATACATACAAATTTTAATATGACATTAGAACATAGATATTTAAATGTGAACAGTGTTACCAAAAGTCAAATATAACAAAAACACCCTAAATTTAAGATCTTATAATTTAAATTCGCAAAATTCAGTGGACATAAAACGACCAGTCGTTTAGATACTTACACAGATATACGACCTGTCGTCCGACAAATGAACAGTTAGCCAGGTAAACAAACGAATGACATGTCATCACATATAGCTTTCCGACGACAACTCGTCTATACATTATCAAGTTAAACGACATGTAGTCTATATCACAGATGGAGATGACAGGTCGTTGGTACATAACTAACTAGTGGTTTTGAAATAACGAATAATATGACATGTCATTTCTGTCTCTATCAAATGACATGTCATTCAGTGTCGTCTTCAACCTTCAGCCGGGTCCATTTAACTCGTTTTTCAACCCGCATGACCCGTTTAGTAGACTCGACTATATTTAACATTGTACAACACCAAATTCAATGTTTCAAATCACAGAACTGTTAGGAATCCGTTTCACCATAACACGTAAAAATGACTTTAAGTTTACAAAAAAATAAATTTCGGGAATTTTTGCATATATTACAAAATATAGAACACTATAAGGTAGAGGTATATCAAAGTTCTGATACCAACTGAAAATAAGCTTAACTACGATTTTCGTATGCAAGTATAACACACACATGCCCATAAAAATCAAGAGTAGAAGTTTAGAATCGAACCTCCATTGATATATTATGCGGATATTTGATGCTTCTAAGTCCTTTCTAATCACTAGCGATGGGGTAGCATAAGGTTGATTATAGGACCCAGGGACCAAACACCACTCTCACAATTGTATTTATCTCATCCTTCCATCAAAGCTGAAGAGGTGGGAAATTTTCAAAGCACTGACAGCTGGAAAAATGCGGCAAACTTTTGCTTAATAAAATGTTGGACCATACGCCGGAAACATATTTGCAAGACACATCAGCAGCCACATGTTCAACAGAGGGTGCTCGGCATTATTTTTAAAAAACTGTTTTTGAAACTTTAAAAACCAACAGCTAAAAAAGTCAATAGTTATAGAGCGAGAATTGAATAATATTAATTGCTAGTTAAAATAGTCTAGAAACAGAAAAGCTCATCAAGAACAATTATAGAAGATATTGAGTATATAAATACCGTAAATCAATGTAATGTTTTCAGAAACATTTGTTTCGTTTTTATTTAAACAACAAATAGTAGGAAAAAAAAAATGTTAACATTCTCTTATTAGGTGTATCTTTTCTTTTTATTAATAAATTTTCTTGTACCGTCGAGATCCGGCGCGGCTCGACAAAAGTTCCCGGCTACGCCATTGATTAAGCAACTACAGTCTACATAATTGTTTTCTGATGTCTTTTTCGTTTTTTTTTTGGCCCCACCAAAACATCGACATTACTTGTGGGAGTCTTCATCGTCTTTAGAAAAAAGAAGCAAATAATTCAATTCCCTTCGTAAATACCTAACAATGAATCTGAGACCTTAGTTGAAATATGGCCACTTGATAAGATGTTTGACGTTATTTTTTAAATAATTCATGATTTTCTGAAAATGATGTATTTAAAAATGGAAAGCATGTTTGGTAGTATTTGTCATTGCATTTTTGTTGAAATTACATTACCAAACTCATATTGCTTATTGCTTATCCACTATATCAAGAATATGGTGGATAATAAGGAAAGGGAGCTAATAATTCACTGCTTCATTTCATTTCTTGAGCACTTGGTTGCAAAACGATGATCAGACGCTGTTTGGGACAGCTGATGGGAAAAACTTTTGGGACTACGTAGCTGATGAGGCTAATTTCAAAAGCATTTTCTATGAGGCCATGATCACCGACTTTGAGCTGATAGCAAGTGTTTTGATTGAAGATTGTAACGAGGTGTCCAAGGGCTTGAAGTGTAACACCCCAAATCTAACACGTGCGGAGCACGTGAAGAAGGAGGTTACTCACAAATCATAATCTTTACTCATAAGTTTCAAACTGAAATTCCTCCAATTCTTATTCAAATAAATCCATAAATCCAAACGTCAAATACTAAATAATCTCTCTCGAGGACATATAAAAATAATAACAAAAGTCTCAAACTCCAAATTACACGTTCATAATAAAAGTAACTAAATAGAAACACAAGTCTATTCCTCCTCTTATTCAATAGCAAACGGAAACTGGAAATCATTAACTCCAAAGCTAAGTGCACCTCTCAAAAGAAACTTAATCTGCAAAAAAGTAATGACGAGGGGTGAGCCGTCAACTCGGTAAGTAAAACCATTCCTAACACACTAGGCCTATCGATACCAAAAATATTGCAAGCCTTCTTTTGTTTAAAGCATATATCATAATCCATAATTTTCATAAAACGATATATCACAATAACATAAGATAAATTCTTAATAATTCAGAATATTCAAAAGCATATTTACTTACGAATCAACTCATGTAATACGTATACAGAAAACAAACAGGTTAGCTCATGTCACATAGTGTCACCTATAGTCCCGGTGACCCGGCCAGAAACATAATCAGAATATCGTGTGCACATTCAGAACAGAAACCCAGTACTGGTCCAGACAGATATATCGTATATTACGATCAGAATCAGAATCAGAATAACTATGGACAATGAGCCAAAACATTAGGAACCTCATACAATTATCAGTAATTGAAATCATATATGGGTACAAAACATTCGTATCAGATTTATAAAAGTTCATATCAATAATATAGGCTTGCATAACATTTTAAAGATAACATCATAAAAGGTTGTCATGTCATAAAATCATTTACATATTAAAAAGCATTTATAAAATACTTTGTTAAAAAGAATGGTTTGAAAACATTTACATAAAGCTAATTTTGTTATCAAAATTAGTAATCCTTTAAGTAGTATCAAAACATTTATACTTATAATAATAATATCAAAATACTTCTACATATCCAGTACATTAGGAATGAAGTTACTTACCTCGACAAATGAACTTGGATTAACACACCTCTAAGCTTCTAAGAGCCTCAAACACCTTCAAAACCTTAAACAAATACAAGATATGACAATCAATAACTTATTCTAAGAATTTGATTTTCTAATTCATACCCGTACAGGTCTGATTCTCGGAATTTTAACTCTTAATCAAAGACTCAGAATGATATAAAATCCTATGGAACCATTCTGGACATCCATGAGTACCCCATGTAAAATTTACAAGAGGATCCGATATCAAAAACATTTTAAAAACTATTTACTTCTCAGCAAATTCGAAACTGTTTTCACATAATCTAAACCAAACAGAACGGGTTCCGTGATTTTTATAAAATAAAATACTAATCAGAAAATTATGAAATTAAAACTGGGAATCCTAGACACATATATTAACATACATATAAACTTTCAGAATTTTTTGAGTTCATTTGGTGGTACAAATAGTCTTGTGAATCTGATCACAATACTGGAATCGTGGATTTCCAGTGCAGTGGTTTCTATTTCCAAAATACGTATAAAATTGAAAACGAAGTTGAATTTAATGAAATAAAATTTAATCAAGAAGCCCTACATGTCTAGTTTCCAGAAATATAAATTTTATAAGAAAATTCGTTCAGAAAATATAGCTTTAAAAATTCGAGATACTCATGCTGTTCAGAATAAACGTTGTGAACTTACCCGTCGCTTTGAGTCTCTCCTAAACAAAGGTTTGAATCCTAAGATTTGGGTAGGAGCGTAAAGAGCAGCAGAGAAGAAGGATAAACGTTGTGAACTTAGGGTTATGGAAGGGGGAAAAGTATGTATTTATAGGGGATCTTAAGAAACCCTATTCAATAAGGAAAAATAGCCCTTTTCCAAAATGATCTCATAAATAACCTCTATTTAATTAGTACCCCTTTCTAAATAAGGGTTATAGGCCACTCATAATTCTCAATGAAAGCCCAATTTCCATAATTTAATATGTATGGGAATTTGTGGCGTTACAATTTCTCCCCTCCTAACAAAAATTTCGTCCTCGAAATTAAAAGGTTACCTTATGCATGGAAGAGTTGAGGATACTTCTCCAACATTTCTGCTTCTCTCTCCCAAGTGGCTTCCTCAATAGAATGATTCATCCATCGTACCTTCACTAGGGGAATAACTCTATTCCTTAATACTTGTTCGTCTCGATCGACAATCTCAATAGGCTGTTCCTCATACGACATGTCTTCATTTATCTGAATCGGTTGATAGTCTAGCACATGTAAAGGGTCTGCAATGTACTTTCTTAACACAGACACATGAAATACATTGTGAAGCCTAGACAGACTTGGTGGTAAAGCTATGCGATAGGCCACCGGACCAATTCTCTCTAAAATCTCAAATGGTCCAATAAATCTAGGGCTAAGCTTTCCTGTCTTCCCGAACCGAAACACCCCTTTCCATGGCGATACTTTCAAGAAAACAAAATCTCCTTTTTCGAATTCCAACTCACGTCTACGACGATCTGCATAACTCTTCTGTCTGCTCTGAGCTGTTTGAAGACGTCCTCTAATCAACTTGATTTTATCAACAGTAATCTGTATTAATTCTGGACCCAAAAGTTTTCTTTCACCAACTTCATCCCAGCAGATTGGGGACCTACACTTTCTTCCATATAATGCCTCAAATGGTGCCATGCCAATACTCGAATGGAAGCTATTGTTATAAGCAAATTCGATCAACATTAGGTGCTCTTCCCAACCACCACTCAAGTCTAGGACGCAAGCTCGAAGCATATCCTCAAGGGTTTGAATAGTCCTTTCGGATTGCCCATCTGTCTGTGGATGGAAAGCAGTGCTAAATCTCAATTTCGTCCCCAACTCTTTATGTAAGCTAGCCCAAAATCTTGAAGTGAACAGTGGATCTCTATCAGACACTATTGACACTGGAACTCCATGAAGCCTCACTATCTCCTTAATGAACAACTTAGCTAGTTGCCCTACATTGTCTGTACTCTTCCTTGCCAAGAAATGAGCTGATTTCGTCAATCGATCAACAATTACCCAAATGCAATCACATCCCCTCCTAGAACGAGGTAATCCAGAAACGAAATCCATTGTTATGTGTTCCCATTTCCACTGAGGAATAGGAAGCGTTTGTAAAGTTCCTGCTGGTCTTTGATGCTCAATCTTTACTTGTTGGCAGACTAAACACCGAGACACAAAAGCAGCAATATCTCTCTTCATATTCCTCCACCAAAAACTTTGCTTTAGATCACGATACATCTTAGTACTACCAGGATGCATACTGTAAGATGATTCATGAGCTTCTCTTAAGATCTCCGCCTTCAACTCTTCGTCTGCTGGCACGCATAACCTTTGTCCCAACCATAATCCATCCCCATTATCAAGTCTAAATCCGGGCTTATGTCCTTTGCTCACATCTTCACGGATTTTATTGAGTTCTATGTCGTTCTTCTGAGCTACCTTAACTCTATCAATTAGAGTGGGTTGGACTGTCAAATGTGCTAACACGTCTGCTTGCCCATGAGTAACTACCTCAATCCCACATCTCCTCAAGTCTTTTACCAAATGAGATTGCATGGTGATAAGATGAGCCATGCACCCAGATGATTTCCTACTCAAGGCATCTGCTACCACGTTTGCCTTACCTGGATGGTAATTAATAGAACAATCAAAATCCTTTACCAACTCCAACCATCTTCTTTGCCTCAAATTCAATTCCTTTTGAGTAAACAAGTACTTCAAACTCTTATGATCGGTGAAGATCTCACAAGTCTCCCCATACAAATAGTGTCTCCAGATTTTTAGAGCAAACACCATAGCAGCCAATTCCAAATCGTGTGTTGGGTAGTTTTGTTCATGATTCTTTAGCTGCCTAGAAGCATATGCTATAACCTTACCATGTTGCATTAAAACGCAACCCAAACCTTTTCTGGAAGCATCACTGTAAATCACAAAACCTCCACCTTCAGAAGGGAGAGTTAAAACGGGGGCAGTCACCAAATGACTCTTGAGCTCTTGAAAGCTCTTTTCACATGCCTCATCCCAATTGAACTTCACATTCTTCTTAGTCAAATTAGTCAATGGTGCTGCTATGCTAGAAAATCCTTTGACAAAGCGCCTATAATAACCTGCCAATCCTAAGAAACTCCTTACTTCAGTCACACTAGCAGGCCTTTCCCAATTCACAATTACCTCCACTTTGGCTGGATCTGCTGAAATACCATCCTTCGTCACTATATGTCCCAAAAACATCACACGATCAAGCCAAAACTCACATTTCTTAAATTTTCCATACAACTTCTTCTCCCGCAATGTTTCTAATACAATCCTCAGGTGCGTCTCGTGCTCCTTCTTACTATTAGAGTAAATTAATATGTCATCAATAAAGACGATGACAAACTGGTCAAGATAAGGTTGGAAGATCCTATTCATCAAATCCATGAACACTGCAGGAGCATTAGTTAATCCAAAAGGCATAACTAAGAACTCATAATGTCCATAACGAGTTCGAAAAGCTGTCTTCGATACATCCTCACTTCTTATTTTCAATTGATGGTAGCCAGATCGTAAATCAATTTTAGAGAATACCGCTGCACCTCGTAATTGATCAAAGAGGTCATCAATTCGGGGAAGAGGGTATTTATTCTTGACGGTAACCATATTCAACTGCCGGTAGTCTATACACAACCTCATTGAACCATCTTTCTTCTTTACGAACAAAACGGGAGCACCCCAAGGCGACACACTAGGACGAATGAAACCCTTATCTAGTAATTCTTGTAGCTGGACCTTTAGTTCTTTTAATTCAATGGGTGCCATCCGATATGGTGCCTTGGATATAGGTGTAGTACCAGGAACTAATTCTATAGTAAACTCAACCTCTCGATCTGGGGGTAGTCCCGGAAGATCTTCAGGAAATACATCAATAAACTCCCTTACAATAGGTATGTCTTCAAGGCACGCCCCATCGGGATGGTCAGCAACTATATACGCTAAAAATCCTTCACACCCCTTCTTTAGCATTTTCATTGCCTTAACCATAGAAATCAAAGCTTTATGACTCTTATGATTCCCTTGAAAATGAAATTCTTCCTCGCCAGGTAGGCGAAAAATAATTTCCTTAGCAAAACAATCTATTGAAACATGGTAAGGTCCTAACCAATCCATCCCCAAAATCAAATCAAAATC
This sequence comes from Citrus sinensis, assembly GCF_022201045.2. Lineage (NCBI taxonomy): Eukaryota > Viridiplantae > Streptophyta > Magnoliopsida > Sapindales > Rutaceae > Citrus > Citrus sinensis. The sequence continues at coordinate 6,105,828 of NC_068560.1, forward strand.
GTGCATCTCTAAAGGTAGGAGATCCACAAGGAATTCTTTATCACACAATCTGATCACACATGACTTATAGACATGATCTATAAACTGGCAATCCCCCATAGGGGTACTAATTGTCACGTGAACATCCAGTGGTGTGATAGGCACATTAGCATAACGGGCAAACACACAAGATACAAATGAATGTGTAGCACCAGGATCAAAAAGAACTTTGGCTTCTCTAGAGAATAAGGACAATGTACCTGATACTACATCATTGGACACCTCAGCATCTTTTTCTGTTAGTGCAAAAACATGCCCTTGCACCCTCGGTTTCTTCCTCTGCCCTTCGTTAGTCTGAGTATTTGTAGTCTCGCTACGTCTCTTTGGGCAATCCATAATCCTATGCCCAGATTCTCCACAAGCAAAACAAGCTCCAGTTTTCCAATGGCATTCACCAGGGTGCCTCCTTTCACAATGTCGACAAATGGGGTAGTTCCTCCGAGCAGTGTCATCAGGAACACCCTTGTTATCCCATTTGTTACCTCCACCATTATACTTCTGGGAGTGAGGACCCTGCCTATAAGAACTTCCATTTTGCGGTCCACCTTGTGGATTCTTCTTATTTCTCTGATCCCTTGTAACTTGGGCTTCAAGAATATCCTTCTCCGCAAGAATTGCTCGGTCCACCAAATCGGCATAATTGTTAATCTTAAGGATGGTCAATCGCCCTTTAATGTTAGGACGTAACCCTTCCAGGAACTTCCTACACTTACTACCTTCATTAGCAACCAAGGTATGAGCAAAACGAGAGAGGGCAGTAAATTGTTCCTCATACTCCGCAACAGACTTTGTTCCTTGAGTCAACCTCAAGAAATCAGCCTCCATCTGATGTCGAACTCGTTCAGGAAAATACTTTTCATGAAAAGCCTCCAAAAATAACTCCCAAGTAATGGGTGCATCTTGCAAGCCAGCCCTTATGAGACGAGATTTGGCATCCCACCAGTGGTCTGCCTCACCCTGAAGGACAAATGAGGCTAATATTACCCTTTGATCATCATTACAACCCATAGCCACAAATATCTTCTCCATCTGTTTTAGCCATGCCTCTGCAACCATGGGATCGGCAGTCCCCTGAAAGGTAGGTGGTCCCAATTTCTTAAATCGTTCTAAGTTCACCATAGCCCCATGATCTCTTGCGCCACCTTGCCTTTCAACTGGCACGAATGTTTATGATGTTATCTTTAAAATGTTATGCAAGCCTATATTATTGATATGAACTTTTATAAATCTGATACGAATGTTTTGTACCCATATATGATTTCAATTACTGATAATTGTATGAGGTTCCTAATGTTTTGGCTCATTGTCCATAGTTATTCTGATTCTGATTCTGATCGTAATATACGATATATCTGTCTGGACCAGTACTGGGTTTCTGTTCTGAATGTGCACACGATATTCTGATTATGTTTCTGGCCGGGTCACCGGGACTATAGGTGACACTATGTGACATGAGCTAACCTGTTTGTTTTCTGTATACGTATTACATGAGTTGATTCGTAAGTAAATATGCTTTTGAATATTCTGAATTATTAAGAATTTATCTTATGTTATTGTGATATATCGTTTTATGAAAATTATGGATTATGATATATGCTTTAAACAAAAGAAGGCTTGCAATATTTTTGGTATCGATAGGCCTAGTGTGTTAGGAATGGTTTTACTTACCGAGTTGACGGCTCACCCCTCGTCATTACTTTTTTGCAGATTAAGTTTCTTTTGAGAGGTGCACTTAGCTTTGGAGTTAATGATTTCCAGTTTCCGTTTGCTATTGAATAAGAGGAGGAATAGACTTGTGTTTCTATTTAGTTACTTTTATTATGAACGTGTAATTTGGAGTTTGAGACTTTTGTTATTATTTTTATATGTCCTCGAGAGAGATTATTTAGTATTTGACGTTTGGATTTATGGATTTATTTGAATAAGAATTGGAGGAATTTCAGTTTGAAACTTATGAGTAAAGATTATGATTTGTGAGTAACCTCCTTCTTCACGTGCTCCGCACGTGTTAGATTTGGGGTGTTACATGAAGCCTCTGGTCGATGTTGGTGGCAGCACGGGAACTATGGCAAGAGACATTGCTACAGCATTTCCCGATACAAAATGCACTGTTTTTGACTTGCCACTTGTGGTGGATAATATGGTGGGGACTAATAATCTGGACTTTTTTGGAGGGAACATGTTTGAGGCAATACCTTCTCCAAATGCGGTTTTGCTCAAGGTAATTAAACAATAAATTTTATCTTTTACGTTTATCATCTATATGTCACTAAGAAATTCTAAAAAGTTGTAAAATTAGTACCAGTCGACCGGAGTTTAAATCTTGTCTTGGGAAGGTAGAGGCCAAAAAAATATAATTTATTTTTCTCAATCCTTCCATATCTTTGAAAGAAAAAAAAATGTAAAATTAGGAATTTTCTTTTAGTCTTTAAATTTGGGCCAGTTACTCATTTAGTACACATATCTTAAAAATGACCTAAAAAGTGATTATCATAGATGAGGGAGGAAAAGTGATTATCATAGATGTTGCCATCGAAAACCAAACGAAAGGCAAAGAAACAATGGAGACACAGCTATGCTTTGACATGCTCATGGCGACTTTCCTCAAGGGTAAAGAGCAGAGTGTCTATGACTGGAAGAAGCTCTTCTTTCGCAGCAGGTTTCAACCACTATAAGATAACTCCTAATCTGGGCCTGTGGTCTCTCATTGAGGCTTACCCTTGATTGCATTCTGCTCTTAATAATTAATTTGTGTGTTTGAGTGGCAATTAATTTGTGCGTTTCCCTTTGCTTTTTATTTCAATTAAAGCCTTCGCTATGACGGGGTTCATCTAAAAAGAATAAATAAAAGGTCCGTCGTAGTCATATTTGCATTTTGGATTGTATCCTTTGACCTCTCTATGTTGTATTTGAAATCTCTCTATTCTTATTTAAATAAATAACTGAAAATGTGTTTGTTTAATAACTTGTCAAACTTTTTGACCACGATTCCCTCATTTCTACTGAGCAAGAATTAAGTCCAACGGTGGAAATTTTTTAAAGTGAAAAATAAAATCACAACTAAGCAAGGGATGCAGTGAGCTTTACCTGTCATAAAATACATAAAGCTATAGCAATGAAGAACATAATTTAAAATAAAAACAGAAGGAAACTTTCATGATTCCAATGACCAAAAAACAACAAAATTTCCTACTAGGACATCCAATGGCATCCTTAGATAATAATGGTGTGTTTATTTTAAGGGTGGGGCTATATACACTCTAAAAATTACTTTGAACACTCTATTACTATATACACTCATCCATTAATTTTAAGAAAATGAATTATACTTTGTACACTCTTTAAAATGCCAAAAAAGTCCTCACTTAATCCTTTTTAAATTAACCATCTTAATTACTCTACACACTCATGAAAATACTACATACACTCAAACAAATAAATCAATTAAACAATATATCCTTTGACCAAATCATAGTCATACAAAAAAGAATTAATCTTCCAAAAAAAATAGATCAAGAAATCTATTGATAATTGTTGTCAACATCTATTATTTCTTTTGTAGCTACGTCCCCACCAATTATTTCCTTGAAGTGTTGTATGCGATGATTATATATCGTCTCCCATCCTTTGGCACAAAAACTGTGAAATCTTTGCCAATTGATTGCTACATGAGGGATAGGATGGCCTGGTAACAAGAACACCTACATATGTTTGATTAATTTTAATTAGTAGAATTGCTTATTAAATTCAGCATAAAAATAAAAATAAAATAAAAAATACCTCTACAAAATGATTGTTATTTACAAAACCAATAGCAATCTCTTTACGAGAATCTGTAGGTACTGGATTTGACCTAAGAGGAAGGAAGGTAAGGCACTGCTTCATCGATAAGTGGAATACCACAATGTTGTAGGCTGATGCAATAAGATGTCCCATGTCAGGCATTGTCATCCATTTGTCAGATCCTGGACAGTTCTCAAAATATGATATTGCATGAATTAATTCATTGACCCTCTCATATGTCCCATACAAATGGCTATAATGCTCCATATTCAAATGCAACTCATTTAGCAGATCTTTCCTCACTTGTAACCATCCATTCTCACCAAAACCCATTAAGTCGGCTATCGCTCTAAACCCACAATTACCATCAGGTGCGACATCTTTAATATGATGAATGTATGATTGTAATGCAGCTGGAAATTCATTAACAAATGGATTTGACTTGAGCGAATTTTTTTTATACACCTAGCAACAAATATTAGGAAAAAAATGTGAAAATACAAACTATAGTTAAGAAATAAGTGTATGTGCGTGTGTGTGTATATAATTCTAATACAATTAAAATAGTAACTTTTGCTAATATATATAATAATTCTAATACAATTAAAATAATACCTTTTGCTTTGGTTGCTTATTTCCATTAACTTTCACTGCAGGTCTCATAAATGCAACTGTAGGCGAACAAATTTCTTTTCCTGATAAAACAATCTCAAAAGCAGATGGATCACGACAGGTCGATGCATTAGCTTTTGAATTTGGTCGACCACGTGTATTTTTCTTAGCTTCTGGTTCTATAAGAGATGTAGTATGAGGATTAGCAATTTCTGCCAACTTTTGTAGAATATGTAACTTCATATCATCATCATTCTCATTAAAGCGTTTGGCAATCAAGTCAAATATCGGTCCATAACTCATTTCTACCTTTCTCTTATTATGATTACGAATCAAGTCAAGTTTCTTCCAATGTGAATCAATACATTCTAAAGGTATAGGTCGACTTTCCCTTTTATATTCTACAATCTCATGAGCACAAGGTAAACCATGTGTACTACGAATTGTACAACCACACACGGACACATCAATACCAATGGAATTAGTATTCTTCGACTCACTTAACACCATTTGCAATGCAGATATAGAAATAAAGCCTCGAAGCTTTTTAAATTCAGCAGGTTTGAATTGATGTTGTACTACTGTCAAACTTTTTTCAAATGAAGCTTTGATGTTCGTGTGTAATAACTCTAATAAAGAATGGATTTTTGTCCAAGATGTCTCAAAATTACCTTGACTTGTGCCAAGTTCCTTTTTAAGCCTCGAATGTGAACTTTCCACCCTAGTAATAAAAATAAAAAATTGATTAATATATATTAATTTTAAATTGATAAGCTAACTATGAAGTGGTGCATGAAAATAAAATTATACCTATTCGTTGTTAAGTTTCCGAAATGCATGATCTTGTCTGTCCATGCTGAAACAAAATTTTCCTTGTATTTATCCAACCATGTAGATGTCACATACTCGATTGCTTGTGGATAGGATATAAAATCTTGCTGCAGAGCATTGAGGCGAGTAATAAATTCATCTTCACTGGAAGAAAATACCAATACATTCCAACTCATCATAAACTTCTCCCATATCTCTTTTGTCGCAAACAATTTCTTGCACTTTGCAATTACATTTTTGTTTATATGCCACCTACATAACAAATGTTTTGCATTGGGAAATACTCTTTTAATGGCATTAATTAAAGCTAAGTCTCTATCACTAAGAATGACTTTAGGCATAGCACTATCATCCAGTACACTTTTTAATCTAGTCAATGCCCATGTGTAGTTGTCTTCTCGCTCAGATTCAAGATAAGCAAAAGCACCAGGAAATGTCATCTCAGTAGATGTCACTCCCACAATTTGCAGAAGGGGAAGGTTATAGCTGTTACACTTGTAAGTACAATCCATCAGCAAGACACATGGAAATGCATGCAACAAGTCTATACTGACAGGATGCGCCCAAAATAAGTCTTTGACAATATTAGTATTATCAAAACTTCTATGCCACTCAATATACTTGTGTTCAGATAACTTACTTAATAGTAGTTGCATTTGTGATCTCCCACCCATCTCTACTACCTTATATCTTTGACGTGCATTATAAATATTCTTTATTGTTGAGACATTGTTGGGATTTTTCTTTTTCAATGTCAATAAAATATCTTTTGGACGCACCATACTCGTGGACATATCAATTAACAACAAATTCTCTTCTCTTGACAATCTTCCTGCATAAGAATGCCCCTCAAGATGCTCAGCAGCTGGATGATTATGCACTCCACATACTACTTTTAATACCCAATCATCATTAGTGTCTAACTTATGGCCATTTAATGTAAATGGACATCCACATCTCTTAGTGCCAATAGTCCTTGATTGCTTTTCTTTTTTATTCTCTTCACTTGTTCTCGTGTTTCTATATTGTCCACTTCTCTCACAACAAAAGGTGATCCTTGGTTTTTGAGCACCATTACCAGAATTAGATCTCTTGATCACGATCACAAAAACATTTTTCCTCCCAACTTCACGAATCCAAAGAATTAATGCTTCCTTAATTTTAAATATCTACATATAAAATAAATAAATAAATATTAACAAAGGAACATTAGACATACGAATTGTAAAATAAAACTCACCTTATTATTAATGAATTCATTAGTATAATCCATTACGCATTCCGAAATAACATTGAAATTTTGAGTTGAAGGGAAAGAACAATCGAGAAAGGGGAAGAACAAGAAAAATTAAAAGGATCACACATACCTCATTATAGTTAAAATCTTCACATATTAAGTTTCCTTTATAAATATTTATTTAAGATCTTTGGAAGAAAAAATTTAAGATTTAAAATAGTAAGAAAATTAAACATTAATTGCAATGCCCTAAATGAGTGTCCAAAGTAATAATATTATATATGCTCATAATAAAGTGTCTTTAATAGTAATTTCTATCATGGGTATTTTTGTAATAAAAATATTTGTAAAAATATGAGTGTTCAAAGTAATTTTTAGAGTGCATATAGCCCCACCCTTATTTTAATTATATGGGACAATGGGATATATAATTGGAATGGGGAATCAGATTGAATGATGGGGGTTTTATCTACTCCGTTATTCCCCACTCAATTATGTATAACGAAATATTTTAACTACCGTTAATGATAAAGTCCTGTTGAATGAAATAATTAATTTTTTATTCAATTAATTCCTACACGTGGGTTTTAATATTTAGAGTTCTTATTTCATATTATTACATATTATTAGTTGGGTGTTCTTAGATTTTTCACTAATACTCATGTATTGTTGATTGTTAAGATTAACTTTTGACTAAACATATGCTTGAATCTATATGTGTGATGATCTTTGATTCTATGTAAGTTTTGACTCTTTATTATTTAATATGTTTACATGGATATTTAGATATCATATTATTAAGTCGAAAAAGAATCTACACAAGATTATTTTTAAGAGTGGGACTATTGACACCCCTCCAAATACCTTTTAAAACCCCTTTAATTATTTTCAATTTTAACTTTTATTAAAATTACATAATAGGATAATTTTTAGTTAAAATCCCACTCAAAATTCAAATAATTTTTTCCCCTTAAAAGAATCTAACATTCTAGAAATTAAAAAGGTTGATTTTCATCTAATGTTTTAGTAAGAAATCTACTATTGGCGACTGCAATGGAGAGAAGAAAATCCTTTTTTTTTCAAGAAATCCTATTGTTAAAATGAGGATTAATAATAAAAATTAAAGAATGGGATTTACACTAATAAGTTTTAATTAAGGGTATTTTTGTTATTAATGGACGTGTTAAAAGAATTTTATAATTTTTAAAAATATTTTAATGGGGTTAATAAAGAAAAGGTGCATTAAGAGATATTTAGAGGGGTGCCAATAGTCGCACTCTATTTTTAATTGGACTTAACTGATAATTGATAGTTGTTAAGTTAAATTGATAATTACGTAGATTAATTTCAAGTTGGCTCAAAAATTGAGAATTGATTAGTAATTAGATAATTGTTAAGTTGAATTGATAATTACATAGATATAATTGTTAAATTGAATTGTGGTAGATTCAAAAGTCTTGGTAAATTTAATTTCTTTAATTCTCGTGTTAATTTTCTCGCTTTTAATTTTACTTACTTCTTTGGTTTAAATTTCTCCAAATAAAAAATTTTCTTTCCAACTAGGATATACTTTTAATTAGCTTAAACTAGATTTAACTTTCCTAAAAATTGACAGTCCTTGTGGGTTCGACATCACTATTCATAATCTATACTCTAATAGACTCGAGCGCTTGCTAGTATATTAAAATTTACACAATAAATTTTGGGTGGATTGCCGGACTGTATTGGAAAGTTTATTTGATTTGGATTGTACTCAACCTCTAGGGAATCGATAGAGGAGGACCATTGATTAGTAGAGATGATGAGAGACTTTTATCATGTTCTTACAAGAAATTTGAATGCCATTTGGCATTTGCGCATATATTGTGTATAAGCTATCTTTCTTTTCTTTTTCTTTTGAATTTGGTGTGCACAGAACACTTTTGTAGACTAAAAATAAAAAATTGTAATACTTCCGATCATGTAAGATCGGTTGCCTCAATCCTAGACCTCGATGTAATAAGAGTCTATTTTTCTTGTGTACAGATATTTTTACCCCATGTAAATTCACCTCACTTCTAAAAATTATTTATAATAAAATCTCATCAATTTTAATAAATATATGTTTTTGTATGTAATAGTTTAGGTACTTAATTTTGTGTCTTATAATTCGAAATTTTTAAATGAAATCTAATAATTTTTAATATTTTACATGTAAATTACATAAATTTGACAGTTTGATAATTTATGAGTATTATACCATAAAGACATTATGTTAGTTTAATTAAACATTAATAAATAGTCAAATATAAAAACTAACGTAATGTTTAATTAAGATAGATTTAATTAATAATTCTCTAAATTCTTCTTTATTTCAAATTTAGGGTAAATGTTCATTTAATTCCTATATTTTGGCGCAAGTGCCTGTTTAGTCCCTATATTAAAAAAAAACTCAAAACACCTCTATAGTTAAATATGTTACATTCTTATCCTTACTTTTTCTTTCCTTTTAACCATTTGCAGCAATATTCTTGACATTCACTAATTTATCTATAAAAAAGTTAATTAGTGAATTAATCAATAATTATCAATGTGAAAGAACCGGCACTTTTTGTACCAATGCAATAATCCTGCTAATAATTATCTATAAATAAATTAATATCAGCCAACTTAAATTAATGTTTAATATTCTTACAATAATCTTACTTATAATTACTTTATTAAAAATTAAATTATGAAATTAATCCTACAATTAAAATAATACAACAATATTTGTGTAAATTATGAAATTTATGTTACTTTTAAGGTTAATTGATAAATTATCATTTTTTTTTCATTTCATCAAGATCTCCAGTAATATTGTTGCAAGGGTATTATTGTAAAATAAAAGAAAAAGTAAGGGTAAGAGTGTAACATATTTAACAGTAGGATGTCTTGATATACATATATAGAGAGAGAGAGAGAGAAAGAGAGAGATTAAGTAGACGCTTAACTCAAAATAAGGGACAAAAAGAGCATTTTCCCTGAAATTTAAGCTACGAGATTGTGCAAAATCTTGAGTACTTTTAAGAAATTATGTGACAACTAAAGGTTTCCAAAACTGATTTTTAATGTAAAAAATTCTAACATATACTTTTATCTTTAGATATGTCTCAAAAATATTATTTTAAATAAATTCACAAAAATTCTTATTCACTGTATAGGGTTAAATTCAACAATTTAAGTAAATATTGTGAAATGTATCCATTAGTGACCGAGTGTTTTCAAGTAATTTTATTAGCTAATCACCCCAATTTAAATTCTCATGATGGTAGAGGTTAAAATATCAATTTGCAATTGGAGAAGAATACCCTCTTACCTTTTTTCCCCACCGGGAGGGGGTTGGGGGGGGGGGGGGGGGGGGCCCCCATTAGTGAGAAGGTACAAAATTCCATCCCGCTATTTACCTTTAAATATTTAAGTAAATTAAATTATTTTCTCCTATATATTTTAGTCTAACCTTTTTCCGAGTGATGGGAATTATTGTCAATTTATACAAAGTTGCTTGTATTATTTCTATCCGTAGGTTGGGTTAAAGTTGATATGGATGGTGTACAAAATGATAAATTTCACTATTATTTATTCATAAGAACAAAAGCTCAATACAAGTGTTTGGAACAAAGAAAAAGAAATGACATATTAAAATAATTTAAAAATAACGACTAATTATCAGTCTTTCTTAATTAATAATTCAGACAGGACAATCAATCATTTCACTGATTATTTTATTTCCATCATTAATGTTTTATTCTTATCCATAATAGCCATAAATTAACAACAATTGAAAAAAAAAAAACCATTGAAAGAAACGCTTGGTAGTTTCCAAACCCAATTTATATGTCTAGATCGGGCTGTGCATGCTGCTTCCTTGTCATGGAGAAAACTAAACTGATATGCTTCGTCTTCTCCACAGCTAAATGCTCAGCCACAAGCGTAGCAAAACGAGCAAACAAAGGATCGATTACGGCGTTTCCAAAATGACTTGCAAGCATGGGCTCGGTAACAGCTCTAATAGAATTTGCAACATTTTGTCCACACCGGTCTTTGTTGAATACAAAACTTTTGTTGTTAACATCGTCACTGGGATCCCAATTCACCTCAAAACTTTCGAACGTGTCAAGATTGAATGAACCTTGCTCCCTGACAATTGACTTGACTTCTTCCTAGTAGGGAAAATAGCAAGGCATATTGAATGAATCCACGTCAGCCTCTTCAACAAGACCCTGAAACTCAAAAATCACAGCTTGTAAGTTGTAACATATACATATATACATATATACATACGTACACACACACACACACATACATATTAAAATGTTAAAGAAGCTAAAGGCTGAGAGAGCCCTGACAGAAGAAACGATAAATCGGTTCAGGTTACTGTATCAATTGAATATTTTTCAATTAACATGGTAACTCTGGTCGGGTATACTATTGTTTCTATCAGTGCTCTATTAAACTTTTCTGTTCAAATATATATCAGCAATCCATATATAAGAGAAAACTTTTAAGTGATGAATAATTAATTTATAGACCTCATTGGCCAGTTGAATGAGAGATTTTGTTAGCAGCTCCCAAAGGCAACAGCAATCTTTGCTCGAGGGATCTGCAATGCTCCTGCCAAGAAAAGTAAGAAACATACGTCCTCCAGAAACAATTTCTTCAGAACGTAAGCTTAAAAATGCTGAGAAATCACGTTGGAACTGCTCCCAAAAAGCTTGACACACACTGGGAGGGCTCGACTTAGTAATGTAAATATCCCTCTTGTTATTCTCAAGATTCTCTGGAACCTACACATAAACACATTTAGTACATATTTAAGTCAATACTGTGACTTAAAAATAAAAATTAAACAAGCACATGAAAGTTAAAAGGTGAAAATAATGCGTACCTTGGAGAGCCAGTGAACACTATACGAAGAATGTATGAAATTTATGCCTCTGCTTGGAAAAAGCCTCTGGTAAAAGGAACCTGGCATTCCTGCTATGAAACAAGGTCCAAATTTGTCTTTTTTGATCCTTTCATAAAAATCAGGAAGAGACTCGAAGATACTGTTGAAATCATTTCCTGGAAGATCATTGAGAAACACTTGAAACTCGGGTAATTTTTTGTTCACTTGATGGTACAGTTTATGAATACTGTCAATAATTTTAGATACAACCAAGAGGGTATTGGGTCCTGAGGAGCAGCCTAAATCAGCAACGTTAAAACAACCAGGAAACGAGGAGCTGAACATATCTTTGATGGTTTCCTCCAGGAATGGCCACGCCTTCGACATCACAGTTCTCTGAGAAAGCAGTAATATAAAAATTAAAGATTAAACGAATTCAAAATAGTTTGTGTCAATAATATAATTAATTACTAATAAGTTCGACAGCAAATGGATACCTGAATGTTGGAGTTTTTCGCATAGCTAGTTTCTCCACCTCCACCATTCATGCAAGGAACATTTACCACAACCATGGCTACTTTCTTAAATTTACTTCTGTGTGCTGGATACGGATCATGCGTTGCACCCCTTAGCCTTTTATAGAGAAAATTGGAAACACGCATAGTTACACCATAAGGTAAGAGACCATAATTTTTTTTCATCAAGTTTTACTGAATTCCTATTAATATCGTCATTTTATTGTCATTAATTAATTTGTATAGATTATGGTTAATGATGTAATGATGATGTTCACCTATAATGTGCTGTACACCTATACAGTAATGCTAATATAGAACTCAAAGAGTCAAAAGTACATTAACATATATTCAACGGTCTAAAATCTTGGTCTTGACATTTCTTATACTCTCATTCCTAACCTTAACCTCAAATTTTTATTCCTATATTTATTTTACATTTAAAAGTAAAATGACAAATTAAATATTAAATAAAAGCTTATTGAGTGATAAAAACAATATAAATAAAATAGTAAAATTAATGTACATCAAACATGTCTTAGTACGGGCTTAATTAATTATACTATGATCATGAAAATTATATTAGTAATTAAGTTAATTACTTCAACAAATATAAGGTCAATTTATAGGCAAAAGAACGAAGATCTATTTAACGACATTAGCTACTCATGCTATCATTATTTTTAAACAAAAAGTAAAGATGTGAGGGACATATAGATCTACATACTGTACATATCAAAATATATATTTTAAAATTATTATTATTATTTCATCTTCTAATGATGGTCTAATTGGTTAATGTTTGCCCATGAAAGCAATCGATCAACAGCTCAACTCCAATAAAATACGCTTGAACATTTTTTTAATATTTAATACTAATAAATAATAATATTATTGCAATCTTCTCCCCCAAAACTATTCTTATTAATTTCATACTATTTTCGACCAATTATCTAGCATAGCTGTAAATATAAATGTATTTTTTATGATGGTTAAAAGTCATCGAAATAATAATTTATTTCTACCACCAGTTTGGTATGCTAAAATTGTTCATAACTCAAATTCTATCACCTGACGAATTATAATGCTCACTTGTGACTACATTAGTATTTGGTAAAAAAAAGATATGGTACTTTCCATTGTCAAAATCTTGCCATTGCAAATAACAATGGCACCAATGCCTATCGCTAAGCGTTTTAAAATTTCACGACTTATTTCCAATCAATTTCGTATTTGGTCAAATTAAACTTCTATTATGAATTGTGAAAAATAGTATGGTCATAAATAATCATGTGTTCCTAACAAATTTAACAAAATTATTGAAAATATTGTTACATTTTCGATAGTAACTTCCTATCATTGAAAATGATATTGGCGCCATTGAGTTTCCCCAAATATTAGAGATTAATTATTAAGTTATTTTTTACTGCTATGTCCCATAAAAAATATGAGACATTCTTTTAGCAATGAATTGATTTTTACGATCGAAAATAATCATATTTTCGATTAAATTTGTCCTGCAGTTAGTAATGTTAGTCGAAAAAGACTATTTTTCTTATAGTGAACTTAAAAGTTCAGTAATGTTCATAACATTGGTAACTCAAGAGTTGAGGGTTGCTCTCTTAGGTGAGAATAGTTTATTAAAAAAATAGCAGATGATGGAACATTTGATAACATCGATGATATGAGAGATCTAGCCAAACTATTCCAGAAGGTGCTTCTACATGTAGGAAAGATGTATCCAAATATTGTGTAGAAGATTGTTTACATAGAAACAATCGAAGATTTTCTTGACAAGATTCAAAGAAATGAACTTCCTAATTTGCTGCAAGACACTTAAAAAGAAATCGTGCATGCAGAAAAATCAAGGATTTACTCTAATTTTAAATAAAATTATGACTGATTCTACTCATTCCTCAGAAGTGGCAATTTTAGAAGCTCTAATTGTTATCAATGAATGAGTAGACTCCATGTTGCTCGCAGGATGTGGAGATATACTGTTTGTGTTACTGCTCTTGATATGACTGATTCTACTCATTGTCAAGCAGCCATGATAAGTTAACCAGGAAAAAGCATAAAACCGAGTAAGACAGTTCGGATTCGTTACGGGTTTTCATTCCTCAGAAGTGGGCCCCCGCAAATAACTTTCTTCAGCTACATTCATTGACCTATTTGACAACCATTTAAGGTAATAAACAGTAACACAAACCGTTTTATAAATAGTGACGAATGAACAGTAACTAAAAATAGTGACTCATATAATATTATATAAACATTAATTGTAAACAGTGACTTGTGCATAATATTGTATAACAGTAATTGTGAATAGTGACTTTATAAACAGTATGATACAAATAGCATGATACAAATAGCAGTTTGTGAACATTGATTTTGAATTAATTAATTAGGATAATTAATTTTCTAGATTGTTAATTTGCTTACACTTGTCAAAATAAATCTAAATTCTTTACAATAAGAAGCAAAGTATCAAACAAGAATAGAAAAATAATAATAAATCAAATGGTTGATTGCCTTCATCTTGATTATGGATTTGGAAAAAATTGATAATCAATCAGCATAAAATTAGTTGACTCAATCATTACTAATAAATCATTATTCCCAAATTCTTAAATTATGTTAATTGTATTATTTGATTTTTAATATTTTAATACTCGTATAAATTAAGCTTTTGTAGTGGAATTCATAAGTTCACTTGGTGGCAAAATATTAGATTAGAACACACACATATATATACACACACAATTTACTTGAGCTATATTTTGTTCCATGGCATTTTCCTTTTCGTGCACGTCACTGCTGTTGATTTATTTCCCTCCCTTCGCATTGACATGACTGATGTTATTCTTCCTGAAGAAGGCAGCCATGATAAGTTGATCGGGAAGAAGTGTAAAACCGAGATTTTAATTCATAAAGAGATTTACAATTCATTACAGGTTTTCATTCCTCGAAACTGCGGTTGAATTTTATCAGTTGGTGTGTTGTACAGAAATGGACACCTGATAAATAACTTTCTTCAGCTCTTGTGAGAAGAATCATTTAACTACATTATCTGACTACATTCATTGATCAATCTGATAATAATTCATTTTGAATTGTTCATCAAACTGATATCTAACTCTAGTAAACCATGGTTACTGCCAAGGTTGTGTCTGCTGGTTGCATTTCACGTTTCTAGATTTTGCCGATCGTGGCAGTATTTCAGTGGGTGCACATGACCGTTACTATTATATTTTGGCTTTTATGAGATTGGACTTTTCTTCTTATCAATTCCTTTTATTTGCTTTGATTTTGACAGTCAATTCGTTCCATGTCATGCATTGCAATCGTACGTCATGATTATGGTTGGCTATTATAAAGGGAGGTGAAATCTCTATGGTAGAGGAAGAGATTTTAGAGAAGATCAGATGTATAATATTAAATGAGTGATGATACAGTTACAAATTTTTGTATAAATTTATTTTGTATAAACTGAGTTGTCATTAATCCATTGGTTGAATGAAAATATAAAATAATAAAAATAGATCATGTGAGACAAGAGATATTTAATTCAACTAATTTTATCACACCACATCAGTTTGTACAAAATAAATTTGTACAAGAATTTGTAGCTTTATCATTACTCATATTCAATTAATGTACGTGTGTTATATGTGTATTTATTTCAAAGAATGATCATTTAATGTGGTAATTATTTTTAAGAAAATCATCATTCAATTGGTAGTTCTATGTAATTGAACTATATTTATCATACATGCATTCATTGAGTATAATATCTCTGACGTACACTACTAGAAAAATGGTCTTTACTGACACTTGGTTTGTGACACTTTATTACAAAGTATCAGTATTTGTATACATATGGGCCATTTTCCGTGTTTAACACATATGTATCACAAATTAATGATACTATGGTGTCTGTAATTGTGACATCAGAAATCGCTGACATTAAAGTATTAGTAATAAAAATAAAATAATTCTAATCATGTAACAGATGGAATTCGAACCTGGGACCTCGAACATCGGAACATTTAAGTTTAAGAAGGTGACACTAAGGTATCAGTAAAAGAAAATAAAATATAAATTTCGTTCCAAACCGATTTTCGAACCCAGGACTTTCCAAAGCCAAAGCATTTAAGTTTAAAATTGAAATCGTTATGACTTTTTGTTAGTTATGCAACTGAATTAGTAGAACATTATAATTTTAATATGAAGCACTTGAAATGTATTGAGCGCGGCTCACTAAAAATTTTAGCGGGTTTTGGCTGAAAATTTATTAGTAAATAATATATTTTTAGTTAAAAACGTATCGTTTCAATTAGGAAAAATAAAGATAAGTAAAACGCATCGTTTTATACAACCCTAAGACCAAAATCGAAGCTAATTTTTTTCTAAGTCATTCACTCATCAGTCTTTCACCACTCGATTCTCCTTCTCTGTCAAAGCTAAGTAAACCAAACCCTAAAATCATATCCCTCACTGTAATCAAACTTCACGTCGATCCCAACCAGTCTCGAAGCAGAGGAATTCATTTCTATCACGATTTGGTTCTCTCTGTGTCTCTCTCTTCACTGCGATAAATTCATTTCTGAAGGTGCCATTTATTCATTTTTATTTATTTTTAATTATTATGTTTCCAATTTACAGTGTCTATTTTCCTCATGCATGTTGTTTTGTTGCGGTTTAACAGTAGAATGAGTTTTAAAATTCTTAGTTTTTTTTTTGTAATCTTGATTGTATATAATTTGGGACTTGGGAAAACCTAACAGAGAGGTAAAGATAACTGAAGTTGAATTATTGTACTAGAGTCTTTAACTAAGAGTAGTTTTATAAGTGCCTGATTCAAATCAGTTTTCTTTCGTCTCTTTCTTTAGTTGCCGTGTCACTGGACTTTGAATTTCATGTACACTTGAACTGGAATTGTGGATACAATGTCAATGTAGATTTGGGTTTTTCTCATTTTCCCCATTTCTTGAAATTGCATTTTAAATTTTGCATGATGCTTTTAATTTTGGGCCTAACTTGTTCAATTTAATTAGCGCTTGATAAAGATACATATTAACAAAGGGTCAATTCATCAATCCTTTCCCTGTAATGCACTTGCTAGACTTAGTATAAATGCAATATCTCACATGCAAACCCTTCAACAACAACAAGTATTGTCCTTAATCTTTTTTTATGTGATTTCCCTTGTACAGCTCTCTGACATAGTAATTAACAATCTGTCGCTTTTGAAGAATCACAAAAGTTTACGGTGTAACAGCTGTCTTCATTTGGTAATTCTTTTAAATCACTCACTTACTTTCAATTTATATTATCGTTGTGTTCTGAGTTTTACTTGTACTGAGATGTTTTAAATATTGACATGCATAGTTTTACTTTCGTTTTTGTTGCATAGACTGTTCTGGAATAAAATTTTTTATTCTAATATATACTTTTGTTTGTTCTAATATGAAAAAGAAATTTTGAAAAATGTGGATGTGGCATGTTTTGTTGGCTTGCTGAATGTGTACATGTAAGTTAGATTTGCTGGCTTGGTGAATGTGTACATGTATGCTCTGTTGGCTTGTTGAATGTGTACATGTATGCTCTGTTGGATTGCTGAATGCTTAGATATATGCTCTGTTGGGTTGCTGAATGCTTACATATATGCCCTGTTGGGTTGCTGAATGCTTACATATATGCTCTGTTAGGTTGCTGAATGCGTACATATATTTAAGTGACTCTAAACAAATAGAATTTAGATTTATTTTGCAATTTGTATTTTTTAATTTAAACCTAAAGTTTGGAGTTATTTGTGCAATTTAAGTAAACTTATTAAACTAACAACATCTAACAAATGAACAGGTAACAATACAAGTTATGGACAAAACTTGGATATTCTGTGATAGATTGTCTGATGAGTATAGTGATGGGGTTGATGATTTCTTGGAGTTTGCCATTCTTAATTCTGAAAATAGAATGTCAATTAGATGTCCTTGTACCACTTGTTGTAATATGGAGTTTTTGAGTCCTCAACAAGTGAGGCTACATCTATTTAAAAAATGTTTTCTAGAAAATTATTTAGTTTGGAATTGGCATGGTGAGGTGGACCGGAAACCTACCTCTGTAAAATGCCAAGACCAGCCACAAAATCAACGTTTTAGATGTCCGGATTATAGTTATGTAGATGACATGGTTCATGATGCTTTTGAGCATTGTGATAAAGATCCTAGTTCTTTTAAGAATGTGCTTGAAGATGCTGAAAAGCCCCTATATCCGGGTTCAAAGCATTCAAAGTTATCGAGTCTAATGAAAATGTACAATATAAAAGGACTTTATGGCTGGTCTGATAGTGGGTTTTCAGTTTTATTGGAAGTGTTTAATGAGATATTGCCAAATGATAATAGTTTGCCTAAGTCCATGTATGAGGCCAGAAAAATAATGAAGCTATTAGGCTTAGATTATGAGAAAATACATGCATGTCGAAATGATTGCATTCTTTATAGGAATGAGTTCGAGAATCTTAGTGAATGCCCAAGGTGTGGAGCATCTAGGTGACAAATAAGAAAAGATGGATAAAAAAAAATTAGAAAGGGGGTCCCTAAAAAAGTGTTATGGTATTTTCCTATAACTCGCATGGGCTCATGAGACCAGTTGAAGAAAGAGAGATATTTTGGAAGCCCGCCAATTACAATTAAGTGAGGCAATCGATCGGAACGTTAACGGCAAGGTGCCAACTCAATAATTGGTAAATAGCCTACTAGAGCTATGCATCTAAGAAAAAGAAGTAGAGCACCTAGGCCAACAAAAACGAAGGAAGCAAGTGGGCAATCCCGGCAGATGATGTTTCAATCACCACAAACTGCTAAGAACTTAACATGGCATGAAAATAAAAGAATTAGAGATGGCAAGCTTCGCCACCCAGCAGATTCACCAGCTTGGCAGTTAATTAACAAGAAATGGCCTGATTTTGCCCAAGAACCGAGAAATCTTCGGTTCGCTTTATCATCTGATGGGATTAACCCACATAACACACTTAGCACTACTTATAGTTGTTGGCCTGTTACATTGATAACATATAACCTTCCTCCGTGGCTGTGTATGAAAAGGAAATTTATGATGTTGTCTCTACTGATATCTGGTCCTAAACAACCTGGAAATGACATAGATGTATACCTAGCACTATTGATTGAGGACTTAAAAACCCTATGGGATGTAGGCGTCGATGTGTTTGATGGTTATAGGAAAAAAACTTTTAATTTACGAGCTGTGATGATGTGGACAATTAGTGATTTTCCAGCTTATGGAAACCTATCTGGGTGTATTGTTAAGGGGTATTATGGTTGTCCAGTTTGTGGGATAAACACATGTGCATGTTGGCTACCGCATAGTTGGAAAATGTCATATATGGGTCATAGGTTGTTTATTGAAAATTCTCCTAAGCCTTTGTCTGGTACAAATATCTTAAACTTGGTGGCTGACATTGACACCAAGTTTGGGAAAAAGGTCCAAAAAAAGTGTAAACGGGGTGAGGTTGAGGGTCACAATAAGGGTAAAGGTGAGGGTAACAGTAAGGGTAAAGGTGAGGGTGATGGTGATGTTGAGGGTGAGGGTGAGGTTGAGGGTAAGTGTGAGGGAGATAGTGAGATTGAAGGTGAGGGTGAGGGTAATGGGGATGTAGCTCAGTTGCTGTACAAAAAGAGATCAATCTTCTTTGATTTAGAATATTGGGAACATTTGTTAGTTCGCCATCAACTAGATGTGATGCATATTAAGAAAAATGTATGCGAGAGCATCTATGGCACATTACTCCATCAACCGGGGAAAACAAAAGATGGAATTAATGCTAGAAAAGATCTTACACATCCAGACCTTAGAGAAAAAATTAACAAAGCATTGATTGTATTAGCTCCTGATGAACAAAACAAAGTTCTGCCCCCTGCCCCGTACACTTTAAGTAAGAAGGAAAAAAAAATGTTCTGTGAAACCTTGCAAAGTGTCAAAGTTCCTGATGGCTATTGTTCTAATTTTAGAAATATTGTTTCAATGGATGATTGTCGTCTTCATGGGCTTAAGTCTCATGATTGTCATACCTTGATGCAACAACTACTACCATTAGCAATTCGAAATTGTTTACCTCAAAATGTCAGATCTGTCATAATCAGGTTGTGCCTCTTCTTTAATTCTTTGTGTTCTAAGGTAGTAGAGCCCAATTCTCTAGACCAATTGCAAAAAGAACTTATAATCGCCTTATACAATTTAGAACAATCTTTCCTACCTGCCTTCTTCGATATAATGGTCCATTTAACAGTCCATCTAGTTGAAGAAGTTAGATTATGTGGCCCGGTTTACCTTCGATGGATGTATTCATTTGAGAGAGAAATGAAACCTATAAAGGGCTATGCACGCAACTGATACCGTCCTGAAGGTTGCATTGCAGAGTGCTATATTGCTGGGGAAGCACTTGAATTTTCTGCTGAATACCTTTCAAATTGTAATTCAATCGGACTACCTACTGGTTGTCTAATTGATTTTACAGTCGAAAGGCCACTCGGAGGTGCAAATATTAAGGTGGTTGATGGCCCTACATTGGTGCAAGCACACCGATGTGTTCTGGTGAACACCCCTGAGATTCAACCATACATAGAGTATATGACTGAAAAATTGAACCTCTTTTTCGTTAATTTTTTTTCAATTTTAATAATTATGTTGGTATAATTTTAGGGAGCATTTGGCCTTATTGCAATCAACACACCCTCGTCAATTAAAAAAGCCTTTATGGTTGCCAACCGAGCACTCCCGTACGTTTGCTGATTGGCTGAAACAAAAGGTTAGATTAACTTCATTAGATCTAATAAAAGTATCAAAGTAAAAGCACACAAACTTTTCTCTTTAAACTAATTATTGTGATTTTATTAATTGAACAATAGGTAACAACTGATAAAGCAAATAATGTAGTGGTTGACGAAAAAGTATGGTGGCTGGCAAACAAACCCCGCTCAAGCGTGGTTACATATGATGGCTACTATATTAATGGTTTTAATTTTCCTATAAGAGACCGGGACAGCAATTGCATAACACAAAACAGTGGCGTTTATGTAGTTGCTAACACTTTACAGATTTCAAGTTCAAAAGACAAAAATCCTCATTTTGGGGATATGCCTTTTTATGGGGTTGTCAGTGAAATTTGGCAGCTTGATTATCTAGGGGTTAAGAACGTACTTTTCAAGTGCGATTGGGTAGATGATAGAGGGGTTAATGTTGATGAGTTAGGGTTCACTGTAGTCAATTTAGATCGAACAGGCTACAAATCTGACTGTTTCATTCTAGCTGGTCATGCAAAGCAAGTGTTTTATGTGAAAGATCAGTTAGATAATAGTAAATCAGTTGTTTGTTCAGTGAGCTCAAAATGTAATTATTCAAATGAGGACTTGTGTGATGGCATCGATGAGTATGCACCATTATCCAATAATTTTCCAGAATGTAAGTTAGGTTTGGGTGATGAGGAGTTTGTGTCAGAGTAGTTGTTGATGTTTTTCTTGTAAATATTGGTGCGGAAAATGAATAATCCAACTACTATGCCTTATTACCACTACTTCCCGTAAGTCACCAACAAATTTGTTTTTTATTATTTTATTATTGTATTAGGATATTAAATTGGTATGTGGTGCACTCATCCACTTTGATGTATTTGCAGGTTTGTTAGAGACATGACAGAAAAAGAGGAGCCAACATTTGATCCAGATCTAGAAGGCAGACCAAGACGAAACCTTACAAAGAAAAAAGACCTACAGAGAGGAGTTAGTGACGACACTGAGGTTATGTACAATTCCTACGGAGTTCCAGTTGGCAAAAAGAGAAATGATCTGAGGAACTACATTGGGGTGATTGTATGGGAAAGAGTTCCAATTATCTATGATGATTGGAGGAAAGTGCCACTAGACATCAAGGAGACGTTATGGACTCATTTTCAGGAAAAGTTTAAGTTGAGTCTTAAGGCGAAAACCCAAGTGTTCAAGTGGATGGGAATTGCATTAAGGGGCTTTAGATGTAAGTTGGCCAATGAATATATTCTGCCCAATGCAAACAACTTGAGTTCACTGAAAAAGCCTCCTCTTGAGTATGAAGGCATTAGAAAAGAGGACTGGAAGAGCTTTGTTGATAAGATTTTATCTGAAGCCTTTCATGTATGTTTAAAATTATGTTAGTTAGATAATATTATTGAGTTCATGTAACCATTTTAATCAATATCCGCTTTGTGCAGGAAAAAAGTAAGGCAGCAAAGGAAAAAAGAGCAAAGAATATGTACAATCATCACTTGGGCAGCACAGGATATGCTGGGCTGTTGCATAAAAGAGTAAGTATAATAACCACTCTATACAAACTTATGACATTTTCAATACAAATAATAGGATGATTCATACCAGTTTTCAATTCAATTTTTGTCGAATTATTACAGCAGTTGGACCTCAGAGTTACTGAGCGCGAGATTGACCGCAGTGAAGCCTAGTTATTGGCTCATAGGAGAAAAAATGGAACTTATACACCTGAAGTGCAGCAAGTGGCTAAGAGAATTGTAAGTTTCCACCACCACTGTCATTATTTAACTTATTTGTTTTTTTATTCCTAATTTTGATCAAATTATTTTTGTATTTATTTTGTAGAGTGAGCTAAGAAGTCAAGTTGAGCAGGGAACGTTCCAATCCCAAGGACCGAATGATATCCTAGGTGAAGCACTTCAAAAGAAGCCTAATGGAAGTCGAGTGCAAGGATTGGGTCAATTCATCACCCCATCCATGTATTTCAATGTCCTTGACCCCACGGAGTTAGCGCGAGAACGGAGAATGTATCAGGAGAGTTTTCAGTTTATGCAAGCTCAATTAGATCAAATGAATGCAAGGATCAACACCTGCAACAACACTGAAGTTGGCAGTTCCAACTTTCCTAACTCCAAAGGTGGTTACAGTGTTAAGATGGAGATAGATCGTCGATCACCCAGCAAAGTTACTCTAAAGTCAGTGACTAACAACCCCAAAGCAACTCCAAAGTCAGTGACCAACAACCCCAAAGCTACCCCAAAATCAGTGACCAACAACAACCCCAAAGCTACCCCCAAGTCGGTGACCAAAGTTAGTCCAAAGTCAGTGACCAATGACCCCACTGTTTGTCCAAAACCTGACAAAAATATCAACACACCTCCCCTGCCATCCCCTGCACAGAATCCACCCCCAGTAGTTTGTGAAGCCACTTCAAAAATCACCCCAAGAAGATCTCCAAGATTAACTCCTTCAAAGAGAAAAGTGGATGGCCGAAAGTGTCCTACAAATGCCGTGGTATATCTGTATGAACAGAAACGAACAACAAAGGAACTCGTTATTGTAAAACCAATAACAGCAAGGAAACTGGTTCTGAGAAAGAATACCCGTGGAGTTGTGAAAGCAAGAAAAGAGAACAAAAGTTCACAAATGAACATCTTTTCTTTGATGATTGAGAGCTCCCTGCCACGGACGATTATGATTGCCCATGATTTGAAGACTTTTGGTGTCTACTGGGAGAGCATATTGGCAATGAAGTCATTGAGTTTACAGAGCTCTCAAATTCTGTTTTGGAGATGTGGATCAAGTAAGAAATAAAAAACTTGATTTATGTTTTTACTATGTTTTCTGATTTTGCAAACTGTCATTTATTTATTTCTTATATTCATGCCATGAAAGTTTCTTTTTTTAATATACACTTGTATGAAAAGATGGATAATGGCAGTGGTGTTATTCCAATTCAATTTGGATGCATAGCTAAGTTACACCCAAGTCAAGCAAGCTACCCAAATAAGTGTTCCTATATTTCAGACCTTTTGGACAAGATTTAAATAGCCCAAATAATTGTCTTCCCATATAACCCAGGGTATGGTTTATTTATTTTTTGTCTATTTTATTTTTTAACATAAATTATTTAAATTTATCTTGTAATCTGTTTTTTTTTTTTTTACTTGTTTGTTTAGTGGCCACTGGGTGCCAGTAGCAATTGATATGGTGAGGCGAAAAATTTATTATCTTGATCCATTAGGTGATAATCCTGATGATGAGTTGAAGCAAATGGTGAATGAGTAAGTTTAATTAGTTTACTTAATTCTTTATTAATTTTTTATGTTGTAGATTAATTTGTTGCATCTGTTATTTATTATTTATAGTGGGATAACAATGCATCAAGTGAAAAGTAATAAAAAAAAGGTTGTGCAGTGGGTCTCTGTGAAGGTATTAATGAAACAAAGTTATGATTTCCATTGTTACTTCATCAGTATATTTGAAACTAAGTTTTTTTTTTAGTGTCCGAAACAAACTGCAACCTTTGAATGTGGTTACTATGTGATGAAGTACATCCAGGATATTGTTCGCAATTTGTGCATTCTTGAAAACAATGTGAGTTTCTCTAGAACTTGTTTAATATTTGTTCGAAGAATGCATTGTGAAATGGATTTTCTTAAGTGAATTGTCAAGATGGTTAATGGGTGAACAGTTTGCTGCTTTATGCTTGAAACTAGCAATATAATCATATCTTGTGTTAGGGATTAGAGGAAGTGTTGTGTATGTTTAGGATAATCACATACACTTCATTTGCCATATTTATTATAGGTAAAAGCTATAACGCTATATACATTTTACTGAATGCATTCAACATGTTTGGAAAAATTAATGCCAATTTTTATTGTATTCTACTATGTATTTAAGGCACTTTAGTGTAAACCAAAATGACTGGAGCTGTTGCGTGTACAAATAGAATGCATATAAATCTTAGTGTTCAGTGTTAAAGTATTATTGAGCAATGATTGGAGCTGCTGCATGTATAGATAGAAAGCATATAAATCCCAGTGTTGAGTGTTAGAAGTAATATTGAGTAAAGCAAATAATATATTATAAATTATCAGCTTCTTAGACAGCTTTGGTAACCGTTGTTTGCTATGGTAATACAATTTATTTGCATGTTCTTCAGTTTTGATGTTAATCCTGGCAAACTTAAAAATATATGTTTTTATTATGTTGTTCTATTTTAGGACAGATTATATAATATATGAATATATTTTGTTGCTTTATTTTTTAAGTTCAAGGGTTGTAATGAGTACACTATGGATGATCTTTCGCAACTTCGCGATCAGTGGGCGATGTATGTTGCAAAGTTACTTGTAGCATACAATAATGAGGTAAATTATATTTTTGCTTGTAAATATCAAAGAATTGATTTTTGTAGCATAGTAGCTAATTGATTCTATATACTGCAATTATAGGTGGCAAAGGTGAAGGGAAAGGCAAAAATCAAAGAGTAGATGTACTGATTGTTTCCTGCAAACTGTCATTATGTGTTCATGTAAATATTTGACATGTTTTCAAACAATATTTTGGATATTTGTATTACTATTTTATTTGATACCTATTTAAATGTTGGTAGGAATATTATATATTTATATTTAATTATTCAAATTTGTACTTTAGTTTAATTTGAATAGATTTTCTTTGAATACCATTATTTGATTGGCAAAACTAAAAGAATAATGAAAATAATCAAGTAACAACAATAATTTCAGCACCATTTAATCGAAGCCATTGACGCTAAAAAATATTCAGCATCATAATATTAGTGATGCTATATTATTACAAATTACTGACACTAAAGTATTAGTATCTGGTTATTCTATCATGTCATATCCCAGTGTAAAACAAACTATTGACATGTAATAATTGTTAGTAAATACTATTACTATAGTGTCATAATATTTTGTGATACTATGGTGAAAGTAACTTTTAACAAGTGATCATTATCAGTAATTACTAATACCATAGTGTCATAAATCTGGTAATATTATAGTAACAGTAATCACTAACACCAATTACAAGTGTTACTATTTTTCTGACTCCCAGATTACTGACACAATTAACAAGTGTCAGTGAAAGTAATTTCTAACACTATTCTAAAGTCAGTAAAGACCATTTTTCTAGTAGTGGTACTCCAGAATTTCTCATAACAGAGGGGGTCCCTTTTCGGTGCCCCTCATTGTTTAGCTGTAATTTAGAATGCCTTATTTTTTAAACTTATAGCAATTGATTTTTTAAACCAGTTGCTCTATTTAATTTTTTTACTAAAATAAAATAAACTAAAATAAATATATTGTCAATTGAATAACTTTTTGAAAATGACAATAATAATAATAACAAAAAAATAAATTAAAAATGAAACAAATATTTTTTATAATTATTAAGAGGAAAAAAAATATATTAAAAAAAGACAAAAGTTTATTTCATGTTTTTGTATAAGATTAAAATATTCATGTATTTTATTTTATGTTTCATGTGTTATATTCCAGATACCCAACACCTTTTTTCTGTTCCCCCATTTCAAGTTGGAGTTCATGTTTTATATCCATGATTTATTTTCTTGACTTGTGTAATATATTTCATGTCATAATATATTATTTTGAATAGTATTCAAAATAATTTAAATTGGAATATATAAATTTAGATAATATGGTTCCCTTTATTATAAAATTTACTTTAATCTAATAAAATATGCCTAATATACTATAAAATAATAAAATATTTTTAGTTATTGAAGTTATTTTCAATATATATATATATATATATTACTACATTTATAAAATAAATATATTTATTATAAAATATTGTAATCAATTTTTTTAGGTTAATAAAGACAAAGGGTATAAAGGTCAAAAGAGGTATTAGTGTCCCTTCTTAAAAATTTAAGGGTCTTTATGACCATTTCTCTAGCACCTTAGGGGTATAGATGTCTTTTTTTTTCTTTTTTGGTGAACAAAATAATGTGATATATGTATGATTATACATACTATAAGGAAATGTATATTTAGAAAATAATAATAAAAATAATAGTAGTAATTAAATATTTAATTAAAAAAATAAAGACAAATTTTATAAGGTACCATAGGTTTTTTTTTTTTTTTTAGCACTATAAGGTACCATAGTTATTATGCAATTAAATATTGAATCCGAATTAACAATAGGGAAAAAGGCAGTTTCTCCCTTAAGGTTTGAAAAAATGGTCATCCAAACCCTAGGTTTTTAATAAGGGGCACCAAAACTATTTTGTGACCTTAGTACTTGAATATAGTAAGTAAAAAATTGACTCTAACTTTTTTTAATAAAAAATATAATATAAATAATTTAATATGTCTAGTAGACTAATAATAAAAAAATTCTTAATATTTAAAATAATTTTAAAAATAAAAATTATCATACAATATTTATTTTAATAATATATTTTATTTATTATAAAGACCTTAAATAAATCTTTGGGCTAGATAAATTTTACAATTAATAAACTATATCTCATATATTAGTAATCATAAAATTATTTTATATAATTTTGATAATATACATGTCTATTTTGATATTATGTTTCTATTTATTATAATATTTACTTTAAATACAATAAAATATGTCTAATAGATTGTAAAATATAAATTATTTTTAAATATAGAAAATATTTTGAAATGTATATATTATTACATTTATTTTAATATCATATTTTGATTTATTATAAATCATTGGAGACAATTTTTCGAGGTTAATAGAGCCGAAGAAGATTATATAAAAAGAAGGTCTTGGTATCCCTTATTAAAATCTTGTGGTCCTCCATAATCATTTTTCCAAAACTTAGGGGTGTAGTTGTCATTCTCCCTTAACAAAATAAATTAAACTAAAAATCTAGGGCATTAGAAACTAATTTAAAATATTGACTGTTAGACATGATATTAGGCTAAACCTCGAGGATACAATTGAAATAACAGAGGACACAAAGTCTAACGGGTTGCTAGTAATTTTAAATATTTTTGGGAAAATTCTATGGTGCCATGATTGAAATTTTGACATCAATACTATAAGAAACAAAAATTTTATAAATTATACAAATTAGTGAATAGAAGATAAAATAACAAGTAATATAAGTTAATATAAGAGTGGTAATATTGGTACTTTAGATTGCAAACAAAACTAACACTTGTAAAAATAACAAGTAACAAACACTTGTAAAAATAATTTGTAAATCAACATCAAACGGTGATTAAACAAAAAATAGTTTATTCATTTAATTTAATTAAACAAAAAAATCACTTATCGATTGAAAATAATAAAAATTGTATTGAAAACATTTGAAAAAAAAATTATTGAATTGATTTAACCATAAATTCTATATTAATTCGAGAAAATTTATAAAACATATTTTTATTTCTACCATAATATTTGTTTACTACATGGGTTAATTAAGCAAAACTAGTACTACCACTTCATCAATTCCCAATAACCCTGAGCTTCAGTGCAAAACAACCATCAAAATCTTGACATTGCAGAAACGTTAAAAATGATAAAAGATAGAGAAACAATGTTTCAGAACAACTAGAGTATTATTGAATAAAGTTCGAATAACAAAACTAGGTTCCAAGTAGGGATGGCAATCAGTGGCAGACCTACGCGTGGGCTAGGGCTATGGCTAGACCGGGCTGTAGCCCGGTCTAGTCCTGACAAAATCGTTTATACCCCTTAATGTTTCATCAATTTGTAAAATAATAGAGTTTTAATTTTATTTTCATATATGTCCCTAACTCAATTATCCTTATATTTTCATCAATTTAGTATAACAATAGAGTTTTTATTTAATATTCAAATATGTCCCTAACCCAATTACCCTTATGTTTTCATCAATTTTATATAACAATAGAGTTTTTATTTTGTTTACAAATATGTCCCTTATTCACTTATATTATTTTCAATTGAAATTAGTGACTTATTCTATATTTATTGAATACAGAATTTGTTTCTCGATGTTTGGTCTGTCAACAGATTAAAGCTGAACACCAGAGGCCTGCAGGGTGCTCTCAGCCGCTTCCTATTCCAGAGTGGAAGTGGGAGCACATCACTATGGATTTTGTGGCGGGACTTCCACATACTCAGAAAGGACATGATGGTGTTTGGGTGGTTGTAGATCGACTTACAAAATCTGCTCATTTCTTACATTTCAAGACCACTTATTCGATGGACAAGTTGGGAAGTATTTATGTGGCTGAAATAGTTCGACTTCACGGAGTACCTGTGTCCATAGTCTCAGATAGAGATTCCCGGTTTACTTCTAAATTCTGGACTAGCTTGCAAAATGCTTTAGGCACCAAGTTGAACTTCAATACAGCTTTTCATCCACAGACTGATGGACAGTCAGAGCGAACTATTCAAACTCTAGAGGATATGTTGCGAGCTTGTGTTATGGAATTTAAAGGAAATTGGGACAATTATTTACCTCTGATGGAGTTTGCTTACAACAACAGTTATCAAGCTAGTATTGAGATGGCACCATATGAGGCTTTGTATGGTAGAAAATGCAGGACTCCAGTATGTTGGGATGAGGTTGGTGAGCGGAGGTTATTCGGTCCAGAACTAGTCCAGGATACGAACGAGAAGATACAATTGATTCGGGATAGATTAAAGGTGGCTCAAGATAGACAGAAAAGTTATGCAGACAAACGTAGGCGGGAACTTGAATTCGAAGTTGGTGATAGAGTTTTCATACGGATATCTCCTTGGAAAGGGGTGCTTCGATTTGGGAAACGTGGGAAGTTAAGTCCACGTTATATTGGGCCGTATGAGATCGTGGAGCGTATTGGTCCGTTGGCATACCGATTAGCTCTACCACCCGAGTTATCCAGAATCCACGATGTGTTTCATGTTTCGATGCTCCGGAAGTACATATATGATCCGAGTCATGTGTTGTCGAAGCAACCAATTCAGTTGAAGGAAGATTTGACTTACGAAGAGGAACCGGTGGAAATACTGGAAGAGAAACACCAAGTTCTACGTTCTAAGACCATCCCTCTAGTAAAAGTGCGATGGAAGAATCATACAAAGGAAGAGGCTACCTGGGAGCGCGAGGACTTAGTGCGAGCTCAATATCCCTATCTTTTCTTATCAGGTACGTAAATTTCGAGGACGAAATTTTTATAAGGGGGGAGGATTGTAATACCTGTGAATGTAAAATGGCATGAGGCGGTGAAAGAGTTTATAAGCAAAGGAATATGTTGGAAACAGAGGAAAAACACATGCACGTGCAAAACAGAGAGAGAGAAGCTGCCAACTTACCCGATCTTGACCCGCCGGATCCGACCTGACCCACGACTTTAACCCGGACGGATTTCACGTTTCCGACCACCGTTTTGGCCGAGCTTGGTACCGATCTGAAGCTTAGAAGCCGACCGTCGTTCCCCTGCCATCCTCACTGCCGAAAACGAACCGGAACGCCGGCGATCGAAGCTTGAAACCCGCGACTGCTTCACTTTACTCCGCCGAGATTTTCGCCGGTTTTGAGTGACACCACCGGTTGGATTTTGTTCCTCATGACTCCCTCTTCCATTTCCGACCATTCATAGGCACCGAGAGTCGTCGTTTTGCTGCCGGTCGATTGTTGGAACTCACGGCTGTCGAGCTAGATTCCGGCGTCGTTGCCGCGCGTTGGAGCTCACCGCCGGTACCATTGAACTCAGCGTGATTGGCACTTTAAGATTTGAGCTTCCTGGCCAGCGTTGACCAAATTCCGGTGACCGTTGACCGGCAAGGGCATTTTGGTAATTTCACACTATGAGGGCAATTTTGTCATTTCTGAGCCTGTGGATATTTTAGTAATGCATAGAATTGTGAATTGGGTGTAATTACGATTTCGAGGATAATTCGGTGATTTATGATTTCGGAGCATGTTAATGATTTACGGACTCAAGGGCATTTTAGTAATTTTATCGTCACGGGAGTTGTTAATTATGGATAAATGTTCGTTTCGAGTTATTGCATATATTTAGTCGGAATTCCGATTTACGGAGAATAATTATGTCGTTTCCTTGATTTAGGAGGATCCGCGAGCGAGAACTGGTCCGCGGACGTAGACGATAACCGACTGTGAACACCGTCACTGTGAGTGGAATATACGAAACTTATTTTTAGAGTTAATTATGATAGTAAAGCATGGTTGCGGAATAAGTATTTTTAAATGTGCTGATTTAATGATTTCTCGAAATGGATTTTATTCACTTGTTGATATTATATGAAAATGTTTGGTTAATAATTTTGCGTATCGATTTTGAATAAAGTGTGATATTATTTGAAAGTTAAGAAAAGTGGATTCAAATGTGGTATGATTTAAAATGTGGTAAAGAGGTATGTGAATATGAGTACAGTGATATAGATGAGGGGTAATAAGGGAGGCCCGCCAAACTGAGGGGTAATAAGGGAGGTGCGCGCTCTGATTGTAAGGAGGCCTTTGGGGCCCGTCTGAGTACACACAGAGGCTTTGGGCCGTGTGCTTGGGCGCTTTTGTCCTTTGGGGACTAGATTATGCATGCAGAGATATGATGAGATATGATTTTCAGATTTGTGAAATCGATATGATTTGGTGATATGATTTCTATGGTTGGTAATCTGATTTAAATATTTAATGATTTATTTCTGATTTCTCACTTATGGTTTAATGAAACCGTGTTTGGATATGCTTATTTCTTTTAAAGTAAAGATCAATTTTCAAACCTACTATCCACTCACTGATCTCACTGAGTTTTAAACTCACCCCGTTTTTATTATATTTTCCCCCCCTCACCAGGAGGTTGCAGGTACACCAGACCGACCCAGCGACTGTATATATTTTGAGTCTTGGCCACGTGATGGTGCTAGAGTATATAAATGTTTTTGTTGGGACATCTTGGTCATCTTGTTCTTTTGGGGTTGTATATTATATAACTCAGTATTTTTGGTTGAGTATGTTGAGCACTGGAGTTTGTTGTATATTCATATTTGTACTTTGGGAGTGTTATATATATAAAGGAGACTCTGTCGAATTTTCAGCAGATTCTTTACGTATAATATTATTTTTAAGTCTGTTTTGATGTAACTAGATAGACTCGCCTGGGGGGTTTCGGGGCGGGTCGTTTCAGTTGGTATCAGAGCATGGTTTTAGATTCTGTAGACTTTACTGTCTTAATCATAATAAGTTTTATCTTTATTAAAGTCAGAGTTTATCTCTTGTAGGCACCATCATGCTTCGTCGTAGTAGTAGACGTGGCCGTGGCCGTGGTCGTACTAGGCCAATAGCTGGGTTGACTTCTGGTAGTGTACCTGCGGGGGAACGTGAACCCGCGAATGAGGGGATAGTTGAATCCTCTACGCATGGAATTGCACAACAGACACCGGGGGATGCCCCGAATATTGAGCAGTCATTTGATAGGCTGGCTCAAATCATGACTACAGTTGTGCAAAATCAGACTCAAGCACATGTCGGTAATGCAAATACTATTGAGCGAGTGAGGAGTTTAGGGGCGAAGAGTTTTAATGGTTTCGGAGAACCACCTGAGGCTGAGTCATGGTTTGTTAAGTTAGAGCGTATTTTTGATGTGATGAAGTGTCCAGAAGATGATAGATTATCCTTCGCCACTTTCCTGCTCGAGGATAGAGCTTACCATTGGTGGCAGACAGTGGAGAGACGATATCAGGGACATGCTGCGATTACTTGGGTTATTTTCCGCAAGGAATTCTACGATCATTATTTTCCTGTTGTATATCAGGATATTAAACGGAGTGAATTCTTTCGGTTGGTTCAGGGATCTCTGACAGTTGAGGAGTATGAGAAGAAATTTTTAGATCTCTCTAGATTTGCTACATCTGTAGTCGGTGATGAGAGAGAGAGATGCAGACGGTTCGAGGATGGCCTCCGATTTGAGATTCGTACCACCGTGACTGCATCACGATATACTGAGTTTGGGGAGGTAGTTGAGGCAGCCAGGAGAGTAGAGCACAGTATTGCAGAGGGACGTAGATTTCATGCACTGAAGCAAAAGCGTAGCCAGAGCTGGGCAGAGGGTGACTCTAGTAGTAGGCCGCCCAAGAGAGGGGGTATTCCTACGAGTTATTCTGATAGTATGCAAAGGAGTCAGGGTACAGGCTTCAGAGGGGACTCGAGACAAGCTGTTAGTCATAGTTCTGTACAACCATTGGTAGGGAGTAATACCAAGACTCAGGGACAGTACGACCGCAGTAGTGGGGGATATCGTGATGATCGTTCTAGGAGTTTCCAGCTAACTTCTTGCCCTTCATGTGGCAGGAATCATCAGGGCCAATGTCGTGTTGGAGACAGAGTTTGTTATTTATGTGGTCAGCCTGGACACATCAGGAGATTTTGCCCTACTTTATCTCAGGGTGATAGCTCTACAGGAGGGACAGCCTCACGGTACCGGCCTTACTCTAGCCAGATTCAGGGTCAGAGAGGAGTGCAGACAGGAGGTTCTACATCTACCTTTAGGGGTCAGACGACTGCTTCAGGTCAGAGAGGTCAGTCTGGTCGACCTCATACTCAGGCTCGAGTTTTTGCTTTGACGCAGCAGGAGGCACGTGCTGCACCCGAAGTTATTATGGGTATATTATCTATCCTTGGCCGCGAGGCTCATATTCTTATTGATCCTGGATCCACACACTCTTTTGTTTCTCGTACTTTTGCTATGCATATAGGGCGAGAGCCCGAACTGCTAGATTGCGAATTAGTTGTTCGTACACCTACCGGAGAGTCAGTACTTGCTCAGAGTGTGTATCGAGATTGTATGATTGGAATGGGTGAACATGAATTTGAGGCGAATTTGATTTCCTTAGAGATTTATGACTTTGATGCTATTTTGGGTATGGATTGGCTTGAATCTCATTATGCTACGGTGGATTGTTTCAAAAAGGATGTTGTGTTTAAAAAGCCAGGGAAAGCTGAGGTGAAATTTTGTGGGGAGCGCAGAGTTCTACCCTCATGTGTTATATCTGCTATTAGTGCAAGACGGTTGTTAAGAAAAGGATGCTCAGCTTATTTAGCTCATGTGATAGATACAGAAGCTCGAGAATTGAGATTGGAGGATATTACAGTAGTTAAAGAATTTCCAGATGTTTTTCCAAATGAACTTCCTGGAATGCCACCTAACAGAGAAGTTGAGTTTTCTATTGACTTAGTCCCTGGAACATCTCCAATATCTATGGCACCGTACCGAATGGCTCCAGCAGAATTGAAGGAACTGAAGGTTCAATTGCAAGAGTTGGTAGAGAAAGGGTTTATTAGACCTAGTGTGTCCCCGTGGGGAGCTCCAGTCTTATTTGTTAAGAAAAAGGATGGGACTTTTAGACTCTGCATCGACTATAGGCAGTTGAATAAAGTTACGGTACGCAATAAGTATCCACTTCCACGTATTGATGACTTGTTTGATCAATTCCAAAGGGCAAAAGTATTTTCTAAGATTGATTTGCGCTCGGGTTACCATCAGCTTAGAATTAAAGATGTTGACGTTCCTACAACAGCATTCAGAACCCGTTATGGGCACTATGAGTTCTTAGTGATGCCATTTGGATTGACAAATGCCCCAGCTGCTTTTATGGACCTGATGAACAGGGTATTTAGCCTATACCTAGATCGGTTTGTGATTGTATTCATTGATGATATTTTGGTGTATTCCCGAAACGAGAAGGAGCATGCAGAGCATTTGTGGACTGTTTTACAGACTTTGAGACAGAAGCAGTTGTATGCCAAGTTCAGCAAATGTGAGTTTTGGTTGGACAGAGTCGTATTTTTGGGCCATGTGATATCAGCTGAAGGTATTTATGTTGATCCTCAAAAGATTGAAGCAGTTGTGAAATGGGAACGGCCTACAAATGTCACAGAGGTTCGGAGTTTTCTTGGGTTCGCTGGTTATTATCGTAGATTTGTGGAAGGATTCTCCAAGATTGCTATTCCTATGACACGATTAACCAGAAAGAATGCTAAGTTCCAGTGGGATGATGACTGTGAAAAAAGTTTTCAAGAACTTAAGACATGTTTGACCTCAGCACCAGTTCTTACACTTCCATCTGGTAATGAAGGATTTATGGTTTACAGTGATGCCTCTAGGCAGGGATTGGGTTGTGTATTGATGCAGCATGGGAAAGTGGTGGCTTATGCCTCTAGACAACTTAAGAAGCATGAACAAAACTATCCAACACATGATTTAGAACTAGCAGCAGTGGTGTTTGCACTCAAGATATGGCGGCATTACTTATATGGAGCAACATGTCAGATTTTTACCGATCATAAGAGCTTGAAGTATTTGTTTACTCAGAAGGAGTTGAATTTGAGACAGAGGAGATGGATCGAACTGATTAAGGACTACGATTGCACTATCGATTATCATCCAGGCAAAGCAAATGTGGTGGCTGATGCACTAAGTAGAAAGTCTTCCAGCTCTATCGCTCACTTGCGAGTGAAATATGTACCTCTGTTGATCGAGTTGAGATCTTTGGAAGTCGAGTTGAATACTGACAATCGTGGAGCTTTGATAGCTAACTTCCGCGTTAGGCCGACTTTGATTGACAAAGTTCACCATATGCAAGCTCAGGACCCACAGTTAATGAAGTTAAAAGAGGATGTGCAGAAAAGTTTACGAACCGATTTTATGGTGAGAGAGGATGGAGTTGTATTCATGGGTAATAGACTCTGTGTACCTGATATTAAAGATTTGAAAAAAGAGATTATGGAAGAAGCTCACTGTTCAGCCTATGCGATGCATCCTGGTAGTACGAAGATGTACCGTACCTTGAGAGATCATTATTGGTGGCAGGGCATGAAGAGAGAGATAGCAGAATTTGTTTCTCGATGTTTGGTCTGTCAACAGATTAAAGCTGAACACCAGAGGCCTGCAGGGTGCTCTCAGCCGCTTCCTATTCCAGAGTGGAAGTGGGAGCACATCACTATGGATTTTGTGGCGGGACTTCCACATACTCAGAAAGGACATGATGGTGTTTGGGTGGTTGTAGATCGACTTACAAAATCTGCTCATTTCTTACATTTCAAGACCACTTATTCGATGGACAAGTTGGGAAGTATTTATGTGGCTGAAATAGTTCGACTTCACGGAGTACCTGTGTCCATAGTCTCAGATAGAGATTCCCGGTTTACTTCTAAATTCTGGACTAGCTTGCAAAATGCTTTAGGCACCAAGTTGAACTTCAGTACAGCTTTTCATCCACAGACTGATGGACAGTCAGAGCGAACTATTCAAACTCTAGAGGATATGTTGCGAGCTTGTGTTATGGAATTTAAAGGAAATTGGGACAATTATTTACCTCTGATGGAGTTTGCTTACAACAACAGTTATCAAGCTAGTATTGAGATGGCACCATATGAGGCTTTGTATAGTAGAAAATGCAGGACTCCAGTATGTTGGGATGAGGTTGGTGAGCGGAGGTTATTCGGTCCAGAACTAGTCCAGGATACGAACGAGAAGATACAATTGATTCGGGATAGATTAAAGGTGGCTCAAGATAGACAGAAAAGTTATGCAGACAAACGTAGGCGGGAACTTGAATTCGAAGTTGGTGATAGAGTTTTCATACGGATATCTCCTTGGAAAGGGGTGCTTCGATTTGGGAAACGTGGGAAGTTAAGTCCACGTTATATTGGGCCGTATGAGATCGTGGAGCGTATTGGTCCGTTGGCATACCGATTAGCTCTACCACCCGAGTTATCCAGAATCCACGATGTGTTTCATGTTTCGATGCTCCGGAAGTACATATATGATCCGAGTCATGTGTTGTCGAAGCAACCAATTCAGTTGAAGGAAGATTTGACTTACGAAGAGGAACCGGTGGAAATACTGGAAGAGAAACACCAAGTTCTACGTTCTAAGACCATCCCTCTAGTAAAAGTGCGATGGAAGAATCATACAAAGGAAGAGGCTACCTGGGAGCGCGAGGACTTAGTGCGAGCTCAATATCCCTATCTTTTCTTATCAGGTACGTAAATTTCGAGGACGAAATTTTTATAAGGGGGGAGGATTGTAATACCTGTGAATGTAAAATGGCATGAGGCGGTGAAAGAGTTTATAAGCAAAGGAATATGTTGGAAACAGAGGAAAAACACATGCACGTGCAAAACAGAGAGAGAGAAGCTGCCAACTTACCCGATCTTGACCCGCCGGATCCGACCTGACCCACGACTTTAACCCGGACGGATTTCACGTTTCCGACCACCGTTTTGGCCGAGCTTGGTACCGATCTGAAGCTTAGAAGCCGACCGTCGTTCCCCTGCCATCCTCACTGCCGAAAACGAACCGGAACGCCGGCGATCGAAGCTTGAAACCCGCGACTGCTTCACTTTACTCCGCCGAGATTTTCGCCGGTTTTGAGTGACACCACCGGTTGGATTTTGTTCCTCATGACTCCCTCTTCCATTTCCGACCATTCATAGGCACCGAGAGTCGTCGTTTTGCTGCCGGTCGATTGTTGGAACTCACGGCTGTCGAGCTAGATTCCGGCGTCGTTGCCGCGCGTTGGAGCTCACCGCCGGTACCATTGAACTCAGCGTGATTGGCACTTTAAGATTTGAGCTTCCTGGCCAGCGTTGACCAAATTCCGGTGACCGTTGACCGGCAAGGGCATTTTGGTAATTTCACACTATGAGGGCAATTTTGTCATTTCTGAGCCTGTGGATATTTTAGTAATGCATAGAATTGTGAATTGGGTGTAATTACGATTTCGAGGATAATTCGGTGATTTATGATTTCGGAGCATGTTAATGATTTACGGACTCAAGGGCATTTTAGTAATTTTATCGTCACGGGAGTTGTTAATTATGGATAAATGTTCGTTTCGAGTTATTGCATATATTTAGTCGGAATTCCGATTTACGGAGAATAATTATGTCGTTTCCTTGATTTAGGAGGATCCGCGAGCGAGAACTGGTCCGCGGACGTAGACGATAACCGACTGTGAACACCGTCACTGTGAGTGGAATATACGAAACTTATTTTTAGAGTTAATTATGATAGTAAAGCATGGTTGCGGAATAAGTATTTTTAAATGTGCTGATTTAATGATTTCTCGAAATGGATTTTATTCACTTGTTGATATTATATGAAAATGTTTGGTTAATAATTTTGCGTATCGATTTTGAATAAAGTGTGATATTATTTGAAAGTTAAGAAAAGTGGATTCAAATGTGGTATGATTTAAAATGTGGTAAAGAGGTATGTGAATATGAGTACAGTGATATAGATGAGGGGTAATAAGGGAGGCCCGCCAAACTGAGGGGTAATAAGGGAGGTGCGCGCTCTGATTGTAAGGAGGCCTTTGGGGCCCGTCTGAGTACACACAGAGGCTTTGGGCCGTGTGCTTGGGCGCTTTTGTCCTTTGGGGACTAGATTATGCATGCAGAGATATGATGAGATATGATTTTCAGATTTGTGAAATCGATATGATTTGGTGATATGATTTCTATGGTTGGTAATCTGATTTAAATATTTAATGATTTATTTCTGATTTCTCACTTATGGTTTAATGAAACCGTGTTTGGATATGCTTATTTCTTTTAAAGTAAAGATCAATTTTCAAACCTACTATCCACTCACTGATCTCACTGAGTTTTAAACTCACCCCGTTTTTATTATATTTTCCCCCCCTCACCAGGAGGTTGCAGGTACACCAGACCGACCCAGCGACTGTATATATTTTGAGTCTTGGCCACGTGATGGTGCTAGAGTATATAAATGTTTTTGTTGGGACATCTTGGTCATCTTGTTCTTTTGGGGTTGTATATTATATAACTACGTATTTTTGGTTGAGTATGTTGAGCACTGGAGTTTGTTGTATATTCATATTTGTACTTTGGGAGTGTTATATATATAAAGGAGACTCTGTCGAATTTTCAGCAGATTCTTTACGTATAATATTATTTTTAAGTCTGTTTTGATGTAACTAGATAGACTCGCCTGGGGGGTTTCGGGGCGGGTCGTTTCACTTAGTGGTTTAGTTAGTAGCTTAGCAAAGTTAGTTATACGGACGTGGATAGTTAGTTGCAACACGATTCAGTAGCTGTTAGCTGTGTGAACTTTCTCGATAGATTCTATAACAAATTCATGTATGTAGTCGTGTGTATGAATATCATTAGTTAGTTGTCATTTGTATGCTTCCAGTAATTGAATAATACAAAGATTTTCTTTCTTCATTTTCCTCTACTTTCTTGCTCACTTTCTCTGTAACCAAATAAAGCTTTACTCAAATTCAATCATGGTATTAGAGCCTGCAGCTAGTTCAAATCAAACCAGCAACTCTTACAATTTCATAACACCAATAAAACTTTATCAAAATAACTTCATTGCCTGGAGAACTCAAGTACTCACCTCAATCAAAGGCAACAGACTGGAAAGCTTCATTACTGGAGAAAACAAGTGTCCAGATCAGTATCTCAATCAGAATACAAATGCTGCTATCTCCTCAGTTGCTGGATCTGGATCAAGAATTGACAATCTAATATTCTCAACTTTGATCAGAACAAATCAGCTATTACTTAGCAGGATGACATCTTTAATTCAAGAAAATCTTCTCTCCTTTGTGATTCACTATGTTTCATCTCAAAAGCTATGGGACTCATTGACTCGTATGTTTGTTTTTCAAACTCAAGCTCGTATAATGCTTATTAAAATGCAATTACAAACTGCTAAAAAAGGATTTATTTCTATAAGTGCATATTTTGCTAAGATGAAGAGGTTAATAGATATACTTGCTATCACTAGAAAACTTGTTGAGCATGCTAATCTTGTTACATATATATTGACAGGATTATGAATCTCTAGTTACAAGCATATTAGCTAGAGGTGACAGTATGAATTTAGATGATCTGTATGCTTTATTATTGAGTCATGAGATGAGAATAGAATAGAAGAGAGGCAAACCTAATTCTAATGTTGTGCACAATCTAACTGCTAATTTTACTAAAAAAAAAATCAAGGGTCACCTAAGAATGTCTTTGGAAACCAGAAAGGCAATAGAAACTTTGATACTTTTAATAGTGGTATGTCAAGTTTATGACCAAACAGTATAACGGAAACAATTTCGATTCAATTATCTTTCAAATTTGCTTTATACTAGGGCATGGAGCACGTAAGTGGAAAAATAGGCACCTAGGCCTTTCACTAGACTTGGGAAAAGTTATAATGTACAGTTTGGCAACAAAAGCTATGGATATCAAGGAAATCTGTTGTTTCCAAATTCAAATTCTTCTTGTTCTTTCCTTGCTTCTATGTTGTATCATCTTGGTGCTAGCTCTTCAACTCCTACACTAGCAGTATTTAATTGCTATGATGGTGTATTTGACACTTGAGCAAGATTTGCTACTCTTTCTGCTCTGATTCTCTTTTCACTTGAAGTTATAAAAGATCCTTCTTGGTATATTGATAGTGGAGCCTCCACTGGTGTCACTAATAACCCAAGTATATTGTTTAACTCACAACCTTATATTGGTTCTGAACAACTGCTTGTTGGTGATGGTAACGGTTTGCAAATCACATATACTAGATCTGCTATACTTGACACTTTTACTCATGAGCCCCTTATATTGAATCATGTTCCTCACATTACCAAAAACTTATTGAGTATATCTAAATTACTCACTAATAATAATGTTGTTGTTGAATTTGTTGATAACATTTGCTACATTAAGGCCAGGAACACATGGATTATCTTACTTAAGAGAATTGCTCAGAAAGGCTTTTATCAAGTTCAAGCAGCATCTAATGAAGATAAATTTCAACATTCAACCTCAGCTTTCCTTTTTCACTCAACTCAAAACAAATCAGTGTCTCTTTTTGCTGATTTGTCTAGTTCTTGTGAATCAATTTATTCTCCTTTTTATCATTCCAGCCGTTGTTCAAAATGAATAATGAGGGTTGTACCTCAACTGCTATGACAGTTTCTTCAACTTCAATAAATTCAGGTTTGCTTTATAAAAGGCTAGGTCATCTAGCCATTCACGCACTTACGTGTGTCTTGAAAACTTGTAATCTATCTGCCGATATAAATAAAATTCATAAAATTAGTTTCTGTGATGCTTGTCAGTGTGGAAAGAGTCATCTTTAGCATTCTAACTCTATTAAATAAAAAATAACAAAACTTTTGCAACTCTTACATGTAGATCTTTGGGGTTCATCTTCAACTCCATCTACCAGGGTTATACTTATTACTTGTTAGTCCTAGATGATTACAGCAGGTTCACTCGGATTTTTCCCTTGATAGCCTAGTCTATTGCCTTAGAAGTTTTCACTACATTTAAGACCTTTATAGAACAACATTTACAAAAGAAAATAAAGATAGTGCAAACAGACTGGGTAGAGGAGTTTAGGTCATTTTCATCTCTACTCTTATACTCTAAGATATATTTAAGAAACCCATGTCCTCATATTCATAATCAAATTGGTAGAATTGAGAGGAAATATAGACATATAGTTGACATTAGTCTCACTTTATTGGCTCAAGCTAAACTCCTTATCTTTTGGTGAATGTATTTCATATATTAGTTTATCTTATTAATAGGTTGCCTACACATGTTCTTCACAATGAAACAACCTAGTTTAAACTTTTTCATCAAAAGCCTGACTATAGTTTGTTAAGAGTGTTTGGTTATTCTTACTTTTTATCTCAGGCCATATAATAAACATAAGCTTCAGTTTAGAACAGGAAGGTTGGTTTTCATAGGCTACAATCCTCATTATAAACGATAAGAATGTTTACACTTATCAGAGAGAGAATATATATATATATATATATAGATATAGATATATATTGTTGTATTTGATGAGTCCTCTTGTCTGTATAAACTAAGTATTGATTTCTCTTTTGTTTATCATATTTGTTCTCATTCCTCAATTCTAGTTTCACAATCTGGTGCTGATGATTCACATTCACCGAGACAAGCTTTCTCAGCATCCTCTATTGCAAGTAATTCGCAAGTGCGTTCACCTTCACAGGTAACTCCTTTATCTCATATTGACTTACTATTTGCTTCACCACTTACTCATTCTTTCCTAACTACTCCACAACATGATTAAAATGCATCCTTATCTCCTTCATCACCACCACATCTTCTTCCTCAACCTCAACCATATGGTCATTCTATGGAACTAGATCTAAGGCTAGAATGTTCAAGCCAAAAACTTATATAGCAGTACTGCTCAACACCCCATTAGAACCCACCTCAATAGCTCAAACATTAGCAGACCCAAAGTGGTTTAAGGCTATACAAAAAGAATTTACCTCCTTAAAAGCTAATCAAACTTGGACATTGGTTAAACCTTCTTCATCTGTCAAAGTTATAGGAAACAAATTGGTGTTTAGAATCAAATACAACTCAAATGGCAATATATCTTGATATAAAGCTAGATTTGTAACCAAGGGCTTCTCTCAAAATCAGGGGGTAGATTATAATGAAACTTTCAGCCTAGTTGTTAAACCTTCAACCATCAGACAACTTGATATGAGTAATGTCTTTCTCAATGGGTTTCTTGAGGAAGAAGTGTATATGTCACAACCAGAGGGTTTTATTGACTCGGCCAAGCCTCATCATATTTGTAAACTTAACAAAGCTCTTTATGGGTTAAAATAAGCTCCAAGAGCTTGGTTTGAAAGGTTTAAATCTGCAATAGTCAATCAGTGGCATTTCTTTAATTGCAAGTCAAATTCCTCTTTGTTTTATAAGTGGCATAACACTAATATATTGTTAGTTATGGTCTATGTTGATGACATTATAATTACTTGTTCAGATCCTTCTATGGGGCTTTAAATTATCAAAAACATGCAGCATATTTTTGCTCTGAAAGATTTGGGTGATCTTCATTATTCTCTAGGCATCCAAGTCTCTAAAGCAGCACAAGGTATTCATCTGTCACAAGCAAAGTACATTGCAAGTTTGTTAGCCAAGCACAATATGGACAAATACAGTCCTTGCTTCACGCCTATGGTTGCCTCTCATCATCTCACAAGACATTTTAGACCTATCATTGAAAATGCTTCACAATATAGGAGTATATTGGGGCATTGTAGTACATCACCCTTATTAAGCCTGAGATTGCATTTCATATTAATAAACTAAGTCAATTTCTTCCCAGTCCCTTAAATGAACATTAGAAAGCTTGCAACAGGTTACTCAGATACCTCAAAGGCACAATTCATTTTGGTTTAGAATTTTATTAGCATGGTACTATAGAGTTTAATTGATTCTCTCATGCTGACAGGGCTTGTGATAGCGAAGACAAAAAATCAGTTGCTGGTTATATTGTGTGGTCATCTATAAAACAATTCATCTAAAAAACAACATTTTGTTTCTAGATCAAGTGATGAATTAGAATATCAAGCGCTTGCTTTGGCTACTGCAAAGGTTATATGGATACAAGCTTTGTTGTCAAAATTGCATTTCAAAATGTTCACAATGCCTATCTTACGATGTGATTATCAAGGTGTAATTGCCTTAGCTAATAACCCAGTGTATCATGCAAAAACTAAGCATGTTGAACTTGACATTCACTTTGTAAGGGAGAAGGTAACAAAAAAAACTTAGCATTCATTTTATTCCTAGTGATGATCAAATAGCAGACATTCTCACTAAAGCTCTTCCTTATGGTCAGTTCCATTATCTAAGATGCAAGCTAAATGTTCTTTCAAGATCATTTAGCTTAAAGAGAATGTTAAGATATGTAGTGACGGTGATACAAAGTATGATGAAACACAAAGCATGATAAGCTTAGTGGTTTAGTCAGTAGTTTAGCAAAGTTAGTTATACTGACTTGGATATTTAGTTACAACAAGATTCAGTAGTTGTTAACTCTGTGAACTTTCTACATAGATTCTATAAAAAATTCATGTATGTAATTGTGTGTATAAATATCATTAGTTGTCCTTTTGTATGCTTCCTGAAATTGAATGATACAAAGATTTTCTTTCTTCATTTTCCTTCACTTTCTTGCTCACTTTCTTTGTAACAAACAAAGTTTTACTCAAATTCAATCAGTTTCCATTTCATTCAAGCCTAAGGACGTCAAGAAGTAAGATTTATTATGTGTCCACCATGGCCCCTGCTGTACCCTTCTTTATTCTTCAATAAACTTCCTCATTCCGCCAAGTTTATTTAAGAAAATAATATATAGAGAGAGAGATCATTTCACAAAAATATTCAAAAAGAATGAGAGCATGGTTAATTAAATTGATCAGGAAAATATTTTTATCATTTCTAATTAGATAAATTAATCAACATATAGAAACATAATAGTTTTATTTCATAATTAAGGAAGACAAAGCACATGCACAAAAGTCAACCCTTGCATGATTGAGATAGGTAGTAACAATATCCATCCTTTTATTTAATAAACATAACACAAAAGTGTAATATTGCATATACTAAACCAATGTGGTCAAGATTCCTCCGGTATTGAGGGACCCTAAGAAGATCAAGATTATCAATCACAAACTCATCATCAACAACACTAATTATATATTACGTGAATCCTCCCTAAAAAGGTGCTATGGCAAGTCCCTTGAACCAATTGTTCTTACCCAAAAATTCACATTAGAAAACTTAATTTTTCATAAATGCATATATGAAATAAGAATAGTAAATGATATTCAATTGAACGTGGCCTATGTACAAACCTACGCAATGAGTTTCCATAATGATCAAATCAGAAAGGGAAAAGATCTGCTAGCTTCGGGTAAACAGTAATCAAAACACAAATGTAGTTGAGCTTGAGCGCGTCCTTATTTCTAGTTTGATACTATATATATAGATTCAAGCAGCCAACAATAAAGATAATTGATCAACTGCTGAAGTTTTATTGTATATCAATAGTTAAGATTAAGGGCTACGGTTAAATTGCATGTGCGATGCGTAGGAGCATGCATGAATGCACAGAAAAAAAAAAACACTACAACAAAAAAGGGCTTTAGCGACGAACCATTTCGTCGCTAAAACATGCAATTTTTGTCCCTAAAGGTTATAGCGACAAAAAAATTTTCGTCACCCTTTTGTTGCCATAGGAACGTCGCGTTAGGCCTTTGGTGTCGAACTTTCAAATTTCATCGCTAAAAGTACTTTTAGCGACGAATCATGTTTTGTCGCCAAAAGTACTTTGAGCGACGAAAACGTTTGCGTCGCTAAAAGTATACATTTAGCGACAAAT
Organism: Citrus sinensis; assembly: GCF_022201045.2. Lineage (NCBI taxonomy): Eukaryota > Viridiplantae > Streptophyta > Magnoliopsida > Sapindales > Rutaceae > Citrus > Citrus sinensis. Next base: position 6,150,794 of record NC_068560.1, read on the forward strand.
ATTGATCTTCGTTCCTAAAAGTACTTTTAACGATGAAAACTATTTCGTCGCTAAAAGGTATCATTTTCCTCTCATTTATTTATTATTACTATTGTTAAAATATTATTATTTTTAATATTAAATTACAATGACAATTAACATCATAATGATAAAAACAGAATTAATTAATTTAAAAACAATTATTATTATTGATGAATAATACAAAAATAATTACAAAATTTAATATCTCTTTTTTGAAAGAAAATTGTTACAAATGAATATAAATTTCTTAGTTTCTTCATCTTGATGTAATTGGTCTTCAATATTCCCTACAAATAAACACACAATAATTAGTTAACATAATAAACACAAATTAATAATAATATACGTTAGAATAAATAAGATTAGTAAAAAAAAAATTACACCAAGTTCAAAATAAAAGAGAAAAGAAGTAGAGATTAAATTAGAAAATAAGAATTATACATTTAGAGATGAGAGAATTAAAGAATAAAAGTAAGGGAATGAGAGAATGAGAGAATGAGAGAATGAAAGAATGAAAGAAAGAATGAAAAAAAAAATGAAGTAAATGGTATATAAATAGGTTAAAGGAGTTTTTAGTTACGAAATTTAAAATTTATCGCTAAAACTTAATTTTGGCGGAAAATAACCCGGCAAAATTTTTTAAATTTTGACATTTTTTAGCGACGAAATGTTTCGTCGCCAAAAGTGATTTTCGTCGCTAAAAGCACACATTCAGCGACGAAATTCAATTTCATCGCTAAAGGTCTTAAATTTTGGCGCAAAATCATCCGCCAAATTTTTTTTAAAATTTCACAATTTCTAGTAACAAAAATATATTTCGTCGCAAAAATTAGTTTTAGAGACGAATTTTTTTTCTCACTAAAACATGGCTATTTAGGATATCAAGGAGTTGTAGCGACAAATTCTATTCGTTGCTAAAACTATTTGTTGCGACGAAATATATTTTCGTCGCTAAAACATGATCTTTTGAGATATCAAAGAGTTTTAGTGACGAAATTTATTCGTCGCTAAAACTACTTTTGGCGACGAACAGATTTTGTCGCTAAAACTATTTTTAGCGACGAAAACTATTCGTCGTAATATATTAAATTTTCATCGCTAAAGGTTTTGGCACCAACATATTTTTAGCCGCTTAAGTTTTTGGCAACAAAACTAATTTTTGGTCGCTATATGTACTCTTTAGCGACGAAATTTTCGTTGTTAAAAATAATAATTAAATATTATTTTTTCTAGTATGACTTTAGCGACAAAAGTTCTTTTGTATCGCTAAAAGGTACCTTCAGCGATGAAAATAGTTTCGTCGCTAAAGACCAATATTCTTGTAGTGAAAATAATAATAACTGAGAAAGTAAAAAGAGAAATTGATTCGGTAACCAACTGCTGCATTTTGTACAAATTTTGATTTTGTGGATTTAAATTAGTCACCCTTTTTGATGTGTGGTAATTAATTATGCGTATCCAGTTTTATAGTTGAGAAACTTTACACGATTCTCTGGTCGATCCTCTTATTCTTCATGTATATAAAAATAGTAGGAGCTTATATATACACATGGCTTTCATACAATTCTCAATACCATTTACAGGGATTCTAATTGGTTTATAAATTATGGACAACATCAACAAGAAATCGCTTCACGTAGGTGATTAATTATATACATGTAAATGTTATCTAAGCATAAAATGATAGATGTTGTAATTATGTTATTTTAAGCCAGGGATGTATCTAGCATAGGACCAGGTGCGGCACGGGCCCCAGCCGGCTTTTGAATTTTTTTTTATGATATATATATATATAGCCTCAACTGAATTATAAAATTATGAAAGTGCTATAGTTAATTTTAAAACTAATTTTGTGTAATTATTTATTCTTTCAACATTGATTCTAATTCTAATCTTTTATTTTTCCAATTGACTTGTATCTAGTTTTAAAATCCCTAATTTTATCATGCACATGCAATTTAACCATAGACCTTAGTCTTAACTATTTATGTACAATAAAACATGAGCCATTGGTCAATTGTGTAGCCGGAGCCAGGTTGTGTTTTATAGAATGTGAATGATTTCTCTTGCAAACAAATAAATTAAACACAATTAATGTTCACAAGTATCACTCAACAACTAAGAGTATGTATGGGTTATAGTCTTTACATCATGACGAAAATTATATGTCATGAAGATCTTTTATTTCTAATTGTGTTGTGCTTTTAAGACACGTGAGCGTAAAATTCTATGGCTGGCTAGGCCCGCGAGCATGTCGTGTCGTGCCTCGTGTCCCCCAAAAACGTGCTCGTGTCGTGCCATGCTCGTGGCATGCCGTGCTCATGTCGTGTCGTGCCCGTGTCGTGCTCGTGTCGTGTCGTGCTCGTGTCGTGCCCGTGTCATGCTGTGCTCGTGCCGTGTCCGTATCGCTCAGATCATTGGGCATCTTTAGTTTTTTTTTTTTTATTGTGTTGTTGTGTTATTAGGAGATTAAAATGGTGTTATAAAATGTATGTAACTTATGGTGCGTGAGGGGACATGTATCCTGATCTCGTTGACGAGACTGTATTGCAAGCCCCAAGGTCCCACCAACGAGATCAGGACATGTCCCTTCACACACCATAAGATTTGAGACGGAGCACTTCAGATTAATCCTCTTATCTTGTTGAGATTTGCCAAGATTATGGACAGTTGTCCTGCTACAGTAATGGATGAAATTTGATAGTCAACTTTCTCTTATAAGTAATTTCCTTTTCTATTGTGTACAACTAGCAATCAATCCCTTCTTTTTAGCCTTTAGTTAGCTGACACTTTTGTATATAAATGGTGTATAACAATAATAATAAAAAGACGATCTTTTCCCTTTTTTCACATGGTATCAGAGCATTATGCTCTTGGGAAAATATTTTTTTAGCTTTCCTTTAGTCACAAATGACGAAAGCTACTTCATCGAAAACAGAAACCAATGTTATTATCGATCCTTCAGATCCATTTTATCTTCATTGCTCGGATCATCCAGGAATTAGTTTGGTCACCAAGCCATTGAATGGTGATAATTATGCCACTTGGAGTCGGTCAATGAGTATTGCTCTAAGTACGAAAAACAAAACAGGTTTCGTTGACGATTCAATCGATAAGCCACCATCAGCCGATGAAAAACATGCCTTATGGTAAAGATGTAATGATATAGTATTATCTTGGATCCTTAATTCTATTGATCCTAATCTTGGTGATAGTGTATTGTATACAGAATCTGCAGCAGAGGTATGAGCCGATCTAAAGGAGAGATTTTCCCAAAATAATGCCCCAAGGATCTTTCAAATTGAAAGAGACATTGCTTTTTTACATCAAGGGACCATGTATGTGGCAGCATATTACTCTAAACTGAAGGGCTTGTGGGATGAGCTCTCATCTTACAATGACATGCCTATTTGCAGCTGTGGGGCAATTAAGGGAAGTGAAGAACAAGAACAACGAGAGAAGGTAATGCAATTCCTTATGGGTTTAAATTATACATATTCTGCTATACGTGGTCAAATTCTCCTTATACAACCACTTCCTACCATTAGAAAAATTTATAATTTGATTCTCCAAGAAGAAAAACAACGTGATGTGGCTGTGTCTAGAGAAATCTTATTGGCAGCAACACAAATCAGCAACAATGATAGTAGTTCGTATAACAAAGGGAGAGGAAAATTGCATTGCAGCCACTGCAACAGAGATACCATACAGTTGAGAAGTGTTTTCACTTGCATGGCTTCCCCCTTAGTCACAAATTTCACAAGAAGTGTGAGAAATCTGGAAATAAATCAGGGCCTACAGTTAACAACTCACAACCTGAAACGCCAAGTTTCACGCAAGAGTAATACCAACAAATCATGGCTCTCTTGAATAACGGTAATGCTCAACCTAAGGCAAATATAGCAGGTCAGCTTTCCCTTTTTTGTCTTTCATCCCATATTAGCTCATCTCATTCGAATAAATGGGTAATAGATAGTGGTGCAACTCACCATATCACATCTACTCTTGATTTGTTATCTGAAGTAAGTCCATCTCCACACACCTCTGTTACACTACCCAACGAAAACAAGGTTCAAATAGACTCAATAGGCTCAACCAACTTTGCTTCTGATTTTTCTCACTCAAATGTTTTCCATGTACCCTCGTTCTGTGTCAACTTGTTGTCTGTTAGCAAAATGACAAAGTCCTTGAATTGTTCAATCACTTTTTTTGCTAGCTTTTGCATCTTACAGGACTTGGCAACGAAGAGGATGATTGGTCTGGGGAGACAACATAACGGTCTTTATTATTTCTCTGCAAATATTACACATTCGCCTAATTTGCTCACTCCTCAAGTCAACCAGACATCTTCACAACCAAATTTGTGGCACAAATGTCTCGGACACCCTTCCATCCAACCAATGAAACACCTTGTAGATTTAGTACCAGAAATTTCTCTCTCTTCAAATAAAGTTTGTGATATTTTCCCTTTGGCTAAACAAACAAGGTTACCTTTTGGTTTAAGTATTATTTCTACTAAAAAACCTTTTAAGTTAATTCATTGTGATATTTAGGGACCTTTTCGAGTTTGTTCTCTTTCAAGTGCTTATTATTTTTTGACTGTTGTGGATGATTACCCCAGACATAGATGGATTTATCCTATGCGGTTTAAATTAGACACACAAAATTTTTTAAAATCTTTCTGTGCTTTTGTTTTTACACAATTCAATCATAAAGTTAAAAGGTTTCACACAGATAATGGCAAAGAGTTTACTTCCATGCATAACTTCTTTAAGGATGAAGGAATCCTTTATGAGCATAGTTGTGTTTCCACACCTCAACAAAATGGTGTAGTAGAACGCAAACATCGACATATTCTGAATGTAGCCCGAGCCTTGAGATTTCAATCTCATTTGCCTTTAACCTTTTGGGGCGAAAGTGTTCTTACTGCAGTTTATCTTATTAATCGCATACATACACCCTTACTTTCTAGAAAAACGCCATTTGAAATTCTACATAAAAAGCCACCTACTTACGACCATTTCCGTGTGTTTGGATGTTTATGTTTTGCTACCAATGTCGAACCTCAACATAAGTTTGATCATCGTGCCCGCAAATGCATTTTTGTTGGATATCCATCAGGTCAAAAGGCTTACAAAGTTTATGATCTAAAAACTAAGAAAATTTTTTCTAGTCGAGATATTATTTTTCATGAGAATGTATTCCCTTTCACAGACTCCAAATGTGATATCAATCATAATTTACAAGTTTTACCTTTATCTATACCAGACCATGATACTCAGTTAATTCCCATCGTTCCACAAGAGGACAATACATCTTTATCCGATGAATCTCAACATGTACCTTTATATAACCAGCCCACTCAACCTACGCTAAGAAGATCTGATCGAATTCGACAACCTTCCACTTGGCTCCGTGACTTTCATTGCTCACAAGCCACTCTGTTGTCCCCCAGCTCAATGTCATCTTCTATGCTTCAGTCTCGGCAAGGTACACGTTATCCTTTAGTTAATTTTGTCTCTTATAATAATCTTTCCTCTTCTCATCGCTCCTTTGTTGCATCTATCTCTAGTTCTGTTGAACCTAACACATTTGCCCAGGCTGAGCATGATCCCAAGTGGCGTAAGGCCATGAATTTGGAAATCGAAGCTCTTGAAGCCAATGGTACTTGGACTCTTACTACATTGCCCAAATGGAAGAAACCAATTGGTTGCAAGTGGGTCTATAAAATAAAGTATCGTTCTGATGGCACAATAGAACGATACAAAGCTCGATTGGTAGCTAAGGGATACACTCAAATTGAAGGGATGGATTATCAAGAAACATTTTTCCCAGTTGCCAAACTTATTACTGTGCATTACATTTTGGCTATTGTTACTGCTAGAAATTGGACTCTCCATCAATTAGATGTTCAAAATGCCTTCCTTCATGGTGATCTAGCTGAAGAGATATACATGCTTCCGCCACCAGGTTATAGTCGATAGGAGGAGAACTTGGTTTGTCGACTTAATAAGTCACTATGGATTGAAGCAAGCTTCACGTAATTGATATTCCAAGTTTTCTTGTGCCATTCGCTAAGCTTGCTTCAAGCAATCTATGGCTGACTACTCTCTTTTTACTAGAGTGCATGGAGACTCATTCACAGCAGTATTGATTTACATTGATGACATGATAATAACAGGCAATAATCCAGTGGCAATAACAACTCTAAAAAATTTCCTTGATGAACATTTTAGAATCAAGGATCTTGGAAAGCTAAAGTATTTTTTAGGAATAGAGGTGGCTCGTTCCAAGAAAGGCATTTGCATCTCCCAGAGTAAATATGTATTAGATATACTTGATGATATGGGACTCTTGGGAGCAGCACCAGCTTCTTTTCCTATGGAACAAAACTTAAAGCTTACGCTATCAAGTGGTGACCTTCTCAAAGACCCATCAAAGTATAGAAGACTTGTTGGCCGTCTCATTTACCTCACAATCACAAGGCCTGATATTAATTATTCTGTACATCTTCTTAGTCAGTTTATGAATCAACCTCGCAAGCCACATTTAGATGCAGCAATTCAAGTCCTTCGATACTTGAAAGGAACACCGGGACAATGACTATTTTTTCCAGCAGAAAATAATTTGAAGTTAACATGTTATGGTGATGCAGATTGGGGAAGTTGTCCTACCACAAGGAGATCAGTTACTGGATACTACGTATTTCTTGGTCCTTCCCTCATCTCTTGGAAAACCAAAAAACAAACAGCGGTTTCACGGTCTTCAACAGAAGCAAAATATAGAGCCATGGCAGCCATTACTTGTGAGGTCACTTGGTTGAGATACCTCTTCAAAGATTTGCAAGTTAATTTTGTGATCCTTGTTAAGCTCTATTGTGATAACCAAGCAGCATTACACATCGCAGTAAATCTAGTGTTTCATGAACGAACAAAACATATTGAGATGGATTGTCGCGTGGTCAGAGAAAAGATTCAATCATTCTTTGTCTTTCTTAATGAATGACACTATCGTGTATCAATGTGTTATTTATCTTAGTCCAACAATAAAGATAAAATCATGTGGTTAGAGATGGAGAAGTTACCTACAAACCCGCAAACTCGCCCACAAAAACCCACTTATTTCGCATAATTTTGTAGGTTACAAGTAGGTTTGGGATTTCAAATTTAAACCCACTGCGGGTTGCGAGTGAGTTTGGTATTGAGAAAAAAATTGCAGAATACTTGCACAGGTATCTGCCGCCAACCCGCATTTTTTATTTTAATTATTTATGTTTTTAATGTTAATCATAAAAATTATATTATAAAAATCTAATCATAAACATAAGTATATAAATATAACATAAGTAAATGTGTGTGTGTTTGTGTGTGTGTGTGTGTTAAGATCAATGCAACAAGCTTTTAATAAGTAGAAATTTTATAATTTTTAAGTTTAATATTACTAATATTTTGTTTTTAATTTGATTTATTTTTGTTTGTTTTGCTTTAATGACTTGAAGCTAATGATTGCTTTCTAAAGTTTAGTTTCTATTTGTCTATACAAAACCTTACCTATTAATATTGTTGACAGTATTTCTATATTGATTAAAAGATTAAGAAAGACCTTGATATTAGTGACGACAATTTACCTATAACAAAAATATTTTGTATTAAAATAATATATTTGTGTATTTATTTTAATGTTGAAGGTTTAATTTCTTATTTACATTGATGAAATTCAAAATTGAATATTATATGCAGATTTATTAGGCATTATTATAAATTTATATCTTAAATTATATAATTTAAGATTTTATGTATTATCACAAATATTTTTAATATTTGTGATTTTAAATAAGAAAATTAGCAAAAAATCAGTTGCAAGTTGCAAGTGAGTTCAGTAATTGTTAAAACCCGCAGCAGACGGACTTTTAAAAATAAAATAAAAAATCTGCTACAGGTTACAGGCAAGTTTGATAATTTAAATTTCTTTGTAAGTAGTGGTTTGGTAATAGAAAACTCACTGCAGGTAGTACCCATTACCATTCCTACATGTGCTATTATGCAAATAAGTTTTTAATTAATTATGCCATCTTTCTTTTTCATTATTTTTGTGAAGTGAACTCCAATATTACTAATTAAGAATGTTTATGTTTCTTAAATGGCGTATCATATATCGTGATAATTTGCAATATAATATTCTTTTTATATCTAGAAGCATGTCCTTTATAGATTTCTCTCTTTTGAATACAACTCATCAAAGAATACTATCAAAGTCGAAAAGAAAAATTAAAATTAAAAGACAATCGCAAGATATAATTTTCATCATGCTGTATAGGTTATAACCTATATATACTCTTAATTGGTGAGTGATACATGCAAGCATTAATAATGTTTAATTTATCTGTTTGCATAACAGATCATTGGCATTCTATAAAACATAAACTGGCTCAGGCTCCACAATTAAATCTACTGGTTGCAAAATTTCAATTACAATGGGCATTTACCTATTAGTTAGCTGCGAAACATAGAAAATCATAGGAAATTATTAGTTGAAATCAGACAGGCTTTTAATTTTTTTGTAGTGAAGAATGATGCAACATGCCCTTGGAATCACCCAACTGAACTCTTTGATTTTAGATTTTAAATTAACACATTTTAAACATAAAGCAAAATGATATTTCGATTGATGTTAGTTTGTTAGACATGGATTATGCAAATTAGAAGAATAACATAAACGTTGAAGCATATACTAAGATAATCTTCTTCTTCTTTGCAAAAGGAATTTCCTTTAAATTGAAACCATATTTTAGCTTTGAAGTGCGGGTAAAAAGTAATAAGCAAGCCTGGTCCAACTTAAAGGTAGCAAAATGGAGTCACGGCAAAATTACATGACAAGGACACGATTTTTCTGTATTCATGTTGATAAATATTAGTACGATTAAAAAACAGATTAACACGTCACGACATGATGAATAAGAGTGTTATATTTATATTGGACTACTTCAACATGATTATACGTTTATGATACGAATATATATAAATCAATTAATATGCAGTAATATTATTTAAAAAATAACTAATATTATATATTTGTATTGTATCCATATTATGTTATAAATTTATTGATGTCATATTGATTTATTTATGACTTATTTTGAACGATAATATTTGACATATTTGCTATATTTAAATTGAGATTTGGTAACAGGCATGATGGATATATGGAATAAGAAAGGTTTGAAGACATGGATTAGAACGGCTACTCCGTTCCAGAAAATAAATAAATAACGTTGGCGTAAAGATATTTGCTTGCGCTAAGCCTCAAAAACATTTGTTTAGGCTCACAAAGTATGACCAACACAAACCCAAGAATGGTTAAGGGGAAAATTAATGGAAGAGGACAATTCACGATAAATTAAACAGAGAATTTATTAGCTAATTGACCATGTGCCACCATTTAATTTGCAGTGTTCAAGTTAAAGAGAGATTATCGGTTTTTTTCCTTACTGAGATTAATATCTATCACTTACATTTTATTGTTTTTATAATACCCAATAAACCCTCTTGCACTATAAATTTCCATAAACTTATTAAGAAATGTGTGTGTAACCACATGCATCATCAAAGACATGAAAAAGCAAGCAGTACGAACCACCTGTTGAGAAGCTGCATGCCAAGGAGCAGTAAGCTGACCATTTTCGAGACGAAGAATAGCAAGCATTGAACCACTCTCTAGACGAATTTAGTTTTGTTCCAACTTCAGATATTTGGAACCGAAACTGGAATTAACAACCAAGAAAATAGGATTACCTTAAAACAACCAGCGATTTAATTATACCGAAGCAGCCATTAGACTTGTAACTCAAAAGTTCAAACCTTCCTGATGATCCTTTCCCTCTCTTCACAAAATAGAGGTGTTATTTTGTGAAAGTAAATTTAAGGGATAATCTCAGTAAATTTGTAGACTATACTCTAAATATATACGTATTTAGATATGACGATCATCAAACCAATACGCACCAATAGCGTATTGACACATTAATTTATACAAGAACAAAACAAAAAATGCGTATAAGAATATTCTAGCCGTATAATTATTGTTGCTTTTTACATAATTACAAATTTAGAAGAATTGAGTTTGTGAAACCACTAGTACTTTTTTATAATCATTTCTAAAATTGAATTTTTTTTATTATTTACAGAGATTGAACAACTAGCCTTATTTAACTTTTTAAACACAAATATATAACTCGCACATATATATTTTGTAAAAATTGTTTTAAAAAATGAGACTACTTTCATAACTTAAATGCATGATACATGAAATCAGAGGAAAAAAAAAAGGGGGGAATTTCTGCATTTTATATAGTGTGGGATAGAATTATTTACAGCATTGTATTTACGGAAACCCCCATTGAAAATTTCTTCATAGAATCGTCCCATACAAACACACAATTAAATTAATTCAAAATACAATACAATGAAAACACCATTTTCATTCTCATTTTTGTTATGCGAAAATACTAATCAGTAACAATTAATACTGAACACGCCACACGTGATATATCATAATCTTGGCCGTTTCCATTTCTCATTCTTATTTCTATAATTTACTTTTTATTTTTTAATCTATAATTTGAGCTTATCGTGTCGTATTTGGTCATATCCAAATATTATCGTTACACTGTTGGTAATATAAACCCTAACCTCTTAAAATTGAGGAGTTTGGGTTCCTACTTCCTATTAACTGTTCATATAATTGAACCATAACAAAGTTCTCCTAAAAAACTCAAAGGCCATTGTGACATCAACCTAGAGAACATTAATGAACAAGAACGTTATCGATGAAAAATTCGGCCAGCCAACAAGAAAAAGTGAACTTAACCCCCAAATGAAAAAGCTGTTATTTGATTTCTTTTCAACCGGAGCTTCATCAAAGACTGTGTACTTTAACTCTGATTGAGTAATTTGCTCAGTTTTTGCATACCCACCATAAGCTGACAGAGACGCGCTCATCTCCTGTCATGCATAATAATTGACTTCACGATTATTTTTGAATTCGTGACCAAGTTACGATGCAGTTCGTATTAGACACAAAACAAGTACGAAAGAAACAATAAGTGAATTAGAAAATGAATTATTTATACCCCTATGAATCAGAAAAACAGGAAATATGTACCCCCATAAAATATGTCAGGTCAGCTATAATTTGAACGAAGACTTATATGCATACCTTGGTGTCCATAAATTATTTTTGGGGTTTGTCTTCTTCTAACAACAACTGGATCATAGACTTGACAACCTCATTATTTGCAATGGTTGAATTCTGTATTAAAGAGGTGAAAGAAAAGGGAAAAGAGAATATTTATCTTTCGCCATACGGTTGTGATGTCAAGCAAACAATTGAACAGGTGAGAACAAAAGATAGTTACTGCACTTTTATTCATACTATATGGAAATGGAAGAATTGTATACAATGAAAAACCATTGAAAGCCTGTAACTACAGGAAACCACTTGATGATATTATTTTTATTTTAATAAATTGGGCATGGTATCATTATAATGCCGAAGCCCCAATGCAAGGTAATTTATCACCATAAATTGCAAAAGAAACAGGCAAAAAAAAAAAAAAAAAAAAAAACACTCTGATAAGAAGATTATAAGTGTTATAAGGATACCTGTGGGTTTCTAATCATTTGTCTCAAAATAGAATGAAGAGTTAATCGTAGTTCCTTAAACAAGACAGCAATTTGGGCAGGTGCCGTCACCTTTAACCAACCATCTATTGTGACCTGTCCGGTCTGCAAAGCAAATCATAATTAAAAATTTGAAACAATAAAAGACATTTGGAAGCTTAGATGTTTTCAAATTCTTCTCTCATCTCAGCTTTGCTGGGCCATATAGTTTACTTTTATTAGATGGATGAATCATGATCAAAAAGTGTTGAATGAATAGTTTATAATTGGAAGCAAATCCTGGAACGCATCACATTATCCAGAATCCTAAAGATTTTAGGTAAGGAACCACAGAGTAGAAAAAATTAGTAGAACAAATCATACTCAATGACTCCAAATTCCTCTAAGAGCATAAGATGACTTTATACTGTGAGCTTGGTTATGTATTTTAAAACTCCTAACTGTTGCAATGTGTGAATCTGTTCGTTACGTCAAAACAGTAGTGATCTACGACCTTATACAAACACTAAGCACAAGAATCTAATCTTCTAAAAGCATAAACTGGACAAAGTGGATGGCACAAGTATGTAAGAAATCATGAAACAATTGGCAGCATCATTGGTCCATATGGGAAAACAACATCGCTTACACGTCTTTCTACAGAATAGACTTTTTATAAGCAAATGATAGCATAACAACATGTAATTTATAGGTGGCAGTAGAAAGAATAGATACCTGATGCTGAACGTTAATGGAACCTCCGAACAACAAAATAGAGAATGGAGAGACAATGGTAGTATCTCGCAGAAATACTTTATTGGTTTCAACCTGGAAACAAACAAAATTCAAAGATGATTTATATTTGTAAACTGTAATCACTTTACAGTCACTATTCAACATCCATTGGCCATTCCTATTGCTTAAGAACTTGTGTAAGGGAGAAAAGAGGCTTCACACGGGTTGCATTAAACTGTGATTATGGGATTCAGAAGTTGAATTAGTTCTACCATTGATGTAGCACGGGACAGACAAATTCCATATTTATTCACTCTAGTCGATTATCTCCCATCATTTCTATCCTTTTAAAAGTGGAAGTTTGCAAATGCTTAGATACCTTCACATCAGGTAATATTGCCCATCATACACAGCTCATTATAACAATACATCAAAAACATAAATTAAACATGACACCGTTTTATTTTGTTTACATCATTTTTCCCTTCTTAGCAAAAGTAATTTGCTTACCATACTATGTTCTTAAGAGGACAGGAAGAAGAAGTTAACAGAACCATGCCTAATTTTTTCCAATTCCAACTTCCTTATACCAATATGCTGATTCATATTGTGTCATAGAAACCAACTCAATAATTCCAAATGGAATGGTAGTGACAACATAGGTGATATGGCTGGTACAATGACTATTAAATCATTACACAGAGTGGGCAAGTATATTGAAAAATTAATTCTCCAACCAATAAATTGTTAAACAATCATTTACTAACTTCAGTTCTTGTTTTTGTTATCAGTAAATTTGATTAGCCACATATCTATAAAAAGAATGACAATAAACAGGTATAGATGGCTTAAATAGCACCAATTTATCAGCCAGCAAGCTACCGCATATGTAGACCAAAGGTAACTCGGTAAGTGGCTAGCAACTTAATATAATGGAAGTGACCAAATTCACAACTCTCAAGCAACAGAACAAGAACAATGAGACTATAAAATAGAATATCCATAGACCGAAGCATGCATACCTTTTCCAGGAAGACTAGGAATGGATGCTCGAATGATTTCAACTGACTGTTTATTGAAGAAGGGTGTATGTGAACCTCTCTTCTTCCATCATACCAGACTGGATGAGCCTTCGCTGCGGAATTAGAGGACTTTCTAAGGTTGCTAAGAGCAGCTCCAGCAACTCCTTGCTCAGTGGCAGCCACATTAGGGTACAGACCAGCACATAGTATTGCCTACAAAAGAGCAATTCAGGAACTATCTCTATCGCAAGGGTCGTCATGATTAATTGGAACATATATGTTAGATACAATTCGATTGACATTTCATATCACAGCACCATAATATGCCAAATAAGAAAAAACATTTCAAATTAGAGAGCCTAGTACAAAACCATATGATATAAAATACAAAAAGAAATGAATAATTTATCTGCAAGACATGATAAGTAACAACGAACAAGTTCCCAGTTAATTCCTTTGGAAAGAAACATAGATGAAAATCTACATCTACAAGCAAGTTGACAGATCAACTCCATAAAAATTTTCCAAAATTGCTTAGCATTCAATCACTTCCATCTTGCGTCAACTACTAAATATCATGGGTTTCCACAATGTATGCAGAATAGCACCAATGATTAAGCACAAAAGTTCCAAGATCTTTTGCAAAGGTTTACATGTAAACATAAGCAGACCTCCTTCAAATAGACCTTCATGGTTGCTCATGAAATTTAAAAATTGATGAAGAGAAATTAAAATCCAACTATGTAATGACAACTCAACAGACACCAGTATAACAACATATCACTTGATGAGTAACATGAACAATTAACTTATATAATGAAGAAACCTGTGTAAGCAACCATATAACAATCAAAAGCAACATTGGTCTTACCTTCACAATAGAGGAATGATTTGCATACATATTGAACATTTGTGATTCATCAGAAAACCAACTGTCAAGGTCGTCCTTCTTTTTACCCCCAGTCTGAGCCAAGAAAGCATATATTGGTCAAGAAATTGAACAAAATAAATGTCAAAAGTAATAAAAGAAAATAATCAATACTCTTGTCTGTAAAATACGAGAGACATAACAGCTCCAACCCAAAAAGCAAACAGCAAAGGAAATCTTCAGATAAACCCAGAACTCCACCCCATTTAAGATTGAATAAAGAAAACATATGTATCTTCGAATTATTTAAAAACCAGGACCAAAAGCAAGCACAATAAACTTCTTGGAGTTCCATAAACTTGGACATTTTTTGGTTTACCTACTCACTATTCCAAAAGTCTTTTTCTGATTTTTGCCATTGCGACATAGTACATTTGGTAATCTTGTCATTACACTTTATCTTCTGTTTTGGGAAAAACAACATTGCAAAGAATCTGCTGAAAAGCTGTAGAGAAATTCATAGCACTTCTTAATAAAGGCTGCAAATTCATGAATACTTCCAAGAAGTTTCGAAAATAAACAATTTTAATGTACGACAGAACAATTTTTTCACTTTCAAGGCTGGAAAGAATTTTAGATGCCAACATGGTGCTTTATTGTCTGCAATCCCAATTCCTCTGTCTTAAAACCCTAAAATGGGGAACCCAATAAACCACAGCCTAAAACTTTCTTCTACAATCCAAACCTAGTCCATGATTAAGCCAAAGAACGAATTCAAACTCGTATCTTAAAACTCGTCTCTTATCAAAAGTTTTCTGTACAGAAAAAAATACAGTTTAAAAAGCAGATATAAATGCAGATATAAACCATGCAATTTTGATAGGACAGGCTTTACAAAGTTGATCCAAATTCAGTTCCATTGATCAGAAACAATATAACAATTGGTAGAGTTCATGAGTGGCACAAACTCATGCATAAATCAACGAAGAAAGTCATAACACCTGATTTTTGTTTGGAAGATTAATCAGTCCAATGTCTGCCAGCAATGTTCCAAACTGTATCCTCATATCTCTGTGAATGTGAGAAAAATTGTCAGAAAACTGAAAAAGGTTGACTAATTTGAAAATTGAAACAACAAACTGATTCATTGAACAGTCAACTCACATTCATCAAATTACTCTTAATAACACATGCCAGGTTATCCTTAGACATGATTCTGTGAACATAAATTGACAGGCAAGCAATAATTTCTAGTGCATTGACCAACTTTCTTTTTGACAACAAAATGTTCTATTATCTCTATATGGATGCAATTCTGCAATGAACAACCAATTGAATGATTTTCAGACTTTGAAGTGATAACTCAGTTATTTACAATGTACCAAATCACATCCGTTTAAGCCAACTGATAACATCCATATTTACACCACCAAGAATTTTAAAAATTCTTACAAAAGAAATCCAAGAGACAAAGCACTAATGCATCATATCAAGTTGATAAGTAGGTTTAGACATGATATTTTCAGAAAAGACTAATGAACCAACCATGTTTGACATCATAGCTATTTCCTTCTAGGAAACCCGACTTCATTAAACAGAATCTCATAGGTTCTGGTGTCTATTTTCAAGCACTCAACAACCAACATTTCGCTGGGAAGAATATGAAACATAATTTCTTGCAAGTGATGGGTTATCCATCGAAGCAAATGCGCCATAAGCCACAACATTCAGAAGTTTTTCAAGATTCGCTAGCTCATCATATCACATGCAAGTAAAAGCATGATGCATTTACATAACCCTAAAAGATTCAAATTAAGAAGCCCCCAAAAGAAAAGAAAACCAGACCTGATCATGTACATAACAGAACTGCTTAAAAAGTATTTACTGCAGAACTGCTGGGCGGCCTTAGTTCCTCTCTGCAAAAATCAAATTTTACATATAAGTAAACAATGCAGTAAGAGAAATTGCATTAATTCAGCATGCAATTAAGAAAATACAGAATCCTCTCAAATAAAATCAATGAGTAATCTGTTTAGCATGATGCATCATGGTAAAACAGCAATCAAACTAGCTGCAACACATAATGTAGTTGTAGATTTTTTTTAAAAGTGTTTGAAGGGGGGGAAGATTTATTACTTTGCAATTCCTTTTTTCTTTTTTTCAGTTATCAACACTTTGAGAATATATCTGCTTTCAAAATTATAGTAAACAAAACAACTGACCTTGAGCAATATCTTCTGCCATTTCTTGTATGCAACCATCAATACCAGATGGTCAGATTGCGTTGAACTGTCATTTGAATCACTTAATCCCTCTAGCTTATCAGTTAATAGAGCCAATTTAGCTCTTTCAACATTTTGCTTCTGGAATTGTTTATAAGAAGAATAATTATGTCCATAACATTATTTCTTTTCCTTTCCAGAAATTTAGGAAACAACAAATAATTCGTCTAGAATTAAAAAGGTACCTCATCCTTGGGATAAATAAATGGTGATTTGTAGCTAAGAAAAGCTGATATAGAGAGAATGGGAGATAAGCAACCAAATATTCCACCAAAGAGCATCATCTGAAAAATACCATTGAATTTATCCAAGGGAAAAGGATTAAATTAATATTATAATTCCAATAAAAGCCCAAACTAAAGGAAGAAACTGATGCACACCTTTCCAATCAATACATCAACAGGAAGTTTGGCCAAATGATGGCCAAGAGGGGTCAATTCCTCATCCCCTTCAATAGCACCAACCTAGATAATTCCCAATAGCACAGCATTAGAGTAAGCTGAATTCAAAAGGTACAATAACAGGAAAAGAAGTAACAGCAACTAATTGTGACATCAGAAACAATGATTTTGTTGTTAAGGTAAAGAACATTTTAGAATAGGAAAAGTTTTATCAAGCATATGAAAGTTGGTTCTTCAAAATATAAATAAATAAATAAAAATCAGATGAAATTCAAGTAACTATTTATAATAGGAAATAGTGATTACTAAATACTAAGAGTCACTTTTTCTTTCTTTTCCTTTTTTTTTTTTAAATTAGGAACATAGAAACTTGTATTTAGAACAAAAACATGTATAAAAAGTAAACAAGGAGTTCAGAAAGAAAGAACCCCTAAAGTTCGCAAAAAGATCTATACAGTCGAATGCTGAATAGGATCTATGTGACTGCATAATCTCACAACAAAATGGAAACCCAAAAGCACAGAATGAAGGCAACACCCCCCAGTTTAGATGAATGGAGAAGAAAGGCAATTTTCCCAAAAAGATCTATAAAGAATTACCACAGAGTCACATTAAAGGCAATAATCAGTTAATACCTGATACTGCAGAAGGAAAAGAGCAATAAGTGCAGATCCACGAACTCTTTAACATATCCCTTGTTTCCAATATAGCAAGTTTTAGAAAGCACTACCAAGTCGTCACCATTATATAATTTTGATGCAACAGCAGTTAAATCACATTTTATGTTTTTACCTTTTATGAAGCTCAAAAGCAAACCCAAAAGAACAAACATACTAAGTTCAATTACCTAACTTCTAGTTGATTCCAGTCATAAAATAGTATTTTACTGTTCCTTACTATCATATTATAGTTAGCAAAATGTGCTTTAAATAACTGATCTATCATATTTTTGCTTCACCGCAAACTTGCTGGATCATCCTTTCATATATATGTACTATATAGTCTATATTCTCATGGCTCTAGGAACTTCAAATGAACATTTTAATGTTCGTTAATCTGCTTAAATTCAGTTTTTAGAACCCCTCAGTGGGGTGAGAGGTGACAAATGAACAAATTTGGTCCACAGGAAGGCTACCATCCTTGTTCTCCACCTCCCTCTCTCTACCCAGTATCATATTGCCTGTTTCCTTGGAAAGTGACAGAATACTACTCTATGACCTCCTGATTCAGTGGAGATTTCTTATCACTAACTCCACCCAACTCTCTCTCTCTCTCTCTCCAGAGAAAAGGAAGGAACAAAGGCAGGATGAGAACAACATACAAAAGGAAAACCAATTTTGACCACAAGAATTTATAACATTTTGTCAGCAAAGTAGAATAGAGTAGAGAGTTTTCTGATTTCTGAATTTTGAGTAATGAAAATTGCAAGAGTGTCATGAAACAGGATTGACAACTTTAGGTTTTTTTTTTTTTAAATATAACTTTAAGCAATGAAAATTACACTAATAATAATGATTAAAAAAAGTACAAGGACCAACAACCCACAGCGACGGGGGGGCGGGGGGGGGGGGAAGATGGACCCATTCTGAAAGATGTCAAAAAGTTACATACAAATCAACCCAGCTGATGTATCCAAAGTAGAGAAAATGCAACATAAATATGAGAAAATAGATGATAATTCATAAACCAAGAGTATTTTAAGCTGCCAGTGAGATTGATGAAGACAAAAGTAAGTATATTAAAGTTATTTGAGAATGAAGCTAAAGAGATGCAAGAAAACAAAGTTTAACCCATCTCAAGGCAATTTAAATACAATCAAAATTAATATTGATCAGAGGTTAAACACTAAATGAAAAGATTAACATACCTCATACAATACTGAAATTGCAGTAGTAATAGCTTCTTCCTTAGGAGGTTCTAACGCCTGAAAACAGAGAGTTTAACTTAAAAAACCTTAGCGTGACAACTGACATCCATCACCGAAAACAATCTTTAACAAAATGTAGTAATATATACCTTGGATAGAAATATCTTTATGCGTCCTAGAGAAAGTAACTTAATTTGTAAACACAACTCAACCAGAGGCATCCGCTGCATCTCAGGAACCTTGGCATTGTGGAGAGACAAAGAATAACAAAAGTTGCAGGAGAAATATCAAGTGATCAAATAGTGTGAATATCAGGTTCTTTAAAATATAAGCACTTGAAGTGAAACATATTGGATTAGAAAGTACCTGATAAGGACGCATGAGCTTTTCATACCTATGACGTGTGTACAAAGAATAGCAAATTCCAGGTTTTACACGTCCAGCTCTTCCTCGTCGTTGCCTTGCATTTGCTTGAGATATCCAATCTTCAACCATACTTGACAATTTCTACAATAAACATTTAAAGCACTTAAAGTGCTGCACCATCAATGGGATATAATCAACTTACGCATAAACGTCAAGTGTTAGATTCCATCTATAACAAATGTTATCAACTCCAATTGTGAATGCTTAGCATATGGAAATGCTACTGATCCTCTAACTGGACCTTCTACAGAACAGTTTGTTTTTGGGTTGATTACCTGACATGATATAAAGCCAAGTGCAATGTTGGTATAATACTAATCCTGTTTGGTTTAGTTCATACATGAGACCAATTGGTTTAAGTATTTTGTTTTGTCACACACAAGATGAAGAGTAAGCATAAGCAAAACCACTAAGATTCAGTGACTATTTCCTATGAAAGGAAAAAGGGATTAGTATGAATACTTTTCATCTAATGGGTTCCCGATCAAATAGCATAAGCTTTTATGCTGGGTTCCCGATCAAATAGCATAAGCTTTTATGCTGGATTTCTAGCAACTACTGAAGAAGGTGACAGACACATATTGGCAAAGGAGCTAGATTGAGCTTTACATAGTAATGCAGATCACTAGAATTCAAGTCCTTATTAACTCTCCCATGGTTACTTCCTTGCATTATCATTTCAACCAGATTGCATCACAATGTTACAATTTGGCAAATCCCAATCAAAAGTGTCTGTGTGCACGCGCATATATATATATATAAACAAAAATTAGTATATTAATAATAAGGAATGAGCATGGTAAAGAGACTAAAAGTCCAAAAACAAATGACAAAAAATTCCTGATACCAAAAGCTACACGACTATGATAAGAAAATCTATTCAAAACCTATTAAGCTATAACTGCCTCCCAATAAATCAAGACAAGAAAAAAAGAAATATTTTTAAACAAGGAAGCGATAGAAACCCAGAATTTTGCTCTACCCCAAAGATAGAAATACTCCTCCATCTCTTTGCAAAACTGAATCAATTGTAAGATCAAGAAAAATATGATACATATGGAATTAAGAAAGGAGTGGTTCTGAAGTTAGAACAGAAAACCTTGGCATGCCAACAAACACTCAAATTTTCACTTGTTTATTAAGTTCTGGTTCATCATGTAAAAAGCTCTTGTAAAGATGTATTCTCACTCATGATGCCACAATCATATTAACTGGATTATCAGTTGTTACTGATTGACCAGGGTTTCGGGCAATTCTACTCAATCTGTGTATGAACTCTCTTTCATCCTTCTAATCTAAATCCTTCGCCGGACGATGCGATGGGTATGAAATGACTCAAAAATGATCATTCAGAACAGATGTCCTCAACAAATGTAGGCTCGGTTTTGATTAATATAACCCAAACCTTTTGCGAATTATAACGGTTTTCCTTATGCCTTCCACAATCGAACACGTATACAACATCATCTATTGTTATACTTGTCTCTGCAATATTTGTAGCAATGATAACCTGGATGATAAATAAAAGTTGAGACAAACATTAGTTACAATCGTTGCAATAAGTCAAATGAAATTAGTAACTTCATAGCAATGATAAACTAGACCATGACAATTTTAGGCATCCAATATATCAGTTTAACTTGATTTCTTGTCAAAAATATATATATATATTAATACATTTAACAAACAAACAAAAAATTGAGTTTCAACAAAATTTTTATTTGCAGTTTGTCATCTAATAATGAAAAGCATGTTAGCACTTCATGGCCAAACCAAGACACCATATAAATCTTGCTGCAGGCATATCCTACATATAAAGTATGGCATTGACACAAGCCCTTGCTAACGAAAACGGGTCTGAGCAAAATAATAATAATAATAAAAGACAAACACAGAGAGAGAGAGAGAGAGAGAGAGAGAGAGTTAGGAAGAGCTGATTCCAGAACTGTTGGAATTCAACCATGGTTTTGCCACAGAAAACACAGATAACTTCTCTTTTCCCCCTCTTAAGGGAGGGATGGGTCATGGTTGCAAGTGTTTACATAGTTGGTGTTATACATATAGCCCATGAAAAAAAAAAAAAAAAAAAAAAAAAAACAGATTGTTCATGCATGAAGAGTAAAACACATTTTCAACACAAGATTAAAACAAATATCATTATGAAAAACTCTATTTTAAGCTCTCGCCCATCTACATATAATACGAAAACTAAGAGGGAGCCAGTTATCAAGCACACCATCTTTAGCTTAATTTTTGAATCTACAAGGTAACAAGTTTCCTTGAAAAGAAGAAAAATGAACTCTAAATTTCACTAAATTTCATACATGCAGCAACTTTCAGAAAGGAAAAGAAAGTATTGTTGCAAAAGCATAAATTAACAGATAAGTACCTGAAAAGAAAAATATTTTATATGAACCAAGGGTAAAAAGATCAATATCAATGAGTAGCAAAATTTACCTTGCGTATCTTTTCAGGAGGCCGTAGAAACACCTTTTTTTGATCAACAGATGCTACGGATGAATGTAAAGCTAGAAGCCAATCTGAAGATGGCCCACCAAATCGATAAGAAGCAGCTAACCTATCAAGTAAGATGTGGATTTCTGCCACTCCCTGTCATGCTGCCGTATTATATACAAATAACATATTTCTCATAGAGATAAAAAAGTACATGAATGACCAATTTGAAAGGACTTACAGGTAAAAAGACAAGTATGGCACCCTCACCGCAAGTTTCATCAACATGACATACCAAGTCTTCAAGAAGATCATAATCAATAACATCTTCATTCAATCTTTTCTGTGCAAAAGACCACATAATGATTGTGTTATAGAATCAGAAAGTTAAATGGAAGGACCAAAACTGCCACTATAAAGATAAATTAGCATCTTAATGCAAATACCAAATTCTGCCGTGTCTGTTCGCTGTATGATCCATAATCACTAGGATCATAATATGGGTTAATATACTCCTCTGAGAGCAGAGAATCATCACCCCATCCAGATAAGACAAGGTTCTTCTTTCCCCTACGGTTATTGACAGGACCACTCTGCAGTTATCACAATGAATGGAGTTCATTAATTAGAGGATCATTTCGTAATTCTAAGCCACATAAAATTCATTGAAATAAAAATTGGAAGAGAACTCAGCATGCCAGTCTACATAAGTAATGTAAAACCCTATAGCCATTTACCAATATACCAAAAGAAAATGTATTACCTTTATTATTCACAGATGTGCCACCAAAATTCAAATAGTTCTATCCTCATCAAAATTTAATTCTTTAATTCTTGTTAATAAATTTCTATTTTCATTTTTTTATTATTTAACTTAATGGCAACCCAATTCCGTCCTCCCATATGAGTGGCGTTTGAACCTCCTACACCTCTTGTTTTCAACACAAGAAATTGTACCATCTCCACTAGATCGCACACTCAATTTTTTCAATTGTTTGTTCATAATTACTAATGTAAAATGATCAATAATACATCTTATTTTTTAAATAATCAAATAATACTTTGAGCTCATAGTAAACGATTTTATTTGTAAAATTTCTAACATATGTAACATTTAAAAGGGAATACATGTCAAAGTACAGGTTTTCAAAAAAATTTACAACAACAACATACAGTATATTAGACATTAAACCTAATAAATAAATAAAATCGAACAGACACATGAATTCAGACCCATTTGGTTTAGGGAAAAAAATTAAAAAAGCTACTTTAGCGTCACTAATTCTTTCTTAAATCATAAACTATTGGTTTTCCAAAGCACTATAAAACCAGCCATGCTTTCAAAAAAAAATCTACTTGTTTCTTCCCAAACCTAAAAAAGTGCCAAAACAGCACACTTCCCCACAACTTTTGCTGGATCTCTTAACCAAAACCATGCAGTTGTCTCACAAATCAAGAGCCAGACATTGCTGGGCTACCACACATAACATTAGCTGCCTGATTTGTTTTGTTCGATTAACTAGAAGCAATAGAACAATGCAATAAGAGACAGTCAATGTTTTCACCATTACCAATACTCTATTGGAACTATAGTTACTCTGTAAATGTATAACAAACATAATGCAAGAAGATAAATAAAGAACAAACGAATAAAGACCTTGAAAGGAATAAAAAACCAATGCCCATGTCAAGTATATTATCTATCTGACAAGCTTGACAAATTAATCATTGTGAACGCTACTTAATGGGTCCAGAAACCGTAAATTATTATAATGACTGAATTACCAAAAGATACCACACACATATGAAAATAGGGAGGAATACATATTCAGGAATAAGAAAAAATAGTTAAAATTTAGTAAAACAAATGGAAGTCAGAGGGAGAGTTAACAGTAAGGATAATTGTAACCAACAAAAATACCTTTGAGGATGCTTCATATCTTATAGCAGCTGCTGAGTCCAATGCAAGGCGATAGTTGATACTTTCATATACATCCTCAAGAAAGTAAGTTGTCACAGGATGTGTTCTACCTTCTGCAGTAATAACAGGGCAATCGCCAAAGTATCTTGAGAATAAATTTGAATCAACTGTCGCAGACCTAAGCATTCAGAGCGAAACAGGGAGAGAGACAAAATCAATACAACACAACATGGAAAAAACATAAATATCCATTGATTTATTACAAGCTAGAAAAACACATTAGTTTGTTAACATACATAAGAATAACCTTCAGTTTTGGTGTGTCATGAGCAGACTGCTTCTCAAGCAGATCCTTCAAAACAATGAGTAGAAAGTCACCCTGTTTTTGGTGGGGGGTGGGGAAGAGAATAAAAAAAGGCCTGTCAGCTTTCATTTCCAAGTTTAACATACTGGTAACAATTCAAATTTGTAAGCAATTGGTAAACACAGATAGCCTGAGCAGAAGATCACATGCAACCATAGGCTAACTAATTGGTAAATGGCACTTAGACCTCCTGTTGCCATAAACAGCAACTAAAGTCGATTGGAAAAAGCTTCCCAAGTTGCAAATTGCAGCAGAGCACCAGAAGGTAAAGCTGGGTATGGACCAGAACGGAAGTCCAAAGGAGCATTAGGTACTGCTCACGAGTCATGATCATTAGATGTACACTAGCAGTTCTTTTATTTTCTTTTCCTTCCTTTTTTCCCCTTTTCGTACGGGAAAAAAATTGTAAGAAAATAATTAATAAGAAGTGGACAGTCAATACACATAAGCTAAATCTAATCTAGTATGACTGCCTACAGCTGACAGACCCTATAACAGCCCCAAAAAACAGAAGATTCCCCAAAAGCACAAATAAGTCCACTCCAAAGGCCTATACCAAAAGCCTCTATTAAAAAATGAAAGGCAACAACGCATACACAATTAACCCAAAGATCCTTTACAATTAAGAACAGTGAAGAAGAACAAAGTATCTTGAAATTCCTTAGTTACAAAGGCCCATAAGGATGCATAAAATCAAATCAGCTAGAATACTCATCTCACGTCTTTTAAAATATGGCCACTTCTTTCTTTACAAATATCCACAAAAGAGGACAGCACAATCCCACAAAATCTTGTTAGCTGTTTTCTCCTTGAGGCATAAAGTTTTCCATGAGCAAAAAGCTTAATCTACCCAGAACTGCCCATCTGATTCTTGTTTCATTGCATATTGTAGGACGCAAATTGGAAGCCACAATGCAATGGAGAAAAGATGATTAGAGGAGTTTTCAAGATTGTCACACCATGTAAGACTTTTTTCCACAAGGTGTATGCTAGCATAATATGGCTGCCTAACGTCAAATGGGGAGTAAAGAAGACAGACATAAAGGTTCACTTTTTTAAATTTGCATGAGACTACCTTAGCATTATAAACATATAAACCATAACAATCTAGATCCAAATATGTGAACTGAAAGTGATCTTTGACCCATGTAAATTGATAGAGAAAACAACACTACTTACCATAACCTCAATTAATCAGACTTATAAAGTAATTGATGAGATCCATGCATGTAATTTATCAAATATGAAATATAAAGCTAGTAAAGCAAATGAAGTTTATCACAGGAAACATGGAAATATTCCAATGAACTATAATAATTCGGTTCACTCACCAATAGAGATCGTTCATGCACTTCATCAACTATGACATGAGTAACACCAGTTAAGTTCTTATCCCCCTGCAAATAACAAAAATTCATATAAGTATTAATTTGCATATATGTCTTGTTTATTGAATGCTGATATATAAGCAAACTGAAAGTTAACAACAGAAATGAAAAGCATAAATGTTGAGGAAATTCAACCTACTAAAGTTTCCAGGTATAATTTAGAGCGGTGGTAAATTACCAGGACTCCTCTTATCCTCAACTAACCAATACATCATGATAATATTTTTTCAGATAAAAGCTAGGTAGATGTTTTCAAGAGAACAGAGATTTACAAAAGGTGAACAAGTACTCCACTAGCACTCAAACTACCAGAAGAATTCACAATTAAGAGAACATCTCGAAAAAGGAAGTTTCTAACTTGATAGGACTAAACACGATCAAAAACTTAAGCAAGGGCTGAGACATTCCAAAACGAGAAAATCAACCTTAAACTCCTTCCCGATTAATATGCAGGAAAAGAAAATGATGCATATTAAAATTCCTTTGAGATTGAGGGAAAGTGATATATCCTAACTGAATATCTATGTAATTTTTACATAATTGTAGCAGTTTAAAAAATGAGAGTGGCCAGCAAAAACTAGGAATAACCTGAACGAATTAAAAAGTGGTCTTTACTTTTATTAAGTTCACGAGCTCTCATCTAGTCTTATTAAGGGCCCGTTTGCGATTGCTTTTGTGAGTCTTAAAAGTGATTTTGAAAAGTTAAAAGCTAATTTTGATATTTGGTAAATTTTAAAAATATATATATACCCCATCCTATAGTAGATTTTGAAAAGTATAAAAGAAATAGCTTTAGAAAACCTAACTTTGAGAATCAATTTTATACTTAACGCAACTCCATACATATCCTCATATATTATTAAAATCCAAAATTGTCTCTATTCAATTAGGAAACAAAATCATTAAATTTAAAGAGGTTATTATTGTACCTAATTATTTTGAGATAAAAAATAAAATTAATCAAATAAAATTTTATTTTAATTATCAATTATTATATATACACAATAAAAAATATTATATAAACATGTTTATAAATGTGTAAAAAAAATTTATTCAACATTTTATCCACTTTAGTCATTTATATTTTTATAACAATTTAACAGTAAAATTTACCAAAACACATACGACTAACACTTTTAAAATAAATATTATCAAATATTTAATTGATTCTTTTTGCAACTAATTATTACTACGGCACAACTAACAACAATTAATTTAAAAGGTACAACATGACCAAATTGGCCCCTAAATATCATAAGTATACTCGTTATTCGTTAATCTCACTTCTAAATTGAGTCTCAGAATCTTTTCATGGATAAATTTCCAAAAGCTTCCTAATTCTTCCCACATTTCTTCAATGAACAGTGACCCTTTTCTTTTTCTCCACAACTAGGGTCCGCCCTCGTAATGTTTTCCCCAGCTTATGCATATATAATTGAGTGTCCCAAAAGAAGATCTTTTTATAAAAACCCAATAGAATTTAGTTAAAACAATAAAAATAGGGTAGAAATGACGGTGAATCAAAAATCTTCCCTTCAAAGAGCAAAACAGTTTATATTTAATTGGGGACACTATCGAGATGTAGAGTTTATTGGGCTTGGCCGGAAACCAATTTCCTTGGATTGCTTCTTCAGTAATGCACTTGACCAAGAAAAGGGGGTAAATCTTAAGCAGACTGATGATTGCAAGTTGCCTCCATGAAATTGAAAAAGTGATTGACTTTGACATCCAAGCTTCACAGTCCTAAGCAAAGGCAAAGCCATGTGGTGCATCATGAAGCTTCACAAGTCAAACTAGGTGTTTCCTATTGCAAAACAGTCATGTATAGGCTTATACTGCAAGTCAGATTAACCCAGCCCAGGCAACTCTTCCCACTCATGACTTAAAGTTGGGGATGATATTTTACCCAGAAATTTGGCAAATATCTATATGGGTACAGCTTTGAGGTCTTCTCTGATCATAACAATAAAGGGATCGTAACTAAGGCCAAGAATGATAACTATAGTACTTAGATCAATGAAAGTTTTTCCTTGCAACCTAATGGACAAGTCAATGTGATGGCACACATCTTTAAAAACTACGTGATGGCACACACTTAAGTAGGAAATCCAATGTCTCTACTGACTAGCCTCCTTTGTATCCATACAAATATTGTACTCAATTTAAATAATACAACTTAATGGTTGGGAGATCAAATACTTATAGTTTCTTAGAAAAAAAATTGAAAAAAAATGGTTGTGAGATCATAGCCCCGAGTTTATCATTTTCAAATAGTTGTTCAGCTACAATATTGCAGCAAATGATGAAGACTTGATTATGTCATGGAAAATTGTTGAGCTGATACCTTACTGAGGTCATGCATAAAGGAAAAGAAATAAAATTGCAATTTTCTTTGCTAAAAATGAAGGTACCTTTCAGGACATGAATTCCATTCAATACAACAAATTAAATTACTCAATTAATTGGTAGGGCATACCGCAATTTTTCTTAACAAAATCCCCGTTGTACAAAAAAGGAGCTTTGTTCTTTCATTCCTAAAAAGAAGCAAAAGGACATATCATGTGTTAATAAACCAGAATATGATTTCAAAGCAGACTGTCCTAGATACAATCACATCAATAATCAAATACATACTCTCCAATAAACATAACTACAATTTTGTGAAAGAAATGAAAATGTAAAGAAGTGCAAGAATAGAAGTAGAAATAGGCACTTATAAACATGCAGTGTTTCCATCACAAAAACAAAAAATGTGTCACATAACTCAGGGTTGGTGATGGAATCATACCAATGAGAAAAAGCATTAACAGTTTTAAAAGTAATAATCTCACATTTCAAGAAATTCAGAAACTTTTTATGCTTTAAATTCAAACACCGTTCTCAACAGTTTTAATGGATGCAGAAAGTATGACTGGAAACAAAAGTCATTGTAATTTACATCAAAGCTCCTTAAAATTCAAAGCCCAATGCTAAGTAATTTTCATTCAATTCCACTTCAGGCCTCTCTTCCTAAGGAATTTCAAGAATCTTCTTTCTTCTTGGTACATATAAATAGGGAATGGAACTGGGGCAAATTTGGTGCATTTTTGGGTCCACTTTGTTTGGAGATGACAGTCCTATTAGATCCTATATACTTTTTACTTTGGACAGTTGATCAATGTACAATTGTTGGGCAGCTGATCAATACACAATTGTTAGATCATTCCTTTGATATTTAAGACTTCTGGTTCAAATATCCTCTATTATTTTAATTTTATAAATAAGTTTCTTTGATCTATCCTGAAAACCAATATCATGCTTATGACTAGTATAGACTAATAACTGCCAACAAAGAAGCTGTCATCAAAAAGCATCAACTACATGCCCAGAACACCCTTCTCTTGACATGGTTATTCCAATTTCGTCAAATGAAATTTAAACTCAATTCCTTTACAACTTCCTGGAATGCCTAACAATTTCTCTAATCTAAAGCTTAAACAAAGGACAGGAGCAATTGCAATCATCGTATACAATACATAAGCAAGCAGCTTAACAAAGCATCTTATAAGACCTACCAGATCTTTGAGAAACAGTATATTTCTTGCATAAACTAGTTACCAATTTTCATAAACAGATCTCAAGTTAATGGCACATACAACAGACGGTACAGTCCTAACCTATGTATACCTCAGCCAAATGTTGAAACATATCTGCTCAGATAAAACTAAAAACAAGCAACCCTTTAATTCAATCAAAATGTAATTCACTACGAGATTTGCAAAATTAATAATCCTAGAAGGAAACAAGTATACACCTTGCACTATCAAGACGAACTTGATAACCAACCAGCGAACCATCTGAACCCGGAGAAGGTTCACAGCGCTCATCGGCAACTCTCTCAGCCACAGAAATAGCCTACAAGCAAACCAAAAACTAATATTACCAAGTATATCGAAATCATCCAAAACATTTACAGTACAGGAATGATAGAATAATAATTTGCATTTCCTTACTATATTTTACTAAACAACACCGGCAGTTGAACTTTTTGAGAAAAAAGTTGAGTAGATTGAATATATAAAAATTTACAAAAAGGTGAACAAAGATGTCCACTAGCCGCACCCTAAGAATATACAAATAGGAGAGTACCTCCGAAAAGAAATTTCCTATCTTGGAAGGGCTAAACAGTATCAACATCTGAAACAAAGGCAAAAACATTCCAAAAAGACAAGCTACCTAACCTAAAATTCCACCTCAATTGAAATGTATGAAAAACAACAAACTATCTTGAAACTCCTTTGAACATACAGTTGATCTTTGTTTTACAAATTTGCAACATCATAAATAAATAATGACACAACAACGTCCAACACACAGTAGATAAGAATGACTATGACAAGATGTAATGAAATCCAAGAAAGCGCTTTCAATGTAGAGCAGCCTTGGATATTAGAGAATTCGCAAGTAAAATTTGTAATAATAAGAATTGGGGATTTGAAATTTCACAAGTATGTTAAAATTGCTTGTTATGAAAAGTTAAAGAATAGTAAGAAATCAATTGTAATAACACTGTTAATGATACTTAAGGTTTGCGAATAATAAAGAATGGAAGAAAGAATGGCTCTCAAGGAGTCATGAAGCAATCCCAAGACTTGTCATTAATCAATCCAGTAATTCTAAAAGCACAGTATATAGTCAATTGGCCAAACACAGGTTCTCACAATTCAATTATTCCCACCAAAGAAATGCAGAAAAGCTAAAGTAAAACAGGATCCTAATTAATTTAAGCAAAGAAAAAGGTGTCCTGAATTTGCTCAGGAACCCCATCAAGATGCTAATAACAAAACTATTTATATTATAAGAAGCAAGAACAGCACAAAAGCTAGACCAGTATTCCTCAAGAAGTTGCAAAACCTTCCATGCTTAAGATTTTCTTCTATTCTACTCGTGCCATCTAACCTAAAAGTCGCCGACACACATCATCTTCATAATGTTAAATCTTTTCAACCCACAAAAAGTAAAGGAATTCTCAACAAATAGAGAAACACAAGAAACTGGGATAACCCAAGAAACACTTGCTTCCCTGATGAGCACATACCACAGAGTTTGAGCAGTAGAAATTGAAGGAATAATGATCAATAATTTCACAAAATTTATGCAAAACGGACCAACTAGGGAGACAAGCATATTTGAGGCCAAAGCCTTTAAACAATGCCACAAGTTGCCATGAGCCAAAGGGCAAAACACCATTTCTGATCAAGTCATGCATTCCAATGGACCACAAAAGAAACTACCGTCTGACCTCCCATATCTTTGCACCAATTGTTGGCCAAATAAATTATGCAGCATGATTGGTTTGAAGCACTAGCTGTATGCAAGACAATGGTGAAAGAATAACTATAGCAATAATGTCTCTTGTTTTAACTTTTACAAATTAAAATGATCACAGTGATTAGCAAGATCACAAAAATGACAATGATGGTGTTGACGGTGACAGTGAATTGGTGATGCTATAATAACTGAAGACAAATATGTATTCATCAACTTCGGGCTTAATTTGCAGAGATTTATTGTCCATATCCATCGTTATCTCCAACCGTATAAACAATTTCTGTATATGTTCATCTTTAATTCTTGGCCAAATGAATTTTATATAATACTAAATAGTTTAATAATATTTTATCTTTTTATCTGATAATACCAGAACTGGTGTGCCATAATATAAACAAGAGTGATGAGCAAGATTAGGTTTTTCTGTTACAAAAATGCATGCAGCCAGAGATAGTAATATATTAGAATAAAATTTATGCACCCACCGCAATTCTTCTTGGCTGTGTGCATATAATGTTACAATGTCCACCATGTCCCGATTCAATCATATCATCCAATATAAATTGTGGAACCTACACAAAAAAAGCATTAAGCTTATTCGTAGAAGACCAGGAAAAATGAAAGGAATTCATGGGAATCTGCTTCAAAAATTAAAATTGAAATTTGACCTGAGTAGTCTTTCCAGAACCCGTTTCCCCACAAACGACAAGGACATCTTTCTCCTTCAGCAGTTGCAATATATCACTTTTCAACGTCGCAATTGGAAGAGCAGCCCTAGTTTTCGACATGTCCTAAAAGGAAACAAATATATATGTAATTAACAAACAGATAGATTTGCAACTATAAACGTACTAACAGTTGAGAAACTGGAACCATGACATTACAGTGGCAAGACTTGGGGTACAGCAATTAGTTTGCAAGTTGAACCAGTCCATTTTTTTCATTTTTCTTGTTTTTCTTGATGCATGTTTTTAAACAGAAAACCAAATAATGAATTATCAATCATCTTGACCGCCTACTAAGGAAAATGGGATATTCACATTATCAGCTTCTTATCAAGAAGAAGAAAACAAGAAAAATTAGCCCCCAAGGGCTTGATTGAGTGGTTTATCAAGCAACTTTCTTTAGCTAGCCATCCGAGTTCAAATCTTGGGCTAGCTAA
Source organism: Citrus sinensis (assembly GCF_022201045.2). Classification (NCBI taxonomy): domain Eukaryota; kingdom Viridiplantae; phylum Streptophyta; class Magnoliopsida; order Sapindales; family Rutaceae; genus Citrus; species Citrus sinensis. The sequence continues at coordinate 6,182,672 of NC_068560.1, forward strand.
AAAATTGATTTCGGCTTTGCCCACCTCTACCTTTTTTGGAATAGATAACAAAAAAATTTGGATATTTGAAAAGAGGAAAACAGTCCTTGCTTCTTAATTTTTTTCGTTGTCTTAATGCATGTCGTTAATTTAAACCAAAAACCCAAAAATCAATTATCATTCACCTTGACTGCCTAATTATTAAAAAAAAAAAAAGGAAATGTTCCTATTATCAGCTTCCTAACAAGAAAAATACAGATATTTGAAAGCACAGACAAAATTACTTATCTTGGCACACACTTCAAAATTAATATGCCACAGTCCAGAATAACAAACACAGTGAGTGTATTGCAAGTCAAAAACTATTCTAGTTCTTAATATGAAAGGACCAAAAATGCGTTCAGTAAGAAACATAAAGGCACCACACTTCCAACGTATCCAAGTCTTGACATCATTGTGAGCCACGGAGAATAAACTTGTAAAAATTAAAATGCTCACAAAGGGCATATCAATAAAACTTTTGAATTAAATATTAAAGTACGGAATCCTCGAATTAAAATCTGAAATTAGGCCATTTATAAACTGGACAAGCAAATTTGCACCGCAGAAAAAAGGTTTTATAGAGGTTTCTAAAAATAAATAACATAAAAGCTGAGGGAAACTTTACTGCAGCCAAGAGCTCACTTGGCCCACAGAAATTTTCTTTCCTGAAAACCAAAAACAAGAGGAGAACCAACCTTGTACTTCTGCATTTTCTTCTTATTCTCCTGTTCCTGTTTCAGACGAGAACTTTCAACTTCTCTAATATATTTCACTCCTGCAAATGATAGGAGGAAAGCGTGAACAAAAACCATCAGATGTTGCTCTTTTCAGAATGGTGTCTCTGCCACGTCTAGGCAAAACTTCATGATTCTATTAACCAGTTCACTCCTTGCCCCCCCCCCCCCCCCAAAAAAAATGAAAATAAAAGAATTTCATCACAATAGAAGAACATTAGCTGCATGAAGGGGTTGGCCAAAAGAAATAAACAATACTAAATGGTAGGAACAACAGTAGACAAAAGAAGAAAGACTAACATAGGCATCAACGTGTAATAACAAAATCTCATAGAAATGGGTTAAGAGGTAAACAGAGTAGAAGCTACATCATTCTTTTTACAATACACCAAGGCAAAATGAGAGAACATACTTCCATCATTTGGATCTGCAGCTGCAATTCTCAAATTATTGTTCTCTTCAACATTAGTCAGAACCGAATCTGAGAAAAAACTGTTGGGAACATTAATAAAAGCAGTGGAACTAGAAGTATCTGCCCTTAGCAACTGATCCACAAAAACAGCCCTTCGATTCTCATCACTGTCTTCTATTGTAATTGACGATTCCCCTGAAAGCGCTCAAATAATTTAAAAATTGTTATATGCTCCAATAACAGGACTCTTCACACTCCTTAGAACACTGTTGTTTTAAGCTGGTAAGTGTTTTAAAATCAAGAGAAGGATTTAAAAGTATCACCTTCCTTCCACCTCAAAATGAGTGAAGCATAAGGTTCAGTAACAGCAAGATGAATGGGAAGATCAGGAAACAGGTTATGAAGAGCAAATGCCGCAACTTGATTCTGTGCATCCTGTAACCAAATATGTATACATAACTGAGATCTCTAAGTCACTACATTAGCATTCATTGTGTCCTTTTTCTTTAAATTTTGAATTTGATTTAATAAATAGTAAAACCGCAACTATGCAACCATTGCACAAAATAAGGGATGTCTACCATACATATCCTTGAAAGGATATAGCATGAACAAAGGTTCAACTAGTTTGCAATGAAAGGATGTAGCATGAACAAAGGTTCAACTAGTTTGCAATGGACTCAGCTCTAGTGGAAAAATCTAATGTAATTCGTCGCAAAACCAACCTGAACTCCCACTAAAGTCCACCAAATTTTACAAGGCCCACTATGGCCATCACATTGTAGATCAAATTGATTAGAGATTGGGTCCTTTTCCTTTGATATAATGCTCAAAATTAAGTTTCCATTTTAGAACTATAAGCAAAGATAATTCAAGTTTAATATCAATAACTTCCAGCATCTGCAGAATATCACATACCACATGGCAAACATGTTTTCATTAAATCCAGTAGTCGGCATGAATTCTGCTGAAAATTATCAAGGATGCAACAACAACTAGTCTTAAACCATATCAATTTAATCCTACCTCCCATTAGAAATGCTAAAACACTGATCACCATATTACTTGATAAAGCAAAATCTAAGAGGATAAATCCAACATCTGGCACTTTTGACACACTGAGCCTTAAAATGGCTTATAAGGCCAATTTGGTATTTTGTGACTTCAATCTTGCATGTGAAGGTATAGAGATAAGTAAGTACCTCTACAGACTCAAAGGTTTCACCCTCACCAGGAAGCTCAAGGGTTATCAATCCTCCTGCTTTTCTGCTCTTGCCCCTTCCACTAGCTTTACGTAACACACTGACAGCGTATGAGAAATTATTATTTTTCCCAGTAACTTTGTTGAATTTCGGTGCATCCCACCCTGATCGCTGACACAATTGATGAAGAACAGCCTTTGGAATCTTATGTGGCTCCCCCTGTAATTGTTGGACCGCATCACAAAAATTGAAGAATAAACAAATAGCTCTTATATCACACATATAATTGGACAAACAATAACGAAGGCAAATACAGGAAAGGAGCCCAATTTGATTCCAAGTTCATTGTGTCCACCAAAAGTATGAGCTAAGCTTAATGTCTCTTTTCCATTAAGAAATGGTATATACTTTTAGAACAGAAGGAAAGTACAAAAGAGAAGAATGAGCCAGTCTTACACCTCAGGACTCAAAAAATCACCTATGGAGAATTATGATCATGGAGGTGGAGAACAAATTGAAGGCACTAAAGCAAATCGAGCCGTGCATCTGATATTCTCCATCACTAAATTTACAACTCATAATCACAAATTGCAAAAATTCCAAATGAGAAATATGCGAACTATAAGGTAGCACATGAGCACATCAGCTATCACATTATCATTCAGCACTTTTGATGCTGACCCAAAAATTACTGTATCACAGACATTACCTTCTTCCAGATGCCATCTAATTTCTCTATATTCTTGTCACTGCATAATTCTCTCATCTTTTCTTTCTTCTGTAATTCCAAAATTTCAGGAGCTAAAGTATCACCAAATAGTGCATCTTCTGAAAAGAAACCACCAAGCTCCACATCAGCAGGCTCATCCTCGGTTTTCTCCTGAACAGGTTCTACAGAAGGAATAGGTTGGAGTGGAAACTCTTTGGAGCTGCAGCTCTCAGAATCTTTTCCACCAATTATTAAGTGATCTGTATGCATGTCAAAATCTGACCCACCATGTTGATCATCAGACTCCGGGTCTTCGTCAGGCACAGAGCTCGTACATGTGTCCTTAGTAGCATAACTGGAAGCACGTTGATTCTCAAAATCTAATGCCAAGATATCATCAGATAATCCTGCTCAATAGATCCACACAGCTTATGAGGAAAGCTACAAGTGACCATATATTAACAAAGATAGGAAAACATCAAATCTGACCTAAAGCAGACAATTCTTGCTTGAGTTTGCCAATGATACTGCCAGCTCGTGCCTGGCCTTTCTTGTCTCCTTTTTCTTTAGCTTTTGTAGCTTCCAGCCGAGCCATAAGGTATTCTCTGGCAATAACATCATATGACCTTGGTTTAGAGACCTATCAAAATACAAAAAAGGTAAATCAAGATAATCAAAGGAAACTTATTTCAGCACCAAAAGGAACAGAATAACCTTGAAAATTAATACATCACCTAACACTGGAAGTCATAAAATACCCAGGGTCAGACCATCTTTCCCACCATCACTTTCATTTAGAAAGAGAGAACCCAGGTTCAGACCATTGTCTTCATTTAGAAAGAGAGAAAGACAAACACAGAGGGCAAAAAGACCAAATTATGAAACCTATACAGTTTATAAAGTATGACTTCTTATTTTGCCATGTTCATCTCTTTGTATTCCTCTTTCTTGTCAATTAAAATATAAAAAAAAAAATGAAGTTTATACGTCTATCCATAGAGTACATTGAATGAACACATAAATGGATATAACAGAGTTTTTGTTATTTGCATTAACATCTAGTCTACAAGGAATGTTTTCACGCAATACTAATGGTTTAATAACAGCTTTTGTAGCTCCACAATATTTCAATCTCTGCTCCTGCCTATTATCTGTATATGCCAAGAAAGAAGTGTGGTCTCATGGCTAAACATTTACTCATAGGTCAGCAAGCTCTTCTATTCAGGTGCATTCTTTCTCTGGGCTATATGGTTCATCCGGAGGCCAGATCAAGCTTCAAGAAGAAGCGAATAGTCTTAACACAGAAAAACAAGGTATGCTAGAAACACAAACTAATTCAGAGAGCACACAGTGGAAGCTTCTTAACAAAGATTATAGATGGTAGGTAAACCATTCATTGTGACCACCTTGTTCAAGCAACTAATAGTAAATCTGCTATCATGAAAGCAAAAACCATGCAAATGAAATAATTAACCACGTTGCATTGCTTTGAGGAAAAACGTGGTTAGCCGATTTAACAGATGCCGGCACGTCATCATCTGAACTGAAGACATGTTGAAGGAAGTCAACCCCATTCCATGGGGTTGAGCAAGAAGAATTTATGTCACCACCGTAAATTCTCCATAGAATTGAGAACTTACTAAGATAAACACAATATCAGTCAAAGAAATCTGTGAAAAATGCTAAACATCATCGGGCCATCCAAATGTTACTAATACCATGAAGATGCATTCTCATGTAACTATTTTACATGAGTGTTTGACAGATGAACACAAGAATTGTGTCACCAAGTTTTCTACACAGAAGCGTCTTAAGAGTTACAGATATTAAAAGGTTGGTTATACAATATCCGACAAGCCACGTAAGTTTGCAAAATCATTTTTCAAGATAATGTTTTACACATGCATGGGTGAACTTGTCCCATCTTCGGACCCCCTTTCCAAGTGGAATTGAGCTTGATGACTTTCGCTCATGGATAGGATTAAAAAGTTGAACTTCAATGCAGATCACAGGCAACCAATCAACTCTTCTGTCAAGGCAGGTAAGGTTGATGTACGCTGAAGCTCAATCAACAGTACCCAAATAAGGTTGGACTGAAAGTCCATGGTAACCAAAAAATAGTCATGTCATTTCTATTAGAGGCATGACCCTTTGACTTGATTTCCTTGGCTAGTTAATTTTCCTTGCACATAGAGTTTCGGTTGTATGCATGAATTTCTTTCCTCTCAGATAAACCATCAACTAACAAGAATGACTGGTCTGAAACTCAGCCATTCCACCACCGAAGCCAAAAAACAAACAATTAGATTGAAGAAGGATCAAGATCATAGGGTTGATTCTTCAATGCATTTATCAATCCATTTGACAATAGTAAATAGCCGCTCAACACTTTCTTCTTCATGCTTTTAGAGATTGGCATGCATCACCTGTCTTCACCTTGGTCCAGAAAGGCAAATGTATGCTATGCACATTGTTGATGACCATGTGGAGTATGTTTAATATGGGATGCCTAATTAATTTAACCACCAGCCTAGAAACAGATTTTAAAGAAATGGTCACCTCCCTGAGTATGTCAAACAGTGAAAATGCACAAAAATCACCAACATAACCACTTAAAAATATCCATATTAAACCGAATCATTTCCATCCCATGGATATTTAACAGACAATTCGCCTTTTTGTCTTTCAAATTTGAACTTCAATGTTCTCAACTCATTTTCCAAATCCTCTTAATAAGCTAGCAATTTGAATATAAAGTGAAATATGTGCAATAGGAAATAATTATCTCCAATATATAGTGAACAAACCTCCTTGGAGGAACTCTTATCAGTAGCATGATCTTCCCAAGTTTCATCTTCATCCTGCAAAAATTGAAACTACCATCAACAACAATAAACAATTTTCTCCTAAAACATATTCACAGACATTAAAAGACCACAATGTCCCCGCATAGCCTAATCATCAGCATTGAACAGCACATGACAATTGACTGCTTAATTTTGTACGTCCAAAATGGCAAGTAAACCAGAAAGGTAAGAAAATGAAGAAGTAATTCTTTCCCAAAAAGCAGTATCAAGCTTCAGATTCAAAATATTTCCAGAAAAATTATCTGAAATTCAACACCCTAAGGATTTGTCCATGTATAATTTCCTTGTCCTATAACACAGGCAATTCAGCAATGTAATATTTCTCAAACATATGCATAGTGGTTTTCATGGTCTTAGAAATATTGATGTCATTGCTCACATACTAAAAGGAAATTACGAACACAAAGATGCTTTTTCACATGTCTTGTCAGCTCTTATTTGTTTCCTAGAATAGACTCCTGCAGTGTTGTGTTGTAGGGCCAAGGAAATCATCTTTTTCTTCCATAGACACTAGAAAAGATTAAAACCGTTTGTCTCCTCTTCAAATATTCTTTGTTTCCCGTCCATCCTAATTATCCAAAAACGTTCATCACTCAACATCTCCATAAGACGTAAGCCTTTCTATACAGGCCAAAAGCCTATTAAAAATATTTATTCAAATAAATTAACTAATAATGTTTAAAACTTGCTATATTCATCAAAGTTGGTTGTTATAATGTGAAAAACACAAAAAGCCAAACATTATGTGAATGGACCTCTTCTTGCTGTTCCATATATTGTCGAATCCAATCTGCCTGGGACCGTTGGAGTGAGCCTAGATTGTTGTCATCTTGACGAACCTTAATCCTTACCGAAATGTTTTGTGTTTCCTCATTAGTACTTGTAGATGAGACAGCAGAAGGAGTCCAATCATCCCTGGCAACCGATAAGACGCCAACAGAAGCTCCTAATGCAAATCAGAGCTGGAAGATTAACACAAACAGAAAATTTTTCCATGGTTTTACACTTAGTTTCTACAAAAAGCATAACCAAATTATACTAACACAATGTTCAGCAAGAATAAAAATTACCTCTGTTTGTTTGCTGAGAAGTCCCACTTGAGAATTTCAAAGGAAGTTCATTCCCCGGCAAGTTTAAGCATAACCAGTCAAGAGCATCCTCAAATGTAGCATCATCCTACTCAATACAAGGGAAAAAAATATATATTTTAGTTTTTGTCAAATAAAAAAAAATCAATAGATAAATTGATATAGCAAACAAAAGAATCACAGTTAAATAGAAACTACTTACAAAAAGACACCAAAATATATTCTTACAAAAAAAAATATTCAATCAAATGCATCAAACTATCAACAGTCAATTGGATGAAAAAAACATACCACTGCCTAGAAACCTAATCGAATAGTAGGTTTAAAGATAAAATAGAACTTAATATGTTTAAATTACCTTAAGAGACGAGAGAGCGAGTTCAATTTGATCATTAGCAAACCCTTCACAAGAAAGCTTCTCGTATACGGCTTTGAGTTTCCTAGCCTTGTGAGCTTTTGAGAGATTACCTTGAGCCGGCGCAGCCGCCGGTAGGTCCGGTCGGGCCGTGTTGAGCAGGAGCCGCCGCAGCCGGTTTTCATTCTCCGCAGAAATTTGCAATCTTGGACCGGCCGACGACGAAGTTGAAGAATTCGAATTCGATTTCTTTTTGTTATTAGTGTTGGCTTGTTTTTGTGGCTTCTTTTTGGGAGCCATTTCTGAGAGACAACCGATCTCTCTCTCTCTCTCGGTGATCACTGATCACTCCTGTACTCCGCTTGGCCTTCTGTCTTTCAGTTGTAAAACGCACCGTTTCTTTTTCTCGTTCTTTCAAATATTTCTGATGTGTAGGCTTTCCTGATATTTTTTCTTACAAATCATTTTATTATCAAAGTTTTCACAATTATTTTTTCTCATTCAATATTTTAGCATTTATCATTTTGCCATCAATTTTTAAATTTATTAAAATTTTCAACAAAAATTATAGTGAAAAGATATTTACTTATGAAAGTAATTTAACCTTCTAAACTAAAAACATACAAAATAAATTATATATAAAAAATAACTATTTTATCAATTAACTATTTTATATATCTAAAATAATTAATTGATAAAATTATAAATATTACCTTGTAAAATTCCTAAAATATTAAATATATTGAAATTTCTAAAAATACTATGTGACATCAGCAAGTTATTAATAGAATTAATGATTTAGTGGTAAAATGGTAAAGATTGAAACATTAAGTGGGAAAAATAATTTTCAGAAAATTTTAGTGGTGCTGTGATATGTCAGAAAATATTAAGTAATAAAAATATAATATCAGAAAATATTAAGTAATAAAAATATAATATCTCAAAAAATGTTATATGGTATGTTTTACAATGACAATAGACTTACAATTTCTTATAGTTGTACAAGCTTATTTTACATAAATTGATGCGACATAAATTTATTAGTTAAATGAAAATATAAAATAATAAAAATAATTCATGTGGCCCAAGAAGTATTTAATCGAACCAATTAATCTATATTAATTTATATGAAATAAGCTTATATAAAAATTTGTAACTCTATCATTATTCATTTTTATTTTATAAAATTCCCATATCCATTTATTAATCAATCATTTAAATCTTGCTGAACACCACTCTAATCCTCTTTTACCATGCACATTTTATGGTGCGTTCAATAATGGGAATAGGAATTAAAATGCGGAAATGAGATTTATCAACTTGTTTACTTTTAAAATAAAGTGGGGCTATGGAAATAAAATTTGAGTGGGTCCTACAAAATTAGGAAAATGTGGATCTCATGCCAAAGAGTACGTGAAATGAGAATGAGAAATAAATTGACATTTGTGCCCTTAATGAAAATTGAAAATTCCTTTTTATCTCATTTAATAATAACAACAACAACAACAACAACAACAATAATAATAATTACTAATATTAAAAAAGTTATTACTATTTTATTATAATAATATTAATAATTAATTATAATGATTATAAATTATAATAGTAATTATTATTATCAAAATAATTATTACCATAATAATAATAATAATAATAATAATAATAATAATAATTTTCTGTGTTAGCAGCTAATCATTAGTGTCTTCAACTTATATATTTATATGTAACGAATAACGTTATAAACGCACTTCATTCCAAGTTGTGTTTTTACTTTTTAATGAAGTTTGTTTCATTGTTCAAAGTGTTAAAGAAGAAAAATATGATTGATTATCGTTCATATTTATTGAGATATTGGATGGAATATTTGGTAAAATATAAATGAATCTGCCTTCATCAATAGTAAAATAAAATCAGCACCAAGTCCTGGACTCCCTTTTAGTACTTCTAAATAATTAGGTGTCTATCTATTCTCTTTTAGTTTTTGTAACGAAAAATGTTTTTAAAATGTTTGTTTTCTATTATATATAAGTAAGGACCTTGTTAAGTTACATTATATGAACCATTAAATTGTAATTAATAACCTAAAAATAAAACCAACTAAACTACTTTTTAGGTCACTAAATACACATTTTGAATTAATGTAAGTTACATTATCACGTAACTTAACAACACCCTATAAGTAATTATAGTACCCAAAATAATTGCCACATCAGCGCACTACAATATTAGCTATAAATTTTTCTTACTTGCATGAGACAAGTGCATACATAGCACGTGATGACACTCCACCAATCCATTAGTTGACATTTCTTCATCATCATCTCCAAACTCTTTGATCCTGTCTTAGCCTTCAATCAACAATCTTCCCATTCTCTCTCTATAATCTTTTGTAGTAGAAGCTAAGAAACCCTAACCCTAGCTAGCTAACTCTAACCTTACACCCATATCCATCAAACAAACCCTAGTCATCATAATTTCCCTCTCTCTTGTGCAACTCCATTCTCCTACATTCTTTCTTTCTCATCACTACCCCCAATGGATACCCAACAACAACAACAAACCCTAGTTCATCAAGATTACAGCTCCAACGTTGACACTTCGCGGCCTTTTCGCTCCGTCAAAGAAGCCGTCGCCATCTTCGGCGAGCGCCTCCTCTTGGGCGAATTCTACTCCACAAACATAAACCATAGCAAGGAGATTATATCTTCTGCATGGAAATATCCATCACCATCACCGTCCCCAAGTCCACAACAAAACCCGAGCAAAGACGATGATGATGCGGAGCAAGAACACGAGCTCGAGCTTTTCCGCACGTTGAAGAAGCTCGAGGCGGAGCTCGAGGAGACAAAGACGGAGTTGAAGTTGTTAAAGGAGAAGGAATCAGAAAATGAGATTGCTTTGGCCACTCTGAACGCTGAGCTTCACAAGAACATGTCAAAGATGGCCGAGGCCGAGGCGGCCGCTGCGGCCAAAAAGGCCGCAACATGGGTGAGGACGATGTCGCCGTCGAGCTTTGACAAGCAGGAGATTACTGAAGAAGAGGAGATGATGACGATGAAGAGAGAGTTGATGATAAGGATGGAGAATTCGTCGACGTTGGCTCAGATTTTAAATATTGGAGAAAATGGAAAATATTATAATTATGGAGGTAATAAAAAAGAGAGGAGAATAATGGATAATTATGTGAAGAAGAAGAAGAAGAAGCCAATTGTTCCTCTTGTGACTGACTTTTTCTTCAAGAAAAAAGAAGCTTCAAGTGCTACTCTTCAAAATCCTCTCTATGCAGCATCTCCAAACAGTTATTTCAATTGAGGAGTTTACGTACCATGCGGTGCCGTTTTTATTATTGTCAATATACATATATGCATTGTGGTGTTCTTTAGTTGATTTAAATTTGTGATCATCATATATATGTGTAAACTAATTAAGAGACTTGTTTGTATCTGATCTTTTAAGTAATTATAATGTACTTCCGCAAATGTTTAATTTGAAAGTTTTGCAGTGTTCAAATTAAGAGTGTAAATGCTGGATTCAAATTTGTTAAAATCAGAATGATTTTGCTTTAATTATTTTCTACTTTTTTCCCCTTCATAATAAATGCTTCTTGCCTTAGCATACATAATTTGTCGTCGTCGTCATGCAATGCCGTAATGGAAAAAAAAAAGTGAAACTCATCTGACGCTTGGCTAAACTAATTAAAATGTTCCTAACGTTTTAAAATATATCTAATACTCAAAGACTGTCAAATTATTTGATAATCTTATCATTTTACTTTTGGTAGTTGTTTGATATTGAATTATTTAATTAATTGAATTTTTAATCTTAATTAATTAAAAAATTAAATTTAAAATATGGGAAAAAGCAAAGGAATTGTCAAAAAAATTTAAATTATTCTAAAAAAAATTTCAAGAATTGTTAAAAAATTAAATAATTAACCTAACATCAAACAACCACCAAAGGTAAAATGGTTAGATCAATAAAATAAAATAAAAAATTAGACACTCAGGGGTTTGGATGTGGTTTAAAACATTAGGGGATTTCGTCATTTCGATTAGTTTAGATCAATTTTTTTCTTTTACTGATCTTTTCATCTTATTCTTGATGGTTGTTTAATATTAAGAATATGAATACATTTAATTATTTAATTAATTAAAATTTTCAGTCATAATTAATTAAAAAATTAAATTTAAAAATATGGGAAAAAGCAAAAGAATTATCAAAAATTTTAATTAATTGAGAAAAATCCAAATTTTATTTAAAAACTAAATGGCAATTAAATAATTAATCTAATATCAAGCAGCCACCAAAGTTAAACTGGTAAGATCAATAAAAAGTTAGGAGCTGTTTATTTTTTAGTCTAAAGTCTGAATTTAACTTTTTTTTAGACATTTGTTTATTTTAAGTTTTTTTTTTAACTTATCACTTATTGTTAGACAATTTTATTTGAATAGAAAAAGTAGAAAAAATCCACTTTTATCTAATGTCTGAAGTCTAAATAGAAAATTTTAATTTCAAATCTCAAAAATCCCCTCAACAGTTCAAGTATTTATAATATTATATATAAACCTTATATTTTTGTATTATTCTTGAAGTTATTTTTTTTAATTACTTTAAAAATTTATTCACATGATAACATTAACTAAACTGAAATATTGAACAAATCAAATTATGTCAATTGTGATGAATCAACAATGATAGTATTTTTTTTTATGTTACCAAACTAATCAACTTGTGAAAATTATAAATTGTGAAGAACAAATATATGCACCACTTAAAATGATATTTATGTCAAACTACTAGCTTTTAGGTTTTTTCTCTTCAAATGTTGAAAAAGAAAAAATAAATATGTCATTTAGACATTTTCATTCAGACTTATTCAGACTTCAGCTAAATTCAAACCTATTCAAATTTTAGATAAATAAAACAAATGCAACCTTAGACACTCAGGGCAGGGTTTTGGATGTATTTTAAAATATCAGGGGGTTTTGATTAGTTTAGTCAAACAATAGAAAGTTTTGCTCTTTTTCCCTCATATGATTAATGAAAGACTATTTTTTTGTGCCATTGCGACCTGAAATTTAAAACTGCAAAGCAAATGCATGCAATTAGTTAGGCCTTGTTTGGCCAATATTGAGGTGAGCTGTAGTGAAAAAATATAATTATGAAATAAAATTTACTACTATACAATAAATTTAACTTTTAAATAACAATATTGACAAAAATTATAGAGATATTATACGTTGTCTATAAAAATTATGATCAATAGCTATCCAACCTCATGCCAAAACAATGCTTTAGATTCCATTTTCTATATCAAGAACTTAAATTTCTTCTCCTAGTCGGGTTAGAGATTCTATCAAATTGCTCAAGATGAAATAGATGTTCCTATAAAGAACCAAGAAAAAAAAAAGGTAATAATAAGTATTTAACCAGTAGTATTTCTTCAAGGGAATTGAATTCCATGTTGATTTTAATCATTTGTTGAGTAAAATTGTAATCGTAAACATTATGATAAATAATTTATCATACACATCAGTATAAATGCACATATGGCAGATGATTTTTAAAATTTTAGTGCAACTAAAATCCTAAAAACCTCAATTGATGCAATAAATTTTACTATGTACATGACAAGATTCAAAATAATCTTGTAATATTAACATCGAAAATTCATGATAATTCATTGTCGTTCATAGCATTAAGTAACTATCACAAAATTTCAATTTTTTTTTTAAATGGAAATCATATTTTTTTAACATGCTTTTATTGCATCTTCTTTAGAATTTGATTTTTGAGGGATTACCTCTGTCAACATATTTTAATTACTTGTCATAAATAGATATTTGTATTAAAAACTCTAAGTCTCGAATCTGACTAGATAGACACGAAAACAAGTCATCTAATAATCCTACCAAATTTGACCATCCAAAATGCATTTGTATTGATGGAGTAAGTAAGTTATACAATATCTAATTTGCAAGTTTAGCCTCCTAGTCATCATTCTTGAGGTCATGATCATATACAACATTCTCTTTTAGCTAGGGGTGGACATAAACGGACTCAGTTCTGTTTTTGCCCAAAAATCAAACCCAATCGAATCCGATTAGTTCAAGAAGTTGTGAACTGAAATTCCAAATCAAACCAAACCAAGTTGTTTTGGTTTGATTTGGTTCGGTTCGGTTTTATATAATTTGATTCATAAAATTTAACATTTTTTTTATATTAGCCAAATTTTTATACTTTTCACCTAAATTTGATTATTTTTTTAGTCCAATTCAATTATAATCACTAATCATTCATGTTTTATGAAAACAAAAAGCTAATTAAAAATATTATTGTGTGTGTGTGTATATATATATATATATATAATTTTTTTTTATTTTAACATTGAACCGAGTATTCAGTTCTGTCTAGCCAAACCAAGCTGGTACATTTCTATTGAGTTTGGTCAAAACCGAACTAAAGGCCCACCGCCCACCTAGTTCGACTGCAACTAAAGCATGGAAAATTTGAAGGCAAATGCTAAGTTACAATAATTGTAACATACATCTCTCATGTAAACCACACAAATTGTGGGTTCTACAATTTTGTGTGGTTCACATGAAAGATGTATGGTACAATTATTGTAACTTAGAGGCTCCCAAATTTGAATAGGAATATTTTTGTTTGGGAGGTTGCTATGTTACAGAATCTGTAACAAACACACCCAAGGAGAAGTGCACATGTGTCCTGAGGAGAGAGAGAAACCATCCAAATGCATCCAATTAGGAGCTGGCTAAGCTGGATCTGTAAGTTACTGAATCTGTAACTTAGCCAGCTCCTTTTGTCAATTGCTCAAATTATTGGGCCATTTCCGTAAATTTCCATATTTTTCTCCAACTTGCCATTTGTCAAACGCGGAAACACCCGATATGCATGCATCATCGGCTCAGTTGCTGCGCCGAGACAAAACGCATTCGTTCACATATTCCAGCAACTAATCACAAAGCGCACAAAAAAAAAAAAAAAAAACAAAGACTGCGCCAACCGCCCGCGACCACGCGTAACGAAAGCAAAATAAAACAGGAACACAGATCGATTCAATTAATCGTTAAACCATCAATTTTTATCAAATCGAATCCCCTGAAAGGAAAAAAAAAAAAAAGTATACACCCGAAGAAATACAAAGAGAAAGATGCAAGGCGTTGTGTTGAACCCATCTTACAGTCGCCCTCACCAAACCCTAGACCCTCCTTCTTGTTCGCGTCCTGCCTCTAAGGTTCCAATTTCTTTTTTTTAGTTTTTTTTTTATTTTCTATTGAGTCAATTAGTGTTTAATTTAACTTTTTAAAAAATTCAATATTTCTTTCGCGCAGAGTACTAAAAGTTTCTTTGGAGAACGAGTTTCGCTTACGAGGTGGCGGAATCCGGTGTGTCACAGCTCGTGTCGGTTACTGCTGATTCGGAAGCGTGGGGCCGCGCGAAGGAACGGTTAGTTTCGTTGGTTGAATATTTATTCAATTTTTTTTTAATTGAATTTGATCGGCGCAAATAGATGAAAATTTTGACCTTGTATGTTGTTAAAACTGAACTGTTTAACTAATTGTTTTGCACTTCCATATAGTCAGGATCATTTTTTATGTGGTTTGTTTGAAATAGATATAAAGTGCTTTTTGAGATTGAAAAGCCGCTTATTGCTTTTGGGAGAAGCAGTTCATAAGTGCTTTATTTAGAAGGTTCATTTAGAGTACCTTTGAAGTGCTATTTCATGAAGCATTTTAGGGGATTTTATTAGAAGCACTTTTTCCAGAGCACTTTATTTTTTATCTTATTTATTAGCAGTTTTGTGAAGCGATATTTTTGCTTAAGTTATAACCACTCCTTCTTTCTTAATATCATGCAGTCATAAAGGCTGTGGCTACTCCTGATTCAGCTATTGAGTTACCTTTAACTGCTGAGAATATTGAAAGTGTATTGGATGAAATTCGACCATATCTTATATCAGATGGGGGAAATGTGGCATTACATGAGATTGATGGCAATGTTGTACGATTGAAGCTACAGGGAGCATGTGGGTCTTGCCCCAGTTCTGTTATGACGATGAAGATGGGTATTGAGCGTCGCTTAATGGAGAAGATCCCCGAGATAGTTGCAGTGGAATCGGTAGCAGATGAAGAAACTGGGCTTGAGCTGAATGAAGAAAATATAGAGAAGGTAATTTCTTTGCATCCTATGGTAATGATTGCTCTGTTTATGGCATTTCCTTTTGCACAAAAGTACCTCTTAAGTTAGATGGTATTTGTGATAGTTTTGCTTTATGGTGATTGCAATGAAAAAATTCAGCTTTCTGTTTATCAATAGTTATCATTCCAAGAAGAGAAAATAGAAAGAATGAGCAAAAAAATCTTATGTGGTGAAGGATTTGCTAGCAGGTCTTTATTATCCTTGAAACAAACAAATAAAAGAAATTGAGTGGTGTTGTGGAAAAAATATTATAAAGGACTAAATTGAGGATGTAGGTCTTGGGTCATGGAATTTTGAGGACTTGAAAATCCAGTTGGAGTCCCCTAGTGGAAATAGCTTGGATGGTGCTTTTACGATCTAGAAAGATTTTACCGGTATAAAAGGGGAGTAGAGAGAGAGAGTAAACCATTGTCTGAAAATCCCTAGGCATTGACTCTGGGATAAAACCTTTTTCCTAATCTTTCGAATCCACATCCATCCATGTACGAAATAAGGGATTGATGTTAAAAACCAGTTTTTCTTTCAAAACCATCTTTATTTATTTTTTAAAATCGTTGTTATTGCCATGATCCACTTTCCAATCTATGGTATTTATTCAACTGCTGCCCTTTCTAAAACATCTCTAGTACAGGGACAAATATTGATTTGCAGTCTAGGTTGTATTCGTTTGCCAATATTAGCTCACTTCAGTTCTTGTTCATGTTTAAAATTTATTGGGAAAGGTTGTCTTCTTTTTGTCTCGTATTGCTGGGCCATTTTTGTATGTTGCAATAATTTCTTCTTCCACAACACTAAATTTTGGCTGGTATGAAGTTTGAATTATGCATGATGGATAGTTAATGGAAAGATAGGTTGGGCCCAGCCTATCGGTTTATGAAACAAGACATATAGAATGAACTTCTACATGTTTAAATTTTATGGGCAAGTTAGGATCTTAGAACCAAGTTACCATAACTAGTGGACAAATCTACGCCTAAAAAAGGAAAGTATTACCAGACAGATAGTTATCTTGCACCATGTCTGTGTACTAGATTTTGGTGATTCATTGGGTGTATGTGCCAACTTTCAACCGCTATACGACTTCAATGGGGTACATACATGGATCATATAATCTTTCAACTTTGCAGGCTAATTTTGTAGCAACATGTTATATATATGTTTTACCAACTTCAAAATCAATAGAGGCAGAAAAGATTGGTTGTGTTGCTTTTCCCCATGAAGGGTCGGTATACTTGGATTGTTGAGATGCATTCTTTTCATGGTTAGCTGTTGTGGATGAGGAGAAGTTTTTGGATGGAAAAATCTAGTACATTGATGAATAATTTTAGCTCTTCATCTGATGTTGTTGCCATATAATATTGAGTTCTCAATGCATAAAATGGAACTGAGGATTATTATTGTGTCAATCCTTGATAATTACAATTGGCATGATAAATTTGTCTTGAACTTCTCAATTAAGCATCTAAATTTGAAAATTGCCTACTTTTAGCTTTTGGGTAAACATGATGGGGATATTCGGATTATGCTGCTTTACCTTGTTTTTTTGCTAATCTAATAATTTTTAATTATCTCAGGTACTTGAGGAAATCAGGCCCTATCTTGTTGGGGCAGCAGGTGGATCACTTGAACTTGTGACAATTGATGAGCCAATAGTTAAAGTTCGAATTACGGGTCCGGCAGCTGGAGTCATGACTGTTCGTGTGGCTGTTACCCAAAAGTTGCGTGAAAAAATCCCAGCCATTGCAGCAGTTCAACTTCTGTAATGTCGAGCAGCTGGGGTCATGACTATTCGTGTGGCTGTTACCCAAAAGTTGCGTGAAAAAATCCCAGCCATTGCAGCAGTTCAACTTCTGTAATGTCGATATCTATAGGAGTAGTAACACTTTGTACAGTGTAAAATTTTTTTGGATGCCATCGAATTGTGATCCCAAAAAATAGCTAGTTTAATAAAATTTATAATACACAATTTATTATGATTATTATTTTGAAATACAATTTACATGATCATATATTAGAGCTTTATACCAAGTACTTTGAGAAAGCCTCCAGTGATGGCTTTTATTTTGTGTCTATTTCTTGGATTAAGGAATGAGAACGATAATATGATGATGATGATGATGATGATGATGATGATGATGATAATAATAATAATAATAATGTATTAATAGTATTTATAATTATAATCATAATAGCAATAATAGTAATAGTATTAATAATTATTATTATTACTACTACTATTTTCGTCAAAATAATAATAATAATAATAATAATAATAATCATAATATTACTGTTACTAACTATAATTATAATTACAGTAGCAATTATGATAATAACAATAATTATTATTATTACAATAATATTTTCATTATTTCTGTTGTAATAATAATAATAATAATAATAATAATGGTAACTGTTGTAATTATTATTATTATTATTAATGATAATCATAATTATTTTTTTATTTAATAAAACAAAAATAATTGTAATAGTATATATATATTAAAAAATATTCACTCTTTATTTTGTTAGGGAGCAACTAGATTAATATAACTAATGCATTTTAGGAACTTGCAACAACAATTTATTCCAATTTCAAGATAAAGTAAGTACATAAATGGTAATATAGTTTATTTTAATTTTGATTCATGTAGATCAAGGAAACAACTTATTTTCATTTTCATTCCTTATTTTCAGTTTAGTTTATTCTAATTCATGCTCATTTTGATTTTAGGAACTAAACTCACCATTAATTTGAGTATTCCAAATCCTTTTTTTTTTTTTTTTCATTTTGCATCAGTTTAGAAATATTGCGAGAAGGCCAAAAAAATAATAAAACAAAATAAACAAATCCTTTCACAAAAGGATATAGATATTAAATACATAAAGGATGTTTTCTATCAATTAAAATTTCTCAGATTAAAATATAAAAAAAAATATATATTTATTAGAGAACAAGGATAGTTGAATATGCAAGAGATATTCAGTCAAAAGTTTCAAGCCAATGTCAGCTCCTTTTATATACTTTTATAGGGCTTGATTGGCATGCAAAATAAGATAGGATAAAATGGAATAAGATAAAATAAGATAGAAGTAAATTACGTATAATATTATGTTGCATATGATGTAACTTAGAGTTGAATTATAAATAATTTTGTATTGTGTTTAGTATGCCATCGGATTTGAAAGTCACTAATATATTTTACATATTAATTTAATCCAATTATCTTACTAATACATTCTATATGTTAATTTAATTAAAATTATCTTAAAATAATTAAAAAGTAAATTTGCTACCCATAAACTCATATTTTTTATTTAAAGATTTAATATTTTGCATTAGATGTTAAAAATAGCTAAACGTAAAAAGTTATATAGAGTAATATAAAATTAAATCAATTTATTGCGTAAATCTAAGAATTGAAATAAATAAATAAATAAATAAAAACTTTCCCTTGATTTTGGTTTTGATTCTCTTATCCTACGCCTAGGATTAGGATAAATGTTCAAGCTTTAATTTTCCTATACTAAGGGTCCTCTTGAGATTGATTTTTTAACTATTCACTTCGCTAACTGGAGGATTTAGAATTGTTTATCCTAATCCCACTTGTACTATCAAACATAAGATTAGTATTATTTTTATCATAACCTACCCAATCCCACCCTATCTATTAAATAAAAATAATTTAATAGATATAATTTTTATTGAGTTACAAAATTGAAAATACCCTTCAACATCCTTAACTGGCATTCACACATTTGTGCAAAGACCAAACTACCTTTGTAACTATTTTAAAAAAAAAAAAAAATGACAACATCACAAAATTTATGAGGTTCGTTGAGGCCTTCAATACAATAACATTGGAGGTGTATTGGAAATATGTCAAAACATATGGGATTTATTAAAATTTCTCTCTATTTTACCACATATTTCGTATTTTAACAACAACCACCTATTATTATTTTCTTTAACCGATATATAATGCCCATTCGCTACAGAGATTGATTTTATTCAAGTTGTGTGTTTTATGGTCCAAAGAGTTAAAAAGGAAAACTACGATTAACTACTACCATTCATAAATAATGGTAGATTTGTTTAGTTGTGTATTACAACCACAGCACTTGATGCTTGTCAAAAATAATAAAAATCAAGAGTTCGAAGTTTTAACAAATAATTCTGGATTGTTTAATTAGTTTTACATTAGTCCATGAACAAATTATATTCTAGATTACAGCAAAGAGAAACTACAAACTACGACTACAACAAGTGATTTCTTGAAATGGACTGAATAGGATTTTCAAACCTTCACAATTCTACCCAAAATTTGCAAGCCATAAATATTCAAAAGGTGTTCTGCTTAAGAATTTGTATATGTTCGTGTACGTGTAAATTTTATTTGGATGGATGCCATTGAATGGTAACAAAAAAAAAAAAACTGCAAAACCGCAAATTATAAAGTTCAATAAAAGTTATATATTTAACACAGTCCATAAATTTTTATTTGAAAACAATTTAGATTTTTATACTACACAGGTTTGCATTGAATAATGAATACACTCAAAAAAAAAAAAAAAAAAAAAACTCTTCAGTGATCTCTCTTCATTTGTAAATTCCAGCCTTATATATATATATCAAATACATAAATGATACTTTGTATTTCAAAACATAATATTTTAGAAACACTAAATTATATTAATGACCACTTCCTCTACAGTGAAGATCCATAATCTCACAGCATAAACTAATATTTAAATTTCTTTTTAGAAAAAGCAATTTTTTTAATAGGCAACAGTATAAGGTATATTTAATAACATAAATTGAGGCAGGAATAATTTTTTATAAAAACTAGGACATTTCTTTTTCATGTTACATCTGTTACTTTAAAAATTATAATCAAGCTAAGATTAGTGATACCATCTCTCTGGTTCAAACTTTCTTTACAGTACAAAAACCAATCTCTCTTATGTCCTCCCTTGGCTCCATCTATAACATCTGCAGATAATTTTTACTCTTAAGTGCAAAATTTCAGTTTCTTTCTGGGGTGAAATGAATTTTCTTTTCATCAGCAGAGTATGCAATTTTTCAAAATCAGTTAACAAAGATACATCTGCTTTCTTCTTCAAATAATTTTAGTGGCAATAAAGCCGAATCACTGAATCAGCACCTGCGGTAAATAACCAGGGCTGTCTTGGATGGAACTTACAATCCATAACACCTGCAAAACAACCACAGGAGGTGAAGTGGATCAGTTCCATGTCCACATTACATAACCAGGGCTCCCTATGACAACATTCGAACATCTCATATATGAAAATATTTGGCATCATTTTCATGCCAAAGCAACCAAAGAGCAATATGCAATCATATGTGTTTGTGCGTGAATGTCACCATCCATACATATGAGGCAAGCTAGTGGCACCAAACTCTTAATAAAAATTATCATAATTTATAAGCCACTCAACACGTGTTTAAGATTACATTTAACATGCAGAATTAGTGCATGTATAAGATGCAATCTTAACTGTTAAGAGTGCGTCAATTAAATAGTCTACTTGTGTCATAAACTATATTAAACAGCAAGTTTTGATAAAGATGACCATTTCTATTTGATACATTAATACCATAGGAGATTCCTTGACCATTCGATAAATCCAATGGCAAGGAATCATGGTTTGGAATTTGTCATGTCATTATCTGGCAAACTGGATAACAGAATGTTCATGTATAGAAATCTCTGGAGGGAAATGGAGCCCACCTTATAGAGCATACTAGTGTATGTAGTGCAACCACGAATTACCTTATTAATAGTAGCAAGTACTACATTAAATAGCATAGCGCCATGTGACAGTGTCGCTCACCATAACGTGAGTAACATCACCCACAAGATCATTCTCGTGTGTATATATACATAAATGATTTAATTCACTTTATGGTAAGTAACATTGTCACATGACGTTATGTCATCAACATATAGTCTACAACCCCATTCACATGGTGGCAAACAGTTTCACCACATATACAAGTATGCTTTATGACATTAACATCCCTCACCAGAACAATTCTATATGCACGCACATGTAAGAATAGCATGTGTGTGTATTCTTAAGAGACCAAGGTATGTATTATTTGCTGTCATAACCACCTAATGGAGGAAAAAAATAAAAATAAAAATTAAAAACACTCACCTCTCCCATTCGAGCTTGTATGCCCTCGAAGAATCTCAAGGGGAACTATAAGAGGATTCTGGTTAAGATCTGAATAAACCATGCCATGGAAAACATATGCTGTACAATCATCAGAACATGATGCAAATAGCGGGTATGAACGATGAAAGGCCACATTTGTAATATCTTTTGGATGACACCTGAAAAGTTCCAAATGATATCAAAGATTAGTATTACCTTTACCTTTAGAAATGCAATCAGCAAGAATTAAATTTGGTCAACACATAATGGTACGGTTTGTTTTCTCTCATTTTCATTATTGCTTAACTACATGTTGCTTCTTCTTAAGGTTTCTATTTTTATCAATAATTCAAGCAGTACATAAACGGATTCAATTAATAATTTTCATTTAAAACTACAGCACTTGCTCAAATATTTACGACAGTCCCCAAAGACCAAAGAAAGAGACAACATTAAAGAAAACTCAAACAGAAATAAATTATTTATAGACTTGTTTTCAGTTGTGTTGTTACATACTTGAGAACCCTGTAAGGTTTAGATGAAAGGTCCATGTCAAACCAACACAATTTTCCTTCTCTGCTCCCAACAATTAGATTATCACCTGCATGGAAGGCAGGCACAAATTAAATAAAACTAGTAGGCAGCTGGATCAAAATAAATACAAATAGCTTGCCATCAAACAAGGAACTGAGATGAAATAAATATTATTTAAATCCTACAGATATTCAGGAAAGATTCAATGGATAATTGACAAACACATACCAGCAGGATGAATTGCAATTGAGGAGACTTCCTTTAGTCCAGTCTCTAGCTTTTTTATGAGCCTTTGCTTCAACAGATCATAAACACGAATATTCTTCTTTGTTGAAACAAAGAATATGGAACGAGTAGGATGAAATACTGACGATACAGGAAGTCCATGCAACTTGAATGGGATTCTATGGGAAAGCTTCTTAGAAAGCTGGTGCATAAAAATTGCCCTTGATTCACGTAATTAAAAGGTCAAGGAAATCCATCCAAAAAGAGAAAACTGCTTATCAAAAGTAATAGTACTAATAACTCCGGAAAGAATAAAGCTGGCAGATTTATTGTACTTCATCTAACCATGCAGGCTGAGGCACCTATTGTAGATGTTTGCCTGCCTACAATCTTATATGTCTATTACCTTAGCGCAGGAGATTCCATCAAGTAATATCAGAAAAAGGAAAGAAAAAGATTGTGCTAGCAAAGTTTAAAAAATGATGGAAATATATGTAGTTAAGATTCTTGTATATTCCTTCAAAAGTTAAAAAACTTTAATAAATAAATAAATAAAGGAATTCTTGTACGAGAGGGAGTCAATCATGGCCCAATTGTCAACAAAAGTACGTATTCAACACACCACAACATGACTTGTAATGTGGAGAAAATAAGATTCTACCATGTGCAGAAAAGAAATAAACAACCACTAGGTATCATGTAAACCGAAAAAGGATATCAGCTGGCATTACCGTGGAGAGGTAGTCTCCCCTGCGATGCCATTCTACCGAAGACACCATCTAAAGTAAACATCAAGGCAAGCAACAAATTCTTCAGAAGATGATCTTCCACTAGTCCCAAGTCTAGAACTAACACAAAAATACAACTAAAAATAGATGAAGGACTAAAAGCCACCTTAAAATGTCTCAATCTAATCCCATCAAGCTTGTCGTGTTGAAGCCAACTCACAATGGATGCCATGTTGTCTATTCATACAAAATACAGAGAAAAGTGAGAAAATATTTCTTCTGTACAAGACAATCAAAATAATAACTACTTCACAAGCCAGTACCATCTGGTGCTGTTGGAGTCTCAACATGCAAAAGGTCCTTAACTCTTCTTTGCTCTTCTTCGTTCCCCAATCCAGTGTTCAAAATAAGAACATCTTGTCCCCTAAAATTTACACGCATGAGCAACATTATCCCTATAGCATAGAAGATTAAAGAGAAAAGTCAAAGCCACTGAAAGACCATGCAATCAGCCTTACACAGAAACAGCCAGAACAGGAAGCTCAGGCAAAGGATTCCAAGCTACATATTGGATAGCTTCACCGATCTCCAACACCCTAAGACATCGACCAGACTCAACCTCCCAAATGCGTACGGTTCCATCAGTCGAACCTTCGCACATTACAGATATTATGTGATTAACATGTAACAAAAATTTCAACTTACTGATCAGATATGCAGTCTTTCAGATAAGCAACCAAACCTGAAGCAAACCACTGCCCTGAAGCCTCAGTAGAAATTGACACAACTGCACCCTTATGACCTTTATACTCAAGATAGCATGCTACAGGATAAGGTTTAAGATCTTTTCGACTTGGCAGCTTGGGCTTTAGGGTTTCAGGATCAATATTGACCTGAAAGATAGAAAATTGAATTTTGACTCTTAATGATAACCAGTGGATGAAGATGTTGGAAGGATTAATTCCAAGAGTTCGCAATACAGTCATCAAAGATAACAAATAAGAAGCAATTACTCTTAACTCACCCGTTTCTTCCGAACCCTAGGGCACAAATATAGGTCCATACACCGTTCAAAGGAGTCCTTCACAGCATTCTCATATGCTGGGACGCTTCTAAGAGATGTGAATCTGAAAAGGTTGAACTTTAATTAGGAGGCTAGATGTTCAGATATCAGACAAAATATGTAATAAACATTAACTAAACACTTCAATAACAATGTACATTACCGCCTTGGAATAAATTTAGGGCGATCTTCCTCATACATCAGCTGATAAGAATTTAGCTCTTCTTGTGTTGGGATGTACTCTAGAGAAGGATTGTAGGATTCCTCATGGCCTACCAGCCAAAGATTTAAAGTTTTCAGAAAACTTCATACATGCTATATTAAAGTCTAGGGCCAAATGGATATAAATCAGACCTGGCAATTTTGGCTTCGGCGCAGGAATATAGGCTAAATGTTTAGCCTTTTCAGCGGCGCTAGAATCATCTCCCCACAAAAGATAAAATTTTGGTTCTTCCTCTTTCGGCTCATCAAACTTTATTAATCCCTTGCGAATTGCCCGGACATATTGTACAACCTAGATATTCAAATAAGAAAAAAATGAGGTCAGAGAAAATTGTTACTTGGACAAAATGAAAATATTCAATCAATAGAAATGGGATCGTAGGAACTGTAACCAATTTTTTTTTTGAAGTCCACGCTGTATAACTGTTTAAGTTTTCATATCACCTAGAAGCAGCTGATTATGAAACAACTTACCTTCTTACTTTCCCATTTAGAAGGAATAAACCGCCTCTTTGGTTCAGGTGCATTTGATAGTGGATGCAAAGCATCGTCATATTTAAACCAATCAACATAATCCTGCAATCGGCATGCAATAAAATCAATCATATAGTAAGAAAATTTTACTGTTTGGAAAGTGATATATGAGGTCAACTAACTTGAAAAATTAACAAACATAAGAATTCATGGAAACTACATACCGCATATTGATCAAAGTCAGTATGTGGTGCCTTTCCTTTGAGTAATCTTTGAACGAGTCGGATTTCCTCTTTTGTCAACTCAACCTCCTCATCATTATACTCATCATAGATCTTTCGCCTAAGAATAACATGAATTCACCAAAAGGAAGCAAATAATGATTTAATAATTATGGGAATAGCACTAGCCATCTGTTAATGGATCACACTTTTTCTTGACAGTAAAAGCATATATATTAAGTCATACAAACAAACTCAACAGCAACAGCAGGCCTTTGTCATGCCATGTTGCATCCTCTGACCATAAAGTCATCCAGTATGGCCGCAAAAAAAAGAAAAAGTTTGCAACAGAATGAAATAACTTCATAGAAAAATACAGCAGCGACTAATATATGTGCAATTCAAAAGGACACCATCATGAACCAAAGCAACAAGAAAAGAGGGAATTCACAATAAAATGGCCAGGAATTTTTGTGTTTGATCAGTTCCCTAACCTTTACGCAAATTAGTAGTGGAGAATAACTCCGTCTAATTTATTTAAACATGAATGAGAAAATGATAAATACAATTGACAAAACTCACCAACTTTTCGAGTCATCAACATTTGCAAGGAAGGAAGCCAGCTTATCTTGTCTTTCCTTTTTTGTTATCTTCTTCCCAGAAATGTCATATCCAATGTGCTTCTCATCTTTGTACCACTCCAAGGGAACATCTCCAATCGTATTTCGAGGAGCCACCTGTTTGGAACAATGTATAGAACAAATCAATAGCAAACAAGTCAAAATTTATTTCCTAAGAAACCAGTAATGCAACATACCTCATCTTCAGAAGAATCACTTTCTTCAACTCCTCGATGGCCTTCGGAACCATCGGTTTGATCCTCTTCATGATGATCATCAGCATTGTCCACATCACGGTCAGTACCTATGTTGATAAAACCTTATCATTGTTAATATTAATAGAGATGCATTTAATAATTTTTTTTTCTCTCAAAAGAAGTTTCATTTTCATTGATTGAAACCCAAATAAAGCAACAAGCTCCATATTACTAAGCAACTCTTTTTTACTATAGGTATGTTTGGGATTGAATTAATGTGCCTTTTAAATATGTAGCAGCAATAAAATGGAATCACTAGTGGCCAAATACAATTGGGTAAGTAAAATTGCGTGTTCACCAAACACGTTAGAGGCTGCGCTTTTAAAAATTAAGCAGAAGCATCACAAGTACAAACAAACCCTACAGCAACTTGACTTCAGCATTAAATAAACAGCATATTTATTTAATAGTTATATTTGCACATTTTCTTCATAACACCAGCTAAACATCATCTATTCAAACCATCTCCCGAATATTTTATTTTTCACCAATAATTATAATTAACTAATTAATTAACAAAAGTAGAAAGTAGAGAAAGAGAAATGAGAGATCAATTACCATGTACCTCGTCTCCAGAGAGCTCACTCTCCCTCAACGATTCATAATCCTCTGTTGTTTTTCGTTGTTTTTCTTTCTTCGAACGTGACGTCGTATTCTTCTGCTGCTTCATTATGCTTTGACTCTCTTCTTTCTCTTTCTGTTCCCTTGGTTCATTATTATCTTTAGTCTTCTTCTCCTTTTTCTTCTTCACTGAGCTTACTTCAACAGCAGAGCTCTTTTTCCGCTCCCTCATTCTCTTACTGCTTCAGCTGTGAAGAAGACTGCTCTGTGTGAGAAGCCGAAGAAGAAGAAAGGCGGAAGGGGACTGCTAGGGTTTTAGGGCTACGATTTATTGGACAATTTTGATTTTCCCCGTCGGCTGGTCGTTTGCCCGCTGTTTCGTTTCTTAACGACTCTTCGGGCCTTCTCCTCTTATTGGGCTTGGGCCCTCAATTGAAAAAAAAAATCATCATCAATGTTTAATCATTGCCTAACGTTGACATTTTCATTTTATTAAAATGATGATATCACTAAGAAATAAAAAATATAAATTTTCATATATTAAAAGATTAAAAATATAATTTTAATGTATTATAATTTATAATTTTTGTATTTTAGTAATATTTTCACTTTGTTCAAGTAAAGATGTTCTTATTAGAGAAAAATTATATCAATATTTTCTTTATTTAAAAAACTGAAAAAATGTTTATATGGAGTGGGCAGATACTCGTTTAGTACTATATTTTAGCTTAAGTATCCGTTTAGTCTTATTTTCTGAAAATACCTTAAGATATCCTTGTAATTAAATATGTTACATTTTTACCCTTACATTTTCTTTGTTTTTATAATAATATCTTTGTAACAATATTCTTGACATTATGAATTTATCTACAAATAATTTAGTTAGTAAGTTAATCAATAACTATTTATTAATAAATTAGTCAATAAATATCATATGAAAGAACTAGTATTTTTTATACCCTTACAACAATCTTATCAATAATTATTTACTAATAAATTATATTAGCCAACTTAAAATAATGTTTAATATCCTTGCAACAATCACTGATAATTATTAATAAAAAAATAAGTTATCAAGTTAATTTGAAAGTAAAGTAATAACATCAAAGTTACAGTAATTTTTATTTTACATTTGAGGCTAATTAATAAATTAACATTTTTTTTCTCTTTGTTAATATCTCTAGAAATATTGTTGTAAGAGTATTATTGTAAAAAAAGAAAACTAAGGGTAAGAAATGTAACATATTTAAAAGCAAGGAGTGTCGTGGTATTTTTGAAAATTAGGGACTAAAATGAATCTTAAATAAAAATATAGAAACAAACGAGTATTTCTATTAGAGTAGCGAGACACTAACTCAAAATTTTAATTGAAAATCTGTTACATATATAAACTTTATATCGAAATAACATATTACCAATCAATTACGATCGCGTATCTTTTAGAAGTAAATTTTCCATGTCATCCAGAGTAATATAATTTTTTAATAATAATGAATGAATGATACGCCATCTAACATCTACCACATCATTTCAGATACAAGCTTTGCACCCAACTTTTTAGGTAAATTATTGCTCTTCTACGATTTTTTATTTGTTGTGCTATAATTATAGACTTCTTATTTGATGCTAGTTGATCAAGTCAAGTGATCGTCATATGACTGAAATCGATCATATAATTTATAGATTTGGGTCGAAAAGCAGGAGAAAATGCTCAAGTCCAGACTTCATCTGCACTTTGTCATCCATCAAAGTTGAAAAAAACCATCGACTAAAAGCCTAAAACAATATCATGACAACGGATTCCAAAGAAACCACAGCTTTCAGTTCAACTAGGCGGTTCCCGCACACCACTTTAGAAGGAAGCAGCTGTTTATCAGCCGGAATTCGAAACAAAGGGACGTTCAAAACTTCACAAACATTTTATTGGAAAAATACAATCTAGAAATGTTTTCTATGCCGTCACTATCAATCCATCATTACAGTGAAAGAGAAACACCAAACTAGCACAACATGCTGTCTAAAGAAAGATCTGAAATAAAATATAAATACAAAATTTCCCCAAGTTGAGTAACTCTGGCTGAAGCATTTTGCATCGATGTTTTGATTTTGATCTTTGTATCGCTCGGGCATTATACAGCTAAAGAAATGCTATAAGTTTCCTTCGTTAAGGAAATGCAGAGGACTATAACCCGAGGTTTGAGAGAAGCTCACGCCACCTAGGAGTCTCCTCATCGAAAATGTAGGTCAAAGGTGAGATTAGAACCCCACTACCTCCAATCTGCATCAAACATTCACTAGTCAAGTTTGTTAAATTGCTATAATGTAATGGTGTGTCTGAATACATATAATTATAGTCTAAACCATCATCACGACAGGAAAATAAACAGATAATGCATAAAAACCAGTTTACAAAACAATGCTCACAACTCAAAACTATCATGTCATTACTTACCGCTCTCAACTGCTGTACAGACTTGTATAGTGCTTTCTTGGGAACACATATAACTATGGCATAATAATCAGCTGTCACCTTCCCATCACGCTTGCAAAAAACTGGACTTACAGTGGGTCCCTGCACATATAATCATGAAAACTTAAAGGAGCTTTTAGATTAAGAAACTAACTATCCTTGTTAACAATAATCCAGCTAGCTTTATTCCAGAGAATGATTACTGCAGGTGGCAAAAAACCAATTTCTTCAACGTCAAACAATACCTGCAACCCAGAAAACGAAGTTTGGCTCAGTATTCGCTCTGCTACTTCCTCTGCGCTATTTCCCCTCATGTTTGCAGTAACCTGCCATGAAATTGAATAAGATTAAAAATGAGGAACTCGAAGTAGAAACAACCATAGCATAAGAGACATTAAATTCATACCGTGAACTGACCACTTGCCCTCAAATGAGCCTCCAATCTTTCAAGAATCTCGTGTGTGGCGTCTAGAACTCCTTTCCGCCGGATCAATGATTTCCTGCTTGCAACAAGAACAGCCTGCAGACAAGGAATGTTTTAATACAAGAAAAGATTTAATAAAGCCAGAACATAAAAGCAGCTGCTGGAAACTCTTTTCCAATAGCATTCAAAAGCATACAACATCGCATGCTTTCAAGATACCTGGCTTTCCAACACAACTCCACCTTCAATTTCTTTCAAGTTGTTCTCTCTAAGTGTTGTTCCACTACTCACAAGGTCCAAAATAGCATCAGCAATCCCCATCTAAATTGCCAAGCATGACAAGTAATTTCTACGTAACTATCAAGAGTATAAAAATTCTGGTAAAAAAAAAAAAAAGAAGTACGACGAGAGAAACACGCAACTTAAATAAATTCCATATGAAAATATATTTCTGAATTAATAATTGAGCTCCAAACCAAACGCAAACCATAGGCACCATTGCCAGCAACAATCTGAAATAACTTTGACAAGCAAAATATGAAATGCTGAGAAATGGAAAAAGCAAAGATACAAAACTGGCAACGAATTTACCATGAAATGAATATCAGTAAGACTATTTGTTGCTAGCTTTACAAAGCAATAAAATTTCCTGAAATTCTAACTCATTTACTAACAACTTAGTTAGCAGCAGCACTTCATGTGACTTATCACTTAAAGATCCTTTTAATTTAAAAAAAAAAGAATAGCTTGTTTGTATAAATAAAAATACTCAAGAGAAAAAGAAAGATGTTTCAAAAAGAACAAAAATTGAGGGGAAGAAAAGGGGAAAATCATAACATTCCTCCCAATTCTCTAAAACATGCTGCACATGGCAGTACAATTATATGATAGATTACAACACTATGAAAGGACAGTGAATAAATTTAGTGTTAATTCTAGAATAAAAATAAAAATAAACTAAATAATTCACAGTAAATGAGTAATTCTCACAGCTGGAGCTGCCTCTAGGGCTCCATCAGCAGTTGAAAAGACTACATGCTTCAGTCCATTATCCTTCATAAACTTAGGGCCCAGCTGCACAGAACACAGAAAATCACAATTATGTGAAAAATTGTTTAAGTAACAAAACTACAATAGATTCCCCCCCAAAAATAAAAAATAAAATATACAATAGAAAGTGAAAGAAGCATCATACATAACTGAAGCCAGTAGCAACCCGCAGAGGTTTCTCAGCAGTCCATTGAGGCATTTGCACTAGCTCCCTCAGTGAATTGATATTCTCAAAGATCCCATATTTTGGAATCTGGAAGAACAAAAGACATATAAAGACTGATACAAGGAATAACTTAGAGATTCATACTGAAGTTAGTTATTCAGTTAAAACAAATGATTGCTTTTGCTTACTGCAAGTGATAAACGGCAATCCCCATAGTCAAGAGCATCATGAACAATAATAAGGTCTTCATTTCCCTGATAAAAAGATATTCAAAACAACATTATAACATCAATGCATGCCTCCATAGTTGTTCTGGACAACAAAAAAGGAAACCAGGTCCTCAATGACACCGCCAATGGTAAACATTGTGAACGGAAATAGACATCCTAGACCTTAGCTCTTACCTGTCCAAATTCACTAACCGTATCCAAACCCACAATACCAAGATCCAAATCCCCTGATAACAACTTTCGTACAATGTCTTTTGGTCGTTGAAACCAAACTTCCAGGTTTGAGAGCTGGGGGGAAAAAAACACACACAAAAAGGAAAGAATACTAAAATTGTGTATCCAATTTTGCAATAATCAGAAGCCAATCAAAGTTAGAATAAGAAAAAACCTGAGGAATTTGAGCAACATACTGTCTAGGATTGACCTGCTTCACCGACAATTGACAGTCCTTTGAAAGAAACAATTTATCGAAGAAGTATGAGAATTGAAAATTCTGAGAAAACTAACAGATACAGATAAATAGTAAAGCAGAAGTTACTTTGAAATCATTACTTTTCTAATTACAATTTGCATTTTATTTTTCTCCGGTATCTTAGCAACCAAACACAGCATTAGACAAATCCTGATTCATTCTCTTAACTTTTAACTAATCATAATTCAATACACAGTAAAATTACACATGAAAAATAGAAAATCATTATATTTTTATAAATTGCAATTTTCATACCACTTTCTTCCAGCTTCTTAGCAACCAAACACTACATTGATGAAATTCTTATTCATTCTCTTAACTTCAAAAGAAATTATAAACCTCCAGTCCTTCTCTCATAACTCAATAAATTATAAAATAAAATTCAGAAAATAAAAACTATTACATATTCATAAAATGCAATGGCCATGCCATTACCTCTAGTTTCTTTGCAACAAAACACCGAATTAATGAAATTCTCATTCGTTCTCTTAACTTCATACTAAAATTCAAACCTCCAGTTCTTTTCTCATAATTCAATACATTATAAAATTAAATTAAAAATAGAAAATCATTATACATTTATAAATTGCAAGGTTTTTGTACCATTTTCCTCTGGTTTCTCAGCAACCAACAAAATACGAGAGAAATTCTCACTCATTTACTGAACATCCAACTAAATTTTCACCAATGAGACCTTTCCTCATAATCCAATACATAATAAATTCAAACTTTTAGAGAAAATAAAATAAAATAGAAAATCATGTCATATTTATATAACAGCAAATTCCATGTCATTTTCCTCCAATTTCTCAGCAACCAAACACGTCATTACGCAAATTCTCATCCATTTTCTTAAATTCCGACTAATTTTTAACTAACTAGATACTCTTGTAATTCAAAACAATATGAAATTAAATTTAACAAACAAACAAATACCAGCATTAGACAAATACTGATCCATATCCTCAAATTCCAGCTAAAAATTTTATATTTCTAATAATCTAATTCATTCCAAAGAGTAAAATTGAAATAAAAAATTAAACAGAAACCTTGAGAAGATCGAGAGTGTCGGCAGCCATGCGGCCTTTGCTAGGCAATCCAAGGCGAATTTCATCTCTCTCGGAGATTCTATTATCGATATTACCATTCACGACTGACACGTGAGACTCAAACTGCTGCGACGATGAAACGCAGCACGTGACAGCAGCGGCGGGCTTATTTGTCGCTGTAGTTGGCCCCCATGCGACGGAGATATGAAATGACGACAAAGGACAGAAGAAGGAGAGACCGGAGGGAGAGAGGGAGGGGCATTGTCGGAAATAAGGTTGGAGGAAGAGAGATGCAGATGAAACTGACATGGTTTTTTCTGTTTGATGGTTTCTAGACGAAATGCAAAGAGAAATTTTAAGTTGTGAGAAGTGGGAAAACGGCGCCGCACTGGATTTGCTGGCAAAGTTGTGAGATTGTGAAGTGAAGGGCACTGGGGGAACGAAGGGTAGATTCTTGTCGTCTGGGTTTTGATTCTTTTATTGGGTGGGGTTTGTCTGAGGCCGGATCAATTATATATGGAACAATCGGTTCATTTCGTAATGCCGCGTGGATACCTTTTTCTATTTTGCATTGGTCTTTTATTTATTTTATTTTTCAAAAACAAAATTACAAAAGGTGTCTTTTTCGAAAATAAAAGGACAACATATTTTGTTAAAAAATAATTTAATTTTTTTAATGAAAAAGAGTTTCTAGAAAAAATAGTTCTATTTTTTTTAATAAAATTAAAATCAAATTTTTCTGTTTTACTTTTTCTTTTAACTATGTAGTCGATGATCAAATCTCAAACCACATGTTTTATTTTTTAATATATGAAATTGTGTCCTTCATTCCTCAAAATCAATGAATAGATACAAAAAAAATTTTGGAATGTTTTCATGCCATAAGACTACATTATCTTGTTATAAGTAGGGGTGGGTAAAATACCCGACCCGACTCGATCCGACCCGAAAAATTCTAGGTTCGGATCATATCCGATCAGGAATGGAACCCGATCCGATGAAATATAATAAACCGGATTGGGTTGTGATCGAGTCGGGTTTACCTAATCGGGTTGCTTTTAAAAAAAAAAAACTAAACCTAAACACACACACACAACCACACACTCACCCAGGCACACATAAACACATAACAGATTCACAAATCACAACAACACTCACACAAACGCAAACAAGTCACAACTTATAAGACTCACACACACAACCCTTTTCAATCCTCATTACACAGTGACACCTAACGGCCACCGCCAAGGCGCTGACGGACGCCACACACTCTCCACTCTCCAGTCCCGCGATTTGTTGTTGCATCTCCAGCTAGTCGCCGCGTCTGCTACTGCGCGTCCAGCCGTCCGCGATCTGTTGATGCACATATGCCCATCTACTGCTGCGAAGTGAAACCGATTTGTTGCGCGTCCAGTCGTCCATGATTTGTTGTCGTGGGCACTAATCTGCTGCTCCAAGGCCCAAGCCTCCAACCCGAGTTTTTGCCCTTTGTTTTGAATTTGAAGCTTTCACGTTTCATGGTATATAATTATATATGCTTAATTCGACCCGTTTTTAATTTGAACCCAAGCCTACCCGAATTTAACTCGATTTTGTGACGCCCGAACTGATCTAAATATATATATCGAATCGGATCAGATCGGGTCGAGTTGTAAGTTAGGGTTACATTCAAATTGATTTTTGCCTAACCTGAACAACCCGAAACCCGATCAGGTTGACCCAAACTCGATTTTGCCCACCCCTAATTCTAAGGTTGTTTTTGCTAAAAGGTGTGCTACTTCATTACAACTTCTTGTGAATGTTGAATTTTGCTCTATTTCAACCTCTTTAAAATGGCTTGAATTTCAAATATTACCTAAAAGATCTTTGTCTGTGTACACTTCTTGTTTAACACTATGTTTACTACCTCGTTTGCATTTTCTACTATTTCTAGCCCAAACTTTGTGGCTTCAACTTCAGTAAGAGCTTCACTTCCATTAAAGTTTGATGGTTTCATAGCAGTTACTATACATTTTCCTTTTGAATTTCTGATCACCATTCCCAATCCTTCTTTGTTTTGATCTTCCTTTATAACAACATCCACATTTGTTTTGAACCAACCTGGAGGTGGAAGTCCCCATTGTTGATTTCTTTTGTCTTTTCTTTCCCTACTTAGTTGCAAATGTGGTTGTTTGATCTTTTTGTAGGATTGCACTACAGCTTCTGCTCTTGTTACTGATAATTGGAAATCTTCTTTCTTGTTGTTTAAGATGTGAAGATTCCTTAAGTGCCAAATCACCCAACATAATGCAATTATCAATTCCAAATCATATTTGCTCTTCTTTTTTGCCATTTCCACCATCAAATTTAACATTTCTTTGTTTTTGAGATGACTAATCTCTTCACCATAATTTGTGCGTCTCTACATTTTCTGAGCACCTTTACAATAAAAAAGAGCATGAAATATCGTCTCCTCTATTCTTTTGCATCTTTGACAGTAGGGACTTTGTATCACCTTTTTTTCTCCACAGGTTTACTACTGTCGACAATAAATTTTTTATTGCTCTCCACATAAAGATCTTTATCTTTGCTGGCAGTTCTAAAGCCCAAATAATATTCCATAGAATTTGCTTATTATCAAAGCTATTTGGCTGGTTTGGAAATTTTATATTTAAGGCCACTTGATACTCACTCTTGACTGAGCATTCTCCTCGTTTATCAAAATGCCATAGAGGTTTATCTGGCTTAGGGGTTCTTAGTAGGGGGATTTTTAAAATCTCCTGTGCATCTTCATCTATAAAATTCTGTTGAATCAACATCTTTTTCCATTTGTGTTTCCCATCAATTAACTCTGATATTGTAGATTCCAATGGTAATGTTGGAGGAGAGAAAGGCTTGAAAGTTATAAGTCTTGTTATCCAACAGCTATGATATATTTGGACACTCTTTCCATCTCCAATTTTCCACCTTAGTCCTTTATGAATGATTTGTCTTCCCTGTAAAATGCTTCTCCATATAAAGGATGGTTTTGATCCTAATTTCCCCTTTAGAAAATCGACTTCCTTGAAATATCTAGCTTTCAACACCCTTGTCGCCAGTGAATTGGGATTTTTAATGATTATCCACTCTTGTTTGCCCACTATCGCTTAGTTGAAGCATATTAAATCCTTGAATCTCATTCCACCTCTACATTTTGCCTGACACATGTTTTCGCAATTAGACCAGTGAATAGCCCTTTGATTTGGTTTTGAGTTCCACCAGAATCTTGCCATAGTCTTTTGGATATCCGCACATAACCCAATTGGTAGTTTAAACACACTCATGGCATAAGCAAGAATTGCCTGAGCTACTGCTTTAATGAGCACTTCTTTTCCCCTTCTTGAAAACATCTTTGAATTCTAGTTGGATATCTTACTTAGAACGCTAAGTTTGTTATCATTAAAAAATTCAACTTCTTCCTCTCTAGCATTGAAGGCAGCCCATGTATTTTTCATACTTTGACACCACTTGAATCTGAAAAAAGTTCTTGATTGAGGCTGTCTACTTAAAAACATAGATTTCTCATAGTTGAAGATTTGACCTGATGCAACAACATAGCAATCAAAAATATATTTCAGATTTGAGCAATCTTTAGTGGTAGCTCTTGTGGAGATCAAGTTATCATCTACAAAGAGTAAATGGTTGATTGAAAGTTCTTTGCTGAATCTCAGCCCCTTAATCAAATTTTTCCACCTAGCTTGATTCAAGAGGTTTGAAAACACCTCTGCACACAAAATACAACTCTTTAAAATTTTATATTACATATGTTAATTAATTTTATTATAGTTTATGATGTTTTCATATGAAAATATTCATAAAAAATTATGAAGATAAATAATGCTAATTTGAAGAAAATAAAAAGAAAAAAATAATAATAGTCTACCACTATATATTATCACAAGTTATATAGACATGGATAATAATGCTAATTATTAAATGTTATTTACGTAAGTATGAAAATTAATTAATTAGATAAGGATATTTTGGAGAATATCTTTTAATGATATTATTTAGACTTTTTAGATTAAGTAAAAAGATAAAAAAAAATAGCTTAATAACTTAATGACTAAAAATTTTCATTAAGTTCAAAAAATAAATAGGCTTAATAACTTAAATGATTAAATTTAAGTCAATTAAGTCATTAAATTAAAAAAAAAACTAATGGCCTCCTAAGTATTAGGATTGGACAAGATTAGATTAGATCATATATAATGTTGATTTATATTTGGTACAATATCAGATTGAATTACATTAAATTAAATTTAAATAAAGTTAGAAAGTATTTAAGTTAATATTTGGATTTAAATATGGAAATTTTGTAGATATTTAACAAGAAATATTACAATTAACTAAAAATAAAACTAATAAGAATATATGCATTCAATTAGTTATTGGGTAGTCATAATTATAATCAAGAAATATAAATGATTTAAATTATAGGTTATTTCGTATGAGATATATCATTTCATTAAATAAAATCAGTAAAACTATTCATATAATAAATTAATTAATAATTTTTAAGTAAATCATGACTAACAAAAAATAAATTACTTAATTAATAATATTAGTTAATTAATTAATTTTAGGTTATAAATAAAAATAGTGTAATAAATTATAGAAGATATTATGAATAGACAAACATTTTTCTTCTCATTGACCAATCCAAACTAAACCAACATGAAAATTGGGATTACTAATGCCATGAATTTAGGATTAAAATTTGAATTTAGTTCATTAGTCCAATCTAAGTAAGCATGCCAAATATGGGATTTAATATTTTGTTCCTAAAATTAGTCAAATTCTACACTTAACTTTGCTCCCAAACATAACTTTAGATAATAGAAAATTTCCAACTATGCCTCTCTAAGAATATCGTACCCGCAGTCTAAGCACACTAAGATAATAAGAATACTAAAATCATCAAAATTTAATTATGTGACGGTGCCTAAGGGGGATACCACATGTACTAGAGTAGCATAGTGACAACCTAAAAGCCATTAATAAGGGCACGACAAGTAATTGTGAATAGAGCTAAAAAATTTCTTTACAAAATTAGTGCTTGTTAATTAACAAATTAGATCATCTATTTAGAGTAATATAAAACAAATTTGTGATTTGAACTCAACTCATATAAGACATGAGTTTAGTTTTCATTCATGTAACAATTTAGGGAAAAAAAAACATAAAAAGTGCATTGAAATGTTTGTTGCCAAAATTGTAATTCATGAACTATTTGTTATTATTATATAAGAACTTGACTTTAACAATAAAATAGAGATCAGTCTACAAACTTTGGTTTCTACAGAAACTTCTTTCACTTGAAACGTGACTAAATGATAACTACAATAAGACATGAAATCCTTTCATAAAATTTAAAACTAAAAAAATATATATTAAAATAGGAGATATATTTTTATATATTAATTTTATATAATTCAATTATAAATATTGAAAGTCGGAGTAGTTTTAATAATATCAATTCATCCTCCATTAAATTGACTCAAATTTCATGTTTTAAATTATAAATAAAAAAAATAGTTGAAATAACTTTAACCCAAATAAAATAAAAATATGATTTTTTAATTTTATTTATTATGGCTCTTAACAAAATGAGAAAAAACATGTACGGTGGAATTTGCCAACAAAGAAAATCAGAATGAAAGATAAAAGCATCTCTCTTTCATCAACGCAAGTCATACGAGAGTCTTTCTTCTTATTCTCTTTCTCTTCACATCCAAGAAATGTCGCCAGCACGATACCAGCTGTTCCTACCAAACTCTCCCTCTCTCTATCTTTAAACGCGGTCGCAAATCTCGTTGCTTCATTTACAAGATCTGCCGTCTGGGTATCTTCACTTAACTCGAGATCTATCGCCGCCCATTTCTTGTTTTAGCTCAAGATTTGAGTACCCATTTGAGGAAATCGAGCATAATCGCAATATTCATGTGCTAAAACGGTGAATCAAGTGACTTTTGGTTAGTGGTGAGTGACTCAGTCCGAGTTGAGACTGAGTTATGTTGTTGAGATAGCACAGTGTTAAGTGGTGGAAAGATATATATAGATAATTATAAATAATATTAAAAAAGTCAATGGCGGACCCGAATGGTCATAGCTGGAGAGATGGCATGTCATCTGATAACATCAAGGGTTTGATTTTGGCACTTTCGTCCAGTATCTTTATTGGTTCTAGTTTCATTGTTAAGAAGAAGGGGTTGAAGAAAGCTGGCGCTTCCGGTGTTAGGGCAGGTATTTCAATTATTGAATTTTTCAGGGACCTTTTTTAAATGTTCCAAAATCTGTGTCCTGTGTGATTCATTTCTGTTTAGTGTATATTTTTGCTCATCTACATCTGGTAAGTTAGCAAATATGTTCAATCATCATAACAAAGTATGAATCCATGGGGGATGTAGTCAAAATCTCATCTTGGGTATGTTGAGAATCAAAAAGGCTATTGAGCAGTGAGGTGAATTTAGTGTGGTGGTATAAGTAATATAGGAAAATTTTGTTTGATATTAATTGGGTATCTGAGGAAAATAATTCTAATTAGATTGCTTTAGTTGTTTGACCATTTCTGGTATCTTCATTGCATTGAGCGGCTAGGCAACTTCAATACATGCCGTTGCAATTGTGTCATTATCAATTCCCTAGCTTATGAGAGAATGTCTTGTCACTAAGTTTAAGGAATGAATGTGACAGAAATGATTCTGTGTAGATGCTAGAAATACCTGGAGGATCTACTTTTGGTTTGTAGTTGTTCGTTGGTTACTTTGATTTCTTGTTGCATTTATTTGGGGTTTATCTTCATTTTTTGGCACTTTGATACATCTCTTTACTTGATATTGATGTTAAAAGGAATAATTTTGTGATCCAAATCTCTTGGAAGAAATAATGAGTGAGATTATGTGTGAAGTCCATTTTCCTCGAAAAATTGAAATATAGAAATTTACTTTTCTAGTTTATTGACTATGGTGGATTATAATTCTTGATTTTTTCTGTTTTATTTCCTTTTCTGTTTTGTGAAGTAGCTTCCTGATTAGTTACTGTGCCTTTTTCCTATCTATAACAAAGTTTCTCTAAAATTTAATTCATCATTGTTTCACAGGATTTGGAGGCTATTCTTACTTGTATGAGCCACTTTGGTGGGTGGGCATGATAACAAGTAAGTATAATCTGATTAGTTTTCTGACTACTAATCATATATTTTGATTTTGTTTTGAACAGAATATAAAATAGTGCACATATTATGAAATCCTGGCAAAAACTATGAGCCCTGGTCAATAATTTTGTTCTTTATGGGCAACATAGGTTGTGAGAACTTTAGACACTATTGAAGCCCTCATTTAAAATTCTGAGTCAATTTGAATAAAAGTTCCCTATTGATATCTTATCTACAACTTATTTTTTGAATAGCAATTGCAAAGTTAGCTAGAGTTCTCCAATAAACTTCCTATTTGTTTGCAGTTTATAATAGTTTTTTTTCCCTTTTTTTTTTTTTCAAAGAGAACCTAAATTCTAATTCTGATGGTGAGGGCCACCTGCTATTTTACAGTGGTCGTTGGGGAAATTGCAAACTTTGCAGCCTATGCCTTTGCACCGGCAATACTGGTCACACCTCTTGGTGCCCTCAGCATCATTATCAGGCATGATGGAGAGTCCCTCAAAATCTTAATTTGATTTGCTGATGTTGTGTGTTGACCACATTGTTGTCTTGCAGTGCTGCTCTTGCTCATATCATTTTACGAGAGAGACTACACATTTTTGGAATACTAGGCTGTATTCTTTGTGTTGTGGGCTCTACAACAATTGTGTTGCATGCTCCTGCAGAACGTGAGATAGAGTCTGTGATAGAAGTTTGGAATCTTGCTACAGAGCCAGGTACTTTGCTTCCTTTAATATTTGCTCTATTCATCTGTTCTTGCCTTGAAATATCATTATTTAATGGTTAAACTACAAGTAACTGAGTTGAGTGGCTTTTGTTTTCATTCTGTTTCCAGCTTTTCTCTTATATGCAGCTCTGGTCATAACAGCTGTATTTATCCTTATATTCCACTATATCCCGCAATATGGCCAGACACACATAATGGTGTATATAGGAGTTTGTTCCCTTGTAGGTTCTTTGTCGGTATGTATTTTGCACACGGGTACTGGTAACTTTGTAATTGCTATTGTGTTTTAAATAGCATTTACTTCCTGTGTTTATATTCACAGTTTTCTCTTTGACAGGTTATGAGTGTTAAGGCAATTGGAATTGCTCTGAAGTTGACATTGTCAGGAATGAATCAGCTAATATATCCCCAAACATGGGCCTTCACGTTAATTGTAATTGTTTGTGTGCTTACCCAAATGAATTATCTGAACATGGTAATGCCCATTTCTTCTCTATTTTATTTGTTCCTGGTTTTCATCATATAAATATTATTTTGATTTTTGATGTATTTTTTGCAACTTCTCAAATCAGAAAAAATTGAATAGGCAACCAGAGTACTATATCTGTTTTTGCACCCCCAATACAATGTGCAGCTCATTTGATTGTAAATGACATGTTATCCAAGAAAATGACAGATTAAAATGGAAGAATATTTTTCTGAAGTAAAGGCCTTTTGTCCTTTCCTCTGTTAATATATTTCTCAGGGTGCTTCACAGTGCTTCTTTTGCTGATTTTAACAAAGCTGGTGGGAGTCTAATGACCCCTTTTTAATGATAAAAGGAAAAGATATCTTTGGGAAGTAAGCTTGAGGTAGAAAACAAAGGCCTTCCAGATGATTTCCGAACAAAAGAAGGATGGATAGATGCTGATGAGAAAGATCTGGGGTTCGGGAGAATGATCTACCATGTGTTTATTTTGGCTGATAAATTTACATTTGCATTGCATGAAACTTTATGCTTTCATAGTGGATAATGATGGGTCCCATAAAACCTAGGGACATTTTCACAAGCAAGGTCATCGATCTTACTATTCATGTACATGCATCTCAAAAAGGCCATCAAGAGAACTTCTGCACTGCAATGTGACCAAAATGGCTATGGTTTTCTCTTTGTGAATATGTGAAGCTGTAGTGGGGCTTCATGACATTTTTATAAAGAATTTGAGGACTTTGCTTTCCCTCTTTTGGTCTTTTCTAGGTGTTTTCTTATGCAGAGCTGAAAGGTTCGAGTAGTTTCAAGGTTGTCTTGATAATAAAGTGATTGCCCCTTAGTTTCTTGATATCAGCAATGTTACTACCATGCATTGATATTATCATATGGGGGCTTGCAATTATAGATTACAGAGATTTGGATCTTTTAAATATGTTAGTGGTGAATAATGCCCCATTCCGTAAGTATTTCTAGAGAATACCGACCATGGAGATAATGTAGAGTTTTGCGGTATGGAATGGAATTAATCCAGTTGTGGGCATTTGACAGTGGTCTGATTTTGTGTCTCATAGTCTGTGTATGGAGAAATATCTACGTTAGATATGTCCTTGAGGGTAATTTTAAATTCTCGAGCTTAGTGAACCTCTTGTATAATGGAGTTGTGCTGCTGTGGACTTTCTCTCGAGATTGCTTCCCTACCTGCTGTGTTATTGTGAGCTGGGTTCTCTTCGACTTTACAATATGGGAATACTCTTATTGTGGTACTCAAAAGGAGTTATCAGTTTTATGGCTTTACTGCTGGATAACAACAGAAAGATTGATCACCTTGCTGAATGAAAATTCAAATATCTTGAAGGTGGTGTATGAGCCAGGTGATATGGTGCTTTCCATGACAAAATATACGAATATGTTCATGGGAAGTAAAAAATCATTTGGGAAAAAAAAAACAAATGATTTGCAAACCCCTCATCATTGCTATGGATGGTGACAGCTCTTTGGTCTACTTGGTTTTGTATTAGAATTTGTTTGCTGCTATTGACTACTTATAATGTTTTTGTAACCAAGCTTGTGAGACATTTTATGTTCTGTTGGAATAGGTTCAATTGTTTTGTTTGTTCAGTTGCCATGTCATTAAACTTTATTCTCTGTGCTTTTTCTCTGTGGCTTTGATCTATTCTTGCCTACATTTTGATAAGTACTCTCTTGGCATTAACCTGTGATCAACCATCCTCCTTTTCACCAGCCACACAAGAACTTCTTAAAGTTATCTATTTTGTTATATTTCTTATTTATTTATTATTTCCTGTTATGCAGGCGCTTGATACTTTTAACACGGCAGTTGTCTCTCCCATATACTATGTGATGTTCACATCACTTACCATTCTAGCTAGCGTGATCATGTTTAAGGTAAATTCTTCAGCCCGACTGGTAGTAGCATAAAACTCTCTGTTGATTTATGAACATGTTATATTTTATTTAAAGAGTTAAGAGCAGTTACTTTAACATGTTTGTGGATTGAACTTAAATTTACTTATGGTTGAAGATAATTTTTTTCTAATTAGGACTGGGATAGGCAGAATCCAACCCAGATTGTCACGGAAATGTGTGGATTTGTTACAATCCTTGCAGGAACTTTTCTTCTTCACAAAACCAAGGACCTGGGTGATGGTATGCTTCATTTTTGTTCTCATTAGCCCTTTATTATCCATCTTATAGTTGAGTTAAAATATTCCTAAATATGCTATTTCTTGGCTCTGGGACTTTGTTGGCGTGGTCATCACTTGCCATCTTAATGGGCAATAGAGATATTTACTGCTTTGTTTTGACATTCTGGGCATTAAATTCATCACGTCATGAAAACAGGTTCAAGTTTGACACCGTCTATGTCACTACGATTATCGAAGCATGCGGGTAACGACGACTTGGAATCCGAGGGCATCCCTCTTAGGCGGCAGGAGTCACTGAGAACACCGTGATATTCATATATTCTTTGCTTTCATCTCTGCCATTCATACAAACATCAAACTCTGGGGAGGAACTGACATCAACTTGTATTTGGATCCAATCATTTTAATGGTGATCCTTTTTACCGGAAACGGTAGAGGATGATATTTTTGTTTTGCTTGTCCCCTGTTTCGGCTTCACGAAGAGATTCCTAGATTTCAGCTACTGCATATTTTATACCGTTTCTCCCTGGTGCATACAGAAGGGATTGCCAAATGTAATTTTGAGCCTGTTGGTTGTATACTGTATTCTTCCTACAGATGATGTATCACTTGCTTCATTTTGCTGAGAATCAGTGGATATTTTCCCAAAGTTGTGAACTGAATTTTCAGAAATACTAATGAAAGCAAATCTTTAACAAATACGACATTTAACTCTTAAAACTTATATGATCAAATCTTTCAGGTTATGAATAATTTCAGGTACAAGCAAAAGCTATCTAAATTTGTCCTTTTGGCTACAGAAGAGCCATGGTGTTTCCAATATCACAAACATGAAAAGCAAAACTCAACTCTTTTCTCGCACTTATTTTTTGTATTAGAGTATTACTAAAATCTCATCAATAATGCTGCTTCTTTTCCATCGATGGCTGAATTTCTATAATTCTATGGCATCAGCTTATGGTTGCCTGTGTTAACTACAACAAAGTGAATGGTACATCAATCGTTTCTGCTGATGTTTTCTTCCACCAGACAATACAGAA
This sequence comes from Citrus sinensis, assembly GCF_022201045.2. Classification (NCBI taxonomy): domain Eukaryota; kingdom Viridiplantae; phylum Streptophyta; class Magnoliopsida; order Sapindales; family Rutaceae; genus Citrus; species Citrus sinensis. The sequence continues at coordinate 6,226,813 of NC_068560.1, forward strand.
GAGAAAGACCAAATCATCATTGGAATTCCAGAACATCATCTCCCATCACTTTCCTATTTGCTTTAGAAGGCCAGAGACTGAAGCACAATGAGTTGAGTTGTTATTGCATTTCTCACAGCATGACTGCAGCAATTCAATGGCCTTTCGGCACCTACACCAATTCAGAACTTAAATTAACAATGAATATAAACAGAAGTAAAAAAAACTTTTTTTTTGTGGGGGGGGGGGGGGTCAAAATGGAAGAAAATGCCGCAACCCAAAAAACCATTGGATGATGCCAAACAATACTTTGGTCTGGACTGACAAAACTTCATCTTCTAAATAATTAGGTAAAATTGCACAAAGCAAAGAGCATGGCTTCAAGGGCAGGCAAGTTTGAAAAGAACATCTAACTTAAGTGAGATAAAAAGGCATTGGTCTACTGGATATAAACTTTCTAATCAACTTGTTATAGGTATATCCACATGTGATGATCAGAATCGAGCATAACTAAGCTTTATCATACATGCACAATAAGAATTGGCACTATGCACACCAATATGTATACAACTAAACCACTTTCTCAGTCCCTCACTAATTCATACTCCTACAAGCACCCACACTTCACCGTTTGATCAGCTGGAAGCTCCGGGCTGTCACAAAACAGTTGTGGCACAGGAAATTTTTTGAGGGGATCACAACACATAAGACAGTCCTCAAAGCTATCTAGCAGGTGAATACAGAAATGATTTAAAAAAAAAAAAAGAAGCCAGCACGACAGTCCCTCAAACATGAAGAACCAACTTTTTTCCTAGTGTAGCTTGTTCTTAATCTTATCAAACCCTCTCGAAAATGATGCCCCATAGAATGTTCACAGGAATCTGGAATCCACCATGCTGAACAAGCTAATGAGAGACAGAGACAGATGCACAATGAGTCAACTGCACAAGGCCATGGCGGCATGCCGCTTGGTTTCCGAAAAACTGAGCGGCTTCACAATTTCAAATAACATTGCGATAATATTTAGCTGGAAACATGTTCATTAAAACAGACGAGTCGGAAGAAAACGGGTAGAATGAAAATTTACAACGTCAAATGCGTAACACCTGGAGCCAGTGGGACTTGACTACTGACTTAGTGACTTCCAACAATAGTAAAACATGAAACAGAGTGACAGATTCACTTGAGAGACAAAAGGAACAACTAAAAAATATCCGAACAACAAGAAGCACCAAGTTTCTTTGTAGGGAGGTATAATTAGAAATTGCTTGGTTTGGCAAGACCCTTATAATAACATTATTAATGAAAAATGAAGCTAAAACTTTTTTTTTTTTGGAGTAGCCATGACATTGACCGTTCATTCAATTTCACATAAATGAAGCCTCCATAATTGACATTACTCTCTTAAAAAAAAAATATGTAACCTATGAAACTAAACATGCCAAAGCATCAAAATCTTTACATTACCTCTTTTATGAAAATCGAATTTCTACAAGCCTAAATTTGTATTCTTTTGATATTAGTGAAAGATTCTTCAATATAATCGAATTTAAATGAAAACCCATATAAGCTCAAATGACGGAGGGAAAAAAAATGTTACCTTTGAGGGAGAAAGTTGTTTTTGGTGAGACAAGCTTGAATGTCACAAGCCTCTTTCTTGCATGGCTCTTTGCTGGGCTGTGCCATCTTTGTTTGATCACCCTTTCTTCGTCTCCCCAGAAACTCACGTTAAGAGAGAAATTGTTCTGGTTTTGTACTTTTAAAGCTCGTATTGAACCGAACCGACCTTCTCAAATTGCCACGTCATTGATGAATTAGTTTATTGTTAACTAATTTTTATTTTAGAAAAACAATTTATCTTAAAGAATTTTTTTTATACTTTTTTAATTACATGAGATTACTGCTCAAAGTACAACTCATATTATTTGAAGTTATAACTGATGACTAACTATATCAATGTTTATGGAGTTCTGCTCATATTTTTAAAAATTATAATTTATGACTAATTATATCAATACTTATGGAGTTTTGTCCAAACTTTTAACTCTCATTAATATTCGAGGGATGTCTAATCCACTTACACTTGAATAAAGAAGACTATCTTCATTCAATTATACATTATTATTACGGAAGAAAATATGTCTATATTGTGTTTTTTCTCCCTTACTTAATTATACATTATAATTAATGAATGAAATACGTCCACATTGCATTTCTTATCTATTACCTTAGATTTTTAACTGTTATTAATATTCGAGAGATGTCTGCTCCACTCATACTTGGGTAAGGGAGAAGACTACCTTCACTTAATTATACATTATAATTAAGAAATGAAATACGTTCATATTATATTTCTTCTCCCTTACCCAATTATATATTATAATTAAGAAATAAAATACATCCACATTATGTTTGTGGGGGGTTCGAACTGCTGCCCTCCAAGCCCTAACCTTATATTTTTTATACTTAAAAGTATGCTTTAAATTATTTTATATTGTTATTGTAAATTCGTTTTAGAGATAGATACCGATATTCATTATTGGTCTCTCATTATTTTAACTATTATGATATAAAAAAATAAGTATTTTATTTCTTATTTAAAAAAAATAAGAGATAGATAAATATAATGGCGATGTCATAACTTACAACTTATAAATTGTAATATAAAATTTGATCTCCATTGATGTGATATAAATACGTGTGATTTATCAATAAAATGTAATATGCCACATTATTTAAGAAATAAGTTTTAGATCATATCTATAATGCAATCATAATAAAATAATAATTTAAAATAAGAAAAAAGTCATGATAATTAATCGCTAAAAAACTTATTTGATAAGTTAGTAATTCTAAATCTTTTTATAAAGTTGAAACTCAACATCCACGTGGACCAATGAGAATTCAGAAGTTCAGCACATTGTGTAATCAGGAGGAGTTCAAAATTCAAACACAACTCCAATAAGCAGACATCGAAAGTTCGAAACTTGTTTATGTTGTAAAATAATTAAAGTCTCTCACATTGTCTCTTGCTTTTGAGTTTTGACAATGGAAACTTCAACAAATTTGCCATTAATAAACCTTCTCAAAACTAAATCAAAGCAAGCTTTGGTACTCTATCTCGAGGGTCTCAGAGAAGCTTGTTGTCTTCACAGAGTCGTTATTCTATGTCGCAGGTTTCACATAATCTTACCACTTAAAAAAAATTAAAAAATCTCGGTTTCAGTTATAAACTTGTAATTTAACTTTTTTTTTTCGGATTGCAGGTCGACGAAACTTTTGATTAGAACGGGACAGTGTTTTCTGTTGAATGGCTTTATTTTCTTGGGCAGGTAACTAAGTTATTGTCATTTCTCTATGTGGGTTTGTTTTAATTTTGATGAATTTTAGCTCTGTTCGTTCAAATTGTGTAATCATTAGGGACTTTAATTGGGTTAGTGTTGTAATTTTGTTTCGAGCTCCCATAGTTTATGCCGACAATGGCTGTAATAAGGAACTCTTTTATATGGGTAGTTGTGTAGTTTATGTAATTTCCTTTCCGTGTGTTTACTTATGTAATTTTGCTTCTCTTTTTGATACCCTGAAATCGCCTGATCTTTCTTATGAGCTCCCCGAGTTGATACCCTATTATTTCCAACCTTTCAAGAGGGTCGGTATTGCTCCTTATTTTCAGAAAATAGTGTAACAAATTTTGATGGAATGGTGTAAAATGGTAATTAGCACAGGTCGAAGTCCTGTATGATAGACCGGAATGACTTGGAATTGTAGGAATCTCATTCCTAGATCATCTCTTGTGGTCGGTGTTTGCTACTTTTCTTTTTTAAACCGATTATGGTTGACTTAGGTATTATTTCTCCCATAATGAACATAGAAAAGTTGAGGGATTTCTCCTTATCAAGAAAATATATAGATATATTCTCCCATAAATTGGGTAATTTTATTCCTTGGGATAAGCTGGTGCGCGTTTTCTGTCTCCTGACAGATTCAAGACTGATATATGTTTACTCCTTGTTATGAGTTATTTAATAATATTTTGTCTTAGTGGTTCCTATTTTCTTTCCTATCCATCCAGTTTGAGAGAATTCATTTTGTTAAACCCTGAGAGAGATTATGCAGTGCTCCCTTTGCCATTGCTTTCCATCTGCTGTTCCCACAAATGGGTTGAGGTCTCTCTGCTCACTCTTGTACTCCGGTCCTTCCAACATGGGACACTATTAGATTCACTTTAGAGTTCTATCTGGAGAAGGAATGTTGGGGCTGTGGATTGTAGGGTTTGAGGCTTTGTGCTCATACCATTCTGATCATATCTCATATTCTAACATAAATCCTTTTAACCATTTGTTTCTCATTTTTGCCATGGATATCAATGTGTCTGTTCTAGTTTATATTTTCATCTATTGATAATTAATTTATTCATGCTTAAACAATGCAATGAACAATTGATCTATCTGACTATCTCAATCTTTTTATATGCAGTATGTTCGTCCTAAAATCAGCAGTCATCCCGTTTCTGTTGTGGATATTACCTGATCAGTGCTCACAGATTAGATCTCAAGAACTTTGCTTAGACAGCGGAATACTGAAATTTTATTCATTCTTACGCCTTGCTCTCATACAACTCCTTTATGTAAGTATGGTGCTGATCCCATGTCAGTTGTTCAATATTCGTACTCATTTAAAATCTCTAATAACTCTTTGATATAATTTCTGTCCGTCAGCTGATTGTATGGAAATTAATTAATTTTATAATGGGAAATTGAGTAACCTTGCATTTGTTGTCGAATATTCTGCATGGCATTTTAAGAATACTGAGCGTTTATGATTTCTGTAATTTTAGTTGAATGAGGACGTACAGTACTTATAAGTTGGTAAGATGACACTTCATTTTTGTTAATTTATGAACATAAAGAAATTTCACTTCTTTCAGTTATATTTTCTGTGAATTTTTCTAGGTGTAGTCACTTTTTCAACTAACTTTTACCGGGTATGTTTGCCTCTTTTGTCATTAACTGCAGATATTTTGGTTTTACCCGCTGTACGTATTCAGCATTGTTCTAAGTACTCTCTGGTATCATCTTCCCTTTAATTCTGCCTTTTATGGTTATGATTTGTTGATAAAGTATTTATCTTCATTTTTCACCTGGATCACTATTGCTATATTGACCATTGACAGGGGACATTTTCATGTCCTTTTTTAGCCCTTATTGATGCATTTAAGTAATTATAGATTGTTCCATATAATTTATAATTGTAGATTTTGAAGGCTTCTGATTCTTAGCATATTTAATATCACTGGTAATATTGGCTGATCCAAATTTAATGATACAGCTACTTCCAGTTGGTCCTGTTCTGGGATCTGAAGTGGCTTGCAAGTTGCAACTAAGAAACAACATTTATTCTTAGGCCAAAACCCGCCAAGTTGATTGTCACATTTATTCATCAATTATCTCCTTCGATATTTATGCCATATATAGCAGCGGATGTAGAAATGTATAGTCTGTTATTTCACCAATTAGTATTAAATATAAAAAAGTGTATCTGTTATTTAATGTTTCTTATGCTGTTCTTCCATCCTCTTCTATTTGTAATCCGTGCTTTTTGAAAACTTGCTAATACAGGTACAATGACATTGCGAAATATGGATTTGCTGCAATGGGAAGATCAGGGCAGTCTTCCAAGGAACTGTCAAGACAAGATGAGACCTTACAAAATACAGAACAGAAGGGAAGGCTCCCTGGCCTAGGAGGGTACTGCTAGTTATTGCCATTTCTTCTCATACAAGAAACTATGTTTTATATTTAGGGTGTATGATAAATTTGTCATGTTGGTCTTCTGCAGGGTCATGATTGTAATAGGAGAGCAAGTGTACTCAATGCTTCTTTTGAGCTTCTTCTTTGTTGAGGTGATAAAATTTATCTTTCTGTTTCAGTTTGCCATAATGAGAAAAATATGTTCGGGACTCTTGGCAGATATAAAATGCCATTGATCTGCAGAAAATACCTTTCAGATGACAATTTTCATAGTCTGGGAATATTGTGCAGGTTAATGCTATCGGATTTCTACCCTACATTGGGAAGGGATTTAATTTCCTTCTTCTTTCCTGGATGTATGCCTATTACTGTTTCGAGTATGTAATGAATGTCTACCTGTTGTTTAATGTTTTACTTTCTGTTGTCTATATAATTTGCTAATTTGGCTTCTCACTTAGGTACAAATGGAATTTTTCAGAAGTGGGTCTGGACAAGAGGCTGGACTTCTTTGAATCTAACTGGGCCTTTTTTGCTGGTTTTGGTAATACATACTTATTCTTGCTTCATATGATTTTCTGTTTCACCCTTCAGCAATCTACTTAGCTCCTCATATTAAATAATATGTTTAGGCACAGCTTTTCTTTATCTGCTTACATATATCTTACAGCGGATTGCGAAGCAAATAAAATCTTTGTTCGCAATTATGGTCATTGTTGGGTGTCTCAAAGTTTAATGAACATGTTAATGTGTGACAACAATTAAGAGATTGTTATATATAGCTTTTAGTTTTTACCTTGTTTGTTCCTACATTTGGGGAAATGATGACATGTTCAACATTAATAGTCCCTTATTGGCTTTGCAGGGAGCCCTTGTGTCTTGGCTTATTTCTTCTTCTCACCTCTGGTAGCCTATGGGGTCATGGCCATACTCTATCCATTGGTACAGCTTGACAATTTCCTTTCCCTTTTCAACCGCCATTTTCATTTCTTTTTCTTTAAGGTGGCAGGTGCTTCAAGAAAAATTCACTATTTTTGTTGTGGTACTAATTGATTTGTATTTAAGTTTGTTCTTACTGCAACGGCATCAGGGGCGGAAGAAGTTATTTCTTCAAAAAGAAGATCATGGAAAGGTGCTGGATTTGGGAGACTTCCGATATTTTATGTAGCAGACGCTCTATCGTGAGTTATCCATGCTAATGCTAATATCTATTACTTACAAGAATTTATCTTTTTTTTTTTTGCTTTTTCCTTTGAATTTCATTTGATGTCTATGCTACTAGCTTTTAGTGATTACTATCTCAAGTAATTATCATATCTGATGGCAAAACCATGTTAATGTGAGTAGTCATTTTGAGAAGATGTTACAGATTGTTGACTAGAAAACCGGCTTGATTATTTCATATAAATATCTCAAGTAGGCATCTTCAAAGGGGTTTGCTTTGGGGATACGATTTTCCAAAGTTGGTTTGTCCAGGTTGTTTTTGAACCCCTGACCTGGTTGAATCCAGTGGTCTTTTGCCTCAATCCAATACCTTGGGATTTGATTTTCCTATAATTACTTACTCTCATTTCCTGGAAACTATTGATTCAGTGATCTAAACAAATACAAAATAAATGAAAAAATTGATCACACACTTGCTGTGATGAAAGTTGTTTATGATAAGATGTTTTTTGCTGATAAATTCATGGCTGTATAAACTGAGGAAACCAGCGTCTTTTCAAGTATTGATATGATCATCGGAGGCTGATCTTGCCGAATATTGTTGCTCTGTAGGATGAAGGTCTTGTCTTTCTTCTCCTTCGACTCTCAACAACAGATACAAGACGATAAGGCGCTCTAACAACTTCTGGCTTGAAGCTACACGATTTATTATCTGTAAGTCAAGTACATATCAGGTTTAAATCAAATGCTGCAGAAATTCGTCGCATAAAATTTCATGCTGTTATCACTTATGCGATACAGATACATTGCAAGCTGATGCCATGAGAATTTCTGTAAAAATGAAAAAAAAAAAAAGAAATTATGTAAACAAAGTAAATTTGTGAATTAGGACTTACACTTGTGTGTATGTATATATGTATATAAAGGCTTATTTAATGAAAACTTGATATGTATAAAGTATTGTTCTTTGCTTTGTTTATCCATCTCACACTTTTTACCTGTCGTTTTAAAGTATATTTATAAAAATATTCGCATGATGGATCCCAATGTGGAAGCACATTAATTTGCACTTTCTTTACAAAACCAACTCCACTTTATTTTTCAATTTAATTAATGTTCTAAACCTAACGATGTACTGTACGCTATTATTATTTTTGAAAAAGTAGTAAAAAGGTATTTTTTTAATTGATGCAAAAAAAATATATTAATGAGTAGATCTATGAGATTACGAAAAAGTTAGTGGACACCAAATTATTGAATACGCTTTATCGTAAGAGTCTGCTCTCATAAGGTCATTTTTATTTATTTATTTGGACACGTTATTAAATTATATGATTTAACAAGGTTAGTGGAGACATGCTAATTGTTATTAAATCATATAATTTTATAGTGAGTCAAACATTAAATTTATTATTTCATATGCTTTAATAGTATATTTGTATAAAAAAAAAAAAAGAGGACGTCCGCACCTAAAAACTTTCTACATTCTTAAATGATAATTCTATGATTCAATTCGATTTAGAGAGAACAAAGTTGGACCAAAATTGTATTAAATTTAGTTCATTTTAAATCGAATATATGGTGATTTCAAAAACTAATTTGAATCAAAATTTAAAGATCGTATTTATAAATACTAAAATGAACTGATTTCTCACGTCTAAATCAAAGCAAGAGGTGAATGGTAGAATCCATTAAATTTGGAGCTGGATACCTAATACAATTGAAAAAAAAAAAATAGAATAAGGTTTGCTACTTAGGATTGTATTTGATATAAAGACACAACTTAAATCATCTTTTGATAAATTGTAAAATGTTAGGGACTCTTGTGTTATTAATCCTTCAATTGGAAAACAGAACATAAGAGGAACGGCAACGCAAATCCACGCGCTTTCCTTTACAGCGAGAAGCGCACTTAGCAGTCTAATGATTGGTGCACGTGAAGCGCGTCGTGTCTCAAATTTTTTTACCCTCTTAACGCTCGTAACACTATTGCTCCGTGATCATCGCCACATCAAGACAAATCAATCCTGACCGTCCACTCACAGATATGATGATGATTGCCCTTTAGTTATTTATTTATATTTAAATACTTAGGTCAAATATATGTAATTGTATCTTTATGTACTACATATTTTTTAAAATATTTAGTTAATTCCAAATTTGGCCTTATGCTGCGGAAATTGCGGAATAATATAATAATAAGCGATTCCCAAAATTTTATATCTAGATGCATAATCTTAGCATAATGTCGTCTATTATTATAATGTTATATTTGGTTGTGTGTGTATTTATATATAGATATGTGTGTATCTATATAAATTATAAAACATGAACATTATATTGCAAGAATGGTTTTCAATTAGGTTTTACTTAGAAACTATAGAATGACTTTCAATTTTTCATCTTTATGATTACAATATAGTTATTCTTTAATTGGTATTCAAAAATAGGGAAAATAACAATGTTATTCTATAGTTTGACTTGATAAAATTATTACAGAAATCTTGTTTTTAAAAATAGTCGCATGTATTATTTTCTAAATACATATAACCCCCTTTGGTATTTAGAAATGATCACACAAATTCTTATGATTAGTTAAAAAAGAGAGTGTGTGTTTCCTAAAATGAGTTTGTGCGGCTATTTTTTTATACTTTAGGATATTGTTGATCATTTCATCACACCACGAGATTAGAACTGTATTTTTTCTTAGAAATAATATTTTCCCTAAAAATAATATTGAATGTCAATGAATTCCATCATTTGCAATCAGCCAAAAATTGATCGTGCGTATTTGTATAAATTACAATAAACGCGGTAATTACAATCAACAGTAGTTCATATATATGGATCTAAGACATGCACTACACCTACATTACAAAAATAAACTCAAATCTAAACTAAACCTAAGCCATGCATCTTCATATATCTCCTTCCTTTGGCTAAAAAAGGAAAAGAATAATTAACAAAATGTTGAGAAAATCTACTAAGTTAAGAAAACCCACAAGAAAAAAACAAAGAAGGAATGGAATATCATAATTGAATCCTAAAAGAATTCATTTCTTCAAGGCATGTCCTCAAATGGTCCTTGAAGCAAATCCAATTCTTTCGTAGCATTAGCATAAAGTTGATTGGATTAAGCAAAATCATGGGATAGGCTTGATGTGATCTTTATGTGAAGATTTGCACTTTTAGGTATTGAAAATTTTCCACGCGTTCAAGTGGATAAATAATATGCATGGCTTCTCTTTTAGTCCAACATAATTGATTCTTTGTAATCTTTTGTTAGGCCAAGGATAACTAAAAAAAGAAATTAAAAAAAAAAAAAGGGAGACAGAACATATTTATATTGTCCTATGGCTCTATGAATATTCTTAGCTTCTTTCATATATGATCTATATCATTCTTTATAATTTTTGTTTATTTATTTATTAATTTATCTTTTCAATAGATTAAAAATTATATCCTTGTTTTGTTTGAAATATATCAAACAATTTCAACCTCTAATCTATAGTAAAGGTGAATATTTTAGAAATTTATTATTCTTTAATACAAAAATATAAAGACTAAACATTTATTAATCTCAAAATTTAAGGTCGTCCAAACAAATTTTTACCATAATTGAATGTTATATGGGAGATTCAACAAAAATAGAAAGTACCCATAATTCCAAACAGGATGACTCATGTATGAACACCAAACCCAAGGGGTCAAGGTTCAGATAATAGAAATTAGGGGACCTAATGTGAAACCCGAAGACGAGAAAGCCAATCTGAGGTAACTGAGTCGTTCACTTGATCACTTCTCAGTGACTGTAAAAGTGAATTTAAGAAACAAAAGCCAAGGAGTTGATTCAATAGTTCCAATATCGAGCTCAGTGAGTCATTCTTAGTTCATTCACAAAAACTCAAGAAACAATTTATAAAAGCTAGTAGAAGCTAGGGACATTGCCTGACGGCAATAGCCTATTCCCTTTGTTTTTTTCCTTTTTGGGTGTATTTTTTTTTTCCCTCCCTTTCAATTTTATGGAATCTTGATCTTTTCTACGATAATTAACATTAAAAAAGAAAAAAAAAAGAATCAACGCATCCAAGAAAAGTGAACTTCCCGGAAACCAGGGAGTTTTTTCTGGGGAAGTGGAGGCCGCTTTTAAAGACAAATCAAACATGCCCCATTACAAAATTTTGATTAAAAAAATTAAGCAGCCACTAATAATTAAAGACATAATTAAAATACTTATAATTGCCTCTATATATTTTACAATATTCCAGCAGCAAGCCACATTGAAAGTTTGAATTAATCTTGGAAGATAAAATAAACAAATGGCTGTGCAGAAGGTGAAACTGAAACCTGCTGACTTATTACTTTATATGGGTAATAAAAGTAAATTTCTGGCTTTGTTTTTATTTTTGTCTCATGTAATATATATATATATTATTGGTGTAGTTGGTTTCTTTCAAAATCTTGGTATGCAACTGGGTTTCTTTTGCACTGTTCCCCTGCCATTTCCTTGAAACAATATATGAAAAGCAATTTCTTGGGTACCTTTCAATTTTTTTCTTCTTGTTGGTGCATTTATGAGACAAAGCAGAGCTTTAGAGAATGTAGAGATGAAGAAAAATAACAACTCAAACAAATATACAAAAATAATTGAGCTTTCCTTTTGTTTGTTCCCATAAATTCTTTTTTGTTTTCCCTTAATTACAAAATTAACAAAAGCAAATAATTATATATATAAAAAAAACTAGTAATAACACAAACAAATATGAAATATCCTCCTATACAATCACTCTCTCTAAATCTATTCCCCTATTGGTGGTAGTCCCTTTGGACAAAAACAAAACTAACCAATTACAATCTCAAACTCCTCACATCAATCTAATAAAAATCCCAAAAAAAAAAAAAAATAGAAATAACAACTAGAGCTAGAATAATGTCTCTCCTCATTTGAATCATCCCACAAGGAATTTTTTTTTTCCCTCTCTAAAGCACTCAATTCAATTCATCACACATTGAAACTTCCCCAAATCTGCAAAAAAAACAATTAAGCACTAGTGAAATATATGAATTAAGAGAGGCTAAATGCAACACACTAACCAGTAACCAACTCATTAATCTTGTAATGATGAAATTCTTGTGTCATTGGGAATTATTTGGATCTTCATCTCCTCCACTATCACTCCCCTGAGGCTGCTGCTGTTGATGATGTTGATGGTGATGGTGATGCTCCATTGGATTGTTTTGTTCAGCAGTCATATTCATGTTCATATTTAATCCTCCAGCTCTTGAATAAACAGCATTGAGAGCAGCTAACATTCCCAAATTTGACTCGTTCATCCCCAACCCAAGTTGCTGTGATGGTTGCTGCTGATGCTGATGCATTAACATCGAACCTAACTGTAAAGGATTAGCTGCCCTCCCAGTTTGAAACTCAAGATTCCCAGTTGGTAAATTGAATCTTGGCACAAAATGCAATGGTGCTTGGAGGGTTGTAGCTGTTGACGGTGTTGCTGCTGCCACGGGATGTTGGAAAGGCCAAATCTGCGGCTGCGGCTGCGGCTGCTGCTCCGATGGACCAGCACCAGCCGCCGCACCTGATGCCCCCGTCACCATCCAAAAAGTACTCCCCGCCCCACTGCTGGGCGGCCCCGGCGTCACCGCCCACATAGGTGTAGCCGGCAAAACTTGCTGTTGCTGCTGTTTGTTTTGCATTTGTTTTCTCCTTTCTTCTCCACCTCCACCGCTCTCACCTTGTGACTGATCATTGTTATTTCCATTGTCGTTGCTGCTATTGGTATGATCATCTTTGAACAAATCCTCCCTGAAACGCTTTCTCATATAATTCTCATTAGAATTATTGTTATCCCCACCTCCGCTTTCACTCGGAAGCGCTTCCGCAATTTGGTCAGCTGTCATCAAATGGTGCTGCTGTTGCTGCTGTTGATGATGAAACCCTAACAAAGCAGTATGAGGAAACCCTTCTTCGTACTGCGGATGAGGATGATGAGGGTGGTGATGATTATGATGCTGAGCCGCCGCGGCCAAGGCCAAAGCGCCGTGAAAAGAATGGGGAGCGGATTTTGAAGGCGGAGCGGACAAGGTGGATCCGCTGCTCCTTAACGAGACATTCAGGGTTGAGAAATTGGCGGGGATTGTGCCGGTGCCGGTGGCTGCTATGATAGCAGGCTCAGCTTGTTGTAACAGCCACTCGATCGTTTCCCCATCAGATTTGTGCCCGAGTTCTCTTGTCAGCTGAAAAACCCTAGCTGCACATGTTGCCGGCATTCTTATCCTCCGCCCCCGCCCGTCCACCTTCGTGTGTCTGTCCTTCGTCGACCGCTTCACCGGAGGAGGAGCAGTCGTCGTCGTCGTCGTAATAGCAGTCGTTGTACTCGTAGAAGCAGTAGCAGTCATGTTTAAATTCTGTTGATTGTTAGGTGCAGGAGTGCTACTAGATCTGGTGGCGATTGCCAGGGAGGCGTCAACAACAGCATGCTGAGTTGGTGGGACCGGATTCGTTGACGAGGGAGAAGATAACGTCAACGAAGAGGACGACGATAACGAAGAAGAGGATGAGGAGCCAGTGGTGGAGGACGAAGCAGTGGTACTTGAAGACGATGTAATAACATGAACAGCACCTCCACTTCCTCCTCCTCCTCCTCCTCCTCCGCCATGTGAAAGGCCAGCTTGGATTGATATGGAGCTTATGAACGGTACTGATCTGCCATCAAACTGTTGCTGTGGAAGATGAAGGTGGCGGTGGTGCTGCTGCTGACGTTGAAGCTCAGCAGCAGCAGAAGCAGAATTGGTGGTGGTGGTGGTGGTGTTTTGCTTGTTGCTTTGCAAATCTGTTGTAAGTTCCATTCGGTGGGTGGGGTTGCTTGTGGGCTAGCAAACTAGCAAAGTTATTTTTTTTTTTCAGGATTTTTTTTCCCTTTGGAGAAAGAAAAAAATAAAAAATAAAAATTATTCTTTTGTTGGGTTTTGAGAACTGAAGTTTATAGATGGTTTCAAATTCATGATCAACTCACAAGTAAATTTTCATTTTTTCTTCTTTTTTTTTTTAAGGAGAGAAAAAGAAAGTGGTTAATTAGAATCTTGATAAGGGTTGAGTGTTGTGTTGCTGTTTTAAATAGTGGGGTTTGTGTTTTCTTGATTTGTGATTGACTGTTGTCTGTTTGCTTTGATCAGTTTTGAGCTGCTTCAAGAAAGAGAGAAAGATAGTGGCTGGCTTTTGTTTGTTTGATAGGAAAAAACAGGTTGGGGGGGGACCTTGAGGAGAAAGAAAGTGACAAAGAAAAATGAAAAATGAAGTAAAAATTAAAGTAATAAGCAAAAGAAGTCCACTCGTGGGGTCTTGTTTTGTAACAAGGAATGTTAATTTTTTTAATTTTTAAAAAAAATTTTTTGGTCTTTGTTATGACACATAAACATACCATGTACCAATGCAATGCTTTGAAGAACAAAAGTAAATTAAAAGAAAAAAAAGATGTTTTTCACTCGGTAGTTTTGTAGTCTTAACATGTGTGTGAATCGTCCATGGGTTATGTTTGAAATATTATTATTTCGTTTACCGACATAGTATTTATAATCAGAAAATCTCGTAAGGGGAATGTTCTTTAAATTTTTGAAGAACAGGAAAATAATTTTCTTTTAATTTCCTTCCAATACATGTTAAGTTCCCTAGCAACATTGTGGTTAATTACTACATGAAATCTGTTGAAACTCTAGTTTAGATATGAAAACAAAGAGTATCTAGTGAAAATCTATTAAATTTTGTGGAAGCAGGAAAATGCTATTAATTTTGAAGAAATTAATACAAATTTAATTTTCCTCATTACGTTTGTTATTATTATTATTATTATTATTATTATTATTATTATTATTATTATTATTATTATTATTTAATTTTATCTTACTTTCCCAACAAGTTTATGTACTCTAACTATATTGTATTTCGTAGAAGAAAATTGACAAGACTAGTGCATAGATAGCTCTGTTATAACTCGATCGTTAAATAAATTTGTTATCACATAATATAGATATTAAGATACATAACAATTTAGATTTGACTTCAAATAATTAGAAAAAAAAAATTCTTATATATTATATAGATAGATAGTTTTGCTATGATAAGACTTGTACATAGATAGCTCTGCTATGACTCCATCGTTAAATAAATTTGTTATGACATAATGTAGATATTTAGATCTAGCAAGTTAGATTTAACTTTAAATAATTAAAAGAAAATTATTGTACTATTATATACTGAAAAAATTCAATACCCTATACATTTGTGGGAGATACTATAATCTACTATGACGTTTTTATTTTCCATTCTATATTTCCTTTTATCAGCTCTCTTAGCCTTTGGATAAAATGTACCTAAGTTGGATGATTTAGAAATTTGTTAAAGACCTTTCTTTGATAACTAATTTTTTTTTTTTGGGTTCCAAACAGGCCGACAGACCTTCTTCTATGCAAAGCATGTGTTTACTAATTTTGATAATAAGTTAAATAAAATCATCTAAGATAATTGATCTTACAAAAAAAAAATTCTAATTTCACATTTAAGACGATCAAGATAAACGTTAAATATAATTAACTCATAGGTTATACTTATTGCTTAATCTCAAATTATTTTTACGTAATATTAGAGCGAGCTTAAGATGACTTGTACATATTTTACGTTTTATATCGATCGACTAGCTCTAAGACAAGCTAGAAACCAAAATTATTAAATGGAAACCCTAATTCAAAAGTAAGGTGTGTTTAAACTTTATATCTTATAATAGTGTTGATTAGTTGTATTAGAGATCAAGGTTTAGGTTTAGCAAGAAATGAGATTAGGTAAAGGAAGAAAGAAAGAAAGAAATGATATATTTTTTTTTGAAGGCTGTGGCAATATAGTAAATAAGTGGAAGATTGTGAATACAGAGCAGCAAGCAGATAGACAGCGCAGGTAAGCATCAGATAAAGCATCTAATGCACTAGGACAGCTCATCACAACCCAACCCCACACTGTGTCTTTTATTTATTTATTCATTTAAAAATTAATTTTATTATCTGTTTTCATTTTATTAATTATATTATATATTAATTTTCTTTCTCTTTTGGTCTTATTTCAATTTGGGGCGCCCCTTACTTTTAATAATGAATGCCTTGTGTGCTTGTGAAAAGACAAAAATGCCTTCCATAGATACAAAAAGGCCAAAAGGGCAAACATTATAATATTATGAAAAATATAATAAAATAACAATAATGATAGGGACCTTAATATTTAAATTTTAACTTGAGTTTTAATATCATATATTATTCATCTATTAACTAAATAATATATTTCATAACTTGTAAACTTATTTAATCACCATTTAATGGATAAATATCATATCTCATCAGTCGGGACTAAAATTGAGACTTAAATATTGAGATTTCTATCATTACTCATAAAATAAACATCATGATGCAACATCATTAATACATATAAGTATTAAAAAATGAGATTAATTATGAGATTTATATTAATTGATTTGATTAAAAATAGGATATTTAATTTTAGATATTTATATATTTTAGGATAAGAAAAATTAAAATGTTTGGAGAAGCCACCAACTTCTGATTTGGGTGACATAACATTATCAATTTTCATTGTGATTGAAAATTTCAGTTGCTGAATTAACAAATTCTCGGTTAATAAGGCGATTTTGAATTGTTCATTCTATCTTCTTCTACAATATTGATTGGTTAATTTATAGTGATAATGATTATTATTGTGATGTAAGCTTAAAAATACATCAAAATAGCATATAATAACATCTAGAAGAGATTAATTACAAAAAAAATAAAATACACAACGTTTTAAAAAATTACTAATGTCTTATTCTCATCTTACATCATTCTATTATTGTTAATCCTCTCAAAATTTACAGTTGAGAGTATGATGACTTTGATTGGATTTATTGACTAAATCTACATAAATTTTTTAAAGTAGGCTATCGGTGAAATATGACTAATTAGTATATAAATTAAACTTAAACTAAAACATTATAGAACAACAATATTAGGAATCCTAACTATAATCTCAAAATTTGAGCTTTAACTAATGTGACAACTTATTTATAACCGAAACGTCATGTTTGTTATTGATATCTATTAATTTTTCATGAATTATAACTTCACCCCTCTACGATAAATATTAATAATTTATTAGTGCGATAATTATGAATAAACTGTCACATCAATTTAGATTTAAATGTTAAGATTGTAATTGAAACCCCTAGTATTATTTATTGGGTTTGGCTATATTGGAACCGCTTTAAGGTAAAGTACGCCTTCATAACCACATGATCAAAGTTATAATTTATTTATTTATTTATTATTTATCACTTTGCGTGTGTGGCTGTAATTTGCGCTCTACCTTAGAGCAGCTCCAAGATAACCATTGTCTTATTTATTAAGTAATTTTGATATATAATTGTGGTGATTTAGTATATTTATTATATATATATATATATATATATATATATGATGGTCGGTAATGTGCATTTTTGACCACTCATCATTCAGATTGGTTCAAATTAAAAAATATATATAGAGGTGCTCAAATCATTTTAGCTTTCCTTGTATTTCAAATCAACAAAACAATAATATTATAATTTTAACAACACTAATCAGCCAGGCAATTCCACCTGGACCCACTTTCTATCTTAAAACAAATCAGTATGGAAAGGATAATCATGCAATCTAACCTAATTAATTCATAAAATAACACCAAGACAACACACATCTTAATCCCTTATCATCTTTTTAATATAAATATTCAAACAAATATGAAGATATCATAATCTTTCATAATTAAGAACACAAAATTTCCTCTTTCATCCTTTCTCTCTCCATCTTTTTTTGATAAATAATTAAAAAAAGCTTAATTGGTAGTTATGTAAAAGATCAGTGTAACTAAGTTGTAAATTTGTTGAATTTCTATAACTAACACACTCATGCACCATATATGATCAACCTCACTTAAAAGAACAAAAAAGACATATTAGAGTAATAGTTTTTTTTTTTTAAGAAGATCAAAGGATATAATTTTTTTAATCCCAATTAAATTTTAATCTTCAATATATAATCTATAATTAGATTTCAATCTTTTTAGATGATTTCGGTTAAACATGTATGTAAATTTTCTTTTACGTTTTCGTATGTTTGCTTAACTCAATTTTTTCTTTTTTAAGAAAAGCTCGTTTTATGGTGAGTTTTAATTTGGTATTTATTCTTTTATTAAATTATCAATTTCATAAAGTACTTATTAATTATCTCACCATCCAATCTATCAGTGTTATTTTAATTACGTTAAATAATTTTAGAATAGTACTCTAAAAGTATAATACTATTCGAGTCTTCTCGACGTAGAATATTTGGTGTCAATTAATAGTTTTTTTTTTCAAGAAAATAAGTAAATAACAAAGACCAAGAAGGGCATAAATGTCAATACGAGAAACAATTAATCTCCACATTAATACTAATAATGTTAGTGCCTGGCTCAAGGCAAAATACAGTGAGTGGTCACAGTAGGGAATTACTGTTCTTGCATCATACCCCCTTTGTTTGGTTCTCTCCACACAAAAAGGGGTTCTTGATTGTGACTTTTCCAGTGCCCCCTTTCTTCTTGCTTTGATATTTCTATCCCTATTCCAACCAACCAAATTTAATTCAAAATAATTTTACATCACATTTCCAAACTGATGGCATCACAGCCCTGTCTGTGACTGTCAGAGATTTTGAGCCCCACTTGTACGACTTTATTGGTCTGTCTTGCTCCTAAATTTGTGCACTCATTGTCAATTTAATTTTTACCCTAATCCTCATTTCTTTCTGTTCCCATTGGCTTTCCCTTCTTGATCTCTCACTCTCATTTATTTACTTACCTTGCCTAACAAAGTAAATGGTGTACAAAAGCTGCAAATATTTATTTACATGGCAGTCAAAATTGAAAAAAAAAATATATGGGTTTGCATAATTACCCTTGTAGTTTAGTACAATTGTACTTGACCCCGAAATTAGAAATTTTTATGCACAAATGTTGGCATTGGTTCATTGGTTGGGTTACTTGAATACTCTTGCTGTCATACACTACAACTAAATATTCGGCAGGCTTATAATGAAGCATCTACATTTAATGAGTTTTTCTCAAGGCAGTAGTTGGTGACTTGGTACATCTCCACTCTGCCAATGAAGATAATTTAAATGTAAGTGAAGAACGATTATATTGTCATGTAAATTGACAAAAGAGAATTGTAACCATATTAAATATGACTTTAACCGATAGCTACTATCAATTTTTGATTATAAATGACGGTCAATGACTGGCGAACAGTATTAATTGGTTTATTTAATTGCTTTAACCATACCAATTATAGTAGAGTACTAAACAAAGTCTTCACCTACATGGCATTGGTTGTATGTTGCTTTTGTCATAAAATTGTTGTCATTGATAATGCATTTAATTGTGTTACACTTTTTCAATGTTGCAACATATATAACTTAAGTTAAACATAAGTTATGTAAAAATAACAAAAACGTTTTGCTTGTAATGAAAAACTTGTGATAGGTACAATACACATCTAATTTTGATCCTTTTTATATGTTTTTGAATATTGAAATTACAAAATAAATAGAGGTCTTATAAAAAACATTTCGCCTAAGGCCCCTCAAACTCTAAAGCCGGCCCTGGATCTAACCAATCCTTAAATGCCATGTGGCATTACTTAAACTTAAATTTGTTTTTTGGTTTTTCGATTCAAAAACAATATGATGGAAGCTGCCAAAAAATGTTTGGGTGCAAGTGCAATTATCAAAGAGACATGGACACATGGGGTGAGAGAGTAAGAATAGCTTGGCAACAATCCAAAAGTGTACGGTTGAAAATTTATGAAACTGCTACAGTTTTTTTCACTGCAGGTGCAGATGTTATATGTGGAAACACAAACCACTGTCTGATTCTCTCAGTCTGCTGAGGGCAGTCACACAGCCTCACAGATATGGATATCACAGCAATTTTCTTTTTAAATTTTAGCTTAAATAAAGATTGTTAGAATTTTTCAACAATATCCAATTCAAAATTGTCAATTGTTAAATCTATAATGAGAAATGTAGAGTTATGCACAAAATAAAACCATTGAGATAAATTTTAATACATTAAACCCAAATTTCTAAAGAAAAAGCTATTACATTCGAGTTCTTTCTAGTAGATATTACATGTTGAATCAACTAATAATCTCGAAATATCAAAAATACCCCTTCAGACTGGGATTAAAAAAAATTAAAAGAATATATTTTATTTTAAGAAATTATATTTATTTGACCCATTTATTATTTAAATTCAAAATTTTAAACATTGAAAGTTTACTTTTTCAAGTCCAATTTTCTTAAAATAACAATAAAATATAAAAATATAAAATAAATTAAAAATACACATATATAATATTATAAAATATAAAATTCTGATTTTTTAAGTTTAGATAACAAAATCTGGCCCAATTGTTCAAAAAATATATTCGAACTGAATTCAAGTATTGTCATATACTAGCCCAACTCGGGTTTTTGCTATCCTTATGATAACCACTTCCACTACTCTTACAAAACTTTTCATTTATACTTATGCTAACAGAGTATATGAAATCAAATATCGCATTTGCTTGTGCTGAAAAAATAATAAGAATAAATATGTAAAAATAATGTTTCTATTGAATTGTTTTTTAATTTTTGACATCAAAATCTTTTTTCAACCTTCACCAACAAAATTAGTCAATTGTTTTTTATTTTGATACGAGTTGAATTTGCAGAAAGCCTTAGTTGTAATTATATTTCTTAAATAACAATATTAATACAATTTTATTAAAAAATCCCATTCAAAAGTTTTTATGAAATAGACAAAGGACACGTCATCGTTTCATGGTCGGTGGCTCAGTGCGATGCAGTGGGAGTAATAATTAAACTTGACTCTGTCACTCTGCAAAATTTTTACCACACGTGCATAACACGTGTTGCTGATTTGATGAGTTACTAGATTTTGAATATTTACAGCGGGAAAAGAACTAAAAAGTTCAAAAAATTCCGCAAGTGAAACTGTGAAAGTGTTAAAATCAATATTTTTACTTTGGTAAGTCAAAGATACGCGTTCACTTGGAGCGTGGTTCACACGGCACCGAAGGAGACAAGAAGTCAAATATTGGTACTTTTTGTGGGGACCACCTAACATGTCTCCTTATCTGAAAATCCACGTTGATTTGAAGCTCAAGTTCATTTATATCGTTACCTAATAATTTAATTGTTTTTATATTTTAATTTATGTATTTTTAAAAAAAAATTAGAAAATATTTGAATAAATAATGTTTTATTCCTAAATGTTGCTAATGCTTTTTGTTCTTTTTGAAAATTTTGGAGTATATTCAAAATACTTTATTTTGATTAAAAATTATCTTTTTTTGATGATCTATAACTTATTTAAAAATTTCTTTAAAAGTGGTGTATTTTAAATAATATATTTAAAGAAAAAAATCATAAAAATAAAATTTTGAGCTCATATCCTTCAACCGTTTATAAAATTTCATATTATCGTTAGAATAGATAGTTGTTGAATTAAAAAAAAAATTATGCATCATAAAAGTCATCTTTTATATACCTTTATTTATTTTTTGTAATATTTTTTTGAGTAATTTGATAATTCTTGTTTGAAAAATTATTGTGTCTCATTTGGGTCATGACCTATGAAGCATGGGCCTTAAACATGAGCCCCGATCTAATCAATTTGAGGCCTTAAGTGAGAAACAAAATGGGCCCAAATATTTTAAAGAGTTCAGCTCGTCACAGCCTTTCAAAACTCTTACAAAAAACCATCGTTATATTTATAGCACTTGCAGAGATAATGTAAATTTAAAAATATTTTTTGATAATAGAAATTTATCATTAGGTAATTTGTTTTCATTGTCTCAAAATTATTTTGAATTTATTAAAAAAATAATTACATCATAAAATGGGATGTAAAGATGAGAGGTTCATAATTTGCAGACGTAAGGATTTTAATTTAGTTAAATTAATTATTGTCCTTTGATGTAATTCCAAATAATACAACTTGATGACATTGGGGTGTTATAAGGATTTTAAAGAGGTGTACAAAGCAATACCCTATTTTAAATTGCTCAAGGGCAGTGTACTGACGGGCTAAATTAGGCCCCGTATGCTTACGGATGGGCTTGCTTAACAATTATACGGCCCCATACATTGTTTTTTTTATTTAGTGTACACTAATTCATTATACATGTATATATGCATTCATTTGTTGGCGTTGTAATTTGTATTAACCCGTTTATTATTAATCATATAAGCAAACTCACGATATGGGATGAGTATGAGTGGATTCAATATAATTAATCAGTCATCTTATATAAACTCAAATTTACTAATTTCATGTCAGGTTTTGTCGAGTTGACAAGCCACGCCAAAAAATATCATCATTATATTTCAATTAGTTATGTCTATAAATATTAAATCAGTACGATTATTTACACCCTAAATATTAAATGGGTGTCAAGGGTAATATTTAACTGTTTAGTTACTACGATTGCTCTTTAGAAGTAAATTAATAACTGAGCATATATTTTGGTAAAATAATAAATGAGTGGTGTTATTTGTCCTCTAAATATTAAATGGACGTGATCAAGAGTAATATTTAATTGTTTAGTTATATAGACTATCCCTTAACAGTATACTAAAATTATTAACATATATCTAGCTTATTTATATCAATAGTCCTACTTGTATTATAATTAATCTTCAAATTGGTTAATAACATGCATAAAATCAGTAGTTTTTATTTTCAATTTTTTTTTTTTTTTTGGTTTTCTATCTCCCATTCTCTTTTGGGATTTCATGCCAAAGCCAAAGTCCAAATATACATTATTAATTTTGGTGCCCTTCCACTACTCCAAAATCCAACATGGTTGCCAAACACGACTTAAAAGTATACGTGCTTGCACACATTATTTTTTGTTTACTCTATAAAAAATATTTATTATCTAGATTTAATTAAATAATTTCATTACAGGTCGAGCACATATTTAACATATGAAGTCGTATGATCATGGTTTTAAATGCCATATTTTAAATTCTTTAATTACATGTTATCTTATTTAGATCATGTTTGATATTAAAGGTGTTATGATTTTTAAGCTACGGCTAGGATAAAAAAACGTTATAACTATAAGATAAAAATTAATAGTATATAATAAATATAATTTTAAAAAATAATAAAAGTATAATAAATTTTTTTATCATACAAGTGTAAAATCAAATTAACTTAATTTCTAAGATACAGTAACTAGTGTTTACCAAACACTTTAATATTATAACTGCCTAAACTTAATTCCAAACAGGACCTTAATTACACGTTAACTCATTTAACTTGCCTGAATTCCTCTTGATAAGTACAACCTTACTTTTGATCTCTTCCAAAACCAGGGGGAAAAAAAAGCTACTAGTTCTTAAATATTTTTTAACATAATGTCTTTGTTTCTAAAGAGTCACGGTTCAAAATTTATAGCCGGGTTAAATTTGTTCTACAATGCTTGTTGTTGTGTAGAAATGAAGAATTATCGTAATATTTCGGATTCCTTTGTTTATGTAAAATGAATCAATATATAAGTATTTCATTAGATTCATGTACATGGGCAGTAAATTTGATTCTTTGCTACCATTTTATCATTTCTAGGCTCTGATAGCGCTGCTTACTTCGAACTTGAACGAAGCTTTGACAAACATCAACTTCTAATCTCTCTCTAAACGATTTCCAAGCTGCACAACTAGTAAATTTCAAAATTTGTCATCATAGTTAAACCTAGTAGAGATTAAAATTAAATTAATCTAATAATTGACCAATTTAATATTATGTTGAATTTCTTTTATAGGTTGAGGCTCCAATTAAGCAAGGGCCGATGGGGTGACAAGTAGGGTGCCATGTGGATCGCAATCTCCAGCCTGCGATGATCCTTTCTAGTTTTTGCTAGTAATTGTTTGGCCATTGGCCCCAAGATGAGTTCATGGTTCGTTAAGAAATTTCTCTTGATCTCTTATATATTGTTTGAGTAAATTATATTAGTATTTAATAAATGAAAATATTAATAAATAGGTAAATTTTGATCATGCATAGAAAAAAATGCATACATATAAAAAAAAAAATCTTTCAAAGTTTAGATATACTCAAATTATGAAAAGATCTGTATCTATCATAATAAGTCAACATGTAGAAAAAATCTATTTATTTTTCTCCTTTATAGCTTTTTCTTTGCATGAGAGAAAGTCGAATGGTAGCTGTTCCTGGGTTTGTAGGACTCTAAAACATCACTCGTTATATTGTGGGGGGTTACTTTTATTCATCTTTCTCGGGTTTTAAAATGTTATATTGTCTGGATTCTATAGTTGGTAGGAGATCTGTTTTGCTATGTGTCAAAGCTTTTAAAACACAAGGGGGCCAACTATAGGAGAAAGTGAAAAGGTTAGTGGGTACTGTAAAGCTGTATTTTAATGGAGCGAAGGTTAAACTAGTTTCTTTTGTAAAGCTATGGAAACAGAAGAACTGATACGAAAAGTGTAGGGTGATAACACTGAAAGGAGAAGAAGTTGATCAAGTTTTCTTCGAAGGCCAAATGAAGGAAAGAGGATCTCGAGCTATTGGTGGATGTTTGGTAGGCAAAATTCTCCTCACAAGAGGAGTCAATCATGAAGGACTCAAAGTGGCCCTACACCAAGCCTTGCATACAGTACAAGATTTCAAGATTGAAAGTATAGGAAGCAACATTTTCATGTTCAAATTCTCTCTAGAAGCTGACAAAAAGAGAGTTTTAAATGGTGGACCATGACATTTTGACAGAGCTTTAATTGGGCTTCAAGAACCAAGTGGTATTGGTAGCATAAAAAAATAATTTTTCTCCCATGCTTCCTTTTGGATCCAAATTCACAATGTGCCACTGATGTTTATGGATGCTAGTACAATCAGAGAGTTGGGATCGAGAGTGGGAAAGGTGGAGGATATAGGAACATATGCTCAAGGGGAGTGTTTTGGGGAATTTTTCCGTCTCTAAGTCTCGGTAGACATCACAAAACCACTGAAGATGATTATTGTTCTTAAATAAGAAGGGGAAGAAGAAATTCCAATGCCAGTACTATATGAAAAGCTAATGGCCTTCTGCTTTTGCTGTGGGTGTATTGGCCATCAGTTCTGAGAATGCAAAGAATACAAAAACCAAAGCAAAGAAGAGTTGCCTAAACAAGAATAAATGGAAAGGGAGTAGGGAACAAGAGAAATAGAAAGGAGGAGAAACAGTCTTGGAAAATGCAGAGATACCAAACCCAGGTTCACCTTCATCGAACTCGGGTCAACAAAACAAATTCCTGCAAAACCAACAAAACAAGGAAGCTAGTAGAACACAAATGGGAGGGGTATAAGTGGATGAGAAGGGGGGGAATGTCAATGAAATCAATGGAGGGATATTGAGGATGCTGCAAACTGATGATTATAACCTGCAAGTGGTAGTTGACAAATCTGTAGTTACTGCAGCAACGAGAATTCAAGAGATTCAGGCGGGAAACTCAATAGAAAATGAAAGTTGGGAGGGAGTTCAAAAAAGGGAAGGAAATCATAGTGGGCCAAGCAATAAATCGCCCAATGTTCATCTTACAGACCTGCAAGCTCATATGAGGAAGTAGTGGACAATGAGATTGCATCAAAGAGGGTAAGGCCCAAATGGACGAGATGGAAAAACCAAGCCCGTGAAACAAATAAAAAACAAAGCAGCAAAGCTGGACCCTTAATTTCCAAACACCTGAGCAGTGAGGCCAAATGGGACAGGCCAGATAGAAAAAAGGCCAAGATGATTAGCTTATTAACAGAAGACCCGGCAACCAGCCCAACTAAATCCCCCTCAGTAAAATTTAAACTCAAATGGGAGCTAATAGCCATGGAAGTGGTGGATGTCTCGGATTCAACAACAAAAGATGTATCGACGGAGGCTGGTGGCCAGCCCTGCTGGATGCAATGAAGATCACTAGCTGGAATGTTCAGGGACTAGGGAATACCCGAACATTTGAAGAACTGAAAGAAATTCTTAAAAAACATAGGTCTCAAATTCTTTTCCTCTATGAAATGAAGTTGATGTCTGGACAAATGGTGAATATGGGTAAAAAGTTAGTTTTGATAACTGTTTGGCTGTAGATAGGAATGGCATGGGGGGTGGATTGGCAATGTTGTGGAATGACGATGTGGAGCTGGAGATAATTTCTTATAACAACCACTATATTGATGGATTAGTTAGAGGTGCAAACGGGAAGTTGTGGAGGTGCATAAGGGTGTATAGGGATCCGAAGGTAAATAAAAAATGACATACATGGACATTAATGAGAAGGCTTTTAGGTTTGTTCTCTTACCCATGGATTTGTTTTGAATACTTTAATGAAATCCTAAATTTAAATGAAAAAATTGAGGGGGGGGGGGGGGGGGGTAGGAACCTAAACACAATGGCAGATTTTAAAGAAGCAGTCGAGGAATGTTAGCTAACTGATTTGGAGTGTAGGGGGTACCCTTTCACTTGGTCAAACAGAAAGTTCAGACCTTACTTTATAGAAGAAAAGCTGGATAGATTCTTAGGGTCTAAGGATTAGGAGACTGGTCTAACTTAGACACCTGGAGTTCCGATCATAGTCCTATAATGTTGGAAATGCAAGATAGAAATTGGGGGGGGGGGGAGATACAAACTAAGGACTAGGGCTCACATGCATTACGAAGACATGTGGAGTACTTATAATGAATGCAAGCGTACTGTGATGGAAGAGTGGAGAATGCATGATGGCTGAGTGAGAAATAACCCAGTGTAGTGTTTTAGAAAGGCTACAAACAGCTCCATAACACAGTTGCAGATTTGGAGTAAACAACAATTCGGGAATAGAAATGAAACGTTGTATTAGTTAAAAAGAAAACTTATCGAAATGAAGTTCAATTATGTGCAGTATGAAGTAGAAAATGAAATAAGAAGCACGAAGAAACAGATTGAAAACTTATTGATGGATGAGGAGACTTACTGGAGGTAGAGGTCAAGAGTAGAGTGGTTAAAAAAAAGGGATAGAAATACTAAATTCCTCAGCGTAAAAGAAAAAGAACAGGATATGGGGTGTGCTAAACCAGCAAAATGTATGGGTTGAATACGAAGAAGAAGTGGAAAGGCAATTTTGCAATTATTTCACAGACTTGTTCACTACCTCTAGCCCCACGAAAGAGACATGAAACAGCAACTAGACAACCCCTTCAAAGTAGAGGAAATCTATGTAGCTCTCTCTCAAATGAGTCCCACAATGGCTTCAGGACCAGACGGCTTACTAGTTGCCTTTTATCAAAAGTATTGGCACTCGGTCAAGAATGAAGTCATTAAAATATGTCTTCATATCTTAAATGATAGAGGCTTTATTGCTCTTTTAAACCATACTTATATTACATTGATTTTTAAGGTAGCTAGACCTTTGAAAGTGACAGGTTTCATATCTATAAGTTTTTGCAATGTCATCTACAGAATTGTAGCTAAATCAATAGCAAATAGGCTAAAAAATATTCATCATGTTATATGCCCAACCCAAAGTGCTTTCATCCCAAACAGATTAATCTCGGATAACACTATCATAAGGTATGAATGCTTGCACAAGATCAGACACAGCAAAAAGATAAAACATGGGCTAGTGGTTCTTAAATTAGATGTCAATAAAGCCTATGACAGAGTGGAATATTCTTTTCTTGAACACATTATATTGAGAATGAGGTTTTCATGTAGATGGGTAGAGTTAATTATGAATTGTGTCGCTACAGTCTCCTTTTCTGTCATTGTTAATGGGATAGCAAAATGGCTGTTTTATCCATAACGGGGGCTTATATAGGGTTGTCCAGTCTCACCTTACCTCTTTATTATGTGTGCTGAAGTGTTCTCAAACCGTATCAGACAAGTGGAGCATCAAAAGCTTATTCATGGCCTCTAGTTTAGGAGAAACCTATCTATTTCCCATCTTTTATTTGCGGATGACAGCCTAATTTTCACTAGAGCTACCGTGGAAGATTGCACGAACTTAAAAAAGCTTTTTGAATGTTATGACAGAGCCTCTGGATAGATCTTCAACCTGGAGAAATCATCAATGTTTTTAGTAGTGGTACAAAACCGGAGTATGCATCAACTATAAAGCAGATTTTTCAGCTTAAAGTTGTTTCCAACTATGAAAAGTATCTTGGCCTACCATCAATGATAGGGAGAATGACGAAGAGCTTCTTTAATGAGATAAGGCTCAAGGTTTTAAGCAAGATTTCCAGCTGGCAGCACATGTTTTTTTTTCAAGTAGCGGAAATGAGATACTCATTAAAGTTGTGGCTCAATCTATCATAACTTATGCCATGAGTGTTTTCAAAATTTGATTGGGGTTATGTGATGATTTGCAGAGGGCTATAGCAAAGTTCTGGTGGGGCTCAACAGAGGAAAAATGAAACATTCACTGGACAAGATTGGAAAATCTAAGTCAAGCAAAGATTAGAGGAGGTTTGGGCTTCAAAGATCTATCATGTTTCAACCAAGCCCTTGTTGCCAAGCACGGTTGGAGACTTATGCAAGCTCCAGATTCTTTGGTGGCCAAAATCTTAAAAGCTAGGTATTTTAAGTACTTAAACTTTATAGAGGCTAGTTTGGGATCAAAGCCTTCATACATCTGGAGAAGCATCATATGGGGAAGATAAGTGCTGGTAAAGGGCTGTAGATGTAGAGTAGGTAATAGACAACAACTAGATTCCTAGACCTACGAATTTTAAACCAACAACTTCTCCGAGCTTGCCAAAAGGAACTCTTGTTGCTGAGATAACTAATGGAGACAACCAGTGGAAGGAGGAATTAATATACCAACATTTTGGCAAGGAGGATGCTGATGCAATTGTGCAAATTCCTCTACCAAGAAAACAAAATGATGTTAAGCTGATTTGGCATTATGTTCAAAGAGGGCAGTATTTAGTGAAGACTGGGTATCAGGTAGCTCTAAAACAAAAACACCCGGATTTCCCAAGCTGCTCAAATTCTCATTCAAGCCATTGGAACTATATTTGGAAGCTAGCAATCTTTGAGAAAGTAAAAGTCTTCCTATGGAGAGCAGCTAAGGATTTGCTACCCACTATTGAAAATATATGGAAGAAAAAAGGTAGTGCAAGAGGCAAAGTGCCAAATATACAAAAACCAAATGGAGAGTATCGGCCATGCTCTTTTGGATTGCAAGATAGCAAGGAAAGTTTGGCAAAATTCCCCTTTTGGTAAGCCAGTTCAAAGAGAAATGTCTTCGAATGTAATCAGCATTATCTAATCTTTGCACCAGCAGCAAAGGGTGTTAAATGGTGACTTAGTTGCTTATCTATTTTAGGTGATATGGAATGCCAGAAACAAAATATTGTTTGAAGGAATCAATGAGGATTCAGTGAGGTTGGTAGCCAGAGCATTTTCTGTGGCTAATTCTATCAAAAGAATTAGAACACCAGAGTTGAATTTTTGTGCTAAGAAGGCTATTACAAAACATCAACAGTGGTGTCCATCAGGAGACGGATGGGTGAAAATTAATGTGGATGCTACAATGGATAAGGAAAATTTGTTAGCTAGGCTGGGAGTTGTAATCAGAAACTCAAGAGGAGAAGTCATTGCATCTGCTGTCAAAATTGAGAAAAATGATGGGAATGTGGAGAGGGCAGAAGCAAGTGCTGCTCTATGGGGATTGTAGGTGGCTCACAAGGGTGAGGCAGTCTCTGTGGACTTAGAGTCCGACTCGAAGGGTGTTATAGAGCTAATCAACAATAAAATGGGCACACTGACTGAAACTTTTTGGGTGATCTTCGACATTTTTGGAAACCAAGAAGAGTTTTCAAAATTTCAAAGCTCAACATGTACCTAGAAGTTGTAACATTGTAGCTCAATCTGTGGCCAAGTTAGCTTTAAGGGAACTTGACTCATTTGTATGGTTGGATGAAATTCTAGTTGATGTTCTGTGTTTACTCGCTTCTTAAGTAATGAAAGACGTACTTTCTTTTCAAAAAACAAAAAAGTCAACATGTAGAAAATGTATATACGTAAGTGAAAATATACCAATACGCTTATATATGATGTTGAGCTCAATGGATTTTGCAAGTATGAATTATCTTGATAATATGGGATAAAATGATCCTTTTTTCTATACAACTTGGGTTAATTACTTAGTTGTCATATTTTTAAATTAAAAGGTCATTGTTCTATATTTATTTCCTTTAAAATCTACATGTAAGATTAATTTGAATTTTAAGATACATAATACATAAGAGAAAAGTACTATTTTACCTTTGAAAAGTCAAATACATATCTACAAAAGTTATAATAGGGTATTGGAATAATTTTTTAAAATACACAAACTAACTTAGTAATCAGCTCAAACTGCATGACTAAATTAAATAAATTTTTCACTTAAAAAAATGTATATAAATAAAGTGACGTCTTATTACACGTACAGTAATGCTTCATTTTCTTTTTGCTTAATTTCTTTATTTTGTCGCATGGATTATTAATCCTAAGGGTAAATTTCGCAGGTATTTATATATTACAGGGAAAAATAAACACCGATTTTAGTGCGCGATAAAACATATTAAATGAAACATCTAAAGACCAAAATATCAGAATATGATGAAAGAGTTTTCGGGCCTGGTGTGAAAGAAAGGCAAATGTCTATGTCAAAGAATGCCTTACTAAAAAGAATGCCTCTTTTTTCTTTTTTAATTTCATTTTAACTACCATATCCTTATTTGTACGTCATTGAGATTTGAGCAGCTAAATACATAGAGATTTTACATTCATCACTCGTCTCAAGATGGCCAATATATATATATATATAATAAATTTCATGGTTTAAAAATATGCTCGTATTAAAAAAAAAATACAAATATTCTTATTTTAATAAAATGAAGATGCCTCATTTTATATATACAGTAAAACCTTCAAATAAGAATACTCTATATAGAAATAACTTCTTCATAATAATAAAATTGCGGTCACAGCTTGGGACCAGTTATAATTAGAAATAAGTTCTATATTGTAATAAGTTATATTTTTTGTAAGTCCCGTTTTAATAAACTTATCTCTACATAGTAATAATATTTCAAAAACATATGCCATATTACAGTAAATAATTAAAATGAAATAAAATATCTTTCTAAAGTTGCTTGTGACAATGATTTATTCTTTAAAGTTGCAACCATATCTTTCAACTTACGAGTATGTATTAATTGGTCAGCATAGGCACTTAATAATTGGTCAACAAAATAATTAATTTATTAATGTCTATACATTGAATTTGATTTGCTTATTAATATATTAATATACGACATAATTTATCTCTATATCACTTGCATTAGGGATAATTAAGTAAAGATAATAATTTTTGTATTATACCTCTATTACATTATAATATCTTTATAAGAATAAATTTTTTCAATACATACATACGTACGTACGTACATACATACATACATACATACATACGTGATAGAGGTGTGTCCAGCTTTTTATTGATGGAATGAGTAATAATACAGCCACAAGCTCTTGTACAAACTTATTTTGTACAAATTGATGTGGCATGATAAGATTGGTTGAATTAAATATCACTTGACCCACATGATTTGTTTTTATTAATTTATATTTTCATTCAACCAATAAATTTAATGACACGTCAGTTTGTACAAAATAAATTTATACAAGAGTTTGTGGCTGTATCATTACTCTTGATAGAATTGTGTTATGAGCTGCATAATCTTAATGTTAACACGTATCCCATCACGCTTCTCATGACGTGCAAGACCCGCATAAAATCCAGTACTGTGATACTGTGTGATGTATTTACAAAACAAAGCCCATTACTTGAAATAAAAAAAAAGACATGCGTTATATATTATTCCCTCTTCACATATATAATCCAGAAATAAGAGTTTATGAAATTAATTTTATGGTCGTCATGGGCACAATAATGGAACTTTAAAACATTGAGAAAGATTTTTGAAGTTTATTTATTTATTTCTCACAATGTTCTATATTTATATATATTATAATGTAAGATATTTTAACTAATAACCTCCACGACAAGGATATTTTTAATGAGTTTTCAAGGATCTGATCAAATAATTTTTAAATAGATTTACTGTTACTTAAACTTTATTTATAAAAAGTAAAATAATTAAAAAATTAATTTAAACTTTATTTATCCCTTTATTTTTATAAAATAAAAAATTTTCTCAAATGTTCTTTTTACAAATGCAACCATATATGCAAAGATCATGACTTAAAGTTATACAGAATTAAAAACTTTGATTAATTAAAAATCAGAAAAAAGATAAAGTGAGAGAAAAAGTGGCGTGGTACCCAAGATCCGGCCTGCTTGCGGAGAATCATCATCAACTACTCATCTAGTCATCAATACTCAGAATCCTTTGATCCTTTCCTTTTCAATATGAAGGACACCCCTTTCTTTAATTTTCTATTTGATCGCCTTTTGCTTTTCTCAATAATTCTTTCATTATTTTGCTTTATCTTTGTCCTCCCCAAAGCCCCTTTATTCTCTGCCTTCAACACCAGCGGCTTTTGCCCTGCCCTGTACTTATTGAAATCCCATCTCATCTTTTTAGAACCATCCATTTGCCCTCCACTTTCTTGCTAGCCAAACAGGGAAAAAAAAATAATGGCAGAAAATTTTGATTATGAAGAGCTTGTGAAGGCAACTGAAAGCTTCTCTCAATCAAGACTCATTGGCAAAGGCAGCCATGGTTCGGTTTACAAGGCCATTCTTGAAGATCATCAAACTGATGGTGATCATAAAATATTAGCCATTAAAAGAGCATCTACTAATGGCTTTGAAGTTTTGCAAGACAACTCAAAGAAGCTCAATAATGAAATACGTGTGTTATCATCTTTGCAAGAGAGTAATAAGAGAAACCCTAATTATTGTGTCGTCAACTTTCATGGAACCAGCTGTCGAAACTCAGGGTCAGTTGATGGTAACAGCAACAAGCTTTTGGTCATGGAGTTTATGCCTAACGGCTCTCTTTATGACTTGTTACATAATGCAGCTGCGGCTACAACTCCGCAGCTGGGGTGGCCTAATCGCGTAAAAATCGCCATGCAGATCTCCAGGGCGATCCAGTGTCTGCATGAAAATGATCCTATGATTATTCATAGAGATATAAAGTCTACGAACATACTGTTTGATTCAAAGTGGGATGCCAAGTTGGCTGATTTTGGACTTGCTGTTTCAGAATCTGATGAGTCTTCGATGGTTCAACCAGCTGGGACTATTGGGTACTTGGATCCTGGTTACACAAACCCTAGCAAGCTGAGCAAGAAAGTTGATGTATTCAGTTATGGGGTTGTCTTGTTAGAGATTATAAGTTGCAGGAAGCCCATCGATGCTGCTAGGGATCCGGCTTCAATCATAGACTGGGCAATGCCATTGATCAAAGAAGAGAAGCTCAGGCAAGTTTGTGATAGCAGAGTTGGTTTACCTACTTTCATGGAAGGGGCTATCAAGCAGATGTTACACGTGGCAGCACGGTGTGTGTCATCCGAGGAAGAAAATCGTCCCGGAATTGGAGAAATTTTAATGGGGTGTTCTTGCTTTTTTGTTGATCATCATCATCATCATCATCATCATCATGTTGAAAGAGTTAGATTGATTCCACTTTGGATCATGAGTCTTTGGGGAAGTACCAAAATTAGGCAAAAAAAAGGGGCTAATAATAAGTTCCCGTGTAGTCAGAAAAAGATGATGATATTGAGAGAGATTTTGGCAGTAATTGAATTGAAAAAATTATTGAGTCATTGAGTTAACTCACTTTCGAGTTATTGTCGGTCAATGTTTGAATTAATGTTAATTAATTGTATGAATATGATACGAAGGCAAAAAGCTAGAATGCAGGCCATACACAAGATTCCCAAAAGTTGGTGGGGGATGATAATATATGAAAGTTTTATGTTGATGACCTGTCATTCTTTGTTGAAATTAATTACGGAAATTATATTTCTATTATCTCTGTTTTGTTATGTGGATATCCAATTACAAAAAAGCTTTTGACTTATTCTATGCACTACGTATGTTTTTAAAGATAAATTAATAAATTAATTTATCACTAACACCATTAGAATCTATTAAAGAATCTAAACAAAGTGACCATTAAGAAAAAATTATTTTTTAAAATTTTAAAAGGATAAAATAGTCTTTTCATAAATTTTCGGGTAAAACAATTATTTTCTTTAGATTCTTTAATGGTATTAGTAGTATAGCGGTAAATTGATACAAATTTGAAAATAGAAGTAGTGAAGAAAACAAGTTAAAATTTTTTTATAATTAAACGTAGATATGACAAAACAGTGGAGTGATAATTTTCAATTTAATTATTTAAGAAGTAGTTGCCTTCATTCCCTTCATTGTGGATATGGCACACGGAAACCTTTTAGCTTACGTGACCACGTCATCTTTTTGGTACTCAGTATTGTTCTTGCCCCATTTATCCACAGATTAAGCAAATTCCTCGTGTTTTCAAGGTGCTTTAATTTCATTCCAAATATTCATGTGCTCTCTAGCTAGTTAATTTTTCAAATGAACTAGTACTAAGAATTCGATTCGGTTGAGATTTTATGAACTATACAGTTTAGTTTTTCATTGAGTTTGGATTTTGGAAAAAAAAAAGAAACGAAATTGATAAATAATATAAAGAAAACTAAACAAACCAATCTAAATTAATGGAATCCAATCGAACTAAATTTTAGATAAAAATTATTTATTATTATATCCAGTTGAGATATGCATTGTGACATCATTTTAACAAAATTTACTAATCACAATGTACTGTTTTTAGAATTTCCTCACTTTTAGGAATAAAATTTATGGAATATATAGATACAAATTTAAAACCAATTTTTATTTATCACTACGTAACAACAGAAAATTTACTAAATATAATGAACTGTCGTTTAAATTCACACCCTCTTAAAAATAAAATTTGCTAAATAGTTGATTGGTTATATTCACAATGAATTGTTTTTATAGCATGATTACTAATAGTAATTATCTAAAAATAAGCAAACACATGGCATCAAGTTATTTGAAGAATGAATGTGCAGGCATTGACAGAATACAAGATTGTGGATTCATGAACCAGATTTTTTTGCCATTATTATCTATAAATTTATGACAATGATGCTAATCGTTTGCTGACATTTCTAAACTCACCTTGGCCATGACATCACAATCATCGAAACAAAATTTTCCTGCTAGCTTTCAATTCCCCCCCCCCCCCCCCCCCCCCCCCCCCCTCAAATATTGTCTCAAAACTGCATAAATATGAGATTGTTAGGAATTGGAGGGGAATGCACATTATAATTTAAAGGAATTGTGTGTAAGCAGTTATTTAAAAATGATGTATGAGCAAATGATACTTAAATTACAAAGAGACGAAAATTGAAAAAATAAGAGTAAAATGCTTTCAGGGAGAAAATGAATTGTGTATTTTCATTAGTAAGGGAAGAATATATATAGGCATTAGTGGGTGGAGCGCTCACATTTCTTAATTATGAGAACATTAATGGAGAGAGCACTTAGCATTGTTAACAATAAAGGAGATAATGGGGAGAGCACTATTTGGTGGAATCCACTTATGCATTCCGCAATCTACAACACTCCCCCTTAAATTCGCCAATTATTCATTAGATGTGCTTAATATTGTCTCGTTAAAACCTTATCAGTAAAACCATTAGGGCAAACTTGGTCGAAGGAAAAAAAACATAGTGCACAATTATCTAACATGACTACAAAATTATTCTCTTTAAAATGTGCTCCCCCTGATGACATTGGATGTGATTTTAAACTGCCTCATTAAAAACCTTTGCTAGTAAAAACCCCATGGGAAAACTTGATCAAAAGGAAACAAGAGTACAATACATATGCGTCCAATATTATTATGATTCTTCTCTTATAAGATCATGCTCCTCTTGTTGAGTGCTCTTCCTGATGAGTACTTCTCTTGAAGGCAACATGTATTAATTTAATAGTTTGTTAAAATGATGCATGCCAATGCCATATACAATTTTCTCGAACATAAATGTAGGTAAAGCTTTTGTAAATATACCAGCTAAATTATTCATGGAGCATATTTGTTTGATATCAATCTTCTTATTCTATTGGAGCTCATGAGTGTAGAAGAATTTCAGTGAAATATGTTTTGTTCTATCCCCTTTAATGTATCCTCCTTTGAGTTGAGCTATACGTGCAATATTGTCTTCATATATTACTGTTGGGATATCTGAACTTGAAGATATTCTACACATACTTTGAATATGATGGATTACAGATCGCAACAATATGCATTCTCAACTGGCTTCATGTAGTGCAAGAATTTCATAATGGTTGAAGGATGTTGCAACGAGAGTATGTTTTGTACACTTCTAAGAAATTGTTGTACCATTGAAAGTGAAAACATATCCTGTTTGTGAACGAGCTTTATGGGGGTCAGATAAATAATTTGCATTAGCATAACTAACAAGACCTGGATTTTTCATTAGTTCGTTAGAATAAAATAAACCTAAATCAATTGTTCTTCGAAAATAATGAAAAATATGTTTGACACCATTCCGATGTCTTCTAGTTGTTTCAGAGCTAAATCGATCTAACAGATTAACATAAAATGCTATGTCTAGTCTAGTACATTGTGCTAAATACATCAGAGTACCAATTGCATTTAGATATAATACTTCAAGACCAAGTATCTGTTCACCATCTTCTTTAGGACGAAATAAATCAGTTTTAGGATCAGGAGACCCGACTACTATTGAGGTACTCAATGGATAAGCTTTATCCATGTTGAAACGTTTCAAAATTTTCTCAGTATAAGTTGATTGATGGATAAAGATACCATTGGACCTGTGCTCGATCTGCAGCCTGAGACAATACCTAGTTTTCCTTAGATCTTTCATTTCAAATTTATTTTGCAAACATTCAATGATTTTTTGGAGCTCTTTAGGAGTTCCTATTAGGGGTGGGCAAAATATCTGATTCGACTTGACCTGATTCGAAAATTATCGGGTTCGGATAAGATTGGGTTGTTAATCAAATCCGATCGGATGAATTTGTGAAAACTCGATCGGATCGTGATCGGATCAAGTGAAAATCGATCCGATCTGAGAACCCGATCGAGTTGACAAAAAAAATAAAAAACAAGAACATAAAAAAGGAAAACTGAAACCTAAATTGTAGCAAAGCTCCTAAATCCTAAACACTCAACGCACACACCACTCAATCCAGACACAAAAAGCATTACAAACATACATAAATCAATACATTAAACCATTAACAACACTAGAAAGCAATACACGGCAGTGATTGCACAAGGCACAAACAACATCCCTCAAACAAATGACAGCCTCCCATTAAACGACAGCACACGGCACAAGGCACAAGCAGCCTCACTTATAACCCATTACCGACAGCCACACGGCCCACACACAACGCTTCCCTCAAACAAACGACAGCCACACGGCCACCAAACACAGCAACCGCTGAAAGCTGACGCCAATCGAAGCTGCTCCATGAGGATCGTGACCCGATCTATCGATTCGTTGCTACTAGGTACTAGATCTGCTGACCTCCATGCCTCGAATCCTCCACCATTACCCGATTCAGTTCGAGCTCTATTCGAACTTGCAAGCTGCAGCCCAAATTTTGGCTGTTAACATTTGAGTTTTGAAAGCTTGAGTTTGGCATTGACACTTGGTAGTTGGCATATTTTCATTATATATGATATCTAATCCGAACCCTGCTCAATTTGAACTCAATTCGAATTTTTAACCTGATTCGATAATTCGGATCGGGTCGGATTGGGTTATATATTCGGGTTGAATTCAGATGAACTTTTATCCAACCAGATCAACCCAAAATCCAATTGGGTTGATCTGAATCCGATTTTGCCCAGCCCTAGTTCCTATTAAATTCAAATCATCAAGATAAACTGCGACAATATCAATTGCAAATTTTGATTGCTTAATAAAAACACATGGATAAATAAGATCATTAATGTATCATTTTTTTATCAAATATTCACTGAGGTGATTATATCACATGCGTGCAGATTGTTTTAATCCATATAAAGATTTTTGTAGCTTTATTGAATACAAGCTACGATGTGATGATTGATAAGATTCTGACATTTTAAATCCTTTAGGGATTTTCATATATATCCGTGTCAAGTGACCCATATAGATAAGCTATCACCATATCCATGAGATGTATATCAAGATTTTTTGATACAGCCAAACCAATTAAAAATCGAAACGTAATTGCACACATTACTGGAGAGTATGTCTTATTATAATCAATACAAGGTCTCTCTGAGAAATCTTGTGCAACAAGTCGTACTTTATATCTTACGACTTCATCATTTTCATTATGTTTCCGTACAAATACCCATTTGTACCCAACAAGTTTGACATCCTTAGGTGTTTGGACTACAGGTTTGAATATTTCACGTTTGGCTAAAGAAGTCAATTATGCCTAGATTTCTTTTTTCCATTTAAGCCAATCATGCTTCAATCTACATTCATCAATGGTTTGTGGATTATGATCATTTACAATGTCAATAGCTACTGCAAACACAAACACATCATTGATGATAATTTCTTTATCTCCATCACTTCAAGTGATTAGACCATATCTTGGGCATATGCCTCTTTAAGGGGTCCTTCAGAGTATTTGGTCTCATTAAGGACCAAACGTCTTTTCAAAATATTACCATGAGTATAATCAACAGAAATCTCATTCTTTCTGGATTTAAGTGCCTTTTCAAGGCTTTATTCTTCATGAAGAGTTTTTGTATTGTCAAGGTTTTTGGTCTTTTTAGAGACTAGTTGCTTTTTTGAAGCAATTTGTTCTTTTAGATTTTTATCATCATTTGCAGCAAAACCCTATTTAATCATTTTTCTTTTTCTCAGAACACTATCTTTTGAA
This sequence comes from Citrus sinensis, assembly GCF_022201045.2. NCBI lineage: Eukaryota > Viridiplantae > Streptophyta > Magnoliopsida > Sapindales > Rutaceae > Citrus > Citrus sinensis. The sequence continues at coordinate 6,265,818 of NC_068560.1, forward strand.
TCAATTGGTCTACCACGCTTCTGGCTACCACAAATAATTCTTTAACTGCACTTTTCATTAATTGTTCTTTAGGTACAATGACTCGGCCAAGTATATTAGCAATTGATATATATGATTTGATTATTTTCGCCATAAAAAATCTAAAAAAATTGTATGCAAGAACTTTGTTCTTCACCTTATATTTATAGATATGTGATATACAAATGGTAAATCAAATAAACTTGCAACAAATTAATATTCAAATCATTAAACCTAGCTCAATAGGAAACAATAAAAAAGGAAAAAAAACTCTTTTTTTTTCCAGCTTCACATTAACAACGTAGACACATTTTCTGTTGTTGGTAATATCTCCATCCATCTTAGTCCATAAATTTAATTGCATCATTACAATTTCAATCAGCATCTAGACAGTAAATGTAAGTTGATGATCACACTATTAATTCCATTTCACGTTGATTAGGGAAAAAAAAAGTTTTCCTATATTCATGTAATTTCTATAATCTCTTAAATATACTAAATGAAGTAGGTCTATTTTGCTATTAACTAAATATCCCAGATTTTGTATTGTTGAACCATTTATTGTCTTAAGGCAATATGTATGTATATTTTTTAACTTTACTTTGAGCTCATCTCGTGCCATTGAGTTTTTTACTTTCTTCTATTTATTGCTACCATTTTGAAATTAAAATATTGATTCAATCGATCGACTTATTAATAATTGATCAACTTAATTTCATTTAACTGATCAACTTAGTTTTCTTTCATTAACTTTTAATAGCATGATTCATTCGTGATATATATTTACAACATTTTTTTTATGTATCCTTTGATTCAATTCACTCATAATAAATCTTAAAATCATTCACCATTGTGATTTAACTATTATAGTCTGAAAAAAATTTTAATAAAAATAACTCTATGGATAATTCAATTTTAAGGGTATTATTAGACAAATCATTGCACTAACAATTTTGATTGTTTGCTTGTAAAAGTAAAATATGCATTTGTATAACTGGTTTTGCAATAAGAAAAAATGTTAAAAGGTGCCTCCAATTTTTTCTTTCAAGTTTCAAGTTAATTATATGGTTGCTAAGTAAATTAAGAAAGTAACCTCATTGGCCTCTCTTATAATATGGATGTCTTTGGATTTTTAAAGGAAAAGAAAGACCCCAAGTGACAGTCTCTAAGGCTGAAGCTGTTCTGGAAGCCTACCGAAGAACCCAACTCCCAACAGCTACTCATATAGGCAATCAGAGATCTCCGATGCTAAAGGCTTGGAATCCTCCCCAAAGAGGATACTTTAAGGTTAATGTAGATGTTGCCACCAATTCGGAGAAGCAAATTGCAGGTCTAGGGGCTGTAATTCGAGATGAAGATGGGAATGTGACTGCAGCTGCAGTCATAGTTTCCAAGTTCTACGGTGATGTGTTTTTAGCAGAGGTAGAAGCAATCGAATTGGGACTTCAACTTGTAGGGAATGCTTGAATAGAGTCTTTGATTGTGGAATCAGATGCTCAAGAGGTTGTTAAGTTAGTTAACAACAGTCGGGGCTGCAGATCCGAGATCTTCTGGACCATTTCAGAGGTGCAGAGAGTTTTGAAGAGCTTTAGCTCAGTTTGTGTCCAATATGCTCATAGATCTTGTAATGCGATAGCCCACTCTTTAGCTAAATTAGCTCTAGAGAAGCTCGAAACTATTGTTTGGATGGGTTCATACCCTCCCCACTTGTTGTACTTGTTTTCTTCTTTGAGTTGAAATGAATGTACTTTCCATTCAAAAAAAAAAAAATAATATGGATGTCTTTTGAATTATCTTAATTTAGAATTTATTGACATACACTAATTGATAATTAACTTTTTTGTCCTCATCAATGATCTTCTTCTTTATGCTTCACCAATGGTGACAACATTTTAAATCAATGAGATATTCATTATATTAGCAGAAATTACGAGGGATCTCAACGACAATATTAGAATAACCCTAAAATAATAAAAAGGATGATTGTGGCTTGAAGACCGATTCTCGCCACAAGTTGGGCTGGTTTATGCTCGGTCCACGGCCATAACATCCTAGGAAAAGTTGATTAAACAATATTTTGTGAGTTCTTGATGGAGCGAGGGTAGAGGAAGCAAAATTGATTAGGTAAGAAAAAGTAGAAGTGGAATTGATAGGATAGAAAACACTAAATATCATTATAGTACTTTACAAAGCCAACACAATTAAGTTACGCTTTGATCAAAGCATGATTAGATATCATTTTAATTCAAAAGACTCAATGAGATTTTTAATAACGCTTAAAGCAAGATTAGATGACGCTCTAATTCAAACAACTCTACAAAAGAGATTTTAATCGATAATGTAACACTTCACTATATTATTTACTTAAAAATGCTTAAAAACACAGTTACTCTTAATATAAATACGAATTTTAAAAGTTTAGCACAATCCAACAAAAACTTTTTTACATAAAAGTAAGAGTCATATATAGATTTCTTAGTTTATTTAAAAACTTAATTATTACATAAAGTCAAGGTACTTATTTTTTATTAACACAAAGCTGAGCCCATCATAAAATCCCAAGGTCAGTTATGCCCATATGCACTTCGTCTTGGTTAGGACTTGGTGCCAGCTTGCCTTACTCATCGTTACCTGCAATGTAAGGATTTAGTGAGCTAATGCCCAGTAAAATAACACTTTGATGCATGTATAAATTATGATGCATGTGAATGACCATTCTTAAAATAAACTTAGAAAATACAAAACAACTTTATTTGGACTCTAAGTATGTTGCACTACAAGGCTGACACTTTTACTCTTTAAACATTATGCCCTTGGGCCTCATTAGTTGAACTTTTGGGCGTTACGTATTGCCATCCCTAAAAGATTTCTTACAATTTAGCTTTGAGGGCTTGCCCTCCTTAGAACTTTGCCACCTGGTCGTACAACCACCTATTTTTCATAAATTCATTTTCTGAAACGTCTTCTTTATAATGTAGTCCATGATATGCATGCATCCAATGCAACTTATAACCACGATGCATAACAAAATCAACATACAACATTATTTAAAGACAAGAGTCTTTAGTATAGGCGGCATAACCGACCATAGCATAATTAAGTATAAATGTCACATATTAGGTAGCAGAGCCGACCATAGTCTCACATATTAGACGGTAGGGCCGACCATATAAAGATTTAGAATATAACTAATCACACCATCATAATATAAATGGATTGTTAAAACTGATCTTAAATATAAAAGTAATTTTGTCCTTACATTGCAGTTGAAGTATTACTTACCTCTTTATCTTGATTTCTCTAGACCTTTCTAAATTAAGGATTTCTCTACTCTTGTTATTATGACTTAGAATGGAAGAGAATGAAATTTCTAAGTTGCATTTAAAATGAAAGGTGGTGGGGGTATTTATAGGATTTCTTAAGGCTAATGGATGGCTAGGATTTTGCCACCATAACTCTTGATCAATGGTTGAGGTTAACCTTCATAAATACCTTACTAAATTCTAGAATTCTTATCTTTCCTCTACAACCTTCTCTTACATCATCACTTATGTCATTGATTATGTCATCTTTACTTAGAATTAAATATCTAAGTAAAGATGAGATTATCCTTCATAAATGTCTTGCTAAATTCTAGAATTCCTTAACTTTCTCTACACTTCTTTTTACATCAACGCTTACGTCAACGCTTACATCATCATTCCTTATTGCTTATGTCATCATTCCTTAAAATTAAATATTATAAACTTAAGGGGCTTGTTAGCTTAAAAATAAATTCTACTATATTAAGAAAATTGTACCTCACAGATAATCCCAGAGGAAATTTTATTAAATAATTGAATTTAAAGTTATGAAATAATAACATGATCTCTTTATTTATAATAGAGCAAACCCACTTCCCTAAGTTAACTTAAAAAAAAGGGATTATAATGGAAATAAAATATACTTTCCCTAAGTTAACTAAATCTCATACCTTAATTGACTCCAATGGAAATAAAAAGTTTTAAAATAATAAAATATCATAATTAACTTTAATTAAAATAGAAATCCTAAAATGATAAAATTTTAGAATCTTAAAGTTTCTAAAATAACGTCCTACATTAGTTTTAATTGATATTGTTAATTTTGAAAAAAAATATTTCTTAACTTATTAAAAATCTTCACAAATCTTTTATAGACCTTCCCTCACATAAGGCTTCTCGAAAAGCTAGAACTTACAATCAGACTTTGGCCCCATTATATGACATATGTTAGTAAAATTCATTTTTACAAATGATAATTCTATTCATCCCTTTCTTTATATTTTCTAAAAGAATATCTAAAATTTTACTCCCATACTTATGGGAAAATTCAAACCTTCTAATTATAACTAAGACATCTTTGAGTTGGGTTGGGACCCCTGGCATGGTCATAGCAGGTATGGAACCTCTTCAATTGTTTGGTTCCTTAGTTAGCTCCTCAAATTCCAGAAAGTATACATTTCCGAGGTGTCTTCACCTAAAACCAAATCAACTTATTTGAGCTCAACAAAAGTTTGTATCTCCCTCGATGTAACGTATAAATTTTTATAAAAACTTTTAGGACTGATCTCATACAATATATAAGAATACGTAATTTAGAAAATCATATCTTGATAATCCGATTTGGTATTTTTGCTGAGTTAATCTAGGCTCTCAGATCACGATCTGTGACCACCACGCTTGTTAGATCACCATCTGTCACCAATAATCTTCCAGGTTATGACTCATGTTTGATCTGCACTTAACTTGTGGCCGCCTTTATCATCACTAAAAGCAACTCGCAGGAGAAAATTTTTCTCTCAAAATTAGAGAGAAAAAAATATTTTTCTCTTATCTGTATATTGTGGCTTCACCCACCTTTTTGGGAGAAAATAAGCATTTTTATATCTCTATCTTAGTGGAAACCCTAGGCTCCATATTTTTATATTTTTAATTCTATTAAATCAAATTTGATTTAAATTAAAAATAATAAAATCAAAGGTAACGTTACTTTTTCTTGTCATAGGGGCCATCTTGTAAAATAACACAAGGCCCCTCAGACACAAGCACATTATATGGAGCCTCTCACTAAATAATATATTTAGGCTTTTAACCCAAATAGCTAGTTATCTTACTTATTAATACAGTAGCGGCGTAGTCAATTAAATGAGTTAACCCGGGGATCATATGGGTACATATAATAGTGGCTACAATAATTAGGTCTGTAATTAAACTAGCCTAATTATTTAATTCCAAACCTACTCTACCAAAAGATTTGAACTAACTTCCATAATTGTATATTATCCAGGATAGTGTTCTCGAATAATAATTTGACCCATGCCATATTGATTTTTTTATTATACAATCCTTTGTACCACATCGTTAATTAAATTGATATTTTAATTGTCCAATCAATTTAATTACATTTTGTTCATTGATACTCACTTATTTTTTTAATGATCATTTTTAACATATTAAATATGTCGACACACTCTGGCTAAAAAATTCTATGATCAAGTGCCCAAAACCCATCAAGAGATGTTTTGTACAAATTCTATATTGTTAATCTATAACTCTAATACTTATAATTGCTTTCACCAAGATATCATGTAATCTTGACTACAAGTATGTGTCGTGCCCATTGGTAACTCAAATAAAATAACAATTACAATCATGAAATTATAACTAACTCAAGATTAAGATTATAGTAAAATCAATGCCTATGAGATTTAATAAGTCTGATAGTTATTACAAAGTTAATTAAATCTCATATGTGATCATATTCAATGTAGTCGCACTACAATAAATTCATACATAATTAAGACAAATCATTTAATGAATTTATTACAGTCTATACCTAAATAAAATGCCCAACTTTATTTATTAACTGCAAACTAAATTTATTTAATCATAATATAACTTGTATTTATGTCTTCTGTGAATCCACATAGTGATCACATAAATACATATAATATGATTAAATGGATTTTACTTAAAATATTAATGCAACTAAGATACTTGAAAAAAATACCTCATTTATTTTATTAATCAAAAAAAATATTTATTACAATTAAATAAACACATATACTTTTAAAAAATATATTTTCCCAACATTCTCAACATACACCTAATATTGAAATGCTTTTCAAAAGCATCACTTCATTCAATGAAAAGCACCTTGGCCATAGTATTTGCAGTCTTTTACTAAGCGGGTACCATCAAGATCAACCACTACTCCACTTTTTATGCTACTTGAAAGAAGATTATAAATATTTTAGAGTTCCACTAACTCTATAAAATCGAAACTTAAATCAGTGCACTGCACATACATTTCGTACAGAAAGAAGATTCAAACATCTCTATAAACACAAACTCTCAAGATATTTTAGAGTTAAACAAAACTACCATTTCATGCCTAGAAAAAATGTAACAATTTTTCCCGCTAGAGTGGTTAATACACAATACGGATTTGCTTCAAGTCACCGGAGAGGCTTTTAGAGCAAATGCAACAATTTTGGGTTCTAAAATTTTGCTCTTTAAAGCGTTATTTTGGCTTAGTGTTTCAATTATCAAGAAGAGGTATAAAGATCAATGGCTCCTGCTATCCTTGTTTTAGCTTAATATATATCTCTCATTTTAATTAATATAGTTGTTTCTTAAAAATTTAATTAAGATCATTGGCTTTAAATTACTACTATAGGATTCCGAAAATGATCAGCAGCCTATTTCTTCTTCATCTTCAAAATCACCCAACAAAACAAAGTTTGTTCAAATTTAAATGTCCTTGCTATATCAGTGCTAACATTTGTCTCAAAAGTCAAAATTTTGCTCCATTAATCCGTGACTTCAAAAGGAACAACGATCTTTTCCTATTCCTAGTATTTGTTTTTTTACTCTCATAATTTAGTGAGTGGCTAAGAGTGAGTGGCTAAGATTGACTTCAAGTCAGCTTTTTTTTTTATTTACAATTAAGCCAACATTTTTTTTTTAAATTTGAAAAACTAGGAGAGTTTAGGAGAAAAAAATAAAATTAAGAGAGAATCCTAATCCAACTTGGAGACTCATGTTGATACTTGTAGAGATTGTTTTGTTGCCTTCCACGTAAAAAAAAAAATTACTTGGATTGAGACTAGAGATTTTTTTTTTCTTAAAATAACTTTTTTTAATCATTAGTTTGTGAGCAACATATATGAATCACATTGGTGTTGGGGTTTGAACAAGTCATCTTTAGTTTAAAATTATAATACGAACCGATATCTTAAGGTCCAGCTTCTAAATCCGATAAAAGCTTATCCATAATTAACTCCTAGCGATGCCCAAAAACTCTATGAACGAATTATTATACAAGCAAGCTGCTGCATGATTATATTTCTTATTCGTGGATAGCACTTATAATAATTCAACTTGATTTTCTTTCAATGACGACTATAGTATGATTCAATCATTCTATTTAGGATAAATTTTTATTTGTTCGTGTCCTTTTGCACATTGGCACCAAAGCACAAAGTACAAGGGGCAATTGTTCAATATGAAGATCACCGGCATGGTTAACAGTAAAATGGCCCAATAAGCAAGCCCAAGTGCAAAAGGACCAAATGGAAGCCCAATATTGTTCCCACTCTTGACACCCAAGAAATCAAGCAAGACTCAATAAAAACACATTTATTTAAGCAATGTTGGCTAAGCAAGGTTGGGGATTGGTCTCTTAATATTCTTTGATAGCTCGGTTATTGAAAGCTCGATACTTTAAAGATAGGTCTTTCTTACTGCAAAGCATGGTCATAACCCTTATCTTATGTTTCATAAAGTCTTCTATGGAGGCATGATGCTCTTGAACGGGGTGTTTGGTGACATATTGGTGTGGGTCACACAACTCACAAGTGGATGTCTATCCCGGCAATTGGATTCGACTGCTCAAATATTTCTCTCAACCTCTAGTGCCTCGTTTTGATGCAAAAGTGTCTCCTATACTGCTGGATGGTATGGTAATCGTAGGAGTGACTCTTTGTTGTGGGAGCATTTTGTGCCTATGGATGTTGAATCCATTTTTTGAATTCATTTGCCAAGTACTCCAAGGGCTGATGAGGTGTTACGACATTTTATGAAGGATGGCATTTATAACGTTAAATCAGGGTATCTTGTGTCTTTGGCTTGGGACAATATGGATGTTGCAAAAAGTTCTAGTAGTTCTTCAAGGGATCGGAATAAGATCTGGCATCTCAATGTTCCTGGGAAGGCCAAATTCTTTTTGTGGCAGGGTTACATAGTTGTAGTTCATTTAATTGACAACTAATTGAATTGAAGAAAGGGCTTGTTGAATACAAACATAGGACAGAATAGAGATCGAAACGAAACTTGGTGTTTGTGTAAGATGCTGAGAACCTTCTTGTATGTATGTATGTATGTATGTATTTGCAACGTTGTAAATATTTTACAACACTGATTTTTATGTCATAACAAAGTTAAGTTTATGGTTTAATCACTATGGCTTTTAACGGAACAAAATCCTGAATCTGCACTGACTAAGAAGTAAGAATGATCGAGACTTTTTCTATTGAAGGAGGTCCTGAGGATAAAATCTCAGGTGAAACGAACCCACAGAACCCATGCCGTCATCATATAGATGTGAGATTTTCTTATTTTCAAATTTAAATTTGACAAACAAGAGAGACAATGATGGTGGGATTGGAAATTTAATTGGACAGTGCCATCTCTCACTCGCATTTGTCAAAATTTAATTAATTAAATAATTAAATTTAGTTTATTACGTCAAAGCGAGAAATTTAGTTTAAATTTAGTTTAATAAACTAAATAATTAAATTTAGTTTTTTTTCAACAACAGGACAATGTTTGTTTTAATGTTAAGTTAGTTTATTACGTCAAAGCGAGAAAGGATTTGCTATTCGTTTAATAATATGGTTTGACACTAAACCGATTTATTATTGTTATAATTGTCTTGTTTTACTCAGTTATTTTGCGAGTGTGATTAAACCTATTAAATCGGTTCAATTTAATTTAGTTTAGCATATACACATATGTATCCTTATAGCAATCTCTACGGATAATATACTTGTAGATTGATCGATCAAACTCGCAAATTTGTTAAAAAACTGAAGAAACAAAAATGAACTAGTTCGTTTTTATTGACCTGACTGGGCCAAAATGCAAATATTAGCATGGGGTTCATATTTTTGTGTTTTTTTTTCAAGTAAATGTTTTTTAATCTCTACAGTGTGAGCAAACAACAACACAATTTATACCACATAGGTAAAAATAATTTAAGAAAATAAATAATATGAAATATAAGACAATTAATGATAAAATATGGTCATATTTGTTTGAATGAGAAAAATATTTTTGCATAAAAATTCCAATCTTATGCAATTTATACCACAGGGGGCAAAAACATATAATTAATTCAATCTAACTTATTCTGATTATTATAATTTTGAATGAAAAGTAAAATAATTATTAAATGTGTTAATACTTTCAGCTTCGTGAAGGAAGGAATGCCGTTTAATTAGCAAAGAAACGAGGCGGCCACGAGATAAGAGTCGTTCTTTCTTTCTCTAGAAAATCAAGGGATAGTTTGAGTCGGGAAAGTGGAAGAGAAGGTATTATGGAAAAATATTAAATTAAAATGATGGAAAATATTAAATTAAAATTATGAAAAATATTAAATTGAAATTAAAATAAAATAATATATTAATTTAGAAATTATGGAAAAATATTATTAATAGTAAAAAAAATAAACAGAAAATAAAAGAAAGATATAATGTTGTCAAAATCAAGAGAAAAAAATTTATATAATAAAGGAGAATTATTTGTTTCATATATTATATGTGATGTGTCATATTTAACATGAAAAATTACTTCTATTTTGTTATTTTTCTCAACTTTGTTATTCTAAATACCTCCAAAAAGTTTTTTTTCCCACCTATTTTATGTTTGACGTTCTTGTTGTATGTTTGACCTCCATTATTGCATCTTTCACGTGAACGAACTATTGCATGTTGGCATAGTTTTATGTTTAACCTCATATGTTGCATGTTTGACTTCAGGTGTTACATGTTTTACGTGACCTTTTTATATGTAAATTTCATGTTGTATGTTTGACCTCACTTGTTGCTTGTTTCACATGGATTGTTGCATATCTTGAATAAAGCCAAAAAAAAAAAAAAAAACTCCGACCTGTTAAATGTTTCATGTCCGTGTTGCATGTTTGACCTCTGTTGTTGCATCTTTCACGTGAACTATTTCATGTTGACGTGGTTCTCATGTTTAATCTCATATGTTGCATATTTGGCCTCAACTACTACATGTTCTATGTGACCTTTTTATATGTAAATTTATGTTGCATGTGTAACCTCACTTGTTGCATGTTTCACATGGATTGTTGCAAGTCTTGCTTAAAGCCAATAAATGAAAATTTTCTCACCTATTTCATTTTTCACATGTGTGTACCTCTATTGCTGCATCTTTCACATGAACTATTACATGTTGACGTGGTTCTTATGTTTAACCTCATCGGTTGGATGTTTGACCTTAAGTGTTGCAAGTTTTACATGACCTTTCTACATGTAAATTTCATGTTGTATGTTTTACCTCACTTGTTACTTGTTTCGTTTGAATTGTTCCATTTCTTGAATAAAGACAAAAATTGAAAATGGGTGAGGAAGACGAAGTAAAACTGCATCTAATCATGAAGCCGATTAGCCAGCTTATTTAATAATGAATCTAGTAATTATTCACTTCCACTCCAAAGACACCCAACAATGAAATGGTTAGCCGGCTGATTTAACGAAGAATTAAGCAGTTTTCCACCTTCACTCCAAAAAACACCCAGCAATGAAACGGTTAGCCAACTGATTTAACAAGGAATTAAGTAGTTAATTACTAGCATTCAAGAAAATAGTAACAATGAGACAGTTAGCCAGATTGTTAAGCAAAGACTTAAGCGGTTAACTGCTTCCAATCCAGAAACAACTAAGTATAAAACGACTACTCGACTTATTTAACAACAAATGAAGCAGTGAAGGTTCTTGGGTCAGAACCTCTTCTCTATCTTCAGTCGATGGAGAATCACTATCTGTCTCATCGACACTAACTGGATTATTTTTAACCTTTTCAAACTCGACCTACTACAAAGTTCTAATGGTCTTGTCATTCTCTTGAGAATCTTTTTGTTTCAACATGGTTAATTTATCAAAAGTCACATCTTTGCTGAAAATAATCTTCATGTGATAAGACATCAGAGACGATACTTTTTTACTCTACCAGTTATACCCATGAATAATGCTTTCTTCACTCTTGAGTCTAATTTAGATTCCTTTACATGATAATAAGCAGTGAAACAAAAAACATATAAAGAATCATAATCAATAATAGGATTACCAGTCTACATCTCCATGAGTGTTTTGCCCTCAATTGCAGTTGATGGCAAACAATTAATCAGATGGCACGCATACACAACTGCCTCATCCCAAAACTCCTTGCCTAATCTAGCATTAGACAACATACACCGAACTTTCTCCAGTATAGTCTGATTCATGTGTTCTGCCACCCCATTCTGTTGTGGTGTATCTAGAACAGTGAAGTATCGCACAATACCCTCATCTTGGCATATTTGTATAAATTGATCATTATTGTAATCACCACTATTGTCTGAGTGAAGTCTTTTGACATTTCGATCAATGTGAGCCTCCACTATTTTCTTCCATTTCAGAAATATGCCCAAAACTTCATTCTTATTCTTCATCAAATACACCCACACTTTTCTTGAATAATCATTAACAAAAGGAACAAAATAGTGCATACCTCCTAAAAAAAAACTATTTTGGTAAGTCCCCACACGTCACTGTGAACATAGTCCAGAATCCCTTTTGTATTATGAATTGTTGAACCAAACTTTACCCTTGTCTGCTTGTCTAGAATAATAAATAAAGGTCTTCGGGTGGAGAAAAAGAAGAAAAATGCGAAAATAGAAAAATGGAAAGTGGTTTGCCCTTATCATTTTAATGCATAAAATCCCGTAATGCGGCTTCAACATGCATAATAAAGCAAGTTCTAGAATAAATAAACTAAGATTGATATTCACATAACAAAAAAAAAAAAAATAGAGCAAAGTGGTTGCTCATATGCTCAAATACTCACAAAGTTGGTAAATTTGCCATCAAATCATGTACACTCTTCAAATGAATCAACCATCAATAGTGGTGTAGAATGAGAAGAATGTATGAGTGATATATAAAAGGAAAGGTAAAAAGGATAAGAAGCGAGAAAGATGTATGTAGTAATATAAAAAGTGAAAGATAAAATGTGAGTGTGGAAAAAAAAAGAAAAAAAATGAAAGAGTATGATAAAATACAAATAGATGTAAATAATTTGAGATAGATGGAAAAAGAGTAGTGAGAAAGAAAAGAAAAGAAAAGAATTAAAATAATATATGAAGCATACTAACTCTAAAATCATTTAAGAATGAGTAGAGTAAAAATAATACTTCCAGACATCAATATTGCAAAAATCCCTCTCCCACACCAAGAACTTACATTCTCCCCAAAGTATGATAATCAAAGCTCACATAAAAAAATAAAGCGTAAGGATAAAAGATTAAAGGCAAAACGTCCCTGAATTGTGAGCTTTGATCCACATAACGTCTATGGGCTTGGCGGAAATGGTGGGATAAATCCAACACTCTCGAAGTATGTGGCCAAATTCTGCTCCATCTTGTTCAGCTTGTGCTTTATTTTCTCTAACTGAATGCTCAAAGGTGGTGCAGATGTAGAAGGAATAGTTGGTGGGGCAGCAATTTTATCGTCAAACTCGTCATCAGAGGTAGCACCACTCCTAGCATAAAGCTTCTTTGGAAGTTGAGTGGGTCCTGGTTCAGTAAACTGAAATCTCCCGTCCTTGAATTCGACCACACATGTTCTTTCAAACAATGATATATCCAAAAATTCCTTTTTGCAAGCAGGATATAAATCATTATTGTCAGGATCAAGCACACATAAGTTTATAGCTAATAGAGTAATGTGTGGACCAAGAAATAAAGTCCTATACCTTTTGAGCACGCTCTGAAATTGATCTGTTAACCAAAAACCTAGATTAGGCCTCACATCATTTAACATGCACCAGATAAAATAAAACTCAGTTTTAGAAAAAACTTCCGAGTGATCTTTCTTTCCTAAAAAATTATATGCTAAGAACTTATGCACACATTTCAAGACAGGATCACGTAAGAAAGAGCTCTTTGATTTACTCGGCTCATAGGCATTGTGATCAAAAGATAAATTACGCCAAGGACCATAATACTCAAAATTTTCGCTAAAGTCATAAGTTGTCCCTAAATATGCATCACTAGAAGAATAATCATCATGAATAAATCCTAAAGCTAGGTTAAAATCTGTAATAGATTGTGAAAAATTTTGTCCCATTAACCAAAACTTTATAACATTCGGAGTATGCAAAGTAAAATCATTCAGTATATTAAATTGAAAAGTAGCATAGAACTCCCTAATCAACTCAACAAACTTACGCAAACCAATCTTATCTATCAAAGAATTAAAATTATCCTTAACATTTAATTTGTAAGAGTCGAGTAATGAATATACTTAGTTGGAAGTATTATTCTCTTGGAAATATCTTTGTACATTTCTTTCTCTTGTTGAGTCGTGAATGTGAGGCACCTTCCGAGATTGGATTCAGCAAGTGGCAAAACACTCATGCCTTTTCCATATTTCGATCTTTGTCTCACAGCTTGGCATGAATCTGAAACTGTGTTCCATGGGACCGTAATGGGAGCAGCAATCTTGGATTTCTTTGCGACAGGGCTGGTGCAGATGAGGCTGTGCGGTTGCTGGGCATGGACTGCTTGCAGGGCTGGTGCAGATGCGGGATACAGCGCGCGGATGCTTGAGACGCGGCTGCTGGTTGCTGGAGACGTGGCCGCTGCTAGGATGCGGGATGTGGCTGCTGCTGGGATGCGGGATGCGGCTAGTTGCGCAGCTGGAATGCGGGATGCCAGTCATGCGCTAGGGATTAAAACCCTAAAAAAAACCTTTTTTATTTTTTTCAAAAAAATAAAAAATCAAAAAACCTTTTTTTCGATTTTTTATCAAATAAAATATAAAAAGACTTTTTTATTTTAGTTTTTTTTATTGAAACTAAAAACTAAAAGAGACATTTGAGACACCAAAAAAATTACATAAGTACTTTTTTAAAAAGCATATGGGCAGGCCTTAAAACCATTTTACTTTAAAATCACAGAAATACTTATTAGTTAAAACGTGGGCACGCCTAACCAAAAATTTTCTTTTGCCCAAAATAAGCAAAAACATTATCGAAACAATCTGAATCAAAATTAAAAACAAAAGATATAACAAAAATCAAAATAAAAAAATCCTTTGGATTGCCTCCCAAAAAGCGCCTTTGTTTCATATCTTTGGATAGACACATTCATGCATCAATCTCCATAAATGGGACTCTCGAGAGCCACTTCCTCCACAATATTCACCGAAAAACCTTCATAAAAATGTTTTAAGCGATGACCATTAACCTTAAAAACTTTGTCAGAAGTCGGACTCCAAATCTCAACTGCACCATGAGGAAAAACATTAGTAACAATAAAAGGTCCAACCCAGCAAGAACATAATTTATTAGGAAAAAGTTTAAGCTTAGAATAAAAAAGAAGAACTTTTTGACCAACAGAGAACTCCTTTCTTAAAATCATTCTGTCATGAAATGTCTTCATATTTTTCTTGTAAAATCGTGAACTCTCATAGGATTCGTTTCTAATATCCTCAAACTCTTGCAGTTGCAATTTCCTCTGTTTTCCCGCTTCATCCATTCGCATATTGCATTGCTTAACCGCCCAATATGCTCTGTGCTCAAGCTCTACAAGTAAACGACAAGGCTTACCAAATACTAAACGATAAGGAGACATACCTATGGGAGTTTTGTACGCGGTGCGATACGCCCACAATGCATCATCTAATCGTAAGCTCCAATCCTTTCAATTTGGACTAACCATCTTTTCAAGAATAGACTTGATTTCTCTGTTTGATATCTCAGCTTGTCCGCTTGTCTGTGGATGATAGGTGGTAGACACTCGGTGGGTAACATGATATCTCTTGAACAAAGTCTCCACCACCCGATTACAGAAATGAGTGCCTCTATCACTTATCACCGCTCTCAGTACACCAAACATGGCAAAAATATTAGACTTGACAAAATCTACAACAACTTTAGCATTGTCAGTCTGGGTGGCCTTAGCCTCTACCTACTTAAAAACATAATCCACTGCTAAAAGAATGTAAGCATTGCCAAAAGATGAGGGAAAAGTTCCCATAACATCAATACCCCACACATCGAATATTTTACACACAAGAATAAGGGTGAGTGACATTTGATTCTTATGACTTAAATTACTAGTCTTTTGACAATTCTCACACGACTTACAAAACATGTATGAATCACGAAATAAAATATGCCAAAATAGACCACATTCTAACACCTTAGATGCTGTTCTTTTGGGATCAAAATGACTACCACATGCATATGAGTGACAAAATTGAAGAATAGAATGAATTTCAAACTAAGATACACACCTTCTGATAACTTGGTCAGAGCAATGTTTCTACAAGTAACGGTCATCCCAAACATAGTACTTAGCATTGCTCCTAATCTTATCTTTTTGAGCCCTCGTCAGATCACTAGGTAGTGTTCTTGTAACTAAGTAATTGACAATGTCAACGTACCAAGGAACCATACCTTGAGTTACAAAAAGATGCTCATATGGAAAATCATCCTTCAAAGGTATTGCTTCTTCACTCATGGTCAATCTACTAAGGTGGTCTGCAACTAAATTTTCTACTCCTTTCTTGTCACAGATCTCTAAGTTGAACTCTTGAAGTAGTAGGATCCAGCGGATGAGTCTCGGTTTCGCTTTCTTCTTGGCAAGCAAATATCTAAGAGCTGCATGGTCAGAAAAAAAATTCACTTTAGTACCCAATAAATATGAATGGAATTTTTTTAAAGTAAAAACAATAGCCAAAAGTTCTTTTTTCGTTGTTGAGTAATTGCACTGAGCACTATCAAGTATCATTGATGCATAATATATCACGTGAGCAGCTCTTACAACCCTTTGTCCGAGAACAACACCAACAACATAGTTACTAGTGTCGCACATTATCTTAAAAGGGAGGCTCCAGTCGGGTGGCTGTATAATTGGAGCTGAAGTCAATAACTCTTTAAGCTTATCAAGTGCTACCTTGCATGCTTCATTAAAATCAAACGTCATATCTTTCTGAAGTAGGTTACATAAAGGCTGAGCTATCTTCGAAAAATCCTTGATAAAACGTCAATAGAAACCTACGTGACCAAGGAAAGAACGAATTTCCCGTACACATGTGGGATAAGGTAAAGATTTAATAACATCTATCTTAGCTTTATCTACCTCAATTCCTCTATCAGAGACTACATAACCCAAAATACTGCCTTGATCTACCATAAAATGACATTTGTCATAATTCAAGACAGTTTGTTTCAACGCATCTTTCAAGACTTTATTCAGATTATAGAGACAATCATCAAAAGAATCAGCATAGACCGTAAAGTCGTCCATAAATACCTCTATAATGTTCTCTATATAGTCTGAAAAAATACTGACAATGCACCTCTGAAAAGTGGCGGGAGCGTTACAAAGACCAAATGGCATACGTCGGTACGCAAAGGTTCCAAAAAGACATGTGAAGGTAGTTTTCTCATGATCCTCAGGCTCAACTGGTATCTGATGAAAACCTGAATAGCCATCAAGACAACAAAAGTGAGATTTTCCTACCAATATTTCAAGCATCTGATCAATAAAAGGAATAGGAAAATGATCATTCATAGTGAGTGAATTAAGCTTTCTAAAATCAATACAAACCCTCCACCCATTCTGAACTCGGGTGGGTACTAAGTCACCATAAGAATTCTCAACAATTGTTATACTAGTTTTCTTCGGTACCACTTGTACCGGACTTACACATTTGCTATCCGAAATTAGAATGATTATACCTGCATCAAGAAGTTTCAGAATTTCTTTCTTCACTACTTCCATCATTAGTGGATTTAAACGGTGTTGAGCTTGAATAGAAGGTTTGATATCTTCCTCCAGCAGTATTCTATGCATGCATGTGGACGGACTTATTTCTTTAATATCAGCAATTGTCCACCCAATAGCCTTTTTGTAATCCTTCAGCACTCTAATAAGCTTTTTTTCCTCTAAAGTACTAAGTTTTGAAGAGATGATCACCAAAAGTGTCTCACCATCTCTTAAAAACATGTACTTTAGATGACTCGGCAATGGTTTAAGCTCTATTTTCGGTGCTTGCAAAATAGATGGAAGAAGTTTTGCGTAAAATGAAGGTAATTCAATATAAGACAAATAATGAGTTAAAGTTCTCAAAGAATTTAATTCATAAATTGTCTCTTGTAATACAGAATTTAAAACAAACTTATTTCCATCCTTTTGCAATCATTTGAGGCCCAAACTGTTATTTAAAGCAGCTACCAATAAATCTTCAACATCCAAGTAAAAAACTTTCTGCACTATAAGGTTAATAATATCCACAGAAAATACCGAATGTTCCTCATTAGGATATTTTATGGCATCATTCATATTGAACTCTATAACCTCTCCATCAAACTCCATAGTAAGAGTCCCTTTATGTACATCCATTTTAGTTCTAGCAGTCTTAAGAAAAGGTATTCCTAGCAAAATTGGGACAAAATTAGAGGAGTTATCCTTTTCCATATTAAGTACATAAAAATCAGTAGGAAAAACCAACTCATTAACTTGTACTAAGACATCTTCTAATACCCCATCAGGATATGCATTAAACCTATCAGCTAGTTGAATTATCACGCCAGTTTCTTTTAATAGACCAACATTTAAAGATGAATAAATGGAACGAGACATGACATTAATAGAAGCTCCTAGATCTAACATAGCATTCTCAACTCTAACACTACCAATTTTACACGGGATAGTAAACATACCTGAATCTTTGCACTTATGAGGTAGTTTCTTTTGGAAAACTACTAAAACATTCTCCCCCATGTGAACTCTTTCATCTCCTCTTAATTTTCTCTTGGTGGTGCACAGTTCTTTAAGGAATTTAGCATATCGAGGTATTTGTTTTATAGCATCTAATAAAGTAATATTTACCTCAACCTTGCGAAATGTCTCAATGATGTCTTTCTCTTGTTCCTCATTCTTGGATTTTGCAAACTGACTTGGAAAATGAGGAGGTATCACCACAGGTAGGGGTTTTGCTACGGTGGGTTGTGCATCTTGAGATTTAGGCATCAATTCATTCTTCTCAAGCTTATCTTCTACATGCTTTGTCACTTTCTTATTAGGCTCTTGCAACTCCTTCCCACTTCTAAGGATGACAACACTAGCGTTTTGTTTTGGATTCACCTCAGATTGTGAAGGCAATCTCCCTGATACTTGAGACTCCACACGGCTCACTATAGTTGCCAATTGACTTATTTGGTTCTCCAAATTCTGAATGCTTGTTGTAGTTGCCTGCTGAAATTGTCGAGTGTTAGTCGCAAGTGATTTAACAATTTCTTCAAGAGATATACCTAACTTAGAGTTTGATTGTGGAGGGGCTGGTTGTCTTGGTGGGTATTGTTGGGGAATCCTAACGGCCTAACTCCATAGCTGAAGTTGAGATGATCCTTCCATCCCAGATTGTATGTTTGTGCATAAGGATCCTACCTTATCTAAGGCATACCTGGAAATCCTCCAACTGTATTGGTTTGTTCAACAAGTTCTTCTTGAAGTGTCGGACACATATAAGTTGAATAACCTATATTGGAAAAATTGCCACAAGTCATCACCTGTTGCACATTACCTACAACAAACTTTTCCACAAGAGAAGTAAGTTTATCTAAACGTTGTTCAATAGAATAATATTTACCTCATTCACCTTCCTTAAAGTGGGATCTTGCCTGCTGCCAAACTGTTGTGCATTGGCAGCCATATTTGAGATCAACTCCCTTACTTGAGTAGGGATCTTGTTCACCAACACACCTTCACTAGCAGCATCTATCTTAATTCTATCCATCAATGACAGTCCTTCGTAAAAGTATTGAATAAGAAGTTGATCAGAAATCTGATGCTGAGGACAGCTGGCACACAATTATTTTAATCGCTCCCAATACTCATACAAAGTCTCTCTAGGAAGTTGTATGATCCTACAAATGTCTTTTTGATGTTGGCAGCTCTTGAAGCGGGAAAGTACTTCTCGAGGAACTGCTTCTTCAAACCATTCCACATTGTAATCGATCCAAGAGGCAAGTAGTACAACCAATCTTTAACTAGCCCATCTAAAGAACAAGTAAAAGCATGCAGCTTAATCTGTTCTTCAGTCATGCCGTGTGGCCTCATACTTGAAAACGCAATATGAAACTCCTTAAGATGTTTATGAGGATCTTCACCTGCAAAACCATGAAACTTAGGTAACAAATGAATAAGATCATACTTTAATTCAAAATCTACCTCTAAGTCTACATATTGAATGTATAGTGGTTGCTGATTCAAGTCTGGTTCAGCTACTCTAAGACTTCTTTCTACATGTGCAGCTCTATCCATCACTTGTTCTTCTAAATCGCTAGATGATTCAACCAAATCAGGCACTGTATCTGTTTTAGAAAGCAAAGGCGATGAAGATCGTTGGTTAGCTCACTTCGTTTGCTGTCTCAGCTGGCGAGCTGTCTTCTCAATTTCAGGATCAAATGAAAATGTACCTGTATGAGAAGAACGAACCATACACCAAGTAAAACGTAAAAAGGATTAAATAAATGACTCAAATCCCTGACAACGGCACTAAAATTTGATGGTTGTCGAAGCCAGCGAGAAATAAATAAATTGTGTATAGTGATTAAGCAGGGTCGTGTCCACAAAGATCGGTAAATATTTAAATCCTTTTAAAATGTAAAATGCAAAATGGGGGGGATTGTTGACAATAATAAAAATCAAATTAAAATAAAATTGTAATTCAAATTGGGAAACGCTCTGGTTGAAGGAATTAACTCAGCTTGATTCAACTACTGATTATTGATTAAAATATAAATCATTACCACTTATGAATAGACCGGTTATAGCTACTAAAACCCTCTATTAGCCAATCTCTCATTAACTAATCGATAACCAAGGTACGACCATTGGTTATTTCCCTACTCAATAGACAATCCTAGATACGATCATAGGATTTAATCAATTGACAGCCTGAAAAACCAGAGAGACACAAATCCTAATCAATAAACGGATACGATGATTCATTTAAATTAGATTGTTTATTCTCATAACACAACGCACTGTTATGCTATTTGTCACAAACATTAAAATCTTCATACGATGATTCATTTAAATTAGATTGTTTATTCTCATAACACAATGCACTGTTATGCTATTTGTCACAAACATTAAAATCTTCATACGATGAATCTTTTAATTGATAATAGATTAAGTTGATAATTAAATAGTGGCCAATTATCTAATTAACAAATATAATTATGACAATAATTTAGAGAATAAACAAATACCCAAAAAGTAATAAAACAATTAAAGCATAAGAAAGATCTCACAGTAATGTTGAATCAAAACTTCATTAATCTTCAACCAGAATGATAGGTTTAGTTGTTCATAGAGAGAAGATAAAAATTTAGATTTAGGGTTTCTTTTTCTTCCTTTTTCCCAAAATCTCCTCTCTCTCCTCCTCTCTTCCTTTTTCAAGTCCCTTTTCCCTTTTCTTATATAGTTTTTCTAAAAATAAAATCTAATATCTAAAATATTATCTAAATATTAAATTCAAAATTACAAAAATAACCAAAAAGACAAAACACGTTAAAATAAAAACTGCAGGTCCTTAGTTGACAGCATATGCCCACGCCTTATCAATTTTAGCACCAATCAATAGAATTGCACCTACAAAAATAAAATACAAGTAAATCACTATTATTAAATGCAAAACATCGATATTAAAGTAAGTAAACAATGCAAAACTAGTGCATGAATTGCACTCTAACAACAATGCATTGTATAGAGGATCGAATATGACATTATCCTTCCCATGAAGCAAAGTGGTGATGAGATGACCATATTCATCAGGAAAGGAATTAAACAGCAGTAATACCTTATTTTCACCTTCAAATTTCTCATCGAGATTTAGCAAATCCGCCAATATCTTGTTGAATGAATTCACATGGTCATTCATCGACATGCCAGGTGCATACGTGAATCGATAGAGTTTTTTCTTTATATAAAGCCTATTTTCAATGCTTTTCTTCATGTACTTTTCTTTCAGCGCCTCCCACAATTTCTTTGCTAATGTTTCCCTCATAACAGAGTACTTATGATCTTTAGCCAGACATAAGCAAATAATACTACATGCTTGTCTATTAATCTTTATCCACTTTTTGTCATCCATCTTGTCAAGTTTTTCTTTAAGAGGGACATTCAACTGTTATTGACATAAGACATCCAACACCTCACATTGCCACATACCAAAATTATTGGTACCATCGAATTTCTTCACTTCAGACTTTGCATTAGTCACAGTAGTCATTGCAGATGAAAACGACGACGATGCCTCTGTCATCTTTCTTAACTCAAATGATCAGTGCCTTTAACAATTATTTACACTTGAAAAACAACCTCTATGATTTTGATTTCGCGTGAATAAATGCACCAAGAACGTTCCCATGAGAATAAAGTGGTTACAACAGTCCTACTTAAAATCCAGACTCCTTAAGCTCTTATCGCCTTATTAACAGAACTCTCCTAGACATTAAAAAATACACACTACTTACAATAGACTGTCCCAAGCACTAACTTTCAGCTTTGATACCAATTGTTGCGGAAGCGTGGGTTGAGCAATTACTAATATTCTGGTGACTGCGACTTCTAGAAAAATATAAATATGGTGATAAATAAATGCAAATAAAATAGGACACAATAATTTACGTAGTTCGGCATAATACCTATGTCCACGGGTAAAGACTGGAAGATAATTTTACTAACAAATGAAAACTTACAAAAGTGGGAAAAGCTCTCAAAACTCATTACCCCAATATACCGAATTGGATTATCACTAGAATACTCAAGTGAAAGCTCTCAAATCTCTCAAATTACTTCACTTGCAATTGTTCTCAACTCTCTCAATTGGGATTCCTTCATATGAACAAATGGCTTGGTATTTATAGCCAAAGATCATGCATGCATTTAGTTCTTATTCCCAAAAGTCTTTGAAAAATGGCAACCAAAATCAACAATTTTGAAAAAAAATTGATTGGTTTCTAGAAAACCACCACAGTATTCTCGATGCAACTATCAACAAAAAACATGCCGCCAACTTTGCCTTTCGAAATTGGCAAGCCATTATTTGACTTTGCAACAATTGTTATTGTAAAACAATCAAAACTAGTTCAAAACATTATGCTATAATTTTCTTCTGAATATATCAATTGTATTACCATCATCTCATGATCTTTGTTCTCTTTAACTTTTAAAAAATTTGTGTCATGTATCTGTTAATGATAGCATATTAGTATGATTTAATTAATTTAATTATTTATTTATTAATCACCAACTGCAACCTGAATTTTATGCGGAAAAAGTTTAGATTAGAAAATGATCTTTTTAATCTATATCAATTTAAATTTAATGGGATGGTCTCATCCTCTCTCGTATTTGTCATAATTTAATTGAACTTCTCAACAACGGGACAACGCTTGTTTTAATGTAAAGTCAATGTATTACGTCAAACAAAGAGATTTCTCTTCACGTGACAATAACTATTGAAATGATTTTTGCGAGTCGTTTAATGATTCAAGGATTCACAAGTGCCAATGAGTCTAACAAAAATTTTGCGGCTTGAATTGTATTTGTTAGGGACACTCGTTTATGATCTTTTAACTTGAAAAAAGAAGAAGGATTTGGTGCCGCCTGAAGAAGAGAAAAAAGAGAGAAGAAAAAAAGAGATGCCAGGCCGAAGAAGGAAAAGAAAAGAAAAATTAATAAAATAATAATAATAATAATTAAATATTAAATGAACAGTAGCCAAAACTTTAGCTATAAATAGAGAGGCTCCCTCCTCATTTTATTCATTCCATTTTTCTTTAAGTTTCTCTTATTTGTTTTGTAAAAGAGAAAGAGTTGTGTGAGAGATTAAGGATTTTATTACTCTTGTGTAATTAGTGAGTGAGAAATTGGGTGTATTGGGGCTCTGGGTAGTGAGCCAAAAGATTACAATACTTGTAATCCTCATATCACTAGTATAATATTTTCCTTCTATCTTCGCCTGTGGACGTAGCCTAAAAGTTGAACTACGTAATTTATGGTGTCCTCTTTTGTGCTTGTTCTTTATTTTCTTCCAATTTCACTTTAGCTGCGTGTCTGCTTCACCCATCATTTTTCTAACAATGGTTTCAGAGCTATTGGTTGTATTTTTGAAGTTGGGGTACTGTTCACATAAGGATACTATTCATGTATACATACTGTTCACATATACGGTATTGTTCATATATACGGTACTGTTCACGAGAAACGGTGGGAGCGATCCAAGAATTTTGCGATGCAAAACAGGAAATAGTGGTGTGAGTAAAGCAACTGTGTGGTTTTGTACATGTCTAGGAAAGTTCTGTCACAACGGCGATAAGAGCTTAAAGAGTTTGGGATTTAAGTGAGACCATTGTGACCCCTCAAGTCTTTCCTGGGAACTTTCTTAGTGTGCATTCTCACACATACTCACAACTATTCAAGGTGGTACACTAGCTTGTGTGCAGTATTTATCAACAAAATGGCGGCAAAGTATGAAATTGAGAAATTTAACGGAAATAATTTTTCGTTGTGGAAAATGAAGATGAAAGTTGTATTAAAGAAAAATAATTGCTTGGCAGTAATTGGAGAAAGGCCTATGGAGATAATTGATGACAAGTTGAACGAGATAAATGGCAACGCCATTTCTGATCTACACTTGGCAATTGCAGACGGAGTATTATCCAGTATGGCAGAGAAAAATACAACGAAGGAAATATGGGATACTCTCACAAAATTGTATGAGGCCAAGTCACTACACAACAAAATCTTTTTGAAAAGGAAACTCTATACTCTTTGAATGACAGAATCTACAATGGTGACCGACCACATCAACACCTTGAAGATTTTATTTTCACAACTCACAACATTGGGACATAATATAGAGGAAAATGAACATGTAGAGCTTCTACTTCAAAGTCTACCAGATTCGTATGATCAACTCATCATCAACCTGACGAACAATAATCCAGCGGACAGTCTAGTTTTTGACGATATTACAGCCTCTGTATTAAATGAGAAGAGCAGGCGGAAAAATAAGGAAAACATACAAGCAAGTTCGCAGCAAGTGGAGGCGCTATTGGTGAGGAGAGGGAGATCAACGGAATGTGGCCCCAGTGGGAGTCACAATCATGGTATATCAAAATCCAGAAGTAAGAAGAATGTTAAATGCTACAACTGTGGCAAGAAATGGCCCGTTAAGAAAGACTGTTGGAGTAACCAGAAGAGAAAAGATGGCAAAGAACCTGAGTCATCAAATGCTCAGGGGTGTGTAGCAAGTACCTCAGATGATGGCGAAATTCTCTACAGCGAGGCAACAACTATTTTAGAAGGCAGAAAATGACTGTCTGATGTCTGACTTATAGACTTATGAGCTACCTGGTACATGACCTCTCGGAGAGAATGGTTTCACACATATGAACTTATCTCAAGAGGATCTGTATATATGGGTAATGATCATGCCTTAGAGATCGCTAGTATTGGTACTATCAAAATAAAAATATTTGATGGTACAATTCGCACAATTGGGGAGGTACGACATGTCAACGGCCCGAAGAAAAATCTATTGTCTTTGGGACAAATGGATAGTCATGGGTATAAAACTCATGTGGAGATTGGAATAATGAAGATTGTCAAAGGCGCACTTGTATTGATGAAGGCAGAAAAGATTAGTGCTAATCTATTCATGCTTAAAGGAGAAACACTACAGGAGGCTGATGCGTGTGTCGCATCAAATGAAGAAGAGCCAACGATGATGGGGCATCTCAAACTTGGTCACATGTCAAAACAACGTTTGAAGATTCTCTCTGAGCGAAAATTACTTTCGGGGCTCAAATCGGTAAGTTTACAATTTTGTAAGCATTGTATTACAAGTAAACAGCATAGATTAAAATTCAGTAGATCTATTGCTAGAAGTAAATGCATTATAGACTTACTTCATTCTGATGTTTGGGAATCACTAGATATATACATGAGAGGTGCAAAGTACATGGTGACTTTCATTGATGATTATTCTAGGAGATGTTAGGTGTATCCAATTAAGAAAAAGTCAGATGTATTTCCAGTGTTTAAAGAATATAAAAGGCGGCTGGAACTTAAATTTGGTAAAAAGATCAAGTGTTTGAGGACAGATAATGGTAGAGAGTATACAGATGGCAAGTTTCTTGCTTTCTGTAAACAAGAAGGTATTCAGAGGCAATTCACGGTGGCATACACTCCTCAACAAAATGGAGTGGCAGAGCGGATGAATAGAACTCTTACAAAACGGATAAGAGCTATGTTGAGGACTGTTGGTCTACCCAATTCATTCTGGGAAGAAGCAGCCAAAACTGCCTGTTATATAGTAAATCGATCGCCATCTACAGCTTTTAGGTTGAAGACAGCGATGGAGATGTGGATTGAAAAGCCAGCTGATTATTCCTACCTACATGAATTTGGATGTCCTGTGTACGTGATGTACAATGCCCAAGAAAGAACAAAGTTGAATGCAAAATCTAGAAGATGTATCTACTTGGGATATGCTGATGGAGTAAAGGGGTATTGTCTATGGGACTCCACTACCCATAAGATCGTTATCAGCAGAGATTTTATTTTTGTAGAAGATCAATTGCAAAGGAAAGATGGAGATGATGGCACTGTAAAAGAAAAGTCAGAGACTGTTCCGGTATATGTGAAAAATAATCCAGAAGATTCAGATTCTTCTGAAGCAGCACCAGAGCACAAAGAACAAGAACCAGTCGAGGCTGAGACTTCAGAAGTTCATCGGTCAACTCGTGAGAGACGACTGCCAATGTGGCACTCGGAGTATGTCACAGAGATCAATGTTGCGTACTGTCTTCTAGCAAAGGATGGAGAGCCATCAACTTTCCATAAAACTTTAGAAAGCTTAGATATTGCATTGTGGATGACAACAATGCAGGAAGAAATTGAAGCTCTACACAAAAATAAAACATGGAAACTTGTACCACTACCACATGGAAGAAAAATCATTGGAAACAAATTGGTCTACAAGATCAAACGTGATGGCAATGACCAAGTGGAGCGGTATCGTGCAAGATTAGTAGTGAAAGGATATGTTCAGAAAGAAGGTATTGACTTCAACGAGATATTTCTGCCAGTAGTTCGACTCACAACAGTCAGAATAGTCTTGGCAATGTGTGCTACATTTGACCTACATCTTAAGCAGTTAGATGTGAAAACTGTATTTCTTCATGGAGAACTTGAAGAAGAAATATATATGCTCCAACCAGAAATTTTTGCAGAAACAAGAAAGGAGAACTTGGTTTGCAGGTTGAACAAATCTCTATATGGTCTTAAACAGGCGCCGAGGTGTTGGTATAAGAGATTTGATTCCTTCATCATGAGCCTTGGATACAACAGACTCAGTTCAGACTATTGTGCATATTACAAAAGGTTTGAAGATAATGATTTCATTATTTTGCTGTTGTATGTTAATGATATGTTGGTAGCAAACCCCAACAAAGATCGAGTCCAAGAATTGAAAGCACAATTAGCTAGGGAGTTTGAAATAAAGGACTTGGGACCAGCAAACAAGATTCTAGGGATGCAAATTCACCGGGACAGAAATAACATGAAAATTTGGCTTTCACAGAAAAATTACTTGAAGAAAATCTTGCGGCGCTTCAACATGCACGATTGTAAGCCAATTTCTGCCCTACTTCATGTTAATTTCAAGTTATCCTCAAGTATATGTCCTAGCAATGAAGCAGAGAGGAAGGAGATGTCTAGAGTACCGTATGCATCAGCAATGGGAAGTTTGATGTTCACTATGATATGTACTAGACCAGACATTGCACAAGCAGTCGGAGTAGTTAATCGATACATGGCGAATCCTAGTGGAGAGCATTAGATAGCTGTGAAGAGGATTCTAAGATATATCAAAGGAACCTTAGATGTTGCATTATGTTATGGAGGATCAGAGTTTACTATCAGGGGCTATGTGGATTCAGATTTTGCAGGAGATCTTGATAAAAGAAAATCCACTACTGGCTATGTGACACACTTGCGAGAGTAGCTGTAAACTGGGTTTCAAAACTGCAGACCGTTGTGACCTTATCTATAACAGAAGTAGAGTACATGGCAGCTACACAAGCTTGCAAGGAAGCTATTTGTATACAAATGTTATTGGAGGAGCTCGGGCAAAAACAAGATAAAATTTATGTGTTTTGTGACAGTTAGAGTGGCTTGCACATTTCAAGGAACCCAACCTTTCATTCCAGGACAAAACACATAGGAGTTCAGTATCACTTCGTTCGAGAAGTAGTAAAAGATGAAAGTGTCGATTTGTAGAAAATCCATACCAAGGAGAACCTAGCAGATGTTTTGACCAAGTCGATCAATGCTGACAAGTTTATCTGGAGTAGATCCTCTTGTGGCCTAGCAGAGATATAAGCAACATGATAGAGGTGAAGCAGAAAGGATGGTGTGGAGATTGATTAGTTCTCAATCAAATCTCCAAGTTAAAGAAGTGCCCACCGTTATTGAAAAAAGAAGAAGGATTTGGTGCCGCCCAAAGAAGAGAAAAAAGAGAGAAGAAAAAAAGAGATGCCGGGCCGAAGAAGGAAAAGAAAAGAAAAATTAATAAAATAATAATAATAATTAAATATTAAATGAACAGTAGCCAAAACTTTAGCTATAAACAGAGAGGCTCCCTCCTCATTTTATTCATTCCATTTTTCTTTAAGTTTCTCTTCTTTGTTTTGTAAAAGAGAAAGAGTTGTGTGAGAGATTAAGGATTTTATTACTCTTATGTAATTAGTGAGTGAGAGATTGGGTGTATTGGGGTTCTGGGTAGTGAGCCAAAAGATTACAATACTTGTAATCCTCATATCACTAGTACAATATTTTCCTTCTGTCTTTGTCCGTGGACATAGGCTAAAAGCTAAACTACGTAATTTCTGGTGTCCTCTTTTGTGTCTGTTCTTTATTTTCTTCCAATTTTACTTTACCTGCGTGTTTGCTTCACCCATCATTTTCCTAACAAATCTCACTGCAAAAATTATAATTTAAGAAGAAGAAATTATTGGCCCATCAATTAATTATGCGTGCTTTATGGTTACAACATCTTTGTTTTTCCAAAGTCAATGAAAGAGGAGGTAATCAGACATTGACTAATTAATAATATGGTGTGACATTGAACCGATTTATTAATATGGTAATTATCTTATTTTATTTAATAAGTTATTTAGCGAGAGTGATTAAACCGATTAAATTGTTTCAATTTAATTTAATTTAGTTTAGCACATACATACACGTATCCTCAAAGCAATCTCTACGGATAATATATTTTTAGATTGATCGGCCAGACTTTTGCAAATTTGTTAAAAAAACTGAAGTGACAAAATGGGTGGCAGTGAGTGTCTCAGTAAACAATGAATTTGTCCGATCGATTGACCTGATTGGGCTGGAATGCAAACATTAGCGTCTGGATTCGTATTTTTGTGTTTTTTTTTTAAGTAAATGTTTTTAATCTCTACTATTAATTTGGGAAAACAGCAGTACAATTTATAGCGCACAGGCAAAATCAATCGAAGAAAATAAATAATATGAAATATGAGACAATTAATGATAAAATATGGCCATATTACTTTGAATGAGAAAAAGTTTTTTTTTTTGTGTAAAAATCCAATCTAATGCGATTTATACCGCAAAGGCAAAAATATATAATTAATTCAATCCAATTTGTTTTGATTACTATTATTTTAAATGAAAAGTAAAATCATTCTTAATGTGCCTAACGGGTAGTACTTTCACTTTCGTGAAGGAAAGAATGCCCTTTAATTAGCAAAGAAATAAGGAGACCACGGGACAGAGTACGTTGTTTCTTACTCTAGAACATCAAGGGTTGATAGTGTTTGGGATCCGGGAAGATGGAAGAGAATGTTAAATGAAATGAACAAAGAAAATCTTTTACTACAAAGTAACAGAAATGTAAAATATAAGTTATAGGTTCTAGGCTCAAATGAGCTATTTATAGATAGAAGAAATCAGAACCCTTTAGACTGATGAGAAGCCATCAGGTGAGCCTCCTGGCAGCTTCTTATTGGACGAGTTGTGTAGTTTTTCCACTGAGAAACTGTCACGTGGCACGCTGCTCACCATAAGCGACCGCGCTCAGCTAAACAAACCCTCTAGACTAATTAATAATTTAATATACAATCTTTGGTGCCAGATCAGTAATCTGTTATAGCACACCTGCCAGCATGGCATGTAGTTAAGCAACAGCCTTGCATTTGAGCGAAGTCCTGACTCTTGAATCCAAATACTCTGCTACACTTGAGTGCAGCCCAAGAACCGTGGTCCTTAGCTATAATATAATCCTTGTGATGAACTTGATACTCCAGCATATACATCTTTTATAAAGGACAGACAGGATGAATCAAGTGAAGTGAAAGCATAATAAAACATAACTGTATAAATGAATCCCTTCGTGATGTACATGTATTCAGAACAGAGTTTTAAACAAAAGATAATAGAAAAGAACTTGTTGGAGTATAGAGACACATGCTAACCATGGATATATTTTCAAAATTAATTAAGTTTTGAACGTTTAGTTTAAGTAATGCTCTATTTTCATTTGAACATTACAAATGGATAATAGATTAAGTGTAAGATCTATATATACTTCTTGTAAACGATAGCTCTGAGGATCAACAATCCTCATTTTCTTTTCTAATCAATTTTATGTGCATGTAAGAATCGTTCTATTTTGCTCTATTAAAAAGTACTTCCCTAGCTTTGAGTAAGGTATTTATGTCATTTGAAATGTAATAAAATCCATTTCTCAATCTACCAGCTTTGGTTCATAAAATGCGATATATGCAATGCATATATAAACTGATGGGTATAAAGCTATATGGATTGAAACTTTCAATCCTTCTAAATCTTACAAAGTATTCATAATTTTCCGGACATCGAGTAAAAGCAAAAATAATTTAATCACACTGACCTGATTATGGTAAAAAGAAGTCAAGAATTTCCCTACTAAAAAAAAAAATTAAACCTAAACAAATTGGCGGAATTTTCTATAGAAAATTAAAAGGCTCAAATTGCACTAGTATCAAATCACCCTAGAAATTGAATAAGATGCAGCAAATTGGCCAAGTAAGAAATCCGTTTCCATCCGAACCATAGCTTGAGGCAGGATCGCGTAAGGTCACAACCAAGGAAACAGATCTAGCATTGAGGCACGAATTAAATGTTAGATAGTACTCTTACACACTATTATTTAAGGTATTCATTGCAAAGATTACAATTTATTACCAGTGAAAGAAAAGAAAATCAATTTGGTTGTCTCATATGTCTACCTCCTTAACATTTTTAAGCAACGAGTCTCTAATTTCTGAGAGTCTTGTAACAATTTCCTTTGCGTTGATTCTCTGATTGGTGATTCTACAGTACACTCCATAGCTAAATTGAAGACAAATGACATGCATTGCTCTTTGGTCATAAAATGCTTGTCCTTCCAACTTAGCAAATTTGCATCAACAACTTCCATAACTGAAATGCTTAGCAAATCATTAACCCAGCGCCTTAGTGTCATTTCTCCATTGAAAATTTCATCTGTGGGCTTCTTCGCAGTAAATGTTTCCATTATCATAATCCCAAAATTGTAAATATCTCCATTTGTGGATACTCGTCCTTCTCTTCCATACTCTATAGAGTGCAACAATTATATAGTAAGATAAAATAATTTACAATAATATGCTCAAATGAAGCTCATAAGAAATAAGTATCATATTAGAAAGTATTAAAGAAATAAAACATATTTATTATGGAACAAACCTGGTGCCATATAACCTATGGTGGCAAGTGTTTGTGTTTGAGTCAAAAATTGATCTTCTCCGAGTAAGAGCTTTGCCATGCCAAAATCACTCAAATGAGCAACCATATTATTGTCCAGCAATACATTGCTCGGTTTTAAGTCACAGTGAATTACAGGTGCTGCATAACCAAAGTGCAGATATTCTAAAGCTGATGCAACATCTATCATTATGTTCAATCTTTGAGAAATATCCAAAATGTGGTTGCTGGAATACAAACACTCCTCCAGACTTCCATGAGGCATGTATTCTAATACCAATGCTTTAAAATCCTCATTTGAACAACTGGTAATGATTTTGATAAGGTTTCGATGGCGAATACTTTTCATCATATCACATTCAACATCAAAACTCTTTAATGCTCCTACATATTGCAGGTTAAAAACCTTTACTGCAACCTCTATCCCATCATGAATTCTTGCCCTGTAAACAGAGCCAAAACCTCCTCTGCCGATTAAATTGTTTTCACTAAATCCGTCTGTAGCTCTGAAAAGTTCTAGGTATGAGAACCTTCTCCAAGTTGCCACTGGTGGCATATTAGCATCATTTGGTATTTGTTTTCCTCTCTTTCGATATCCTAAGATCAACACAATGAGTACTATCATAAATATAGTACTCAATGGTAAGACAATACCTAGGAGAAGATCATTTTTTCTTGATGTGTGGTGAATTCTAGTTCTGCATGGTGGGACTTGCAAATTAGGTGCACCACACAATAATTTATTTCCCTTAAATGATTCAGCTGAGAAATATTGAAAAGGTCCTCCTCTAGGAATCTCTCCTTCTAGTTCATTGAAAGAAAGATTTAAATCTTTGAGATCTGACAGTTTCTCTAAAGATACAGGAATAACACTAGAGAGATTATTATTGGACAAATCCAAGGATTTCAAGCTTATCAAATCACCAATGGAATTAGGAATTGAGCCTTGTAATCTGTTATATGCTAACGAAAGATATTGTAGATCCTTTAGGCCTCCAATTGTAGTTGGGATAACAGCTGAAAAATTATTCATCGACAAATCTATTTCCACCAAAACCTTCAAATTTTCAATCCCTAATGGGAGTGGGCCAGTAAAAACATTTGAAGACAAGTCAAGGTTCAAGATGTCCTTAAGGTTCCATAAAGTTGAAGGAATAGAAACTAACTCATTAGAGCTCAAATAGAGCTTCCTTAGAGTAGTGCAGTTGCCAAAGCACTCAGGGATGGATCCAGAAAGCTTATTGTCATGTAAATCTAGTTGAAATAATGCAATCAAACGACAAAGAATTTCTGGGATTGATCCCTCCAACTTATTATCTCGAAAACTCAACAATTGAAGCTTTTGTAATTTATCCAAGGTAATCGGAATTGATCCATTCAATTTGTTTCCTCCTAAGTAAATTGCTATCAAGTTGGTCAAGTTGCTAATCTCTTCAGGAATGCCACCACTAATGTTGCAATTGAACATCGAAAATACTTCCAAAAATTGAGAAAGATTGCCTACGGCTCTTGGAAGAATGCCATCTAGTGGATTATTAGAGACGCGAAAAGATTTTAAATACTTGCAATTTGACAAAGAGGATAGAAAGCTCAATTCTGGAGTTAAAGATGTCAAATAATTATCACCTAAATTAAGGAACTTAAGGTTTCTTAAGTTGTCAAATGTGTTGGGAATAAAACCTATGAAGGAGTTCATTTCCAACTCTAGTGTATAGAGCCTAGAAGCATTGAAGATGAAACTAGGAATTGTGCCACTAAAATTATTACCCCACAAGAAAAGCTCCTCAAGATTTGGAAGTGGAACATCTGCGCTTGATGGCAGACTTCCCGAGAGAGAATTATTATGAATTTGAAGTGATATGAGTGTTGACAAATTGAAGATTGGTGCTGGGACAACACCAACTAATTTGTTATGAGAAAGCATCAACCACTCCAGCTTACGAAGATTGCCAATTTCATGTGGTATCTTACCTGTATTTTGAAAGAATTATATTCAAATTTATTTTAGATAATAAATAATACATTAAAAAAAACATACTTTTGTTGATAAAAAGTCACCAATACACTACACAATTACAAGCACTAACATACAAGAAAACCACTCATCAAGTGCTACAAACCATCAATGCTTTAGTTGTTAAACAAATCATGAGGTCTATGTATCCTTTTCCCTTTTAATTTGCCACCAACCTCTGAAGAGAAGAGGCGAAGAATATTTAAGAATTTCGTTGACACAATATAAAAGTGAAAACCACTCATGAAAATCTAAACATCGTCAATGCTTTAGTTATGTAAATACATTTGTGGTGAAATATCTGACTAATTAATATCTGTAAAAATTAAATAGGTATAGGACAAGTAAGCAATAGGAAGTAGATAAATTGTGTGTATGGTTAAAACTAAAAGATCAAATATGTGGTACGCGGGATTACAAACAGAGCGCAAAAGAGTCACTTTTGGTGTGATGGACTAAGCTGGATATATGATTAGATAAAATCGTATTAAACTGGAATTAAACTGAATTAGATAGGATTAGACTAATTTATCTATAGCGGATTGTATTGGACTAATTGATAATTTACAAATAAAATTAGATAATTGAAAATACTAATATAAATTAAAATATTTATCTCAAAACCTTTTATTAATAATTGTGATTAAAATTATTTAAAATAGATTATTTTAAGTTTAATTATAATTGGACTAAAATTTGTCAAAATAATCAAAGTATTTTGATCGAGTCACTGGTGTTGCTCATTTAATCCATATATTTTAATTTAAGTTTCCGTTTAGTTCTTATATTTTGAAGAGTGCCTCAAGATACCCTACTATGAAATACATTGCACTCTTACCATTACTTGTCCTTCGCTTTTACAATAATGTCCTTGCAATGAGATTTTTGACATTAATTTCTAATCTATAAAAATTTAATTAGAAAATTAACCCATAATTACATATTAGCAAATTAAGAAATAAATATCAGTATGAAACAATTGGTATTTTTCATATTCTTGTAATAATCTTACTAATTTTTTTTTATAAATAATTAATGCCAACTAATTTAAAGTAATGTTTAATATTATTACAGCAATCTTACTAATAATTTTTAATAAAAATTAATTTATCAAATTAATCCTGAAAGTAAAATAATAACAATTAATTTATTTTACTTTCAAGGTTAATTTGATAAATTTACATTTTTTTCCTTGTTGTAAGGGTATTATTGTACAAGTAAAAAAAAAAGTAAGGGTATGATTGTAATATAATTACCAGCAAGGGTATCTTGAGGTACTTTTTAAAATACAGGGAGTAAATTAACACTTAATTTAAAATATAAAGACTAAATAAACATTTACCCTGCTCACCTATGGAGAGCGACACTACACTTGTCCAACTGTGATCAAGAAAGCTATGGAATAGGACCCACAACTCTCTCAGTAAAAGTTGAAATGTATGATATTGCTCTCCATAAGAAGAGCGACATCGCTCGTGTGATCACTAAATAATCTAATCCCTTAAAATCATCTCATAGCCACTAAATGTGCCCCAACTAGATAATGTACTCCTTCAATCATTATCTTGGCTTTGGCCTCTTTCATAATCTAATCTTTCCTAAGCTTTTGTATAAGATCATGACCCATATAATTTAAATCTTCTAGATTGATTTGGTATAACTTTTTAAATAGAACTTATTTCAGTAGAGCTTTTACTAGTAGAGCTTCTATAAAATAATATTTGTATTGTTTGGTTG
Source organism: Citrus sinensis (assembly GCF_022201045.2). NCBI lineage: Eukaryota > Viridiplantae > Streptophyta > Magnoliopsida > Sapindales > Rutaceae > Citrus > Citrus sinensis. Next base: position 6,300,775 of record NC_068560.1, read on the forward strand.
TCAGTAAAAGTTTTTGTTTAAAATTAAAAAATTACTGTAATAGACAAGTTTTTTAAAGTTATGTCATGAAACAAATCATATAAGACTGTGAAATAAATTAAGGGTAATTTAGATAATTTAAATCTTTAATAAAAACTCTACAACTTCTATTCCAAAAAGCCAAAATTTGAATAATTTGCTAGTAGAGGTCAAATAGCTTTATATATTAATAATAAAACAACTGTACTCAAAATACAAACCAAATAACAATAAAAAATTTTAAAAAAGCTTATTAGATTAAATAAGTACTTTCAGTATAGCTTTTGCAATAAAGCTTATTTAAGTAGAAGTTAATCGAGCTTTTACCATGAAAAAATTTAGTTGCTAGCTTGTAAATGAGAGCTTTTTCTAAAAATTGTAAAATTACTTTAATAGTCGAGTTTTTTAATGTTATGTTATGAAATGAATGAAATAAGATTATCGAATAAGTTAATGATATTTTGTACATTTTAATATTTTGAAAAAGCTTTTAAATCTCTATTCCCTAGAGGCCAAAATCTAAACCTTTGCTAATAGAAACAAAATAAATTATTTAATCTTTAGAAAGTCTACTAAAAAACCAACCAAGCAACAACAAAAAATTTGGAAAAGAGGTTATGTAATTAAATAAGTAGTTATGCTCATTAAATAAATTATACCAAGTAGCCCTAAAACTTTTGTAAAGAGGTTATAGAATTAAATAAAACACTTGTGACTATTAGATAAGTAAACAAGGGCTAGGATTTAATTTATTTTAGACTTTCCTTTATAAAATCAAAACACATGTTTTCATGCCTAAACATCGAAAACTTAAACGCCGTTATTTCAAACTGCTACTTGCTTCTCACTTTCTCTTCTCTACTACTACTGATATCGCAAACTTTAAACTTTTGGTATAATCTTGTCCAAAGAAAAAACATTATCAATTAGATTAAATTGAATGCATTACTATTATTGGTACTCTGCAATAACAATTGAAGATAATTTCCATTTGCAATCGTTTGCATTTAATTTAACTTTATTTTACACATATAAATATTGTTCCATCTTTCAATTCTCCGTTTAATTTTGGTCCTAGAAAGACAATTAACAAAATGAACAAAATAGAAAGAAAAGAAAAACATCTAACTTGCCTGATTGATTATTAAAGTTTGTTGTGTGAACACGAAATAGAAGAAAATGCAATATGAAAGAGAAAAAAAAAAAAAAAAAGAGAGAGAGAGCAAAGTGAAAGAAATAGAAGGTTTACGCTTGTTAGACCTCCATTAATCTTAGAGCTTTAATCAGACAATAGAGTGATGTGTTCTAATTTGAATAAGGAAGGCTAAAATTAATTAAATTCTAATCTTAGAAAGACTGAAATGACATGTGTCATAATTTTATACAAAGCTTAGAAAAAATTAGATTAGGGGAGGATCTAAACCCCTTTATCTATTATATTTCTCCGCTACTGTTAATATTTATTTTAAGGTTTTCAATTGAAATGCTTAAACAAAATTAATTTTGGAGAAAATATACATTTTCTAATTTTTCTATCTACCTTCATGTTATTCTAGGAATGAGCACAAGTGGTCAAGGTAAAAATGACATAAATATAAAGTCTGTGATCATACATACCTTGGAGTTTGTTTTGGTCAAGATATAAATCCGTAAGCTTGGTCAAGTTGCCTATTTCCTTTGGTATGGCTCCCGAGAAATCATTGACATACAAAGATAATGTTTGTAGAGAAGGAAGGTTGTTGCCAATATTTGCTGGGAGTTCACCTGGCAGTTCACCAAATAACTATTATATTCAAAACAAAATTAGCTAGTAAATAAGACTCACTTAAGATGAAGGGAAAGAACCGGAGAGCTGGTTGTCGCTAAGATAAAGTTTTTGAAGTGATGATAGATTCCCAATTGAAGAAGGGATGATGCCTGTTAAGAAATTATTTGTTAGTGCTAGCAGCTTCAATTATACAAAACTAAGTAGTGATTCCATGTCAAATATTTTATGTAGATGTCACACATGCATATTATTAGTGACGGCTACCTGTGAAGTTATTAAGTGACAAATCCAAGTTCAATAGAGAAGAAAGACTGAAGATTGATGAAGGAATGGTTCCAGTTAAGGAATTATTTTGTAGCCATAACATCTCCAATTCTGCAAGATTCCCCAGTTCCTCTGGAATTTCTCCTAAAAATTAGGAGCAATATTTGCGTAAACATTTTTAATTTATTACCCAGCGCTCAAGAAGAAAAAAATGAAATAAAAAAATTATTCCGTGAAGAAGATTGAGAAACAATTACTCATAGCTTTAAAGAATTATAGGCTATCAGACTTAATAAGAGGGAGACATTATTAATTTTTATTAATTAATTAAACTCTTTGATCCTACCTTGGAGTTTGTTTTGTCGAAGATTTAACCTCGTAAGTTTTGTCAAGTTGCCAATTTCTTTTGGTATGGTCCCAGAAAAATAATTGGACGATAAAGATAACTCTCGCAGCTGTTTGCAGCTTGATAAAGTGGATGGTATTTTGCCATGAAACATGTTATATTTAAGAAATAGCTATTCTAAATTGGACATTTGATTGCAAAAATTTGGTGGAAGTTCGCCAAATAGTGTATTATTATTAAAATAAATTGAAAGTAAAGAAGACATGTTGAAGATAGAGGAGGGAATGGAACCATAAAACCAGTTAAAACTAAGATCAAGTGCTTGAAGAGAAGAAAGATTCGCAAGTTCAGAAGGGATAGTGCCTGTGAGATTTAAACCAGAAATATTCAAGGCTGCGACTCTATGACTACGGACATCACAAGTGACGCCTGTCCAATAACAGAAAGAGCTACTTGTATTGCAATTTTTGGCCAAGAAATTGGTTGGATCATCAGTAAAATGAGCTTTCAGGACAAGAAGGGCTTGTTGGTCCGTGGTAATGCTTGTAGTGTTGGCTGATGCAATCATGAAGGAAAGAATCAAGCAATGGAGTAAGAGAAATCTGATCATCATGCGGGCAGAAGGAATTCTTTCCATGAGACTAGAATTTAGATTTTAAGCGTGCGCTTAATTGGATTGATAATGCAAGAGCACTCATAAGTGCTTCTAAATATATATAATGGAACCGAAATTTCGAAGAAGCAGCAAGAAAGAAAATAGAGGAGTGAAAAGACTACTCATAAATTGTCGAAAGGTGCAATCATTTTATGTGAAGCCAGTCTGCAGGTCCACATTCAGAAACACTAGATATTTCCCTCTATTCTTTTTATCTAGATACACTTGTTGATAATCCTAATGAATGATTCTTGTAAATTTTGCTTTCTTTTATAATCATCATATTAATTTATTCCCTATGATCAGACTTCTAACATCATAACTTTTATATAAATTTCTAATAATGAATTTCATAATTCTGATAGAAATTTTCTTCACATGAGTTTGGAGCAAATACGATTAAAGGATATAATATTAAGTTTTAGTATTTACAGACTGAAGAAGAGATTATGAATTTGATTAAATAGATTAAATTACTAAGTTAAATTCTTAAATTTATAGGAGTGAAAAATTAAACAAAAAAAGAACTCTATTTTTATATGTGATTGTGATAGTATCACAAAATATTTCTACCCTTTCAAAAATTTCTAAATTTTTCTTATAGTAACATGACATATATAAATGTTGCATTTCTTGAAACTCAAAATTTTTGGATAAATTGAATTATATTTTTTCATCTTTTTTCTTTTATTAGTAATCCTGAAAATTATTCAAACAAACCAGTGATATCATATTCAAGAAAATTCTTGGTGTGTCAATGAGGACGTCACAAGTTGTCAGAAAATTATCCAAATCAATACTGAATGCTTTTTATATAAATAATCATTTTCATTGGATTTAATGGAATGCAAACATAGCATGGGCTTGGTATTAGATGATGAGGATTCATATATATATGTATATGTGAAAGGAATTTAGATCTATTGCAAATAAATGTAGGTAATTAAAACCTCAGAATTAACAACTTAATTAATTTTCGAAAATACTGTTCATGATTACTGTTTATATGCATAAAAAATATTAATTTTCCAAAAACACAATAAATCACAAAAAATAAATGACACAGAGATTTTTACGTGATTTGGATTAATCAATCCTACATCCACGAGGCCACGCCCAGATGAAAAGCAATTCACTAAGTTGAGATGTTACAACCTATGAATTTACCAAATTTAAGACTCTCACTTACAGTTTATCACTATATAATTTACTCAACCTTAGACTGAATCTGCTTCTCTTGAATAATTGCTAACCCTCTTGATCCACGATCCTCAAGCGACTTCACAAAGTGATCAATAGCAATTCTTCAATGTCCAGTGATCCAAGATCTACATAAACTCTCCACAGAGATGAAAAAAAGATAAGAAAACAAATTAGCACAACTTTATGCGCCAAACCCGGATTCTATAGAGAGGAGGCCGAATTTTAGCTTTCTGCTTTATGGTCTATGTTGTGCACCTTCAATTATGAAATACCTCTCTTTATATAGGTACTAGAGTTTCACAAAAATAGCAAGTCTTAAAAGACTTAGATTATTTACAAATAAGAATTTTTTTCCCTTTATAATTCTTATGAATCTGAATATGAATAAATCTGATCTTCTTAACTTGTCTCTCAAGAAATATCTATAGCATTTAATAAACTTCTTGTTTGAACCAATTTCTTCCTATAAATAGATCTCATGCGCTAATTATAGAATCCCATCATTAATTAACTCGCTAAATTAGACATCTAATTAAATTAGGAAACAAATATTCCTAATAAATTAAAATTTCACTAAATTAGGAAATTAATAAATTAATCCCTATTATAAGATATGCAATAAATAATATTTCAATTTAACTAGACTTACCATAAGATACCAACTCTATAAATAATAGACTTTGACAATATATATATATATTGTTATATATATATATATTGTTATACTTTGAGTAACTGCTTATACTTTGTACAATGGTAATGTTGTCTTTTAAGAAGTAATAGTTAATGTGATATTGGCATTGGTAGTAGGTAGACCGTGTCGTTAAGTCAATACTTCAGGTCTTCACCAAAAGCCTAGGGAGGATAAAAATAAATGGGAAAAGGAAATGCAAGCTGCAAAGCTTTAGCAATATTAGGTATAATTTAATTTGTTGAAAAAGACTGAAGCAATAATTATTGGCGCGGATACCCTGCATTAAGATGAAGACGCGAAGGACTGGCTTAATGCAGAGGGACACTCATTTATGATTTTTATCTTGAATTGGATAATCATTAATTGACTCGCTAAATTAGACATCTAATTAAATTAGGAAATAAATATTCTTAATAAATTGAAATTTCATTAAATTAGAGAATTAATAAATTAATCCCTATTACAAGATATGCAATAAATAATATTTCAATTTAACTAGACTTACCATAAGACACCAACTCTATAAATAATAGACTTGACAATATATATATCTATAGACACACTCCCTCTACAATTTGAGTAACTGCTTATACTTTGTACAATGGTAAAGTTGTCTTTTAAGAAGTAATAGTTAATGTGATATTGGCATTGGTAATAGGTAGACCGTGTCGTTAAGTCAATCCTTCAGGTCTTCACCAAAAGCATAGGGAGGATAAAAACAAAGGGGAAAAGGAAATGCGAGCTGCAAAGCATTAGTAATATTAGGCATAATTTAATTTGTTGAAAAAGACTGAAGCAATAATTATAGGCGCGTATACCCTGCATTAAGATGAAGACGCGAAGGACTGGCTTAATGCAGAGGGACACTCATTTATGATCTTTATCTTGAATTGGACACTCATTAATTAACTCGCTAAATTAGACATTTAATTAAATTAGGTAATAAGTATTTTTAATAAATTAAAATTTAATTAAACTAGGAAATTAATAAATTAATCCCTATTACAAGATATGCAATAAATAATATTTCAATTTAACTAGACTTCCATACGATACCAACTCTATAAATAATAGACTTGACAATATATATATCTATAGTCTCTCTCTCTACAATTTGAGTAACTGCTTATACTTTGTACAATGGTAATGTTGTCTTTTAAGAAGTAATAGTTAATGTGATATTGGCATTGGTAGTAGGTAGACCGTGTCGTTAAGTCAATACTTTAGGTCTTCACCAAAAGCCTAGGGAGGATAAAAACAAAGGGGAAAAGGAAATGCAAGCTGCAAAGCTTTAGCAATATTAGGTATAATTTAATTTGTTGAAAAAGACTGAAGCAATAATTATTGGCGCGGATACCCTGCATTAAGATGAAGACGCGAAGGACTGGCTTAATGCAGAGGGACACTCATTAATGATCTTTATCTTGAATTGGATACTCATTAATTGACTCGTTAAATTAGACATCTAATTAAATTAGGAAATAAATATTCTTAATAAATTGAAATTTCATTAAATTAGGGAATTAATAAATTAATCTCTATTACAAGATATGCAATAAATAATATTTCAATTTAACTAGACTTACCATAAGATACCAACTCTATAAATAATAGACTTGACAATATATATATCTATAGACACTCTCTCTCTCTACAATTTGAGTAACTGCTTATACTTTGTACAATGGTAATGTTGTCTTTTAAGAAGTAATAGTTCATGTGATATTGGCATTGGTAGTAGGTAGACCGTGTCGTTAAGTCAATACTTCAAATCTTCACCAAAAGCCTAGGGAGGATAAAAACAAAGGGGAAAAGGAAATGCAAGCTGCAAAGCTTTAGCAATATTAGGTATAATTTAATTTGTTGAAAAAGACCGAAGCAATAATTATTGGCGCGGATACCCTGCATTAAGATGAAGACGTGAAGGACTGGCTTAATGCAGAGGGACACTCATTTATGAACTTTATCTTGAATTGGACACTTATTAATTGACTCGCTAAATTAGACATCTAATTAAATTAGGAAATAAATATTTTTAATAAATTAAAATTTCATTAAATTAGGGAATTAATAAATTAATCCCTATTACAAGATATGCAATAAATAATATTTCAATTTAACTAGACTTACCATAAGATACCAACTCTATAAATAATAGACTTGGCAATATATATATCTATAGACACACTCTCTCTCTACAATTTGAGTAACTGCTTATACTTTGTACAATGGTAAAGTTGTCTTTTAAGAAGTAATAGTTAATGTGATATTGGCATTGGTAATAGGTAGACCGTGTCGTTAAGTCAATCCTTCAGGTCTTCACTAAAAGCATAGGGAGGATAAAAACAAAGGGGAAAAGGAAATGCGAGCTGCAAAGCATTAGTAATATTAGGCGTAATTTAATTTGTTGAAAAAGAATGAAGCAATAATTATAGGCGCGTATACCCTGCAGCGCGTATACCCTGCATTAAGTTGAAGACGCGAAGGACTGGCTTAATACAGAGGGACACTCATTAATGATCTTTATCTTGAATTGGATACTCATTAATTGACTCGCTAGATTAGACATCTAATTAAATTAGGAAATAAATATTCTTAATAAATTGAAATTTCATTAAATTAGGGAATTAATAAATTAATCCCTATTACAAGATATGTAATAAATAATATTTCAATTTAACTAGACTTACCATAATATACCAACTCTATAAATAATAGACTTGACAATATATATATCTATAGACACACTCTCTCTCTACAATTTGAGTAACTGCTTATACTTTGTACAATGGTAATGTTGTCTCTTAAGAAGTAATAGTTCATGTGATATTGGCATTGGTAATAGGTAGACCGTGTCGTTAAGTCAATCCTTCCGGTCTTCACCAAAAGCCTTGGGAGGATAGAAACAAAGGGGAAAAGGAAATGCAAGCTGCAAAGCATTAGTAATATTAGGTTTAATTTAAGAGTAATGATAGAGCCACAAACTCTTGTACAAATTTATTTTGTACAAACTCATGTGGTATGATAAGATTGGTTGAATTAAATATCACTTGGTCCACATGATTTGTTTTTATTATTTTATATTTTTATTCAACCAATGAATTAATGCCACGTCAGTTTATACAAGATAAATTTATACAAGAATTTGTGGCTCTATCATCACTCTTAATTTAATTCGTTGAAAAATACTGAAGCAATAATTATAGGCGCGGATACCCTGCATTAAGATGAAGACGCGAAGGACTGACTTAATGCAGAGGGACACTCATTTATGATCTTTATCGTGAATTGGTCTCGCTGCAAAAATTCTCGTTCAAGAAGAAAAAATAGTGGCCCATTAATTAATATTTATGCGTGTTGAATGGGTTAACATTTTTGTCAAGGGAAGAAAAGACAATCGGACAATGATTAATTAATAATAGAGTGATCCTAAAACGATTATTTAATTATACCACAGAGGCAAATGTTACTAATTCAATCCAGTTTATTAGTTATTATGATGATTATTAGTTTGGATGAAAAGTAAAATAATTCTTTACGTGTCTAATGGGTGGTACTTTCTTGGCAAATATTTTAATACTACCTAGACTAATTATTTATTAGTTTATAATCTTTAGTCGGGTACCATTTTAATCCTTTGATTTAATGCCTAATTTGAAGTTAATCCTTTAATTTGTGATCTCATGGTCAACATATCTTGTTATGCTCTTTGAATTTACATAACTCCCTTTCCTAGTTATTTGATTTCCGTTATATTTGTATACCGAATTCAAGTTGTGGGGAAGAAATCGTCAAGAATTACAATTGAAGAAAAGGGAAAGAATGGATTTTGCAAGCAGAAGATTGTTCACTAGTCCCAAGAACAGAAACTGAATCAACTCAATTAGTTGACTCTGGAAAGATTTTCACCGGAAGAAACATAGGGGGCTTTTTTTCAAAAAAAAAAAAAGACAAATTCGGAAAGACAAATGAATTAGAGATGGAATAAGTCAATAGAAGACTGTAGCTTAGTTACCAGAAACTGAATCAACTCACTAAATTGACCAGAAGCGGAAAATTCAGAATGAGTACTAATGAAAGTTATAGATGGAATAAGTTAATAAAAGACTGTAACTTGTCTTCATTGTGGGATCTTGATTGATATATACATCTTGTACCTGATGGTTGAAGAACTTAATTAAGAACTGTAAAATTAAATGTGTTTAGTTGGTGGATAGCTTTGGAGCAATAATAATTTAATATTATATGAGTTGGGTTTCCGAAATGGCTAACTCTATGTTACGATAAACGTAACATACACTCAAGGAAGACAATATCATTTAATACCCTTAAATTTTATGGAAACTATGCTAATTGAATTAAAAGAAATGTTATTAAATCTTAAGGAAGAAATAAAGGAACTTAAACAAGAAACAGAGAAAATAAAAATAGAATTATCTGTAAAACAGATCAGTCAGAAGAAAAATAAAAGAGTAGAAAAATTTGAAATATTAAAATCTGGAATTATTGGAACAAGTTTTAAGGAACCCCTACAAAAACCATAAACTGGTAGTTATGATGACTGGTTCATAAAAACTCAATACCCAAAGATATTAGAAGAAGCAGAAAAACTAAAAACAGAATTGAAAAATAAAGAAAAAGGCAAAGAAAAATTAGAAATAAAAGAAACAACACCTAGCGATATAGATTAATGGATAATACACTAGAAGAATTAACTGAAAAATTCAGTGATATAAACTTAAGTGATCTAGAAGAATTTGAAAAAAAATATTGTATAAAAATGAATGTTGCTGGCGGACCAGAAATGAAACCTAATGTTGAAGAACCAAGCCATAGGTATGAAACAAATAGAAAGAAAAATAGACCATTTTTTGAATATTACCCACCTATAAAAAATAATCAATGGAAAAAGGAATACCAACCTAATAATGACCATTTAGTACCAATAAGCAATGCAGGCACATTCCTAGACTTAGATTGCAAAGTAGATCCCCGAAAAGCTTTAGTAGAATGGGGAATGCAAATGAAATTATTTTTTATATTTAATGGTTCAAGAGAAGATTGGAATGTAGAAACAGAAGAAGAAAAAATAAATATATTAGCTGATATTTTAATAGCAAGTTTCACAGGCAATGTATTTAACTGGTGGAAAGGATTAAGTGAGGATACACAAAAATTACTAAAAGATTCAACCAAAATAGCATTAGGAAGAAGTAAAGGATTAGGAATTGAAAGAATAATCGAATATATTGCCAGTGAATTCTTAGGAGAAGACTGGTTACAAAATTCAGAGAATGAAGCAAAACGTGATAAATTAGATGCAAGAATGAAATTAATAAATTTAACAATTTGTAATATGTGTTTTGTAAAAGAATATACTTGTAAATTTTCTAAATATTATTATACTCAATTCATGAGTCATGAAGACCAAAACATTTATAAAAATCTATACTATTCAAAACTTCCTTACCCTTGGAATGGATATTTTGCTAATGAATATGAAAAATATACTAGTAATAATGAAAATAGACTCCCAGACACATTAGGAGACAGAATAAGATTTTTAAATACAAGATTAAGCGAAATATGTATTCAAAGAAATCTAATAAAAAAGAGTAAAAATATAATGAAAATATGTTGTGATAAAACAGAAATGCCTACCCAGTGGGGATGTTATGCACCTCATAAACAACGCAGAAAGTTTTACAAAAAAGAAAAAAGATATAAGAAATATAATAATTTTAAAAGAAATATAAAAAATCAGGAAGAAAGTATTATAAAAGAAAATATAAAAACCAAAGAAAAATATTAGACAAGTCCAAATGTAAATGTTGGAATTGTGGAGAAATGGGACACATTAGTACAGATTGTAGAAAAAAGAAGGTTAAACTTTTAAAAGAAGATTTTGAAAACATAGAAAGTGATTTAGAAGAAATAAATAATTTATCAGATTATGAGGGAGAAGAAGTTTATATGGCAGAAGATGAATCAGAATAAAGAAGAAATGATGGAAAACGAAAAAATAGAAGAAATAGAGAAAGAAGAAAATAAAAGTGGATATAGTCTTGTTGCTACTTTTAATAAAGAAAAATATAAAAAACTTTTAAAGCTCAATATGGAAAAACCAGAATATGGAATAATACATAGATTTAGAGATATGTTTAAAAGGAAACATTAGATTTAGCTTAATTAATAAAAGATCCATAGATTTAGCATTAAGAAAAATAAAAAATGAGTCAATTAAAGAAAAAATTCAATATGTATATTTAGCAGAAATTCAGATCTTAATAAAATCTTTATTTAAAGAAGGGATAGATAGCCCTATAGTTTTATCATTACACGATCAAAGATTTATTGATCCTAACATAGGACATTTAGGAACAATAGAAGGAAATTTATGCTATACTAAACTACTATTTACTTGTCATCCTAGCTATTGCGTACATATAAAAGATAAAAACATAGATGAAACATTAAGTTTACATTTTAAATTATTAAAGAAAAATCTGATGAAAGAAGGAAATAGAATAATGACAATACACTATTCAACTTTGTATAGTTTTTGTAATTCAAATTATGGAGAAATATATGGAAATAAACCTTACATTGAAATAAATAAAGATTGTGAAGATATAGCAACATTCATAGAGCCAGTAATCCAAAACTATAAAATCCCAATTAATTATGAATTGAATAAAGATGATAAAAAACAATTTTTAGATAATAGTAATGAAAACTCCATTATCCCTATAAGCTTTACTGGAAGAACTTTAATTAAAGGAAGTTCATCTAGAAGATTAAGTACTGATAGACAAATGGTTAAAACCATTGTAACTAATAATGTAACAAAAATACTTGGACAATACTTTAATGGAATAGACTATACAACAAAAATACCAATACTAGTAGATACCAGTACAAGTCATAACTATATGAACCATACTAAAAATAAAGGACTTTTAGTAAAAGAAAAAGAAATCCCTTATGAATATACTAATTTTAATGGCAATAAACATATTTGTAGACAAGAAGTTAAAATCCCTATAATAATTGAAGGACTTAGAATAATAGTACCCTGTTACATAGACTCATTCATGACCACAGATCCGGAAAAACATATAGTACTAGGAAATAGTTTTTTAAATGATTTGGAATATTACAAGATAGAAAAAAAAAATAGAATAACCTTACAAATACAAGGTCAAAAAATAGTATGTGAAACATGTTAAAACAAGCTTTTATAAAATACCCTATGTCTGTATATATACAAATAAATATAACAGAAAAAGATATAGATACTTGTGCTTTAATTGATACAGGTAGTGAAATAACTATTATGAAATCCTTTTTATCCAACAAATGGGAATTAAATGGAAAATTAAAAATTATTGGAATCACAGGAGATAAACAACAAGTAAATCAATCTATACTAAATTTTGAAATATTATTGGGTAGTAAAATAGTCCGTATTAACCAAATCTTTCAATATAATAACATGGATTGTGATATCCTTTTAGGAAATGATTTTATACAACAGTTCCAATATTACCAACAAACTCCCTATATGATCACTTTAAAAACCCCCTGTAATCATATTCTTCGTATTCCTCGTGAATTTAAGCCTTACAGAGTTCAGCCAGCCCAGCGTAGTGATAAGTACATTTATGAAAAATATTATTTAATACAAAAAGGACAGAGTTATAATATACAATTAAAAACAATAAAGTCACAACTTGAACAAGTTTATAAAGAAAACCCGTTAGCATTATGGAAACCAGACCATCCTAAAGCAAAAATAAAGTTAATTGAAAATAGAATAATAAGATTAAAACCCATGATGTACACAAAAGAAGATAGAGAAGAATTTAAAACCCAAATAAAAGAACTATTAAACTTAAAACTCATTAGAAGTAGTAATAGTCCACATAATAGCCCAGCCTTTATGGTTAGGAAAAGAGCAGAACATGTTAGAGGAAAAGCAAGAATGGTAATAAATTACAAAGAATTAAATAAATACACAAAATTTGATGGATATTTTCTCCCTAATAAAGTACTAATAAATCTTGTGAAAAATAAAACTTATTATTCAAAATTTGACTGTAAATCAGGATTTTGGCAGATAAAAATGGAAGAAAATAGTATTCCTTATACAGCTTTTAGTACCCCACAAGGACATTATGAATGGCTAGTAATGCCCTTTGGACTAAAGAATGCCCCTCAAAATTTTCAAAGTAGAATGGATAAAATATTTAGAAATTACAACTATATTATAGTCTATGTTGATGATATATTAGTAGCATCAGAAACATTAGAAGAACTTAGACACCATTTAAGAGAATTTGTTAATATATGTATCAAAGAAGGTATAGTACTATCCAGTAGAAAAGCCATTATAGAACATAAGAAAATAGAATTTTTAGGAATGAACCTTGATAAACAATGAATCAGACTCCAGAGCCATATAGGAAGAAAAATAACTGAGTTCCCAGATAAATTAGAAAATAAACAACAAATACAAATATTCTTAGGATGTTTGAATTATGCAGAAGGATTTATAAAAGATTTAGCAAAAAAGAGAAATATACTTCAAAAATTACTAAGAAAAAACAATACTAGAGGATGGAGTGAAGAACACACAGAAACAGTAAAAAATTTAAAAGAAGAATGCAAAACTCTTCCAGCATTAAGATTACCAAATGAAAAAGATAAATTAATAATACAAACGGATGCATCTGATTTATATTGGGGAGCAGTTCTCAAAACTGATATAAATGAAATTTGCCGATATACTAGTGGAACATTTAATCAAGCACAAGTCAATTATCCAGTACATGAAAAAGAACTCATTGCAATATATCTAAAGGAATTAAAAAGTTCTCATTATTTTTACTTCAAAAGCAATTTATAGTAGAAACAGATAATTCCCAAATAAGTTCTCTTATTAATAAAATTTTACCAAATGAACCCCAATATAGAAGATTACACAGATGGCAAGTTTATTTATCTTATTATAATTTTAAAGTCATACGTATAAAGGGGACTAATAACTTCCTTGCAGATTTTCTTAGCAGGAACATAGAATTCGGAATATGAATGCCGAGATAAATAAAGCCATATTTGCAATAAATACTGAAATACAAAGGCTCAAAGCCGAGGCATCTGATATGCTTGATGCAATAAATTACATAAAAGAGGCAGCAGAAGGCCATGAAAAAGGAATACATTTGTTAGAGTCGTACATAAATGACCTAACAAAAGCATTCTCTATAAACCCAGGCCCAATAAACACAGATGCAGGAAGCAGTAGTGGACCGCTCAGAGAACATAAACCAATCTCTGACCTAATTCCGAATAAAACCATATCCATAGAAGTCGAGTCATTAGAATTAAACTCTCCAAAAAAGTATATCCAAATAAACAATACAGAAGAGGAAGAGAGACCCCTAAATCCAAAAGAAGAAGAATATAAACAATTCTCTTCTTGGGTGTATTCCAATTGTTCCCACAATAATACAATTTTTAAGGCACCTGGAAAAAATATGTACCCTAGAATGATTGCTACAAAAGGAGCAGATCCACTCATTGTTGGAAAATTAGCCAAATATGGGTATTTAGACTTAGTATATCCAGATATAGACCTTCGGGAAATAGCCAGCCTTGATGATTTATTAGTAAAAGAAGTCTCAAGGTTTGCCCAAAAGAAGCCCATATACCTTAAATTCTACACTATAAGCCCAGAATACTATCAGAATGTAGAATACCAGGCTTTCTATATGATATCTGTTGGCCACATTACAAAAAACTTCAAAATGGAAGTAGGGGCAGAATACACAAAAATCCCTCATATAAATGAAAGCTGGATCAGGACACGTAGAGCTCGAGGAATAAAGGCCATATGGAGCATAGCCAAAGATTTATACAAAAGGAATTTCAGGACCATTATCAAATTCCAGAATTATATCCTCATAACCTCTGAAGATAGTCATACACCATCAAAGTTGTTGCTGGACTTCATCAATGAGATAAGCACTATGTGTTTTCCCAGCAGCAGTAAAACCATGGACCAGGCTTGTCAGCTCATGGAGATAAAGTAATGGCAGCCAGCATAAAAGAGATACCCGACAAGAAGATAAAGTAATGGCAGACAATATAAAGGAGATACCCGATAAAAAGATAAAGTAATGGCAGACAGCATATGCCCGACAAGATATCATGAAGAGCTGCTGACAAAAGATAAAGTCTATGATGAATAAAATGTAAGCCATGATGTAAGAGCCCAATAATGAAAGGGCTATGATGTAATTAGACAAAGAGTAATAATGTAAAAAGCCTAGGCATAGAAGGGCAATAAGGTATTTGTATCAAGAAATTTTTTATATAAATAAAAAGCAAAGGAAAGAGTAAGCTCTCAGAGCTTATCATTCACCATAATTCAGTCTTTCTCTACATTTCAAAAATTCTTTGAAAAATGAAGAACTAAACAACTCCACAGCTCTAAATCCTAAATCAATACATCACTGATCAAAAACAAAATAACCCCATAGAAAGGAGAGAGAAACCTAAATTTATTCACCATTTCTAAGCCAAACGATCAAGATCCACACAATAAAGCTGATCGAGTCCACTGATCCCGTTGAGGCAAGGAGGCCGTTGAGGGAATAAAGACCACCAGGCTGCAGGTCACTGGAAAAGGATCGGAAGGCAAGGAAACAAGAATAAGCTAGGTAATAATTCTCAAACCTTATCTGTTGGTGGAAGTTTGTTGATGGTTGATGATGAGGAGATTTATGGAGGACGAGCATACTTTTATAATGAAGGAAGTGTTTGGTTATTTTCTTTACTATGAATCATAGATATTACCTAGGCGAATCCAAAGAATATATGATAGATCCTAGAACCAGAATAACATATAACGATTATATGATGATAATAGACTTTAATTTAGGATCATATAAACAAGATTCATATCTGTTAAGTAAAGAAGAGCTTGTTAGAACAGAAGATTTGTTAGCCGTATTCTCACTAGACCTTCCTCAGGAAATAAAGCGAAAAATAATAAACCATATCTAAATAGATAACCTAAAGCATAACATAATTATGTTAACAATAGAACAAGGAACTGATATAGCTTTGGCATATATAGAAGATGAAAATCGGGAAGCTGGACAGTCATACATAAATTATATAGAAAATTCAGATAATGAAGAAATTGAATTATAATTTGGAAAAAGTATATAGGCTGGAAACCAAAGTGTGCGGGCTACTGGTCAAAAGGAGAATTAAATATCTTGGTTGAATTGTCAAGGATCTCATCACTCTGGCATAACAAAGCTACGTACTTTTAAACCAAATATACATAGTAAAAATTTTTCATATAACTGATTTTAAATATATTTTGGTAATAGTAGTTGATTGTTAATTTATTGAATAATTTATTTTGAAATTTAGTTTTTTTCTGTAATTTATAGTTAAATAAAGCAAAGGCAAAAGATGGTATCAGAGCCATAGAAATTATGAATCCAATAAGAAACATCGTCGATAGTTTATATACATTAAAGGTATATAATAAAGAAGATATAAAAAACTAAGTAAAAGCTTTGAAAACCGATAAAAATAATATAAGAAATATAGAACTCGAATTAACAGAGGAACTTAGAGAAAGAAATATAGATACAATAGGAGGAGAAATTTTAATAGAAAAGAAAATGAAATTTATAGATGAGTTTATAAAATTTCTAATATGCTGGTATAAGAAGGAAGCATTATGAATCATCATAATCAACATGCATTTAACATAATGCATGAATTAGCAGATTGTATAGATCATATGATTTTAGGATGGGAAACCATACTAAATACATATATAAGCCTAATAACTCAGAAAATAGAATTGCTAGAACAAGAAAGAATAGGAATAATAAATTTAGGACCAGAAGTCTATTCGGAAGTTATAGATTTATATGAATTCGATAACCATTTAATATTATTTAAAGAAATAAACAAAACCTTAGAAAAAATGAGAAATAGATGTAGAAGAGATGGAAGAAGGCAAATACATCCATAATTGTAAATGTTAAAGAATAAAAGGACCCATAAGAAATTAGCCAAAAAGGAAAAAGACAAAAGACGTAAGGTACGTTGATTGTAACTTAGGTACTCCCCAAATAAATTCACAAGTAGCTGGTGAATGATTTAATAATACAACAGCCAACAAAAATGACAAACTGTATTAAGTCGACAAAGGGGAAGATATTTTTTTTTCAAATGTGAGTTTATTAGTCAAAAGTATATTTAAGTCTAATAATTGAAGAAAATTGACATATGTTTTACCTTTCTTTTCTAATTTTTTAAATCTGTTTCTTACTTTACTTTCTTACTAAAGTCCTATTTTAGCTTTATTTTATTATTTAAAAATTGAATTATTATCATACTTGCTCTCCTAAACTTTAGGCTCCATTTTAATACATAGTTCCACTAAAAAAATTAATTTTTATTTATTTTCTTGTTTAAAATGAAGGATTTCAATATTTCTCAATCATTTACCATCAAATCTTACTCGAATTTAGCCCCCACTGAGATTTAGTGAAGGATTATTCTCTATTTTGAAAGTGAAATTTTCATCAATAGCTTATTTGCTTAATGATTTCTACTTAAAAAGAATTATTCAACACAATTTTTGTTTATTTCCGATTAAAACACAATTTATTATTCTTTATAATCTCTCAAAATTAGGAGTCAGTTTGGTGATGTTGTACCTTTTAAAATAATTATTGTTTATTATTCTATAGAACTAATTAGTTATGAAGAGAATCAATTAAATGTTTATTAAAATTTATTTTTAAAGGTGTTGTGAATTTTAAACTCAATCGTGTGTGTTTGGTAACCTTAGTGTTAAATTGCTATAAGAATGCAAACGACTAAAATGGACATAATGCTCAACAAAATTTACTTGCACATTTATATACATTTTATATAATATATTTCTGTTGCGTTGTAGATAATAATTGCCAACTTAAAGATATATTTATATTTTATTAATTTTAATTCTTTAATTTTGTTATCTCAATAGTCAATATAAATGGTAATAATAATAATAATCTTTTATAATTTATTAATTTTATTTCCTAGTTAAATAAGAATAGTTTTATATAAGGATATTTACATATTGCATTCTGCAAATTGGACACAAATTTATATCGGATCCACGATTTTACAGATTATATATTTTCAATCTAATCTAATCTATAGATTAGTGACACAACTTAAAAGTAATTTTTAACTCTCAAGTATAAGAGTGTCTTGTTGTATTATAACTCGGTGAGTCCGAGGTCGATCCACAGAGAAAAGATTTAATTAGTTTATTTTATTTTATCTAAAAATTAAAATTAAAATTTGAATATAAACAACTTAATTTAAATGAAACTATGGAATTGAACTAGTTAGGGTTATGGATCCACTCTTAGAAATAAATAAAACTTAATAAATTCTTTTTGCCAATTTGTTTTAGATTTATTACCCAAAAGATTAATTATACAAATTATTATTATTTTCCCTTTAATTTTATGATGGATTAAGTATTTATTGTGCCAAAATTTAATTTGTCTACAATAAGTCAAAATACCATTTCACCATGCCTTATATTAAGATCTTAAGAATTTATTGTGCCAAATTCATTTGTTTGTCTACAATAAATCAAATTTTCAAAATATAAAACATGTATAAAATTAAATAGAAAATAATTTAATTTATAAAATTAAACATAGAATTTGATTAAATCATATTTATTTCTTAAGAGTTTCACCTTCCCCTAACTAATATTATTTAGTTAAGCATAATTAAAATAAAAAGAAGAAGTAAAATTGAATTACTTATAATTAAAAGAAATAAAAACAACTAAAATTGGAAATAAAACTAATTTTATTAATGAAAATAATTATACAAAATATTAAAAACACACCTGGAAATCAAGATTACAAGGAGATGGAGAGAATTTGAGAAGAAGAGAGTTGTAGAGAGATCATTAAAACATAAAAATGAGGCCTTATTTATAGAAAAATAAATTCATAATCCAGTGCTTTGCGGTCCATCATAGGCTCCATGCATGTGCTCCTCACAACCCTTAGATCAAGATCCAATGGCTGGTCAAACTTCAAAAGTCAACATCACACATGGCATCATTTGACTCGTCCGATTTGCCCAAAGAACGGTTGAGATTTGGCGGGTTAATGGGTGGATCGGGTCGACCCGAATACAAAGATTCGGATCCTCCAACTTGCTTCACCAACCATTGCCACGTGGCACAATCATGGCCATTGAATCATGAACGGTTGAGATTTAGTCAAGATTGCCAGTTATCCCATGCACTCATATCTATTGTAAGCTCATTTCATCATCCAATCAGTGCTCGGTCAACAGGAAAAGTCAACTTTTTTTACACAAGCCCAATTTTAAGCCGATCTTGACTGATCTTAAGGTTTTCGGACCTCCGGAATCCAAATTTGACCTCCGTTTATCTGTTTGGAACCTCGAAGTACGTGAAATTAATAATTTTCCTAATAAACACATAAAAATACACAAAATTAAATATATTTAAAACATAATTCATAATTCATAATATATTACATAAACACAAATATAAATTATAACATAAGCATAAAATAACATATTATCGCTTGATAATTAAACAATTTTTAATACTAATCAATTAGTAAATGTAATCAAAATCCAATCCATACATCTGGGATTAAATGCGGATTTGCCACAATCCACATTCAATCCAATTTTTTTGCGGATTCGATGTGGATTGAAACTTTTACGTCCTATCAAATCCACAAAGTAATTAAATAAAAAATCTAATACAACAATAATTTTACTATTGATCAAATTTAAAATTAGACAAGACCTAAATAAATTAATAGTTTTAATATGTATTCAGGAATGTTACGTTAATAGGTATTAATTCAATCAACATATGTATCAAAACAAAAAGAATTTGGAAGCCATATAACCATTTCAACCTTGCTCCATATCTCTCTCAAATAAAGCTATGTAAAAATTGGAGTAATATGTGCTACACTACTCTTTCATCTAAAGATGTCATTCAAAGTTTCAAAATTTAATACACCAAAAAGAATACAATATCCTGATATATTTATATCAATATATGAAAATTAAATAAAATTTTAGAGTTAATAAATACAAAAGTTGACACTTAAGAGCTTAGATGATTGTTGTCAATGTCCATCTCTAACTAAATTTCAACTTATTCATTTACTAATAGTACAACGTTTATAAATTTTAAAATTATAAATTTATTCATATACTAATAGTACCACGTTTATAAATTTTAAAATTATAAAATTTGTTGGATTATTCTGATCAACCTTGCAACTCTACTGATGCAATAACTAAACACAACCAAAGCAAGAACCCAAGAAGAACTGATACCAACGCCAGACACAACAGAGCAAGATAAAGAACTTTAAAGACTCAAGACAAAGATAACGTGGTTCGGTACCAAGGTACCTACATCCACGAGCAGGAACAACAGAGCTTAGAGTTTTATTAGCAGATGAACAAAGAAGGTTACAATGGAGTCTCACAGAGAGCAAGAACTTGATTACACTCACACAGAGAGTTTCTTCTCTCAACAAACTCACACAATGTTCTTGATAACCTCACACACGCTGATCAGCCCTCTTTCTGAAGCTTCCTTTTTATAGCTATCAGTTAGTACAGCTGGTTATAACAGCTAATTAAACCACCTGGGGACCCACCCTTGCTGACTCAGCTTCCACCTCAGCTTGTATAACCGAATATAACTAATTTGGTTCCACAAAATTATATATATATATATATATATATATATATATATATATATATATATATATATAATATGTGAGTATATATATGAAATTGTATAAAAGATAAAACTTTCTCAAGATTATATTTTTCTAAAAGTATGTATAGGATTGGTCATTTTATGAAACTTATTTTAAAAAATTATCAAACACCATAATTAGCTTTAAATTTCTTAAAATCACCTTATTTGTTGACATGAAAAAATAATGTCAAATACTTCAATTACAAATGAATTTTTATTATTAATCTAGTAGTTACAAAACATTATTTCTTCTCACGCACAAGATGCACTCATAAATCACACATTACAATGATGTAGGTGGAGTACAAAAACATATGCCTTTAGGACAGGTTTGTTTTCATCTTTACAGCAAAATCCATTTTTAGATGGACAATCTCTCACACAATTAGAATCCTGGGTACAACGAATTGGTAACCCTCCGGTGTAGGCTTCAGCACTTGGTAACTCAAAGATTGTGGTGCCTGCAAATTAAATTTTATTGTTTGATATCAATAATTCATGATAATGGCAAAATGAAACAAAAGGTGAAATGTGTTAGTAATTAACCAAAAAAAAAAGAAAGAGATATTTGGGACATTGACTAACCATATGCAACAATCAAAAGAACCAACAAGAAAGTTAAAGAGGCTTTATACCTTTGTTGTAGTACAAAAAAAAAAAAAAATTGCGCAGATGCTTCTTTGAGGGAAAAAGAAAAATTGTATGCAAAAACTTTATTTTTGACCTAATATTTATAGAGACGTAATACAAATTGTAAAATGGTAAAGCCATCTTTTAAGAGTGCGTTTGGGATTGAGGCTGGGCAGCTGTATCTTAAAAGCTACAGCACTAAAGTGTTTGGTAAACACTAGTTGTTGTAACTTTTAAGCTACATTGATATAATTTTTCACTTATATAATACAAAATCTACTATATTTTTAATCATTTTATCAAAATTATTATTTAAAATTTACATTTACTATATATTATTAATTTTTATTTCATAATTATAGTTTTTTTTTCACAACAGCTCTAGCTTTTAAGCTACAGCACCTCAATCCCAAACGCACCTTAAGTTATTTTGTTTCCTTTTTAGTTTTTACTCACCGCGATTTAATAACAGATACATTCTTTTGCAACTTATTGCTGATATAGAAAAATTGCAACAAATTAAATAAAGTTACAATAGATGATATCCAAATCATTAAACGTGGCCCAATAGGAAAAAAGAAAAAGAAAAGGAAATTTTTTTTCTCCCCTATCTTTGCGTTAATACACACACCCACACACATTTTCTATTATTGGTAAAATCTCCATCAATCTTAGTCCATAAAGTTAATTGCTTCACTACAATCTCAGTCACCATCTGGACAGGGGAGGTAAGTTGATGATCCATTTCACGTTGTTTAGAAAATAAACTCCAATATTCATGTAATTTCCATAATCTCTCAAAATTCTATATTAAATAGGTCTATTTGCAACTAAATACCCTGATTTTTTATATTATCAAATCAATTTATTTTCTTAAAGTTTTTTAAATTTTAGTTTCAGCTCATATCGTGCCATTGAGCTTTTGATTTTCTTTATAGCAACCATTTCGGGCTTAAAAAACAAAAAAGGATTCCATCGATCAATTTGACAATATATATATTTTTAGTGTTTTTATGTGATTATGTCCTTTGCTCCAATTCAATCACAATAAATCTTCAAATCATTCACCATCGTGATTAAATTTGATAATATTAATAACAATGATAACGACAATAAATGTTTAGTTGTTAAATGGATAGAATAAATTTGTAAAAAGATTTGAAGCATTACAATTGGTGTAGAATAGTGCTACATATATTAAATTTTTTGTTCTAAAAAAATTATTTCAGATTATGTGGTGTTTATTAATTAATTAATAAAATCATATTAGCGGAAAGTGTGGATCTCCCTTTTAAATTGCTAGAAATAAAATTTTTATTACTCGCATTAATGAGATTTCTGACCATCTGAACCAAGTGGGAGACAACAGGGTTTTTCCTAACTTTTGGCCCTTTCAATAAATACTCGAAAAAAGGACACCTACACCCTTAAGATTTAAAAAAATGGTCACAAGGACCCCAATTTTAAAAAAGGGATATTAAGACCCCTTTTTACCTATAATACCTTTTTATTATAATAATTAGAAAATTGACTTTAACGGTTTTTAATTAACACAAATTAAATATAAATAATATAATCCATCTAGTAGATTAATAATATTAAATTATTTTTTACATTTAAAATAATATTAAAATTTTAAATTATTATATTTATTTTAATAATATTTGTAATATTATAAAGATTTTAAATAAATCTTTGGGTTAAATAGATTTTACAATTAAAAAATCTCCATATTAATAATATTGAAATTAACTTTTACATAATATTCAAATTAATTTTAATTTTAGTTTATTTATTTTAATATTATGTTTCTATCTATTATTAAAAATTACTTTAATATAATAAAATAAGTGTAGTATATTGAAAAATATAAAACTATTTTACAATTTTGATTTATTTTGAAATGTATAAATTATTACGTTTATTTTAATGCCATATTTTCATTTATTATAAAATTTTGGGGTTTTTTTTGGAGATTTATAGAGTCAAAGGGTATTATAATCAAAAAAGGGGTATTGGTGTCCTTCTTTGAAAACTTGAGGGTCTTTGTGACAATTTCCCTAAATCTTAGAGGTGTAGTTGTCTTTTTTTCTAAATACTAAAAAATAATAATAATCACTAGAAACAGTCAAAATTAACAAATAATTAGGCCTAAACCATTACACTTATTAGGATTGCCAGAACAAATTGCAAGTGTTGGAAATAAGTGTTCGTCCAATAGCAGCTCATTGCCAACCATTTGATGGGCAAATGTAATGACATTAATTTTTTGTGTTTATTAAGAACAGTCTTTTATTTAGATGACTGGATGGAGTTTTACTAAACCCAGATTTTTCCTGAAAATAAGATGGACGATTTACATTTAGATCATAATGTAAAATTATATGAAGCATTATGAAGAGTTAGACACCGACTAAAAATAATTTTTAGGCTATATATATCAATTTGGATAACGTATTCTTAACTCATGACTTAATTTTTGAATATATCATTAGTCTAGAGCTTCTAAAAATATTGCACTCAAAAGCGTTTATGTGCTAACAATAGGCTCACTTGCTTGGTTCAGGCAAATTTTCTTTGTCAACCGGGCCTATGAGGTGCAAATTTTCAGATATAAATTTTCGCTTGCATTCTGCAACCAACCTTAATTCATACATATTGAATATTAAATAGTAATTATTTAACAAGATGTTCTTAGGATTCATAGCCTAAAGCTACATTCATGTTTTAAAATAAGAATTTTATTGTGGGCATTTTCATGTAAACGATTCGGAACTACCTGCCGTAAAAAAGTTTACATCGTATAACGTTAGTACGACAAGTCATGTGACGCCTCAAAATAAATTTGACACGTCTTTTATATATTTTTCGCCGAGATGACAGCTCTTGATCCTTATCACTTGGCGCCAAAACCAACTTTTCATAAACTCCTCCTTCTCCAATAACACATATTCGCACTAAAACCTCCAATTGTTTGTAATATAAACCCACTTCATTTCAAAGCTAAGCAAATATAAATACTCATAGCTACCCATCCTCGTTGTATGCATCCCCTGTTAAGCAAAAGGTCTGCTGCATTAGCATGGTGATAGCATAGAGTTTGAGAACTCTAAAATTAAGTTGCCTAAAAAGGATAGCAATTTGATCTGAAATCATTTATCCCCTTTTACACGATTTAATTTCTCAGTGATGTATGTATAGAGTTTCTGAACTGGAGTAAAAACTTGAAACATAATGTACGGTGCAGAAAGAACAATACATAAAAGCAACAACAATTAAACAAATGTATGATTGCAGTTACAATCACACAAATTAAAAGAAATTTGATGAGTCAAATCAGATACAGCAACGTTCAAATCACGTGCCAGTTTACGATAGGAAAAAGGAAAAACTGATCACATAAGCAAATTCACTTTCATGTCTGTTGAAGCATAATATTATTACAATATTGAACATTAATTCTTTCATTAAAGAAAAAATCTACATAATTCCTAGATGAAATTCAAAATTAACTTTATTGGCTGACAAATTAATATTGACCAACAATGATGGTTATTAACAACATAAAAAATAAAGTTTAGTCTTATAAAATCATTAATCACCGTTTGCCTCTCCTGTAAACTGGAGTTATGTTTCTTTTGTGAGGAAAATTGAACCCTCAAGAACACAGACAATTCAAACCAAACCCTGTTCCAGCTATTGCTAATTTAACCAAAGGATTTGTTTGACCTTGCAATTTAAGCATTTGGCTTTGCCTCTCCTAGTTCTCTTGCTGCTCACAGGAGCATTTTCATCTGCAAAAATAGCCGAGGCTTGTTAATAACTTGAACTTAATAATAAATTACAAAAAACTTAATTAAATTAAATTGTCCTTAATAATAGGTGCTACATTTTTCTGCTAAGAATGGGTGCTGAATTTTTTTTTTTTTTTTAAGGGTGCAATAGCCCCCAGCCAATTGCGAAATACTCGCACCTTGATATATTCTTGTCATTACTTTTTACTGTCAACATTCCTAATTGATCTTAACATTTTACGAAAAATATATGTATATACCTGAATCTTTCTTCTCTGCCAGCAGGATAAGATTATGAAAGTTTAAGTTAATAAAAAATTAAACCATTTGATCATTATTCTTGAATACCCATATTACATGCATCTGGCAATTGTTATGCAATTTGCTGCAAATGAACTATTCTACGCACTTCATTTTTACTTTGAGATGTGCGTGGATCTAAATGAGACAGATCGGTCACTTTTCACTAAGGATCATGCCTAACCTTATAGATATTTTTTCTTTCTCCTAATGGAGGAAAATTTGTCTCATCAAAATGATAATCCATAAATCGTGCGGTAAATACATCACCCTTCAGTGGTTTAAGATATCTGATAATAGATGGTGAGTTAAATCTCACATATATTCCCAATCGACATTGGAGTCCCATTTTCATTTGTACTTTAAGATACCGTTTAATGGTTTTACTCAATCATTTTCAAATAGTTTTATTTAACTAATCACTCAAGTTTAAATATTGAGACCAATCGCTTTACCTTTTTAATAGATTAAAAAGAATATATTTTTCAACCCATTTGAAATTGCTATTGACTTTTTATAACCACTGATTAATAAAATATTGGCACATGGCAAAATTTTTTTCTTAAATTTTTTTCAAAAAACGTGACAAGTGTCAGAGTATGATTACTTGGTGGCTCCATATATGATTTTGACATGAAATCATTGGTCTACCATAGAATTTCTGACTGGCGATGCTGACCATATATTCATAAGAGTAATTAAATTATAATAATTTGTAAGATTTAATTTAATTATATTAATTTGGAAGATTTAATTTTATAATAACAAATTAAATAAAGAATAAATAATAAAAAGACCAAGTAACTCACCTCAAAGTAAGAACCAAGCTTAGCTTTGAGAGACTTACTTTTTTAAAGTAATTTTATATTTTTGTTTTTCTAATTTTTATTATTATTAATACTCTCACAAAAACTAGTCCTAAAAACGTCTGAAATACATAACTCCTACAGTACTTGCGGCCTTCACCAAAACTATAAATTTCACCTTTTTTCCTATAAATGGAACAATGAGATGATGTCTCCTCGATGACATGGTATTTGTGAAGTTGAATTCGAAATAATTTTAATAAAAGTAAGATATTATTTTTTAATGATTATATGGAATAATAATCATTACAATCACAACTGAAAAAAAATAAAAATATGAGTGATCACAACATTTGATTCCTAACTGTGAGTTCCAACTACTGTTTTAACTGACGAATTAGAGTTAAAATAGGCTATATCCTCATCATTGGTATTTTTATTGTCTACGATCAAAATGAATCGTTACAAGGTAATTATCAAAATGTCTTTAGTTAATTATTATCCTCAGTATTATTATTATTATCCATTATAACAATAACAATAACAATACAAAAAAATAGTAATAACAATAACAACCACAACAACAACAATAATATTTTAATAGGCACATATGCTTTAGATAAAACAGTTGTTTAATGTTTTGTAGACAAACAACTAGTTGTACCTAAGAGAAAGAAGTAGACGACATGTCTTCCTATACTTTCATATAACCGACATGTGTAAATAATATGTGCTGCTGCATATGCTAGTTGACTTGTGGTTTATTTTTTAAAATGTAACCGACATGTCATATTTTTCATATATAAGATAAAGACACGACGTCTACTTATTTTCTTGACAAACGACACATCATCTTTAATGTTGAATTCCCAAGGATTTTAATAAAAGTAAGAGATTATTTGTTTTTCAATAGTTACTCGAATAATAATCCTTACAATTGTAATTGTGAAAAAAAATAATAATAAACAAAATATGAGTGATCACAATTTTTGAGTTCTAATTTGGAGTCCCAACTATGGGTCATTCATCTATTAAATCATGAATTTTATAATTCATAAATTACATATTTATCATCTAATAGATATGTTACTCAATTTTAAGGTAATTATAATAAGAATTCCTATTACAACTGCGACTATTGATTACAATTAAAGCCATGATTACGATTATGTGTAATATTTTATTAAAATGATATAAAATATGCTATTTTAATTAGTTAACTGGTAAGTACAAAACGCAAACAACCATTTAACAGATTTTCATATTCAAATTTAGTGATTTTTTAAATTAAAAAGAAACTACATAATATCATATGAAATAGAAATTAATGATTGCCTTCTATCTATAATGTTCATCAATTTACAAATGAACAACATTAATTCATTAATCATTAATCTTGCATTTAGTCATAATCAAATGGGAATTTGATTGATGGTTGGGCACACTTGAGTTATTTAATTTCTTCTACACCTATTTCATTTAAAAACATGTATTTATAAGCAATATTTTAAAATTTTAAAATCTGAATATTAACTCAATTATGTCATTCTCTAATTTACTCTTCAGTTTGTTCCAAGGTTTTTTTTTTATCTTTTACTTTTTCATTTCAAAAATATCAAATAAAAAAAAATATTTCAAAGTAAAATAAATTTTTATGCTAAAAACGCTTGAAACTTTCAATTTGTGATGGCCTATATAGTAGAATATGTGGATCTGAATTTGCCCATTTATGAGAGACAAGCATTAACATTTGCTTGCAAGTGAACATTGAAAGAAAATATGTTGAGTGGTGAGAATATGAGGAATCGGAAATCGAAAATAAAGGTTGATTAGATAATTTCATTGAAAAAAATATTTTGGCAAAAAAATAATAATAACTAAGAAAAGGCTGTTAAAAGAAAATTGGTGGGTTATTTGAAATATTCCCATCAAAATATGATATACATAATTTCTTACAAAAGTTAATTTTAGGAAAAAAAATTATAACATGATCTAAGTTGTCAAATTATTTGTGATATTTTTTTGAGATAAAAATTTATGATGTGTAACACTACTCTTAATTGAAAAATGATTGATGACATATCCATAGCTATTTGTTTACTTCATTTTTATGATTATGTAATTGTAGAAGAATTACTTATCTTCGTATTTACATATGCTTAAAATTAAATAAAATTCTCTATAAATTATTATATCTCTTATTTATTTTATTTCTTTCTCTTGTTATATTGCTAGGCTCCAAGTTGAAAACTAATTTAACAAAATTTTTATTTCTTAATAATTTTTTTTCTTTTTTTTTTAACTTCTTTTCAATAATTATGGAATGAAATTTCTAACCGTTTTGTTAGCGGTTTGGAGAAACCCGAAATGGAAAAATCTCTTGAACCGTCCGGTCCAATTCCATTACACCGAACCGTCGTCGTTCCATCAAGACGCCCACAAACCAAATTGCACTTCAAAGGTTTAACAGCTTTGTTCCCCCAATCTCACCCTTTCTTCGAAACGGCTACTTTGTTTCAATTCAATAAAACAATCAACAAATCAAGCCAATAATTTTCGCAAATAAAGAACAAATGGAGACTCATTTCACTCACAGTTACTTCGAAAGACGACCAATTGTCAAATCCAAGACTCCGGCTGTTAAATGGTTCAGAGAATGGTAATTTTGGCCAAATTAGCCAATTCCCTTTTCTTAATTCTTTCAAGTTTCCTATTTTTTATTTCAAGTTTCAATTTTTATTTTTTCAATGCGAAGCAATTTTCTTATTTATTTATTATTATTATTATTTTCCTTGAAGGGTGCCCCAAGATATTGCGGCTACTGGTGGGAAGTGCCAGATTTTGAGATGGGTAAATGGTAAGTGATTTTTTTACATTCTTATGCTAACAAAAAAAATTTCGTTGAATTTAAATTTAAATTTTTAATTTTTTTGGTTATTTTATATGTTGTTATTTGTTAATAACTGTTGTTTGATTCGACTTGTATGAAAGTTAAATAAGTTAGTGTTTGGTGAAGAAATAAATGAAAACTAAGTTGAAGAAATAAATGGAAACTAAGTTTAACAGCATTTAGAGTGCCTAATTTAAATGCTTCTTCTTCTTTGCTTTGAATGGGAAATTCTGAGAATTTTGTATGTTTGCAAATTTTGTTGCAATTAGAACTTATTGGGCTATGGTCGCAAAGTCTCCATAGGCTATTCTAGTCCAAAGAGGTGGAATCGGGATTTCTTTTGTTATTTTCATTTTTTTGGGTGCTTAAGGAATTCGATATCTTTGAGGATCAGTTTGTTGTGAATTGGATGAGATTAATATTCAAGATTATGAATGGAGAAGATGATACAATTTATCCTTTTAAACATGCCATTAGAACATTAGTTTTTTTTTTTTTTAAATAAATAAAGTGTATTTTTTCATTTTATTTGGAAGTTTAAATGATTGTAGGGTTTTCCATATTTTTGCTTTGCTGCTTTTGTGTGAATACCATGTAACTCTATGAGCAACATTGTTTTAAGGTGGCATGCTGTATTTGATGAGTATATCTTGCTAGCTAGTGGTTATCAGTTCTTTCTGTTATCTGTTGTTAAGCTTTCACACTATTTTGTCGGTTGTAGATTCTCATTTGCATTTTTGTTTCTTTCTGTGAGTAGTGCACTACATCTGATGTGCTAATGGTCTTTCAACTTGCTTTTGATTCAATAATGGAAGCTTTGGCATTTAAATTTCCATAGTTTCCATTAGATTCAGGGGAGCCATGTCAGAGTTTTGTAAGAGGAGAAATCTTTAGATGGCTTTGTGTCAAAATTTACTTTTAAAGAATTCTCATGTTAATTTATTCCCAACATTTTATGTCCTTCGTCCATTTGTGTTCAGAGAAAACATTGAAGGCCTTAAAGGAGAAGGCAAAAGAGCCAGAGGCACCAGAGCCGGAGCCAGAACCTACCACTGAAGTTCTATTTCTATGCAGCTATGAAGGCTGTGGGAAGACATTTATTGATGCTGCTTCTTTGAGAAAGCATGCTCACATTCATGGAGAGAGACAATATCAGTGTCACTATGAAGGATGTGGAAAGGTAAGACATGACGTATTTAATGTAGTTTTTAATATTTCATTCATGATTTCTTTAGACTGCTTAAAATCATGAGATTCATCATACTTCTTAAGGTTTAAAATATGATAATAGTTTAAAAAAGAAAAGGAAACTATTATATGTATGTGTAGAGACAAGCTGTTGTGTCTGATCTTGGACATACTATCCAACATGGCCTCTCTAAAAATTGTGGGATGTTGGATTAAACAAAGTGAGGAATTTGGGTTTGTGGCCGAGGGCGGGAGTGTTTCTGAGTTGTAAAAATTTGGGGAACTTCATGTGTATGAAAGCAATTTGCATCGATGATTTGAGTGGGGAAGCAAAGGTACTATTGAGAATCAGGTGCTATCACCAAACATTTTTTCTTTTGGTGGGTCTTTTTGTGCGGCTAGTTTAAACCCTCTGGTTAAATAAGATCTGTCAGTCTGGTTTGGGACTGAAGGTGGTCCAGCCTTGTTCATGTACAGTCTTTTGTAAACCATCCTCAAATTGTTTTCTTGGTATATTTATGTTATGTTAAAGGCTAAGCCTCATCACTTTTTTTATTTCTCTTTTTCTTGAATTTTTTTTTTAATTGATGTCGTTCTTTCAGGCATATAAAAAATGGTTTTTGAAGTAATTTTGTACTTTTTGATGCAGAAATTTTTGGATAGTTCGAAGTTGAAAAGACACTTTCTTATTCATACTGGAGAAAGAGATTATGTATGTCCTCATGAAGGCTGTGGTAAGGTGAAGAATCTATCCATCCTAAAGCATTTTGTCAAAACTTTGCCGAGGCTACCTTATCTTTTTCTTTTTTCTTATTGCTGACATTATCATAAGATATGAGAAATATTATACATTTGTTTTCTGCCTGAAACATTTCTATTTGATGATTGATTCCATTGTCTTATGGTCCCTTGCCCACAATTTTAAAATTTTAGGTCATTTGGTAAATAATATTAATACCTTGGATGTTTAATAATATTTTGAAAAGAGAAGTACAGTTTGTTGTACCCTGTGATTGCTGAGGACATCATGGGTTTTAGTAAGCAAGATTCTGTGAGACGCTTTGATTGCCATACAATATTAAGTGTCATGTATCCAATCCAGGGGGACCCAATGATGTTGAAGTCTCAGGCTGGCAAGTGGAGGATCATGGAGTTCAGTCTTGAGAATTGCCACTATGCAAAAGCCACTTAGGGGTATTAGTGTATTTGGAATCCCCCTATAACCTTGTTTTATTTGGACCGACTCTCTGTGAAGACCTCTCCCATTATTATTGAGAATGAATGTTCGGTACTTAATATCAGGGTTGGTTGTATTGTAACTTGGATGGATCAAATATGAGAGACTCATGTTTTTTCATCATCTTGTAAAGGGCATAGTGCTAATCTTACCTTGAGGTTGCCGTTTTGGCTTAAGATGTTACTTTATTGTACATTTCTGTATGTGCACACACTTGTACTTGTACCCAGCATTTGTGGTGTTCCTAATTACAAATATGAAATATGCAGGCATTCTCTTTGGACTTCAACCTGAGATCACACATGAAAACACATTCACAAGAAAATTATCACATCTGCCCATACCCAGATTGTGGAAAGAGATATGCTCATGAGTACAAGTTAAAGAATCATATTGCATCTCACCACGAAAAGGTTGGTGCTATTTCCTTGCTGTTACTATTTTGCAGTGCCAACGCCTTTTTAGTATTTTTCTTTGCTATTTTAGATATTTTTCCTGCCTTTTTTGTTGCATTTTAAGTTAATTCCTTTCATAGAACATATCTTATGTAGTTTATGACGTGTAAAGCAACATGACTTCGGTTTCATCTCAGATTATATTAGTCATCTGTCAAAAGGAATTTTACTTATTTCTTTTCTAAAGATATCCTTCAAGTCTGTTAACAATGGCAACATATGAATGTTTGTGTTCTAGTGGAATTGTAGTCATTTCACCTTTAGTATGGCCATAGTACAAATGGTTATTATAATCACTGAAAGATTTAGTACAGAAACCATCTGCTATTTTTCTTCAAACTCTTAAGATCATCCCATGTGTCGCTGGTTGACTTCACTGTAGATCTAGAATGGTTATCATAATTATGTTCTTTTTATTTTTTTTAATTTTATTTGATATACATAGGACATCAAAATACCATTCTGCCAACATGAATTTTGGAAATTGATTGCCATGAAGCAAAGATCATCTGTATATATTTTTTCTCTCAAAACTCGTATATCATATCTGATTCTTAGTTTCGAGATTTGATTTCTCAGAATGCTGCAATGGAGGTGCCCAGATACGCTACTCCTCCCGAGAGGATAACAAAAACTCCCAAGCCACCTGCTGGGGTTTATGGTTCTGCATCATCTGAACGTCCTTATGCATGTCCTTATGAAGGGTGTGAAAAGGCATATATCCATGAATACAAGCTTAAACTCCATCTGAAGCGGGAGCATCCCGGCCATATGTCTGATGAAAATGCCGAGAATGCCACAACAAATGCTGATAATGAGATGGATGAAGGCAGTGACCAAGATGCCTATGCTGGAAAACGTGTTAATGGCAAAAGTCAAAAAAAAAGCCGGGCGAAGCCAAACTTGAAGATGCCTCCTGCAAAAGTAACGCAACGCAAAAGCTCAACTCCATCTCCTGCCACCTTGAATGTAGTGAGAAAGCAACAATGGACTCCTAAAGAAGAAGTTTACGAGGAAGAAGATAGTGAAGAAACTGAGGAAGATCGTGACAATGTTGAGGATGGATTTAGGTACGGGGAAAATAATGAAGATGATGATGAGGAGACTGAGTACGAAGACTGAAGCATATAAAAATGTTTCCTTCACCCTTCTGGTAAGGGCACCTTGTATGTATCTAACCCTTACAAACAGGTTCTCTGTCATCTTTTATCTGCTTGCTTTCAGCATCTTTTTTTCTCTCATTGCAGCATATAAATAAATTTAAAAATTTTTAATTTTAAAATATTGGTGATTCGCTAAAGAATTTCATACGACGAATTTGTGATTTTTTCATCTTGGGATAAACACAAAGCTGATGCAATCAACTCATCATGCCAAAATTTATGCACCTGAGCCGCATAAGATACTTGACTGGTAAGCTTGACAAAATTTCAATCGTTATATCATCAGAACATAAATGATTTGAAAGAGAGGGGAGACCACAACATGAATAAGTTAATTAGTTAGTGTCATAAAGAGGGATTTGGATTCATTAATTGTTGACTTTTGTGCTGGCTCTAACAAAGCTTTGATCATAAATTGGCAATCCATTTGGAAATAATTTTCAACCCCCAATCTATAGCCCATCAATCACCCACTTGTAATTTCCCAGGCATGTAGAGCGTAAACCATTTTACGAGGCAATGCATGTAGAACTTAAAAGGGATAGAAATTTCACCCACTACACACTAATCCTTGATCCCAAATCTACTTGTATTAATGTTTATAATTAATTTCTTCTATTTAATACTAGTTAATAAAGCTACATAGGTAAGTGCAATAAGGTTTCGTGCATTGGAACCCATGGTTATCGACCTGAATCCATTAGTATGGATCATTTTCTTTTCCAATTGAAATCCATTAGTATATGGAAGAGTGAAAAAGTACTTTCGTTGTTTTGGAATAAGAAGTCTTCGTATCTTAATGCATGTATTTAATGTATTCGGGACTATTAGAACTTATTACTCAAACTTAAGTTATTGTAATTGCAATAAATATTCATGGCTGGTTGAGCTACACACAAGAGGCTCTTTATCCTCTCATTATATTGTCACTAGACTCTCTTTGTAAATAAAAACATCATCCGGATCGGTAATTTAGAGATCCCTAATTTCTTATGTATGAATTCAACATATATAGATTCTTAAATAAATGCGCCATTCTTCCACAATCCATAATGTCTAGGAATACTGAAGAAAGGTCCAATACTAAATAGCGATCCACTTGACGATCATATATTTCTCCAACTATTTCTTCTGAATGTGTACACTTGATCATTCGACAGCTTACCGTACTTTGTTTTTTCTCATCCCACGAGTCTTGTACCAATAATCAACTTAAAAGTCATTGTATAATATGCAAAATAAACCATCATATTAGTCCACGAAATTGTCAAAACGTCTTATAATTTGGCTTTCAATATCTTCATATGATAAATTAACTTGTAAGCGTTTCATCCTGGAATAAATACGAAGCTGATGCAATAATTTCCTTACCAAATTCCACAGAATCAACGAATGCATTAATAAAAAGACGAGTTTCAGCATTGTTGTTCTGGAGATGTGAGATTCGAATCCCCGCACATGAGTAGCCTGGGAATTGGATTGCCGTTACCTAAATTAACCCAAAAAAAAAGCTTAATTTATTCTTATTTGAATTCTTTTTCTATCAATTTAAATCACATAAGTAGATATTTTGACCGAGTGTTTTTCAATTAATATGATTTGGTTGGCTATTCGAGTTCGATTATAGGAGAGGTAAGGAGCTAAAATTTTAATTTGAACTCAGCTACCCCTCTATCTTTTTAAAAATACAAAAATAAATTTAACAATCGTTTAAATTTACATAATTTAATTATCTTTTGTTTCTTTGCCGTATCAGCTGCTTAAGCAAGCATAAGTGCAGGTGGTCAACAGTGAACAGTAACACGGTTTGCACACGGCGAATAGTAACATGGTTTGAACAGTAACGGTTTGAATAGTAATGTGGTTTGAACAATAACGTGGTTTAAACAGTAACACAATTTGAACAATGTTATACGTTTGGTTATAAATAGCGAGGAGAGGTTAGAGCTTGAATCATCCCAATTTTGAGAGCAATTGCAAGTGAAACAATTTGAGAGTTTTGAGAGAGTTTTTACTTGAGTGTTAGGAAGATTCAATTAGGTGTATTGGGGTTGTGGGTATTGACAATTTTTTCCCACTTTCGTAAAATTCTATTATTAGTCAAATTATCTTCCGGTCTTTATCCGTGGACATAGGGATTACACCGAACCACGTAAATTATTGTGTCATTTTCTTTGCATTTGTTTACATAATATTTATATTTCTCTAGAAATTACAGTTTCCGTAATATTGGTAATTGCTCAACCCTGCACTTCTGCAACAAGTCAAACATTCCTAGAAATAAAATATTAAATTAAATTGAGGGAAAAAATAATTTACAGTGATTTATTCTTGTTATTTCATCATCCATCCAACTGTGGACAACTCAAGGACTCGGCAACAAAGTTGTTGTATTACCTACGGTCTACCCAAGAAGAAAGCCCTCGTTTAGCGCTGCAAAACAAAAATTCTGTATTTTAAGAAAAGGTGAAAAAACAGATGGTAAGTGGATAATTTTTTTTTAATTAATTAAAATTTTTTAAAAACATTGACGCATTAAATTATGCCACTTGTCAATATTTTAAAGCATGAAACTTTTGCTAAAAGTAATGTACCATGTATCATAATATAATACCTTTTATTTACATCGAAACAGACCATAAACACTAAGAGAATGTAGGAATGGTAGGAAAGCACGAGCTTATGGACTGAGTACAAATTAAAAAGTTTAAATTATTAAAGGACAAATTAATTTTCAACATTTTAAAAACTGATAACAAATTAACATCCGAACGACCCAACACATTGCTACAGAGCCCAAATAATTTTTCTACGGCACCTAGACAGTGAACTCGGCCTAGCAATGCAC
This sequence comes from Citrus sinensis, assembly GCF_022201045.2. Classification (NCBI taxonomy): domain Eukaryota; kingdom Viridiplantae; phylum Streptophyta; class Magnoliopsida; order Sapindales; family Rutaceae; genus Citrus; species Citrus sinensis. The sequence goes on from NC_068560.1 coordinate 6,336,917, forward strand.
GAAACAAAATTTGTAGCTTGAACATCAACACAGAGTGTCACCTCCATTAGGAGAGAACGGTTCAAGCATTTAAAAAGTGGCGTAGTGCCGTATCTGGGGTTTATCGCTCGAGTATATTTCCGTGGATTGAGTTTGTCTCCATCTGGATTTATGCCTGCATCTCGAAATGCGGCCTCCAAGTTCGCAGCTTTAACCAGTGTGATAGCAGTTCGAAAATATTCCTCGGGCGGCAGGTTAGGCTGGCCTCTGCCGTGATGCTTCCACTCCCTCTTCCAAAACTGTTCATTTTCATTTCGGGTAAGACTTGGCCAGAACTTGTTCATCTCGGCAGCAAAAGATTTATTGCTTTCTAGCTACAAAGAAAGAGTAAAAATTAATTAATAAATGACCGTAGAATAATGTATAGGAAAAACTATATATATAGCCCATGGGAGTGAAGCAGGTACCATGGCTGGTACATTAATAGTTTGATTATTGGTATTTGTCGAGGACCTGCCGGAAGAATTTACTGGCCAGAGGCCGTGTAGGACGAATTTTGATGGCTTTATTCTGCAGGGCTCTGGCCTATGAACCTGGCAGTACACAGGTGGCCACGTCTGGACTAGAAAATATTGACGAAAATCTTGTGCACCACCGGAGGCGAATGCGATGCAGGAAACTGAGAAAACAAAGAAGATGAACGAGAAACTTCTCTTCATTTTGATTAACATTAATTTGACAATACTAAAATGCATGAGAGTATAACTGACACATAAATAGATAATATTAAGCAGTGGTATGATAAAAGGAAGATGGGTGCATGTACAAACTAATTAATGTCATCATAAATAATTTTAATAAGGACCATCCCCCCCTGCTTAATTTGTTTTCTTTTTGTTTTGGGATAAATTGGTAATTTTCACTTCATTCCTTGACAGCTGTTGACCTATTTTTTTTTCCCTCCCTAAACAAACTAATTCCATTGTAAAAACTGAATCCTAAAAATCATCTGAAACACACAACTCCAATTATCATTCGGACCATAGAATTTTCTCTTATTTTGAGCATCTCTTCCCATAATTAACTTGTGGTTCCCCTCTATCGCATTCTTCTATTATAAAGCATTTTAGATGTTACATTATAGAATCAAAATTACTGATTATATTTACAATCAGGAAGAGATAATAATGTTGACAACCAATATCAATTCTTTTCCCGAAGATATAACGATTGAAATTCTGTCAAGATTGCCAGCTAAATTTGTTTTGCGATTCAGGTGCGTTTGCAAGTCCTGGCTTGAGTTAACTAAGAAACCTTCTTTCATTTCCAAGCATTTCCAAAACAATAGTACAAGAACTCGTCTTTTCGTTGATGCATCTGTTAGTTCTACGGTATTTGGTAGGGGAATCGTTACATCAGCTTTGTACTTATTCCATGATGAAAAACTTGCAAATTTATCATATGAAGACATTAAACCCCAAATTCATGATGTATTTGTGGGCTATCATGATGGTTTATTTTGCATAATGCAGAGTTCAACGAATCGTCTAACTATATGGAATCCAGCAACAAGAGAATTTAGAAACCTTCCAAATTATAAATATTGTAATTCTTCCAACAGTGTAATGTTATATAGTACTTTCATCGGACTTGAATCTGATCCCATAAATAATGACTTTAAATTGCTTTTCGTACACAACTTATGGAATGAGAAAAGGAAAAGGTATGGTAAGGTGCCAAATGTTCAAGTGTACACATTCAGAACAAATAGTTGGAGAGAATTATATGATCATCAATTGGATCGTTATTTTGTATTAGGCGAAGGTCAATTTGGTAGGTTCACGTACTTGAAGAAAGTTTGTTATTGGTTGGTAATCTCGGATACTCGAGACCTAAAAGTGATTCTTTCATTTCACATGGATAATGAGGTGTTTGAAGAAATAAAAATACCTCCACAAGTAAATTATGACACGTCTATAAGTTTATATAAAGACTCTCTCTCAATTGTAATCCCAGATGCAGAGAATTGTTTTGAGATATGGGTGATGAATGACAGTAAGTGTTGGGCAAAAAATTTTACCCTTGGACCCTTCTTCAATCTTAATCTTCCAACAAATCATGGATTCTGGAAGAATGATGCCTTTTTTTTAGAATCAGACATTAGGACTGATAACGGTCGCCATTTTTTACGTTGCCTTTTATTATATGACCATAGTGCGAAAGAAATTAAGGATCTCCAACTCACAGAACCAAGAGATGTTTTCATCTATAAAGAGAGTCTGATGACTATACAATGAGAGGAAAAATATTTTATGATAAATTGACCTATATGTCATAATTTCAGAGTTTTTTTTTTTTTTTAATTTTTTTGGTTCATCATGATCAAGAGCATAATAGAAAGTATACGTGGATGATTGGTGGTTGGTTCGCTTTACAATACCTAGGCCTTTGGCAAACTATAAATTAGGATCTTACTTATTAATTATTAGAGTAAATTTTTGGGGTAATATATACGTATTATGTAAAAATTTGTTGTTTAATGTTGTCTTTCGTTTTTCTTCGAATGAGAAATAACATGAGTGGTGCTATATATTCTAATTTTTTATCCCAAAAAACTATCTCAAATGACGTGACATTCATCAATTGTTTGGCCAGAATAATACAATTAATTCACTTGAATTTTGCAAAGAATTACCAACCCAACAATGAATAACATATTATTTGAGATGGAATTTAGGATGAAAATTTTGAGATGTTTATCATTATTCTTAGTACTAGTCTTTTCATATAAATTTTTTTTTCTTAAAACAAATAAAAAATACAATATGTTGTACAAAGGAAAATCACCGGCAACAAGGTCCAAATATTCTTAAAATCGCGATAATGCAATCAAGGCTACAGTCTGATCCTTATAATGAGAATGCGTGGAGTCCTGTTTACCCTCAAAATGAATCACCTAAAGCCTCACGTCAGGTCTACATCTACAATATCTTGGTTGTCACTCACGCTTCATCAAATGGATCTTTTCATTCAGAGACCTAACTAATTTTAATAAGGACCATCCCCCCCTGCTTAATTTGTTTTCTTTTTGTTTTGGGATAAATTGGTAATTTTCACTTCATTCCTTGACAGCTGTTGACCTATTTTTTTTTCCCTCCCTAAACAAACTAATTCCATTGTAAAAACTGAATCCTAAAAATCATCTGAAACACACAACTCCAATTATCATTCGGACCATAGAATTTTCTCTTATTTTGAGCATCTCTTCCCATAATTAACTTGTGGTTCCCCTCTATCGCATTCTTCTATTATAAAGCATTTTAGATGTTACATTATAGAATCAAAATTACTGATTATATTTACAATCAGGAAGAGATAATAATGTTGACAACCAATATCAATTCTTTTCCCGAAGATATAACGATTGAAATTCTGTCAAGATTGCCAGCTAAATTTGTTTTGCGATTCAGGTGCGTTTGCAAGTCCTGGCTTGAGTTAACTAAGAAACCTTCTTTCATTTCCAAGCATTTCCAAAACAATAGTACAAGAACTCGTCTTTTCGTTGATGCATCTGTTACTTCTGCGGTAGTTGGTATGGGAATCGTTACATCAGCTTTGTACTTATTCCATGATGAAAAACTTGCAAATTTATCATATGAAGACATTAAACCCCAAATTCATGATAAATTTGTGGGCTATCATGATGGTTTATTTTGCATAATGCAGAGTTCAACGAATCGTCTAACTATATGGAATCCAGCAACAAGAGAATTTAGAAACCTTCCAAATTATAAATATTGTAATTCTTCCAACCGTTTAATACCTCCTAGTACTTTCATCTGTCTTGAATCTGATCCCATAAATAATGACTTTAAATTGCTTTTCGTACACAACTTATGGAATGAGAAAAGGAAAAGGTATGGTAAGGTGCCTAATGTTCAAGTGTACGGATTCAGAACAAATAGTTGGAGAGAAGTACATGGTCATCAATTGGATCGTTATTTTGTATTAAACGGAGGTCAATTTGGTACGTCCACATACTTGAAGAAAGTTTGTTATTGGTTGGTAATCGCGGATACTCGAGACCTAAAAGTGATTCTTTCATTTCACATGGATAATGAGGTGTTTGAAGAAATAAAAATACCTCCACATGTAAATTATTACTCGTCTATAAGTTTATATGAAGACTCTCTCTCGATTGTAATTCCAGACGCAGAGCAGTGTTTTGAGATATGGGTGATGAATGACAATAAGTGTTGGGCAAAACATTTAACCCTTGGACCTTTCTTCAATTTTCGAATAAATTTTGGATTCTGGAAGAATGATGCTTTTTTTTTAGAATCAAATTCTAGGATTTATGGTGGTTGCCTTTTTTTACATGAACATCGTACGAAGGAAATTAAGAATCTCCAAGTCACAGATCCACAATTTGTTGTCATCTACAAAGAGAGTCTAATGACTATACAATGAGAGGAAAAATATTGTAAGATAAATTGACCTATATTTCATATTTTCACAGAATTTCTTATTTTATTTTTTTTGTTCATCATGATCAAGAGCGCGTGGTAGAAAATATACGTGGATGATTGGTGATTGGTCGGCTTTACAATACCAAGGCCTCTGGCAAACTATAAATTAGGATTTTACTTACGTATTATTAAAGAAAAATTGTTTGGGGGTAATATATATGTATTATGTAAGAATTTGTTGTTTAATGTTGTCTTCCTTGCTTCTTCGAATGAGAAATAGGAGTCAACTTTTAACTACCAAAAATCAATAATCATTTATAGTAGGTGTAGTGCTATATATCCCAAAAATTTTATTTCAAAAAGCTATCCTAAAGGACGTGGCATTGATCAATTTTTTTGGTGAGAAGTATACAATTAATTCACTTGGATCTTATAAAGAATTACCAACCAATTAATGAATAACATATTATTTGAGATGTACTTTAGGATAAAAAAATTGAGATATCTATCATTACTCTTTATAATAGTCTTTCATATAAAATTTTGTTGTTTCTTAAAATAAATTAAAATCATAAAAAATATTATACAAAGGAAAATTAGCAGCAACAAGGTCCAAACACTCCTAAAATCGCGACAATGCAATCAAGGCTGCAGTACGATCCTTATAATGAGAATGTATTGAGTCCTGTTTACAATCAAAATGAATTACCTAATGTCTCAAGCTAGGTCCACATCTACAATATCGTTAATCAACAACAAGTATCTTGGAGAATAACTTGGCTTTCACTCACACTTCATCAAAGGGATCTTTTCATTTAGAGACCTAACATTCACAATTTCTTATTGTTAATAACTCCTATTTCTCATTTAGAGAAGCAGGAAAAACAACCTTTAAGCAATAAATTTTTACATAACACACATTACCAAAAACAATTACTCTTTAATAATAAATAAGGGGCGAGAGAGAGAGAGAGAGAGAGAGAGAGAGCGAGTGCTCGAAAATCAAAAGTGCGTGTGTTTTATGCGCTGCGTTTTTGTGTGTCGTCGATACTTCTTATGTGATGTTGGGGGACCCTCCGACCCCGTTTGCTTTATAATGAGCCAGCATTTTTCGGTTTGGCCGTTGAAAGTACGTGGCTTCTCTGTTAAACCCTGATTAGCTGGCACGTGTGCAAGTTGGGATTTGGCACGTGTGATTGTCTCGATTGTTTCGATGATCCCTCCCATAGGGCTCGACTCCATGCCACAATGTCCTCTTGGGGCATATAAAAATAGGTTTAATTAATCAATATTTTCAATTTGTCAAATATAATTGATTTGATTAATCAAATTTGCAGGTGCAATTTTACACCGTGTGATCAAATTCTCTTGTTAGCAGGAGGTTCGGTGGAATCAATATTCTTGCATTCGCTGAATGAATCTTTCACCCGAGTTGTTCTTTATGCATGAATTATATAATATGTTATAAATGTTGCTGATTATTAAACAGTTTTTTTTTTATTTTTTATCGAGTACTTTTCGAACTAGTGCACATGAAATGGACCGTGATTACTAAAATTTCACCCCCAATCTCCTAATTTACAGTTTGCCTAAGGCCTTGGTATTACCAATCATCCACGTACATTTTCCACTACGTACTCTCAATCATGATGAACCAAAAAAAAAAAAAAAAAAAAAAATTCGGTGGAATTATGAAATTTAGGTCAATTTATCATTCAGTGTTTTCCTCCAATTGTCTATTAATTTTTGGAGATGAAAACGTGTTTTGGTTCTATGATTTGGAGATCCCTAATCTCTTTCTTACTATGTTCATATAAAAGAAGGCCACGTAGAATAAGGCGACCATGATTAAACCTATATTCTAAAGAAAGCACATCATTCTTACATAATCCATGATATGTGGGAGTATTGCAGAAAAGTCCGAAGGTTAAATGTTTTGCCCAATACTTAATGTCATTCATCACCCATCCCTCAAAACAATTATGTGTATCTGGAATTACAATTGACAAAGAGTCTTTATAGAAACAAAGCTCGGTGTAATCATTTACTCGTGGAGGTATTTGTATTTTGTATTTCTTGAAACACCTCATCATCCACGTGAAATGATAGAATCACTGTTTGGTCTCGAGAATGTGAGATTACCAACCAATAACAAACTGTCGTCAAGTACGCGTACTTGCCAAATTCTCCATTTAATTAAAAAATAACGATCCAAATATTTACCTCCAACTACTCATTCTCAATGTGTACTCTTGACCATTTGACACCTTACTATACTTTTTTTTTTGTTCTCATGCCTTTAGTCGTGAACCAAAACCAACTTCAAGTCATTTATTATGGGATTAGATTTAAAACTGTTAGGATTGTAGTTGTAATTGGAGTCAATCTTGTATTTAGCTGGCATAATATTCTTGTAATATTCTCTTTTCTATTCTTGGTATGTAAATAAGTTAGTTTAGGAAGGTTGATTGATTGTAGGAAGTCTAGCTTGATTTATGGAGAACAGTATAGATGTAATCTTTTATATATATGTACAGGATGGAATGGCAGAGAAGCGATTCTCACCACACCAAAATTAGTTTGTTCATGGTATCAATCAAAGGTGAGTGATGAACAAGTGAGAAATCAGATTTCGCCATATTGCCCCCAAGTAAGTGATAATTGTTGAGTCTTAGAAAATATATATTTATAAAGGAGAAAATCGTCATTTTACATTTCAAGTCTTACTAACATCCTTACTTTTATGTATTTACGCTTCTTGTGATTTAATTATGTGTGTCTTATTTTAATTAAGTATTTTATGTATTTTAGGGGCATCATGGTCATTTCACAATGAACGAGAGATCAGACGGCAAAACAGACATTACTTTTGAACTTAGGATAGTCGAAAACCTAAAGAGCAGCATAAAAGGAAAAATGGCATTGTTCACATGTACGATACTGTTCACGACACTGCTCACATAGACGGATCGATGATGTGGCATTGACTGATGAGGTGTCACGATCCTGTTGGACTAAAATTCTTATGTACTGTTTATCGGTGACGTGGCAGAATGTTAGTGGACCAAAAATTATGCATACGGTACATGCATATACACAAGATTATTTTCAACCAAACTGCATCACTGTTCAAACCGTGTCACTATTCAAATCGCGTGGTCAAACCGTGTCATTGTTGATAACTCTAGGAAATGAGAATTATTACATCTATTCTAGACTTGAATAAAGGCCATTTAGAAAGCAAATAATGTATTTTAATTACATTTTGGCGAATTTTTGCATAAATATTCATTTTAGTTGAGTCTTAACAAGTTTTGCGTGAATCATAGTAATTTGTGCTAAAAACAGGTTTTAATTTGTAGGTTTTAAATTCATAAAAGGATGCGAAGACATTAGATGAGAAAGAGGAGGAAAGAAGATGACCATAAAAGAAGGAAAGCACAATCGGAAATGACAGAAGTGCCGTGGCGGATGTTAGAGCAACCAATGCTGCAGCAATCTGGGAGAAACGCGGGAGAAAATATAGGCGCGGGTCTGCAATTAAATTACAAGCTGCATGTTTCCTAATTTAAACATAGGCACGCGCATGGGTGTTGGTTCGAAAAACCTAATTTGCAAGTATATAAAGGAGGCATTCACCACAAAGAATGGCAGAGTGGAATAAGCATTCAAAAACAATTACAAAGGCAAGAAGAAGATCAAGAGTAAGGAGGGTTGTTCGGCATCATTGAAGAGGAGGATCTTTAAACTTTCATCGTGCTCCACTCACATTATCTTTCTTCCTTTGATTTATTGGATGTATTTTGCGATCAGTATATTTATGTTTATTTTTCTCATTCAGAACATGAACTGAATTTACTTGTAGTTGATTGACAAATATCCACCCCTACTTAGCATTTAGCAATCAACGTTATTTTGAGAAAATAATTGTTGTAAAAGTTTAGTTTCGAGACAATAAGTCGTCCATGTGCGTTTATCAATTGAGAATCAGAATTAAAATAAGTTTTTTATTTAACTTTTAGAATTAGAGTTGGAATAGGCTGTATCCTCATCATTGGTATGTCTACTTTGTCAAGGATCAGAATGAATCGTTGCAAGTTAATTACCAAAATGTCTTTAGTTAATTATTATCCTCAGTATTATATCTATTATAACAGTAACAATAACAATGATTAAAAAAAATAGTAATAACAACAACAATAACAATAATAATATCTTAACCGGCTCATAGGCTTTAGATAAAACAATTGTTTAATGTTTTGTAGACAAACAACTAGTTGTACCTAAGAGAAAGAAGTAGATGACATGTCTTCCGATACTTTCACATAACTGACATGTGTAAATAATATGTGCCGGTGCATATGCTAGCTGACATGTGGTTTATTTTTTAAAATGTAACCGACATGTCATATATTTCATATATAAGACAAAGACATGATGTCTGTTTATTTTCTTGACAAACAACACCTCATCTTTAATGTTGAATTCCAAACGATTTTATTAAAAGTAAGAGATTGTTTGTTTTTCAATAGTTGCTTGAATAATAATCCTTACAATTGTAATTGTAAAAAAAAAGAATAAAAAAATATGAGTGATCACAACCTTTAAGTTCTAATTTTGAGTCCCAACTACTATGGGTCACTCATCTAATAGATCATGAATTTCATAATTTATAAATTACATATTTATCATCTAATAGATATGTTACTCAATTTTAAGGTAACTATAATAAGAATTCCAATTACAACTGTGACTATTGATTACAATTAAAGTTGTAATTACGATTATGTATAATTTTTTATTAAAATTATATAAAATATGCTATTTTAATTAGTTAACTGGTAAGTACTAAACCCAAATAACCATTTAATAGATTTTCATATTCAAATTTATTGATTTCTTAAATTAAAAAAAGAAAACTACATAATATCATATGAAACAGAAATCAATGATTGCCTTCTATCTATAATGTTCTTCAATTACAAATGAACAACATTAACTCATTAATCTTGCATTTAGTCATAATCAAATGGGAATTAGATTGATGGGTGGGGCACACTTGAGCTATTTGAATTTCTTCTGCACTATTTCATTTAAAAACATGTATTTATAAGCAATATTTTAAAATTTTAAAATCTTAAAATTAACTCAATTATGTCATTCTCTAATTTAAGGTTGCATTTTCTCCCTCAAAATTGTCAGATCCTACAAACTAAATTTTCACTTTCACTCAATGTTGGACATTGATTCTTAATCTTTTTTAGTAAATCATAATTACATCTTCAGTTTGTTCCAAGGTTTTTAGTAAATCCAATTATATATTACTTTTTCATTTCAAAGATATCGAAGTAAAAAAAATTAAAAAAAAGATATCAAGGCAAAAATAATTTTTTATGGTGAAAACACTTGAAACTTTCAATTTGTGATGGCCTATGTAGAATATGTGGATCTGGATTTGCCCATTTATGAGACACAAGCATTAACATTCGCTTGTAGGGGTGGCAAAATGAAAAATCGAATCGAATCGAATTTTAAACGAATTGGGTCAAAATTTTGTGGATTCGGATTTGATTTGTTTATTAAACGAATTAAAATCTCAGGATTCGAATTAGATTCGTTTATTAAACGATTATTTAGTTTAATTCATTTAATAGATTAATAAAAGAATTGAATCAAATTCAAATTCATTTATTATTAATTTATCCTAATAATAAATGAATCCATAACTAATCGAATTGAATATGAATTTGTTTACAAAAGTTAAATAAATAATCCAAACCATAAAAGTTTTCATCTTATTTATATATTGTGTTATTATTATTTATAATTACTAGATTAACCTTCAAATTTTAAATTTTTTTTATAAATATTTAAGAATAAATAAGTAATTTAATTAAACGAATAAATTGTATTCGGTTAGTTTATAACCCATTTATTAAATGAATACTAAACGAATAAACGAATCAATGTCTTCAAACCTGAATTCAATTCGTTTAATTAACGAATCGAACTGAATTCACCAATTTATAAACGAATCAAAATTTTCAAACCCAAACGCGTTTAATTCGCTTCAAATTGAATCGAATAAACAAATCTTGGTCCAAATTGCCGCCCCTAGTCGCTTGCAAGAGAACATTGAAAGAAAATATGTTGAGTGGTGAGAATATGATGAATTGGAAACCGAAAATAAAGGTTGATTAGATAATTTCATTTAAAAAATATTTTGGCAAAAAAAAAAAACTAAGAAAAGGATGTTAAAAGGAAATTGGTGGGTTATTTGAAATAGTCCCATCAAAATATGATATACATAATTTCTTAAGAAAGTTAATTTTAGGAAAAAAAATTATTAACATGATCTAAGTTGCCAAATTATTTGTGATATTTTTTTGAGATAAAAATTTATGATGTGTAATACTACTCTTTTTTTTGCTGCGTTTACTTTTTAGATTGGAGTGAGAATCCTGAGGAGTGGGAATCCTTGGATTAGGAGTGTGGAGTGGGAGTGGGAGTAGGGTGTTTACTTAGGCTAAATAAAAGTATGGATTGTCAATCAGAATCCTAATTATTTGTTTACTTTGTCTTGGATTGGGAGTAAATTGTTTTAAATTACAATTTTATCCTTATGTACAAAATTATAATTTGTAATTAAAAAATTAATAAAAAATATATTTGGAAAATAAAATAAATATTTTATTATATTTATAAATTAATAATAATTACTAATATTCTTAAATATGTAAATCATAATGTTTTATTAATTTTAATTTAAATTATGTGAATAAAAATTATTAATAATAGCAACACAAATGAAATATTATTATTGATAATATAGTACAAAATTAATATTTTTTTAGAATAAAAGATTTGTTATTATTAATTAAATAAATAATTAATATTTATTAAAATTAATGTTTAATATTATTAATTTAAATATAATATTTATTTATTTTTATTTTATTAAATTTAATAAAATAAATATGATATAATTATTATTTTTAATAAATATGATATTATTTATTTTATTAAATATGATATTATTTATTTTATTAAATATGATATTATTTTATTTTATTAAATATGATATTATTTATTTTATTAAATATTATTTATTTATTTATTTTTATAAGGATAAAATGGGAAGAGGGGGGAGTGGATTCCCACTCCCACCTCCCACCATGGGAGTGGGAATCCCACTCCCCACTCTAAAATTGGGTGGGACCCACGGATTCTCACTCCCACTCCCCTTTTTTAATGTAAGTAAACACTGGAGTGGGAGGAACCCACACTCCACACTCCCACTCCAGAAAGTAAACAATACCTTAATTGAAAAATGATTGATGACATATCCATAGCTATTTGTTTACTTCATTTTTATGATAATGTAATTGTAGAAGAATTACTCATCTTCGTATTTTACATATGCTTAAAATTAAATAAAATTCTCTATAAATTATTATATCTCTTATTTATTTTATTTCTTTCTCTTGTTATATTGCTAGGCTCCAAGTTGAAAACTAATTTAACAAAATTTTTATTTCTTAATAATTTTTTTTTTAACTTCTTTTCAATAATTATGGAATTAAATTTCTAACCGTTTTGTTAGCGGTTTGGAGAAACCCGAAATGGAAAAATCCCTTGAACCGTCCGGTCCAATTCCATCACACCGAACCGACGTCGTTCCATCAACACGCCCACAAACCGAATTGCACTTCAAAGGTTCAACAGCTTTGTTCCCCCAATCTCACTCTTTCTTCGAAACGGCTACTTTGTTTCAATTCAATAAAACAATCAACAAATCAAGCCAATAATTTATGCAAATAAAGAACAAATGGAGACTCATTTCACTCACAGTTACTTCGAAAGACGACCAATTGTCAAATCCAAGACTCCGGCTGTTAAATGGTTCAGAGAATGGTAATTTTGGCCAAATTAGCCAATTCCCTTTTCTTAATTCTTTCAAGTTTCCTATTTTTTAATTCAAGTTTCAATTTTTATTTTTTCAATGCGAAGCAATTTTCTTATTTTCTTATTTATTTATTATTATTATTTTCCTTGAAGGGTGCCCCAAGATATTGCGGCTACTGGTGGGAAGTGCCAGATTTTGAGGTGGGTAAATGCTAAGTGATTTTTATACATTCTTATGCTAACAAAAAACATTTTGGTTGAATTTAAATTTAAATTTTAAATTTTTTTGGTTTTTTTATATGTTGTTATTTGTTAATAACTGTTGTTTGATTCAACTTGTATGAAAGTTAAATAAGTTAGTGTGTGGTGAAGAAATAAATGAAAACTAAGTTGAAGAAACAAATGGAAACTAAGTTGAACAGCATTTAGAGTACCTAATTTAAATGCTTCTTCTTCTTTGCTTTGAATGGGAAATTCTGAGAATTTTGTATGTTTGCAAATTTTGTTGCAATTAGAACTTATTGGGCTATGGTCACAAAGTCTCCATAGGCTATTCTAGTCCAAAGAGGTGGAATTGGGATTTCTTTTGTTATTTTCATTTTTTTGGGTGCTTAAGGAATTCGATATCTTTGAGGATCAGTTTGTTGTGAATTGGATGAGATTAATATTCAAGATTATGAATGGAGAAGATGATACAATTTGTCCTTTTAAACATGCCATTAGAACATTAGTTTTTTTTTAAAAAATAAATAAAGTGTATTTTTTCATTTTATTTGGAAGTTTAAATGATTGTAGGGTTTTCCATATTTTTGCTTTGCTGCTTTTGTGTGAATACCATGTAACTCTATGAGCAACATTGTTTTAAGGTAGCATGCTGTATTTGATGAGTATATCTTGCTAGCTAGTGGTTATCAGTTCTTTCTGTTATCTGTTGTTAAGCTTTCACACTATTTTGTCGGTTGTAGATTCTCATTTGCATTTTTGTTTCTTTCTGTGAGTAGTGCACTACATCTGATGTGCTAATGGTCTTTCAACTTGCTTTTGATTCAATAATGGAAGCTTTGGCATTTAAATTTCCATAGTTTCCATTAGATTCAGGGGAGCCATGTCAGAGTTTTGTAAGAGGAGAAATCTTTAGATGGCTTTGTGTCAAAATTTACTTTTAAGGAATTCTCATGTTCATTTATTCCCAACATTTTATGTCCTCCGTCCGTTTGTGTTCAGAGAAAACGTTGAAGGCCTTAAAGGAGAAGGCAAAAGAGCCAGAGGCACCAGAGCCGGAGCCAGAACCTACCACTGAAGTTCTATTTCTATGCAGCTATGAAGGCTGTGGGAAGACATTTATCGATGCTGCCTCTTTGAGAAAGCATGCTCACATTCATGGAGAGAGACAATATCAGTGTCACTATGAAGGATGTGGAAAGGTAAGACATGACGCATTTAATGTAGTTTTTAATATTTCATTCATGATTTCTTTAGACTGCTTAAAATCATGAGATTCATCATACTTCTTGAGGTTTAAAATATGATAATAGTTTAAAAAAGAAAAGGAAACTATTATATGTATGCGTAGAGACAAGCTGTTGTGTCTGATCTTGGACATACTATCCAACATGGCCTCTCTAAAAATTGTGGGATGTTGGATTAAACAAAGTGAGGAATTTGGGTTTGTGGCCGAGGCCGGGAGTGTTTCTGAGTTGTAAAAATTTGGGGAACTTCATGTGTATGAAAGCAATTTGCATCGATGATTTGAGTGGGGAAGCAAAGGTACTATTGAGAATCAGGTGCTATCACCAAACATTTTTTCTTTTGGTGGGTCTTTTTGTGCGGCTAGTTCAAACCCTCTGGTTAAATAAGATCTGTCAGTCTGGTTTGGGACTGAAGGTGGTCCAGCCTTGTTCATGTACAGTCTTTTGTAAACAATCCTCAAATTGTTTTCTTGGTATATTTATGTTATGTTAAAGGCTAAGCCTCATCACTTTTTTTATTTCTCTTTTTCTTGAATTTTTTTTTTAATTGATGTCGTTCTTTCAGGCATATAAAAAATGGTTTTTGAAGTAATTTTGTACTTTTTGATGCAGAAATTTTTGGATAGTTCGAAGTTAAAAGACACTTTCTTATTCATACTGGAGAAAGAGATTACGTATGTCCTCATGAAGGCTGTGGTAAGGTGAAGAATCTATCCATCCTAAAGCATTTTGTCAAAACTTTGCCGAGGCTACCTTATCTTTTTCTTTTTTCTTATTGCTGACATTATCATAAGATATGAGAAATATTATACATTTGTTTTCTGCCTGAAACATTTCTATTTGATGATTGATTCCATTGTCTTATGGTCCCTTGCCCACAATTTTAAAATTTTAGGTCATTTGGTAAATAATATTAATACCTTGGATGTTTAATAATATTTTGAAAAGAGAAGTACAGTTTGTTGTACCCTGTGATTGCTGAGGACATCATGGGTTTTAGTAAGCAAGATTCTGTGAGACGCTTTGATTGCCATACAATATTAAGTGTCATGTATCCAATCCAGGGGGACCCAATGATGTTGAAGTCTCAGGCTGGCACGTGGAGGATCATGGAGTTCAGTCTTGAGAATTGCCACTATGCAAAAGCCACTTAGGGGTATTAGTGTATTTGGAATCCCCCTATAACCTTGTTTTATTTGGACCGACTCTCTGTGAAGACCTCTCCCATTATTATTGAGAATGAATGTTCGGTACTTAATATCAGGGTTGGTTGTATTGTAACTTGGATGGATCAAATATGAGAGACTCATGTTTTTTCATCATCTTGTAAAGGGCATAGTGCTAATCTTACCTTGAGGTTGCCGTTTTGGCTTAAGATGTTACTTTATTGTACATTTCTGTATGTACACGCACTTGTACTTGTACCCAGCATTTGTGGTGTTCCTAATTACAAATATGAAATATGCAGGCGTTCTCTTTGGACTTCAACCTGAGATCACACATGAAAACACATTCACAAGAAAATTATCACATCTGCCCATACCCAGATTGTGGAAAGAGATATGCTCATGAGTACAAGTTAAAGAATCATATTGCATCTCACCACGAAAAGGTTGGTGCTATTTCCTTGCTGTTACTATTTTGCAGTACCAACGCCTTTTTAGTATTTTTCTTTGCTATTTTAGATATTTTTCCTGCTTTTTTTGTTGCATTTTAAGTTAATTCCTTTCATAGAACATATCTTATATAGTTTATGACGTGTAAAGCAACATGACTTCGGTTTCATCTCAGATTATATTAGTCATCTGTCAAAAGGAATTTTACTTATTTCTTTTCTAAAGATATCCTTCAAGTCTGTTAACAATGGCAACATATGAATGTTTGTGTTCTAGTGGAATTGTATTCATTTCACCTTTAGTATGGTCATAGTACAAATGGTTATTATTATCACTGAAAGATGTAGTACAGAAACCATCTGCTATTTTTCTTAAAACTCTTAAGATCATCCCATGTGTCGCTGGTTGACTTCACTGTAGATCTAGAATGGTTATCATAATTATGTTCTTTTTATTTTTTTAATTTTATTTGATATACATAGGACATCAAAATACCATTCTGCCAACATGAATTTCAGAAATTGATTGCCATGAAGCAAAGATCGTCTGTATATATTTTTTCTCTCAAAACTCGTATATCATATCTGATTCTTAGTTTCGAGATTTGATTTCTCAGAATGCTGCAGTGGAGGTGCCCAGATACGCTACTCCTCCCGAGAGGATAACAAAAACTCCCAAGCCACCTGCTGGGGTTTATGGTTCTGCATCATCTGAACGTCCTTATGCATGTCCTTATGAAGGGTGTGAAAAGGCATATATCCATGAATACAAGCTTAAACTCCATCTGAAGCGGGAGCATCCTGGCCATATGTCTGATGAAAATGCCGAGAATGCCACAACTAATGCTAATAATGAGATGGATGAAGGCAGTGACCAAGATGCCTATGCTGGAAAACGTGTTAATGGTAAAAGTCAAAAACAAAGCCGGGCGAAGCCAAACTTGAAGATGCCTCCTGCAAAAGTAACGCAACGCAAAAGCTCAACTCCATCTCCTGCCACCTTGAATGTAGTGAGAAAGCAACAATGGACTCCTAAAGAAGAAGTTTACGAGGAAGAAGATAGTGAAGAAACTGAGGAAGATCGTGACAATGTTGAGGATGGATTTAGGTACGGGGAAAATAATGAAGATGATGATGAGGAGACTGAGTACGAAGACTGAAGCATATAAAAATGTTTCCTTCACCCTTCTGATAAGGGCACCTTGTATGTATCTAACCCTTACAAACAGGTTCTCTGTCATCTTTTATCTGCTTGCTTTCAGCATCTTTTTTTCTCTCATTGCAGCATATAAATAAAGTTAAAAATTTTTAATTTTAAAATATTGGTGATTCGCTAAAGAATTTCATATGACGAATTTGTGAATTTTTCATCTTGGGATAAACACAAAGCTGATGCAATCAACTCATCATGCCAAAATTTATGCACCTGAGCCGCATAAGAGACTTGACTGGTAAGCTTGACAAAATTTCAATCGTTATATCATCAGAACATAAATGATTTGAAAGAGAGGGGAGACCACAACATGAATAAGTTAATTAGTTAGTGTCATAAAGAGGGAATTGGATTCATTAATTGTTGACTTTTGTGCTGGCTCTAACAAAGCTTTGATCATAAATTGGCAATCCATTTGGAAATAACATCAATCACCCACTTGTAATTTCCCAGGCATGTAGAGCGTAAACCATTTTACCAGGCAATGCATGTAGAACTTAAATCTAAGATATGCCATGAAAATTGGAAAAATTAGGATAATTTATCTTCTCTCTTTTTAATATTCCTTTATTTGAAAAAAAAAATTGGATAGGGATAGAAATTTCACCCACTACACACTAATCCTTGATCCCAAATCTACTTGTATTAATGTCTATAATTGATTTCTTCTGTGTAATACTAATCGATAGGGCCTCATTGGTAAGTGCTACAAGATCTCGTGCATTGGAACCCATGGTTATGGACCCGAATCCATTAGTATGGAACATTTTCTTTTCCAAGTGAAATCCCCTAGTATATGAAAGAGTGAAAAAGTGCTTTCGTTGTTATGGAATAAGAAGTCTTCGTAGCTTAATGCATGTATTTAATGTATTCGGGACTATTAGAACTTATTACTCAAACTTAAGTTATTGTAATTGCAATAAATATTCATGGCTGGTTGAGCTACACCCAAGAGGCTCTTTATCCTCTCATTATATTGTCATTAGACTCTCTTTGTAAATAAAAACATCATCCGGATCGGTAATTTAGAGATCCCTAATTTCTTATGTATGAATTCAACATATATAGATTTTTAAATAAATGCGCCATTCTTCCACAATCCATAATGTCTAGGAATACTGAAGAAAGGTCCAATACTAAATAGCGATCCATTTGACGATCACATATTTCTTCAACTATTTCTTCTGGATGTGTACACTTGATCATTCGACAGCTTACCGTACTTTCTCATCCCACGAGTCATCATTCGACAGCTTACCGTACTTTCTCATCCCACGAGTCTTGTACCAATAATCAACTTAAAAGAACCACTCGGCTCAGCCTGAGTGGCCAGGGCTGCTGCCCTCCAACTTGGAGGACAGTAGTTCGAACCCCAACAAAAGCATTGTGGGGGTATTTCTTTCCTCAATTAATTGAGTGAAGGCAGTCTTCTCCCTTACCCATGAGTGAGGAGTAGACATCCCTTGAATATTTGTGAGGGTTAAAATCTGGGCAGAGCTCCATTAACATTGATGTAAGTTGGTCTTAGTAATAGTCTGATTTGTAAATATCAATTATAGTCTCATGTAATGAGTTGTAATCTGAGCAATAGTCTCATGTAATAAAAAAAAATAATCAACTTAAAAGTCATTGTATAATATGCAAAATAAACCATCATATTAGTCCACGAAATTGTCAAAACGTCTTATAATTTGGCTTTCAATATCTTCATATGATAAATTAACTTGTAAGCGTTTCATCCTGGAATAAATATGAAGCTGATGCAATAATTTCCTTACCAAATTCCACAGAATCAACGAATGCATTAATAAAAAGACGAGTTTCAGCATTGTTGTTCTGGAGATGTGAGATTCGAATCCCCGCAAATGAGTAGCCTGGGAATTGGATTGCCGTTACCTAAATTAACCCAAAAAAAAAGCTTAATTTATTCTTATTTGAATTCTTTTTCTATCAATTTAAATCACATAAGTAGATATTTTGACCGAGTGTTTTTCAATTAATATGATTTGGTTGGCTATTCGAGTTCGATTATAGGAGAGGTAAGGAGCTAAAATTTTAATTTGAACTCAGCTACCCCTCTATCTTTTTAAAAGTACAAAAATAAATTTAACAATCGTTTAAATTTACATAATTTAATTATCTTTTGTTTCTTTGCCGTATCAGCTGCTTAAGCAAGCATAAGTGCAGGTGGTCAACAGTGAACAGTAACACGGTTTGCACACGGCGAATAGTAACACGGTTTGAACAGTAACGGTTTGAATAGTAATAGTTTGAACAATAATGTAGTTTAAACAGTAACACAATTTAAACAGTGTTATACGTTTGGTTATAAATAGAGAGGAGAGGTTAGAGCTTGAATCATCCCAATTTTGAGAGAAATTGCAAGTGAAGCAATTTGAGAGTTTTGAGAAAGCTTTTACTTGAGTGTCAGGAGGATTCAATTAGGTGTATTGAGATTGTGGGTATTGAGAGTTTTTTTCCACTTTCGTAAAATTCCATTATTAGTCAAATTATCTTCCGGTCTTTGTCCGTGGATATAGGGATTACGCCGAACCACATAAATTATTGTGTCATTTTCTTTGCATTTGTTTACATAACATTTATATTTCTCTAGAAATTAGAGTCTCCGTAATATTGGTAATTGCTCAACCCTGCACTTCTGCAACAAGTCAAACATTCATAGAAATAAAATATTAAATTAAAATGAGGGAAAAAAAAATTACAGTGATTTATTCTTGTTATTTCATCATCCATCCAACCGTGGACAACTCAAGGACTCGGCAACAAAGCTGTTGTATTACCTACGGTCTACCCAAGAAGAAAGCCCTCGTTTAGCGAATGAGACTATTTAATCCACCAAATTAAGTAGTCTTCAAACTTAATTTCTCAAGAGGGGGAAAAAAAACCTATTAGTCAAGCGGGGATCAAGGATCCTCATCCCACCCTGAATTAATTATGATGGGATACGTACGAGGACGCCGATTCTGGACACCTCGCATGTCTTTCACCTCTTCCTCGTATTCTCCATAATTTACTTGATTGAAAGTTTTAAATTTCCATTTCGATTGGCTTTTCAGTCTCGTTAGGACATATTGTTCGATCCAGCAATGCTACGGAACCTACTCAATATTTTGATCGCACCGATACGTGGTTGATCGTGATCCGGCCTGTTCCCTCGCATTGCAACAAAATTAAACTTGTAGCGTCAGAATCAACGCATAGAATGACCTCCATTAGCAGATAATCATTCAAGCATTTAAGAATTGGCCTAGTGCCGTCTCTGGCATTTAAGAATCAACGCATACTTGAATCGATGAACATGACACAATAGTGATAAAACAACTGTAAAATAATAATATGGTGTAATAATGTTAAGTAAGAAATTAGGAATTTTTTTTTCTTGAACAACACTATAACGGAACAGGATCTTCTTTTGATTTGAGCATTACTGAGCTTTTAATAATCTTTTGTCATATGTCTTTTAGTAGTAATATATGGGTAACATTTAACTTCTTTTACTTTTTTATTTATTAACAAACAATCAATAATTGATTTATTTGCTCAGGACATGATCAGATCAGGAGAGAATCCTGATCCCACTATAACACCCTACATTTTCACAATCATTTTGTCGCTGTTTTGTCACTGTTAGGACAATTCTTCATTTTTCCTGGCGTTTATTGCTCAGTATTTTCTTTACTGTGTGATTGTTTCCATCTGAATTATTCCTTTATTTCGTAATGCAGCCTATAAGTTCAAAGCTTTAACCAGGGTGATATATGCTTGGAAATATTCCTCGCGTGGTAGGTTATGTTGGCCTCTACCATGTTTTCTGCCACCTTATGCCTCAAAAAATATGTATTTGACCTTCAACAGAGATTTTGCCAGACCACATCCATTTCGTTAACCAAAGATATATTACTGCTTGGCTAGAAAAACAAATTAAATAGAGAAAACACAATTATATAATTAGAACTTAATTAGAAGGAAGAAATAATTAACTAATTAATTGTAATATATATGAAAGAAGATAAACTAGTAAGTGCTCGTGTCTATGATAAGGTGAGTACCTAAACACATGATAGAATAATTTTATAACTCTTTGTAAATTATGGACTAATAGGATTAAGTGAACAGCATCGCCTACTGAATTATTACACACTACAAAAAATATGTTTTAACTTTGGATCCTAAATTTGGTTAAAGTTCGAAAAAAAAAAATTAAACTGTTTGGTTTAATAATGTAAAGATTATTAATGCTATTAATCTTTAAGATCCGAACGACCCAACACATTGCTACAGAGCCCAAATAATATCTCCAGGGCAACTGGATAGTGAACTCGGCCGAGCAATGCACGAAACAAAATTTCTAGCTTTAGCATCAACACATAGTGTCACCTCCATTAGGAGAGACGTGTTCAGGCATTTATAAAGTGGCGTAGTGCCGTATCTGGTGTTTATCGCTCGAGTATATTTCCGTGGATTGAGTTTGTCTCCATCTGGATTTATGCCTGCACCTCGAAATGCGGCCTCCAAGTTCGCAGCTTTAACCAGTGTGATAGCAGTTCGAAAATATTCCTCGGGCGGCAGGGTAGGTTGGCCTCTGCCATGATGCTTCCACTCCCTCTCCCAAAATTGTTCATTTTCATTTTCATCTCGGGTAAGACTTGGCCAGAACTTGTTCATCTCGGCAGCAAAAGATTTATTGCTTTCTAGCTACAAAGAAAGAGTAAAAATTAATTAATAAATGACCGTAGAATAATGTATTGGAAAAACTATATATATAGCCCATGGGAGTGAAGCAGGTACCATGTCTTGTAAATTAATAGTTTGATTATTGGTATTTGTCGAGGACCTGCCGGAAGAATTTACTGGCCAGAGGCCGTGTAGGACGAATTTTGATGGCTTTATTCTGCAGGGCTCTGGCCTATGAACCTGGCAGTACACAGGTGGCCACGTCTGGACTAGAAAATATTGATGAAAATCTTGTGCACCACCGGAGGCGAATGCGATGCAGGAAACAGAGAAAACAAAGAAGATGAACGAGAAACTACTCTTCATTTTGATTAACATTAATTTGACAATACTAAAATGCATAAGAGTATAACTGACACATAAATAGATAATATTAAGCAGTGGTATGATAAAAGGAAGATGGGTGCATGTACAAACTAATTAATGTCATCATAAATAATTTTAATAAGGACCATCCCCCCCTGCTTAATTTGTTTTCTTTTTGTTTTGGGATAAATTGGTAATTTTCACTTCATTCCTTGACAGCTGTTGACCTATTTTTTTTTTCCCTCCCTAAACAAACTAATTCCATTGTAAAAACTGAATCCTAAAAATCATCTGAAACACACAACTCCAATTATCATTCGGACCATAGAATTTTCTCTTATTTTGAGCATCTCTTCCCATAATTAACTTGTGGTTCCCCTCTATCGCATTCTTCTATTATAAAGCATTTTAGATGTTACATTATAGAATCAAAATTACTGATTATATTTACAATCAGGAAGAGATAATAATGTTGACAACCAATATCAATTCTTTTCCCGAAGATATAACGATTGAAATTCTGTCAAGATTGCCAGCTAAATTTGTTTTGCGATTCAGGTGCGTTTGCAAGTCCTGGCTTGAGTTAACTAAGAAACCTTCTTTCATTTCCAAGCATTTCCAAAACAATAGTACAAGAACTCGTCTTTTCGTTGATGCATCTGTTAGTTCTACGGTATTTGGTAGGGGAATCGTTACATCAGCTTTGTACTTATTCCATGATGAAAAACTTGCAAATTTATCATATGAAGACATTAAACCCCAAATTCATGATGTATTTGTGGGCTATCATGATGGTTTATTTTGCATAATGCAGAGTTCAACGAATCGTCTAACTATATGGAATCCAGCAACAAGAGAATTTAGAAACCTTCCAAATTATAAATATTGTAATTCTTCCAACAGTGTAATGTTATATAGTACTTTCATCGGACTTGAATCTGATCCCATAAATAATGACTTTAAATTGCTTTTCGTACACAACTTATGGAATGAGAAAAGGAAAAGGTATGGTAAGGTGCCAAATGTTCAAGTGTACACATTCAGAACAAATAGTTGGAGAGAATTATATGATCATCAATTGGATCGTTATTTTGTATTAGGCGAAGGTCAATTTGGTAGGTTCACGTACTTGAAGAAAGTTTGTTATTGGTTGGTAATCTCGGATACTCGAGACCTAAAAGTGATTCTTTCATTTCACATGGATAATGAGGTGTTTGAAGAAATAAAAATACCTCCACAAGTAAATTATGACACGTCTATAAGTTTATATAAAGACTCTCTCTCAATTGTAATCCCAGATGCAGAGAATTGTTTTGAGATATGGGTGATGAATGACAGTAAGTGTTGGGCAAAAAATTTTACCCTTGGACCCTTCTTCAATCTTAATCTTCCAACAAATCATGGATTCTGGAAGAATGATGCCTTTTTTTTAGAATCAGACATTAGGACTGATAACGGTCGCCATTTTTTACGTTGCCTTTTATTATATGACCATAGTGCGAAAGAAATTAAGGATCTCCAACTCACAGAACCAAGAGATGTTTTCATCTATAAAGAGAGTCTGATGACTATACAATGAGAGGAAAAATATTTTATGATAAATTGACCTATATGTCATAATTTCAGAGTTTTTTTTTTTTTTAATTTTTTTGGTTCATCATGATCAAGAGCATAATAGAAAGTATACGTGGATGATTGGTGGTTGGTTCGCTTTACAATACCTAGGCCTTTGGCAAACTATAAATTAGGATCTTACTTATTAATTATTAGAGTAAATTTTTGGGGTAATATATACGTATTATGTAAAAATTTGTTGTTTAATGTTGTCTTTCGTTTTTCTTCGAATGAGAAATAACATGAGTGGTGCTATATATTCTAATTTTTTATCCCAAAAAACTATCTCAAATGACGTGACATTCATCAATTGTTTGGCCAGAATAATACAATTAATTCACTTGAATTTTGCAAAGAATTACCAACCCAACAATGAATAACATATTATTTGAGATGGAATTTAGGATGAAAATTTTGAGATGTTTATCATTATTCTTAGTACTAGTCTTTTCATATAAATTTTTTTTTCTTAAAACAAATAAAAAATACAATATGTTGTACAAAGGAAAATCACCGGCAACAAGGTCCAAATATTCTTAAAATCGCGATAATGCAATCAAGGCTACAGTCTGATCCTTATAATGAGAATGCGTGGAGTCCTGTTTACCCTCAAAATGAATCACCTAAAGCCTCACGTCAGGTCTACATCTACAATATCTTGGTTGTCACTCACGCTTCATCAAATGGATCTTTTCATTCAGAGACCTAACTTTCACAATTTCTTATTGTTAATAACATGTATCAAGGCGTATAGTTTAGTCTCTTTCCTTTTTAGTCAAAATTATTTTGCATATATATTTTTGATAATATTTGTAATGAAGACAAATCACCCACGATAATATTGTTTGTCAATATTATGTCTTTCTGATTGTAAATATCAGTTGATGATAATTATGTAATATAATATTTAAAATGTTAATAAAAGAGGAATGCAATAGAGGAGAGCCACAAATTAATTATAGGACGAGATGCTCAAAATAAGAGAATTTTACGTGGAGAATGATTATTTGAGTTGTTTGTTTAAGATGATGTTTAGGATTCAATTTTTATGATGGATTGGTTTATTTAAAAGGTTAAAAAAAAAAGGTTATATGTTGTCAAGTGCTTGGTTCTTTAAGTACAGTAAACAAAATAACTTACATTTATTCACGTTTTCACGAAATCTCTAACTAAAAGACGGGCGCCATATCTACTTTGGTCTGGCTTTATTGCTCCACCGGCCACCGGTGGTGGTGCATCGCCACAGTCGGTGTCTTCCCACCTCTCTGGCCAGCCGCCTTCTCACCAACAGCCCCCAACACAGCCACCCTCACCTCCAACCACTCGCTCTAGATCGCGCAATACTACCCAAAACTCAAAGCGCACCGCTGCCGTTTTTCCTGCAGTCGGAGATGCTGCCAAACAACCTCCATTGCCACCTTTGACCAACCCCCAAGCAATCTTGCTCTCACTGCCATCGTAACAGCCCCCAACATAGCCACAAAACCGTAGCCATCCCTCGCATGTTCAGACTCCAAAAAACACCACTTACACACCGTTGCCTCCACCGTTGCCTCACTCCGACCTAGCCCAGCCACTTCTATTGTCCCAGCTGTTGTAAATCAGCAATTTTCCACTGTGGATTCCAATTATGTTGTCATTGGACCACTTTATGGACACTAGAACCTTCAAGTCATGACTACCATAAACCCAAGCTGCTATATATCTCACCAAGCACTCGCTGCCTCTCTCTTGGCCGCCGCAAGTGGCACCATAAGCCTATCGGCCACCACACAATAGTCACCTTTGCCCTCCCACTCTCACCTACGACCTCTCTCGTCATCAAACTTTCACAACACAGTGGTTGCTATTCAAAATTGTGATCAGCTGCCACATCCAACAAACCTTAGATATAACTCACAAAACCCTAGCCAACACCCAGTTTCCCAAAACTAGACACAAAACCCAACCTTCCAAGGAATCCAAAATCCAACCCTAACCCATGACCCTTTTCCACCCCTCACTCTTTGGCTGTACTTCCAACCCACCCACTAAAGCCTCTTATGAATCTGTTACTAATCCTGCAGCTATCCTCAACCCCAATCCAATGCTGTTGTTGGATGATTTTTATTGTTATTGGTGTCAACGTGCAAATGGACACAACAAGTAATATACTGATGAATATTCAGATTGTCTCCACAAAGATTGATGTTATCAGATTTGCTACAGTAATCTTAACAGTGTAAATTCAAACTAAATTAAAATAAGATAATTAATGAAACTATTGAACTAAAAAAAATAAAATTGCAGTAAATAAAATGCAAGAAGGAAAATTTTCAAGCCAAACTCGAGGATGTAATCAGTGGGAAATGAATAGTTGAGTGATTAAACTCACTTAATGATATTGATTGTTTTTCTAATTAAGATCTGGTTACTACAACATCTATTGCAGTACTGGGTAGAATCCTTTATGCATCTTCGATTGTCGCTTGTTGGATATCTTATATTTAAATGCAAATTAACAGTGACAAGTTGTTATGCTAACATTAGATATAACATTATGCGTTTTAGATTCTACTTGCCCTACAAAGTGAATTCCTATGTTTAGTTCTTCATTAATTTTAGATTAAGCATGACCCTATTCAAATTAAAATTAACTCAACTTGGGAAATCCAATCTAAAACCAAGTATTATCTTAATTTGCTCTACTAAATCAGACCTTTTTTAATCTCCTTCTAAGATAGTATCCATTAAATGTGTGGTCAATCGAAATACAGAATTGCAATAAGTAAAATTAAGATAAAATGCTATAACAAATACAGAGTAACACAAATATATAAGTTAATTAACTATTAAGTTTGTTTGTCACTCAACCAAAATAAAATTTAGTTCATGATTTGTGATAAAACAATAATAAAAATAGTTTTAGCCATTAAATACATTCCTATAAATAAATGAAAACAAGAAAATAAGAAGATAAATTATGTTCTGCTTAGTCTTAGTGATTTATCCTCTGTTCTCCTTGAATCTTTTGTTTTAGCCTTGAAATCTCTCTTATCCTCGCGTGTTTAAACTCCAAACAACCCCACCGTTGCTTCATCTTTTTTGGCCACTGCTAACACCACCCATATACCGTTGCCACCACATTTGCCTCACCCCGTCCCAGCCGCCACTAAACAGTAATTTTCCACTGTTAGATTCCCCTTATGTCGTCATTGGACCACTTCATAGACACCAGAATCTTCAAGCCATGACTAACGTAAACCTTACCTGCTATATATCTTACCAACCACTCGCTGCCTCTCTCTTGGCTGCTGCTAGTGGCACCATAAGCCTGCCGGCCCCCACACAGTAGTCACAATTGCTCTTCCACACTCACCCACGACTTCCCTCCTCATCAAACTTTAACACAACAATAGTTGTTATTCAAAACTGTGATCAGCCGCCGTATCCAGCAAACCCTAGCTATAAATGACAAAACCCTAGCCAACACCCAGTTTCCCAAACCTAAAATTAAACACAAAACCCAACCTTCCAGGGAATCCAAAATCCAGCCCTAACCCATTACCCATTTCCACCCCTCACTTTGGCCTTATTTCCAACCCACTCATAATAGACATGTATTGATTAAGCTTCAGCTTGAAGATGATTACTCTCATATTTGGGTTAGGCTGACCTAATATGTTAGTCGCAGGTCCATACTCACTTTTAAGTGGTCTACATCTTTTAAGTGCTCTGAGAAATATCTTGTTGTTCCTATTTGGGAGTCTTTACCTTCTTTACCTATGTGTTTCACTCATTGCAAAAATGCTTTAGAAGCCCAGCAGTGTATTGGTTAGGTGTTGGATACAATTGCTCGTGATAAAGGTAAAATGCTTATTCGTGATGTTGTTGTGTAGCTTATAATGGATTGTGCTACATATGTGGTTGCTATGGACAATCTACCACAGGGGCCTACTCTAGCCCAGGGTCAGTCTTTGGGCCTAGTTTCACATCTCATTTCCGATAAAGGTACTTGTTTGGATGCTCAACCACTTATTCTATTGCACATGGTATTGTCAATGTTGTGTCTGATTCGATTTCTACTCTACAAACTCAAGATGATAATGGTTTGCGGGATAATACTTTTCAGAGAGATGTTGTTGGTTGTGCTGAGGTCACTAATCCTCCTGTTTTAAATAATCCTAGTGTTCAGAGGGCTTCCATCAGTTTTACTTTTTTGTCAAACTGCAGTGGTTGATATCCGCTCCATGGTTGTGGGTTTTACTTCCCATTCTACATATATCGCTTTTCAGTCAGTGAGGAGTTTGGTTCTAATGAGAATTTTGTGGCTGATGAGTATTTTGCGCCTAAGCCTAAAAGTACTAGGGGCATGATCTTAACGCTAACTTTAGTGTTGCTAGCCCAAGTGCGTCTGGTTCTAGGAAATGTCTCAAATTAAACACTAGTTGCAAGTATCGTAAGCGGCTCTCTTAGCATTCGTATTAATTAGTTATTTGTAATATCTTATTTGTTCTTTTATCACTTTGTTATTTTTCCATTTGTTGGTCGTACTTCTCTTGCCTGGAGGTTTTGGTCTATGTCCCCCTCCATATGTAATCTTTTTTAATTTATTAATCTACAAGTTAGGGGGTCCCGCCTAACCCCCCACCCTTGGGTGGTTTTTAATTTTTTAAAAAAGGTGCTTGGTTCTTTAAATGCTTGGGTGGTATAAGTTAGTTCAATGGTTAAAGAGAATGGGTGTGTTTCATGGTAGAGTAAGGAAGTTTTGTAAGCGGTTTAGTAAATATTATTTTTTGAACATGTATTCATATTATGTGTGTTTAAAGGATGAACAAATTTGGAAGTAGAACTGAAAGTAGGGAGTAAATCATACCTTAAAGGAGGCTTATTAGAGATCAAAGTAGAAGATTTATTATCTGTAATGGTTGCTATATTAAAGGAGTTAACACTTGAAGTTGCAGTAGCACATGTTGTGTTAAATAAAGAAGAAGTGTTTGACTTAAACACATATCGTGGAGAAATAGATGGGCTTACAATTCTAGATAGTTGACGAGTTAGATTATAAATGTTATCAGAAGAAAAAAATGCAAAATAAAGTAAAGCATGCAACATGAAGCATGCAACATGAAACATGCACAATAAAATGGAGCATGAACCAGGAAGCATGCATAGTAAAGTGGAGCATGGAGCAATTAGTATGCATAGCAAAGTAGAGCATAGAGCAGGAAGCATGCAAAGTAAATTGGAGCATGGAACAAAAAGCATGCCAAGTAAAGTAGAGCATGGAACAGGAAGCAAGCAATATGAAGTGATTGCGAATCTAGAAAGAAAAACATAAAAGTTTCGAAAAGTCAATTTGGGGAAGGAGATAAATATAAATTTTGAAAAAAAAAACATTGACAAAGTAGTGAAAGCTTACTAGAATAAAAAGACATTAATGACTTAAATATCCAAAATTGTATTATAAATAGAGGGGCCCTTAAAGCATGGGAGGACACAAGCGAATTCACAGGCAAATACCTAAAAAAATAACTTATTGTGATTGTCTATCTTGAGATTTATTAATAAGAATAAATGATGTAAGGTTTCATTCAAATTTTACCCTTGTATTTTCATGGGTAATTTTTGGGATGTTACAAATAACGTCAACAATAGGATTTTAAAGAAGAGGAAACAAACGACCATTTTGAAAGTGTAAGATCATTGACTTTGTCTCTTAATTTATAGGATAATAAGATGGAAAGCGGTCTTATACAAATTTCACATGCTGAGTATGAAAGATTTGGTTATTTGTAATCAAAGTAGATATATAAATTGTAATAATGATAGAATTTCAACTTAAGTATCAATGCTAATAATCTCACTCATCCATTGGATAATACATTTCATAACTTACAAAATTACTGAACCACCATTCAATGGATGAATGCCTCATTAATCGGAAATTGGGGCTCAAATTAGGACTTAAATGTTGGGATGCCTAATATTGCTCTATGTATTGTGAACGTTGGAATATCCTAAAAACATTGACTTAGGAGTGTTTAGAGACTTATCATGTTTGGAGGTTAGCAATGAAAATGAATGTGAACATTTGGAAAGGATAGTCAAAGTGGGAAGCAAAAGTCAAAATTAACAGCCCATTTGTTTGAATTAACTGTACTGTTATAGAAATAGGTAAATAATGTATAATATATGGTTAAAAAGATAATTTTGCCTAGTTTTTAGGAATTTTACGGAATCCAATTTGGACTTCTCTTCTTAAAGAAATTCAAGATTTAGTTAGGAACTGTCACAGTTGTCAAAATTTTGCATAAGGCCGCAAGTTCTGAATTTACTGGCATCAATGCATCAAGTTCTATCCAACAAGCTTCATATCTCTGAAAGCTCTTTGACTTAAGAGTTTAATAAATTTTACAATGTTTGATTTGGAGTTTTCTATAAATGAGTGTTGACTGCTCACATTTGTTGATCAAACAGACTTAGTAGTCAAATTGAGATTTACTTTGCTCTTTTCCACCTCATGGCAGCTAAGACTTTTAATTCAAGTTTGATTTGAATTCTAGATAATAGAAATATTATCCTAAGTTTGGAGGGATGTTCTAAGTTACCTTTATAAATGTATTAGGTTGTAACTTTTAAATGAGGGTGAGTGATTTGAGAATATAGCCTAGAAGAGTTCTCTTTTTAGAGTTCCTTCTTTAAACTCTGTATCTCTTGGGTGGATTATGTTGAGCGGTGAGTTGAGAAGCCATGTATCTCTTTTAGGATATCATTGGGTGGTGAATCTCTGTATTCCTTTGTAACCATGTTGAGTGGTAGATGTTGTTAGATAATAATAAAAGTTTATTCTAAAATTATGTCGATTTCAAACATGCATAGTTTTGATCTTTGCTCTGGTTTATTTTTTGTGTAAGGACATAGCCAAGGGTAACAAAGGTACCTGAAAACCCAAAACTTATGATAATTAGGGAAAGTATTAAATAAACATTCAAATGGAAGACCAACAAATACATGTATGATGTGTATTTGAATTAAATAGAATCACTACTTGTGTGGATGTCTTTCAAAATAAATACGCACATGTCATAACATCATATGCATATCATATAGTTGATATGGTATTTCAAATGTATTGTAGAATTTCTCCAAATGGAGATGCTGGGACAGGCATCTGAAGGCGTCTTTTAAGGTAACGTGTTCATCGATTTGCTATTTTTTTAGTAGCAACAAAAGCATAAGGCCATATGAATAATGGAAGTGAGGCTCAATGATGAAAGGTGAGATCCGTCTCAACGATGTGTCAATGACGACCCTCGGTAGAGGCAAGGTATCGTGGCTCATATGGGGGTAAAATGAGATATCATATTCCATGAGAAGAGAGAAAATTTTTTAAAACTTGATACTTGATTCCACCATTTGTGTAAATGGTATTTATGGAGTTGCTGGAAAATTTATCCACCATAGTTTTAAACTTGTGGAAAATATAATAAATATCATATTTTTGTTCACTATGGAAAATCACCAGGAATACTCTATGAATATAACTGTCATGCACCGCTTGTGCAATAGAAAGCTATACGTGGCTTAGTAAACTAAAGTGGCAAGTTGTCTACTTTATGTAAGAAGACTTGTCTACTTTACTATCTCTTTACATGCATGTGTCACTTGTTTCACCTGTCAGCTTCACCTTCACACTTGGATTCGGTTTGTATATAATGTTGAAAATTAAGACCTACTTGATAATTAGAGGTCATTTGCAATTGAGACTGAAGAAGAGACAGTGAGAAAAGAAAAAAAAAGAAAGAAAAGAGAAAAGGAAAACAAGAAGAAAGAAACAAAAAACTAAAAGTGAAAAAGAAGTTGAAAAGAGGAATTGAGAGAAAACGTTACAGAAAATAAAATTGGGTAGATAGATCTATACCCAGTGAGTCAGTGGGTAACTGATTTATGAAATTTGAATAATTATGATTTAGTTTACATAACACAAATATAAGTTTTTGTATAAGTTCTAACAGTTAATTTTTTAATCCTGTATTTTAGGAGAAATCTGAGAATCCAGGAACTCAAAATAGCCCTAACAAACCCCAGAGTGAAACAAGATCTGTAAGTCGATACTATTATTACTATTATGTATTCTCTGAAGCATTTATACTTAATAGTATGATTTAATATCATGTTATGATTATATGTGTAATATTATGCGTTTGATTGAGTCATGAGATGTGATTGCTAGTCACCATATGTGTACCATTCCCAGAGGCCCTGCGCATGCTTATTGAGAGCTATGTTACTCTACCTGGGCGATCTAGTTAAATCATGTTGGATATTGACAGGTTTTCCCCTACTCTACTCATGTGATGATGACCTCGGCGAGTATTAAAAGTTATTTTCCTTATGTACTATTTAGTGCAGTTTTTTCATGTATGTATGTATGATTTTATGATTGCTTAGGTAACGTGCACTAGTGTATTACTTTATTTTTATATGTATAATTATATCCATTCACTAAGCCAGCTTGCTATTTTCTTATTTACCTTATTTCTCCTAAGTTTTTGCTAGATTTCATGCAGTTCAATTTCTGATCAACTAAGGTTGGGCCACGACATGCATGGCTGCATCACTTATATTTTGAGCACATTTATATTCATATATAAATATTTAAAATGCACGAGTATATAGTGAGATTTGAAGTATGAGAAGTTTGAATATGTTTTCGGATGAGACACAGATGTTATTACATGTTTATAGTAAAGGCTCGAGGTCATTTTTTTTTATGTTCATGAATTAAGTTTATGTTATGAGTATTAGATTTCAGATCACATGATTCGCCTTAGATCCAACATATGGATTGGGACGGGTCGTGTCAATAACATAATAGATAGTCCATTTATTGAACGAATAAAGTAGAGACACCAACAGGCAACTTGTGACTTTTGTTACAATTGCAAGAATCAAAAAATGAAAATTGACCTAACAACACATAGAGTTTATTCGTAGACACTATTTGACAAAGCACTTTGGATGACGGATGGCCAAGGCGACCACGGCAAGTGAGTGTAGTTTTAACACTAACAGATGGCACATGCATGCTTCTCTAACAGCTAAGTCTCCTTTATGCTAGACTACTCATACATATTATTCATGCCCTGTCTTCAAATGAGAAGTGCCCCGATGATGAAATCCTTGATACAAAAAGAAGTGGGGTCAAATTCAATAGATATTGATGGTGCGAAAAGGTGAAAAACTGATGAAAGATAGAGAAATAAAATTTCAAAATAACTAAGATATTATGGATGAATTTAAATAAACAGAACTAGAGTTTTAAGCCATTTTATATGAACTCTAAATATTACAAATTTACTAAAATATATAAACTCAAAATTATTATTTTATAATAAAACTCTCATAGTCTAAATAAAGAAAACAAAATAAACAGCATCAAATCTAATATCTAGAGAAAAAATATAAAAATCTTGAAAGCAATAGGAAAAATAACCAAATATTTAAAATTACAAAACGACAGTGAAAGAAGGGAATTTCTAGCTTGAGATACAGTGGAAAGTCACTAAAGCAGGTCCGAGTTCGGTTTATCTCGTTGCAAGCTTTAAAATGATATATTATACACCGCAAACAAATACTTGGAGCTCATGTTATGATCTTGGGAAGGTGCCCTGTTCGTCTTAAGCAGCCATCGTACAAAAATGTATTCTTAGTTTTATAAAATTGTCAAATAGATATTAAATTTGTTGCATTTTAGGAGCATATAATACATCATGAAGTAAAAAGGAAGTAGATGAAGCAAAGATGAAAGAGTTTCTAGTGTGTGTGATTTTAATACCTACTCCACAACCAATAACAATGATGTCAAGACCTTCATAGGATTCTCGAAGGGAGACTATGTTTGTATCATATGTGATATGATGAGAGGCACCATTGTCAAGGAGCCAAATAGGTTGATTCCCACGATTATTACTTGTGGTATCATGGTTAGCCTTGGGCGGTTTTGGCAAGCCCATTAAACGCTTCAATGTGTAGCATTCTCAAGCGTCATGACCACATTTTCCACAAAACTAACATATGATATTTGATTTTTTGCTGGAGTTGTTGCCTTAAAGGGATTCATCTAGACATTGATTTATTTTATGGGTTATGTCGAGAGACATTAGTTGTGATGTTACTAATGGTATGAACCTCTTCTTATTTGAGATACTACTCGTATTCAACAAGTTTATCACGAAACTCTTCAAAGGTGATAACTTTATCTTTTGCTCTTACTGTTGCAGCTAAATGTTTGAACTCGGGGCCGAGGCCATTGATTGTATGGTTTATGAAATTGGATAGCGGTAATGGCGTATTAATAAGGGCAATTTCATCAACTGGTCCTCGAATGGTGGCAAGATATTTAATAACAGATTATATACCTAGCCTTACATTAGAGACCTTTGTGAGATTATGGCAATTGGCATAAAGCTTGTTGAGATGATTTTGAGGAATTGATCATGGGCCGGACTCGATCTGAGACAAAAACAAGAATTCTATGTCTGAGAAGCTGATCTTGTCTCTTCTATAGTAAAGCTGGAGGATCTGGAACTTGTTTTCCATCGATGGTCTTCGTATTAGGAGGATAAGTTTTTTATGCCATCAACGAAACCAATTAAATCATAGCCAAATAGAAAGGCGTCAATTTGAGCCTTCTATGAGGGATAGTTGGAGGGTATCAATTCGTCAGGAAGTTTTTATGGCTATTAGGTTTTGTCACTTAAGATTTCAGGGATTACAATTTGTAGGTGTTGAGTTGTGAAGCAAATCAAGATATTTGAAACGACAAGCTGGTCTTGCGTTTTGCAGCTTAAGTAAACTCCAATACGACAACTGCTGATTGCGTTTGGAAGAGCAATTTGTTTGTCTCTAGATCGACTTAGCTGAACGTTGTTTTGTGTTTAAGTAAAGCACGAGAGAAACACGTGCTCGAAGAAGCTGCTCAAAGTTGTTATAAATCTGTTATAACGCATGCCAATCACGTGAGTTTCTGGGTTCGTTCTAGTTTGTAAAGAAGCTGTTATAAACAGCTGATTCTAGTGCAATAAGAGGAGTATTCAAGAAACACTATGTTATTAGTTCTTAAAACTCTCTATAATCATCTTCTGAAAATCAAGAAACTTGATCCTGGTTTTTCATGTGGTTGTAAGCTAGTGAAAGCTAGCTGAACCACGTTAATTCTTTTATTTTGCTGCTAGTTCTTTAATTTTTTTCAGTTCTAAAGTTTCTCAGTGATTTGTTCTTTTTGCATCTTGGTTGTTCGATTTGCGATCTTGGCAAGTATTTAGAGTTGATCATTAACGAATCTGTCACTCCAAATTCTACAATTGGTATCAGAGCTTGGACTACAAACCAGACACAAGTATGACTGCTTCGAAGATCGATCTGGAGAAGTTCACTAGGAAGAATAACTTCAATATGTGGAAGGTCAAGATGGAGGCATTACTGATCACTCAAGGGTTGGGTGATGCTTTGGAACCAATCACCAAGAAAGATGGAAAAGAAGCCTCGTCATCTTCATCATCATTAACTTTACAGCAATCTACTGATATTGATAAGAAAGCAAAAAGTACCATAATCTTGAGTCTTGGGGACTCTGTTATCAGGGAAGTTGCAAAAGAAAAAATAGTTGCTGACTTGTGGGCAAAGCTTGAAAATGTGTATATGGCTAAATCCCTAGCCAATAGGCTTTACATCAAGAAAATGATGTTTACACTCAAAATGGCTGAGGGATCATCTCTTGATGACCATATATATGAATTCAACAAAGTCTGTGATACACTAGAAATCATTGATGAAGGTTTAGATGATGAAGGCAAAGCATTGCTTCTGGTGAGTTCTCTTCCACAATCATATTCTAACTTTGTTGATGCACTCATGTGTAGGAGGCAAACTTTGTCACTGGATGAAGTTAAGGCTACTCTGAATACTAGAGGGCTGCAAGAGAAGTCAGGGAATATGAATTCTGGTGAAGTGTTGGCTGTTAAGGCTAAAATTGATAAGAATGATGGAAAGAAAAAGAAGCAATGAAATAATAAACAAAAACCCAAAAGCAAGAAGTGTTTTCACTGTCATAAAGAAGGGCACTTTAAGAAAGATTGCCCAGAAATAAAGAATAAGAAAAATAAATAGAATGGAGTTGCAGCAACTGTTAAAAAAGAAGGGTATGAGTCAGCTGGAGTATGTGTGGCTACAGAGCATGTGCAAAAAGGTACCTGGATTCTAGACTCAGGTTGTACAATTTAATATGTATCCCTTTAAAGATTACTTATCAAACTGTCATGAGACTGATGGGGGAAGGGTAATGATGGGTAATAATGTTGTATGTAGAATTGTTGGGATAGGAAATGTAAACCTTAAGTTGCATGATGGTACAATAAGAGAATTAAGGGAGGTTAGATATGTTCTTGAACTCAAGAGGAACCTAATATCCCTGGGTATGCTTGACAAATGGATTTCAAATGGTGATGAGGTTGTTATGATAGGTCATAAAAGAAATGGGGTATATGTCTTGGGTGTTGAGGCCATAATAGGTATTTCAGGAGTGTCAATTAGCTCAGGTAATGATAATACCTTACTGTGGCACTTAAGATTAGGACATATGAGTTTAAAAGGATTGAAAGAACTACAGAAGCAAGGGATTCTGGGAACTGTACAAATTTTAGAATTAGATTTTTGTGAAGACCGTGTCTTAGGTAAAGCAACTAGGAACAGTTTTAACAAATCAGTTCATTCAACCAAAGGCATCCTTGAATATATACACTCAGACCTATGAGGACCTGTACAAACAATGTCATTAGTGGTAACAGCTATTTTTTGTCTATAATTGATGATTATTCAAGGAGAGTATGGGTTTATTTCTTGAAGCATAAAGATCAGGTATTTGGAAAATTCAAATAATGGAAATCCCTGGTTGAAAATCAACCTGGTCTAAAGGTAAAGAAACTTAGGACTGACAATGGCCTTGAGTTTTGTAAACAGGAGTTTGATAGATACTGTGCAGATCATGGCATTGCAAGGCATTGAACTGTGAGGTTGACACCTCAACAAAATGTTCTAGCCGAGAGAATGAACAGAACCCTGATGGACAAAGTTAGGAGCATGCTGATTCAGTCACAACTTCCAAAAGGTCTGTGGGCTAAGACATTATTAACAGCTAGCTACCTGGTTAATCTCATTCCTTCTGCAGCACTTGAGTTCCAAACTTCATTTGAAAAATGGCATGGGAAACCAGCAAATTATAACAACCTCAAAGTGTTTTGATGTCCAGTGTTGAGTGTTAGAAAATGTATATTTATAAAAGAGAAAATCATCATTTTACATTTCAAGTTTTACTAACAACCCTTATTTTTATGTATTTAAGCTTCTTGCAATTTAATTATGTGTGTTTGATTTTAATTAAGTATTTTATGTATTTTAGGGGCATTATAGTCATTTCACAATAAAGGAGAGATCAGACGGCAAAACGGACATCACTTTTAAACTCAGGACGGTCGAAAACCTTAGGAGGAGCATAAAAGGAAAAATGGCACTATTCACATGTACGGTACTGTCTACGTTACTGTTCATGACACTGTTCACATAGAGGGATCGATGACGTGGCATTGACCGATGATGTGGCATTGACTGATGAGGTGTCACGATCCTGTTGGGCTAAAATTCTTATGTACTGTTGATGGTGACGTGGCAACATATTAGTGGACTAAAAATCTCGCGTACGGTACATGCATCACACAAGATTATTTTCAACCAAACCGCGTCACTGTTCACCCGGGTCCAACCGTGTTACTGTTCATCCGCGTGGTCAAACCGCGTACTGTTGACTGATGACGTGGCGCAATCCTGAGCGTCCAAACTGTTTTTAATCCGATGACCATGATTTACTCCATGTATCTATAAAAAGGGGGCCTCTCCCCCCTAATTTGATATCTCTGAATCCATTTTTGGGATCCATTTTCTGTAATTCCTTCTCCATCTTGTATTTTCTTCGTATTTTAATAAATTCCCATTTTGCCCCTAGTTCAATTATGAGTAGCTAATTTCCTTTCAAGCTTGGGTTGAAGGTGAAGTCTCAACATGTGTCATGGGCTTTATTTGGTAAATTTATTTTCTCTTCCCCTCTAGTTTTTGTGGATGTTTTGACTTCTCGTCAACAAATAATACTAATCTTGTCTAGTACCGCTTTGGTTTCACCGGCCTTCTAGTACAAGGTTATTATTATTTGGCACGATAAGCCCTTAGCACCATATTAATTAGAGCGTGGTTCATGCGGTGTGGATTCCCCCCTCATGATTTAATTGGTATTAATACGGATTATTTAGCCCATGATGCATGTTGATACGGATCCAGATACCCAAGTACGTTATTTCAATAGAATTCTCTTCAATTTATTCTTGCCATTTCAATTCCAAATTTAGAATTTATTCTCGCCATTTTAATTTAAGTTTTAGCATATTCCAAATCATTTCCACCATAAATCCAACAACCCATTTACAAAATTAATTCTATACACAATTAAAATCCACCTCCTCGTGGGATCGACACTCGTCACCATTAGTCTATACTACAATAGATTCGTG
This sequence comes from Citrus sinensis, assembly GCF_022201045.2. Classification (NCBI taxonomy): domain Eukaryota; kingdom Viridiplantae; phylum Streptophyta; class Magnoliopsida; order Sapindales; family Rutaceae; genus Citrus; species Citrus sinensis. The sequence continues at coordinate 6,374,842 of NC_068560.1, forward strand.
CGCTTGCCAGTACATTAAAATTTGCACAACAAGTATGCACATGTCAGCCAAGGGAAACTGGCTCTAAGAGCTCTTAAGGGGCAATTTATTGGGTATCTTGAAGATGTTAAAGGGTTCAAATTGTGGTGTACATATATTAATCCTCCCAGGTGCATAATCAGTAGCGATGTAGTGTTTAAAGAAAAAGTTGCATTGGATATGAAGAAACCTAAGAAGCCTGCATATACAGATGCATAAAATGAGGAGAATAAGACTAAAGTTCAGTTTGAGGTGGAGCCATACAGCAAGGAAACTTCAAGAGATGAAGATGACATTGATCATGGTTTTGATGACCAGGAAGATGATCAAGTAAGGCAGACGGAAGCTTAAAATCAGGAATACCAACTGACAAGAGACAGAGAAAAAAGAAAAATAAGAGCACCACTGAGATATGGATATGCAAACCCGATAGCCTATGCCCTAACAGTATCTCATCAAGTTAATGAGGATGAACCTAAGAGTTACAAGGAGGCTATCCAAAGTTCATACAAAAATGAATGGAAAAAGGCTATGGATGAAGAAATCTCCTCACTAAAGAAGAACAATACATGGGAGCTTGTGAAGAGGCCTGGAAACGGAAGAACAGTTGGCTGTAAATGAATCTTCAGAGTAAAAGATGGAATAACAGCTACTGAACCTAGAAGATTCAAAACTAGGTCAGTAGCTAAGGGGTATACTTAGAGGGCTGGAGTGGATTTCAAAGAGGTCTTCTAACTAGTAGTTAGGCATGCATCAATAAGAGTATTACTGGCCTTAACAGGTGTAAATGACATGGAGCTTGATCAACTCAATGTTAAGACAGTTTTTTTGCATGAAAGACTACATGAGGAAATCCTGATGACACAGCCTAAAGGGTATATTGATCCAAAGTCTTCTGATTATGCGTGTTTGTTGAAAAGGTCACTATATGGGTTGAAACAATCACCCAAGCAGTGGTACCTTAGATTTGATGAGTTTACGGTTACTCATGGCTATCTAAGGTGTAGCTTTGATGTGCGTGTTTACAACAGAGTAGTAAAATCAGGCAACTACATATTGAAATACAATGTGCAACCCAAGAGGGGGGGTGAATTGAGATTCTAAAAAATTATTTGATTCTAAAACAAATTATCATGCAAATCTAAAATGTATTTAATGGAATAACAATTAAATCAATTACAATATAAAAAGATAAGGGAAGAGAGATTCAAACAAAAAGATTTTTACGTGGTTTGGCCAACCTCGCCTACGTCATCGCCTACGTCCACGCCTCCAAGCTTTCCGAGCTTGAGGATTTCACTAAGCAAGCCTCCAAGGCTTCAAATGCTTACACTTGACTTCCAAGGTGTCAATGAACCTTTACAACACGAGATTATCCCCAATCTCTTAACCCAAGTGTATCCTAACACTTACAATCACTCAAAGTAAAAGATTAAAAATTGTTTTTCTCTCACACAATATTTAAGATTACAAATCAATGCCCAATGTGTGAATAGATGAAGCAAGAATGTGTTTTAAAGCTCTATGAAGATTGTATTCTCGAATATAAGTTCAATGGTCGTGTTGTGATCAACTCTTGTTTGAATTTGAATGAGCTTATCTATAGATAGAGCTGAAAACTTTATAAAAACACTTTATAAAACTTGTCAAAATAGATCTATTTACAGGATTTGAAACAATATTTGTTATTATCAAAATTCTCAAAGCTTTTTCAATTGAAAACTATTAACATGAAAATAACCAAAAAAACATTTTCATAGAATAAAAGTGAGAATGATGATTTAAAAAGTATATGAAAATTATTTTGAGCTTTTAAAAGATTAATCAATCTTAATCAAGTTTGTTATCATCAAAATCAATAATAAAGAAATATTTATGTTAACAATCTCCCCCTTTTTTATGATGACAAACTGTTCAAGAATATATTTGTGCAATTTTGCTCCCCCTAAGTAAAATTTTTAAGGAATTTAACTTCCTTTAAATATATGCCCATCAATTTTTAATCTCATAAAATAATTTTAAACAGAATAGATTGAATTGATAAATTATCTCCCCCTTCATCATAAAAAAGAATTGAGCGCGAAAAGATTAAAAAGCGAAGTTCAAAGATTAACCATGTTGAAAAAATTTCGGCAGAATCTCCCCTTAAAAATGAGCATACCCTCAACAATACAAGTAAAAGAAAAGAAACACTTCCATATATATATGCCTACTTATCAACCAACCTCCATTCCAACTGTCAAACATATCATCAAAATCAATTCGAGCATAAATAAAGTCCACATATCCAACATAATCATCATAAAAGCATCACAAGCATAAACAAAAGACAAATAGCATCATAAAAACTACATGAAATGAGTGATGTCTGTGCGAAAATCAGGGGGGCAGAAAACTAAGACGGGGGCTGTGAAGAAGAACTGCCTGGGTTATAACCAAAGTAACCAAGAATGCGGCGCTGGCCAGCAATTAACTCCATCTGCTGATCTAATATTTTCTGCCGAAAGGTCGCAAAGTCAGATTGAAGCTGCTGCTGCTACTGGGACAGGACATCCACTTTGTCAAAAAGTTGCTGAAAGCGATCCGCAGTAACGGTCGATGCTGCAGGAGGGACGACGGGCTCAGCCGGCTCGTCATCCTGAGAGGAAGCTGCTGCGGATGCTGCTGCGGATGCTGCTGCTAGTGCTGCTGCTGCTGGTACTGCTGCTGCTGATGTTGCTGCTGCTCTGCGAGGGACACGCGGTCTAGCCCCAAGGCAAAAATCGGGTAACTTATCCTCGGAATAGACGTCATTTAACATACGATCATCCTCTGGTGCAAGCAGAGTATCTTCATTCTTAGAGGATATTGTCTTTTCCGACTTCCCACGCTTTTTAAAAAATTTGATCACAGAAATAATCTCTCGACCGAGCTTTCGGGTCTCGAGATAAACAGGCTCAGTGATAGGTACTCTAAAGAATTTCAAGATCCTAGTAATGATGCTGTCATTTGGAAGGGATCGATTAGAGACTCTAAGTGTGGACAGCATATGACAAAGGATAGTATAGGATAAACTCACTTGCCGTCTACGGATGAGGGAATCTAATAAACCAACATCAAGTCGAGTTACCTCATCAGTGTGACCCTGTCTAGGGGTGACCATGTGTTGGAGAATGATATGAAGTATTCGAACCTGGAAAGGGAGGAGTTGAGACCTAAAGGACAAAGAACAGACGTCATCGGAAAGATCCCGACGCCTACAAATGTTCCATACACCATCCACATGATAGAAATCACTAAATTCAAGTTCTTTCCTAGCAGTGTAAATGTCTAAGCCTCCATAAGAAATTCCAAGAATACTACATAATTCTGACTCATTAAACGCAATACGAACTCTTGCTACGTAAGTATAAAGTTCAACTCGACGAGAAGAGGAGATTTCCATATTAGAATAAAAGACACGTACTAGATTTTCATAGATAGGCTCTTCTATATTTAAGGCTTCATTCCAATGATTGAGCAATTGAGTAACAGTACGACCACAAATGGTAATATCCGAAAACTCCGTAATGTTGAGAGAAAACAAGGGAGTTACCGGTTTGCCCATGAATTTTTCACGGAATCGCTGAGCAGAGGTATCATTGGAAAAATGGAGGCTCTCGAAGTCCTGAGAGGGAGGCCTGAAGGGACTGGAACAACGCGGAGCAGTGTGCTTAGTTCGAGCACGCCTCTATGGTCTTTCTGCCATTCATGAGTTTGAAGAAATTTGGATCAATAGAATTAAAGTTTGAGAGATGAGGGAGTAATGTCAAGTTGAAATGTGATTGAAAATAGAAGAAATTTGGCTCAATTTTGGTGAGAGAAGTGCGGCTGGTTCTAGGGTTTGAAATTTGGGATTTTTTAAATTTTGAATAAAAAACTAGTTTTCATCAGGACGGTGAGCCGTTTATAGATATATCGGCGAGCCGACAGAGTCCAGAGAGTTTCCCCAAAATTTTTCATCAGGACGGCGAGCCGTTAATGCGTTATCGGTGAAACGATAGCTTCCAGAATGCTTTCCATTGTTTCTGTCCTAAAACGGTTAGCCGTTTATTGAAATAATGGCAATCCATTTTCTACAACGTATGATTTTGCACATTTATTTTAGTATTTGGCCAACAATTAATGCATTTCAAGATCATTGCATTGATCCAAAATGATTTAAGTGCCAATTTAATGCATAATTCATGAACATGTATATATTTCAACAATTTATTCATACATTTTTCAAAAATACACACACTTCACATGTATATTGAGCATTCCATAGATATTAAGACATCAAATCATAAATCAATCAATTTTAATAGACTCAATAACATGAATCAAGATGTTAATACGAAAATTTCATCATCCCAAGTTCATGCCGAATTTTTGAAAATTGTTCTTCGCAAAGTGGTTTTGTAAAAATATCGCCAAGTTTTTTTTCTGTAGAAATATACTCTAATGCAATATCTCCCTTTTGAACATGATCTCTTAAGAAATAATGTCCCATTTTTATATGCTTGGTTCGAGAGTGTTGAATGGGATTCTTTGAAAGATTTATAGCACTAGTATTATCACACATAATAGGAGTTTGTTCTAGGTTAATACCATAGTCTCTAAGTGTTTGTTTCAACCAAAGAGCTTGTGCACAACAGCTTCCTGCAGCTATATATTCAGCCTCGGTAGTTGAGAGTGCAACAGAATTTTGTTTCTTACTAAACCATGAAACAAGTGAGTGACGTAGAATATAGCAAGTTCCACTAGTGCTTTTCCTATCAACTTTATAACCAGCAAAGTCCGCATCCGAATAGCATGTTAAATCTATATGAGTTCCCCTAGGATACCAAAGGCCGAGATCTATAGTTCCACTTAAATAGCGGAACATTCGTTTTACAGCAAGTAAATGGGATTCCTTGGGACATGATTGAAATATTGCACACAAACATACACTAAACATGATATCGGATCTACTTGCAGTTAAATAGAGTAAATATTCGATCATACCCGATACATTTTGATATCCATTTCTTTGCCTTTTTCATCTTTGTCAAGCTTGATTGTTGTGATCATCGGAGTATTTTTGGTCTTTGACTCATCAATGCCGAATCTTTTGAGTAGATCTTTTACATACTTGACTTGATTTATGAAAATTCCTTCCTCATTTTATTTTATTTGCAGCCCAATGAAGTACTTTAACTCTCCCATCATACTCATTTCAAATTCATTACTCATGCAAGATGAAAATTCTTTACACAACAATTCATTAGTAGAACCAAAAATAATATCATCAACATAAATTTGAACAACAAGTATGTCTTTGTCCTTATGTTGGACAAAGAGAGTAGTATCTGCTTTACCCATTGAAAAATTATTTTCTAATAATAAATTATTAAGCCTATCATACCATGCTCTAGGTGCTTGTTTTAAGCCATACAAGGCTTTAAATAACTTATAAACATGATTTGTAAATTTTTATTTTAAAAATCAGGGGGTTGTTTTACATACCCTTCTTCCATTATATAACCATTCAAAAAAAAACTTTTCACATCCATTTGAAATAAAATGAAATTTCTATGACATGCAAATGCCAACAACATTCTAATTGCTTCTAGTCTAGCTACGGATGTAAATGTTTCATCAAAATCAATTCCTTCTTCTTGGTTGTAACCTTGAGCCACTAATCTAGCTTTATTCCTTACAACCACACCAGATTCATCCATCTTATTTCTAAATACCTATTTAGTACCTATGCCGGATTGTTGTTCTGGTTTAGGAACTAATTCCTACACATTGATTCTTTCAAATTGATTTAACTCCTCTTGCATTGCCATAATCCAAGATTCATCATTTTCTGCATCCGCAAAGGATTTGGGTTCAATTTGAGAGATAAATGCATTATGCTCACAAGTATTCCTAAGTGATGATCTAGTTGTAACACCTCGTGACGGATCTCCTAAAATTACATCCTCAGGGTGAGAAGAAACATACCTCCACTCTTTGGAGAGTGATTGAGAAGTACCTTCATTTTGCTCTACATTCATTTCTTCATGTTGCTCGTCTTGATTCCCATGAGACGCATCCTTTTGGTTATCTTTTGATGATTCTTTTGTAAGTCTTCATCTACATCATTATCAACAACAACTTTCTCCGTAGATGAGGGGTTAGATTCATCAAAAGTAACATGCATCGATTCTTTTACAACTAGAGTTCTTTTGTTATAAACTCTATAAGCTTTGCTTGAGTTTGAATATCCAAGAAAAATACCCACATAGGATTTTGGATCAAATTTGCTAAGATTATTTTTTGTGTTCAAAATAAAACATTTGCATCCAAAAACTTTGAAATAACTAATATTGGGTTTTCTATTTTTCCAAAGCTCATATGGAGTTTTGTTAAGGTTAGGTCTAATCAACACACGATTTAAAACATAACAAGCGGTGTTGACAGCCTCGGCCCAAAAATACTTAAGCAATGAATTTTCATTCAACATAGTCCTACCCAATTCTTGAATGGATCTATTCTTTTACTCAACAACTCCATTTTGTTGTGGAGTTCTAGGTGATGAAAATTGATGCGGTATACCAAAATCATTTCAAAAAGTCTCAAATACATGATTTTCAAACTCTCCTCCATGATCACTCCTAATGCATGCAATACCATACCCTTTTTCATTTTGAATTTTCTTACAAAACACTTTAAAGGCATCAATAGCATCATCCTTATTAGCTAAGAATAATACCCATGTATATCTAGAATAATCATCCACTATCACAAATGCATAATATTTGCCAGTAAGACTGGCATATCTAGAGGGCCCAAATAAATCTATGTGAAGAAGTTGAAGTGGTTTTGAAGTAGAAATATGATTTTTATTTTTGAAAGATGTTTTGATTTATTTTCCAAATTGACAAGCTTCACAAATCTTATCTTTTTGAAAACCGATTTTTGGAAGACCTTTAACTAAATCATCTTTCGAAATTTTTGAAATCAAATCCATACTTGCATATCCTAACTTTCTATGCCATAACCAACTATCATCATGCAATGCCGAAAAGCATTTATCAAGAGTAGATGCACATTCTATGTCAATGATATAAACATTACCGTATTTATTCCCAATAAATAAGATCTTGCCATTACATGAATTCTCAACAACACAACTAAATTTATCAAAGATAAATTTATAACCTTTGTCACATAATTGACTAATACTAATTAAGTTGTGTTTCAAGTTCTCAACCAAACATACATTCTCAATTAGAGTTGAGGAAACTTTACCAACATTTCTAATTCCAAGAATTTTTCCTTTTGAGTTGTCTTCAAAAGATACGTCTCCGCCATTTTCAATTTTGGTGAAGCTTGAGAACCACGCATAGTTTCCGGTCATGTGCCTTGAGCAACCACTGTGCAAGTACCATTTATTTTTCTTCTTCTTCAAGCCCTACAAAGAAAATCTCAAGTTTTAGGTACCCAAAGCTTTTTGGGTCCTTGAGAGTTAGTAGTGATTCCTTTTGGAATCCAAATGCATTTCATACCATAATATGCATTTCTTTTTACTGGACATCTATTTTTCATATGACCATCTTGATTACAAAAATGACATACAATTTGATTGTTACTAGATGTACTCTTCATAAAGTAGTTTTTATAATATTTTTGTTTCAAGTTTGGCTTATAACCAATAACTCCTTTGTCAAACACACATTTTTGTGAATTAAGCATGTTATCCAATATCTTTTGCCCATTTATAAATTTTAAAAAAATCTCATTCAACTCATTGCTCTTTTTCTTAAGCATTTCATTTTCATTTTTCAAATCATCTATGTGTGATTCTAAATGCTCATGTGAGATACTAGGTTTCTCATTTGATATTGCAATTTCATCATGCAATGTTTTGTTCTCTACTTCTAGGCATGCAATTCTTGCATTTAGAGATTCATTTTCATTTTTAAGCTTTGCCATTTCCTTTTTAAGACATACATTCTTTTTACCAATCTTCATCAACTCATTATGCAATTCTTTAAAAGCATCATACAATTCATCATAGGTGGGATCACTTACCTCATTGAGATCATCATCCCCTCCTATTGCCATAAGCGCTAGGTTTGATACTTTTTGCGACCCTTCTTCATCACTTGAATCTTCCTCGCTATCATCCCAAGTTACAACCATTGCTTTCTTCTTTAGTTTGTTGATAAGTGGGCACTCCGATCTTATATGGCCAGGCTTCTTGTATTCATAGCATGTGATTACTTCTTTCTTCTCCCTTTGGTTCTTGAAGTTTCTGAAATTTCTTCGCTCTCCGGTTTTCTTGAAGAATTTTCTGAACCTCCTTGCTAGTATGGCCAGCTCTTCATCATCCGGTTCACTCTCCCCATCACTCTCATATTTTGAAGTTTTGAGAGCAATGCTTTTCTTCTTTTCCTCATGCCCTTTTTTCTGCTGCCAAATCTTCTTCATATGAAATGAGAAAACCAATTAAATCATCAAGAGGTAAAGTATTTAAATCTTTGGCCTCTTCAATAGCGGTTCTTTTAAGTCTCCATTCTTTTGGAAGTGACCTAATGATTTTCTTAACCTTCTCGCTATTTGAGAATATCTTTCCTTGGGCTCCTAGGGTGTGTACTATGTCCGTAAATCTCGTATACATAGAGTACACACTCTCATTTTGTTCCATTTGGAACAACTCATATTGTCGAGTGTACTTACTAATTTTTGACTCTTTCACTTGATTTGTGCCTTCATAGACTACTTCAAATTTGTGCCAAATTTCATTGGCACTTTCACAACTAGATACTCGATGAAATTCTTTCTTATCAACTGCACAAAATAAAGCATTCATAGCTTTGGAATTTAGAGAAACTTTTCTCTTTTCCAATTCATTCTATTCCCTTGAAGGTTTTGGAATATCTTCCCCAACTTCATTTTTATTTAGGGGCAAAAATGGACCATCACATACAACTTCCCAAATTTCATAATCTAGTGCTTGTAAATAAATTCTCATCCTAGTTTTCCAATATGGGTAGTCATTTCTGTCAAAGAACGGTGGTCTAGTTGTGGATTGTCCTTCCCTAAAGGTTGAGTCATTTTGGGTTGCCATGGATCTTTTACTCTAGACGGTTAAATCCTAGCAAGAGAACTAAGCTCTGATACCAAATAAAATACAAGTGTACAACTCAAGAGGGGGGTGAATTGGGATTCTAAAAAATTATTTGATTCTAAAACAAATTATCATGCAAATCTAAAATGTATTTAATGGAATAACAATTAAATCAATTACAATATAAAAAGATAAGGGAATAGAGATTCAAACAAAAAGATTTTTACGTGGTTTAGCCAACCTCGCCTACGTCCACGCCTCCAAGCTTTCCGGGCTTGAGGATTTCACTAAGCAAGCCTCCAAGGCTTCAAATGATTACACTTGACTTCCAAGGTGTCAATGAACCTTTACAATAAGAGATTATCCCCAATCTCTTAACCCAAGTGTATCCCAACACTTACAATCACTCAAAGTAAAATATTAAAAATTATTTTTCTCTCACACAATATTTAAGATTACAAATCAATGCCCAATGTGTGAATAGATGAAGCAAGAATGTGTTTTAAAACTCTATGAAGATTGTATTCTCGAATATAAGCTCAATGGTCGTGTTGTGATCAACTCTTATTTGAATTTGAATGAGCTTATTTATAGATGGAGCTGAAAACTAGCCGTTATTGACTTTCTGCACACTGTTGGATCACCGTTTGACTGGTCAATATGACCGTTGGGCTGATTTTCAAATTGGCGGATCGTCGTTATCTAGATGTTGGATCACCGTTTAGGTCCAGAGGCTAATCTTCAGTTCTGTTCGATATCGGCAAGCGGTTTATCAAAATTGTCGGATCGTCGTTTAGATCCAGAGCCTAATCTTCAGTTCTGTTTGATATCGGCGAGCCGTTATCAAGCTTGTCGGATCGCCGTTTTCTACAGTAACTGCTGCAGTGAACTATTTTGCAAAATAACAGTTTGTTCCCAAAGCTTTATAAAAACACTTTATAAAACTTGTCAAAATATATCCATTTACAGGATTTGAAACAATATTTGTTATTATCAAAATTTTCAAAGCTTTTTCAATTGAAAACTATTAACATGAAAATAACCAAAAAAACATTTTCATAGAATAAAAGTGAGAATGATGATTTAAGAAAGTATATGAAAATTATTTTGAGCTTTTAAAAGATTAATCAATCTTAATCAAGTTTGTTATCATCAAAATCAATAATAAAGAAATATTTATATTAACACATATATCTGCTATTATATATAGATGACATCGTGATTGCTTGTAGTGAAAAAGGGGAGATTGAGGCCTTGAAGCAGCTCCTCAATTCAGAATTTAATATGAAGGATTTGGGCCCAACTAAAAAGATATTAGGTATGGAAATTATTAGGAACAGAAGGAATGGTACCATAATTCTTTCTCAAAGGAAGTATCTGGAAAAGGTTGAAACCTTTGGGATGTCTAGCAGCAAATCAGTAGTGACCCCTCTAGCATCTCAATTCAAGTTGTCTTGTTCACAATATCCCAGAACAGATGAAGAAAGAGGTGAAATGACAAAAGTTCCTTATGCAAATTTTGCTGGTTCCGTGATGTATGCAATGGTACTTACAAGACCTGACTTAGCACATGCCTTAAGTGTAATGAGTATGTTTACGGCTTCACCTGGTAAAGAACACTAGAAGGTTGTGAAATTGGTGCTAAGGTATTTGAAAGGTACTAATGGTTATGGTCTGGTATATGGAAGATCAGCTAGAAAAGAAGTAGGAATCTGTGGTTTTGTTGATTCAGATTTTGCTGGGGATTTAGACAGGAGAAGATCTCTAATAGATTATCTGTTTTTTCTAGGTGGTTGCCTAGTTAACTGAAAGGCAAGCTTGCAGCATGTTGTTGCTTTGTCAGCAACAAAGACTAAATATACAGCTGCAACAGAAGCTGTCAAAAAGGCTTTATGGCTGAAAGGTTTGATAACAAAACTGGGAATAAAGCAGGAGATTGTTGAAGTTCACTGTGACAGTTCAAGTGCAATCTACCTGAGAAAGAACCCAGCACACCATGAGAAAACTAAACACATAGATATCAAGTTGCATTTCATTAAAAATGTAATTTCGAAAAGTGTGATCAGTATGGTGAAAGTGAACACTGACAATAACCCTGCTGACATGCTTACTAAGGTCATTCCTACAACTAAGTTCAAGAGTTGCTTGGACAAAGCTGGACTGAGTAATTTCTAAAATACTCAGGTTGGTGAAACCAGGATCAAGGGTGATTTTCTCAAGGTGGAGAATTGTTGTGTTGTGAAGCAAATCAAGATATTTGAAACGACAAGCTAGTCTTGCATTTTGTAGCTTAAGTAAACTACAATACAACAATTGTTGATTGCGTTTTGAAGAGCAATTTGTTTTGTCTCTGGAACGACTTAGCTAAACGTCGTTTTGTGTTTAAGTAAAGCACGAGAGAAACACATGCTCGAAGAAGCTGCTCAAGGTCGTTATGAATCTGTTATAACGCATGCCAATCACGTGAGTTTCTGGGTTCATTCTGGTTTGTTGAAGAAGCTGTTATAAATAGCTGATTCTAGTGCAACAAAAGGAGTGTGCTTGAGAGATATTGAGTGATTAGAAGATTCGTGAGAAGGCTTCAAGAAACACTCTGTTATTTGCTCTTAAAACTCTCTGTAATCATCTTCTGAAAATCAATAAACTTGATCATGGTTTTTCCCGTTGATGTAAGCTAGTGAAAGCTAGCTGAACCACGTTAATTCTTTTGTCTTTGCTGCTAGTTCTTTAATTCTGTTCAGTCCTAAAGTTCTTAGTGATTTATTCTGGACTGATTCTTTTTGCATCTTGGTTGTTTGATTTGCAATCTTGGCGAGTATTTGGAGTTGATCATTAACGAATCTATCACTCCAAACTCTACAGTGGGTTTGTTGAGTTGAGGGAGGGAGCAATAGTACCTTCAGCCATGAGGTTAAAGGTATACAAGGTTCTAGGATCTTAAGGCTCGTGGGATCTTCAAAGCTCTGACACCATATAATAGGCAGAGATAATACTTGATGAGTGTCTACACACCCAGACTATTTTATTGCTTCAATAGTTATCCAACTTTACAAAAAACATAATATAGAAGGCAATTACAAGGTGCTAAAGTTAAGGCAATTACAAAGATATAATGAGAGACTAATTAGCTACAATCTTGGGAGAAGTTTAAGGATAACGACTATATAGAATCAATTATGTTACCAATATAAGATTTTATCTTAATACCATTAACCTCTTTTCCAATTTAACATTAATTGGGTTCATTCCGCCCTGCCCCCAGAAGTTTCAATATTTTTCACCGTGCGCTCAAATATTTCAACAATTTTCATCCGGTGACCCAAATCTGTTTATTCTAACAGTCAAATGGTAAATTTAGAAGTTTATGCCCTAAATATTATTTGATGATGATAAATTATGTTTATTTGAATTGATGGAATTATTATGTAATTACCTTTAATTCAGAATTTTTAATATAAATATCAATTATTGGATTAGCATTTTATGTCATTTAATTCTTCTTCAATTCAAGATAAGCTCCGTTAAAAATAACGGTCAAATTAACGGAAATAGGTGCAGGATGAATATTATTGAAACATATAGGGACGAGGTGGAAAATATCAAAACATTTTGGGGTGGGTGGAAATAACCCATTTGGAAATGCTCTTTCAAATAAGTTCCAACAGGTATTCTTAGTTTTAGTTTTAATATCATTATATCTTTTTTTTTATGCTTTATTTATATAGTTAGTAGTTACATATGATTATTTCTATTGTCATACAATAATATTTGCCTGTTTATTTAAGTAATAAATTTTGTTTGTTTGTTTCCATGCATTAAATTAAAGCAACAAATTAGTTTCATAAATATGAAACACACATAAAGAACAATTGTAAATAATGTATTAAATAAGTTTCATGTCTTAAACTTTTATTTTTGTTGAACTTGATACTGTCAAAGTTTATAACTATTGTCATTATTTTTCTTAGGTAATTTTTAGTGTCTCATTGTGACATTGTTATTAAGAGTACCCCCTCCCCCTAATAAATTATCTAGGTCCGTCACTACTTGAGCATGTTTTTAATTATCCATTATGTAAGAATGTTGAAGACCTTGTGTTTGAATTTCGATTACATTTATGCTGTTAGGGTATTTGAATCACTACTGCCAATTTTACTATCTTGCGCTCGTTTTTATTAGCGAAACTCCTTGCATCAGCTTGGTGCAAGCTTACAACAAGGTATCATAAAGATAAGAAATTCTACTGTATGTATAAGGTATCACGTTCACTATACAACAAGTTAATCGCGTTCACTTGACTAAATCTTAATGCAATATTAAAGAAATAATGTTTTTCATTTTTTAATCTCAAGAAAACTACGGATATTAGATAATCGTCTATACATACAATATTTTGTAGATTTTTTTATTTATTTAAAGAAAATAACAAAAATTTATATGAAAAACATTATCTAAATGATTATTGTATTTTTGGTACTTAAAAAGTTGACTCCTTCTCAATCGGAGAAGTAAGAAAGACAACCCTTAAACAACAAATTATATAACTAAAAACAATTACTCTATAATAATAATAAAAAAGTAACATCCTAATTTATAGTTTGCCAAAGGCCTTGGTATTGCAGAGCGGACCCGCGAACCGCCAATCATCCACGTATAGTTTCTACTACAAGCTCTCAATCATGATGAACAAAAAGAATTCCGTGGAGCTATGAAATTTAGATCAATTAATCATACAATATATTTCCTCTCATTGTATAGGCATTAGACTCTATCTGTAGATGAAAACGTGTATTAGATCTAAGATTTGGAGATCCCTAATTTGTTTCGTACTATGTTCATATAAAAGAAGGCGACATAAAAAAAGTTGATCAGGATCAGTCCTACGTTCTAAGAAAAACGCATCATTCTTCCAGAATCCATGATTTTTATTAATATTGAAGAAAGGTCCAAGGGTTAAATGCTTTGCCCAACACTTATTGTCATTCATCACCCATATCTCAAAACAGTGTCTGGAGTTACAATTGAGAGAGAGTCTTTATATAAACTTATAGACGTGTCATGATTTACTTGTGGAGGTATTTATATTTCTTCAAACTCCTCATTATCCATGTGAAATGAAAGAATCACTTTTAGGTCTCGAGTATCCGAGATTACTAACCAACAACAAGCTCTGTTCAAAGTACGTGGACCTACCAAATTGACCTACGCTTAATACAAAATAACGATCCAACCGATGATCATATACTTCTCTCCAACTATTTGTTCTGAATGTGTACACTTGAACATTTGGCACCTTACCATGCCTTTTCCTTTTCTCATTCCATAAGTTGTGTGCGAAAAGCAACTTAAAGTGCTAATTTATGGGGTCAAATTCAAAACCGATAAAAGTACTATGAACTATTAAATGGTTGGAAGAATTACAATATTTATAATTTGGGAGGTTTCTAAATTCTCTTGTTTCTGGATTCCATATGGTTAGACGATTAGTTGGACTGTGTAACATGCAAAATAAACCATCATGATAGCCCACAATTTGATCACGAATTTTGGGGTTTAATATCTTCATGCGATAAATTTGTAAGTGTTTCATCGTGGAACAAATACGAAGCCGATGTAAGGATTCCTTTTCTAACTTCCGCATAAAAAAACATATGCCTCAACGAAAAGACAAGTTTTAGTATTGTTGTTTTGGAAATGTTTGGAAATGAAGAAGGGTTTCTTAGTTAACTCAAGCCAAAATTTGTAAACGCGCCTGAATCGCAAAACAGATTTAGCGGGCAATTCTTGACAGAATTTCAATCGTTATATCTTGGAGAGAAGTACTCATATTTCTTGTCAACATTATCTCTTTCTGATTGTAAATATTAGCAGATTTAATTGTATAATATAATATTCAACATTTGTGACGATAGAAGAATGCGACAAAGGGGAGCCACAGGTTAATTATGGGAACAGATGCTTAAAATAAGAGAAAATTTTATATGGAGAATGATAATGGGAGTTGTGTGTTTCAGATGATTTTTAGGATTCAATTTTTAATACGGTACTAGTAAGAGACATAAAAAAGATTAAAAGTAGATTTCCTTATATAATAAATTTTCTTGCACCAAAAAGTAATTTAATAAAATAGGAGGAAAAGTTGATTGAAAATTAAGCAACTTTTAGAACACGTCCACAAGGAAAATGACTCTGATCTCAAGGCTAAATTAGGTTTCTTACTTTCCTGTGGATGAGTTTTTTTTATTAGCTTAATTTAATTCGTTGAATCTGAGGCTTAAATCTAAAAATATGAGTCTCGTCATCTGCTGAGAAATTCCTAAGTCTGTTGAATGTGCTTGTATATACAAGACCTCTTATGGCTTCAGATTCCATTCAATAATTGTATATGGATTCTTTCTTTTCGTAACTTGTTATTTGTAAATCAATAAAAGCTTAAGTAATAATCTTCAACATATACATGTTAACATTTCTTAGCCTTTGGATTATCATCTTCCTCAAGGGCACTGTCAAGCCCCTGTTGGATTAAGATTGCACGCATCTTAAGACTCCACAAGTAGAAGTCATTCTCCTCAATAAATTTTTCAAGATCAAATCTGGTGGTAGCCATTTGAGACCCAAGAACAGCAAGTACCACTACTCTGATACCAGTTTGTTATGGAATCTAATCAAACAAAAGCCTCTAAAAGAGAGGATCAAATCAAGAAAGCAAGGATTAAATAAAAGCAAAACCAAGAATAAGCATACATTAAAGAATATGACAAGATCATACAACGTGGTTCGGCAACAAGATGCCTACATCCATGGTAGAAATCAACTTTGCTATAAAACTTTATTAAAATGAGATGAGTTACAGATGATTCTTGAGATTACAGAGATTAAAACTTCCCTACTGAGATGAATCTATCTCCCTCACTAAGCCATTCAAAAATCAATCACACACACTTGTGTTTACCAGCTCATTTTCTTAAATCTAGATACACTTGTGTATCTCCCCCACTAGCGCTAGCTCAGCACGCCACCTCATTCACTCTTAACAGAATATAACTACCTCAGGCTTCATAATATATAAATAAGTTTTTTTTTTTTTAAATCACTTTTTAACATGATTTTAATATATTGTCTAAAACATATTAAGAGTCTTGAAGAATCTGTGTTACCAGTCTAGAGCAGCAAATTAGGTAATTAAATACAATAACAATAATCTTAGTGGTCATTTCCATCAATTTCCTTGTTTTAACGCTATAAATATATATATTAAAAAAATGGGGGCTTAGATTATTATAAAAACAAAATAAGCAATATATTCTAAGGAGAAGCAGAGTGTAATTCTCCTTCATTTTAAAAATAAATACACATGTAAGTGATTATTTCAAAACCTTATGAATGAGAGAGGGACGATAAAAGTAACTATACAAACATACTGAGTTGTCGCATAAATTGAAAATAATCAAACAATAAACTAACACCATAATTAATTAATTTTATTGTAGTGTTAAATTATTCTGTTTAAATATTATTGCTTATTTCAAAATTAAAAATTGCATTACTCCGGAGTAGTCTAAGATTTTACTCCACGACAAATTTTATAGCATTTTAGATAAATGAATATCCAAGCACAAACAAGACACGTACATCTTTTCATGCACAAACTTGTCATAATTCTAGCGAATACCCAATTCCAAATGGCAATTTTCTTCAAGGTTAAAGCCAAATTTAACAAGCATCCGTTTCGTTTTCTGAGCAAAATATATACTAACATCACTAGATCTCCTTAATCTTATATATGATCATTTATATATACTAATATGGCAGTGAGTTACAGAGAATGCAGGCGAAACCACGCAGCCTCCATTGGCCGCTATGCATACGATGGGTGCGGAGAGTTTCTCAAAGCTGGCAAAGATGGCACAAAGGAAGCCTTTCACTGTGCTGCTTGCGGTTGCCATCGAAGCTTTCACAGGAAAGAGCTATCATTATCAGTGGCGTCTATTCATCGTCGTCGTCGTCATCATGATCATGAGCATAAGAATTATAAGGCTAAGACGAAGAGGACGAAGATTACGGAGGAGCAGAAGAGTAAAATGAGAAGATTTGCAGACAAGTTGGGGTGGAAGCCACAGAGGCACGATGAAGAAGAGGTTGGCAAGTTTTGTGGTGAAGTTGGGATCACCCGGAAGATGTTTAAAGTTTGGCTCAACAACAATAGGCGCCGGCCGGTGCCAGTACGGGTGCCGGAGAAATGCCGTGCTGCGAGTGTGGTCGGAGTGAAGAATCTGCTGGCCGCCGAAGAATAATTAATTTAGGGTTTTGTTCTTTTGTTTTGTTAGCTTTTGTTTCTTTCCTTGGGCTGTTTTGTAACTGAAGTAGTTTTGTCATATATCCCTTCTGGCTCTTTCTAATTAGTTTCAACTTGCAGATGTATTTTTCACTTTCATCTCTCTTGTTGGGGAATAATCTATCTAACCTCATCACCTCCGAATGGGTCTTAGATTATATAAATTACATTGACATGCACTCAACTATTAAGCTACTATTCTATATAGTAATTAAGTAAAACTCAATGTATGAGTGGACTCACCTTACCTTTATAATATGATGAAAACTAAGTAAAGATTGATCTGCACATAACAGAAGATGCTAAGAAAATAATGTCACATCGACTAAAAATGAATCTTGGACTGAGTGCAATATTCAACTTTTAAGTTAATTTCAAAGCTTGCAAATTAGGGTGTGTAAACTCAAATTCGCATCAACTCGATCGGATTTTAGGTTGATCAAATTGGAGAAAAAGTTATCAAAACTCAACCTGAACTTGTAATCTAATCTATTCCGATCTAAATTGTAGTCAAGTCAAACCAGTTCAGATTAAAATTTTCGATTGCATTCAGATCGAGTCGCGTTTTGGTTAAAATCAAGTTCGAGTCAATTAAGATGGATTCAGATAATGCTCAAATTACGGGTTATTTTGAGCTTTTTTTATTTGTTTTGATTTTTTTACAAATTATTTTATTTATTAGAAGATTGTTTTAATGTAATTATTTTTTTTACCAATTTAAAAAAAATGAAAACTACTACTATGAAATCAAATTAAAAAAATAAAATAAAATAAACTACTAATATCACACCGATCTCGTTGTTTCCCACCCCTTTTGCAAATATCTCCATTGTTGTTCTATTTGCTTTCCTACCTCCTTCTTTCTCCTTAATTCGAGAACATATGTAGTTTGAATACAAATTTAACTAACAAATTAAAATGGTATATAAAATAAGCTGGAGCTTTAATTGCATAGTCAGTTTACAAGTTCACAGCAGATAGTGTTACAAGTTCAACTGCTTCAAAACTTGCAAAATTAGTTGCATGGTCAGTTAAAGAATTCGAAATTGATGTAAGTAGAGAAGCCATCTCTTTTTGTCAGCATCACACAAAGTCATCCAAAATTTTTATAATGGAAAAATAAATAATCCCCAAAATTAAACTCGATCGGATCAGTATTTCTATGATGATATGGAAGACAATCTTGGATCTATCAATAGGATGACACAGTACTTTTAATTTATTTACATAAGCATCCGGCAGCTTTTTTATCTTTTTATTTTTCTTTTATCAGATATATATCTGGTGTAGCTTTGTGAAGAGCAACCTGTTCAGCATTCGACTGCAAAGAAAAGGTTTGAAATGATCATGAAAAGAAGAGAGGAAGAACAAAAATAAAAATTAATGAGCGTTCCATGTCTTCAAATATTCATCTAATCTTACATATTAATAATTCTTCCATAGAAAGGGCTGCGAAGGAGTGTAAAAATTTCATTAATTTTAAGGTCACTTTTCACCCTATCAAAATAATAATAATAATAATAATAATTTTTGGCCACTAACAAAACACCACCTTGACAAAGATAACAGCACTATAACTTAAACGACATAGTATCTTCTGTCTTGGTAGTGTCCAAATATTAGTGCTAAAAAATAAATCAGTTTACAGTGGTTATGAAAATAGGCTTGGGTGATCAAGAGCACTCTAACTGCTTCTTTTACTTTTACTCTATTCTACGTGTATCTTCAGTCAATCATCATAATATTTATACATTAATAACAATCGTGATAAGCAGTAATGCTTGGAAGTACCAAAGATTCTCTACCTCTGATTGGAGTGGAAACCCATGAACGGTTGAGATTTAAAAGATCATACCGTTAATTATGTTCACAGCCGGGCAAATCGAGGACTTATTTTCATTCAAATATGCGAACCCAAAATCCGCATTTGCCTTACTTCCACGAAACTTCAGGTATCAAACTTCTTCTGACATGAAATGCAATTCTTCAGTAGCTGCAATTATCATACGGGTAATGAAAAATTTATCTTGTGGAACAAAAATTTATCTTGAACGACCCCGTATAGTCCTTCCAGTAATTAACTGACATGGGTGTTTCAAAGTCGGTTTTCGTTTACATTTCTAGTGGACACAATAAATATGATTTACATGACATAGTTAATTTGTAAAATTAAAAGATTAAGCAAAGCATTTAGCTAATCTAACAGTACATAAATTAATAACTAAGAGATCCAGTTTAGCAATTAACATGTCATTTCCGCCAAGTTACATTCACTTTTCACATAGATAATTTTACAATGGGGAAAGTAGAATAGAACAGAGTGGGGGATGACAAGGCTTGGAATATATAATTCCAAGCAATGAACAAGAAATTTCTCTCTCAGTGAAACTTGAGGCTAGTCAAAACATTGTTGTTTACAGGATCAGCCAAGTGATCCAATAGGTTCTGGTAAGGCCCAACTCCTGTAACAAGACCTTGAACAAAGTAACCCAAGATTGCCAACATTGCCAATCTTCCATTCTTCACTTCCTTGAGCTTGAAATCCTTCATTGACTTCTCATCTTTCCCAAGACCCAGAGGGTTGAATAGAGGTCCTCCAGGGTAAGCCGGATCGCCGGATCCTCCCAAGTATTTCTCGAATCCGAGGAAGTATTGCCTGCCCATTGATCCTGGATTTGCCCAGTCTTGGAATCTCCGGTGCTCGGCAAATCCCATGAGTGCCATTTCCAGGACGAAAAGTGTGTAAGGGTCTGCCCAGTAGTTGTATGTTCCCGCTGGGGGGATCACACCGGTTTGGAACCAGGCCAGGGCAGTTTCTTGCGGAATGAGGCCTGCCTTGCCAAGAATCTCCGGTGCAATGGCTCCCACAGCTCCCAACATGGCATAACGACCGTTGATGACCTCGCCGTAGGCCAGCCATTTTGGCTCAATGAACCCTCCTGTGCCTTCAGGGTCTGAGAGACCAAGTGGGTCGAATCCATAGTCTCCGGGGAGGCTGCAAAAGTAAATGTACATCTAAATGATGCAAAAATGCAGAAGTGCTGACAGAGTGCCGACAGAAACAAGCGCGCTATCAAATTTTTCTGTCCAAATATCATTGCTCATGCCAAAAAGCATATATAAGTTACCTGCCATCCAAGTATGAAAGGCTTTGTTTGGATGCAAACCACAACGGTCTGTCTGCTCCTTGCTGAAAAAATCATATAAACGAATACTATTACAAACTAAACAAACATGATATTAACTCTTGAGTCTTGACCTTCAAAAGCAACTAAAGGTTTCAGGCAAAGAGGTTTATTTTTGCAAAAATAAGCAACTCCCTCATAGAAAAGTTGCTTCTCCTCATTAACTAGGATTACAGTTTTTAGAGAATTACTACAAAAATATGCATTTTAACTCTTTCTTCCTCAAATAAGTTAGCACTCAAGCAACGGAAAGAGTAGAAGCTGCTGTTAAAAGAGGAAAAAAAGGAAAAAAAAAAAAAGGCTTTTGGAGGGAGAAACAAACAGACCTTAACAGGAGGAGTAGAAGCTGCCCTAACAACAAAGGAACCTTTTCTTGATGACCCAGTTGGGGATTGAGCTGATCTTGCTCCAAGAATTTGTCTCGCAGTCTCCACTGAAGATGTAAGAGATGATGAAACCAAAGCTTGGGTTGCCATTTTTTAATTTTCTTTTTTCCTCTTGTTTCTCTACTTCAATACGATAAATTAAAAGTGCTTCGGCTTTCTGCTTCTGCTTTTGGAGAATAAGCAAAGGCCGAAAAATAAGGGCCAATGTCAGCCACTCAGTATTTGTGGGCTTGAAATTTGGGTAGAAATCAGAGATGGGCCAAGTTTTAGATTAGGTTAGGATCTGATTATCCAACAAGATTTTCACACGTGGATTTATTAAATCAAATACTTGGATAAGAGATATGATATCAGAATCCGAATTGCCACTTGGCACCATGTTAGCCATTACTACTTTGATCTCTTGCCCCTCTGGGTCCTCAAAATATCTACTATTATGAAATATTGATATTGAATCTCTCTTTAATTTTTTTTTTCAATTTTTTCACCTCAAAAACATACAACTTAATTGTTTACAATTATTATCATTTTTCATTTACACACTTAACGGTAATTGGCATGTATTTTTACGGTTAATTTTGTATTTTAAAAATGTAGACATCCGTACTTACTAATTATCAATTGAGTGGTCGATAGGGATAAAAAAAGAGGAGAGAAATTCATCATATCTCTCTCTACTCTTTTATTTATTGTTTCTCTCAAATTTCTCTCCCCTTAGCATTTTTCTTATCAATTAATACAAAATATTAAAATATATTACCTATTATGATTAAATAAAATAATTTCAAGTACTAATTGGAGGTTGATTATCATAAAATGAAAGAATAGAGATATATAGAATAGGTTGGTCTTATTTAAATATAATAGCAATTTCATATTGCAAAGTACTATTCATAGGAATTGCAATTGGTTTTCGACATTTAATATTTAGAAGCGTCTAGCTACTTTACCACAAGGGTTACTTAATGCTCTATTCTCTCCTCGTTAACCATTAATTAGATTTAATCCAATAGTTCAGTTGCTTAGATGCGCTCACTTGGTTATTAACACCACAGCCCTTATTGCTTGCTGTAAAATTATAAAATTCAAAAACTTCAAAATTTTGACATTTAAGTCTAGGTTGCTTTAAATTTTTCACTCCCTCTTTATTCACCTATTTTGACGGTTAAAACAACTTACTCTTGCATTAATATATTCAAATTAATACAGTCTCTTGTTGGTTTAAATGTATGATAGGACTATATGTTTTTTACCAGCCATAATTAATAATTTATGATAATAATCATTTCAAAAAAAAATATGATAATCGTGAATATAAATTTGATTTCAAATTATTTGACCATATATTTTTATTACTACCATATTAATGTATTTTATTAAATATTGAAATTATTTGTATCAAATATTCAAATTATTAAATGTATGTTATGAAATAAATGTTGTCTAACAAAAAATAAAACATTAACTACACAAAATAAGAAATTAAATTTATATCCACATTTATCATAGATTATGATTATAAAATAATATATAGTTTTACTTATATTATTTATTTAATTAATTAATAAGTAAATGTATTAATTTGATCTGAATTATTTAGATAAATGTGAGAATAAGATAAGTCATTTTAATGGTCAAATTAGATCATGTATCTACATATGAAAAACTTTAAACAATGTGGACTTATTTATTATTTATTACAAACTCAGACGTCCAAACATAGAATTTCGATTTGCACTCACTTCTATTATTTATTATCAAAACAACTTTTAATTTTTTCCAATTTCTCAAATGTTTATCTGAAATTTGAAATATATTTCATCAAATTTTTTAAGGGTAAGAGTTAATATATTAAGTATTTATTGATGGAACTCCACCACACACACATATATATATAAATGACAAACACAATGAATAGGGTGAGTAAAAAAGATCGGGCCGGCCCTCATGAGGGCACAAGAAAAAAGGCGGGTAAGAGTTAATATATTGAGTATTTATTGATGGAACTCCGCTACACACACATATATATAAATGACAAACACGATAAATAAGGTGAGCAAAAAAGTCTGGGCCGGCCCTCATGAGGGCTCAAGAAAAAAGGCAGGTAAGAGTTAATATATTAAGTATTTATTGATGGAACTCCACTACGCGCGCGCGCGCTCACACACACACACACACACATATATATATATATGACAAACACGATGAATAGGGTGAGCAAAAAACCATGGACTAGCCCTCATGAGGGCTCAAGAAAAACAAAGTTCGGGTCAGGCCTAGACCCACTATTTTTTAAAAAATAAATTTATAAATTAAAATAATATAATTAAAATTGAAAAGTAACTTAAAAATTAAAAAAAAACTTAAATTCTTAATTTATAATCAATGATAATTCAAAAAAACTAAATTTATAATATTAAACTCTCTCTTATTTGTTAATGAATTAAGAGAATATTTGAATTCGAAAATTCAGTATTAAAAAAATTTAAGTTTTCTAAGCTTTTATTTGCTTTATTTATTATTTTACTTTGCAATATTCATTTTCTTAATTTATTTGTGATGGTAATAACTTGTTGATCATTAATTTATTTTAAATTTATAATAATTTTAAAAAATAAAAAATAAAAAGTCCAAGCCCCTTTTTTTTTCATCCCTAACGATGAAAATAATTACTTTTACATGTAGAACTTTTTTAGATCATACTATTTGTAGGTTACAATCAAATTCGAAAACCATATGAAAAGTAGTGGTTGTGGAAAAAACATGAGAGGAATATGAAAAAAATTCTTCCATAGATAATATCTCATAGATTTCAAATCTCGATTTAGAAATTCGTGAGTTTTTCTTTTCTTTTATTTTTGATTGTTCATTCTAAAATTTCTGTTAATACAATTTTTTTTTTTTTTTTAAGAAAGTAAACCTTTCATTATAGGCCACAAACAACCAATGATCCTTCGTCACACGGACAGAAATACAATGATATAATAGGTTCAAATATAATACTTGGGATAAACCTAAGCCCCAAGCCACGTTCTTAAGATAAACCTACGCCTTAAACCTATTTCACTATAGATTTTTCCTTTTCAACCAAATTGGAGAGTATTTTCACATATTAGATCTCATCAGGCATTAGAGAATTTTTTACAGGTCTGCCCAACGAAGATTTTGTTGGGGAAAGATCATTTTTTTTTAATTTTTAAAAAACCTTTTAAGGATCGCTCTCATACAATATATAGGAATTTGTAATCTAGAAATCGCACCTTGAAAATTCGAGTTGGCTTTGTCCGTTGAAGTGATTTAGGCTCCTAAATCACGATCTGCCACCACCACTCTTGTTAGATCACAATCCGTCACCACCACGCTTGTTAGATCACAAACTGTCACCAATGATCTTCCAGGTTATGACTCAGGTTCGATCTGCACTTGACGTGTGGGCGCCTTTATCACTACCAAAGCAACTAGCACGAGAAAATTTTTCTCTCAACAATAGAGAGAAAAATCTTTTTTTCTGATCTGTATAAAGTGACTTCTCTATTTTTCTTTAGAGAAAATAAGCCTTTTATATCTTCCTTTAGTGAAAATCCTAAGCTCCAAATAATCAAAAAACAAAACTCAAGTTACTTGCTTTTTCTATAGGGGACCCACATTGTAAAATAACATAAGGCCCCTTACACACAAGCTAATTAAATGGAGCCTCCCACTAAATGATATATTTAGGCTTTTGACCCAAATAGCTAGTTATCTTACTTATTAGTCCAGTAGTGGTGCAGTCAATTAAATGAGCTAACCCGGGGATCATTTAGGAACATAAAATAGTGGCTATAACAATTCGGCCTGTAATTAAACTAACCTAATTATTTAATTCCAAATCTACTCCACTAAAAGATTGGAATTAAACTTCATAATTGTATGCTCGAATAATAATTCGTCCCAAGCCACATTGATTTCTTTACTGCACAATCCTTTATACCACATCATTAATTAAATCGATATCTTAACTACCCAATCAATTTAATTAAATTTGTTACTTGATACTTACTGGTTTTCTCTAATGATCATTTTCAACATACTAAATATGTTGACACACTATGGCCAGAGAATTCTATAATCAAGTGCCGAAAACTCATCAAGAGATGTGTCATACAAATTCTATATTGTTAATCCATAACTTCAATACTCATAATTGCTCACACCAAGATATTGTGTAATCTTGACCATAAGTATGTGTCGTGCCCATTGGTAACTCAAATGGAATAACAATTACAATAATGAAATCATAACTAACTCAAGATTAAGATTATAGTAAAATCAATGCCTATGAGATTTAATAAGTCTGACAGTCATTTCAAGGTTAATTAAATCTCATATGTGATCATGTTTAATGTAGTTGTACTACGTCAATAAATTCATACATGATTAAGACAAATCATTTAATGAATTTATTACGGTCTATACCTAAATAAAGTGTCCAACTTTATTTATCAACTGCGAACTAAATTTATTTAATTATAAGATAACTTGTATTTATGTCTTCTATGAATCCACATGGTGATAACATAAATACATATAATATGATTAAATGAAATTTAATAAAAATATTAATGCAATTAAGATATTTGAATAAAATACTTCATTAATTTTATTAATCAGAAAAAATATTTATTACAATTAAATAAACACATATACTTTTAAAGAGCATATTTCCCCAACAGATTTGTAAGATGAAACTACATTCTAATTTATAAAAAAAAAAAAAACACACACACACACACACAAACAAAGACACTATAGTGCCTACTACAACTACACCTACACCTACAAATACTACTGCAACAACAATACCACAACACAATTTAACGTAACACAACCCTTGAATCTGAACTAAAATTCAGAGACATATTGTTTTTGTTTTCACCATTGACTTTATTTTTGTAACCATAGCGAGAAACTAAAATTAGAAACTTTTTTTTTGCTATTTTTATTAATTTTAATTTGTAGGAATTTCAGTTTAGTTTTCTATCTTTTTAAAATTTTATCCCTTATAATTTTTTGAAATTGAACAAGTATCTTGATTTTGGTTATTCTTGAATGTGGATTTTTTCTTAACGATTGAATTGAAAGTATGCTTCTGTGTATATAATTAACAAGCGTTTAATCGTCTTGCAAACCCAATGAGTTCTAGTTATTGAATATTCAAAGACATTTTCAATTTAAAGTATTCTTTGAATTGAAAAAAAAAAAAAAAACTATGGCGCTCTAATTAATAAAATATTGGTGTAGATTCTGAAAAATATTCGTAAGGTTATTTTGATCCATAGTCTTACTACGCACATATTTCAATTAACATAATTTGTTTATATAGGGTATTGTGGTTTTCACATTTTTCTTTGCAATGTTTATAACGTTCCGTTGTCTTGACATCAGAAAATTAACCAAAAATAAAATTCTCTGAAAAGGAAAACAAAAAGAAAAGTGATAACAAAATTTTTGTCAGTAGAAATCTTTTCTTCAAAACTTTTTTCCTTTTTCTTTTCCTTTTCTTTTCAAATTTGTAATATTACTTGTCGGTAGAAATTTGCAAATTTCTACCGAACAGCCAGGGGTGGGCGTTCGGTTTGGTTTGGGTTAACTAGTGAAACCCGAATGGGTTCAAAGCTTCAACCCGTTCAGGTTAAATTTCGGTTCGGGTTCAACCCGAACCGAATTTTCAACCCGTTCGGGTTGAAGCTTTTTTTTTTTAGATTCAGTTTTTAAATTAAAAAATATATACCTTAAACCAAAAAATCCCTAAAAATCCTTAAACAAACCGTCTCACTCCCTCCCCCTCCTTGCTCCCTCTTCTCAGTTCTCACTTTCTGAGTTTCGTGGCCCACGACGACAGCAGCAGCCAGCAGCCCCGTCCAGCTCCAACAGACACCAGCCGTTCACTGCAGCACACTCGTCGTCAGCCAGCACGCCTCGCCCGCAACTGCGCTTCACCGCAGCCCACTCGCGTCCCACTCAGCCCAGCATAGTCTCGATTTGCCGACGCTGTAGCTGCTCCGACCTCCGAGATCAAGGTTTGTCTTGCCTTGCCGACTCTGTAAGCCTGTAACTTACTGACTTGCTGGCAGCTGATGGCAACAAGCCGAATCAAATTTTAAGTTTTTAACAGCTTGTTGCCATTAATTCAATTGTATATTTTTAATTAATTGATTGTTATAAGCTATTGTGATTAGTTAAATTAGTAGTTAATTAGCTATAATTGGTTACAACAATTGATCTGAGCTTCAGCTTTGTATATAAAGGAACCTCTTGTACATATCATTTGGTTGTTGATGAATAAAATGATGTTCTAGAGAATTCTCAGATCCAGTTCTTATTTTCCTTCAATTTTCTCAATGCTTTCTTAGCTAAGAAACAATATTTTCATTCTTCAACTCTCACAAACCCGATCGACTTAATTAACTATGCCTTCTTTTGATTTTGTCCAGCTCCTTGGGCTGTACTTGCCAAGCTTATATTACTAATTATGCCTTCCATTTCTATTTGGATTTTGACCTTCCTTTTCTAGACATCGATTTTATTTGGCCTTTCATGACAATTATTCTATTATTTGAAGTGGGTTTGTTGTTGTTGATTGATAATTGAACAAATGGAGATTGTTATTAATTAAATTGGAGTGGGTTTGTTGCTGTTATTATTAATTAAATTGGAGATTGTTAAATAATTGATTGATTAATTGATTAATTTTTGCTGTTTTTTTAATTTAGAAAATGGCAATGTGCTGAATTGTTGATTTGTAGTTATTATTAGTGTTATTATTATTGTTTTGTTAACATATATGTTTCCATAATATTGATTTTGATGATAACAAACAAAGTTAAGAATGATTAATCCTTTAAGCCCAAATTATTTAATATTCTTTTTAAATAAAATCATTATTTTCATATTATAAATGTTTTATATTTAATGGAAAAATGATTTTATGAAATTGATTGTTTTTAATCTTTTTAAATAAATCATTATTTTCACATTATAAATGTTTCATATTTAATGGAAAAATGATTTTATGAAATTGGTTGTTTTTCAAAGTTTATGGTTTAATTGAAAGAATTTTGAAAACTTTGAAATAAACAAGTATTGCTTGAAATTTTGGTTTTGGACCTATTCGAAACTATTTAAATATTTTGGGTCATTCTATAATTTCACATAGGTTGGGTGAAATCATAATTTCAGAAAGTTTTGGGATTGACAAAGTAATATTTAGAAATTCTGAAATTGGACCTATTTGCAAAGTTTCATAACTTTTTAGGCCGTAATACAATTTTACAAAGTTTTGGGGTCAAACTATAATTTAGAAAATAGTGCACTGAACAGGTTACTGTAGCAAGCGGAATTCCGGATTCTGACAAACGGAAGTCCGGATTTTAGGCAGAATCTATCCGAATTGAAAGCGGAATTCCGGATCCTGACAAACGGAAATCCGGTTGTTGGGCAGTAAGCTACTGAGCGTAAGCGGAAATCCGGATGTGATAAAGCGGAAGTCCGAATGTTCAGAAATTCAAATTTGTGGCTGTAACGGTAACATTAAGCGAAATTCCGGATGTCCATAACTGGTAATCCGGTTACGACCAAAATGTGCATAACGGCTAGTTTTTGAGTTCAAACTATATAAACTCAAAACCAATTCATTTTTGGTAATCCAAGCAAGCAAGAACAAGTGCACACAACATATATTGAGCTTCAACTTCGTGAATCATCATTCATTAAATCATCTTTGTTCTTCAATTTGTATATCCACTCTTAAAGAGAGATTGATTGTTGTATTTTTCATTTCACATCAAATTGTGAGAGTACAAGTGTGAGAAACACTTGGGGTGAAGAGATTGGAGATATAATCTCTTATTGTAAAGGTTCATTGACACCTTGAAGTCAATTGTAATCGTTTGAAGCCTTGGAAAGGCTTCGATAGTGAAATCCTCAAGCCCGGTGTGCTTGGATGTGTGGACGTAGGCGGGGATTGCCGAACCACGTAAAAATCCTTGAGTTTGCTTTCTCTTCCCTTGCTCTTTAATTATTGTGCTTTGATTGAACTTATTGCTTTCAAGTTTTTATTAAGACATTAGATTACTTGTTGTGTGGATTTGCTAGGATAATTTTTAAAATTCCAATTCACCCCCCTCTTGGGTTGCACACTTATATTTCATTTGGTATCAGAGCGAGGTGCTCTTGTGTAGACTTAACCGTCTAGAGTTAAAGATCAATAGCAACCCAAATTAGTTCAACTTTCATGGAAGGCCAATCCACCACTAGACCTCCATTCTTTGATGGTAATGACTATCCTTATTGGAAAACTAGGATGAGAGTGTTTTTACAAGCCTTAGATTATGAAATTTGGGAAGTTGTTTGTGATGATTTACTCATTCCTAGAAATAATGTTTTAAGTGAATTGGATAAGAAAAAGATGTCTTTAAATTCCAAGGCTATGAATGTTTTATTTTGTGCCTTAGATAAAAAGGAATTTCATAGAGTTTCAAATTGTTCTAATGCTTATGAAATTTGGAGAAAACTCGAAATTGTGTATGAGGAGACTACAAAGGAGGAAGAATTTCATGAAGTGTCGAATTTGGCACTTATGGCAATTGGAGATGACTCGGATGATGGACTTGATGAGGTAAACGATCTTCCTACTTATAATGAATTATATGATGCATTTAAAGAATTGTATGATGAGTGGATGAAAGTTGGTAAAAAGAATGCATGTTTTAAAAAGAAAATGGTAGAGCTCACAAATGAAAATGAATCTCTATGTGCAAAGATTACATGCCTAGAATTAGAGAATAAAACATTGCATGATAGAGTTGCATTATCAAATGAGAAACCTAGTACTTCACATGTGCATTTAGAATCATATGTAGATGACTTGAATAATGAAAAGGATGCTTTACAAAAATGCAATGATTCATTAAATGAAAAGATTAAAGGACTAGAGTTAGATAATAAAATGTTGCATGATAGAATTGCATCATTCACATGTCAACAAAGTATTTCGTATGAGCATGAAAAATCACATGTTGATAAATTGATGAAAGAAAATGATGTGCTTAAGAAAAAGAGTAATGAGCTCAACGAAATTGTGTTAAAATTCACAAATGGTCAAAAGAACTTAGAAAAATTACTAAGCACTCAAAAATGTGTGTTTGATAAAGGAGGACTTGGGTATAAGCCTCACTTAAAACAAAAATATTATAAGAATTATTTTGTTAAGGCTACCTCCACAAGTGATCATAAAATTGTTTGTGATTATTGCAATCAAAATGGTCATATGAGTTATAGATGTTCAATTAAGAGAAATGTATATTATGGAGTCAAGTGTATTTGGGTTCCAAAAGGAACCATTGCTAACACTCAAGGACCCAAGAGCATTTGGGTACCAAAGGGCACAACTTGAATATTGTTTTGTAGGTACCACAATCAAGGAATGGTGGAGAAGTTCCTTGATGAAAGCTTGTGAGGATAATCACTTGAGTATGAGCTAGGAGAAAAAGATGAGGCAAGATGATTTAATTATTTTGGTAACAATTCTTGCCATATTAATTTTGTTGAATGAATCATGATAAATGAATTTGCGAAAGTATGTTTGTATGTTTACATGATGGAATTATCATTGTGTGTAATATTGAGTGATTTATCATGATGGATTTGTTTGATGTTAATGTTTATGAAGTGTTTAAGCATGATAGTTAAGTGATGTGTTTAATTTATTCACTTTTCAATGTTTATATGTTTAATTATTGTGAAAATCTCTAGTCTGCACAAGTTGTAATGAATTGGTCATAACTCCTTCTAGAGAACTCCAAATCCAGTTCTGTAAAATTTATTGGAAAGCTAACTTAATTATCTTTCCAACGGTATATAGCTTGCACGTTACTTTCTGCCTCAAACTGGACTACCGGTTAGCAAAACCGGAAAGCCGGATTCGCAAGGAACGCTTGCTGGACCAAACCGGATTTCCGGTTCTGTCAATTCGGAATTCCGAATTCGAGCTGCACCTTGGCAGCATTCGGAACTTGGTATCTTCTGGATCCAACCGGCAAGCCGGTTCGTGTCATCCGGAAAACCGATTTTGCGTGAAGCTTTTGCTGGAACCAACCGGAATTCCGGTTCAGCTCATCCGACAATCCGTTTTCATTGTTTCAAGCTTCTGGTCACAACCGGAATTCCGGTTAGTGCAAACCGGAAATCCGGTTTCGGGGGTTATTTTTCACTGTTCTTCCTCCCTCTTCATTCAGCATTCTGGTTCTCTCTCTCTCACTAAAAGCCGATTACTCCACACTTGATTTCATTCCAAAATCCATCATTCTCATTCGTTTTCAATCCAAATTGATTCATATAAATTATTCTCATCCATTCTTGTGTCTAAAATCAACTGCAAAATCGTTTTAATTGATTCAAACTTACACCTTTTACTCAATATCTTAAAAAATTCGAATTTGTGCATTTTGAGTATTTCAAATTACCACTTCTATAGTGTGTTCTCCTTATGGATTTTACCATAGTTTTCTATTATATTATGCACCTACATTTTCATATGCATTGTTGCTTTCATTGTGGATTAATGATGATTATTGGTTGATATTTGGATGTTTTATATTTGGATAATGAGTTTAACATTGAGTGTTTTATCATGATGCATGGTTATATATATAAGATGATAGCTTGTCAACTCATCATGATGGATTTGTTTTGATTTTAATGATTATTTAATTCCTAAGCATGTCAAATAAGTGATATGCTTTAATTCTCAATCTTTGAATACTTACATATTTCATGATTGTGTGATGTATATACATGATAGATGAGTTATATATTATTTCTTGCATTAGAAGTGATCAAGGTGGATAATTCGAAAATCATGCATTTGAGATTTTTTTTTGTAATGGTTTTGCCATTGAGTATAAATTTTCATCACCTATAACTCCACTACAAAATGGAATTGTAGAGAGAAATGATAGGTCTATTAAAAAAAATGGTTAAGACCACATTGATTAGATATCATCTCAATAATACTCACTATGAGCTTTGGAAATATAGAAAACCCAACATTAGTTATTGCAAAGCTTTTGGATGCAAATGTTTTATTTTGAGCACAAAAGATAATCTTGGCAAATTTGATCCAAAATTTGATGTTGGTATTTTTCTTGGCTATTCAAACCCAAGCAAATCTTATTGAGTGTATAACAAAAGAACTTTGATTGTGGAAAAATTTATACTTGTTATATTTGATGAGTCTAATTCTTCCTCTATGGAGAAAGTTGTTTTTTATGATAATGTAGATGAAGAGCTACAAGAAGATTATCAAATGATAGCCAAAAGAATGCACCACTTGAAAATCAAGAGGAGCAACATGAAGAAACAAATGCGAAGTAAAATGAAGGTATTTCTCAAATACTCCCCAAGGAGTGGAGGTATGTTTCTTCTCACCTTAAGAACTTAATTTTGAAAGATCCATCACAAGGTGTAACTACTATATCATCTCTTAAAAATATATATGAGCATTTGTAATAATGAATTTGATCACTTGTTCTTTAACTCATCATTATGGCTTTTCTTAATAGTTATGTTGATTTTGATGATCTATATATTGGCATATGTTGATTTTGATGATTTATATATTGCCATTATGTACTTATATTTTTACTTAAGTTTTGATGATAAAGAATGTGCATTGATGATTACATTATATTTGATGAAGCTTGATCTTATGCAATCTATGATTAGTGAATGAATGCATTTTTTTGTACTTTATCGATGTATTGTTGAATATGTCTTACTTATTTTAAATGATATCGAAAAAGGGAGAATGATTTAATTTGTGTTATGAAAATATATGCATGTATCTAGGGGGAGCATGTATGCAGGGGGAGTTTTTGTTAAATAATTTTCAAATCATTTTTTAACTTGCATTGATAATTATGGAGCTTGAATATTTGATAATATGCATGCCAATTTGGTAAAGAAAACCTCTTTGCGAAGAAGAATTTTCAAAAATTCGGCATAAACTTGGAATGATTTGATTTCTTGATGATTTTGGTAATTGATGATTATATGTGTGTTGCTTGATAAATTGATGGAGTTGTTGATATTGTTTAAGCTTATATGGAAGTGTTTTTAACTATGTTGTGTATTTGAGGATTTGTGCATTTTAAGGGGAGACTATGTCGAAATTTTTTCTCGCACAAAATGGGTAATATCTTCATTGAATTATTTTTAATGATTTTGTTTCAATTGCATCTATCTATCTTTTCTTTTTTATGATGAAAGGGGAGATAAATATGATATTTTTTTTGGGATAAAATTATTTTGATTAAATTTTTAAATTGGCCATATATTTAGGGGGAGCATATAATATGTTTTTAAATAATATGCATTTTGAGTAATTGTTTTGATAATTGATATTTGATTCTTTTGATGATTTTGATGATATGTGATTATGGTGAGGACTTGATGATTTTGAGATATGATGATAATTTGTGAGTAATATCACTAATCTTGTATTTGAGGTGATGCTTGTTGTTAGGGGGAGATTTTGTTGAAATTTCTATTCGGACAACATGGGTAACAAATTTGCTATTTTTTATTCTTTTCCTTTACGTTTTTTTTATGATGAAGGGGGAGAAGAATACATGTTTTCAAATCTATAAAAATTTGCTACTTTTGTCTTTGCCAATTAAGTTTTTCTTTTTTGATGATGAGGGGGAGAAAAATCCATGTATTTAAATATATTAATTTAGCTAATTGGCAAATTGTAAGAGAAAATTATTTTTAGGGGGAGCAATTTGTGGAATCATTCTTTAAATACATGAAATGTTTGTCATCATCAAAAAGGGGGAGATTGTTAACATATATGTTTCCATAATATTGATTTTGATGATAACAAACAAAGTTAAGAATGATTAATCCTTTAAGCCCAAATTATTTAATATTCTTTTTAAATAAAATCATTATTTTCATATTATAAATGTTTTATATTTAATGGAAAAATGATTTTATGAAATTGATTGTTTTTAATCTTTTTAAATAAATCATTATTTTCACATTATAAATGTTTCATATTTAATGGAAAAATGATTTTATGAAATTGGTTGTTTTTCAAAGTTTATGGTTTAATTGAAAGAATTTTGAAAACTTTGAAATAAACAAGTATTGCTTGAAATTTTGGTTTTGGACCTATTCGAAACTATTTAAATATTTTGGGTCATTCTATAATTTCACATAGGTTGGGTGAAATCATAATTTCAGAAAGTTTTGGGATTGACAAAGTAATATTTAGAAATTCTGAAATTGGACCTATTTGCAAAGTTTCATAACTTTTTGGGCCGTAATACAATTTTACAAAGTTTTGGGGTCAAACTATAATTTAGAAAATAGTGCACTGAACAGGTTACTGTAGCAAGCGGAATTCCGGATTCTGACAAACGGAAGTCCGGATTTTAGGCAGAATCTATCCGAATTGAAAGCGGAATTCCGGATCCTGACAAACGGAAATCCGGTTGTTGGGCAGTAAACTACTGAGCGTAAGCGGAAATCCGGATGTGATAAAGCGGAAGTCCGGATGTTCAGAAATTCAAATTTGTGGCTGTAACGGTAACATTAAGCGGAATTCCGGATGTCCATAACCGGTAATCCGGTTACGACCAAAATGTGCATAACGGCTAGTTTTTGAGTTCAAACTATATAAACTCAAAACCAATTCATTTTTGGTAATCCAAGCAAGCAAGAACAAGTGCACACAACATATATTGAGCTTCAACTTCGTGAATCATCATTCATTAAATCATCTTTGTTCTTCAATTTGTATATCCACTCTTAAAGAGAGATTGATTGTTGTATTTTTCATTTCACATCAAATTGTGAGAGTACAAGTGTGAGAAACACTTGGGGTGAAGAGATTGGAGATATAATCTCTTATTGTAAAGGTTCATTGACACCTTGAAGTCAATTGTAATCGTTTGAAGCCTTGGAAAGGCTTCGATAGTGAAATCCTCAAGCCCGGTGTGCTTGGAGGTGTGGACGTAGGCGGGGATTGCCGAACCACGTAAAAATCCTAGAGTTTGCTTTCTCTTCCCTTGCTCTTTAATTATTGTGCTTTGATTGAACTTATTGCTTTCAAGTTTTTATTAAGACATTAGATTACTTGTTGTGTGGATTTGCTAGGATAATTTTTAAAATTCCAATTCACCCCCCTCTTGGGTTGCACACTTATATTTCATGTTTGTGTTTAACTTAATTGTTGTTCGACAACAGGTTATGGTTCTGGAACAAAACAACCAAAAACAAAAGGGTGAGAAAGGAGGCTTCAATTGATCTTCTTTTACGTACTAAATTAATTCTGTTGCAGAGCTGTAAAGTTAAATAAGTGCTTAGCTATGGAATGCCAAGTAAATTGATTTCTCTTTTGAGCAAGGAAGACGCACAATGTAATCCAATGAAGATGGTATTGTATTCTACCAATAGATTTTAAGTGGTTGTTAGAATTTTTAGATTAAATTGTTCCAACTCATTCTAACCCAAACTAACCCGAATTATTCTAACCCAAACTAACCCGAATTAACCCGAACCGAAATTTTAACCCGAATTATCAACCCAATCCGATCCGAATTGCCAACCCAAACCGAACCGAACCGAATTAAATTCGGTTCGGTTTGGTTCGGGTTGGCGTTTTCAACCCGATTGGGTTCAATTCTCCAACCCGAACGGGTTGAAATCCAAACCGAAACCCGAACAACCCGAACCGAAACCCGATTTGCCCACCCCTAGGCACAACAGGTTCATTGTTGTCCATCATTTGTGTTAAGTTTCTTTATTTCTTGAAATCTTGTTTCTTGTCGTGCAAGCTTTGACTCTCTTTTGACTCTTTGACTCTTCAGTCTTGCTTCCACAGTGTTCTTTGACTCTCTTTTGATTCTTTGACTCTTCAGTCTTGCTTCCACAGTGTTTCGCTTTTTCAAATCTGGTTATTATTGTTTATTTAAGACTTTTAGTTTTAGTTCTATTAACTTTTCCCATATTTGAATACTTAAAAAATACTAAAATTTATCAATAAATTGTAAAATCTATTTTTTTTCTGAGGCAAATTCGAATTACCCAATGCCAACAACAATGATATATATACACACAGTGTTTTACAATTTTAGCAATGATATGTTAGCAAATATGGACGATAGAACTTACGCAATAACTACTCTAATTATAATCATCCATCCAATCAAATTACAATCATACTATTGTAAAATCAAGAAATAAAATAATTATAAATTTATAAAAGATAAAATAATTAATAATAAATTATATCTGAGGCGACGACCAACGTATAAATTCAATTACATACTATCAAATTAAGAATAAATATTTGTTGATAAAGTAAACCATGCATTAGATTTACGAATTTTTGTTGTGAATAGAAGGAGATTTCAAGCAATTGGATTACTCCCATTGTTTCTTTGAAGCATAAATAGATTAAGATAAATAAAGTTTATCTTTTATGTTATAGAGAAGGAGATTTTGATCCATTGGGCTACTCTTATTATTTTTTTGAAAAGAAACGTATATGGAAAAAAAAAAAAAAAGGTGAACATGCATACAATATACAAATTATCCCATTTTAAAAATTATTTTTAATAATTAAAAAAAATAGTGCTTGAAAATCACCTGCAACATTGTTATCTGGCATTTTCAATTCCTCGCTTTTAGAACAACTTTTAATTTACTCCAATTTCTTAGAGGTCTCTCATGCAAATCGGAAAAAAAAATATTAATTAATGAAAAAATTTTAATAGTAACAATCAGTCTTAAAATTGGGTAAAGATGAAAAATAACATACTGAAATATGGTTTGAATCTAATTATAAAAATCTCCTCCAAAATTGAAAATGAAAATAACAGTTCTTATATATAGTAGGTCACACTGAAATTAATTCTACAAATTAGAACTTTGTCATTCTTCACCAAATTCACATTTCTTGTGTGAAGGGGTGGTTGAGAGAAAACATGACAACATGAAGAAAATTGCATGTGATAACATAAAATTTAAGAATACATTCTTATTATT
Source organism: Citrus sinensis (assembly GCF_022201045.2). Classification (NCBI taxonomy): domain Eukaryota; kingdom Viridiplantae; phylum Streptophyta; class Magnoliopsida; order Sapindales; family Rutaceae; genus Citrus; species Citrus sinensis. The sequence continues at coordinate 6,411,961 of NC_068560.1, forward strand.
TTAGATATCAAAAATTGCTTTGGAGTTCTTTTTTTTTTAAATGTTATTTATTTTTGAAAATAATTTTTGAATATTTATAAAAATTTCTTTAGCATTTTTTTTGGAGTATTTTTTTGAGAATTTAAAATAAAAAAAATTAACCTTTTGTTTCCTTTAAAAAAAACACTTGGGCTTTGAAGCCTTTCCAGGCTCGGGCAACCAAAAGTCTGACCTTTTTCACCTACCAGGCTACCATAGGCTTAGACAAAATCCAGGCTGGGCTTGGGCTTCACTTCATTTTTCATCTCTTTAAAGTTGTTTTTTTTAATTATTTAAAAAAATTATATAGATACAAAAAAAATTACTTTAAAAAAACAAGTGATATGCACCGGCTCCGTTTATTGTGTTGACAACTGAGTAAACTGGGTATAGTTTAATGTTGTTTTTATAAACATTATGTTTAATTTTAGAAAAAAATCTATGGTGCAATTGTGGTACCGTGCCACAGTTGCATCCAGCCGTTAGATGCTAATAGACTCTACTCATTTAAGTACATCTAACGACTGGATACAATTATGACACGATGCCACAGTTGTACCGTAGCCGCACCCCTAATTTTGTGTGTGATTATCGGTGCTTTTTACTTTTTGTTAGAAAAAGTGCTTCGTCCTTCCACTTGTCATGTCTCCATTGGTCCATATGTCACATACAAAATTATGTCCATTTGGAGTAACTAAGTTGGGCTATGCCTTGACAATGGGCTACCATCTCCCTGGGTTGTAGGAGCCCCATTACCATAAAAAAACATATATTCTAATAAGTAATAACAATAAATATGAACAAAGAATTTGTTTTTTCCTATTATCTAGCAGGTTCTATTTTCTTTTTCCATAATCAAAAGGAATTATATCAAAATTATATTCAATTTTTAAAAATCAAATGTATCTTTGTCTTAATCATTTCCACAGCAATGTAAAAAAATAATAATGATTTACTTTTTCACAATAAAAAACCAAATCAAAATTTATAATAATAAAATGTTTTTAAAATTAAAATTTATAGTAAAGTTGCTTAGGTCTAGATGAATTTTAAATGCTAGACTAAAAATATATAAATATTTTTTGTTCGTTTGATCGTGTGGGCATCTAGCACCGATGACTGCGTGTGCATAATCACCTAATTTGTAGTGCATAATTGCACGCACAATAAGTTATGATTAGGGGCCATAGAGTTCCCAGCACACAAACCCCAATTGAAACTCATCACGCCAGCAATTGCGCACTATTTTCCGATTCTATGTATGTAAAGGCAATTATCAAGTCATATTAGATGTAAATTATAATAACTCAAAAGTAAGATTACTTAGTCTCTGTTCGGTATGGCTTATTTAATAGTTATAAATACTTATTTAATTTTATAAGCACTTATCATAATTTTTATTGTTGTTTGATTATTTTTCTAATAGAGCTTTTAAAACTTAAATAAGATGTTTTACCTCTACTACCTAAAGCTCAAATTGTGAGTTTTTGGACGTAGAGGCTGAATATCTTTTTTTTAAATGTCAAAATATCTCAAATATCATCTACTTATTTGATAATTTTAGTTATTCTTTTCATAATATAATTTTAAAAATTTTACCTATCAAAGTAATTTCATAAATTTTTATTAATAACTAAATAGCTAAACTTTTTTTTAGTAAAAATTTTATTTATAAAAACTCTACTAATAAAAATACTACTTAAAAAATTATATTAAACGGAGCCTAAAAAAAATAATAGTATGGAAAAGAAGTGGGAAGGTCATGGGCCGCGACATTTTGGTTCGTTGCAAGTTCCAGTATATGCAAATTATAAATATTTGAAAACAAAGCGTGTAGTGTACGAGCAAGAACCTTTTGGTTTCATTTGAACAGTAACACACATGGCATCTTCTTCGTCTTCTTCAACTGCAAGTTCGTCAGAAGAGCTGACACTGACAGTCAAATGGAGCGGCAAAGAGTACACAGTCCGAGTCTGCGGCGACGACTCAGTTGCCGAGCTGAAGCGCCGTATCTGCGAGCTCACCAACGTTTTGCCCAAACGTCAGAAGCTCCTTTACCCTAAAATCGGCAACAAACTCGCCGACGACACCGTTTTGCTCTCTCAACTCCCCCTCAAGTCCTCCCTCAAAATGACCATGATTGGGTTCGTCTCAAAATTTGTATTTTTTTTCCTTATTTGATTCAAAATTTGTTCCCTGGTTTTATGCTTAATTTTTTTAAAATAAATTCTGTACCCACTTCTTAAATTTAGGCCAATTTTATGATGACATTTTGATTATCTCTTATAATTGTGAGATAAAAAGGATCAGTTTAAATATGAGCAAGCTAGTATTTGGCTTTTAAGTTCACTATGGTGCTGGCAGTTATACTTCATTGAGTTGGTGATATTGAATTCAACTGAAACTTTTTCAGTACTGTTGAAGATGAGATAATTGTGGATCCTGTGGACTCTCCTGAAATTATTGACGATTTTGAACTTGGGCAAGAAGAAGCTGTTGACATCAAGGACAAAGAAGTCAATAAGCAGAAACTGAGGCGTCGTGTCAGTCAGTACAAGGTCTGTTGTATTGTTGTTTACTTTAAAATGTGGTGAAAATGTTGACTGGTACGGATGAATTTGGTGTATTTGGAAAAGGGTTGCAATGACTGGTTTCTAATGGATTAAATTAGAATTCGCGTTTCAAATTTTCGTTGTAATGCTCAATGTTTTCATTGCCAACGTATTTTTGTGGTTCCGTAACTAAATTTTCTAAATGACAGCATATTAATAGGTTGATATTCTTTATGTCACATTAACTCACGAACATACAGGAGATTATTTCGAGTGGATTGATTTGGTTGTAATTTTATTTCACACTGTTTAGTGGCCTTATTTCTACTAACATGTGCTAATTGTAGATTAAACTTCGAAATCCATGCCGTGAAGGGAAGAAGCTACTCGTTCTGGATATTGATTACACATTATTTGATCACCGGTCTACTGCTGAGAATCCGCTTCAACTTATGAGGCCTTGTAAGATCTTTTCTCATTGCTAGTATTTACCTTCAATTTTCTTTTTCTTCCACTAACAATTATCTCTGGCGTCGTTGTATTCTGCAGATCTTCATGAGTTTCTCACTGCTGCCTATGCAGAGTATGATATCATGATATGGTCGGCAACCAGGTCAGATTTCTGCCGATCCCTTTTCCTTTTACTTCTTCCAAGATAATGATTTTGAAAGAGATGGAGTAAATTTGTTTTTGGAAGTTGGGGTAAGAATATCTATTGCAGAAGCTTATAAATTTTTCCTTTCTGCAGCATGAAGTGGGTTGAGTTGAAGATGGAAGAGCTTGGTGTGCTAACAAATCCAAACTACAAAATCACGGCACTTCTAGATCATTTAGCTATGATCACAGTTCAATCGGATTCTCGAGGAATTTTTGATTGCAAGCCACTTGGCTTGATTTGGGATCAGTTTCCTGAGGTATAAATAAAACTATATTTGAATTGTCTCTGCTTGCTGCTGTCTTTGCTAGTATTAAAGAGGAGGCTCGAATCATATGAAATTATATCTTTTTCTTTCTTTTCTTTTGGTGTTTCCTTTGTGTTGCATATGGTGGCATAAATCATTAGTTTAGAGTGGACTATTTTCAGAATAGGAGTAAGAGAAGAATTGTCTTCAAAATAGTTAATGGTAGTGTTGACCTGGAACAATTTCATCTTTGTGAATCCCACTATAGTCCTATGAATGCCACCGAATAACTATATGAAATGCAAAAGAGATTTGCTTCAGATGCTTTTTAGAAATTGGAAATTTTGCATTTTCATGTGGTCGGTGATGGTGGTTTTTGTTCTATTTGCAGTTCTACAGTTCCAAAAACACCATCATGTTTGATGATCTGCGAAGAAATTTTGTGATGAACCCACAAAATGGTTTGGCTATCAAGCCATTTAGGAAAGCTCATGCTAATCGAGACAGCGATCAAGAGCTTGTAAAACTCACGCAGTACTTGCTAGCAATTGCAGATCTGGATGACTTGAGCAACCTTGATCATGGCAGATGGGAGTTTTATATTGAGGACAACACCAAAAGACGCAGGCATGCATGAGCAATGTCAGCAAGCTCTGGGATTTCCTTTATATCGCTGTGACCATGTTCTTGAGGTATGTGTTATATGAGATTAGTAGTTCCAGGCATTTATGCTAAAATTGGTTTCACTCTTCCAGTAGGGTTTGACTAGTTGGAAATGACTTAATTATTGCATAACCAAAGACGAAATCCAAAATTTTCATAATGTCGTAATTTTGTGCCTAGTTTACAATCTTAAATTTTCAAATTTTCTTGCGTTTTGCGTATGGATGTTAATCTATTTGATCCACGCCATGATCCAAATTAACTACAGCAGATATAGTAGCAAATTGCAAATTTGCTGAATTTGTTCTGATGTGTGTAGGCTTAAGCACTTGTTGGCACCTAAAATAAATTGTCATTAAATTTGGTTATTGGCAATCTATTTATACTTTGTTCAGCTAATTTTCAATCGCAAGCTAGCAGCATACAAAGTAATTAATCCCATACCGAGTTTTCTGTAACCTTGCCTATAATTGCCTGTGTTGCAACAAATCATAGGCCTGGAATATAACATGTAGCGAATTAGTTTGGTTGAAAATATTCTCATTTACGGGTTATTCAATTCATTTCTTTCATTTTTTTTTTCTCTGTTCTAACACTATCTATGTTCTACTTTCTTTTCAAGGACATTAACATCGAATGCTGAAGTTCCCGGTAAAGGTCAATGTTCTGGGAATATTAATGATTTCAGTAAAGATCTCTTTCTCTTCAGAGGTTTCAGTATTGGATTGTGATATTGTTGAAGATATTATATATTTCTGTGTTTTTGTTGAGGGCATGGTGACTGATGAACACAGGATTGCTAACTATTTAGTTATTATTATTATACATGGTACAATTTGTAAAGTTTTGTTGAGAAATCAAATATGAATTGATGTTGGGGAAAATTTTGAGTGTTAATGACGATTACTCCTGCAGAGTGGATGTATGCACGTTTTTTAAATTTCAGGCTGAACTGCTTTATTTATAATGCAACCTTAAATTAGAGTTAGACAGAATGTTTAGTTTTAAATCTTTATTTTAAAACATGTGGACATCCACTCTTAAGAATCTTTATGTTAATAATTGGTTTATAAGATTGTAAGAAAGATTAATGTTAGGGGATCTCAATATTTGGATCTCTGTTTATATGCTAATTGATGTGACATTCATTTATTTGATGATATAATAATAATTTCACGAGTTAAAAAATTCATCATTGTGCATGTAGATGGGATACAAGTTATATATCGAATATTACTAAAGCTCAATAATGTACTCTCCATTTTCTTGAACTCCTATTTTTCTCATTAGTGGGTTTAATAGTAAAGAGAACTAGGGTTGGCAACAGGATGGGACTTAATTGGGATTTGGCGATCTTGATCCTATCTCGATTATCAATTGGGACAAAAAATGTGTCCCAAATTTCGTCCAAACATTGACTTGGAACAAAAAAGGCTCTCGATCCCAGCTCGATGTGGGATCCCAAGTCTTGATCGAGATCTCCAATTATCACTGGATGATATAAATTTTTTATCACATGCTGTAGATTCTCTAATAAACGACATATCATATATCTATAACCAACATGTCATATATATTATATATCAAAACAACTAATCATATACATATAACCGATATGTCATATGTGATCTATATTATTTATCAAAATGACTTGTAATACATGTGACTGACATGTTAGATTTATGTGATTCTTTAAATTAACTTGTCATACATTTCTAAAAATTTAAATTTTGGGACATTCAGGATCCCGATAGGATTTACTGCATCATGTTCCAAATAGTAAGCCAGGACAAATTTGAGTCTTCAATCCCAACCTAAATAGTAAATCGAGATAAGATTTTGTATCTAATTTCGTCCTGACCGGGCCGTGAATCTTGATTGGATTTTGGGGAATTCTTCCATCTTAAAGAGAACTGAAAGATGGTATTTTTAAATAAAACCCTAACATGTTAGTATTAATATTGATATTAATGATATGCTATATATGTCTATGTTGTTTGATAAGAATGAGATTGCACAATAAACTTTTTTAATTTAAAATTAGTTCCATCAAATTATAATTATTGATTTTAGAATTCCAGAAGATTTTGTAAAACTTGTTGAAAAAACCTAACCAAATTAATTGATCCTTAATTTGTAGTCCAACCCTCTAATCAATTAATTAAAATCTTTAAATAACCAATTAACGACATTAAATTAAATTGACTTTTTTCTGGTAACTCCAATCGATCTGCCTCTTTCATAGTAAATGATTAATGGCTCTTTCTTGTTTGGCTACAACTTCAAAAAGACAGGTTCATTGGAATATCTTGAGAATTTCGAAAACTTTATCACGACATTAGTAAGTCCAAATAAATAAATTAATTAATTAAATAAAAAATAAATGCTTTGTGATTTTCTATTGGCACCACAAGATACAGAGCAAACCCATATATATATATATATATATATACCAAAGTGCTTCTAATCAAATTGATGTCAGCTGGTTGAATCATCACCCAAAAAATACAGCCAAAAACGTATTGGGATAAACGTAGCGGGATAAGTCCCTAATTTCTAATGTTTTACATAGTTTTTATTTTTATCAATCACTCATTGATTAAGTGGTTGGCACTTTCTCACTTCATTCTTGAGGTCGAGATTTTCAGTTTTCTCATGTGTGTTCAGGAATTATAATTTCTCTCGAGAGTATATCTCTTATGGGAGTGAAATTTTTTAGTTGAAAGAAAGTTATGTTTACACTAAGTTCTAAATATATTATGATACTTTTAAAGAGCTTGAGAGTTTTGAGTTTTTTCATGTGGGTTAATCTCTCACAAAGTAAATTTTTAAGCTGGACTTCAAATAATACATATTTAGATAGGTGCAAGTCTCGGCGGACTTCAAATTATAAATTTTAAACATTGCTATATCAATAGATTTATAATGTAATTCAGATGTACTATATCAAGATTGATGCCGCAAACTTATGGAACTATTTGACACAAATAGACAAGCTATGTCATTTCTTTGAAAAAATAAAACAAAATCTCAGGGGGCTTACTATTATTCCTAAAATTTATTACAAAGTGCTTCACCGGAGTCAAAAGGGATGGCCAAAATATAAGCACACAAAAAATACACAACCAAAAACTTATCACAAAGCACTTAATTAGAGCGAAATAGACTTATATAGACTACACTTAGGCGACCCAAATAATTTTTTTTTTGCCAAAATAATTTTACGTATTTTTTAGAAAATTCATAATGAAAAAGAAAGCCATTAACACAACAAATAATAATGATAATGATGATGATGATGATGCAGCACAGAGTGCATGAAAAAAAAAATAAAAATAAAACTCACCTGCTAATTGTGATTTGATATTAAAATGCAAAACCGCAAAAACCCTAAATGGACTTTGATTCTCTGAATTACTTTTAACACACAATCAAATACAAAACCTTAGTATCCAAACATGGCATTAAATTTGTTTTTTTTTTCAAAAATAAAAAATAACGCAACATTCTCTCATTGCATTTATTATCGTTATCATAAATAAATATAAATTACCTAATATAAAATCAAGTGTTGTGTTGCCTCATTTTTAAACTATGTATTATTTAATTCATTTTTACTTTCATTTTTTGTTAGTGGTAAAATGTAAACCAAAGGTATTGAGGGATGACATATATGGAGTATGATTCAGGACCCTGATAAAGAATGAAAGGGAAGCTGATAAGGGAGGATCAAATGAGAAGATCTCGAAGAATCAAGCTCAATCATCCAAATTGCCCGAGAGTAATAGAAAAACGCCTTCTACAATATATCCAAGTCGCCACATGACTATACAAGACCACGAGACAGTGACAGCCACGCCATCGCCACCATGCCACGTCGTTACAGCACAATCCCCACTCAGACTATCTCCTAAATATATCCTTATACACCACTAAAGTAAGAATTAGGGAAAAGGGACCATAGACAAGGCCACTTGCACTCCTCTAGTGAGGTTAGGCACTTTTCAACTCAATTGACTCATTCAAAATGGGTCAATTAGAGTTAAGGACACACTATCAACACAGATTGTCCCTAAATAGACAATCGTCCAGTCCAAACAAGCTTAAGAGCCTCCTTAAAAGGTGACAAATTACCTTAAAAGCCCTACATGAGGGGGAATATCACCAATGGCTGATCGCCACATGTCTAAAGGGACACAAAGACACCCTCATGGGCAATCTTCCATAAATGGTCAGATTGACCTGAGAAAAAGAGTAAGTTTACTTACTCACAAAACACTCAAAATCTCTTATTCTAAGGTTTTCTTTGAAAAACCCTCTCTCCATTCAACTTTCTATTGACTTGACTGTCGAAGTGTCGTTGCCACCCACAAGGTTGTCCGAAAGTGAGAAGAACTCCATAAGGATCATCGAGAGCTAAAAGACCTCCAATAGGATTGTCAAAAAAAAAAAAAAAACTCCCAGAGAGATCGTCCTAGAGCAAGAAGACCTCCTAAAAGATTGTCCTAGATTAAGAAGAACTCCCAGAGGGATCGTCCTAGAGCGAGAAGACCTTCTATATGATTATTCCAAAGTAAGAAGAACTTCAAGAGGGATCGTCCTAGAGCAAGAAGACCTCTTACATGATTTTCATATAATAAGAAGAACTCCTAGAGGGATTGTCTTAAAGTAAGAGGAACTTTTAGAGTGATCGTCTCAAAGTGAGAAGAACTCGTTAAAGAGCCCTAGAATGAAAATGACTCTCAAAAGAGCCATAAGTGAGAAGAACTGTTAGAAAGAGCCCTAAAATAAGAGAAAAAAATCTCCAACAAAAGGATCACCCTCGAGCAAGAAGAACTTAAAAAAAAAAGGACCATCCCTAGATAAGAAGGGAACATGACAAACTCTTTAAAATTTCAACATAATGGGAAAGTCGCAATCTTTGAGGGCGCACTCCACACTCCCCAAGTATCCAAGACAGTGTGAAGTTCACCTCCAATGAGGGTTTATCCAAACCTCTCGAGTCTCTAAGATGCTAAAAAAATCCTATTATTGAGAAGTCCACCTCAAATTCCTCAATTTCTTCATCTCAATATTATGATTATCCATTTCTAACTCAGCTCTTTATTTTTAAAATTTATATATTTGAAACATATTTTTTACATTTATTGCTTGTAGGGACCTCAATGGTCCCTCATATGATTGATCCTCTTTTAAAGAGACCTCGTGAGATCGTCTCACTTGGCCATTATCTATAATTTGTTTGAGGTTCTTATTAATAAAAACATGATTTTACCTTCACCATTGATTGTGTTTATATCATGATAAGGACTAGGGATGGCAAAATCTGGGTCCGGGTCTGGGTTTAGTCTTTCCAGTTTCGGACCCGGATGGTAATTTGTAATTCCGGATCTGAAAATAAACTCGGATATTTTTACTCCGGGTTCAACCCAAAAATTTTCAGGTTTTCGGATTCCGGGTTTAGAACCCAGATGATTGATAAAGAGATATGATTTTCTCTCTATTTTCAGTGAATTCCTCCTTACATTTTAATTTATTGCCAACAACAATGAAAAATAATTCAAAGTCAAATAACTAAAAATAAATTCAAAGATAAGAGAGCATACAAAATTCAATTTTCAAACATAGTGATGACAAATTTGGCGATGATGATGAAAAATTGGGCTTTGTGGGGTTAAATCAAGAAAATGGGAGAAATGAGATTTAGTCTTCAACATCATGTACGCTATTCATTCTCATCTCCACTCTTGCTTTCTTCTTCCTTTGCTACAGCCGCCACTTCTAATCTCCTTTTCTTCTTCCTTTTTTTGGTTTTTTATTTTTCTATTTTTTTATTCTTTCTTCATCGATCTTCTTCGCCTTTGATGATGATGAACATGAACACAGCAGGGGTGGTGAAGCAATGGCGAGCGGCGACGATGATTTGATGAAGAGAAGGGTTGAATAGAGAGGAAATGGTTTGGCTTATGATGATTTGATGAATTGATGAAGAGAAGGGAGAGAGTGGAAATGTTCAGCGGCTGTGAATTAGGGCAGGGCTGGTTGTTTTTTAATTTATATTAAGAGGGTTTCGAATTTACGGGTTCAACCAAACCCAGAACCGGACCTGGATACATCCGGGTTGATAAAATTGAATCCGAATTTAGAATTTAATTTGCTCCGGTATGGGTTGAACCCGGACCGGATTTTCCGGATCCGGATTAAATTGCCATTCCTAATAAGGACTCAAAAAGGACCTGATGGGTTATCCTTTTTCGATATGTTAGATACATTTAATTATACATGCATTTTATGAAAAAATCCCTAAAGGGATCTTGTAGACCCTATTGAGTTGATTGAGACATTTAGATTAATTTTTTATGGATAGTTTAAATTGAAACGAATAGATGGTTGCTAAATATTATTGTCTATTAATTTATACATTTATCAAATACCATTAAGTGGAATAATAATAAACATTGCTCTAGTTCACGGGAAGAACATATACGAATAATGATTGCTCTAGTTCACAGGAAGAACCTAAGAAGCTACAAAAAAGATCTCTCAAATTTTTATGCTCTTATTCAAGAACCTGTGTTACTAAAGGATAAAATGACAATCATACCCCGAACTGAAGGCGCACTCGAAAAACGATGAAGCCGATATCCCTATGATGATGCACTAGTGATCACAATTGATATCTCTTTCCAGTAGATATCATCTTTGCCATCATCTTGCACCAAAATGGACATAAACTTTATGAAGATGCACCCATGGGGAACCCCGTTAGCAGGAGTTGCAGGCGAGAAAATAATGCCTAAAGAGGTCATATCCTTACCAGCTATTGTAACTCATGATTATCACCATATTGTTCATCTTATTGATTTTTTTATTGTCTATAGGAAAAACGCCTATAGCTATGTTATCAACCACCCATACACTACTTCAACCAAATGTGCCATCTCAATACGCTACTTGGTGGTAGTGTCGTTAAGGTGCACCAAATTTAAAACCTTACCACTAATATAAATAATTAGTACAGAGCGAGTAAGGATCGATCCCACAGAGACTATGCTAGTTATATTTATTATTAACTCCAAAGCAAGATTTAAAATAAAATAATAGTAATAATAATAATAATAGTAATAGTAATAATAATATAAATTAATCTAACTAAAGAAAATGCCAATTAAAAATAAAAGGGGGATTTATGAATTTTTAACTAAATAGTAAGAAATAAAGAAATTAAAATTACGAACAAGAATTTAATAAAAACTCTAATTAAAGGAGAAAGAAATAATAATGATGAAAACTTTGGTTAAAGGATCATTCGCCACCACCAAACATGCACATAATATATTAATTCTATCATTAATTTATATTGAAACTATCAACCGTAGACAACAATAAGCTCTGTTAGTCTCAATCTTTCCTTAGTGTGTCGTTAGGCAAAATAAGCTCTTCACCTAATCTCTAACCATTAAATAATTTAAAACAAGCTCTTTAAATTTAAGATAATGGAAGCATTAAACAAAGAAAGATATTAGGTTGATCTAGGCAATAAACACACAAGCTCGGATTATTTAACCTAGGTTATGTTCTTCAATTGAAATCACTGATTCCAACCTGCTACTAATGATTAAAATATCAAGACAATTACGGATCAAGAATTTTAATCTAGCAATAAAATTTATTCAAGTCCTATCTAATTGGCCACTCAAACAAAACAAGAATAAATCATGAACATTAATTATAGAAGAACATAAACAATCTCAATTAAATAAATTGAATGATAGAATTTAAATTTAATTGCATAGCATATTTAGGGTTTTGAATTCACCCTCAACCAAATAAAAATCTAGCCTAACATAATTGAATTGAGAATAAGAGAATTGACAAAACCAATCATGGAGATTAATTCAAGCGGCTGCCTTTTTCTTCAATTGGATTTCGGCTGTTGATTTTTCTTCTTCTTGCCGAATTCTTCTTGCTGCCTTGCTCTCTTTTTATAATGCTAGTTGACCGAATTCTTCTCCAACAAGAATAAAGAAATCCTTTTTCAATTCTAATTTAAATCCTTTTCCAATTTAATCTTCATTCCTTCTCAATTTGAATTTCTTCATGCCTTTTTATTATCCACAATCTCCAATTAATTCCCTATTCAATAAAATAATACAATGAATTAAAAATAAGAAATAAAAATAACTAGCAAATATATAAAAAAATAAAATATGTATATTAATTAATTCCCTATTAAATTAAAAATTAACTAAAATAACTAGAATATTTAAGATCAAAATAAGAAAAAGATGGAGAAATTAAAAGCAAAATATATGGAAAATATGCACTTATCAAATTCCCCCACACTTACCCTTTGCTCGTCCTCGAGCAAACCTAGAACAAAAATAAAAAGAAAACCTAAACTAGTCCACTTTCGTAGGAAATCACGATTACATTTAGCGTATGCAACAAGCCTTTAAACCCCTAGGCGGCCCTAGTGGACGAGTTATAGTCTCGTGAGGGCTTCAGCGATGATACCCACAAACATCATTGCAAATTTTTTTTTTTTTTTTTAGTTTAGCAGAAAAAGAACAAAGGAATTTAAAATAAAACTAGCCTCAAAGATTGCATAAATCATATAGCTAAAAGAAAATTTCAAATATTATCAAAGTTCTAACTTTAATTCAATAGTCAATCACATCTTTCTTTTGATTCTCATAGTGTGTGTGTGTGAATCAATTCAATTAAAATCCATTCCCAAAATCTTCAATATCAACAGCCTTTGCCTTGAACAAAGAAAAGAGTAGGTCAAACTAATCTTATCATCTTGATCTCTAATTTTTTCTTTTTTTCTTTTACAGGCATTTGTGTGCATTTTCTTTTGAAATTCCTCTTTTTTTTTTTTTTTTTTTTTTTAGTCAAGAGCTTTCACTCTACCCCTTAAGGTAGCCTTCTTCTCATGGTAGATTATCCTCTACATACTGGTGGTACATAGGCCCAAATTACTCAAGGATAGCTTCACTCTTAAGGGTTATAGGTAGCTATTTCTGACTATGGAGCCTGTGTATACTACACTGTATTGTGGAGATAAGAATCAAGACAAACAGTCATTTACTCAATCTAAAATTCTCAACTCAGGCTGCGTCAATCTCAAATTCTAAGTCAAAATTATGAAAGAATTGATATTAGTGCTCATGGTTTAAAGAATCTCAATTAAGAGGAAATCAACACAAGAATCAAGTATAAACTAAGGTAATATTCAACCCTTTCTAAGAACCATATTCATTGTCAATCAAATTCTTATCACTGGCTAATATTCAAAACAATTTTTTTTTTTGTTTTTTTTTTGTTTTTTTTGTTTTTTTTTTTTGTAAAAAGAAAAAGACGAAGCAATAAAAACTAAGTTCGAAATCCACCCCCCCACACTTAATTCTTACATTGTCCTCAATGTAAGCCTAAGCTAACAAAAGACAGAATTAAACATGGGAAAATGAGATGAGACACACAAACAGAAACAAACAAAATTCAACACAACGTAGGTAAAGTAAATGAGAATGAGAGGGAGAAAAATCAAATCTGTTATGGCGTGCTCTCCAAATCTTTTCTCCAGCCATTGGGTTGCCTCCCAATAAGCGCTTAGTTTATTGTCCTCAGCCTGACCTGGTTCTCAAGTTTCACTCATCAACGTACGCAGGTTCATAAAGTGGAGCCTCCTCTACATTGAGTGTTTGAAAATTTTCATAGTAAGGCTTCAACCTATGACCATTAACTTTGAACTCTTTACCTGTCTTTAAGCTCCTGATCTCAACTGCACCATGATGAAAAACATTAATAACAACAAAAGGCCCAACCCATCGAGAACGTAACTTACCTGGAAATAACTTAAGGCGAGAATGGAATAACAGAACTTTCTGTCCAACTTCAAAATTCTTTCTCAAGATCTGCTTGTCATGAAAAGCCTTAGTCTTTTCCTTATAGATTCGTGAACTCTCATAGGCATCATTTCGAATTTCCTCTAATTCTTGCAATTGGAGCTTTCTGTGTTGGCCGGCGGCGTCCAGTTCCATGTTACATTGTTTCACAGCCCACCATGCTTTATGTTCAAGTTCCACTGGAAGATGACAAGGCTTACCATATACCAACCTGTAGGGTGACATACCAATAGGAGTTTTGTATGCGGTCCTATATGCCCAAAGTGCATCATCAAGCCGTAAGCTCCAGTCTTTTCTATTCGGATTAACTGTCTTTTCAAGGATTGATTTCACTTCCCTATTAGACACCTCAACTTGCCCACTAGTTTGAGGATGGTAAGATGTAGATACCTTGTGAGTGATGTTGTATTTTCGAAAGAGAGCTTCCACTGACCTGTTACAAAAGTGAGTGCCTCTGTCGCTGATAATTGCCTTTGGTGTTCCAAACCTTGTAAAGATGTTACTCTTTATAAAATCTACCACAATCTTGGAATCGTTAGTTCGGGTGGCTTTTGCTTCCACCCATTTTGAAACATAATCAACCGCAAGAACAATATAGAGATTACCAAATGATGAAGGAAATGGTCCCATGAAATCGATGCCCCAAACATCAAAGATCTCAACTATAAGAATGGGAGATTGTGGCATTTGATTTCTAGGTCCCAAATTACCTGTTCTCTGACAACGATCACAAGATTTACAAAACAAATATGCGTCTTTAAATAGTGATGGCCAATAAAAACCACTCGCAAGTACCTTAAGGGCTGTTCTCTTTGGTCCAAAATGTCCTCCACAAGCCAAAGTATGACAAAAGGTGAGAATAGAAGTAAATTCAGTTTCGGGTACGCACCTTCTAATAACTTGATCAGAACAATGCTTCCACAAATATGGCTCATCCCACACATAATACTTGGCATCACTCTTGATCTTGGCCTTTTGTGCACGGGTTATCTCTTTCGGTACTGTCCTGGTAACCAAGTAATTGACAATATCTGCATACCAAGGAGTAACTATACCTACATGTAATAACTGCTCATCTGGAAAGTTCTCATGCAATGGAAGTGCATCTTCGTTATAGGTAAGTCGACTTAAATGATCTGCCACCAAATTCTCAGAACCTCTCTTATCTAGAATCTCTAAGTCAAATTCTTGCAATAGAAGTATCCATCGAATAAGGCGCGGTTTGGCATCCTTTTTGGTGAGCAAGTACCTAATAGCTGCATGGTCAGAGTAAACGATTACCTTAGATCCAATTAAATAAGAACGAAATTTCTCTAAGGCAAAGATAACTGCTAAAAGTTCTTTCTCTGTGGTGGAGTAGTTAAGTTGTGCATCATTCAATGTACGAGAGGCATAATAGATGACATGAGGAAGCTTGCCCACACGCTGGCCCAACACGGCTCCAACAGCATAGTCACTGGCATCGCACATAATCTCAAATGGTAAATCCCAGTTTGGTGGTTGAATCACAGGGGCCGATGTCAAAACCTCTTTTAACTTCTTAAAAGCTCTTTGGCACTCTTCATTGAAGTCAAACGTTGCATCCTTTTGAAGTAAGTTGCAGAGAGGTAAAGCTATCTTGGAGAAGTCTTTGATAAACCTGCGATAGAAACCTGCATGACCAAGAAAAGAACGAATCCCCCTCACACTAGTGGGAGGTGGTAAGGAGCGTATAAGATCTATCTTAGATTTATCAACTTCAATCCCCTTTTCAGAAATAACATGGCCTAGTACAATACCTTGATTAACCATAAAATGACATTTTTCCCAATTAAGCACAAGATTAGTGTCAATGCATCGTTTAAGAACAAGTGTAAGGTTATCTAAACATTTATCAAAAGAATCACCATAAACTGTAAAATCATCCATAAATACCTCAATGATGTTCTCCACATAATCAGAAAAAATACTCATCATACACCTTTGGAAAGTCGCAGGAGCGTTACAGAGACCAAACGGCATGCGTCGATAAGCAAATGTTCCGAAGGGGCATGTAAATGTCGTTTTCTCTTGGTCTTCCGGAGCGATAACGATCTGATTATAACCTGAGTAACTATCAAGAAAACAATAATGAGAGTGACCACTTAACCTTTCAAGCATTTGATCAATGAATGGCAGAGGAAAATGATCCTTGCGAGTGGCTGCATTCAGTTTACGATAGTCAATGCAAACTCTCCACCCAGTTTGAACTCTAGTTGGCACAAGCTCGTTTTCTTCATTCTTGACCACTGTGATGCCTGATTTTTTTGGAACTACCTGCACAGGACTCACCCATTTACTATCAGAAATGGGATAAATAATCCCCACATTAAGGAGTTTCAGTATCTCATTTTTCACGACTTCCATCATTGGTGGATTAAGGCGGCGTTGTGCATCTCTCGTTGGTTTAGACCCTTCCTCTAGCAAAATACGATGCATGCACATGGAAGGACTAATTCCCTTAATGTCGGCAATGGTCCAGCCAATCGCCGTCTTGTGATCCCGAAGCACCCTAATTAATTTTTCTTGTTGAACTGGGGTGAGGGTTTTAGCAATTATGACTGGAAGTGTTTCATTCTCACCCAAGTAAATATATTGCAGGTGTTCTGGGAGTGGTTTAAGTTCTAAGGTAGGTGCCTGCACAATTGAAGGTAAAATTTTCTCGTTTAATAAAGGCAATTCAAGGTAAGAAACATTATACCCATTGGTGCGTAATGTGACTGCTCCATCTAAGATCGCCATAGCTTCCTCTACCTCATCATCCAACTTTATCAAATTTGCATGTTCCTTAGAATCATCTTTTGTAAGATTTTTGCTTATGGCAATTTCAAAACTGTCATTACCGGATAATTTAAAGAAATCCTGCACCAAAGTATTAATATCATCCATGGCAAAAACAGAATAAACATCACTGGGATACCTCATTGCCTCAAAGATATTGAAGCGGATTACTTCACCATCGAATTCCATTGTAAGGGTTCCATCGTGAACATCAATCTTGGTTCGGGCTGTCTTAAGGAATGGTCGCCCCAACAGAATAGGAGTGGGATTGGGCGACAACTCATCCTCCATTTCAAGGATATAAAAATCAGCTGGAAAGACCAATTCATTTACCTGCACAAGAACATCTTCCATAACCCCCTTCGGGTAAGCATTAGATCTGTCAGCTAATTGAATAATTATACCAGTTTCTTCCATTGGACCTAAATTCAAGGAGTTATAAATCGAATATGGCATAACATTAATTGAGGCCCCTAAATCTAGCATACATATTTCGAATCTGGTATTACTAATAGTGCAGGGGATAGTGAAAGTACCTGGATCCTTGCACTTAGGCGGAAGTTTTCTTTGAAGTACAGCAGAAACATTCTCTCCAACACTTACCTTTTCGTTACCGCTCAACTTTCGCTTGTTGCTGCATAATTCCTTCAAAAACTTTGCATAACGCGGCACTTGTTTAATAGCATCGAGTAGAGGAATATTTACCTCTACTTTACGAAAGGTCTCAAGGATCTCTTTTTCATGCTCCTCTTTCTTGGATTGTTTAAATCTGCTAGGAAATGGTGGAGGAATGGAGAGAGTCTTAATTCGAGGTGAGGGGATACTTACCTCGCCAGATGGATCGACTGGTAATGTTGAGTGGGAATCATCGTTCCTTGTTAAAGGAAGAGCCTCAGGTGAGGAATTGGTCACAGAGGGTGATAATGTTGTGGATACTTTTGATGGCTTAGCTAATAATGGTTCCAATTGCTTTCCGCTCCTGAGAGACATAGCACTAGCATTCTCCTTTGGATTAATTTCTGGTTGAGACGGTAACTTTCCTGAAGTTCTACCCTCTATCCTACTCATAGATGTGGCTAGTTGGCCAATTTGATTCTCTAAATGTTGGAGCTGTGTCTGGGTAGTCTGTTGGAATTGCATAGAGTTAGTAGCGAGGGCTTTTACAAGATCCTCTAAAGACGTACCTTGATTTTGAGGAGGTGGGGGTGGCCGAACTTGGTAAGGCTGTTGCACCCGCTGTTGGGGGTAACCCGGTGGTCGAGATGGTGCCACATTAGGAATGCCTTGTTGTTGGTTCCCATACCTAAAATTAGGGTGATCCTTCCACCCTTCATTGTAAAAATTAGAGTAGGGATCATACCTTTGTCTTGGTTGGCCTAGGAACCCCTCAACTGCGTTGGCCTGCTCATGTGATCCCTCTTGGAGAGTAGGGCACATGTCAGTCGCATGTCCGACCATAGAACATACGCCACACGGTCTCATTTGTTGCCCTAGAGCTAATTGTTGCACCAAAGAAGTAAGATTTGAAACTTGTTTTTCTAAAGAAGTAGTACTTACCTCATTGACTCGCTTAGGTGGCGGCAGTAGATCGTTTCTAGTGTTGAACTGTTGGGAATTAGCAGCCATGTTAGCAATGAGATTTCGGGCTGCTTCTGGTGTCTTATCCACGAGTGCTCCTCCACTAGCAGCATCAATCATACTCCTATCCATAGGCAGTAGACCCTCATAAAAGTATTGAATAAGAAGTTGATCACTTATCTGATGGTGGGGGCAACTAGCACATAGCTTTTTGAATCGTTCCCAATAGTCGTAGAGTGGCTCTCCATTATACTGTCGGATTCCACAAATTTCTTTTCGAATGCTGCCAGCTTTTGATGCTGGGAAATATTTCTCCAAAAATAGCTGCCGCATCTCATTCCATGTAGTGACAGTACCGGAGGGAAGATAGTACAACCATTCCTTGGCTGAATCCGCCAAAGAGAATGGGAAGGCCATTAGCTTAACTTGCTCTTCAGAAACTCCGGCTGGTTTCATTGTGGAGCAGACCACATGGAACTCCTTCAAGTGCTTATTTGGATCCTCTCCTGCAAGACCATGAAAAGTAGGAAGAAGATGAATCATCCCAGATTTGAGTTCAAAATTTACCTGAGGGTTTGGATTCTCAATGCATAAGGGTTGCTGGTCCAAGTTAGGAGCTGCCAACTCTTTAAGTGTTCGGTTGTTATTCTGAGCCATTGGTTCGGGTTCTGGGTTGCTTGGTTCTGTCTTCGGGAGTGGAATGTGGATGGCAAAATCGAGTTCTGAATATGATGAGGTTGCTCTAAGTTGTTCGAGTTTCAATCGAATGTCCTCTATGCTCATGAAAATCTAAATATAAAACAAAAAATAACTAATTAAAATAAAATAAATAAATAAAATAAGAAAAGAAATAAAAAATAATAATAAAATAAAACGAGTGATAATAAACAAACTAGACGCTAGTCCCCGGCAACGGCGCCAAAAATTTGGTAGTGTCGTTAAGGTGCACCAAATTTAAAACCTTACCACTAATATAAATAATTAGTACAGAGCGAGTAAGGATCGATCCCACAGAGACTATGCTAGTTATATTTATTATTAACTCCAAAGCAAGATTTAAAATAAAATAATAGTAATAATAATAATAATAGTAATAGTAATAATAATATAAATTAATCTAACTAAAGAAAATGCCAATTAAAAATAAAAGGGGGATTTATGAATTTTTAACTAAATAGTAAGAAATAAAGAAATTAAAATTACGAACAAGAATTTAATAAAAACTCTAATTAAAGGAGAAAGAAATAATAATGATGAAAACTTTGGTTAAAGGATCATTCGCCACCACCAAACATGCACATAATATATTAATTCTATCATCAATTTATATTGAAACTATCAACCGTAGACAACAATAAGCTCTGTTAGTCTCAATCTTTCCTTAGTGTGTCGTTAGGCAAAATAAGCTCTTCACCTAATCTCTAACCATTAAATAATTTAAAACAAGCTCTTTAAATTTAAGATAATGGAAGCATTAAACAAAGAAAGATATTAGGTTGATCTAGGCAATAAACACACAAGCTCGGATTATTTAACCTAGGTTATGTTCTTCAATTGAAATCACTGATTCCAACCTGCTACTAATGATTAAAATATCAAGACAATTACGGATCAAGAATTTTAATCTAGCAATAAAATTTATTCAAGTCCTATCTAATTGGCCACTCAAACAAAACAAGAATAAATCATGAACATTAATTATAGAAGAACATAAACAATCTCAATTAAATAAATTGAATGATAGAATTTAAATTTAATTGCATAGCATATTTAGGGTTTTGAATTCACCCTCAACCAAATAAAAATCTAGCCTAACATAATTGAATTGAGAATAAGAGAATTGACAAAACCAATCATGGAGATTAATTCAAGCGGCTGCCTTTTTCTTCAATTGGATTTCGGCTGTTGATTTTTCTTCTTCTTGCCGAATTCTTCTTGCTGCCTTGCTCTCTTTTTATAATGCTAGTTGACCGAATTCTTCTCCAACAAGAATAAAGAAATCCTTTTTCAATTCTAATTTAAATCCTTTTCCAATTTAATCTTCATTCCTTCTCAATTTGAATTTCTTCATGCCTTTTTATTATCCACAATCTCCAATTAATTCCCTATTCAATAAAATAATACAATGAATTAAAAATAAGAAATAAAAATAACTAGCAAATATATAAAAAAATAAAATATGTATATTAATTAATTCCCTATTAAATTAAAAATTAACTAAAATAACTAGAATATTTAAGATCAAAATAAGAAAAAGATGGAGAAATTAAAAGCAAAATATATGGAAAATATGCACTTATCACTTGGCTATAAAGGTTCCTACCATAACAAGCATCATCACTATCTAAGGATGCCATAAAATTGAGATTTTATTCCAATCTTACAAAAAGAATGCTCTATAAAGCATTCATGGCCCAAACTAAGACTCACTATCATCAGCACTAGTATCTCCTTAAAATTTTAAGAGATTGCACAAAGAAATGATCTCGCCAAAACAGAGACCAACTGAGCACTTCGAGCATATGGATCAATCTCATAAGACTATCTCCTTCTCTATCGGTATCGTTCCTCCTACAAATCAAGACAATGAAACTCTCATTATCTGTAAGGACCATCCTGAACCTAACCTACTCCCTTCTTCATCATTGATCAAATGGTTCT
Source organism: Citrus sinensis (assembly GCF_022201045.2). NCBI lineage: Eukaryota > Viridiplantae > Streptophyta > Magnoliopsida > Sapindales > Rutaceae > Citrus > Citrus sinensis. The sequence continues at coordinate 6,433,045 of NC_068560.1, forward strand.
TGAAACTCAATGAGTTTGACATTATCTACAGATATCACCCTTCAATCAAAGTATAGGCCATTGTTGATTTCATAATTGAATTCACCAATGACTTGGAGGAATGAAATAGGGATAAGGGGCGATCTCTATCGAGATGAACTCTGAGAAATGCTTGCATGGACAATGTATCTGCTAATCAAGAGCAACTCTCAATTAGCCATGGGTCTATTAACAACTTAGATTTCGGGACATTAGGCATCCCGATTGAGATTTTTAAATGTCCTATCCCGTCCTGAATAGTGAATTAGGAAAAATTTAACTCCCGAATATCGACCAAATACTAAATTGGGATAATATTTTGTACGAATGTCATCCTAAACAGGCCATGAATCCCAATTGAAATTCAAGAAATTCTGCAAATCCTAAAGAGAACTAAAAAATGGAATTTTCAAATTGTACCCTAGACATGTCAATATTAATATTAATACTAATGATATGCTATATAAATCTAAATTGTTTGATAAGAATGTTATTGCATTACAAAATTTTTTTAATTTAAAATTATTTCTATAAAAAAACCAGAATATTTTGTAAAACTTGTCGAAAAAACCTAACCGAATTAATTGATCCTAGTTTGCTGTTCAAAATAAATGATTCCAGGTTTACAACTCTCTAATCAATTAATTAAAATCTTTAAATAACCAATTAAAGACATTAAATTAAATTGACTTTTTGTGGTTAATTAACTTCAATGGATCTGCATGATTAATGGCTCTTTGCTGTTTGGCCACAACTACAAAAAGACAGGTACATCCGAATATCTTAAGAATTTTGAAAATTTTATCATGACATTAATAAGTCAAAAAATAATTTAATGCTTTGTGATTTTCTTTTAGCACCACAAAATAAGAGGAAACCAAAAAAAAAAAAAAATTCAGGGAGATTGCTAGTTTTCCCATATTAAAGTTAATATATATTATTTATTCTTTTATTTTTTTTATATAGTCAATAATCCTTTTGGCATCAAAATTTTGCAGTGTTACCCTTATTTTTAAATTCATTTTTATTTACATATTAATTATAAATTAATTGAATCATATAAGTATAAATTAGAATTAACAATTTGATGACTAAAAATAAGAAATATATGTTTTAAAAGTATATATTTTGGTGTGAATAAAAATTAATAATAAATATTTTTCTTGTGGTTTTTAATAATTTAAAAATATTTTTCTTATGATAAATATATATTTTCTATTTTCAAGATAAATTATCAAGAATGATCTATTTGTTGGAGAAAAATCAGTTTTTTAAATTTTTATAAAAACTTTTAGGATCGCTCTCATACAATATATAAGAATTTGTAATCTAGAAATCGTACCTTGAAAATCTGATTTGGCTTTTTCCACTGAAGTGATTTAGCCTCACAGATCACGATTCATCGCCACTACTCATGTTAGATCACGATCCATCACCATCACTCCTGTTAGATCACGATCCACCACCAAATAATATTACAAGCTATGACTCAATTTTGATCTGCACTTGACGTGTGGATGCCTTTATCACCACTAAAGCAACTAGCACGAGAAAATTTTTCTCTCAAGATTAGAAAGAAAAATCTTTTTCTCTGATCTGTATAAAGTGATTGCTCTGTCTCTTTTGAGAGAAACTAAGTCATTTTATATTTCTCTCTAGTGGAAACCCTAGGTTCCATTTTTTATATTATTTAATTCTATTAAATCAAGTTTGATTTAAATTAAAAATAATAAACCAAAAGTAACGATACTTCTTTCTTGTCATAGGGGCCCACCTTGTAAAATAACACAAGCCCCTTAGACACAAGTACATTACATGGAGCCTCCCACTAAATAATATATTTAGGCTTTAATCCAAATAGCTAGTTATCTTCCTTATTAATCCCGTAGTGGCACAATCAATTAAATGAACTAACCCGGTGATCATTTTGGAACATACAATAGTGGCTATAATAATTAGGCATGTAATTAAATTAGCCCAATTATTTAATTCCAAATCTATTCTACTAAAAGATTAGAACTGACCTCCATAATTATATGCTCGAATAATAATTCGTCCCAAGCCATATCGATTTCTTTACTGCATAATCTTTTGTACCATATCGTTAAATAAATCGATATCTCAATTGTCCAATCGATTTAATTACATCTTATTCCTTGATACTTACTGGTTTTCTCTAATGATCATTTTCAACATACTAATTATATTGACACACTCTTGCCAGAGAATTCTATGATCAAGTGTCAAAAACCCATCAAGAAATGTGTTGTACAAACTCTATATTGTTAATCTATAACTCCAATACTCATAAATGCTCCCACCAAGATACCGAGTAATCTTGACTACAATTGTGTGTCGTGCCCATTGGTAACTCAAATGGAATAACAATTACAATTATGAAATCATAATTAACTCAAGATTAAGATTACAGTAAAATCAATGCCTATGAGATTTAATAAGTTTGACAGTCATTTCAAGGTTAATTAAATCTCATATGTGATTTTATTCAATGTAGTTGTACTACATCAATAAATTCATATATGATTAAGACAAATTATTCAATAAATTCATTACAGTCTATACCTAAATAAAGTGCCCAACTTTATTTATCAACTACGAACTAAATTTATTTAATCATAAGATAACTTATATTTATATTTTCTGTGAATTCACATGGTGAACACATAAATACATATAATATGATTAAATGGACTTTAATCAAAATATTAATGCAATTAAGATATTTGAATAAAATACATTATTTATTTTATTATTCAGAAAAATTATTTATTACAATTAAATAAACACATATGCTTTTAAAGAGCATATTTTCCCAATACCATTTACCCGCTCTTTTCCTTTAAATTTTTTGATGCCAAAATTTTTTTTGAATGTTATGAAGATAATAGGAAATAAGTGATATATATTAATTTTTAAGATACAACTGGCAATCTCTCAAAAAATTATAATAAAGTGCTTCGAATTAAAATAGATGGCAGGTGGGGGAGATCAGCACCCGAAAAATACAGCCAAAAGGTATTGGGATATAAATAACATTAAGTCCATAATTTCTCACGTTTTACATAGTTTTATTTTTATCAAAGAGGTCCCCATCCTACTGAATTCTGAACATAATCTTATAATATTGAATTATGATTATATGAGTATGTATATTAATGTATTAAAACAATAGTAGTTAATCACTCATTGACTTAGTGGTCGACACTTCCTCAATTTATTCTTGAGGTCGAGAGTTTTAATTTTTTTATGTGTGTTGAGGAATTATTATTTCTCATAACATTACATCACTCGGTGGCTTAATTGAAATTTAAATGGCACACATAAAAAAAAACATGTCTGAAATTTTTTAAAAAATATATTATCATATTTTAAAGGAGTTTGAGGGTTTAAAAGCAAATCTCTCATAAAGTAAATTTTTAATAAGTTGGATCTCAAATGATATATATCAAGGCAGGTGCACCCTGGCAAATTTTTAAATGTATTATCATACTTCATATGAGTTATCAAAGATATACAAGTCTTGGCGGACTTCAAATTATAATTTTTAAACTTGTTATATCAATAGATTTATAATGTAATTCGGATGGGCTACATCAAGGAAGGTGCCGCAAACTTATGGACCTATTTGACACAAATAGACAAGCTATGTAATTTCTTTGAAAAAATAAAATAAAATCTCAAGGAATTAATGTTATTCCTAGAATTTATTACAAAGTGCTTTGCCAGAGTCAAAACAGATGGCCAAATAAGCATACTAAAAATGCACAACCAAAAACTTATCATAAAAGTACTTAATTAGAGCGAAATAGACTTATATAGACTATCCTTAGACAACCGGAATATGCATTTTTTTTGCCAAAATAATTCTACGAAATGCTTCTTCAGAAAATTCATACTGAAAAAGATAGCCATTAACCCCCCCCCTCCCCCCCCCCCCCCCCCCCCAAAAAAGAAAAAAACAACAATAATACATCACAAAGTGCATGAAGAAAGAAAAAATAAAAAATAAAACTCACATGCTAATTGTGATTTGATATCAAAATTCAAAACGGCCAAAAACTCTAAATTCCAGGCAATATTATTTATCGCGTGGACTTTGATTCTTTGAATCATTTTTAATTTACACAATTAAATACGAAATCTTAGCATCCCAAACATGGAATTAAATTTGTTTTTTTTTAATAAATAAAAACATAAAAAATAACACAACATTCTCTCATTGCATTTATTATCATTATCACAAATAAATATAAATACCCAAATATAAAACCAAGTTGTTGTGTTGTTTCATACTCTCATTTTTAAACTCTCCGTCTATTCATTTTTATATCTTTTCCTCTCACTCATTTCTTTTCTGTCAGTCAGTTTGTAGAAGGAAGTGAAAGAAAACAAAACCAGCCACCATTTATTTTTCCTACCATTTTTGTATAGTTTTGTTGAGTTATTATGTGAAGAATAGTGTAATTTGAATTGGGTTGGAGGAAAAAAATTCTTTTTTGAAAAAAAAAAGGGGAAAAGAAAGAAATGAAACCATTTCTGGTTTTGATCTTCTTCTCTTTGATCAGTTGTTTATCATCTTCTTGTAAGTATTATTCTTTCTTTTAAAAAAAAATTAAAATTATTCTTTTTTTTGGTTTATTTTTAAGGATAAATATCAATTTAATTTTGAATTTGTTTCCTTTTGATGATATTTGCAGATGGGTACGATCCATTGGATCCTCACGGCAACATAACAATCAAATGGGATCTCATGCAATCCAATTCTGGTTCAAGTGATGTAAATTCTCTCTCTCTCTCTTGGCTTTGTATTTTTTTTTTTTAATTTTTTTCATTTTCGTAATTGAATATTTTTGTTTCATTTCATTTTTCTTAAAAAATAATTTTTTAAAATTTTTCATTCGATTAAGGTAAATAGTTGATCCATTAGGATTAGCCGATTAGAAAATAGATAAATATTTTTTTTTCAATTTTAAACAAGTAATTTAAGAAAATAATAATGAAAAAAAAAAAGAATCAAAGAGATTAATACGAAGAGAGTTAAAGCCAGCCAGTGCATGAGTGCATGGTGTCGTTCGAAGAATTCTTTTGTTTGTGATTGGTGGGCGGTACCACTTCGACTATCAGTCTCTGCATCAATTGGGCCCACACAATGTTGTTCTTAATCTCCAATAACTGCTTGCCACATCATCAAATGGAGGCATTGCTGTCTTTCAATTGGGTTAGCAGTAGTATTACGTGGCATGCTGACATTGGCAATGGGATTTGTCTGTGATGCCATGTAGAGAGAGACTAGAGACCACCAGGCAACAAACAATACAACATTAATACCTCATAAAATCAAAACACAACATATAAAAAATTAAATTAAAAAATGTTATTAACAATCAAATTATTTTTTTACTATTTCAAGCAGATTTTTTAGATAATTATTTCTATTTAAGATGTGTTATTGCAGATGTTGCTATGAACTTTTTTTTTAATTCTAGAAAATTTTTATTAGGGTCAAATTTTGTCATCTCAATTGAAAATTCATTGGTGTCCATCAAAATATTTTATCACATTTGATGTTGCATCTAAGAGTTGTTCATGTACACATATATGCATTATAGTCTCCCAACATTTTCATTATATGTGTTGAAGCGGAATTTATAAGTTTCATAACATGTGAAATTACTTATTACTCAAATTTACAGTCCAATCGATGAAATGCCACTTCATTTCTGATGGAAAACGATCAACTCTGTAAAAATGTAGTATTATATTTGTTGCATCCTGCCAACAGCTTGAATATGGTATCTTTGAATAGCTTGATAAGTATCGAATTGAGTATGCAGCTTGCATCAAAAGCAACATTAATGTAAATTTGCATTTTGGTCCAAATTTCATTCAATCTCATTTTCCATTTTGCAGCTGAGGGTATCTCTATTCAACTACCAACTCTATCGTCATATCGATCAGCCTGGCTGGAAATTGAACTGGGGATGGCAAGGTGATGAAGTGATATGGAACATGTGGGGAGCTGAGGCCACAGAGCAAGGAAACTGTAGTAAATTCACAGGAGGGCAACTTCCTCATTGTTGCGAAAAGTCTCCAGTGATTGTTGATCTTTTGCCAGGAGCTCCTTACAATCAGCAAACTGCTAATTGTTGCAAAGGAGGTGTTTTATCTTCCTTGACACAGGATCCATCTAAGTTTGTTGCTGGGTTTCAGATGAATGTTGGAGGCTCCGCAGATTATACTGGCTTCCAAATGCCTGAAAATTTCACTCTGGGGATTCCCGGTTATACTTGTGGCAATGCTACTGAGGTTCCACCAAGCAAGTTTTATTCTGATGGAGGGCGCCGAAGGACACAAGCTCTTCGTAAGGAACTCTTAAGATTTTATTCTTTCTCGCATTAGAATCAACGTATGGATGTATTGTTTCTTTGCAATAATATTGTTTGTGGATTCATTGTAGGGACATGGAATGTGACTTGTATCTACTCTCAATTCATGGCATCATCTAGTCCAAAGTGCTGTGTTTCTCTATCAGCTTTCTACAATAATACTATCGTTCCTTGCCCTAAATGCAGCTGCCATTGCCAAGGATTATCTCCTGCAAACTGCATAAAGTAAAATTGTTTTGCTCTTTCATACATATCTTTAAGTTGCTTCTACAATATCCTATAAGGATCTAACCGTTAATACTGCTTTATAAAATTCTGCCAGGTATGGTGAAACACCATCTTTACTGCAACAAAAGCATGATCCGAACAAAGAACAATCACCAGTAGTCATTTGCTCGCAGCACATGTGCCCTGTTCGTGTTCATTGGCACGTTAAACAAAGCTACACTCAGTATTGGCGAGTCAAGATCACAATCACAAATCTAAATGTCGTGCAAAATTATTCTCAGTGGAATCTGGTGGCTTTGCATCCCAATTTGCAGAGTGTAACTCAAGTTTTCAGCTTCAATTACAAGCCCCTTAACCAGTATGGTTACATAAGTAAGTTCAAATCAATTCGTCTGTTACCAGTAATGGAGGATTTTCCTTTACCGGATTAGCATACTAGTATAACAGAAGTTAGTTATGCAATTCATCTTTACTTAAAATCCAAGTAAGGGTGGAAGATTTCACTTCTGAGCATTTTGAGTTTTGAAAGAAGCAAATTATTAAAATATCATCCTATTATCATTAGAGTACTATGATGAATAACCAAAACTATGTTCTGCCGATAACATTATCCAGCTTTTGATCCCAGTAATGTAGCAACATCTGCTGCTAAATTAGTTATGAAGTGAATTTTCATTTTAAAGGAAAACATCTTCTTTCTTCTTCTCTGGCTTACCAATCTAATTTTTCAGATGATACTGGAATGTTTTGGGGGATTGAGTTCTACAATGACATGTTACTCCAAGCCGGGGAGAGTGGAAATGTACAGACTGAGATGTTACTGCACAAAGATTCTGGAATTTTCACTTTCAGAGAAGGATGGGGATTTCCCAGAAGAATTTTGTTTAATGGTGATGAATGTGTGATGCCTCTTCCAGATGATTATCCAAGGCTACCCAACAATGCCCATACTGCTGCTTCATCAAGTGCTTGCAGAATTTTCTTGCCACTGTTACTTCTTATAGTTATGTTGTGATTCATTTTTGGCTTATTAGGAAAATCCATCTTCTTCATGTTAGAGATTCAATGCGAGAGCTTCTGAATATGATTTGTTTCTGTAGAGGAATCATGTAAATGCCATTTTCCTGAAGGGAGAATCCTTAGACATGAAAGAGCAATAGAGGTAATTTTCTTTTTACCATTTTCGGAAATTTAGAAAAGAAGCTGTTTCAGAAATTCAATGCTGATCAAAAGCTTGTGTTTCGCAATACAGTTTGCTTGCCATATAAGAGAAGATTTGGAAAGAGTTAATGAAATAATTAGTGAAAATATGGCAAAACTTGCAGCCACTTCTTCATTTGCACTTCTCAGGATTAAGGCATCATTCAAAGCTTTGTTTATAGATGCCATGCCAATAAATTTTCCATCCAAATCCACAAATCTGTGGTGGCTATTTTTATTTTGCTTAGTTCTGGGTATTATGGTGGTTTCCTGTTAGATCAGATGTTATTTGGAGGGCTTCATGCCATAATATATGAATCTAATTAAAAAAAAAAAAAAAAAAACCATCATGATATCAAATGGGAGAACCAAATCCGTCAAAGAAGGATGCCTGAAAGAGTCTAGAGGATATCCAGTAGTAAAACCAAAATGTGCATGACCTTTAATGGAGGAGATATTATGTGTATAAGCATCTCCATTGCACTAATTTCATCCAGATCTTCAGTATGCAAATATTTGATTATCTGTAACCAAATCATTCTCTTTAAGTTCGTAGTAATCTTTGCCTGACGCAATCAAGGGCGGAGGGTATACAGAGCTAGAGGATGCCATTGTGCCCACAGAGTTTAAAAGAATTTTGGGGTTACTAAATAAAATATAAAAAAAAAAAAATAGTGTGAAAAATCTACACAACGAATGTATAAACTTTATACATTAGTTAATAAAATAATTTATAAATTCCCGTTAAGGTAACATTAATGTATGATATCCTCTTTGCTCTTTAAGGTTTAGAAATTTTGTACGGGTAAGAACTCTTTTGCTTTATAATTATTTTTCCTCATAAATTAAAAATGCAAATATAATTTTCTTTTTTTTTTCATATGGTATTGACATTATATAATAGTCTTAGTAATTTTTTTTTTATGATTTGGTTTTGTAGTACTTTATTATTATTATTATTATTATTATTATTATTATTATTATTTTAAAAGAGTACTTTATTATTTTTATAAGAACTTGAAAATTGAAAGTTTTAAATTTGGTCCCTTTAAGAGTTTTCCCGTGAACTCTGAACCCGAATGCAATGAAATAAAAGTAAAGCTTCTGATAACATAAAATTTGAAAAAAAAAAAAATATATATATATATATATATATATATATATAGAAGGCAAGGCTGTCAGATTTCTTAAATTGGCTAGGACTAGGAGGAAAGAGATTCGAACACAGGACTTTCTTTAGCTGCGTCATTCTGTTGTGTCAAAACTTCCAGATTTAGGCTATGTACATAATTTCCATAACTTGTGTTTCAGTGCAACATTAGGAAGGCACAAAGAAGATGAATAAGTAAGCAATATTGTTCAGAATAATAGATTCTTCCCAAAAATACAAGTCATGCCAGACCTCGGCATTCAATCATCTTCTGCAACATACAAATTGAGCTCGGGAGAAGAAAATAGATTTCATATTGAAAAAAAAAAAAAAAAAAAAATTGTTACAATATCCCACCATAATGCACAAGCACTGCACATTCAAATATCCTTAAACACTTGGAACTAGGATTCTAGAGGAAGGATTATAAAAAATAAAAAAAGAAGAAGAAGAAGAAGCTGCAACATATTTTCTCGAGTTATGACCACTAGAACATACAGGAGAGGCTCAAACAGGAAGCCTGTTTTCAGTTACCACCTCCGGTGAGTCATCAGCCAGAAATGTAATTTTCTGGCAATGACTACCAGGCGCATATAAAAATCTTTAAGTTATCAAAGGGTGAAAGAAGGCACAGAAACAGCAGAAAAACTAAATGGATGAATCAGAAAGATAGAGGGTGCCAAGACTTGAAGAGCTTGACTTTATCCTGCACAAGAGAAATGACAATTAAGGTCATGCCGCAGCACCAACCGTGGAAAAGTAGTGGCACAATACAGCTCTAGCTAAATCATCTATCTAAATGTGGAGAGGACCAGTCACAGGGTCATGGCCAGAATTGGCATCCTTATGTTTTAAGGAAAGATTTGCAAACTGGGAATCAAGATCTCTGCTGCTAGTGCGTCGATGACTAGAGGATGGTTTTTGTGGTGGTTGCTGTTGCTGCTGCTGCTGGTACACCACTCGTAGCCTTCCAATCTCCCTCTCCAATACTTCATGTTCCACTGTACAACATCTTCAGATAAGTGAACCTCTTCACAAGTAATATAACAAACAATAATACTAAATCCAAATGATAGTTTTAAAGAGATCCTTTTATAATTCATTATATTTCCCCTATTTTGGATTAGACACATACAGGAGTATTGTGGAGGAGAAGATTTATTTTTCAACTAATTTTCAAACCTTGTCTTGCTCAGTTTCTATGTTATTTATCAATTTTCATGTTTATGGTCATTAGTAAAAGCAATAAAACTTCTGACTAGAAACTATAATAGATCTTCTTTATTAGTAATAGACATATCATGTAATCATATTATGCAAATAGCTAGGTAGGAAAATTCAGTAAATGGAAAAGGGAGTTTTGAGTTTCCATACATGCAAGTTTGAAACAATTTCATGGGCATACAGAATGACTGTCGACGAAAGAAACCATTTTTCTTTTTTCTTTCTCAAACTTCTAGCTATTAATGATTGCATGCTATAAAATTTTCGAGAATTTTCAAGATCTGCCAAACCCCCAAAAATGTGGATAACCTTTTCCAGAATGCAATTTATATCAGCACCCTAAGTCAATCATAACTTTATTGGTTTACTACTTAATCTTAGAATGAATACAATCAAACCATAGCCTGTTCCTAGTCATGTTAAAATCAACAAGAGGACAGAATATTTGACTGTGAGTACACAGCCGACTAAACAGATCTTTTGACAATGGTACAACAAACGTCACAATTCATACATACCATTCACTCTCCATTTTGGCTTTAACAAAAAAATATTAACTAGCTTAATCAAACTCATCTGGAGGAGCCACTTAAACAAATACAAACAGAAAGCAAATAAAAGGATTGCTTACAAAAGACCTTGACCCTTATCCTAAAGTTCAGAAACTTACAGCATTTTATAAGTTGCTCCTGAGCCAAACTTTCTAAACGTTGTTTCAGGGCTTTATTTTCCATGCTCAGAATAAGATTCTGCTGGTTAAGAAACTCAAGCTCAGCTGAAACTTCAGTACCTTCTGCCTGTGGAGTAATGCACATGTATCCCACTATCAGTTTCCAGTAAAGCAGACAAACAGTCCTTATTTTAACTCGAAGGAATCAAGATTATATAACAAAATTCTGCATGTACTTACCTGTAAAGATTGTACATTCCTTTCCAGTTCAGCTATGTATTGAAGTTTTCGGACCCTCGAACGTTGAGCAAATTGTCTGCATTATACAGTAACAAAAAACTACTGAAAAATATATCACCTTAAATCTCATCCAAAAATATGCCAACCACTCTTTAGATTTCACATTTCTATACTCTAATAACGTATTCTCTTCTGGCATTAAAAAATCCATGGAATCACAACCCTAACACAAAGATTTAGTGAAACCACAAAACTAAAACTTGAATTAATCATAAAACCCTATTTAAGGAGATTTTTGTATGCTTCAAGAGTTCACATGATTAACAACAGACATAACAAAGTGAATGGATACTTAACTTCTAGGCATCTTGCAGAAAAGAGAAAACCAATTGTATAATAGTTGGTCAAAACATTTCTGAGGTAACAAAAGCCAAACTTGGCAACGTCAAATCACTTTTCAAACCAAAATAGAATTCAACTGTTGAGACAACAGACATTATTATTTGGAAGCAAGAAGATGATTCACAAATATAAGGGCAGAGTAGCACCCAATACTTCAGTTGGTGCATTAAACGATCCTGACGTCGGTTATTTTGCAAGAAACTTTTTCAGATTAAAATCAGTGCATATCTTCTCCTAATTATAATTTGGACAAATGCGACAATATTAATGAATTTCGATCTGAGATTGTAAATTCTTCCAGGAAATACGCAGTACATGATAACTAATCATCAGCAACATTGTAGGCACTATATTATAACTAGTCAAAAAGCCTTCTACAGATAACAATGTGACAAATGAATATTACATGCAATTACCCTAGATAATAGGAACAATAAAATAGAAAACATACTGTTTGGCACGTTTTGTTTCAGTGTCAGAAGCAGAAGCCTTAACATGAGAATTATCCTTTTTCTCTGAGGAAGATTTTGAATCATGTGGACCAGCTTCAGCTGTCTCCAGCTTTTCGCTTGTTGTAGATGGAACACCATCTGCGTCTTGTGCTGGAGATCCCAAATTCTGCAGAACAACATTCTCCCTGGCAGAAGGAAGGTTACCCGGATGAGGCAAAGCATTGATAGGATTGTCCCATGCCCTATTCTTTAACTTTAGAGAGTTCAATTCAGCATAGAAAGGGGAATGTCGAGTGTCCTTGTGATAATCAATATCTTGAGGTCCCCACGAAGGAACAGAAACCAAATGTTTATATCTGTACTCGTCTTGAGCTGCATAATCTAAGTTAGAAGCATTGACTAAATCTATGTACGCAAAAGAATCACTTGATGAGCGCCGATGACCTCCTCTGCGTACAGGTGTCTCAGGCTCGTTAAGGAGGTCATCGAGCCAAGAAGGCTGCTCCTCCATTAGGAAGCTCTCCGAGGAAGTACGTTGATGGTGTACACTTCCCTCTCGGGGCTTTTGAACTGCTTTCGGTCCAATTACACCAGTTGGGAGATAATCACTATATGCCGGGGAAATACTCGGAAATGGACTTTTAGGAGGAAGTAAAGCATGCTTTCCAGTGAACAACGAATTCCTGATGTTTGATGATCCCTTTGAATTTGCCATATCCAAAGCAAAAACCAATCCCTGTCAACCAACTACATAACAATCAGCACCAAACCAAAAAAAAAAACACCAATAACCATTAGAGACCCAAATCACCCATATTACGCACATCAATAATGAGAACCACTTCCAAGAAACTATTAACGTAGACTCGCAGAGCAATAACCTATGGACTCACAATACACATGGTACTTCCTAATTTGGTCCTCTCGTGTATGCCTAACAATAGTTCACACAACATCTATACTAGTTTTAACAAGAATACCCAAATCCTAAAATATATGAATGCTATAATTATTTCAAACAATTCCTCCTGTTAAGTCAATTTCAGACACAAAACCCCAAATGCCCTTATGTTTTTCCCACATTTTCCCGGAAAAAAACAAGAAATAAATTCAGAGGATACAATAACAAAGCAAACGCACATAACAAATCCCTAGATGACTAAATTTAGAAATTAAAAAAAAAAAAAAACAAATGCGGCAATGTGCAATACACAAAAACACCAAAACCAAACAAGAACCAGATCAAATATAATCAAATTAAACGAAATTACAAAGAGATTAGCCAAAACAGAAAAAAAGAAAAGACGAAACAAAATGTCTCAGCTTTCAAAAAGGAATAAAGGGGTCACCTTCGGTGGATTGAAGAATCGAGATCTCGAAAAAATGCAAATGGGTGATCGAAAGTTTCGATTTTTTATTTATTTGTAGGCTTTGATTGTGATTCCGAAGAATCCCTCTTTCGTTTTTGTCTGTCTCGTTCCTGCTTTGTTCTCGTTTTTATGTTCTTGGTTTTAATTAATTAAAGGCTTGGATTGAAAGCATTTTCCTATTGAAAACTATTAAAAAAAAAAAAAACTAAAAACTGAAATTTCTTTTTGTTTTAAATGCGTTTTTGTTTATTTTATTTTTAATTAATTAATTATTCATTTATAGCAAGGTTTTGTTTGTTTTGCATTTTCACCCCCTAGGGGCCAGGGAAGCTCCATAATCCGTATGACGATGTATGAGCGTGTCATTGCCACGATTTATTTAATTATTAATTTTCAACAAAGAATTTGGCCTTTTTTTTAATATAGTAAAAAAGGCTGTTTTTCTTATTATGTGAAAATTCAATACTACTATATTTACTAAATTTAAATACTTAGTTGAGATATTCATTGATGTGTCATCAATTTTTTTTTTTTCATATGTATGATATTAATTATTAACTTATTATTTTTATAATCTGTTCAATAGATGACACATAAGACGTCACATCATTAAATATTTGAATTGAGTATCCAAAGTAATTAAGTTTAACATTGTTCTAGAAAATTAACTAATTATTGAGTTTTGATGTGAGTTTTTGGATTGGTTGATGAGATAATTAAATGTCAATTAGACATTAACAATAATAAGAAGAATAAAACGAGCACTTTGACCTAAGTTGACATTTAATTTAAATTTAACTTATGTTATGTAAATATTAAATTTTAACCTCCTTGAATTTATGGTTTTCATGTCACAACTTTTTCAAGTTTAAAATTTTGTTGAACCAAGATTTAATCTACCACTACTTCGACCTTTCGACTATGAATGATGGTGGCAATAAAATAATAATGAATTATGTAAATTTTCTGTCTTTTCTTTTTTTAATTTGAATTTATGTTCCCGTGGATCAATTTAAAATTTATTTTGTACCCTAACAATCGCATGGTTGACTAGATAATTATATGGACTAAATTTATCAAGTGGTAAATTATTTCTGATTATTGATTACGAGGTTTCGAGTTTTAAAATAGGCTCACTAGCTCCGAATCCTCCGATAACTAATTTTTAATGAAACATTAAACAAAAATGAAAAAAAAAATTTTCTTTTGGTGAGACCCAAACTCATTCACTTCTTTTTAGAATTTAAGTCCATTGATTGTGGGAAGCACATGATTCTGAGAAGATTTTAATAAATTCTGATGAACCTCGAAAGAATATCTCCAATAATTTCAAGGGAAATTTATGGCAAATATCCCGAATTCTAGTGAATAATTCCAAATAATTTATGGCTGGTATCTTTCTACATTTGTATTTTACAGCAGTCCAATTAATAAGGTAAATTCCAAATAATAATACTTCCGTTTGATTCTGTTAATTCACTTAACTGGAATATAAAAATTGAGGATTAATTTTTTTTTTTTTTAATCAAACGCTTGATTAATTTATGTCACATTCACATTATGAGCTGCTTCATTGCATCAACCTTTAAAGAATCTATCCAAATAGAATCACAGTTATAAATACATCCATTTCAACATGACAACACTATAAAAGATGATACAGAAGATTTTCAGAAATGCAACATGATTTTATAAAATCAGAGAAAGTTGCATTGAATACAAGCAATTTGCTTGCTTTCCAAAAAGAGAGTACAAAGAAAATGGTTAGATTTTGCTTGTAATGAGTTGGGAATGAGTTAATTACAAGTAAAGAGTAGGCAGTAAGTGTGGTTGCAAGTTGTTGATCAAATGATTAATTTGTATTTTGGCACAATAATCAGAAAGAAAAAGAGAAAGAGAGAGAGAGAGAGAGAAAGAAAGAGCATAAAGTGCTGAGGAAACAACCAACTCCCACACATAAAGTGCACAATGAGACAACAAATTCTATACTTTGTGTAACCCAACTTGTCCAAAAGTTTGAATCCTCACTAACTCACTTGCCTATCATGCTTGGGTTGTCCCCCCCCCCCCCCCCCCCCCCCCCCCCCCCCCATTTCAAGTGCTTCGCTGGATTGTCTTCTAGGGAAATAATGATAGAGAGTCTTAACGAACGATAACACAATCGGCACCAAAAGCAACTGTAAAACTATACGTGGGTACAGTGTTATTTGAAAATAATGAGTTTACAGTTGTTTTTTTTTTTTTTCTTTTTCACTATCTTGTTGATTCAAATATCAAATACATGTTCTGAAAGAAAGCCTCCTACACAATGCATACACCCATCCAATATAATTTTAGGTGCGTTTGAAATTGAAGTTAGGCAAGCTACAACACTAAAGTATTTAGTAAGACTAGCTGCTGTAGTTTAGAAACTATGGTAATATAATTTTTCACTTGTATAATAAAAAATTTATTATATCTTTAATAATTTAATCAAAATTATTATTTAAAATTTACATTTACTATATATTATTAACTTTTATTTTATAATTACAACTTTTTTTCTCAGCAGCTATACCTTAAAAATTACACCACCTCAATCCCAAACGCACCCTTTGACTAGTAAGCATATATTTGGAAATTGACAAACAATTTCACTCATTCTTTTTAAACATAACATAACCAGAAACTAAGGGTGCGTTTGGTATTGTTTTTTAATTGGTGTTTTTTATGTCAAATTTTTTAAATTGAAAATACGTTTGTTAATTTATTTTCAAATAGTATATGAAAATGAAAAATAGTAAAAATGTGTTTGATTGTTTGTCGGAAAATAAGAAAAGCAATAAAAAAATTTTTGGTATAATATTTTATAAAACACATTTTTCAACTAGTACTTATTCAATAATAGTATTTTTTTAACTGGTCTATTATTATTATTATTATTATTATTATTATTATTATTATTATTATTATTAATTTAATAAAATAAACTGCAAATGGACCTAACTATAACTTGTTTTTCTTTTTAAAGTAGTTTATTTGTGGGCAATTCAAATTTACAATCCAAAAAATACTATAAAAATGTCAATATATATTATTTTTGCATCCACATATAACTAATTATTTGCATATATATAGTAATAACCACCGGTTAAAACATTAAAGAGGGAAAAAAATATCATACTTGAAACAAATAAATCATGTCACATTGCTTCCAAACTAATTTTTAGTTACATTAATTTAGTCTTTACTTTTGATCAAATAAATAAATTTATAATTATCACTCTATATTATTTTTATAATTTAATAATTAAAAGTCAGACATATATTATGTAAATTATTTTATTCATGGAAACATTTTTAGTAGGCTTACAAAGAGAGAGATGAGACTTTAGTCTTTAGTAAAGAAAGAAAAAAATTAAATGAAATTTGTATGTGGGCCCCAAAGAAGACCAATCTTTACACACCTCCCTTTATGTCAACATGTTTTTGTCCAGTGTTCTTTATAAATGTTGAACGGAAACTTTCCGTTTTCCTTGTTTTTAATTTACTGATGTAAAACTGTCAACCAAACAAATTTTCTTAATTTTTATTCTTGAAAAACGAAAAACATTAAGTGCAAAACGTTACACAAACACACCCTAAATCTCCCCCATTCAGTTCAAGGGCATGGCTATAACATCAAAATTTCAACAGAAAAAGGTTACAAATTTTGTTAACATAAAATGTGAAATTTGTAGCAACTATTTCTTCCCCTAAGGTGAGCGAGCTGCCTGTGAAAACATCTGATTTGAGTTAATAATAAGAGACAATGGTTGATGTATAATATGTCTGGTTTCGTATTCCCGTCCAAACCTTTTAAAATATAAATAGCAGCAGGCTTTATGTCATGTGACACATTTTACGTTTCACCTTATAAAATTCTCATAATTGTACTAATAATACCCTACCTACACTTTAAAGAACCCTTTTGTTTCAAATAGTACAAACATATTTTAATCATCAATCTGGCAAATAAAGAAGCACAAGCAACGGAGATAAAAATATATAAATAAGTAAATAAAAAGCAGTCTTGACTCTCATGCAAGCATGCAAAAAGCACAACTTAAAAAAAAAAAAAAAGTTGAAATTCAATTAGTTTATTTTAGTACTATATAAAGGAGGCAAAGGTTTGTGTATTACATAAGAAACTAGGCCAACTTTGACCCAGTATACTTACTTTATAAATGGGTTCAAGTCAAAAAGGATCCTCAGCTAGCAGCTAAAAGGCAGGCAGAAAGAACTAAAAACACCACGAAATTATCAAGGTGTTTGAGCATATCCTATGCAAAGGAGCAGCTCAATCTAACATCGTTAAATCCTATTAATTCTACTAATTTTGTGTAATTGTAACATTTTTAGATTTATGATGAGACTTACTAAAACAGACGGAATTAATCATGCTCACATTCTTCTAGGTTATGTGCTGAATTTACAGTTGCTAGCTAGATCAAGATGCAACTTATAATGCATTATAACATAAATAAAAACACAAACTATGTACCACTAAATCTCATCGTCTGTTTTAGCCGCATTGTCTTCTATGTTCCACATGTAGTTCAAAGACTTCACTAATTCTAGCACTACAATTAGCGATGAAATTCGGAGTCTATGGCTGGAATAATGCTATAAAAATGTCAAATATTCTGCTCATTCTCAATAATGGACAAGTGATACTCACAGGATATTCACAGGAAACAGGCAAGCTGCCAAGGATTCAAGAGCTATGGCAATTGATGTACTGCTCACTGTTAATTACAGTTAAATAAGCTCATTCAATGGTTGTCCTACGTTGACATAGTTTTCTCTCGTCATTATACTTGCAGACTGCCAAATGTTTGACGAAAAAGAAACTTCTGAAGCTGATGCTCTATGATGAATCAAAGAATTGAGCTCTCGGGTTCTTAATAGATTCTATAGACAACCTGATACAAAAATTGAATGTCAGATAACAGCCATTTATAGATTAATCAATTAATAGAAAACAAATTGGTTGCTAAATGAGAGTAATCTGAGTACCATAACGAGAAAATGAGACAGAAAACGTAAATTTAGAGAGCACAGTCTTACCCAAACAGAATTGAACTGTAACCATTATAACAAGGCTTGGGGTTGATCCTCCATTTCAAGGACTTAGCTATGCTCTATAAGCAGGTAATTGATACCCATAAAAATATTTGTAACATAAGATAAAAGATGCAAAACTTGCACTCGAAATGTCTGACATTTAGAGTTGTTGAAAGGTTTACATTACATCTCACAAATTTTACATTTAATGTTACAAAACTCTCATACTTGAACTAATTAATAAAGCATTTAAAACAAACATGTATGGCTTGGCATAAAAAAGAAACCATGCTAGGTCCAATAATCCTTACAAAACAAAATTTTCATTCATTATAGACTCGTGCACACTTTCATTTCCCAATCCCGGAAATAAGACCAATACGATTGTAAGATGAAAAATTTTCCTTCTATAAGGCATATCAGATAGGATATGTACATAGGGAAGGGACAAAAGTCCACAGGAAGGACCAAAAAAACCCTGAGCCCAAAAGCTGCAAAATCTCTAAGATGTTGAATTGTAAGCAGCATCAGCTGAAGAGGTATCAATATCATTCAGACCTAACTCCTCATTCTGCTCCCATGATCTTTCGTATTCCTCAACTGGAAACACCAGCAATGCAATAACATTAAGAAGCAAAATCCGAACTACCAATGTAGTAATTTCTAAATGCTGCTAAATAAAAAATAAAACAAAAATTAAAAAAGAATGACAAGAAGAATGAAAGAAAACCCTCATCAACTAAATCATTTGATCAGAAGAATTGTTAGGATTCACCAAGAACCTCAGACTTAATATAAGACTATTTTAGTAAAGAACATAACTCATGAATGACAAATCCAAATAATCTTTAGCATTTTAATTCAATAGAAAGCAATATATATTTTTATTATTTTTATTATGCATATAATCAAGTCTCTTCCTAGTCATTGCACTCTAGGTACAGCTCATGAGTGACAGCAAAATTTTGGACGATGATCCAGATCCTCAAAGAAATGACAGAAAACAAAGCATTATGGAATAGTCTCATCAGCCGCAACAAAATAAAAAGGTTGGTTCAGGTACTGCATAGTTAATTCAACTATATGTGTAAATTGCTAAACCTTGTACAGGAGAAACTTACATGTTAACTGGTGGTCATCTTTAATATCATCAGTCACTGGTGCAATGAAAGAATTTGCTAATGCATCATCGAGAATTAAAGTCCAGGACTCTTCCACACTCAGAAGCTACAAGAGATTAAACAATTATGTTATGGGAAGAAGGTTAAGTGAAACAAGACCACGTTATTATTTCTCTTTGACAACACAAATTCTAAGAAGTTTTAATCTTAAACAATAATTGACATAATTTCCTAGCAACATAGTGGCAATTTCGCAAACAGAAAAGATTATGCCAATGTCAACACACACCACAAGCAATCCAGTTAAAGTGATATTGGCTGTCAGACCATAATATTGAAAAACTAGTTAACTATATACAGAAACTCTGAGGGCGGGAGTATTTATCACATAATTTATTGAGCAAAATTAATAATGAGTGATTTAAAAATAAATGAATGAGAATATTTAGAAAACAAAGTGGCCAAATTAGTGATGCAACCTAAGCAAGCTTTTGATCACTTAATGAGGTTCAAACTTGACAAGGTAAATTATTACACACACCACATGATACATACAAGAGATTACTTACATTATTATGCTCCTTAAAGAGAGTAAAATCAAAGAAAATAAGATATCATTTAGACTTTTAAACCATGAATTGAATTAGTAACAACACAGGAGTTTGATATAAGTTCAAAATATTCTTAAATCTATGTTCACTTGAGCTGAGCCTTGTGTTTTGACAAGATTAATTGGATGAGCTCATGCCCAACAGTTTCATGCAAGCATATGTAGATATCTAAGAGTTACAAGTGGCCTGGCTAGAATATACTCATATCATTGCCTAGCATTTTCTGAAACACAGAGCCCAAGGTACCCTTGTTATTAAATCTACATAATGATATTTTTCCCTCCTTCTCCTAGGCATATCGGATGATAATTGAGAGCATGGCGATGCTCTTTATATTAAAAACCAAAAAATCCTGAATTTGCATGCTCTCTAAGAAGTCATGATCAATAAAGATACCTTGTTCAACTTTGCTTTGAAATCTTGCCACTTGGTTCTTTTATTTTCATCAAGGCTGTCTCCAAAAGAGAATCCATGCACTCTCTCAAGGCCTGCAAATATAAACTGATGCTTTATGTCCGCAGAAGAAAAATGTAAAAAGATAAAAAAGGCAAAAAAGTCATACTCACTTTCACTAATTTTTGTAATTAGGCCTTCAACAGTTGTAACAATTCCACCTAGAGTGCCACCAGCCAGCTCCAAGTCAAGCTCTGGAATTTTGACACCAGCTGTATCCGACTGATTCACCCCACAACTTTATTTTTACGAAACGGCTAAAGGAAATATAATATTCCCGAAAAAGAAATAAAAAAATGGGCTAAAGTGAAAGAAGCAAAAACTGATATTTTACCTTCATCTCAAGAACAAATAAAAACTAATCTCATCACAGACAAAGATTATAACTTAACAAACTACAAACATAATATGTCAAAGCTGCACTATTAAGACAGGATAAAAATCAACTCAAAACAATTTATAAAATAAACCAAAATAGCACTTGATGCTGAGAAATAATATACTTCAGATGCAATAGCAGCGTGGAAATTTATAAAGGAGCAGCATTTTAGAATTAGATGTTACTGGTACACTACATAATAAACAGTAGAGATTCCTCTTAAATGCAACCATAAGAATTCTATATAATTAAAATATAGTTTCCATAGGTCTTCCATGCTTTTGGAAACAGCAATGAAACATCTATATCCTATTAATAATTTCGGCTCTGACTAGATATCTACAATTACATAAGTCATTGACACTTAAGAAAACAAAAGAAGGTACCATTCAGAGAAATGAAAAATGGAACTTTTGAGCAAAAAAGTAAACTATTGAACAAAGCAAATACTAAAGAAGTACGGAACTTAAATGTTCCTAACCAAGGATACTTTGAATACAAAATGCTACGCTTACAATTAAAAGAAGAATAACAGAATTCTAAATATAAAAATCACCTAATGCAAACCGAAACCAGATAAATAACTTAAACTGCAATCGAGATTAACTGTATCGCACCGTTACATACCTTAATTAAATCACGGCTCAAGTCATTAATGTTCTTCACAAACAAAGTGATTCTCTTTCCTTTTTCCGGAATTCTTCCGCCAGGTTTTAACTACACAAAAAGTACAATGACTATTGCAACATAAAAAATGCAAGAGGGAAGTAGAAGCAAGTAGTTACAAACCTCAGAATTGCGGTAGCCACAAGCATCACACGTGGATGCCATAACAATTACTTCTTGGAAGTATGGAATCCCTGTACATAGTTAAGGTCGACAAACTTTGCGTGTAACATCCCAATTAAAAATTATGCAGGCACACAGGAGAACGACAATTATGCTAATAATGAATATGGTAAAGAAAGAAAAACAAAAGGCAACACCAAACGTTCGCATACTTTACAAATAAGCATGTCATTGAAATTCAGTTACAACGACAAATAGACTAGTGTTAAAACACAAGGAATAACAAGATAACATCACATGAACGAGGATGTTAAGAGACTTTCAGCATGTAAATTCTATAAGGGGGGAAGGGGGGAATTCAAATGGATGAGAAAGCCCACCAAACATACAAAGGAGGTAAAAAGGATACTAGTCATGAACATCCGAGTCTCACAACTTGCAGCACATGCTCCACATGTTGATGGAAAGGTCATCACCTATCAAAACACATGTAATGGTTAGCACAATATACAAAGCTAACAGAAAAGATAAAGGCAATGCAGAATAAAAATACATGCAATTGACTGACCTCTTCCGGGGCTGAGTACCGAAATAAAGCATCAGCGATTTCTGCACTATTGCTCTGAGCAATAGCTCTATGACCAGCTACTGCTCCAACCGATCCACGGGGTTCTCTTTTATCAGACGTACTGCTTAACCCCTCAGATGGTACTACATTAGAAGACTCTCCCTGCTGTGATGGGTCAACAAGATACCCCAACAATGCTTGTTGCTCAGGAGTTCGCTCATAGAACTTGATATTCAGTGATGGATCTGGAGATGGAGCATACCTATCCATATTACAATAAAACATAACCAACTAAGGATTCAAAGCATTGCAAGAGATAAGAAGAATAGACATCCACCCCAAGAGATGTTAGAGATCAGGAAATCTGATAAATACTGCACTTTATGATTAGTTCAAAAGTTCCCTATTTTCATTTTTATACATGAGTAGTGTGCATGAATAAGAAATAGCAAAAGAGAATAGAAGAATGTGAGAAAGGGCATTTACACAACTACAGCCCCCAGAATTATTTAACCGTCCATCCAAACTAAAGCATTAAAGTAGCAGAAACAATTGGAGTTCAGAAAATAGTCTTTCACTCTCAATTCAAATGATCTCTTACAGGTTTTCAATGAAGCTGTTCCCAGCAGGATCATCGAGGACGAAAGTGAAGGTCGAATCACCCTTAGCACAGGCTCTCAATTTCAACAGAAACTGGTCGATGGCTTCAGCAGTCTGAGGATCCAGTTTCTAGATAGCCAAGAGGATAACATGAGAGGTGCTAATAGAGATGTGGTATCAAACAATCGGATACCAAATTAAATGCACACCTTACGTTCTTCTTGAAGGGCCTCCAGTTCATCCGCTGCTCGTACCAATATCCCCTCCACCTAAAAGAAATTCAACACATGAAAAGGAGAAAGTGAGTGAGCAGAGAAACACAGATATATATCGGAACAATAATCTACAGTTATGATCTTACATCAAGTAGAATTATCATTAGTCAAGGAAAAAGAAGGGGAAAAGAACAAGGGAGGATGACAGAAACGAGAAGGTAATCATCCGCTGGTTCAGTCATCAAGGAAAGAAAATTGATTATATGGTTAAAAATGGTTTGTTATCAGGGAAACAAAATTCAATGTATGTCAATTTGACTTATATACCCTTTGAGCTGAAGCTTGCAATTATCTGTATTCATTAGTTTGTGCTAGATGAGGACAGAAATATATAAAATGATTCTCTCCCTCCAATACAACTTATTCTTTCTGTTTCTCCTCCATTTGTTACAGAATGCATTAGTTTTGTATCCACAGAAGAATGAAAAACAGTTCACGCAAACCCCCCCCCCTTATCCACCCCCCCCCCCCCCCCAAAAAAAAAGGGAGAGAATGGAAGAACCATCACCACTTCTTTCAAACCAATCAAGCAAACAAAAACAAGATTGAGAATTAACTTTTTGAGGCTAACTCATTGAATTGTCTACCATTTCTAACAGTAAGCAACCTAACGTCTTTCAGTCTCTTAATTAAAGATACGGCTAAGTCCAATGCAATTAATTATGCAACACAATATTGAGCATCTATCTGATGGAGACCAAGCAATTCCAAAACAAATCTCTCTTCTTTCTTACAATTTCCATCATACTTAGTCCGGTAACTACTGTATTCTTATCTTTCTTGGCCTTTTAAAATGAAATGTCTGTCAAGAAGAATATTTTTAAGAGCAAGAAAGACATAAGGCCAAAAATAAATCAACACAGTAGACCACTACAAACCCGAAAAGAGGGGGCCGATAACAAATGAATAGGGTTTAAAGAACATACAGTTGACAAACTTCCACGCTGAGCCTCAGGAGGAATCTCAAAATCCAGTTCAGGAATCTGCATACATGATAAAAAAACAAAATAAAATGCATAACTCACTACAATATGACAAAAATATCTAGAGTATCCACGAGATTGCACATAAGAAAGTAGATACGACACAAAATCAGAACTGAAGGAATCACCAATTGTGTTAACCAAAGTAAGCCAGACAATTCTATTGCAAAAATCTATCACTTCAGAATTCAAGACGATTTCTGAAATTAGGGATTTAATATTTTAGACATACAACAATAACGAAAATAAGGAAATGTTGACACACTCTCTCTCTCTTTCATTCTTTGCTGTTGCTAAGGCACACGAAAACATTTTTTTTAAATATTTACCAAGTACATTCCAAAGTTTAAAATATTATTACAATCCATAACTGAGTACTATATCATATTCTCCGAAAATATAGATTCTCAATGAGAACCCCATATCATTTATTTAGTGTTTTATAAGTTATTGATTTCAAGTGACCCTATAATCAGATTTTTCCTCTTCTGCAAACTTTGATGTGTCAGTTTGCAGTTTGTCAAGAACCGCGACAACATAATTTCTAAAGACTAAACCCCAACTCCATATCAGTAGAACAATTACAACAAATAACCAATGGAAGTAAAGAGGCTTTTCCTCTATTGTAATCCTTTATTTCTCCTACAATCCTTTATTTCTCCCTGCATTCATTTACAGAAGAAAAAGAAATGCCCTCTAGTATGGGAACTGAAGCTCTAAGCAAAAGTAACCTCAATGTTTTGCATATTTTTAGCAAATTAAAGCACTAGTTGAACTTGTCTGATAATTTAAATTTATGGCAGAAAAGTCCTTGAGTCACTTAAAAAGTTCTAGCAAAAATATAGCTCAAATGCAACATCTAAAATAAAAAATTATATTAAAAAAGGGTCTAGTTGGTCCAAAGGTTATAAACACAAATGACAAATGAAAACATATGCACGAAGCTGTAACAAGAAGGTTTACAAATGCTACACCAATGCTTTCATAAAGCAAACTCTCAAAACCAGGTGCATGACTTGACAACAGAGGGGAAGTATAAGCAAACGAGAGAAACTTTTATAAACAAATATGTAGATGATGCAAGAGTCAGCATTTTCATGCTCCATATGAAGGTTCAAATGCTACACCAATGCTTTCATAAAACAAACTCTCAAAGCCAAGTGTATGACTTGACAACAGAAGAGAGGGGGGGTTAATAAAGAAATGAGAGACACTTTTATAAAAAAATATGTAGATGTTGCAAGAGTCAACATTTTTCATGCTCTATATTGCACTCAATTAATAAACCAATTAAGTGGAAAGCAATAAAGCGAAACCCAAATGAGAAGTTAGTTTGCAATGGATTGGTTTAGTTTGGTCCATATGCTACATTATAAAATAAAATAAAGTAAAGCCTAAGAAGTTGTCCCAGCACCAATCCCACTGAATTTCTTAATGTTTCAAACAAACAATTCTGGAAAAAGAATAAAAAAAATAAAGGGAAAAACCAGATCTAAGCTATAAGCCACTAACGTACCAATTGCATTCAAAGAGGAACAACAAGATCACCAAATTTAATTAAAGGTGAAAAAAAATTGTAAATACGTACAATGGTTAACATAAACTACTGAACTTGGTATTAAAAGGCCGCAAGTATAATAAACTTAAATACCTTAATGGTGGCAGACTCAGATTTCACTACTTGGCGGTGGAACATCTGCATTAAAGAAACTTATCAATTTGCAATTCTAACTGGGAACCGGTAAAACAAAATACTCCAGATGTAGGAAGAAATGCCAAAAGTGACAAAATATAGTAGACTGATAATGACTTAATAGCCAGTAACTTAAAAAGCACAAAAAGCGACAGAGAAGTAAATTGGAAGAAAGCAATGTTTAGAAATAATGCATGCAGCTTTGTAATTAGCTCTGCAATCCTTATTGTTCAACCATAAAACTGAAAATTTTGATTCATCAATGCTTTACTCCAGTTACCTTCTGATCGCTTGAAGGAACCTTCAAACTGTAATTACAACCTCGTGGTTGGATCTCACCAGCGAACTGAACCTCATTGTTCCTAGAAACAGAAACAAAAGAAGAAATATAATGTTATTGGAAGTAAAATACATTATAATTGGAAGCAAAAGAAACATGGCGTTAGAATTACCTCTCACCACAATGCGGACACTCAAAAGCTGACAACAAGACCTGCAAGCAGCAAAAGCTATTAAGCAAGCAAAACAGTTTAGATGCTAGAACCGGAAAAAGAAATCAAGACCAACAATATACCTTTCTGAAGTGAGGAATTAAAGTCAATAAAAACCTTGTCACTCCCTGTTAACAAAACAAGTCATAATCGTAAATAAAGCATACGACATGCATGGCAAATTCAATTAATTAGGGAAGTTAAACAGTTACGTTTTCACCGCAACGCATGCACAGGCTTTCAACTTGGTAGAGAGGAGCATCAGAGTCATCTGCAGAAACTGCTTCCACCACTGATCCTACATCAACTATTTCTTCTTTGTTATTTTCCATTTTAGCCTCCTCCTCCTCCTCCTAAACCACATGCACACAACAAGCAAGCAAAGCATAACATATATTAGTAATGGTAGGCACAGGACAATTCAGTCCGACATTCAACCATTCACCAAAGATTAATCTTCAATTAATTGTATTAATGAGTACCCACAGAGAGACAGTCCGTCGACATCAAATACAAAATTGAATTTTCAGCATATGTTAAAAATAATCTTCAACTTCATTCAGCCTTATGGACGAGATCGAATTTTCTAAATTAAAGTATCTATCTATTCATGCAATTGGACTTCCACACGAATTCACCGTGCATGTCCAATCAGTATAAAACTTAATTACATTACATCAATGAAATGACCCCTCCTTACGATAACACAATTCTCTAGCAATGCCCGCTATAACTTCAATTCACAAAACCAACGATGAACTATCAAATAACACCAAATTGGTCCAATCATTTCCAATATGCCCCAAATATACAAATCTAAAACATCATGCAGTCACAAACATTACAAGCATTCATCACCATCATCATCGCTAACTTATAGATACAACAAGACCACAAAGTTGAACCAGGAACGACATACAAATACTTCTATACTTACAATTACTCTTATTACCAAATAAAATGACAGCAGTGAGACGAAAGAAATCACCGACAAATCAGCCAATCCTAGCACCTTCAATAACCCGGGAAAAGCCGTAATTTCCAATTTAAAGAATCTGCAAGTATCCGGAAGGCTATGGCAGATTCGTTTGGTATTAAAAAGGGTCAAAGATAGTCAAACCACTTATTAGAATTTTGAAGTTCTAGGGCATAAAATTTAGTAGGTTAACCCGGTCCGGCCCAATGCTCCAATTGTCCATGATCGGAGCCCAAGAAAAATTGGAGCAGGGGCTGCGGGTTAGAAACTCCAACCTAACCCGATCGGATAACATTATCCAACCCGACCGAATCATGATCGGATCTATTGAACCCGATTCGATCCGAAAACCCGATCGGGTGGCTAAAAAAATTAAACAAATAAAAAAACAAAATGAAATTAAAACACACGCACACAGCAACACACAAACACATGCATGCAGCCACAGATCTGCCTTCTCAGTTCTCAGTTCTCACTGTCTTCACAGATCAAAGCCTCACGGCCCTCACCCTCACATTCACGACTTCACGATTTCACACACACACACACGTCGCAAAAGCCAAAAGCAAAGCGGCAGCCAGCAGCAAACACTGAGTGGACACGAACGAAGCGCGGCCCGCGAACGCAGCCGCCAAACCCGTGACCGGATCTGCTGCTGCAGCCCCACCATCACCAAGTTCCTCCGAGAACCGGCAACCCGAATTTTGTTTTTTTTTTTCTGAAGTTTTGATGATATATAATAATATATTTCATATTATCTGTTAATTGTTAATCGTTAAGTACATATTTGTTAAATGTTAATAATAAAATCAGGAAAACTGTTGTATTAAAAATTTTAGAGGTTGATTGATTAAGGGTGCGTTTGAGATTCAGGTGTCGTAGCTTTTAAGCTACGGCTGTTGCATAAAAAAAAATTGTAACTATAAAATAAAAGTTAATAATATAGAGTAAATGTAAATTTTAAATAATAATTTTGATAAAATTGATAAAGATATAATAATTTTTTTATTATACAAGTGAAAAATCATATTAACATAGCTTCTACGTTACAGCAGCTAGTGTTTACCAAATATTTTAGTACTGTAGCTTTTAAACTACAGTTGTCCAACCTCAATCCCAAACGCACCCTAAGTCTGTGGAAGCTTAAATTATAAATTATAAGTATGAATCAAATTTTTTCTTTTTGTTAGTTAATAGATTAGGTAGATTAAACATTAAAATTAAATATTTTGTTATATTTGATATGTGCAGTAGTTTCACCCGACCCGAATTAATTTGAATTCAACCCGGTTCAATCCGAATATGTTTGTATCGAATCGGATCAAGTTACAACTTCAGGTTGAGTTCATATGAATTCTTTTTTAATCCGATCAATTCAAAATCTGAACTTATTGATCTGAATTCAATTCGAACCCGAAAATGTCCGGTCCTAATAGCAAGAACCCAAGGACACTCTTGAACATATATATATATATATTTTTTTTAATTTGTATTAATTATTAAGGTGGTATTCATCTATCGGACAGTTAATTTTAATGAACAAATATCTTCTCACTTGTGATTAATGAAAATATTGTCCACAAAGAATAATATTATCTTTTTCTTATTTTTGGATTTTGAAAGTCATGGTCAGTTAGTTCATTTGGAATCATCGTTGTCTACAAGATAGATTACATGCTATAGTGAAAAAGGTGATTGGCTAAGAAAAAAGAGATTATATAAAAAGGAAGGGTGGGATAAAACTCAAGTTGAATTTTTTAACTTTTACATTCCTAAGATTTGAATACAAGTGACTAAATAAAGAAAATTACTTTATTTCATATTCCTGCAACAAAAGCAAATAAAATATCTAGTTAAAAATGTTGAGTGTTGTTATTATTATTATTAGAGTAAAATTTTATTTTCAAAGTGTCATGCGGTGTTCCTTCTCATTTTTCTTTTTAAAGTTAAAATCGAAATGAAAATATATTTTTTATACTAAAAGGACACTAAAATCCAAGAACAAAGTCTGTATGCCAAATTCTGTGGTGACAGAAAGATAAACACTTTATATCCATTTCATTTTGGATTCTTGCATGTATATTAAAAATTAGGGGAAACCTGTGGTGCAACTGTGGTACCGTGCCACAGTTACATCCAGTCGTTGGATGCAAATAAACCCTACTAATCTAAGTGCATCCAACAGCTGCATGCAACTGTGGCACGGTACCACAGTTGCACCGTAGCCTGATCCTAAAAATTAATATTGAACTTGCAATTTGAAACATATTCACAACATAAAATATAAAACTACCAACACCTCTTGTAATTACAAATTTACAAGTTTTACAAATTAAATATAGGGCAAAACTACGTGGGTTTTGGTATCCTTTTTTGTATTTTTCAAGATCAATTACAATGAAGTCCTGTTATTTATTAGAAAAACAAAAAAAAAAAACTAAAAACTTTTACATTTTCACACATTAATCCTACACCTAAAAATTTTCAATTCCATTAATGCTTGGGGAAGCCACATTTGTTTAGAATTCAAGCATCCATAAATTCAGGCACTTACTCACTTTATACACACAAACACCAGTAAATTAAAAGAATTTTTTTTTTGAGTTGTGTGATTGAATTTGAGGCGCAATAGCTTTAATAGGAAATAAAGACAATTGCCTGCTTTCTTTCATTATTTGTAAAACTTCTAATGTAATAACTCGTTTATGACGCGATTAATTATTCAATTAATTATACTAATTGACTTATATTTTAATTGATAGATATGTGTTGAATTGCCATCTCTATTGTTGTGCATGTGCGATGTTAAAAAGAGAGAAGAAAGAATAGAAAATAATTATTTTTTAGTTTATTTTTACTAAGGAAATATTTAAATTATTTTCAAATAAAATAATTGTTTAGAATTTTTTTTTCACCCTTCTCTCAGTTAAGTTCATGAAAGATCGCAGCCGTATGGATGTGTGCTAATGACTATTTAAATTGTTGAGGTGAAGTAACAAATATCAATTTATTTAAGTGTGCAAATAAATTTCTTCTTTTTATTTAAGAACAAAAAGTCAACCAAAAATACAAAACTCATTGTTCAAACAAATAAAAATTATTTTACAAATTCATAAACTCACACTTTATTATTATTAGTAAATTAACATATTAATATTTTTACTACATAATTAAATAATTGATAGTATGATAAATAAATCTTATGTTACAAAAAAATTAATAGTAAAACATTAACTACATAAAATATCAAATTAAATTTATTTTCATATTTTGTACATTATATTTACTTGAGATAGTAAAATCTCGTGTTTGAATAAAAAAAGATTATGGGCTTTGAACCTTGGTCACATGGGTGAGAGAAAATTGATTGCCGTTATTTTAATTTTTTTTTAAAATCATATATATATATATATATATATATATATATATATATATATCATTAATTATGGTTCGTAAATAATATGCATAGTTTAACTATATAATAAATTAGTTAATTAATAAGTAAATTTATTAATTTAAATAGATATTAATAAATGTAAGAATAATTTATTTAATTGAAAACCTAATTCAATAGTATTAAAAAAAAGAATATTATGGAATTATATGTCAAGATTTTAAAATTTTTAATTTTTCTTATTTTGCATAAACAAGAGGGGTATTCAATGTTAATAACCTAAAATCACATCTAAGCCATTTCTACAACTCTTGCGTTAGATCCAACGGTGAATTTCAAAAAGACAAAAAATGGGGCACCAAACCCCAGGGATAACGTAGCTGACCCTTAAATATAATAAGTTTAAGGACCTTGCTACGTTACAGACTCTGTATGTAACGCAGCAAATGAGGAGCATCCACGCGTTGCAGGAGAGAGGAAAAATTGTTGGAATTTAGCTGATACAAGACTAATTTCCATTGAGCTGTTACATACAGAATCTGTAAGGTAGTTTTGTCCTAAGTTTAATGTTTCAAGTTACAAAATCCCAAAATCCCATATTCACAATCACCTTTTTTGGTTTGGCAAAGCCAAAGTACATGGATGTGACCAAAAGGACCTTCAAGTTTTCTAAATAAGTAAAATTCACATTTTACTTGATGTATCAATAGTAATTTGACAGTGGACTTTCATCCCCAGTATGTACTTTCAACGAAAATCATTGCTGAGATTAGTAGATTTGAGTTAATAAATTTTGTGAACTCATAGTCGAGTAAAAAAAAAAAAAAAATTGCAGCTACACATGATAATAAGGTCGCTTTAAGTACCAAGCAGCTTCTTCCATCTGGCATATCCGAGAACGAGCAAGAAAAGCAATACACAAGCTGTTGTGGTGCTCCCAACAAAGATTTCGAATATCCCGTCAGTTTCGTACAATTGACAAGGGATGTTCATTCCGAATATCCCGGCTATCAAGGTATTGGCAGCTATAGCAAACGATGCAATGGTCAATATCAGCTGGAGCTGGATGAGTTCATTTCTTTGGTTGTCAAGTTGAATGTTGACATAGTCTTCTGTGTCATCAATATACTCACGAACCTGTAAATGAAATAGAAACCAAAACAAAGAAATTAAGATCAAGGGAATGAACTAAATAATCATCAAGCATGAATAAAAGATATAATTGTTGAAACACCAAAAGATTTTCTGGACCGTGTTAATGCATGTATCTCAGATACAATCTTGGATGCTCATCAGTAGAAAGTTTCTACAACATTATAAGCGTCTAATACCCAAATCTGAGTTAATATTCAGGTAGGTCATCATTTTTCTGTAATTAATATCATCTATATTCCTCGTTTCCACTTTGGTCTATATAGATAATTTTAAAAGTTGAACCATCATCAACCAAACAAAACAACAATCTAATCCTAATCAGATTTCCGTTTTCCTTTTTCTCCTTTCCCCCTCTTCTAAAAGTATCCATACCTAAATCAGAATGTATTAAAGCTACTGTTTACTAGTTTCAAGGATGCATCCAAACTTAAATGCCACACAAAATTTTCTCCGAGCTTCTCAAATGAAAATGTGTATGAAGAAAACTAATTCCACACAAAATTAGCCACAAGAAAGTTTTGCTATATAAAACTATAGTAAAATTTCTCATGATTGTGTAAAAGAAGCACGAAGCAACTGACAGCTGGTCATTGAAAACAAATGAATCTTCCGCTCTAGGTTACACTAATGACATATATTTGCGTGATAATCAAGAAGGAAAATACTCACAGACAATATCTTGTTGCGTGTTCCATCAAGCTGCATGAAGTAAGCCTCAAGCAACATCTCCAGGTCTTCTACATCATTATCATCCATTAAGTTACTACTCACCAAACTTCCACTCCTGTTAGAGCTAAGTCGACGAAGATGGGATGCTTTAGGGACAATACTATTCGAAGCTGCAGGCCCTGGCAAAGCCTCAGCTTGTTGATTCTGGATCCGCCTCCTTGTTAAATATAAATGAGCCATATCTTCGTTGTCGTCCAGTAAATGTTCAATCTCATCTCTAACCTGGCATTAAGCAGATAAAAGCACCTCATTTCAAATAATCAAACAAAGAGACAATGATTCAGCTGCAATAACTATCTTAAAGGAAGCATGTGCCCATTTCAAGTGCAAAAACTTTCTACAGCAGAATCTGAGGATAATAATTATCGTATTGGGACTAGGATATTTCTCTCCTTTTTAAAAAAAATAAAAGAAGTGTTCATCATTCTATAATTATCTTAAATCAACAAAAGGCCAAAAAAATCAACTACAGCGACCTAGATTACCAAATTCTACGTGATGGAATTACTAAAATTAATCTTGTACCTACATATAAACATATCCGATAGCTTTTTCCTTTCTTTGACACCCAGAAATCCCTTGACCTTCTATGTTGAAAATAAGGTTGAACTCTACAGCTGTAATAGCTAGGAAATGAATAGGGCATAAATATCCCAGGAAGGTGGACCAAAGGTTTTTGAATCCCTGACCTCTTGGTTTAATCCAAGGTCAATAATCACTCAAGCCCTTGGGGTTTAAAGATATCCATGAGTTAGATATAAACTTGTAACAAGTGACTTTGCTCTAAGTTTAGGAATTAATGCAAAGACAGACCTTCAATAAGAGCTGAAGTAATATCCATAAATATAAAACTGCACATAGCCATTTAGTGAAAAGGAGTAAAAGTATAATACCAACAGCTGAAAATTGGAAAAATACAAATTTGACACCCCAAAGTAAACCGGGTTATACGACTAGAATTAAAGAAAGGGAGCTCTAATTAACCTTCCCATCGTATGTCCATAAGCTATATATATATATACATAGTATACATATATAATTGAAACGGATACCTGTACTCAAATCTTAAATTAATAGTCGGTGATATTATTTTCATTTTTGACCATCTTTCAACAGTTGAAATACATTCATTAGCAATGATCAAAAAGATAGAATACGTAATCTATAACTCCATCCTTCTTCTACTCAACATTCTAAATATCATGCAACTAAAGCAAAGCATTATAATGAAGCACATAGACCAGAAAAGCAATTTAAACACATTACCAAATACCTTTTGTACACGAGCCAGGAGACGCGTAAGATTGCTTTTCAAACTCCGCACATGTTCAAGATTCTTTGTGCTAACGTTTCTGGCCAGTTCATCCAATACAGGATACGCATCTTTCTCAAGTTCAGCCACACTAGAGTCCAAATAAGTACAGACAACCTCTAATGCAATCTCCAGAACCTGGAACTCAAATGGAAGCTCACATTGGAACCCTTCAACAGCTTCCGGAACAGGTAACCACTGTCCACAAGTAGAAACTTGCATTTCATTATCTTGTGCTTCTGTAGGCCCTGCTCCATTGCTGTTAGAAACAGTTCTCTGAGGAAGTTGTTGCCTAAGCTGATCCACAAATGGAAGAACTTCCTGGCGGAGAGGATCAAGCAGCAGCACTTCTTGAGATGTAACTATGGCTTTTATAAACTCTAAATTGACAACCATGGCTTTCTCCCGAGCTGCAGAGGCTCAAGGAAGAATACATTTTTTCATCATAATCAAATACTCAAGAAAAGAGGGACAAAACAATAATAGTAAAAATAATCGGAGTTTATCTTTTTCTTAACAAACACAATTACGAAGAATGAATCAAAAAGTGTATTTTCACATGAAATGTTAAGACTGTAACATAGAAGCCTCCTCAATAATTTGCAATTACTACCGCACAAATCATGAGAAATAGACAAAGAAATCATCATGTCGAGTAATCAACTAGACTCTTCTTGGAAAATCTCCCCGAGAACTCAAAAGACAAAGCAAGGCAAACACTACATAAACTTCACGGTGGTAAATCGAAACACTCCCATAAAACCAAAACTGCCCCTACACAAATAACCTCAGTTTCGGCAGATTTTCAATTTTTTTTCCACTTTTGAATTGCAGAAAACCCATGACCTTCTTATTCTCACCGAATTCTAGCCATACAAACACAAAATGCTTCTCCAAATTTATCCCCAACAAAAAAAAAATCTAAGTTTTTTTTTTTTTACCATAACATATATAATTACTCATTATATGAATCATATTAAAGATACACAGAACCAGAAAACACAAAAAAAAAGAAGAAATCACAATACTAAAGATATCCAAATCAAACGAACATAAATTGACAATAAAATTACCAAGAATATTAGAGGAATGAGAGAAGACAGGGCCGAGAATCCTCAGATCCCTAGCGGGGATTCCAGCTCGCTCAATGATGACGCTCTTATCACATTCCACAAGCTCCGATTTTCCAGTGAAATCAAACCTCATCCACAGCCTCGCACCTCCCGCTTTCTTCTTCCCCTTACCCGTCGCCGCCGACACAGCACCGGCGATCGCATTCTGCGCCGCCGTAGGAGCTGAGGAGGCACCCATCGACGGCGGCGCAGGTGAAGGTGGCGGTTCCAATTTCTTCTTGGACCGACGCCGTAGGCACAACCGGCGGAACGAGAGGGGCGCCTTGCCCATTGAAAAAAAAATCAAAATAAAAACCGTAAAAAAATTGTTTTTATTTTTATTTTTTTTCGAAAATTTTGTGTGTAAAGGGTAATTTTGAGCTTTTGAGTTTTAATCTTAATTTTTCAGAAAAGGCCGACAAATATTAACGAAGGCCTTGGTCCTCGTGGTGATGCCGGCTGCTTCGTCGTCGTCGTCTTCTTCTTCTCGTTGTTCTTCCATAGATGGGTATGCATGTGGCTGTTTCACGGTGGAGAGGTTACAGCTTTTAATTTAATAATTATTAGAGTTTTTTGTTTTAAAATAAAATAAAATAAAATAAAATATTAGAGTTTTTTTAATTAATTAATTATTTTTTTTAAAGTTCAGGTGAGGATGTGAAATGTGAATACATAATTACCCCATAATTATATGCATACGTATCTGTATAACTAAAAAGTTGATGCTCAGCCACTTGAAATCCTGGTGGTCAGAACTCAAATTATGAAGTTGTGAGTTCTAGTCCTACAATGTATTGTGCTATTTAATTTTTTTGGTCAATTTGAGTGAAGATAGAGTTCTTTTTTTCAAAATGTGAGTAGAGTAATTTAAATATTAGAAGTTAAAAACATGAGGTAGTTATTTAAAAGAAATATTTGATGCAAAATAGTGTATTATACTATTTCATATTAAAATATGGGATATTATCATTTTTCCACCAAAAGAATTCTGACACATCATGTCAATATCACAGTTGGATAAAACCATCAATTTACCACCAAACATTTAAACTGTTAGTATTTTTTCACCATTTCATTAAAACTCAATTAATATGTAACGAAAAATTCATAAAAGGTCAAATTTACCCCTAGAGCGTAAAAGACCATGTAATTAACCCTGAGTTTATAAAATTGAGCTTTTGCTTTATCTCAACAACAAGTTGAGTTCTATGTGATTTAAGATTAAAACATTAATCAAACTACAAAATTATGTCATTTAAGAAATTATATTTAAGTATTTACTTAATTAAAGTTTTAGTTAACCAACAAGTGACTTAGATTTAAGATTCTAGTTGATCTCTCATTTGAGAATGTTAATTCACTTACTTTGCATTATGTGGTATTTTCTTTAAAGATTTTGAATTGTTTGATGGTTGTGAGAGTAAAATTTAAAATAATAAAAACTAATATAATTATCATGTTAATGTAATAGTCTGAGTTTTAAAAAAATTTAAAAATAAATATATTTTTTCGTGTGAAAAGGCTCGAAAAAAGGTTTATTCAACTAAATATTATTTGGTCCCTATCAGTTTAAAAGTTTAATATCTTACCTCAAAATTAACATACTTTTTATTAAGCATTAACCCCTCAAAAAATTAAATCCTATGGCATTTCGCTCCAAAATTTCCAATTCTTAATTTGCCCTAATCAGAGGACCCAATCCATTTTTTTTTTAATTTTCTCCTAAAGATTATTTGGATGTGAATAAAAAACTCATCCACTAAATTTGTGTGATAATTATATGGTCTTTTACGTTCCAGGGGTAAAATTGACTTTTTATGAATTTTCCGTTACATATTAACTGAGTTTTAATGGAATGGTGGGAAAATACTAACAGTTTAAACGTTTGGTGGTAAATTGTTGGTTTTACCAAACCGTGGTACTGACATGATGAGTCAGAATACCTTTGGTGGAAAAATAATAATATCCCTTAAAATATTAAAATAATAATTTTTGATCAATCTAATTTATTTTAAATAGCGGTTATCATTAGATTAGAATAGAAATGGATGAAAAATATTGTTAAAATTTTGAACTAAAATTCAAAACCTCTTAAATCAATTATATGATGGTATAGGCTGAATCTACTTTTAAACATATGGAAGGAGATGAACTAATGCAATAAACACGAAATGACAAAAAATATTGATGGTAAAAATAAGACGAAAAACTGCCGCCACTTGATTAAAAAATAATTTACAATATAATAAGCTTGTTAATTTAAAGATAACATAATGTTATTTATCAAATGAACAATTAGGTCACGAAATGGACCCATGATGTTCCCACTAAAAGATCTAGTCATTTTCAAGTATCAAATGCTCAATGCTCCGGATATGAAAAGAACCCCATTTACAATTGTAGAGTGAAACTGAGGGATAAGATTCCATTCGCCTGTGTAGGATTGATGTGATAACACCCCATTATCGTATTATGAAATTCATCCAATATGATAAAATAAAATTTATACATACCTATCTTAGGCCAATATATTCAGCCAGAATATAAAAGCAAAAGCAAGAAAATGACATCGGAATTGAAGAGATATCATGAAACATATTAAACAAACAGTATTCACAGATTCATAAGAAAACCTTTAAGAAAATTTGTTAAACGAAAGTATCTTATGGGAGAACAGCGGCTGTATTCATGATTAAATTTGAGGCTAAGCTGTACAGGCTAACGATTCAAGTGTTCGGAACAATCTATCTACGTTGCTTGAAAATCAAACCTGCAGCACGGGCTTCGGTTCTGAAGTTTCCTCAAAATCCAGAAACATGTTAAAAAGATGGGAAAAGACATTAGATGAGAACAGAATCTAAGATGCAGCGAGTGGGATAGGCTTTACTGCACTTTGAATTCGCTTAAATGCTGCTTTAACTTTTTCCTTGAGGCCTTCATTTTCGCTCTCTACATCTCCGCTTTGTTTATCAAGATGTGCCACATTCCCATCAACATTTATCACCAGCTTTCCGTTATCTCCTAATTTCACATCTCCAAAGAGTGAGACAAGCAGTGCATGAATAACCTTTTCTGCTTTCTTCCCACTTTCTTCCTCAGATTTTATGGCCTCTGATTCCACAACTACCTTAGGAACCTCCCGATTGATGTTTAGAACCAATGCTACAATAGAATCTGACACCATGTCACTTATAGGATCTGAAGTCCAATGCATCGATATATGCTTCTCTGAGTCCTGCTTCAAAGTCACTCGATCGTGCACTCGTAGAGTAGGAACCCCAGATTCCTCATCTGTCGAAGACTCCACACTCTCGTATATCTGCTCAAGCCGGTACTTTATCACACCAAAGGC
This sequence comes from Citrus sinensis, assembly GCF_022201045.2. Classification (NCBI taxonomy): domain Eukaryota; kingdom Viridiplantae; phylum Streptophyta; class Magnoliopsida; order Sapindales; family Rutaceae; genus Citrus; species Citrus sinensis. The sequence continues at coordinate 6,471,484 of NC_068560.1, forward strand.
CCCTGAGTACGGGATAGTAATCCTCTGGGTAATATTTGTTGTTGATAGCTGTGAGAAGATGTGAAGATCATCAGGAGCCATTATCTGGTAAGTGAAACCTGTCTTTACAAGTATGCCACTGACAGTTTCACCAACTTCCGGCATTTTCTCAGCCAGCCTTCCAATGGTTTTTGCCATTTTCTCGGAGTTAAAATACATTTCAACGGACTGACAGTTCTTTGGGGTTATAATTTTTGTATTGCAGTCAGCTAATTCGGTCATTAGCTTTGTTTTGAGCCTCCCCATCTCATGAGATTCTCCATGAACAAGAATTATGTTAGGAGGCATGAGCTCTTTCAAAAATGTGCTTGTCTGAGCATAGTCTGCGTGTGCAGAGAAAGATATGTAATGGACCTGCATGTTGAGAGGAGCGGTGAGACCATTCATAAGGGTGACTTCTTTTGGTTCACTAATTATGGTTTTTGCCAATGTTCCTTCAACAAGATAACCTGGTATGACACAAGCATTTTTCTTATCAGAGCACCAAATATCAAATAATTGTCTAGACAAACCACTCTGTAGCCCACCCGGGCTTGCCATCACCACTGAAGGGCCAACATCACTTAAGTCATCAATGCTATTTAATGGCGAAATGTGCTTGAATTTGAAGGGATTTGAGTTTGCAAACTGGTTGCGGATTCTCTCATTCATGGAAAGGATGTATGTCTGATAAACAGCCATGCACTTTTTGGCAAGTGGAGAAGCATAATAAATTGGAATATTATGGAACTCCGGATGGTTCGACCAGTACTCATCAAGGATCAGCAGCAGCTCCTGGGCTCGGCCAAGGGCATATGCCGGAATTAGAACACGACCTCCTTGAGAAATAGTTGAGTGAATAACATCAGTGAAGCGCCTCTCACGAATGTTCCGTGGTTGATGAAGCTGAACACCATAAGTGGATTCGATTATACAAATGTCAGGAGAGAACTGAGGAAGCTCAGCAGCACGGAGATGTCGGTCTTCTTCACGAGAATAATCTCCAGTGTAGAGTACTCGAACACCAGCAATGTCAACCATAAACATGGCAGCACCCAGGACATGGCCAGCGGTATAACACCAGAATTTAATGCCATTCACTTCCACTGTCTGATGGAAATCAAGAACCTGGATCGACAAATAAAGATCAGTAACATATAACCGATTGATGTTGAAGAATCAGCGGATGAGTTGCGGTTAGGGGTGAAATGCCACTGGCACCCAGAGCTAGCTGGTTCTCCCCAAAATGCATTAATGATCACATAAGTTAAGGAAATTGTGACTTTAAAGGTTAATTAACGGCCAAGACGACAGATGGATGGTAATGTGAGGATGATGGATGCATTGAGGTTCAACCATGGAGAACTGAAAATATGTAGGTCATAATCAGGCCCCCATATCAGAGCCCTCAAGAAGGAAGGCATCAATAGGAGCAGAAAAGCAGAGCTGGAACTTCAATCTGTGCATATTGCCATGCTACCCTCATCTCTACTAATTCTAGAGCATCAGCTTATTATACACAGATTTTATTGTAAGGTAAAGTTTCTTATTTATCATAAATTAGTAGAAAAATTATAAGTTGCTATACTTAAATGTTAGATAAATAAACTAAATACACACCAAGCATATACAATGTAGAAAACAAAAATCTATATCCTACATATGATCATTCATTATCAGACACATATAAATGAAATCTTCGTCAACCTTAATAAATACACAGGTAGAAAATCCAAAAGCAACACCATAGAGGCCAAGAGGGCCATTTCAGTATTTCTTCAACAAGGGTAGGAAACAGAAAGACAAGTAATAAGCAGCAAGAATGAAATAGTTCAATTAAAGTTCGCTAAATAAAAATTCTTATGTGTCATGCATCTCATAATATCAAATAACAGTTCGTACCAGTCTGAAATTTGAGGGGAACTTCAGATCAATCAAACGTAACTCTAATCAAATAAAAGGCACGAGTATTTCGAAAGTTAAAACAAGCAGCAGCTAAGAAAACACACCTCAATTCTATCCATGGAGCGATTAATGTCTTGTTCATCGAACAACATATCTTCAACTGAAACTTTGCTCACTTTTACATAATCAGTCAAAAGCAACTTGTAAATAGCCTTTGTAGCATGAGTCATAAATACCCTGCCACTGAATGTAGTCTGGAAAAAAAAATTGAAACATATCAGTTTAGTCCTGAAGAAGACTTTACAAAATGGTCATGAGTTGATTCACGAAGAACACAAAAAACCTTCTCCAGAAAATAAGGTAGGGATGCAGCATGATCCAAATGAAAGCTGCAAGAGAAAAGCACCAAGTATCATGCATATATTGCACAACAATGTAAGGATTGATAGAGAAAAGGAGACAGCCAGGACAATTTTGATTAAATTCTCGTAGAGCAAGATTTGAAAGACAAGTGCTTTATGAAAGCGTAGAGTCAAAAAATAGCACAAAATATCAGTTATGGCACAACATCTCATGTGCGGCCAAAATATCCAGATTTTATTCTAAGATAAATTCAAAAAAATAAATTCTAAAATAAATTCAAATTCAATCCCTAAGTAAATGATGACTGCACGAAGCATCATTTTAATTATTGCATCGACTATTAAACAATTAGTAAAGGCGTGCATTAGGGGAATTAAGTACATACTGCATTATAAGAAGGACATGAATGGGAAATAAGTGCTCTATAAAAGTGAAAAGAAAAAAAATTAGACAAAATATCAGTTGTGTTACAACATCTCATGTGCGACACAAAAGTATCCAATCTCATGTGCGACAAAAGTATCCAATCACTCTTCTTAAACTAATTTCAAAAGTTCTAATTCAATCCCAAAGTAAATGATGACTTCCCAAAACTTCATTTTGCTCTAACAGAAAAATCATTAACGGAAAAAAAAGCACATACTGTGTGATAAGAAGGACATCAATTGCTGAAGGATCAATCTCATCGAAGTAAGGCAATGCAGCCATACCCGAGTAAGCGGGATGAATTCCACAGTCAAACTATAAATACCATCCCATGCCAAAGCAAAATAGTACCTTATTAAAATTAAATCACATTTAAATGCCCAAAAATGAAACTTAAAGCTGCTTAAAAGCCGCCCCCTTACACATACCAAAATAGTTTTCCCTCTATAGGACATGTACACACAGGATCTTCCCACTTCATTGCCAGCTCCTAGTGGGATTATTGTAAGTTGGTCACCTTCTCTTGATACCGGCACGTCCCGTCTTTTTAGTGACGGCGGTTGCCCCGTTGAAGCCATGCTTTCACTTCAATAAAATCACAAGACACGAGTTGAATTTAATTACAAAACCCCTAAAATAAAAAAAATAAAAAATACACGCCCTTTACTAAATTAAAATTCTTTAAATTCAAGCAGAATCAAATTTTGTTCTTAAATTGAGCAAGGTGAGAGAGAGAAGTGACTTACAGTGAAGAGAGGGTAAGCCCCTAATTCTAAAGTTCTCAGAATGAGTGGAATTTAGTGATGGGAACAACCGGGCCGAGTGACCGGGTTAAACCCGAGTCTTTGAAGAGTATTTTTTTTTCACACGTCACCCAAAAACCCGGACCGGATGACAAGTCGGTTCAAATGAATTAAAAGTTCAAATTTACTAATAGTCGCTCTAAACATTTTTTGTTTGTTTGTTTGTTAAGATAGATATTAGATTCATGTTTTGAGTTTTGCGTTAATTTATCAAATTGCCATTAAGATTCATGATGAAAAGAAAAATGAAAACAAAACAAAAGGAAAAGACATAGAGGAACGATGATTCTTATTAATATACAATTTATTACGACTTTCATATCATTATCTACATAATAAAAAAGATGAAACACAAATAAAAAGGAAAAAAATGATAAATCTTATTAGGGAAAATATTCATGACCACTTAATGCTTCATATTTTATTAAAATTACGAGAACCTTTTTTTTTTCTTTTTTTAGCAAACAATTCACTTGAATTTTATAAAGTGCATCACTTTTTCACCAGAATATGGCTGATGTCGAAAGGGTAAAATTGTCATTTGAAGTTAAAATTGTTGGTGGTGGTGCCGCTGAAGGCAAAATTGTATGCAGATGAACAATTTGCTCCTTCAAAAAATGAATTTCAGCTCTACAATCTCTTTCATCCTCAATCCCCAAAACCCTCTACAAAGAATGACCTCAACTCTACATGATTTGGCACCTTCCCATTCTCAAACACGTCAAGAAATGAAAACAACTGAAGCCTCAGCCGTTTTCATCCGCATACAAATTAGCCTTCAGCAGCAGCACCGGCAATTTTAGCCTTATCATTCATATTCTAACAAGTATTATTAGAGAAGTGTCGCACTTTGTAAACTTGAGGTGGATTGTTGTTTAAAAAAGGAAAATATGTTTATATGATTTTGATAAAGCGTGAAGTATTTGGAGGTCAATGGCTATTTTCTCATCTTATGGGTCACGTTATCATGCTGCGTTAAAAATTTCAACATTAATAATGAGATGATTTTGGATCATTAGATAGAATTTTACGATCTATAATAATCAAATAAGATAAATTAAAAAAAAATCAAGTTTATTGTTTAGATAGTTCTTTGTTGGTTAAAATTGGGTGAAGATTATAGCAAATTAAATAAGATATAGAGATATTGACAACTTATAAAGAAGAAAAAACTAATTCAAACACAACAATTAACAATTATTTAATGCATTATTCATACAAAATCTGATTAATTTTTTCCACTATGTAAAGGAAAAAAATATCGAAATAGCCATCATCATGTATGTGCTTGACTTAATTACTTTATAAACATACAGTATAAGAGTCTAGGGTGGTGTTTGATTTCAAGAAAGGAGAGGAGAGGAGAGGAGAAAAAAAGAGAGGAGATGAGAGGAGAGAACTCCAAAAATTAATTCTTATTGTTTGGTTTCACATTAAATTTGAAAGGAAAAGAAATTACATGTTTTTTATTTGGACAAATATACCCATTATCTTTAATGTTAATATTGTTAACAAATAAAAAAATAATTAAACTATAAATTAATTTAATACAAAAAATAACTTAATAACAAAAAATTTAATTTTATATTATATTTTTAATTAATTTGTTATTATTTTATAATCAAAATAAGTAACATTGCATAGTTAGTTATATGTTTAATTTAGTTTCTAAATATTTATAATTGTTGAAAACAATAATATGTTAGCCTATTGAGATTACCTAGTTAAGTAGAGAATTTTATTTTTTAAAATAAAATTACGCTATCGTTGATCTCCATTGACCGCCATCTTTTATTGCGTTAAATACATAATAATGATCATAAATGGACGATTTACTCATTGAAAGTGTTAATTTTACAGAAAATACACTATATAGTTGGAAATATGAGAGTTAAAATTTTTCCAAACATTTAAACAAGATTTGAGGTAAATAACAATGTATATTAGCATTTCTAACTCCATAGAGTTGTAGATCGGCTTATGAGGATTCCATTGGTACCGGTTTTGATGGTGAAATGCATCTCCAGCAAAAAACTCTGGCGAGTCTCCGGTGACAATCCGACGATTCACCTTAATGCTTTTTCTTTTTTCAAATAAATTATCCTATTAATTTAAGAAAACAAAAATAAATTATTTGCACTTTAACTTATTTTAAATTAATTTTATTAGAGGATAATATTATAATTTTTGTATTCCAATAGATGAGGAATTTGAAATCCTTACCCATTGATAAGGAATACAAATTCTTCAATCTGATAAAAATTGACTTTTAATGGAATTCAATTCCATTGAATTTGGTCCAACCAAACAATGGAAAGTGAAAAAGAAATTAAATTCTTTTCCTCTCCCCACTTCTCTACCCTTAAGCAAACATGGCCTAAGGTCCTATTTAATATTGAAGTATTGTAACTTTTAAATTATAACTGTTATGAAAAAAAAAACTATAACTATGAAATAAAAATTAATATTATGCAGTAAATATAATTTTTAAATAATAATTTTATAAAATTAGTAAAGATATAACAAATTCTTTATCGGACAAGTGTAAAATCAAATTAACTTAACTTCTAAGCTTCCAACAGCTAGTGTTTATTAAATACTTCAGTATTGTAGCTTTTAAATTATAACTGCCTAACCTCAATTCTAGACAAGGATGTGAAATGTGAATACATAATTATATATTTATATATCAAAAAGGTTGATTCTGATAATATTATAAAAATATAATTAATATCACACACCTTATGATAGGTGACAAAAGTTTAAATTGGATCAACGCACATACAGTACAAAATTGATGTAAATGGTGAAGTAGAGGTCTAGTTCCAGTGATAAGAGTAGTCTTCTTAGAACTTAAGTCTTAGATTCGAACTTCAAATGATGCATGAGTTATTAGGAAAAAAAAAATACAAATAGTATATTATTTTATTTAGTATTTTTATGTATTGACATTATTTTTCTGTCAATTTAATGATAGAGGTAGTGGATGATTTGACAATAATAATAATAATAATAATTTTTATTTTAAATTGTGTTTATCATTAGCTTGAAAGATTAATGGATGAAAATTATTGTAAAAATTTTGAATTAAAGGCTGAATCTTCCTAAATTAATTATATGATGGTGTAGACTGAATTTACATTGAAACACATAGAAGAAAAGAAACCTACACAATAAGCATGAGATCAATAAAAACATTAACTCTAAAAATAACACGAAGAAATGCTCACCACTCCACTAAAGAATTGTTTGCAATATAACAAACTTGTTAAGTTTAGGTGGGTCTCCGTCTCCCTAATTTATATTGAATGTAACTTACAACCGGATGAAACTTACTCACTAACCCACCTGACTCCATTGCCTTATCACTAATTTTACATTATTTTAACTGAATATAAGTTACAATAAATGTAAGTTGGGCAAACCCCAGTTTGAAGATAACCGAATGTTTCTTTATGAAGGAACAATTAGATCACAAAATGGCCCCATGATGTTCCCACTAAAAGAACTAGTAATTTTCAGGTATCAAATGCCAAAGCACCGGAGAATATTACCATACTTGCGTAGGGCTGATGTGAAGCCCCATTTACAATTGTACAGTGAAAATGAGGGATAAGATTTGATTTACTTGTGTAGGATTGATGTGAAAACACCCCATCAACGTAGTATGAAATTCATCCAATATGATAAAAATAAATTCTATAAATATGTATCTCAGGCCATTCAATTCTGCCAAGAGTGTACACGCAGAAGCAAGAAAATAACAGCAGATTTAAAGAGATATTATGAAACATATTAAAAAAACTGAAGTAGTTTTAAAATATTCAAAAGAAAATTTTGAAGAAAATCTGTGATACAGCTGCTGTATTCATGATCAAATTCGAGGCTAAGCTGTACAGCCTAAAGATTCAAGTGTTCAATACAATCAACGTTGCTCAAAAATCGAATCTGCGGTACCAACTCAGTTCCGAAATTTCCTCAAAATCCAGAAACATGTTAAAAGATGGGAAAAAGAGGTTAGATGAGAATAGAATCTAGGGTGCAGCGAGTGGGATAGGCTTTACTGCCCTTTGAATTCGCATAAATGCTGTTTTAACTCTTTCCTTGAGACCCTCATTTTCGCTCTCTACATCTCCGCTTTGTTTATCAAGGTGTGCCACATTCCCATCAACGTTGATTACCACCTTTCCATTATCTCCTAATTTCACATCTCCAAAGAGTGAGACAAGCAGTGCATGAATAACCTTTTCTGCTTTCTTCCCACTTTCTTCCTCAGATTTTATGGCCTCTGATTCCACAACTACCTTAGGAACCTCCCGATTGATGTTTAGAACCAATGCTACAATAGAATCTGACACCATGTCACTTATAGGATCTGAAGTCCAATGCATCGATATATGCTTCTCTGAGTCCTGCTTCAAAGTCACTTGATCGTGCACTCGTAGAGTAGGAACCCCAGATTCCTCATCTGTCGAAGACTCCACACTCTCATATATCTGCTCAAGCCGGTACTTTATCACACCAAAGGCCCCTGAGTAAGGGACAGTAATCCTCTGAGTAATATTTGCTGTTGATAGCTGTGAGAAGATGTGAAGATCATCAGGAGCCATTATCTGGTAAGTGAAACCTTTCTTTACAAGTATGCCACTGACAGTTTCGCCAACTTCTGGCGTTTTCTCAGCCAGCCTTCCAATCGTTTTTGCCATTTTCTCAGAGTTAAAATACATTTCAACAGACTGACAGTTCTTTGGGGTGATAATTTTTGTATTGCAGTCGGCTAATTCGGTCATTAGCTTTGTTTTGAGCCTCCCCATCTCATGAGATTCTCCATGAACAAGAATTATGTTAGGAGGCATAAGCTCTTTCAAAAATGTACTCGTCTGAGCATAGTCTGCGTGTGCAGAGAAAGATATGTAATGGACCTGCATGTTGAGAGGAGCGGTGAGACCATTCATAAGGGTGACTTCTTTTGGTTCACTAATTATGGTTTTTGCCAATGTTCCTTCGACAACATAACCTGGTATGACACAAGCATTTTTCTTATCAGAGCACCAAATATCAAATAATTGTCTAGACAAACCACTCTGAAGCCCACCCGGGCTTGCCATCACCACCGAAGGGCCAACGTCACTGAAGTCGTCAATGCTATTTAATGGGGAAATGTGCTTGAATTTGAAGGGATTCGAGTTTGCAAACTGGTTGCGGATTCTCTCATTCATGGAAAGGATGTATGTCTGATAAACAGCCATGCACTTTTTGGCAAGTGGAGAAGCATAATATATTGGAATATTATGGAACTCCGGATGGTTCGACCAGTACTCATCAAGGATCAGTAGCAATTCCTGGGCTCGGCCAAGGGCAAATGCCGGAATTAGAACACGACCTCCTTGGGAAATAGTTGAGTGAATAACATCAGTGAAGCGCTTCTCACGAATGTTCCGTGGTTGATGAAGCTGAACACCATAAGTGGATTCGATTATACATATGTCAGGAGAGAACTGAGGAAGCTCAGCAGCACGGAGATGTCGGTCCTCTTCACGAGAATAATCTCCAGTGTAGAGTACTCGAACACCAGCAATGTCAACCATAAACATGGCAGCACCAAGGACATGGCCAGCAGTGTAGCACCAGAATTTAATGCCATTCACTTCCACTGTCTGATGGAAATCAAGAACCTGGATTGAAAAATAAAGATCAGTAACAAATTTAATGATCAGATAAGTCAGCAAAATTATGACTTTACAGGTTAATTGACAGCCAAGAGGACAGATGGATGTAATGTTAGGATGAAAGGATGCGTCGAGGTTCAACCATGGGGAACTGGAAATATGTAGGTCATAATCAGGCCCCTATATCAGAGCCCTCAAGCAAGAAGGCATCAAGAGGAGCAGACAAATGGACCTGGAACTTCAATATCAGTGCATATTACCATGCTACCTTCATCTATATTAATTCGAGAGCATCGGCTTATTATACACAGATTTTATTAAAACGTAAACTTTCTTACTCATCATCATAATTTATAGTAGAAAAACTATAAGTTGGTATATTGAAATGTAATACTAAATATAAACACCTGGTATATACAATGTATAAACAAAATTATATATCCTACAACTTATCATTCATTATCAGACACATATAAATGGAGTCTTCGTCAACCTTAGTAAATATATAGGTAAAAATATCCAAAAGCAACACCTAAGAGGCTAAGAGGGCCATTCTAGTAATTCTTGTAATTCTCCAACAAGGATAGGAAAAGAAAGACGAGTCATGAACAGCAAGAAGGAAACAGTACAACTAAAGTTCACTAAATAAACATTCTTATCTGTCATGCATCTTATAATATCAAATTATAGTTCATAATAGTCCAAAATTTGATGGAAGCCTCAGATCAATCAAACTTACCTCTAATCAAATAAAAAGCAAAAGTACTTAGAAATTTAAAAGAGCAGCAAATAAGAAAACACACCTCAATCTTATCCATGGAGCGATTAATATCTTGTTCATCAAACAACATATCTTCAACTGAAACTTTGCTCACTTTTACATAATCAGTCAAAAGCAACTTGTAAATAGCCTTTGTAGCATGGGTCATGAATACCCTGCCTTTGAATGTGGTCTAAAAGAAAATTTTGAAAAATATCAATTTAGCCCTGAAGAAGACTTTACAAAACGGTCATGAGTTAATTCATGAAGAACACAACAAACCTTCTCCAGAAAATAAGGTAGGGATGCAGCATGATCCAAATGAAAGCTGCATGAGAAAAGCATCAAGTAGTAGAAATGTATTACATGACAACATAAGGGTGGGTTGATAGAGAAAAAGAGTCAGCTAGGACAATTTTGATTAAACAATCGTACAATAGGATTCCAAAGACAAGTGCTTTATGAAAGTGTAAAGAAAAAAACAGCATAAAATATGAATCTTTTTCTGGGATAACAAGAACAAATATCAGTTATGGCACAACATCTCATGTTTGACAAAGATATCCAAATTTGCTTCCAAAATTAAAAATTTTAGAAGTTCTAATTTGATCCCTAAGTAAACATCATTTTACTCTATTGCATATACCATTGAACAATTAATAAAAGTGTACATTATGGGATTAAGTAAATATTACGTGATAAGAAGGACGTTAACGTGAAATAAGTGCTTTATAAAAGTGTAAAGAGCAAAAATACCACAAAGTACCAGTTGTGTTGCACACACCCCATGTGCGACAAAAGTACCCAAATCATTCTTCTTAAACAAATTTCAGAAGTTCTAATTCAATCCCTAAGTAAACAATGACTGCCCGAAACATCATTTTACTCTATTGCATCTACTGCTCAACAATTCATAAAGGTATACATTACCGGAAAAGAGCACATACTGCGTGATAAGAAGGACGTCAATTGCTGAAGGATCAATCTCATCAAAGTAAGGTAAAGCAGCCATGCCCGAGTAAGCGGGATGAATCCCACAGTCAAACTATAAATACAATCCCATGACAAAGCAAAATAAAACAGAAATGAAAATTTTTATCAAAATTAAATCACATTTAAATGGCCACATATGAAACTTGAAGCTGCTTAAAAGCCGCCCCTTTACACATACCAAAATAGTTTTCCCTTTATAGGACATGTACACACATGATCTCCCCACTTCATTGCCAGCTCCTAAAGGGGTTATTATAAGTTGGTCACCTTCTCTTGATACCGGCGCATCCCGTCTTTTAAGTGACGGCGGTTGCCCCACTGAAGCCATTCTTTCACTTCACAAAAATCACAAGAAATGAGATGATTTTAATTATAAAACCCAAAAAAAAAGCCCTTTACTAAATAACAATTCATTAAATTGAAGCAGAATCAAATTTAGTTCTTAAATTGATCAAGGTGAGAAAAGAGAAAAGTGAATTACAGTAAGAGAGGATAAACCCTAATTCCAAAATCTCAGATCTCTCAGTCAGTTAAATTGAATTTTAGAGGTGGAAAAAACCGGAACGGTCGAAACCCGAGTCTGTTAAAGAGTGTATATATTTTTTTACTTGTATCAGCGAAAAATCGGACCGGAGGACCAGTCGGTTCAATTGAATTGATAAAAGTAAAATTTACGAATAATCGCTCAATATTATAAATTCCGGAATGAAGAAAGAAGTGATGATTTTATTAGAAATGCGAATTGTTCTTGATTTCGGAATGAATTACAGATAAATTTCATGGCCCTAATTACAGTTCCATGAGCCATTAAACAATTGCCACAACTAAATTACACACATATATAAGCAAAAGGATAGTGAGCCCCCTAACATTTGGTGAAAAAAATATAAAACTTCTTAATATTTTAAAAAAGATTCATAATCCTCATTTTTATTCTGTTTGTTTTAATTGCAAATTTATTTTTAATTTACAAATATTATCATAGTCTTATAATAAATAAATCAATATATTGACTTAAAACATGTCATGTGTATAATGAAATCAATAACTTCTTATTTAAAACTTGCAATTAAGACGTAATTACATTTTACCTAAATTATTCAATCTAACTTATGAATGTATCATTCTCAATGATAAATTCTGAAATAGGAAGCCAATTTTACTTCCCATGTGCCTATTTTGCCTTTCTTTCATATATAAGCTTATTTAATATTTTATTTTGCTCAATTTGCGCAGAAATAAATTTGATTTTAATTTGTCTATTATTCATAATTTTTTTATCATCCTATCATTCGAAGGGTAAATTCATAATTTAGAGTGAATGATTTGCATAAAATATAATTACATCTCAATTTTAAAGGTTTTAAATAAAAAATTATTGATTTCATTTTACACATCATCGATAATATGTTAGAGAGCTCGCCCTCCTTTTCCTTATATATAATTATAAACTTTACCATGCATGAAACTATCCTAAAGAAAATTTTTAATACTTCTTATACATTTATTATTTGTCATTTATTTCCCTAACTTTACTTCACTTGCTCCCTCCTTTGCCCATAATTACTTAGATACTATCTTTTTTTTTTTTTAAATAGTGCTAATATATGTGCGTATGCCAGTAATGTCTGCAGAGCGCTTGTATTTAAATTACACAGTCCTTAGGGGATTTTATTTATTCTTAAGGTAAAGTAATTTTACTCAAATCACGTAAATGTATTCAATCACAAGTAAATTGTATTGAGTAATTTTCACTCAAGCGGGCACATCCGGTTCGGTTCGGTTCATCGGTTGGAAGAATTCATTTTAACCAATGAATAATGTATTAATTATTAATTTAAATTTCTATTAATGTTCCACCACTCAAGACCGCATAGCGCAGTGGATTAGCGCGTCTGACTTCGGATCAGAAGGTCGTGGGTTCGACTCCCACTGTGGTCGGTTCTTTTTATTTAATTTTGTTTTTGGTAATTTTGGTTTAAATTTATCTGCTCGTTCATCCATGTACTTGAACAGATTTCTCAAAGCAACATTCCAAAAATGCAGCACGTAAAAGGAGATGATCAGATCATATCATTCATTTGATGAAACCTTCTAATGCTGCTGGTTAACCAATGATTTAACACTATCAAACTGTACAATCTTCTAATTATTATCTATAAATAAAGCACACTCTCAGTCCAAAACCATCGGTCAGGTAACTCCATTACATACAATACACACTTATTGTAATTACACCCATTTTGTAAGTTACCAAATTTGTTAATTTTGACTCTTCCGAAAAATTTACGTGGTTAGAGCATCGGGAAGGCTTGTGGGAGCTCCGAGAATTTTACCACCCACATCAGGGAATGTATCATAACCTGGCAACGTACTCACTTTCCCTTCTCTGCTGATTTGAACTGGATATTGCATCAAGTGTCCCCTCATTTCTTTGTGAGCATCACACACGAATGCTTTCCAGTTTTCTCCCGCGATCCTGTTGACACGCTGCATGCATTCAAGGCTCTGCGGTTCGCGGAACGTATCCTCCAGTGTGCCCAGGTGCTCTGCCCATAGAGAAGTCCTGTAACCGTATACCTGCGGTCATCACAATTTCTTAATGTGTCAACGTAAGGAGAATGCTTTCACCAGTCAACTGAATTGAAATCTGTACTAACTGATGATGAATGATTCATGCGAAGTAAGCTTAATTAGTGAATATTTTGATCTTCATTGATCATTGATGATGGATTAAAGTTTACACTTCACAAAACAGTTTCTGTTGATGTTAGAATTGGTCTGTTCTTTCTTTAGCTCCAAGATTTGGCTACTTGAGTATGAATTCTTCACTCGTATTTCATTTAGGCTAGTGTAAAAGCTCTATTTGATTTTAGCAACTAGAAGAGTGAACTCAAGCTAAGCCATAACATATGATTGCTGCCCTTGTAATGGAAACATTTGTTCAATTCAAACTAATAACATAAAATTATTTAGCCAACTTTGAATTCTGACATGTTTAGCAAGTAAATGGACGTTTCAAACCTGGCCGCGGGGGTGAGATTTCTTTGCTGCCCATGTGTAATGAGGTTGGTAAGCACCCATTGCAATCTCTGTATCCCTTGAACCCTCCAATGATCTCTGGTTTATGTTAGCCGATCCCATGATTACATACTCATCGTCAACAATCATGCCTTTGGCATGGACATAAATCATAAATCTGCGGAACTTCTGAGCCGCTGCCTGTCAACAAAAAGAGGGAAGTCCAACGTAATCCAAGATATAATTATAACATCAATATCAGGAGATATAAAGCTAGTAACTGCATATTAATATCATTTTGAATATGAATTGCTATACCCATCAGACATATAGTTATCATGTATATAAAATAGTATACCAGTGCACGGTTTTCAGTTTGCTGATTCATTTGAGATCGGTCCAAAGGTGGCGCTTCACGCTTACCGAGGCAATAGAAACTCAAATAATCTTGAGGATGGTATTTTTTGGAAAGGCCGTTTTCCTGAAGCGCCTGTGCCACAATCTTGTACATCATAGATATTGTTTGACCCTGATAAATGAAACATTAGCATGCCATCAGACATTCTACTTTACTAGTAAATAAAAAGAAGATTCATGCACTCTGAATTATAATAGTTTCTTCTATTGAATAATCAATAGCTTAATGAATCCATATACGGTTCTCACAAACAGTGAGAGTACAGTAGTTTCCTCGTAAATAGATCTCAAACTTACCTGCCAATACAAAATTTCCTGGACAGCAGCACTATTTGGGTTACCCTCTGGCCACATTGGAATTACTACATACACTGAGAAACGCTCATTTGCATTGATTTTGCTGACAATTTTCAAGGCTAATTCCATAGGGATTAAATTATCTGCACCTGTTTGTGCAGAGAAGAAATTTTATGGGGTTAAGCTGATCGATGTAAGGAAAAAGTTAAGCGACAATCCGTCCATTCCTTGGTTTAAATACCTGCATTTTTGTATGATGGCCAATGATATGATGACCCGATGAAGTACTGATTCTCTATGTATATAAAATGCTGTGCTGACCTTATTGCTTTTACATATGCCGAATGGATGCTCTTATCTACTTTCAAGTCCTTTGCACAGACCAAATTCTGCGATAAAAAAGAGAGTAACAGCAGATCAAATTTGCTGTCAGAGGTTTCTGTTCATAATGGTTTCGCATGGATGAGAAGCTACATCTGTCAAGTTGACTAAAGAACCTGTTAGTCCTTGCTAAGAAGTATAGCATATGAGGCATTACATATGCTCAGTTCTAACCTGAGCCACAGCTTCCTCAACATCCTTTGGAAATCCCTTTACAGATCCTGAATCAATGGACCGAAACACCTATCATAAGCAAAATGAGTCAAGGATCTTCTCTCAATGTTTAATGCATGCTCATAATCTCCAATGAAGAACCTTTATTCCCTACCTGAATGTGCCAATTCTCAGTTTCCTTTTCACTACCAGCACGCGTAGGTTTATAACTATGAGGACCAGTAGATGGTGTTATTCCAATGCGATCCAGATTTATCAAACTATCATCATACCAGTGAGTGACCTTTTTGAGCCTGAATTCACGCCATTTTGTGGACCTTCTCCATCTTTGCTCAAAATTTATTAATATGTCATATGCAGCAGGACCCTCAACTTTACAATGCATGTCATGCCATGGTTCCCTTGGGCCTTTGGCATGAGACTGCAAGTGTCAACAACATAACAGCCATTAAAAATCGCGTTTCACATATATTGCAATTATTTGTGCAAATGAAGAACACCTCAATCATACTTAAAAGCAAATGTCAAGGAGGCCTAATGGACATCAGATCTCTTATCAGTGGATTACACGTCGTTTCCAGATTTACACTAATTGATGGTGGCAAGTACAAAAACTACATAAACAAAGATGTACTGCAACTAGCTAAGTAGGTGATATGGACACATTGCAATGAATCTTAGCCTCATCAGACACAATGAACTTCGAATCCAAAGTCAAGATAAGCCACATAGAGAGCTTTGGGAATGTATAATAACTACTTACTGGCAATGAAGGATTATGAAAATCATTTGCAAAGACAGTGTTAAGATCACCAAAGAGCCTGTGCTCGGGAGTGTCATATCTTCCATCACATAGATCCAGACCACCAATGAAAGCTGATATTTTCCGGTTATTTCCAGATGCTGGAGTGTCAACAATCACACACTTCTGATGATGTGTAAATAGGGTTCCCACAACCTGGACTAGAATGATCCATTCAAATCAGAGAATAAGATAACAATTCCAACTAAATGGTCTGTAATGAAAATTAAAAAAAAAAAAAACTCACTAAGCAAGCAACAGATCAGAAGTGTCATCTTAATTATTGTCAAAACAATTCAACATTCGCTCAAAAATGTTTCATCACCTGTTGTTTAAAAATACTGAGTTTATTGCTTGCGTAGCGAGGAGCGAGTACACAGTTTACGCTAGAGTGCTTGAAAAACTTCCTGGTTTCTTCATCATGAGTCTGCATGACACCTTCCTGCATTCAAGCCTATCATTGATCAAATTTATAAATCTCAGTTCCAAATCAAGAGAGAATCTGTCAGTAGGTTGATAATAACAGATCCAAACCATTAACGTGACAAAATAATACAGAAATTATTTTACTCTATAATTGATGACCTCAACAGAGAAAAATGCAGTCAGTAATATACCATATGAATTGCTTCCCACTGAAAAAAGAAACATCCTAAAGGAATCCAAGTATCCATATGTTTTGTGCATGTATCAGATCAGAGAAACACTTGCATAAAGTTATAAAACTTTTTTAGATCAGATAGCTTGCAACATTCAATGAGATGTCAAGAGATTACCGTCTTTATAAATAAATTATCATGTGAAGTTTTATCATCCCAAATCAGTAAAAGCACGCGAACTCCTTCCTGTGACTTGTGCTTCAACAGCTCTCCGAAAGAAAGCTCTCCGAAAGAAGGTAATGGTTTTGTTGGCTCCCTTACAAGCTTTACAGGATGGAACACAGACCAACCAATGATGTATATCAAGTGGCGAGCTTCCAAAACAGCATGACATATTTCTTCCCAACATTGACCATGACGAAAAGTTTTTCCACCATCAAGAGCAATTTCAGGTAGCATGCCAGGAGGAACGTGAGCATCTTGATAAAGAGTCAAATTTCCTTCTTTCCTGAGCGGAAAATATGTTTTCGGAACTCCTTGGTAATCCGGTCCAGCACCAACTCCATCTTTATACAGAGGAATCTGACCAATTGGCTTATATTGCATGGAAACATGCAGTTGCGGAAAAGGTTTCAGATTTTTCCCATAACTTCCTGCTATAGGGAACCAATCATCAACTTCATTTCCACAGAGAATTTTCTCGACGGGTATCTGCACTACCCCAATAAGTTCAGCCCCAAGAATATCATTATCCTTAACATGAAACTCCAAGTTTACAACAGAGTGAGCGACAGGCACACAAAAGTGCTCATCCCAAAAGGGATTTTCACAGTTGGAAATTACTCTAGTTTGTGCTACTGTAGCCCCAGATAGGCAAACAGACACATAAGGATTACTAGTAATCATCGAATGTCTGCCAGAAAGCCCTCGTGTTTTCTTGAAGGGAAACCTGCAGTGCCCGCACATATTACAACATTTTCTCATACTCTCTGTAATTAAATCCATATTTGGAAGGGATTTAGCCTCCAAAATCGACAAATCTAAGTCGCCATGCAAGAAAACTGGTTCATCAGAAGCTGCACTCCCGCTACTAGTGGATTTTGGAGTAACATTACCTTCACTACCCATACTGAGATAGATTCTAGGCACACCTTGGTTACCTAATGTTGTGCCCACAACAATCAATCGAGACCTGTTAGCATGGAAAGTTGTGGACGAACACAAAAGTTCGAAGCAGTTCTCTTCTCTTAAGATGTTAGAACATGCAGCCAGTTTTGAAATGTCTGGTATCTAAATCATAAAGCTTGTAAACTTCACCACTTGAAAGAAAAATATCCAATCTCAATATCCATATATCTTAGACATCAGAATTAAGCAGCCGAGTGAAAAAGAGACACAAGTTCTTACTGTAATCGGTGCAAAACCATTAAAAAGATTGCATAATCTCTCCAAGATGATCCCAGAATCGTTCCTTGCTGAGACACCAAAAGGGATAAAGTGTTCAGATGACTATCACCAGTTCATAAGATCAATTAACACATGCATATTTGGACTATAGCATAGGTTCAAAATCCACATGCTAATTAGATCAAATGCGTCATCTCTAACAACAATTATAGCTACTGGAAAAAAAAAAGTCAAAGAAGCAAATTTGATTAAGCATATATTGAGCCTTCACCAAATGTATCCGATTCACAATCCGTCATGCTTTCTTCCAGATTTATTTTGATTCAATTCAAAACAAAATTCTACTTCTAGCATTCCCCTCAGAGTAAATGAAACAAATTTACACCTCAAGGATCTTGCATACGATTCTCTGAATGAACTTATTAAATGATTCTTTTTGTATCATGTTGTAGCTAGCTTCAATTTTAAACATTCATTAGATTAGAAAAACCATAAGTACTTGTCCATTGCCTTCTTGGCCACTACCAACTGAAAACACAACAACTGGTCAATTAACACTCCGCTTAAGCAATAGCAAGGCTCCATACCATGGATGGTTTCGCAGGCCGTCATGTGCATCTAACACAGTCCCATTTAGCTCTACACTGTAATTTAATTTACAGAGTGAGATTTTCATCATTCAAGCATAAAATCACTTGGTCGACCAGATAGTGTCTGATAAAAAATGTGTGTGTTAAGTGTGGTAAAAGAAATCTGGGTTCCAAATCCCCTCACATTAGGGTTAAAGAGTCATTTGATGTAGTGGCG
The DNA here is from genome assembly GCF_022201045.2 of Citrus sinensis. NCBI lineage: Eukaryota > Viridiplantae > Streptophyta > Magnoliopsida > Sapindales > Rutaceae > Citrus > Citrus sinensis. The sequence continues at coordinate 6,490,326 of NC_068560.1, forward strand.
GAACCACACAAGGACCAAATTAGATAGTTGCGACACAACGACCAGCATAGACGATTGCTCTTATTAAGTCTTAGTTTTTTTCAGTATATCATTTCTCAATCTAAATTTAATTATTATTTTCCCCCAATAAATTTTTTTATCTTCCTCTCTAGCTTTGAATAAAATATGAAAAAAGTAACAAAAAAATTTATGTTTTCATTACCAAAATCCCGCAAATTCTCTTAAAAAGTATATTAATCCTACCCCCACTAATTTAAAACTCTGGCTCCATCACTGTTTTTGGTTTACATTTATGAAATACTATAACCCACGTCCTAGATTCATTCATCAAGAAACGCTCAGCATTATCAATCAAAAGCATGAACAAAAAATACAAAATAAAACAAGATCGAGAAGAGATCATAAACTTTAATCAAAATAAATCAAAACCCCACAATTTTTTTCTTTTTTCTTTTTGAAAATAAATTTGAAATAAACATTCACCTGATGAAGAGGACGAGTTTTCTAAGGATCAGAAATGTTAGAGAAATGGATTTCTTCGTTGTTTCTTCATGCAGAAGAAAGTAAGAGAGAGAAAGAGAGGAACCAGAAAAAAAAACCGAGAAAAACAGCAAGCGAAATTGGCGGGAAATATCGGTTACGTATCAATTGACAGCCACTGTTTGTGATTTTATTTTAAACATTGTCCGTACAAAACGGTTATTCAAACTATTTTTAGACTTGGACTCGAGAGTAAAATTTTTTGGATCAGATCAGACGAATTTGATCATTTTTAACCTTTTATTACAACGTGTGTCGAAATACATAAATAACACTTTTTTATTTATTTGAAAACTGATGATTTGATTGAATTTTATCTTCCCATCCAGTGTAAGCAAGCATTATAGATACTAAACTTCATCCGGGAATTATCTTTAACAACTACTTTTACACTATTTTTTTTTTCCCTACAATGCATAAGCAATTAAGCACTTTCATTCTCAACAATTCAAAGGTAATTTTGGGTCCCTCAACCTTGATAATATAACCATTCAAGGATCTACTCTGAGGATTTAGTGGCCAAACATACACTAAATCCTTGTCATTATAAGGCCATTCAGTTGATTAATAATGTAACAAATGGAGATTCGATTAAACCAAGAGAAAATGATTAATGTATATTCTAAACCGTTATATTTATGGCCAAAGTACTTAACAATGTGAAGCAAGAATCCATTTCCAATCCTCAAACAGACAGGAAAACAACTTAGTCTGTCAACATATTTACCACGGCATATTTTAAAATGTACCATCCTACAACCCATGAACAAGAGAAAAAGCAATTCCTAAGTACTTTTCAGGTCCCTCCCTTTTGACTCGTCGTCCCAAAGAACTAATCAAAATTATCCTGATATTTTCCCTGCAAAAGCCAACAACAATGCATCAACGAATGTTGCTCAAACCCTCTCACTTCATACAGGAAGAAAAATTTAACTTGCATTGATTGAAATTTTGCTCTTTCACTTATCTGGATAGAAACTAAAGAGATTTCACCAAGCTACTTGTTAAGTTCCAAGGCCCTAGCTACAAAGAGAGCTAAATAGGTGACTCAATAACTGATTTTACAGGACAGAGTTTGATGGTATTATTTTCTAATTAAGATATGGGGCAGAGACAGCACAACTATAGTTTCTAGGACTGAATGACAGTGCATTACCAAATAAATAGTCCACATTAGTTAATGAAATCAATTTACAGGCACTTGGAGCTTGATATCAAAACACTATATCTTCCAAAGGGAATATGCCTTACTTGGTCTGTCCTAGTTAAATCCAATGGATGCCTAGTTCCGATGCCCACCTTGTATGTTTCCCTGATCCGCTTGTGAAAATCTTTGATCCTCTCCTTGCCCATGGTAACTCTGTCCATAACTAGAACTTGTTCCTTGTCCATAAGATCCCCCATAGGAAGCACCAGAAAAATTGCCGTGCCCATAACCACTCCGGTCTCCTTGTGGAAGATTATAATTTCCCTGCCCCGCTTGGTTGCAATTGCCCTGATGTGAAGGCATTGGACCTCTTCCTTCTGCCTGATAAGAGTCTCTTCCACCAGCCGCATTATCTCTATTGTTCACTAGCATGGGCCCCTCTCTTTGTCCTTGTCCTGGAGGGCCAAAATTTTGTTGAGGTGGATAATTTTGCTGAGGGGGGTAATTTTGCGGAGGAGCATAATTTTGCTGAGGTTGATAATTTTGCCGTGGTGGATAATTTTGTTGAGGCTGATAATTTTGATGAGCACCATAACTTCTACCATCTCCTTGCATAGGTTCTGAAGAATTCTGTTGCGGATTTCCAGGCCATGCTTGCTGATTTTGCATCGGACCTCCTTGCTGACTGCGTGGGGCCCCAAAATTAACGTCACGTCTTCGATCATAGTTCCTGTTTCGATCACGGAATCTCCCCCCTGTATGATGTTGAATAGGAGGTGGTCTTGGTATGATAGTCCCATTGATGTATTTGTCACCTGGTAAGCACAGAAAATTATCAATTCACTTTCAAAATGTTAGCGCAAAGTAGTTCAACATATTTAATTAACACTACCTCCATATTCCTTGTTCTGTGGATCGATGTAAGAATCTGGCAATATGAAAACAACTCCAGGTATACCTGTTCACACAATAACAGAAAAGTCAGTATCATATTTTATTTGAGAATTATATGAACAACAAATGCTGTGGATACAGTTACCTTGAAACTTTTCTGACTCTTCTTCAGTCATTATAGCTTGAAACCCTTGATAAGTCGTTGTGCTACAAGCATAAATTCGTTTCTTTGCCTCCTCCAAGCTGACACCACAAAAGATAATTCAAATCAGCCAAAAACTTTTCATTTTTGTGTTAAGAAAAATCAGCATTAACAATTCATGCCAAGCGCCAAAATCAAGGCTCCCCATGAAAACAAATGAAAGAAATTGTACAGAAACATACAATCACTCACATGAAGACGTCCACCAACAACTAATGAAAAATGCCATTATCTCAAAAATACCATCCTAAAAAGTGTCATGACAATCTATACAATTGGTGTATAAAGAAAACATCATGAACCAAACTAAAATGCCAGCTTTTTGGTGTTAGTGATAAGAAACAACTTACCACAACCATTAATTATCCATAATTTCATTGTTCATCCCCAGTGTTCTTCATAAATGTTACAGAGTTCTTCACAAGAAAGTGAAAGGGCATTTCAAAAGTTCTGAAACAATACCTCAATTCTATTGCAAAAACAAATAATCTCAAACAAGAACCAATAATCATATTTTGTCACTATCAAGCATGATGCATCTGAGCAAAACAGTGGAAGCCAATGCCAGAATACATATTAATAAACAATTAAATATAGAGAAAAAAGGCTTAAACCTCACGGGGGGGGGGGGAGGGGGGACATAAAAGACAAATTACACATGTGCAGTAACCATCGAACTTATCAGTGACAGCTGCAACCATTACATTGCTGCAACAACACAACGGCAAACCACCAGTTGCAAATTGAGGATAGCTATCATGAACAAGAAATGCATCCAAAGCGTCATAAATAGACATGTTCCTATTTGCATTTTAGGCAAATATTCTTATTCCCATCAAAAACAAAACAAGACACTGTAACAATTGGCCCCCCCCCCCCCCCAAAAAAAAAAGAAGATACAGAAAAGATTGAAACAGATAAGTCTACACTGAGCACAGGATGCCATGAAACATAATCCAGGAACCAAATTAAATAAAAAAGGAAGCCAAACCATTATTTAACAATCTGTTTTGTATTTGGGAAATTCAGATAAAATCTACTTAGAGATAATTAGCGAACCTTAACTATTAATCACACCTCATAAATGAAGCAACATTAAGCATCTGCCATCCCCACATCAGTCAAACATTCTCTATAATTCGGAACCTAATACTTCCATTTTCAATTTGTGTTTTTTTTGGGTGGGGGGGAATCAAGCTATCGATTTTCTAAGCTTGCTTAGCTCCTGTGTGGGATTGAAATGCTGATTTCGAATCATTAACAGTAAAATCGGAAGCTCATGAAAATAACAAAAGTTAAAATTACATCTCGATATAAATTCTCTTCTCATTTCCTTTAATTTTCTAATTAAGCTTAAAAAAATGTACCTTAAAATTTAAAATATAAAAAAATTCAGATTACAATAATTAATTTAATTAAAAATATAAATAGAGATTACAGAGAAAGACCTAATGTTGAGTCCTTTAGCGCAAGTCTCTTCATAGGTCCGAACCATTTCTTCGGGCGTGGGTTTCGGGTCTTTAGGAAACTCCATAGTGATAAGCCAGTGATTGTAATCGCAACCCTCGAACAGAATCGTGTCGGGTGTGATCTCGTCGCCGTCCTTATACAAGTGGTACGTCTTGTTACCCGACGGCGTAGACGAGAGGGAGATCGTCGGGGACGATCTGAACGGCCGAGATTGGATGATGATGGAGGAGGAGGACGGGATTAGCGATGACGACGCCGATGAAATGGAAGGGTTCACGAGAGGAGTAGATGCGGAGAGTGCAGGGACGGCCACAGAGAGAGAGCGTCGGAGAGCGGCGATCGCCGGTAGTGACCGGCGGAGGCGGAGGATGGCGGTGTGGGCCATTGCTTGCGCGTCAGTGAGTGTCTCGAGTGAGAGAGTGAAGATTTTGTTTAGGGTTTTGGGAAATATGAAAAATGTAAATGTTGGATTTTGTTGCCAGAAACTTCTTCTGCCGCTGCTTTTTATTTTCGCTATAAAAATAATAATTTGTTAATCAAATATTTTCTTAAAAAAAGATAAATTTCTAGATCAAACTTTATATTAAATCAAATTGTAAAAATGTGGAATAGGGTTAATTTCTCCTTAATATTATTATTAGTAGAAGTGGATTTTCGAACTAGTCTTGATATATTTCAGAGTTGTATTATAGATGTATATGTATCTAGATTGTAATTATATTTTTAAAAAATTAAAATTTTTAATTATTGCACAATAAATGTAGAAAGTATCTATAAAATAATATTATTAGGATTACGAAAAGATATTATTTTGGACAAGTTATTTGTTTATTATTGAATGAATAATTTGTTGAATTATTGACAAATAAATATTTATTAATTTAAAGATTTTTTTTTTAGTTTTAATAAGAGTTTTGTTGGTAGACGCACAAACTCATAAAGAAATACAAAAAGTGCTTCCTCAAGTCAATAATATTTACTTTTTTTTTTTATTAAGAAGGGCTCAATAACGCGAGCTAAACCGGAACAATACGGGGTTCAGCAACCCCAAACATATCTTGCAAAATAATTGGATAAATACCCACAGGTGGGCTAGTAAATAAATGTAATCCATGAGAGGCTGAGTGAGCCATATTAGCCATGAAATCTGCAGCTGAATTTGCTTCGCGAAAGATGTGAGTGAGAGAAACTTGCCAGTTCCTGCTTAGAAGGTCCCGCATAGCAACGACTAGTGCAAAGAAAACATTAGGCACGACCACCTGCTTAGAAATCATCTGCGAAGTACATAGGCTGTCCACTTCCACCAGCAGCCGTTTTATGCCAGCATCCCACGCCAAGATTAACCCTTGATATAGACCCCATAATTCAGCCATAACCACCGGGCACTCCCCAATATTCATACAAAATCCCGAAATCCAGTAGCCAACAGAGTCACGAATAACTCCACCAGCCCCTGCCTCCCCTGAGTTTCGAACGGATCCATCCGTATTTAATTTACACCAAGGCCATGGAGGAGGCTGCCACCCAATGAAAATCTCTTTTCTCCTCGGTTGCTGACTCATGTGAGAATTATTCACTCTATGAATTTCACTTGCTCTGGCCATAATATCCATACTAATTGTTGAGCTATCCACCAATTTTCCTTCGATCATGTAATGGTTTCTCCAGAACCATAACCTCCAAACAACTACCCCAAACACACACTCCCAAGAAATGTTAGAAACGGACATTGAATTGTTCTGAAGATTGAATACAATCCATTCCCGTAGGTTAGCGTGGAAGAAAGAGTGATAATTACCCTCTGGAACAATTCGCAGCCGCACCCGTTTGATACAATGACAGTCTCTCAAGGCATGTAGGATGTCCTCAACCAGTGCTCCACACCTATCACAAGCCATGGACACAGGAATGTGCCGTCTAGCTAGCTCACCATGAGTCTTCAACTTGCCATGTGTTGAGTGTTAGAAAATGCATATTTATAAAGGAGAAAACCGTCATTTTACATTTCAAGTCTTACTAACAACCCTTACTTTTATGTATTTAACATTCTTATGATTTAATTACGTGTGTTTTATTTTAATTAAGTAATTTATGTATTTTAGGGGCATTATAGTCATTTCACAATAAAGGAGAGATCAGACGGCAAAACGGATATCACTTTTGAACTCAGGACGGTCGAAAACCTTAGGAGGAGCATAAAAGGAAAAATGGCACTATTCACATGTACGGTACTATTCACGTGTACGATACTGTATACGTTACTGTTCACGACACTGTTCACATAGACGGTTGATGACGTGGCATTGACCGATGATGTGGCATTGACTGATGAGGTGTCACGATCCTGTTGGACTAAAATTCTTATGTACTGTTGATGGTGACGTGGCAGCATATCAGTGGACGAAAAATCTCGCGTACGGTGCATGCATCACACAGGATTATTTTCAACCAAACCGCGTTACTGTTCAAAGTCGGGTCAAACCGTGTTACTGTTCATCCGCGTGGTCAAACCGTGGACTGTTGACTGATGACGTGGCGCAATCCTGAGCGTCCAAACTATTTTTAATCCGATGGCCATGATTTACTCCATGTATCTATAAAAAGGGGGCCTCCCCCCCCTAATTTGATATCTCTGAATCCATTTTTGGGATCCATTTTTTGTAATTCCCTCTCCATCTTGTATTTTCTTCGTATTTTAATAAATTCCCATTTTGCCCCTAGTTCAATTATGAGTAGCTAATTTCCGTTCAAGCTTGGGTTGAAGGTGAAGTCTCAACATGTGTCATGGGCTTAATTTGGTAAATTTATTTTCTCTTCCCCTCTAGTTTTTGTGGATGTTTTGACTTCTCGTCGACAAATAATAATATTCTTGTCTAGTACCGCCTTGGTTTCACCGGCCCCCTAGTACAAGGTTATTATTATTTGGCACGATAAGCCCTTAGCACCATATTGATTAGAGCGTGGTTCATGAGGTGTGGATTCCCCCCTTATGATTTAATTGGCATTAATACGGATTATTTAGCCCATGATGCATGTTGATACGGATCCAGATACCCAAGTACGTCAATTTAATAGATTTTCTCTTCAATTTATTCTCTCCATTGCAATTCCAATTTTAGAATTTATTCTCGCCATTTTAATTTAAGTATTAGCATATTCCAAATCATTTCCCCCATAAATCCAACTACCCATTTACAAAATTAATTCTATATATAATTAAAATCCACCTCCTCGTGGGATCGACACTCGTCACCATTAGTCTATACTACAATAGATTCGTGCGCTTGCGAGTACATTAAAATTTGCACAACAAGTTTTTGGCGCCGTTGCCGGGGAGGTAAGTAATTTTAATTCATAGAATTAATTTTTGTGAATAATTCCATTTAATTGTTTTCTTGTATTTTTTATTATTTAAAAAAAAAGAAGAAAAAAAAAAGTGAATCTAAAATTAAAGGTTAGTATTTCTTTTCTTTTTCTCTTCTTTAAAATTCTGTAATTTAATTTTCCATTTATTTTTCTTTGTAATTTTTTTTTGTTTATCTTATTAATTTAATTTTTAGTTAATTTCTTTCACGTATTTATTTTTGTGTATTTTTATAGAAAGGTTGTAATAGCGCAATAAGGTTAGTATCGTAATTTCTCCCTCTTCTTTATTTTTATTTGTTTTGTTCCCATCTTTATTTTTTGTTTTGTTTGCATCTTTATTTTTATTTTATTTATTTGCATGCATGGTCGTAGGTCATTATTACCTAATCTTGAACCTATAGACCTTGAATTAGAAAAAACACTTCGCACACACAAACACGTTAAAAATAAAATGGATTTACAAGCACCACAGGAGAGGCCATTTAAGGACTATTTTAGTCCCTTAGCTAATTTGAGCACGTCATGCATAAGATACCCAAATGTAGCTGCTAGGAGTTTTGAATTAAAACCTAGTGTGTTAAATTGTCTCCCTACATTTTATGGCCTAGAAAATGAGGATCCATATAATCATTTGAATGATTTTCATGCCATTTGTCAAACATTCAAATATGAGAATTTTTCAGATGATGATGTTAAACTTAGACTATTCCCATTTTCTTTAAAAGATAGAGCTCGTTCATGGTTAAATACTTTACCTGCTAATAGCATTTCATCATGGGAACAAATGGTAACGAAATTTTTGAATAAATATTTCCCAGTGCATAAAACCAATGCTATTCGCAGGGAAATCTCAGAGTTTACCCAGAGAGAGGACGAGCAATTTTTCGAAACATGGGAGCGATTCAATGAGCTACTCTTGAAGTGTCCACATCATGGGTACGAGAAATGGCACCAATGCCAATACTTTTTGGAGGGATTACTACCAAATGTGCAAGAATGGCTAATGGCAACAAGTGGAGGAGAGCTATGTCAAAAAGTGCATCAGAAATTTGGGAATTCTTCCAACGACAAGCAGATAATTCCCAACAACGGAGTCGATCACTCAGGACTACTAGAAGAATTAAAGGAGTGAATGAGGTTCAAATTGGCGAATCAACTTCAGGAATCAAAGAAGTCAAGGAGATGGTTGAAGGTCTTGCTCGACAAATAGCATCGTTATCGACTGCTAAATCAACAGAACCACATGACCATGACTCATACTCAGATCAAGCCAATGCCATAGGTGTAATGAGAAAGCCATCAAATTACAACCCATACTCCAACACATATAACCCTGGATGGAGAGACCACCCCAATTTTTCATGGTCTCAAGGACTCCAACAGAATGGATCAGCAGCTCCAGCTCCACCAACGCAACCAATTCCTCAAATTTCTCAAGCCTCTCAGCCACCATTTAGACCATACAATCAGAACCAGAACTACTCTCAACCTAGACCATGGGAGGATGCATTCCAAAATTTCAAGAATGTTACTCACTCCACGATTGAGCAACAGAATCGCACCATTGATGGACTACGAAATGAGTTGAGAGCAGGCTTCAATTCACAAGCCCAATCAGTTTCAAGCCTCGAGAAGATGGTGGGACAACTTGCTTCTTCAGTTCAGACCTTGGCAATGACCGTTGAGAAAGGTAAGTTTCCAAGTCAACCAGTGCCTAACCCTAAAGGAGTACATGAAGCAAGTACCAGTTCACCACAGCAGCATGGAGAGGTCAAAGCAGTAATGACCTTGCGAAAAGGAAAGGAAGTCGACAACAAAGTGGAGATGCCGGTGACAAAAGAAAATCAAATTGTACCTGTGAATGTTGAGGACTCATCACCGGAGGAGAAAGAAGAAACTAACCCACGAGAATATGTTCCGAAAGCTCCATTTCCTCAGAGGTTAGCTAAAGGAAAAAAGGGAAAATCCACAGGTGAGATTCTTGAAATCTTCAAACAGGTAAGTGTTAACATCCCTTTGCTAGATGCTATTAAACAAGTTCCATCTTATGCCAAGTTTCTTAAAGACCTTTGTACTAAAAAGAGAAATATGCATGTTCAAAAGAAGGCATTTTTAACAGAAAACATTAGTTCTATACTCCAACATAAAATTCCTTTAAAATGCAAAGACCCAGGCTCCCCCACTATCTCATGTAGTATAGGGAACCAGACAATTGAGAATGCTTTGCTGGATTTAGGAGCTAGTGTAAATCTGTTGCCTTACTCTGTATTTGTGAAACTTGGACTGGGAGAATTACACCCAACTCCAGTGGTGTTACAACTTGCAGATCGGTCCACAAAAATACCTCGTGGTATTGTGGAGGACGTGCTTATCCAGGTAGACAAGTTTTATTTTCCTGTTGATTTCATTGTAATTGACACTCAACCAATACAGGATTCAAGGAAGCACATCCCCATTATTCTAGGCCGACCTTTCTTGGCAACTGCAGATGCTCACATTCAATGTAGGACTGGAAATATGCAATTGTCTTTCGGCAACATGACTATGGAGCTGAACATCTTCAACATTGCCAAACAACCTCACAGTGCAGATGATGGAATTGTTGATGTGGATTTAATTGAAGCATTAGTTGATGACACTTTTCTTTCAAACCTTAGTGATGATCCTTTACAAACATGTTTAACTCACTTTGGTTTGGATTTTGATGTTGACAGATCGGTCGATGAGGTCAACGCTCTGCTTGACTCAGCACCATCTATGGATACTAATAAATGGAAGTCAAGAGTTGAACAACTAGCACCATCAGAGAAGCAGCTCATTCCATCATCAGAATCACCACCGAAACTCGAGCTCAAACCATTGCCCAACACTTTGGAATATGCGTTTTTGGGAGAAGAAAGCACTCTGCCGGTAATCATCTCATCATCCCTCAATGACGAACAAAAAGGTAAGTTGTTAGATGTTTTAAAAGAGCATAAAGGGGCATTAGGATGGACCATAGCAGACATAAAAGGTATAAACCCAGTAGACTGCATGCATTACATTCACCTTGATGAAAATGCTAAAACTACTAGGGAGATGCAACGTCGGTTAAATCCTAACATGAAAGAAGTTGTTAGAACAGAAGTCCTTAAGCTATTAGACGCATGTATCATTTACCCCATTTCTGATAGTTCATGGGTCAGTCCTGTGCAAGTTGTCCCCAAAAAGTCAGGAGTCACAGTAATTACGAATGCTGATAATGAATTGATACCCACTAGAGTAACTACAGGATGGCGTGTATGCATTGATTATAGAAAGTTGAATTCTGTCACACGTAAAGACCATTTTCCTTTACCATTTATTGATCAAATACTTGATAGATTAGCAGGCCATGAATTTTATTGCTTTCTAGATGGCTACTCAGGATATAATCAAATTCCCATAACACCAAAAGATCAAGAGAAAACTACTTTCACTTGCCCTTTTGGCACATTTGCATATAGGAGAATGCCATTTGGATTATGTAATGCACCTGCTACATTTCAACGATGCATGTTAAGCATTTTTTCTGATATGGTTGAACGATTCCTTGAAGTCTTTATGGATGACTTTTCTGTCTTTGGTGATTCGTTTGATCAATGTTTACATCATCTAACACTAGTTCTGCAGAGATGTATCGAGAAGAACTTGGTCTTAAATTAGGAGAAATGCCATTTTATGGTAAAACAAGGTATTGTTCTCGGTCACATCATTTCGAGCAAAGGTATTGAGGTTGACAAAGCCAAGGTGGATCTCATTTCTAATCTTCCTCCACCCAAAACAGTCAGAGAAGTAAGATCTTTCCTTGGGCATGCTGGTTTCTATAGAAGTTTCATTAAAGATTTTAGCAAAGCTTCTAGACCCTTATGCAATTTACTTGCTAAGGATGTACCTTTTGTCTTTGATGATTCATGTCTTGTTGCGTTTGAAAAATTAAAGCATTTGTTGACATCATCACCCATCATTCAGCCCCCAAACTAGAACTTACCATTTGAGCTCATGTGTGATGCATCTGATTATGCAGTAGGAGCAGTATTAGGACAAAGAGTTGATCGAATTCCCCACGTTATTTACTATGCTAGTATGACATTGAATAATGCACAGTTGAACTATTCAACTATTGAAAAAGAAATGCTAGCAGTAGTGTTTGCATTAGAAAAATTTCGATCTTATCTCATTGGTTGTAAAATAATTATATTCACAGATCATGCTGCTCTTAAATATCTTCTCACAAAGAAAGATGCAAAAGCTAGACTAATTCGTTGGGTATTACTTTTGCAGGAATTTGACTTGGAATTCAAAGATAAGAAAGGCACAGAGAATGTTGTGGCGGACCACCTCTCTCGTCTCCATTTTGACACAATTATAGAACAATTACCATTAAATGAGTCATTTTCAGATGAACAATTAATGAGTGTGGAAGTATTACCTTGGTATGCTGATATAGTTAATTATCTTGTTACAGGTAAACTTCCAGAGCATTGGACTAAGCAAGACAAGATCAAATTCTTTGCGGAAATAAAGAATTTCTTTTGGGATGACCCGTATTTGTTCAAGTATTGTGCAGACCAAATTGTTAGACGATGTGTCCCAGAAAATGAAATTCAGAATATCCTTTCATTCTGCCATGAACAAGCTTGTGGAGGCCATTTCAGTGCTAAGAAAACAGCGACTAAAGTTTTACAATGTGGTTTCTATTGGCCAACACTATTTCGAGACGCTTACACTTTTTGTTCTTCATGTGATAGGTGTCAACGAATGGGGAGCATTACACGAAGGAACATGATGCCACTAAATCCAATTTTAGTGGTTGAGATTTTTGACGTATGGGGTATCGACTTCATGGGACCCTTTCCCCCTTCTTTTGGCCATCAATACATATTGGTTGGTGTTGAGTACGTCTCAAAATGGGTAGAAGCAATTCCATGTAGGACCAATGATCACAAGGTGGTGATAGCATTTTTGAAAAGCAACATTGTTTCACGCTTTGGATTCCCTCGAGCAATAATCAGTGATGGTGGTGCCCACTTTTGTAACAAAGCATTCAAAGCACTTTTGACAAAGTATTCAATCACACACAAAGTGGCAACTCCATATCATCCGCAAACCAGTGGCCAAGTTGAGATATCCAATCGAGAAATAAAGCACATATTAGAAAAAACGGTGAGGCCAGACAGGAAAGATTGGTCATTAAGACTTGATGATGCATTATGGGCATATAGAACGGCTTTCAAGACCCCGATTGGGATGTCACCCTACAGGCTAGTGTATGGAAAAGCTTGCCACCTACCTGTGGAACTCGAGCATCGTGCGTATTGGGCCATCAAGAAATTCAATTTTGACATGCAGCAAGCCAACTCAGAAAGAAGATTACAACTGGCAGAACTTGAAGAAATTCGCAATGATGCATACGAAAATGCCAAGATTTACAAGCAACGAATGAAAGTCTTCCATGACAAGCACGTTATGAGAAAATCGTTCACTCCAGGTCAGAAAGTGCTTTTATTCAATTCTCGCTTGCACCTATTCCCAGGTAAGTTACGCTCTCGTTGGTCTGGTCCCTTTATTGTTCATACTGTTTTTCCACATGGGGCAATTGAAATTAAGGACCCAAAGAACGGTGTCACGTTTAAAGTTAATGGTCAAAGATTAAAGCCATATCTAGAATACCAACCACGTGGAGAAGACACCGAAATAAATTTGAGTGACCCACCAGATTTGAATTGATTTTTTTTTTCTTTCTTTTCGTTGATTTGATTTTGTTTTCTTTCTTTATATTATTCTTTTGCTAATTGAAATTGTTTTTGCATAAGTGTGTTTATTTTACCATTAAGTTTTCTCTTATCATTGTTAATCATGAGTCTCATACTTAGGCCGTTCCTCCTGAACATTCTTAAACCACTTCAACGTGTCAAAACTCATCTCAAAAGGCAGATTCAATTTTGTAAAACACAACGCATTTGGGCTCTACAACCACCAGAGTTAGTAGCCTATGTTGAGGGTTTAGAAAGCCAACTCAGAGACATTGAGAGAAGTGTTTACGACATCCAGTTGGAGCTTGAGGTAAATTCAATAAGAGGACGATTTTAATTTTCTTTGTGTGTTTTAATTTGTTTTTCTGTTTGTGTGCTTTAGTTTGTTACCCCGGTGAAGTGGCGGATAACGGTACTCCGTGACAATCAAGTCGGTTACTTCAGTTTCCCATAATAACTGATATTCTGAGGCGAAGGTATGGACAGAAACGAGATTCTAACGAAGCTTCACAAGCGATTCCCTTCACTTCCTCAGAATGCCCTCCTTACGATCTATAAAGCTCGGTCCGAACGCATGCGATTACTCATGAGAAATAACATACCTGCTGACATCCGTTGGTTAATCGAGGCTAAAGTACGATCGGCAGGTGAGTTACCTCCAAAATTTATTGCATACATGCCTGGTTGTGGTAAAGGAAATTATGCAAGAAAACGACGAGCTCGAAGAATTTCTGTTGCTTGTCATAAGTGTGCCATAATGAGTTGCAATAAAAACCCATGTTCTTTAGGAATGATGTCTGATAACAGGGAAGATAAGATTCAATTCATTAGGGATGGCTTGAATAAGGAGTCATTGGATGATATCCTTTTGTCTCTTGAAACGCATCCCAGTGGATATGTGCAAGGAGCGATTCTCCAGTTATGGCCATTATTCCAGAAAGAGCATGCACGATATAGTCTCGGGAATCTGACTATAAACGACCCTGTTTGCCTGTTTATAAGAAAACTGGATGGGAAGCCTATCCTCGACCCATAGAGGGCGTTCAAGCCGTTTCTGGACGTAAAACCAGAGGAAGATGTGAGCCACAGTCGCAACTACGTGTAAATATCCTTTTACTTTACTGTTATTTTATTTCATTTCACTGTTGTTTTATTGTTTGCATTATTGTCTTTAATAATTTTATTACTGTTTGCTTTTTCCTTTTTACTGTTTTCTTTTTGACTCGCGAGCCATGTGCTTCATGCGTTATTTGACACTAACATGTTACCTCATTCACAGCTGTGACCCACTATCACCAAGACTCTTAAATGTGATTTCTTTTGTCAAACACTCACAAATTGTTTTTGAGAAATATTCCAATGGCAGCTACTCCCAATAGACAATTCAAGAACATTTGTGTGCTTTCTGGATTTACCTATGGCAAACATAAAGAGTTCGTTGAGGCAGCCATAGATCTTGGTCGACGTATAGCAGAGAGAAAATTACACTTGGTGAATGGAGGAGGTAATCGAGGGTTATCAAAAATGGTCTCAGAAGCAGCTTTTATCAGAGGAAGTCAAGTGTTAGGCATCATCCCAAGAGTCCTAAAACCATTGGGCAGTTCGTCTGACTCATCAACTGGAGAAGAGTTAGTCGTCTTAGGTATGCAAGAAAGAATAACTGAAATGCTTAATTATGCTGATGCTTTTATTTTCCTTCCAGGAGATCTTGCAACACTAGAGGCACTTATGACACTAGCATCTTGGGCCCATCTACACATTCACCAGAAACCCATCGGTTTGTTAAATGTCAATAACTTTTATGATGGCTTTATCGCATTTCTTAACCATGCAATAAAAAACTATTTCATTCCCGCTAATGTGAAAAAACTTTTTATTTGTGCTCACATTGCTAATGAGCTACTTGATCTGTTACAAGCTTATAGACCGGAGCCAGACCCCTGGACCTTCGTGTTGGAGCGTCCAAATAATGATGGTAACAGTAGCAGCAGTAAGAAGTACAAATTAGATTTAACTCTCCGCCTATAAATATTTTCTTCTGTGTTGCACCACCCAGGTGATGTCTTCTAAACTCTACTTCTTTCCTTTCAAACATTGAGGACAATGTTTCGTTCTGGTTGGGGGGAGGGAATAGTTGACAATTGTGGAATTTTGGTTAAGTTTTTACTAATTTTTGTTGTAGAAACTAACTGTTGCTAACTTTTTGTGTTGAAGATGGCTGAATATGGAGTGTAGTGACTCTAGAAACGCATCTTCATCGTAAAAATAAAAATAAAAAAATAAAAAATAAAAAATAAAAAAACTAAAAAAAAAAATTTCAGACATTTTCTTTTTCTTTATTATATGTTTATGTTTATTTTTCTTCTTTTTAATTTCTCCTCTATCAATATACATTTTCCAACTTTTGAGTCGAAGATGGCTGAATATGGAGTGTAGTTCCTCTAGAAACGCATCTTCTTTAAAAAAATAATAATAATAAATTATTTTCATTTTCTATCATTTTACGTGTAACTTTTCTAATTAGTTTTTATGCATCATTTTCACATTTCTGCATGCATATTTTCCTTTCATGTTTAGAATAGGTTGGGGGGTAGAATGTTGTTTAAAAAAAAAAAAATTTGTGTGATTTGTTTTAACATTGGGTGACATGATTAATTTTAAATTTTAGTATTTGTATTATCTTTGGTCTTAAGTGATGTTACATTATGTTTGCTACTCTACATGTTGATGTCAGAGACATATATGAGTTGCTTGAAGGAATGAACATGTCATAATAAGTACCAAGTGAGTTTTTGAGCCTATCATTTTCTTGGAGAGTAACCCTTTTGCCCATTCTCTATACAGCTTAGTAGTTTATTATTTTATACACGATCTCTACATTTCTTTTGAGTTAACCCTTTAAAAAAAATGGTAAAAAAAAAGAAAAAAAAAGAAAAAAAGAGTGTGTTGCTACATTTGGAGGCCCATCTAACTAGTAGATATGGAAAATTATTTAGAGCCCTAAAAGACGATGGAGAGGCCATCTTTGATCCGTTTGAGCCTTTCAAGCCATCCCTTTTATTTAATATCCATAGTTAACCCTTTTGAGCCTTTAAAAAAAAAAAAACATTTTCTTTGTCAACTTATCATCTTGACCCACTCCGATTTGGAGTATTACCTGATATCTTATAAGTTCCATCACCTATGTATGTTTGAGAAAATGTAAATAATTATTTTGTTCAGTGAAGTTATGCCAAATAAAAGCAAAAAAAAAAAAAACAAAAAAAACAAAAACAAAAACAAAAGTTGTTGTTTCAAAAGAATAAAAATAGGTGAAATCCACCTTGCAACTTCCAAAAAAAAAAAAAAAAAAATTCTCTGCATTTTTCTCAAACATACACTTTGTTTTCCTTATTTTCCTTCTTTGTTAGCCATGTCCCTAACCTACGTTTCGTCCTAATAAAAGTCCTTCTTGATTTTAGGGAACTATAGTTTGAAGTAGAAGCTAGTTATATGGGCTAAAAAGATGTAGTGATGCATAATTAAAAAAAAAAAAGATAAATAAAGTGGGTTGACTAACATTTTATTTGACTTGAGATCGTATTATTTCTAAGCTGAGGGCATATTTATTTCATCTTGGTGAGAGCATGTGATATCACTTCTTTATTATTTTCTCTCTCAATTACCATTCATTGGAGTGACTATTTTTATTGGGATTAATTTATTTGTGAGAATGTCACTACTTCCAGTGAGATTTTGGGGTTTGACATGTCATTCTTGAGAGTAGCTAAAATAAAGTCTACTGGGCTAATTCATGTGGATGGTTGATGTGGGTGTGATGTTGCTTTAGACTGGAGATAATGCTTATACTTTTATTTGATTGCTATCATTAATCTGATGGAATAAATACGAGTGTTTCTATTAAAACAAAAAAAAAATTATTTTGAATTTGAATTTTGTTTTCGCTTTATTTGCTAGGGACTAGCAATAAGCTGGTTGGGGGGTGTGTTGAGTGTTAGAAAATGCATATTTATAAAGGAGAAAACCGTCATTTTACATTTCAAGTCTTACTAACAACCCTTACTTTTATGTATTTAACATTCTTATGATTTAATTACGTGTGTTTTATTTTAATTAAGTAATTTATGTATTTTAGGGGCATTATAGTCATTTCACAATAAAGGAGAGATCAGACGGCAAAACGGATATCACTTTTGAACTCAGGACGGTCGAAAACCTTAGGAGGAGCATAAAAGGAAAAATGGCACTATTCACATGTACGGTACTATTCACGTGTACGATACTGTATACGTTACTGTTCACGACACTGTTCACATAGACGGATGATGACGTGGCATTGACCGATGATGTGGCATTGACTGATGAGGTGTCACGATCCTGTTGGACTAAAATTCTTATGTACTGTTGATGGTGACGTGGCAGCATATCAGTGGACGAAAAATCTCGCGTACGGTGCATGCATCACACAGGATTATTTTCAACCAAACCGCGTTACTGTTCAAAGTCGGGTCAAACCGTGTTACTGTTCATCCGCGTGGTCAAACCGTGGACTGTTGACTGATGACGTGGCGCAATCCTGAGCGTCCAAACTATTTTTAATCCGATGGCCATGATTTACTCCATGTATCTATAAAAAGGGGGCCTCCCCCCCCTAATTTGATATCTCTGAATCCATTTTTGGGATCCATTTTTTGTAATTCCCTCTCCATCTTGTATTTTCTTCATATTTTAATAAATTTCCATTTTGCCCCTAGTTCAATTATGAGTAGCTAATTTCCGTTCAAGCTTGGGTTGAAGGTGAAGTCTCAACATGTGTCATGGGCTTAATTTGGTAAATTTATTTTCTCTTCCCCTCTAGTTTTTGTGGATGTTTTGACTTCTCGTCGACAAATAATAATATTCTTGTCTAGTACCGCCTTGGTTTCACCGGCCCCCTAGTACAAGGTTATTATTATTTGGCACGATAAGCCCTTAGCACCATATTGATTAGAGCGTGGTTCATGAGGTGTGGATTCCCCCCTTATGATTTAATTGGCATTAATACGGATTATTTAGCCCATGATGCATGTTGATACGGATCCAGATACCCAAGTACGTCAATTTAATAGATTTTCTCTTCAATTTATTCTCTCCATTGCAATTCCAATTTTAGAATTTATTCTCGCCATTTTAATTTAAGTATTAGCATATTCCAAATCATTTCCCCCATAAATCCAACTACCCATTTACAAAATTAATTCTATATATAATTAAAATCCACCTCCTCGTGGGATCGACACTCGTCACCATTAGTCTATACTACAATAGATTCGTGCGCTTGCGAGTACATTAAAATTTGCACAACACCATGCATAATCTGCCAAAGAAAGAGGCGGATAGACTGGGGTCCTTTCCACGTCCGTGCTAGGCTCCATGTTTCATCTTTGGTTGCAAGATTCTGATGACAGATGGATTCGTATGCAGACTGTACAGAAAAAACTCCTTTGGGATCAAAGCTCCAATAGATTTTATCTGCGCCTCGCTGAACCTCGGGAGGCATCATTGACGCAATTTGCATGAGGATATAGTTAGGCAACAAGTGCTCAAATTTTAGCCATTGCCAGCCTCCATGATCGCTTACAAACTCACTCACAGAAGCGTTAATAATCACTTGCGGGATCGGCTGGAGGGCAAGAGTTACCAGTGGTTCCTTCTTCATTACCCAGCAGTCAAGCCAGAACCGAGTTTTCACACTATCACAAACTGACCAGTGGGCTCCATTCATGGTGTCCTCCCATGTTTTTCTAATGGCCATCCAAATACGTGACCCTGGTTTATCCGGGAGAGAGAGTGGCAGATTGTCAGGATCCAACCCATATTTGGAACACACCACCTTCACCCATAATTTTTCCGAGTTCGAGACTACTTCCCAAGATAGCTTCATCAGCAGCGCATGGTTCATCTCAACTAGCTTCTTAAATCCCAGGCCCCCATGATTCTTGGGCATGCAAATTCTGTCCCAGCTCACCATACTCAGCTTGTGCCTCTTCGATTTCCCATCCCAAATAAACCGGCGACATGCCGTATCAATTTTCTGCCGCACTGGGGAGGGAAGTAAAGTCGTTTGCATTGCATAAATGGGCATTGCTTGAACCACCGAATGAGCCATCGTCACCCTTCCAGCAAAAGTTAAATGTGCCGCATTCCATCCAGTGAGCCGCATGTCCACTTTGTCCAAAATGGATTGATATGTAGCTTTATTCACCCGTGAATGGATTAAAGGCATGCCAAGGTAACAGCCCAAATCCTTAGTAACCGAAAATCCCAAAGCGTCACCAATAAGCTGAGCATCTCTATTTGGCACATTCTTAGAGAAAAAGACTTTGGTTTTCGATTTATTAACCTTTGCTTCAGAGCTTCGGCAATAATTCTCCAGGACCGCATCAATGATATAGGCTTGATCTAATGAAGCTTCTGCAAATAAGAGTAAATCATCAACAAAAAATAAATGTGTTAAGGGCGTTCCTCGTTTAGTCAAACGGATTGGTTTCCAGTTCCCTTCCCTCACAGCTTGGGCAATACCATGACTCAAGCGCTCAATACACAACACAAAAATATAAGGGGACAGGGGATCTCCCTATCGAATTCCTCTCTCCGGAGAAAAAGTCTCTGTGACCTCTCCATTCCACAAAATACTCATTGTAGTTGTAGTAACACATTCCATGATGAGCCTAGATAAATGGATCGGAATGCCAGCTAGCTGAAGAGTTTCGAATATAAAAGACCAATTTAACCGATCATACGCCTTCTCTAGATCGACCTTGATAGCCATAAACCCTCGCTTACCCGTCTTCCGTCGCATAGAGTGAATCACTTCTTGGGCAACAACAATATTATCTATGATGTGCCGGCCAGGGACAAAACTCATCTGCTGGGGTCCTATAATTTCAGTCAGCACAGCTTGCAGGCGGTTAACAATTATCTTAGTGACAGTTTTATAGGCAACTGTGCATAAACTGATAGGTCTGAACATTTTTAAGCTAGTAGGATGCTCCACTTTAGGGATCAAGACTAGAAGAGTAGTATTGACATCTTTAGAGATCTTACTAGATTTAAAAACGTCAGTAATCAACTTACAGAAAGAAGGCCCAACCATTGCCCATTGTGACTGATAAAAAATAGCATGCAATCCATCCGTACCTGGGGCCTTTAGCGGTTTCATACTAAAAACGACACTCTTGATTTCTGCTTCCAACACTAGGCTGTCAACACAATCGATGTCAAAAGCTTCCGGAGTTGGGAAATAATTCGGAACAAGGTAGGCTTGATGACTTGCAGCCTCACTCTTAAATAAGGTTGAAAAATGTCCCATTGCATGCTTTCGGATTTCTTCCGCATTATACAACCAATTACCCGAATTGTCTTGTATGGCTTCAATTCTATTCCGCCTCCTGCGGACAATAGTTTTCTGGTGAAAGAACTTAGTATTTCTGTCCCCATGCATAATCCAATCCTTTCTTGATTTTTGCCACCAAAGAATCTCTTCCTGCCCCATCACCATCTCCAAATCTTTCCGCAACCGGGCCTCGAGACGCATTAACCCCCTCGAGCTATATTTCTCCAATGCTGCTTGAATCCCGTTAATCCGAGCCATTAAGATACGTTTTCGCTGAAATATATTTCCAAAAACCTCTCGATTCCACACTTGAACCTCCTTGACGAAGGTAGATGCTGCATCACTATAAGAGGCTTGAGGATCCCATGTCTGCTTAACAAAATTATTAAAATGATCATTAGCTAACCAAGAAGCTAAAAACCGAAAAGGCCGATTACCATGTTGTCCCCGTATAACTCTCTCAAAGCGAACTAGCACTGGTCTGTGATCTGAGGCAACTTTCGGGAGATGCAGGACTGAGTTATCTGTAAATTTTAATAACCACTCATTATTGCATAAGGCTCTGTCTAGCCTTTTGAAAAGTAAACCACGAGCCCATGTAAACCGAGGGCCTTTAAACTTTAAATAAAAAATTTGGTGGTCGTCAAACCACTTCCGAAACAAGCCACACACTCCTGACCGACCTGCAGCTCCTCCTTGTTTTTCAGAAGCGTACAATATAGAATTGAAGTCTCCACCAATCAGCCAAGGTCCTTGGACTGAGAGAGCAAGGCTCTCCATATGATTCCATAAATGTCTCCGCAGCATAGGGTTTGGGCTAGTATAAACACCCGTCACCCAAGACATAAAAACTTTGTTTCTGCTTATCTTAAAGTGAATAAATTGCTTGTGGTTTAGCAGAACCTCCACCTCTATAACACTTTGCCAGAGCAACCAAATACCTCTAGAGAAACCTACAGCCTCTACACGATGTGAGTTTTCAAAACCACTCTTCTTGATGAAATCATTTGCTTTATTCCCACTAATACGGGGTTCCATCAATACCACCAACGAGGGATTATAATTTTTAACAATAGTCTTAAAAGAACAACGAAAACTAGTCGAGGCCGCCCCTTGAGCATTCCAATACATGATGCTAATTGTCATAAAAAATTTCAGGAGCGTACCGAGAAGCCTTAGCTTGGCGGACCATTAATATCAGCTATCAACGCCATAGGCATTTCTTGAATCATCGATTCTTCCTCCTCTGACATTCCAGCCTCCTCTGTTCCACCCATAGGCTGTTCAAGACGTGTATGACTATCCACAGCTGCATTAACACGTGCTTTGTTTCGAGCGTCCGGTGGGTCAGAAGTATGCTGGGGGTCTGGTCACTGCCGAGTTCTATGTTCACTGACCGCATCCCTTACTTCCCCCGAAGGGAATGTTTGAGATGAACAAAAGACCACCGTGTGCTTCTTTGGATCCAAGGTGGTAGCAAGGTGGGAGGCTTGTTGGAGAGTAGGTTCAAACTGTGGAGTTACAAGAGAGCTAGGGTTACGGTTTGCATGGGGTGTGTAGTCTGCATCCTTTTCGCTTGTGAGAAAAACACTCGACTGGAAAGGGGTATGATTTGGATTCATTGAGGTGGTCAGGTTTGTTCCTTGTGATTTTGTCAACACAGCCTTGTTACGAGGCTTACGCCGTATTCCAGTCCTTATCATGGTTTCTTGCTGAGAGGTAAAAGTAGGATTCAGAGTATGCATGGGAGGTTGACGTGACGTGGAGGGGATATCCTTAGCCACTGCAGGTGCATGGTCCCCACGCTCATCTAAGGCCTGAGCCAGAACGTGAAATCTGGAGGTGCTCGCCCTAAAAAGCTCTCGGTTCCGATATGACTCATTGTTGTTCTCCATACCTTTGTTCGTTCGTCTGCCCTTTCTCGTAGCAATCATCCACGGGCCAAAAGGATCCACCATGTTAGCATCATGACATGCAACCTCCTGATGGGCATGATCTTCCTGACGGTGCATAGTAGGCTGGGGGGGATTTTCAGCTTCCTTCGCTGCATCAGCTTCCTTGCAAGTATTACTGTTATGTCCATACCTTCCACATGTAAAGCATATCACCGGCAATCCTTCATATTCCACCTTTTGGACCTTCCCATCCAGAACAAACTGAGATACTAATGGCTTATCCAAGGAGATTGCAACTGCAACTCGAGCAAATCGTCCCCGTGTAGAAGAAGCTGTATTTGCATCTATTTTGATCACCGTTCCCACCAACTGTCCAAGCTTTTGAAGGATTTTTCTATCATGAAGGTGGACAGCAAGCCCTGGTAGACGAATCCATACGGTGACTAAATCAGTAGCCGTTTTGGTAAAATCGAAATTGGGTGTCCATGGCTGTACAGTTAAGTAGTGCCCCATAATAAGCCAAGGTCCCTTAGTTAGCGCATCCACAGCATCATTACTTGATCGGAAACGAATCGAGAAATAGTTGTTCTCTAGATCAATCACTGAAAAACTCATGTTTGTTTTCCATATTGCAGTCAATCTGGTGCAGAGAGTCCTATAACCAATTGTTCGGCCAAGAAGTTTCACTACGACAGAGTTCTTCCATGGTTCACTTAACTTCTCATGGATCCTAGCAGAGAAAGCTATTGATGGCATAGGTCCATCGTTGCTCTCAATCACGTCTCCTTCCTCAAAATCCCAGTCCGTTGCTCCGCCTCCATAATCATTCTCCCTTGCTTGCGAAGAGTTTACCAGGGTTTCTTTGTACGAAACCTGCATGTGATATTCACCAGCTACTTCCTCATCACGAAACCGTGCCTTTTTTGTTGTTCTATCCTCCCTAAACGGCGGAGGAAAATTGTCTCCGAAAATAGGGTTTTTTCCACGTCCGATTTTTTCGGAGCTCATTGATATAAAAATTTACTACAATAATATTTACTTTAATTCATAATAATATAACTTAATTAGGAAACTTGTAATTATTCTGTATATTTCTTTCTTTGTTCAGTTTGGTGGGACAATGTGATAAATCATTGGATTAAAATGCATTTCTAAATGAAAACTTGTCAAAAACTAATTTATTTGGGAACCGCATTTTATTTGTCAATCGTTTTTCTCAACTTAGCAAGTTATTCCTAATTTGTCACTCTCTATTATTGGTTCTCTTGAAGCTAATAGTCTTGTATCTCCCACATTTGATATCTTGCCATTACCGTTGGCATTAGCATGTTGCCTGAGATTGGGATTCATTAAAAACCTCAATGTAATCGGTGGAACGAATGGATTTCTTCTATTCACCAATCCACCAAAATTTTTGTAATTAAATTCAAAAGTCAAGATCTATGCTTATCATCTATTCAACAGCTAATATTCTATTTTTTATTTACTTAAATATCAAGAGCTATATTTGTAATTAACTTCAAATGTGATCGAAGCAGCCTTACATCTGTTTATTACTTATTCCCAACCTTTTTTTTTGACTTCATATACTTTCTTTTCATGTTATTTACTCTTTTTTTCCCCCTCTCTAACAATTGAGGTAGGGGGTCAAACTTGAAAGTATCTTAAAATCAGACAATAATTTTTTTTTTAAAAGATAGCTGCTAATATGCTCTATTAGACAATGATAAGTAATAACCTAGTTGTTTGCATTAGAAATGATATTTTTTGTGGTGTTGATAAAGAGGTTAATTATGATTCAAAAATTTAAAATATGAAAACATGTGGAAGACGGCCGCAATTAAATTGATTGTATGAAAAACTTTCAATGAAATTTAAAAAATTTTGTACTTGTTATCTTATCGAGAGTTTTTTAAAATTATATTGCTACTTGAACTTAACTGGTTTTGTATTGAATTCCCAGGACTGCCATTGCTTCTACTTGAAAGCCATTTAAGTTTGTGTAAGCTGCCTATAGTTTGAATAACAATTTAGTCTCTGGGCTATACTACAAAGTGTATGTACGTTGACTCTCAATAAATACAAACGATTCTCTGATATGATTCAAAACATCAGTGCATGCATCATTTTAACGAGAGAGAATATTCTAAGAACGAAATTGAACGTGCAATCAGCAACTAAAATGAAGCCAGAAATGTACACGCATGAGGAAGTTTTCCTAGAAGATTGATATTTCTTTAACTAGCAAACCATGCAAGTCCGGGGCTTAAATGGAGTACTTGTAAGCATAAAACATTACTCAAAACACAGTATTGACACACACACACACCCCTACATACATACCAGCAAATTCGAAATAGAAAAAGGAGTGCAACTATTCAAGTTTGTAGACAATATTGCAACCATGGCATATTAAAGCAAATCCTTGAAATCAGCTAAACAAAACAATGCCCTGTCTCATGAATCGATGCTCAATTAAAATTGAAATTGAAAGTCCGGCTGGTGTTGTTTCCCTCTCCAGTTTTTCCTACATAAGTAAAGGGAAATGGGAATCGTAAATGAAAATCTGCTTTGACAGTTCTTATTAGATAGATATAAAAAGATCTTTCTTTGTTTCTCTGCTGTAATTTGTGGCTATCCCACTCTGTTTTGCCACCCAAGCTGAGTCTATGTTGAGGCATAATTTTGACATCAGAAGCAATCTCAATTAGTTTGGCACTTTTATGACCTCCTTGAAGGTTTTACGATAAACATAAATCTACTGAAAAAGTGGGAAAAAAAAAGAAAATGCATATAAAAATATGAGTTATCAGATAAGATTAAAACTCACCCAATTCAATCCATCAGATTCCGTAAGGATATAACTGGATATCATACCGCCACTCCATATCCTCGAAAGTCCGTAGTCCTTGTCTCAACTGTGTCTGGGGCCAGTGTAAGTCCAATTTGCGCAAGCTCTCTATGCACCACAGCTCTTCTGGAAGCTTTCTCAAGTAAGCACATGGGTTGACAATTAAGCTTTCAAGTTTCGGCATTGCTCCTGCCCCCATCGTCCACTCATCTAGCCAATACATTGATTTCAGGTGCAAAACCTTAAGTTCCGGAAAGCCACCAGAGCCAACACAGGCCAGCTTTCTTCCAAAATACGAGTTCTGCTTCAGTTTCAGCACTTGAAGGTGTGGAAGCTTTTCTAGCGTTGGCATGGGATCCTCCTTTAGCTCAGTATTTGATAAGCTCAGATGGGTCAGACTTGGAGGAAACTGGTATTCAGACAGGACCATTCGTGAGGGCTTGCTCTCATTCACCAGCTTCAAGCATTCAAGTTTGTGGAGTTCGCAAAGGCTTTTGGAAACCCCAGATTGATAGTAACTCAAATCTCCAGATATCCGAAGAGTCTGAACACTAGGTAGTCTGCCCAATATATCAGGAGTACAACTACTAGGGTTTAAAGCTGATATGAAAATGAGATTTTTCAGAGAGCTAGAATAATTTTTTGGAGGTGCGGGCAGAGTGATAGAACCAAAGTTTAGATGCATGAGTTTTTGCATCATCCAAATATCCTCTGGTGACTGATCTATGTAGCTAGATGGCATTTCTAGTGTTTCAAGATTTAAAAGGGTGCATAGCAGTGAAGGAAGGCATTTGAGCGAAGGGATATTCAATTTCAAATACTTCAAAAGATATAAATTTTCTAATCCGGGTGGATATTGGTCCAGGACTGCAGAACCCATGTTCAATACCTGAAGGTATTTGAACCTTTCAAAAAAATTCTCGCAATCTTTCGGATTAAGATGATCGCTTTCTGAACTGGGATTCAGAAAAGATTGGAGATACATGTCAGAATATTCTAAAGGAAAGAAGTCAATCAGATCATTGACAATGAAGCACCGTTTAACATTTGCCGGTGGTTCCTCTTCCACGTCATGCATCCAGACAAATCCCGTCTTCTTTGCCACCAAAAACAATGAAGCCCATTCAAAACTCGGAACATAACACGCTTTAATTGTGCCTCCGGCTCTTCTCTTACTCACTTTAATGAAGCCGCGATGGATTAGTTCTTTCAAGTAATGTTCGGCAGTTTCTTCACCGTTGTATGGTATGAAACCTTCAGCTACCCACAAATGATATAATTGCCTCGTGGATATCTCAATGCCTGGACGGAAGACACACAAATAGATGCAGCAGATTTTCAAGTGAAAAGGTAACTCCAACACAGAACAAATTCGACTCAAAATTGTCGGAATCGCTTCGCCTTGAACATAATTTTCTAATGGCATACTTCCATAGTGTAGGATGAAAAATTGCCAGGCTTCATGCTTTAATCTGATCAATGGTCCTCCAAAGAGCACTGAATCACCCCGAATCTTCTCTCCATTTTCCATTTCAAGCGACGCAAGGAGGTCTGGATCAGTGACCAATATCAATACTCTGCTTCCATTCTGATTATCAGGAAGAACTTCTTCAAGATCATCCCATATCTCACTGTGATCAAAGACATCATCAAGCACAATAAAGTACTTCTTGTTGGTTAGGTAATCTCGAAGAACAGATTTCTTCAATTGATAATCTTCACCGATAATTACACTAACCCGAGATGGAGGCATCACAGATTTGATTATGTCATCCAATATCTTGCCAAAATCGTAGGCTATAGAAACCCTGACCCAAGCAAGACAGTCAAAATAGAACTTGACATGATTATTGTTGTAAGTATCTGCAGCAAAAACAGTCTTGTCGAAGCCACTGCTGTCGAGAATTGCAACCACTGCAAGCCCAGATGGTCCCTCAATCAATAGATCAAAAAACTTCTCTCTGCCCCTTTCAAATTCACTGATATCGAGCCGAGGTTGTCCCTCATTCAATAGGCGAATGATTTCGTTACTTTTTTCACTGATATCAAAACCATTGTCGCCGGGTGGAAGTTGTTGCATCCGATTTCTAATATCAATGATTTTACTGTGGAGTCCAACAAGAAGAGCCATATTAGCACTGCTTTCACTTTCGTTTTCACGGTTTTGCTGCTGCATGATGTTGATGAAAAATGCGTCAATGGCTTCCTCAGATTCATGGACAAAGTGATTGATGTCCTCCAGAATTTGCAAAATATCTGCTGTTTCAACGTCTTCTTCATCGCTTTCTTCTAAGTGCAAAAAAGGCAAAGGTATGTTAAGGTTATCGAATTTTTCTCTAATGAGTTGAAACAAATGCCGAGCCATGTCAGCTTCATAGTTTCCCAGAAGAGTAGTAGCAATAATTTCGGACTCCGTAAGAAGGTTTTGAAAAAGTGGGGTTAAATTTGTTGAATCTGGCAGTGGCAACGTGCCTTCTTCACCTGCTAACAACCTTTTCAACCTCTCACAAAACAGTCGGAGGTGGAATTCCAGCATATCTCCTTCTCTCCGTAGCACTCAGAGGTATAGTTGAAAGATTAAACACCATGGAAGAATTTGAAAGGAAAATGCCAAGAAACTGTGTAAGTGGCTAAATTCCACAAATATGACATTATTGCTCATTTTTTAACTCAAAAAAAGGGTACGCGTTCATTTAGAGAAAAGTCCAAGACGCCTGCTTTTTAAAAAGAACAGGTATCCAACCTCTATCTTATTAAATTACAACCATGACATAATTGATGGTGCTTAAATCAATTGTTTCTTTTTTAATTTAAAGAAATTTTCATTAAAAAAATATTTTAATATCAAATTGCCTTCAGTGGCGTAACTGCCTCAAGCCCAGTTACAGGACTAATTAAAAATTTTACAATTTTTGGGCATGGAAATAGTAGTATTAAACATTAGAAAGGTTTAGTTACAGGACTAATTGATGCAGATTTTATCAATTCTGTTAAAGAATTGATATTGACATAATTTTATTTTGGTTTTCGTGGAAAACAAAAATTTGTTGACAAGCAAGAAAATATTTTTATTTTTTAAAATTTATTATGCATATTTTATCATATTCAAGTAATTTTAATAATAAATAGAAACATAATATTACAATAAATAAATTAAAGTTTAAATTATTTTGAATATTATAAAAAATAATGTTAATATTATTAATAGGAAGACATTTTGTTAATTTTAAAATCTTTTTAATCCAAAGGTTTATTTAAAATCTCTATAATAAATACAAATATAAGATTAAAATAAAAATCATAATTTGAAATTTTTAATATTATTTTAAATGTTAAATATACTTTAATGTTATTAGCCTACTACGTAAATTTTATTATTTATATTATATTCGTATTGGTTAAAATTTTTTAAAGTCAATTTTTTAGTTAGTACATTCAAGAGGTATCATAGTTGAAGAAAATATTTTAGTGCAACTGTTTTAAAATTTCAGGGTGTAAATGATAATTTTTTTTTAAATTTTAAGGAAGTAGGTATTATTTTTCCGACAATTTATTTTATTTTGAGGAAAATCCGATGAGAAATATCATCAGAGAACATTAATTTAACATTCTTTACCTTTATGAAAAAAGTGGAAACCAAGAACTATTCAATTTTTTTTTTTTTTGTGTAATTCAAAAAATGCATCCACCAAACAAGCTTATCTTAATTTTCCCACTTTATTCATTTTCGATGCTTTTCAAAAGAGGTTCCTTTAATCCATCTAGCATCTGCAGCCCCCACTATTTTTACAAATCTCCATCCCACATCTACACAATCAAAAAAGTTGATGGAAATTGAACCCATTAAGTTTTGTTCATTACTGGTCATTATCTTTCTATGAGCCACTTATTTTGAGCATTAGCGATCTTATAAGGAATCATGCCTTTTCAGGATCGTTTTCTTTCATTTCCTTATTGTAGTAGTTAATTAAATAAAGAACGAACAAGTGAACTTTGTCTATTTCGAGGAAGAACTAGGTTTCCAACACTAGAGGAACTTTGAAGAAAATTAATTGGAAGCCTTTATTCATCTTTGAAGAAAATTACCACGCTTTAAATCCTGGATAAAAAAATTTTATTCATCTTCGGACTATGAATTTATAAACTAATATAGTTAGGACTAAGAAAAAATATTATTTTAGATAAGTTATTTATTTATTATTGAATGAAAAATTTATCATGATAAATAAATATTTATTAATTTAAAGAGAGATTTTTTTTTTTTTTTGGTTTTAAGAAGAGTTTTTTTTGGCACATGCACACACTAATAAAGAAACACAAAAAGTGCTTCCTCAAGTCAATAGTATTTGCTTTAATCGCTAAGGTGCATAATAATGTAGCTTAGTTAGGAAATTTGTAATTACATTATGGCTCTGTTTAGGGATGGCAAAAATCCCTACGGGACGGGTACCCTCGGGGATTTTCCCCATTCGGGAAGGGTATGAGGATAATTTCATACCCAATTTCTTATTCGGGGAGGAGACGGGGATGAGGTGGAATCCCCATCCCCTACCCATTTCCCCATTTTAATTTTTAATTTTATTTTAATTTTTTAAAATTACTAGTAAATAAATAATAAAATTTAAATTATAAAATTATAATTTATTTGTAAAAGTTAATTTTGAATCTAAATTCGATTTTATTTGTAACAATTTTGTATTAAACTATTAATTTGTTCATGATAGTTTGTAAAAGAAGTTTGTATTCCTTGCATGTTGCGTTACTTACTAATTTAATGTATGTGACTTTTGTAATAGATATTAATGTAAGATATATTTCGAACTTTACTTTTATTTGAATTTTTTATTTTAATATGATTAACTCAAAATTGAAAAAAAATGTATTAGTTATTCGGGGATCGGGGACCCTCGGGGATCCCCTGTTATTATTCGGGGAGGGGACGAGGATTCTCTCAAGTAATTCTGACGGGGACGGGGACGGGGACATACGCAAAATATCGGGGATGGGTATGGGGAGATCGGTCCCCTCCCCTCCTCTCCCCATTGCCATCCCTAGCTCCGTTTAGTATAACTTTTTAATTAGAACTTATTTAAGGAGAATTTATATTAGTAGAGTTTTTATAAATAGAGATTTTTTCTAAAAAAAAAAATTATAGTTATTTAGTTGTCAATGTCCAAATTGATGAACTATTGTTCTTTTTGTTAACATGTGTTTGTTTTACTTAATAATAAAAGTTTAGCTTACAATTACATCGGCCAGAGTTTTCGATTGTTGCAACTTGCAATGCACGCGATGAGAGAAAATGAGAATCTTGTTTAATTGTCAATAATGACAAACCTAATCCTTTCATTAGGAGTAAATTAATAATCGTTTGTTATAATTGAATATGTATAAAGAAAGGAAAATTATATTAATAGATTTGACTTATTTTTTGTTTAACGTAACTAATCATTCAACCATCTTCATTTGCCTCTGACCAATGCCCTTGTAGATTAGTTGAAGCGTTAATTACATAATTCAGATAATTACAACGTCCTTTTCGCTAATTAATTATGATTATGTACATTTTCATATAGCAAGTGGCATTGTCGATCTAAACTACGTTGCTATTTCAAAACGTTAATTAAGTGATTCTCCTCATTGTCATCAGCGTTATACGCTCTAGGAAAATAGCTCAATTGTTTCTCTGCATTGATTTTCATTGGTAAGTGATTTCTTATGAAATTCTTTTGAGCTTTGCTTATTAAAAAAGCTTGAGCTTTGATCACCTAATACTGATATCAATTAACTTGTGAATGATTTTGTAATGAAATTAGGAGTTAAATAAGATTTTTACATGATGATCAACTTGTTAATTTTGTATATTTCATATTTAACAGGATTTGGGCACGGAACGTTTGGATTCTAATATTTACATATTTAGTTTTAATCAGTTTGACTTTCGTAATCTTTCTCGCCTCATCATTAAGGGATTAAGAATTAGAGAAACATTAGAAACAGGAAGAAAATAACTTCAGAAATAAGTAAGAGGGAAAAAAAATTATGATATTTGGAATGTATCATAATTTTTTGTTGAGTAAATATGTATGAATAATTGATATCTATGAATAGTTTTTGGGAGTTTTAGCCAGGAGTCATTTATTGAAGATGTCTAGCAATTAAAGATCTCTGTCTCAGTAGTTTTCCCAATCAAAATCAAGAAGCAAAAAAAAAACTTGCCATTTTTCTACTTGATAATTAATAGAAATTTAAGAAAATACAATGGCATTTCAATTAGAATTGGTAATTGTTTATCTTTTTTTCATTGATCAAATTCTAATCTTTATCCAATAGTTATGAATGAAAGAAATATTATGAGAGGAGATAGGCCAATTGAAGCCGTACCAGCAAATAAAAAATAGAAAAGGAGTGCAACTATTCAACTTTGTAGACAATATTGCAACCATCCAAAGGTGAAGATCTATGCCTATTATCTATTTAACAGCTATATATATATATATTTAAATATCAAGAGTTATGCTTGTAAATAAGTTCAAATGTGATGAGAACAGCCTTATATTTATTTATTTAAATATGACCCAGGCTAATTTCTCTGAATTTGGACAGAGTAGATTTCTAAGCTAATGCTTGGCAGATCTCTTGGCGATACTACAAAGTGCATGTACATTGAGTCTTAATAAATATAAATGATTCTCTGATATGATTCAAAACATCACTACATGCATAAGTTAATAAGATACAATATTCTAAGATTATTTATGCATCACCATTTATAGTTGTACCCTCTCTAATGAAATTGAAGGTGCAGCCAGCAACTAAAATGAAGCAGAAATGTACACGCATGAGGCAGTTTTTCTAGAAGATTGATATTTCTTTAACTAGAAAACCGTACCTGCATGTGTCTAGGGCTTAAATGGAGCACTTCTAAGCATAAAACAGTAACTAAAACACATACACAAACATACATACCAAAAAATTCAAAAAATAGAGAAAGGAATACAACTATTCATGTTTGTGGACAATATTGCAACCATGGCATCAGTTATAGCAAATATTGAATTACAATATTTCCCTTGCCGATTTTGTCTACACAAGTAAAGGGAAATAAGAATCATAGATGAAAATCAACTTTTACAGTTCTAATTATTAGATAGATACAGAATGATCTATCTTTGTTACTTTGTTTCTCTGCTGCAATGTGCGATCCCACTCTGTTTTGATACTCAAATTGAGTCTATGTTGAGACATAATTTTGACATTGGAAGCAATCCCAATTAGTTTGGCATTTGTATCACCTTTTGAAGGTTTTACAATAGATGCAAATCTACTGAGAAAATGGTAAAAAAGGCGCATATAAAATGAGGCAAGTAACAGAAGTATGAGTTATCAGATTAGATTAAAAGCCACCCAATTCAATCTATCAGATTCCGTAAGGATATAACTGGATGTCATACCGCCACTCCATATCCTCGAAAGTCCGTAGTCTTTGTCTCAACTCTGTCTGAGGCCAATGTAAATCCAATTTGCGCAAGCTCTTTATGCACCACAGCTCTTCTGGAAGCTTTCTCAAGTAAGCACATGGGTTGACAATTAAGCTTTCAAGTTTTGGCATTGCTCCTGCCCCCATCGTCCACTCGTCTAGCCAAATACATTGACTTCAGGTGCAAAAATCTTAAGTTCCGGAAAGCCACCAGAGCCAACGCAGGCCAGCTTTCTTCCTAAATACGAGTTCTGCTTCGTTTCAGCACTTGAAGGCGTGGAAGCTTTTCCAGCATTGGCATGGGATCCTCCATTAGCTCAGTATTTGATAAGCTCAGTTGCATCAGACTTGGAGGAAATTGGTATTCGGACAGGACCATCCGTGAGAGCTTGCTCTCATTCACCAACTTCAAGCATTCAATTTTGTGGAGTTCGCAAAGGCTTTTGGAAACCCCAGAGTGATAGCAACTCAAATCTCCAGACACTCTAAGAGTTTGAAGATTAGGTAGTCTGCACAATATATCTGGCGTGCAACTACTAGGGTGTAAGGCTGATATGAAAATAAGATTTTTCAGAGAGCTGGAATAATTTTTTGGAGGTGCAGGCACAGTGATGGAACCAAAGTTCAGATGCATGAGTTTTTGCATCTTCCAAATATCCTCTGGTGTTTGATCTACGTAGCTAGATGGCATGTCTAGTGTTTGAAGGTTTGAAAGGGTGCATAGCGGTGAAGGAAGACATTTGAGCGAAGGGATATTCAATTTCAAATACTTCAAATGGAATAAATTATCTAATCCGGGTGGATATTGGTCCAGGACTGCGGAACCCATGTTCAATACCCGAAGGTGTTTGAACATTTTACAAAAATTCTCGCAATCTATCGGATTAAGATGATCGCTTTCTGAACTGTGATTCAGAAAAGATTGGAGATACATGTCCGAATGTCTCAAAGAAAAAAATTCAATGGGATCATCGAAAATAGCTCAATTGTTTCCCTGCATCGATTTTCATTGGTAAGTGATTTCTTATGAAATTCTTTTGAGCTTTCCTTATTAAAAAAGGTTGAGCTTTGATCACCTAATACTGATTTCAATTAACTTGTGGACGATTTTGTAATGAAATTAGGAGTTAAATAAGATTTTTACGCGATGAATTTTGATTTTTTTTTAAAATTTTTTGATGCTGTCAATTGGCTAATTTTATATATTTCATATTCAACGGAATTTAGGCACGGAATGTTTGGATTCTAATATTTATATATTTAGCTTTAATCAGTTTGACTTTTGGTAATCTTTTTCCCCTCATCATTAAGGGATTCAAAATTAGAGAAACATTAGGAAGAGGAAAAAAATAACTTCGGAAATAAGTAAGAGAGAAAAACTTATGAAATTTGGAATTATTTTTTGTAGAGTATGTTGCATTTACTAAATTGGAATCGAAATGAGCTGGAATCGGAATGGATAGAAATGCGAATGCGCTGGAATGAGAATAGGTAATGAGAATCAGAATAAATTGTTTACTCGAACTGTAAGAATCGAAATTAAAATGAGCTGGATTGCAATTACTTTGTCCTGCAATCAGAATCGAAATGAGCTAGATTGTAACAAATTACTGAAGAGTACTTAATAAATTATTGTCATAATTATTATTTTATATTTTAATATAGTGATTATTTATTCTAAAATTATTAATATTAATAATTATTTTCAATAATGTATTAATATGTTAATTAATTTTAAAAATTATGAATTAATTTATTATAATAATATACTAATTAATTATAATAATTATATTAATAATAATTATAAAAATATATTAATTATTAATAATAAAATTACTTATTTAATTATAATAATATATTAATTATTGTGATTATTTATTCAAAAATTATAATTATTAATAATTACTGTTAATATTGTATCAATATATTAATTAATTATTAATTATAATAATATATTAATTAAGTATAACTGGGTATTTTCAATTTCGGGAAGGGATAAAATGGTCAATCCTAGGAATGGGAGACTCATTCCCACCCTCTCCCTTGGGAATGAGTCTCCCATTGCTCATTTCCAAATTGTGGTGGACTCCACGATTCCGATTCCGATTTCTAACTCAATTTTGCGAAGTAAACACCATCAATGATTTCGATTCCCTAATTTGGGAAGTAAACGCAACATAAATGTGTATGAATAATTGATAACTATGAATAGTTTTGGGAGTTTTAGCTAGGAGTCATTTATTGAAGATGTCTAGCAATTAAAGATCTCTGTCTCATTAGTTTTCCCAATCAAAATCAAGAAGCAAAAAAACTTGCCATTTTTCTACTTAATAATTAATGATAATTTAAGAAAATACAATAGCATTTCAATTAGAATTGGTAATTGTTTATCTTTTTTCATTGATCAAATTCTAATCTTGATCCAATAGTTATGGATGAAAGAAATATTATGAGAGGCGATAGGCCAAGTGAAGACGTACCAGCAAATTCAAAATAGTCGGGGGTGGACGCCCAGTATACCTCCTTCTCTCTGTAGCACCCAGCTGTATTGTTATTTGCTCCAAGAAATGTTGAGTTCCACAAATATGGTTAGTGGAGTAAAATAAAACACCATTGAAGAATTTGCAAGTAATATGCCAAGAAACTGGCTAAGTTCCACAAATATGACATTATTGCTCTTTTTTTTTTTTTTCAGAAAAATGATACACGTTAATTTAGCAAAAAGTCTAAGACGCGAGCCTTTTGAAAAAAATAGGTATCCAACGTTTATTTTAATTACTACCATGACATAATCGATGCTGCTTAAACCAATTTTTTCTTTTCTTAATGTAAAGATTTTTTAAAAATAGATTTTAATATCAAAATGCCCTTCGATGTTATTACTGCCACAAGCCCAGTAACAGGTGTAATTAAAAAATTTAGAATTTTTGGGCATGGAAAGAGTAGTATTAAACATCAGCAAGCAAAGGCTGTTCTGTTAAAGAATTGATATTACCATGATTTTATTTTGGTTATCGAGAAAAAAAATATTTGTTGACAAGTAAGAAAATATTATTATATTTTACAATCTATTATGCATATTTTATTATATTAAAGTAATTTTAATATTAAATAGAAACATAAAATTAGAATAAATAAATTTAAATTTAAATTATTTTGAATATTAGGTAAAAAATAATGTTAATATCATTGTTAAGTGTAAAATATTTTTAACCCAAAGATTTATTTAAAATTTCATAACAAATACAAATATAAAAATAAAATAAATATCATAGTTTAAAATTTTAAAATTATTTTAAATATTAAAATACTTTAATGCTAGTAGTCTACATTATTTATATTATATTTGCATTAATTAAAAATTTTGAAGTCAACTTTCTAGTTACTATATTCAAAAGGTATTATGATTAAAAAAAATATTTTGGTATTTCTTTCTTAAAATTTGAGGGTCTGCATGACAATTTTTTCAAATCCTAAGGGCATAAGTGTGCTTTTCTTTGATAATTTATTTCACCTTTGAGGGAATACAATGAGAAATATGATAAGAGAAACATCAATTTAATGTTTTCTAGCTTTATGAAAAAAAAAAGTGGAGCCAATAACTATTCAATTTTGTATTTTTTGTTTGTAATTCAAAAAATGCATTCACCAAACAAGTTTTATGCATTTATGTTGTCATAAAACGAAAAAACGGTTTGCCAAAAAATGGTACCAAATATTAAGCCCATATTAGATATATTTATACATTTTACTTCATTTAGGGCATGTTTGGTAGCCTACATTATATAGGATAAAAGCATTGTTTTGTATTAAATTAATGAACACTCATGTTTGGTGCTAAAAGTAACCCTAGCTACATTGTTTTTAATTTTCTTTATAATAATAACAATAATATAACTTTTTAATTTAATATAATATTATATAATTTTTATTTTTATTTTTTATTTTTACATTATAATTTATTAGGTAATTTATAATTTAATATAATTAGTAATAATATAAAATATCATTACATATACTACATAACTCTAATTTGGATTATTTAGTACAATTCATTTAGAATTTTTGGGCATGGAAAAAGTAGTATTAAACATCAGCAAGCAAAGGTTGTTCTGTTAAAGAATTGATATTAACGTGATTTATTTTGGTTATCGAGAAAAAAAATATTTGCTGACAAGTAAGAAAATATTATTATATTTTACAATCTATTATACATATTTTGTTATATTAAAGTAATTTTAATATTAAATAGATAAATAAAATTAAAATAAATTTAAATTATTTTGAAATTATGTAAAAAATAATTTTACTATTTTGTTAATTGTAAATATTTTTAACCGAAAGATTTATAAAAAATTTATAATAAATAAAAATATAAAAATAAAATAAATATCATTGTTTATAATTTTAATATTATTTTAAATATTAAAATACTTTAATGCTACTAGTCTACTACACGGGTTATATTATTTATATTATATTTGCATTAATTAAAAATTTTAAAGTCAACTTTCTAGTTACTACATTCAAAAGGTATTATGGTTAAAAAAAAAAAGTTTTGGTGGTTTTTTTTGGAAAATTTGAGAGTCTGCATGACAATTTTTCCAAATCCTACGGGTATAAGTGTCCTTTTCTTTGATAATTTATTTAACCATAGATATCAATTTAGCGTTCTATGACTTTATGAAAAAAACGTGTGAAAGGAATTTAGATCTATCGCAAATAGATGTTGGCAGTTAAAAATAAAAAATTAAATTTTGTAAATACTGTTTACCGTTACTATTCGAGGTTACTGTTTACAATTACTGTTCATCCAATAAAAAATATTAATTTTCAAAAAACACAATAAATTGCAGAAAATAAATGACAGAGACTTTTACGTGGTTCGGATTAATCAATCCTACATCCACGAGGCCGCGCCCAAATGAAAAGCAATTCACTAAGTTGAGATATTACAACCTATGGATTTACCAAACTTAAGACGCTCACTTAAAGTTTATCATCATTCAGTTTACTCAACCTTAAATTGAATCAGCTTCTCTTGAATAATTGCTACCCCTCTTGATCTACGATCCTCAAGGCACTTCGCAAAGTGATCAATATCAATTCTTCAATTCTTCAATGTCTAGTGATCCAAGATCCACATAGACTCTCCACAGAGATGAAAATAAGATAAATAAATAAATCAACACAACATTATGCGCCAAATCCGGATTCTCTAGGGAGGAGGCCGAATTTTGCTTCTTTGTTATATGCTCTGTGTTGTGCGTGCCTTCAATTGTGAAATACCTCTTTTTATATAGGCATTAGGATTTCACCAAAATAACAAGTCTTAAAAGATTTCAATTCTTTCCAAATAAGAGTTTCTTTCATCTTATAATTCCCATGAATCTGAATAGGAATAAATATGATCTTCTTGCCTTGCTTGTCTTCTAAGAAATATCTAGAACATTTAATGAACTTCATGTTTGAACTAACTTCTTGCTCTAAATAGATCTCATGCGCCAATTATAGAATCTCATCATTAATTGACTTTCTAAATTAGATATCTAATTAAATTAGGAAACAAATTTTCATAATAAATTGAAATCTCAGTAAATTATGGAATTAATAAATCAATCCCTATTACAAGATATGCAATAAATAAAATTTCAATTTAAGTAGATTTGCCATAAGATGCCAACTTTATAAATAATGGACTTAACAATCTCCCCCTTTGACATTCTTGTGGCAAAAGCAATCCAGCACAAGTCTTCTATGAACCTTGGCGCTAAGATAAGAATCTGAAACAAGCATAATCAACAACAAGGAACTAACCAAAATAATTGACAATTAACATGTTAGTTCATGTAAATAAACCAAGGCAAGAATTAAAATAAAATGCTACTTTTATTGATCAATAAATAGAAAGGCAACATTAAGCAGAAAATGAAAAGCAATAAAAAGATAAACTCCCCCTAAGAACTAGAAATCCGAAAATCAAAAAATTCTTGAACAAAAATAAAAAACTTCCCCTAGAATTGAAAATACTACTCCCCCTTACTCATTGCATTGAGCAATTGAATACTTGAAACGAATTATTCCCCCTCTTTTACCAAAAGATTACAAAAGGGAAGAATCTGGAGCACCCACAAACATAAATTTCGTATAAGAGGAATAAATAAACATAAACCAACGTTCCAATATAAAAAAAAAACATAAACCAACGTAAAAAAGTCAGAAACATAAAGGAAATTTCCAAAAACAAGGTGCTATGCATGATATTTGACAAAACAGACACACAATGCAGAGCAGTGAACTTTGAAATTAAACTGGGAATGAATGAAAGAGAATAAGAATACTATCTACATACTTTTGGAAAAATTATTGAATCAGCTCTTCATAGGAGTTTACAGAACTGAATTTGGAGTTCTGTAGACAAAGTTATGATCAAAAGAATGCAATATGATCAAAAGAATGCAACATGCTCAGTTGTGATGGGCAAAAACTTGCCAATGCACTTAGAAAACAAAATTTTGAGTTTTGCTGAAAAATATGTGACTCTTAAGACCTAAAAACATATTCTCATGTAAGAACATGAGAATGCACATGCATCATGATTTTTTTTTTAAATTTAAAAAGAAATGCATTAATAATGAAATTGAACAAGAAAAAATTGTGTAAGAATTTTTCACAACAAGCATTAATTCATGAAATCAAGACTCTAATTTGCTCAAATAAGTAAAGATTAGAGAAATTTAAGCTTGTTTGTATGTGTGCAAACAACTCAATCTAAAGCTTTTTCCCAAAAATTCATCAATTTTCATAGTTAAAGTATTAAATACAAAACATAGAGTTGGTCAAATTAACCTTATCATCATGATCTCCAATTTTTGACCATTTCAATTGTGACAAACTTTTTTTTTAAAAAAATAGCAAAACTTTTTTTTTAAATCTATGGTCAGGAGCTTTCACTCTACCCCTTAAGGTAGCCTTCTTATCATGGTAGTTCGTCCTTTGTTATATTTGTGATACGCAAACTCAGATTACTCGAGGATAGCTTCACTCTTAAGAGTTTTAGGTACTATTTCTAACCATAATGTCTGTAAATATTTAAGATCTTATGACAAGATAAGAATTAAGGTAAACAGTCATAACTCAAGTTAAATATTCTCAATAAATACTATGTCAATATCAAAACCTTGAGTCAAAGTAAAGACTGAATTGTCATTCATGTGCTTTTGAAGAAAATAGTTAAATAACTCTAATCAAAACTTAGCCAATGCTTTCAAGTCTTAAAAACATGAAAAATTACTTGTCATTTATTAACCAAGACGAATCAATTTTTTTTTTAAAGAACACAAAAACAATTATTTGAAATTAAAAATTTATAAATGCATGTCCTATATTAATGCACAGATGTATGATTTAAATCTAATGCAAAAAACTTTTTGACTTACATGGAACAACACCTAAAGCTTTCCTTAAATCTTCAAATCGTTTGGAGTCTAAAGCTTTCGTGAAAAATCTACAAACTGTTTTTCTATATCAATGTATTCTAAGGACACGGTCTTGTTCACAACTAAATCTCTAATGAAGTGATGATGAATATCAATATGGTTAGTCCCAGAGTGTTGAACAAGATTTTTAAAAAAATTGACAGCACTCGTGTTATCACAAAACACAGTCAAAATATCCTGAATCATATCATAATCTGCAAGCATTTATTTCATCCATAGAAATTGGGTGCAACAACTTCCAACTGCAATATATTCAACTTTAGCCGTGGAAAGAGAAATTGAATTATGTTTCTTACTATGCCACGACACAAAGTTATTTCCAAGATAAAAACATTCTCTAGTGGTGCTTTTTCTATCATTAGCAATGCCAGCTCAATCTGCATCACAATATCCTACAAGACTTTAATTAGTGTCATTAGTGTACCAAATACCATCATTAACTATTCCACTGACAAAACGAATGATTCGTTGGACAGCAGCTAAGTGTGATTCTTTTGGATTTGCTTGGCACCTAGCACATACACCAACACTGAAACATATGTCAAGTCTACTTGCAGTCAAATAAAGTAAGCTACCAATCATACTTTTGTAAAGACTAGGATCAACACTAGAACCACTATCATCAATAGTCAACTTGGTATTAGTACTCATAGGGGTTCTCATGTGTTTTGCAGAATCTAAGCCAAACCTCTTAACTAAACTCTTGGCATACTTACTTTGATTAATAAAAATTCCATTCCCCATTTGTTTCACTTGCAAACCCAAAAAGTAAGTCAATTCTCTCACCATGCTCATCTTAAATTCCTTTTTCATTTGACTCACGAATTCTTGCACATGATCAGAAGATGTAGAACCAAACACTATATCATCAACATAGATTTGAATAACTAAATCTCTAGATTAAGTTGCTTAATAAATAATGTTCTATCTACTCCCCCTCGCTTATAATCATTTTCAAGCAAAAATTTGGTCAACCTTTCATACGAAGCTCGAGGATCCTACTTTAAACCATATAAAGCATTTTTCAATTAAAAAATATGGTTTGGGAAATGGGGGTCTTCAAAACCTTTAGATTGTTCAACATAGGCTTCTTCATTTAAGATGTCATTCAAAAAGGCACTCTTGACATCCATTTGAAATAATTTAAAGTCTATTAAATAA
Source organism: Citrus sinensis (assembly GCF_022201045.2). Taxonomy (NCBI): domain Eukaryota; kingdom Viridiplantae; phylum Streptophyta; class Magnoliopsida; order Sapindales; family Rutaceae; genus Citrus; species Citrus sinensis. The sequence goes on from NC_068560.1 coordinate 6,531,980, forward strand.
GCAACTGCAAAAAGCAAACGAATAGTTTCGAGTCTAGCAACAAGTGCAAAGGTTTCATCAAAGTCAACCTATGTATATCTTACTATATTTGCATACCTTTTCTTTATGACCATTTGTTCATCAAGATTACCTAAAATAAGATTAGATGGGTGATTTTTCTTAACTCTTGATGATGGTTCCTTTCTGATTGGGTCCTGTAGGTCCATGATTTCTTGGAGTTTTGAAACTTTCTCCTTCACATTCTATGGTGTTTTCTTAAAGGCGTCTTCTTCCACCGGTTCTTCTTCTTTCAAAGAATGTTCACTAGATTGACCTTTCTCAATAACTCGAACTTCAGGAGTAGCTCTAACAATATTTGGTGTTTTCTAAAAGACTGGTTATCTCTTCCTCAATTGAGTAATCTACAAAATCTTGATAATCATCAATAACTACATTTGCAGATTCAACAATATTTTGCGTTCTAATATTATAAATACGAAATGCTTTACTATTATTGGAGTAACCAAGAAAAACACCTTCATCACTTTTTGAATCAAATTTACTAAGATGTTCGTGATCATTCAATATAAAGCATATACTCCAAAAAAATATGAAAGTAACCTAGATTAGGTTTTTTACCTTTCCATAACTCATAAGGAATTTTCTTTTTACCTGGACGAAGATAAACACGATTAATGGTGTAGCAAGTAGTGTTAAGTGCTTCGGCCCATAATCTCTTTCAAAGTTTCTTCGAGTTTAACATCACTAGTGCCATTTCCCACTAGGTTCTATTTTTCCTTTCTACAACACCATTTTGTTCTGGAGCTGATTAGTATTAAAAATTGTTTAATTATCAAGCTATAATATGTTATTTTATGCTTATGTTATAATTTATATTTGTGTTTATGTAATATATTATGAATTATGAATTATGTTTTAAATATATTTAATTTTGTGTATTTTTATGTGTTTATTAGGAAAAATATTAATTTCACGTACTTCGAGGCTCCAAACAGATAAATGGAGGTCAAATTTGGATTCCGGAGGTCCGAAAACCTTAAGATCAGTCAAGATCGGCTTAAAATTGGGTTTGCGTAAAAAAAGTTGAATTTTCCTATTGACCGAGCACTGATTGGATGATGAAATGAGCTTACAATAGATATGAGTGCATCGGATAGCTGGCAATTTTGACTAAATCTCAACCATTCATGATTCAATGGCCATGATTGTGCCACGTGGCAATGGTTGGTGAAGCAAGTTGTAGGATCCAAATCTTTGTATTTGGGTCGACCCGATCCACCCATTAACCCGCCAACTCTCAACCGTTCTTTGGGCAAATCGGACGAGTCAAACGATGCCACGTGTGATGTTGACTTTTGAAGTTTGACCAGCCATTGGATCTTGATCTAAAGGTTGTGAGGAGCACATGCATGAAGTTTATGATGGACCGCAAAACACTGGATTATGAATTTATTTTTCTATAAATAGAGCCTCATTTTTATGTTTTTAATCATCTCTCTACAACTCTCTTCTTCTCAAATTCTCTTCATCTCCTTGTAATCTTGATTTCCAGGTGTGTTTTTAATATTTTGTATAATTATTTTTATAAATAAAATTAGTTTTATTTCCAATTTTAGTTATTTTTATTTCTTTTAATTATAAGTAATTCAATTTTACTACTTCTTTTTATTTTAATTATGCTTAACTAAATAATATTAGTTAGGGGAAGGTGAAACTCTTAGGAAATAAATATGATTTAAGCAAATTTTATTTTTAATTTTATAAATTAAATTATTTTCTATTTAATTTTATACATATTTTATATTTTGAAATTTTGATTTATTGTAGACAAACAAATGAATTTGGCACAATAAATTCTTAATATCTTAATATAAGGTATGGTAAAATGGTATTTTAACTTATTGTAGACAAATTAAATTTTGGCACAATAAATACTTAATCCATCATAAAATTAAAGGGAAAATAATAATAATTTATATAATTAATCTTTTGGGCAATAAATATAAAAAAAAAGCAAAAAGAATTTATTAAGTTTTATTTACTTCTAAGAGTGGATCCATAACCTAACTAGTTCAATTTCATAGTTTCATTTAAATTAAGTTGTTTATATTTAAGTTTTAATTTCAAGTTTTAGTTAAAATAAAGTAAACAAATTAAATCTTTTCTCTGTGGATCGACCTCGGACTCACCGAATTATAATACAACAAGACACTCTTATACTTGGGAGTTAAAAATTACTTTTAAGTTGTGTCAAGTTTTTGGCGCCGTTGCCAGGGAAAAATTTTTTATTTTGCTTTATTTTTTGGTTTTTGATTTTTCTCTTTATGTAAATTTTCGTTTGCCCCCTTTTCTTTTTCTTAAATTCTGTTTTGTCCCCATATCTTTCATAATTCTCATTTCACCCCAACAATTCCTGTTTCTAGCCCAATCTTTTGGTAATTGCATTCTGACCCCAACATCTTTCAGTCGTTTCACTTTCATCCCAAATTGCTCAATTCTAAACTTCAAAAAATTACAATTTGGCCATAAAATTAAAAATAATTTGCAATAAAATCCCTAGACGAAATTCCTCAAAATAATCAAGACTTGGACATACTTTGGACATACTTTGGACATATTTGGACTTATTTTGGACTATATTTTGACCAAACTAACTTTAACTACTAACTCTAATAACTAACTATTAACTTACTAACTGCTAACTCCTAACTTTTTTTTTAATTTCAGTTATTTAATTTTCTGCATTTATTTTATTTCGTATTTATTTATTTATTTTTGCTTTATTGGTGGGTTTAACCACCAAACTAACTACTAACTCTTAATTTTTATTTTTAGTTATTTAATTTTCAGTATTTATTTAATTTTGTATTTATTTGCTTTATTTTTTTTAATTGGTGGGTTCAACCACCATTTTTTTATTTTGCATTTATTTATTTATTTATTTATTTTTACTTTATTGGTGGGTTCAACCACCATTTTTCTTTCTTTTTCTTTCTTTTGCATTTATTTTATACTTAATTTATTGTTAATTGGTGGGTTCAACCACCAAAATTGTTATTTAATTTTCTTTTGTACACTTATATTATTTGCATATTTATTTATTTTATTTTATTTTGTTATCAATTGTGTAAATATTATCTTTATAACATAACCATTGCATGAGACGTTGGTCTCGATCTTCAAGTGGCAGGTTAATTCGTAGATCTCAATCTCCACCACCAATCATGGATGAGAATCAAGGCGAAAACATTTTGGGCGAACTTAATCCTCAAATTAATCAGGGAGAAAACCAATCTCAACATGGGCATGATCAGAATCAACCAAGAACTCTGAGAGACTACATGAATCCAACCAGAACCGGAGCACCGTCGTGTATAATATTTCCTCCAAAAGCATCTCAATTCAACTTTAAACCAGGTATTATCCAACTTTTACCAACATTTCATGGTTTAGAATCTGAGAATCCGTATTTGCATCTAAGAGATTTTGAGGAAGTTTGTAATACATACACGGACCAAAATTGTAGCATGAACATAATTAGTTTAAAGCTTTTTCCTTTTTCATGAAAAGATAAAGCTAAAACTTGGCTACAAAACCTTAGATCTGAATCAGTAAGAACTTGGAATAACATGCAAGAACAGTTTTTGAAAAAATTCTTTCCACCTCATAGAACAAATTCTTTTAAAAGGCAAATCACTTCTTTCACTCAAAAAAAAGGAGAAACATTATACCCATGTTGGGATAGGTTTAAAGAGTTGCTTAACATATGCCCACATCATGGTTTTGAAACTTGGCGATTGGTCACTTACTTCTACGAGGGCTTAATACCCCAAAGTAGACAGGTTGTTGAAATGATGTGTAATAGTGAATTTAGGGATAAAAATCATGAAGATGCACTAGATTACCTTGACCAATTACCTGAAAATGCACAACATTGGGATACTGTTGGAACTTTTGAATTGAAAAATAAGCAACAATCATCTGGAGGAATCCATAACCTTAGGGAAGATCATGATTTACAAGCAAAATTTGCATCCCTAGTTAGGAAAGTTGAAGCTTTGGGGCATAAAAAGAGTGATCAAGTAAAATCTGTTCAAGAAATTGCATGTAACATATGTAATTCGAATGATCATATCACTCAAGAGTGTCCCACTTTGCTTGCACTTAAAGAATGTCTAAATGATCAATCTAATGTCATTAACACTTTCAATAAACCAAACCCATATTCACAGACTTATAATCCTGGTTGGAGAAATCATCCGAATTTTAGTTGGAGGAATAATAATAATGCACAATCTTCACAAGCACCACCTCCACAAAATTTTCAAAATCCTCAGCCTTATGCACCATATGTTCCACCACCCTGGAAAAATCTGGAAGACACAATGCATTCATTCATCAAAAAGCAAGATGTTATTAACAATCAAAATGCACAAACTTTTTTCTGATTTGAAAGATACTCTTGCTAAAATTGCTTCTGCACTCACCATTCAAGACAAAGGAAAATTTCCAGCCCAACCACAACCAAATCTTAAAATTCAACAAATCCACCCACAGACCAAGTCAAGTCAATTATAACTCTTCGTAGTGGTAAGGTTGTTGATAGACATATGCCTGAACCTTATGAAAATGATGAAAATTCAAAGGGTAAGGAAGGACTAAATGAACTTACACCTAGTGAAGAAATAACTAGTGTTCCACCTGAACCACCATTTCTGCATGCATTGAATAAACCAAGGAAATCAAACCACTCTTCTGAAATTTATGAAATCTTTAAGCAAGTGAAAGTTAACATTCCTCTATTAGATGCAATCAAGCAGGTACCTTCATATGCCAAATTTTTAAAGGACTTGTGCACTGTTAAGAGGAAATTGAAGGTAAGAAAGAGTTCTTTCATGGCCGAACAGGTAAGTACAATTCTGTCTACTAATAATAAGTTGAAATATAAAGATCCTGGTTGTCCTACCATTTCTTGTATTATTGGTAACCACAGAATTGAGCATGCTTTACTAGATCTTGGTGCTAGTGTTAATTTGTTTCCATATTCAGTTTATCTTCAACTTAATCTTGGTGAGTTAAAATCAACTTCAACTACAATTTTGCTTGCCGATAGATCAGTTAAAGTACCAAAAGGAATAGTGGAAGATGTTTTAGTACAAGTTGATAAATTCATCCATCCTGTAGATTTTATTATCTTGGAAACTGAACCTGTTGTGAATAATTAGAAACCAATTCCTGTAATTTTAGGTCGACCATTTTTAGCAACTGCTAATGCTTTGATTAATTGTAGGAATGGTTTAATGCATTTATCTTTTGGGAATATGACTTTGGAATTGAATGTTTTCAACATGTGCAGGCAACCTAATGAAGAAAATGAGAATGAAGATGATACTAATGAACAAAAAGAATTGCTTGAATCTTGTATCGAGGAAAATATTCAAAAAGGGGATTTTTCTGAACTCTCAAATGTTTGTTTAGTTAATTCAATTAAGTCAAATAAGCAACTTGAACTAAATATTTCTAATATAAATTCGTTGCTTGATTCTGTACAGACTTCACAAAATTATGATGACGAGCCAAAATTTGAGGAGCTTGAAAGTATTGAAAAGACAGAACAACAAGAAGCACCTAAAATGGAATTAAAACCTTTGCCTGAAGGATTGAAATATGCTTTTCTTGGAGAAGAACAAACTTTTCCTGTTGTGATTTCTTCTATTTTAACAAGCGACCAAGAAGGTAAGTTACTAACTGTTCTTAAAAAGTATAAAAATGCAATTGGATGGACTTTAAATCATATTAAAGGCATTAATCCCTTAATCTGCACACATAGAATTAATTTGGAAGAAAATGCTAAAACATGTCAACAACCTCAAAGAAGATTAAACTCACACATGAAAGAGATAGTCAAAACAGAAGTCCTTAAATTGCTTGATGTGGGAATTATCTACCCTATTTCTGATAGTAAGTGGGTAAGTCCTACACAAGTAGTGTCTAAAAAATCTGGAATCACTGTTGTTAAAAATGAAAAAGGTGAATTAATTCCAACACGAATTACATCTAGTTGGCGCATGTGCATTGATTATAGAAAATTAAATGAAGCCACTAGAAAAGATCATTTTCCATTACCATTCCTTGACCAAATCTTAGAAAGAGTAGCAGGACATCCCTACTACTGTTTTTTTAGATGGATATTCGGGCTATTATCAAATTCCTATAGCACTTGAGGACCAAGAAAAGACCACATTTTCATGTCCTTTTTGGAACATTTGCATTTAAAAGAATGCCATTCGGGCTTTACAATGCTCCTGCAACATTTCAAAGATGTATGTTAAGCATTTTTTGTGATATTGTTGAACATTGTTTAGAGGTCTTTATGGATGATTTGACTGTGTTTGGGAATTCTTTTGATGATTGCCTTGATAATTTGGAGAAAGTTTTAAAAAGATGTGTTGAAAAAGAACTCGTGTTGAATTGGGAAAAATGTCACTACATGGTTACTTCTGGAATTGTTTTGGGTCATGTTGTTTCTATTAAAGGAATTGAAGTTGACAAAGAAAAAATCGAAGTCATATCTAAATTGCCACAACCAAAAACAGTTAGAGATGTGCGATCCTTTTTAGGACATGCAGGATTTTATAGGAGGTTTATAAAAAACTTTAGTGCCATATCTAAACCACTTTGTAACCTCTTATTAAAAGATGCACCGTTTGAATGGAATGATGATTGCCAAAAATCTTTTGAAAAAATAATTTGTCTTTTAACATCTACACCTATTATGCAATATCCTGATTGGTCTTTGCCATTTGAATTGTGTGATGCAAGTGATTTTGCTGTTGGTGCTGTTTTAGGACAATGAAGGGATGATAAGCCTTTTGTGATTTATTATGCGAGTAAGACTTTGGATAGTGCTCAAATGAATTATTCTACAACTGAAAAAGAATTACTTGATGTGGTATTTGCATTAAACAAATTCCGTTCATATTTGCTTGGCTCTAAATCTGTTGTGTTTACTGACCACGCTGCTGTGAGATATTTGATGAGTAAACAGGATGCCAAACCGAGACTAATTCGTTGGATTTTGTTACTACAAGAATTTGACCTTACCATCAAAGATAAAAAGGGTGCTAAAATGTTGCTGATCATTTATCAAGACTCACATCCGAATTCTGCAATGATATAACACCCATAAACGATTCTTTCCCTGATGAATTTTTATTTTCTGTTACTTCAATGCCATGGTATGCTAATATTGTTAATTTTCTTATTACAAGTAAAATGTCTTTGCAATGGAATGCTCAAGAAAAGAAGAAATTTTTTGTTGAAGTAAAGAAATTTTATTGGGATGACCCTTATTTGTTCAAATATTGCCCAGATCAAATTTTTCGGCGATGTATTCCTGATAATGAGGTAAGTAGTGTCATTAATTTTTGTCATTCTGAAGCATGTGGTCACTTTTCTTCAAGAAAAACTACTGCTAAAATTTTGCAATGTGGATTTTATTGGCCTACCATGTTTAAAGACACATATGAATTCTGCAAAAGTTGTGAAAAATGTCAAAAATTGGGATCAATTACAAAGAGAAACATGATGCCCTTAAATCCCATACTTGAAATTGAAATATTTGACTGTTGGGGAATTGATTTCATGGGTCCATTTCCATCATCTTTTGGATTTGTGTATATATTAATTGCAGTTGATTATGTCTCAAAATGGATTGAAGCAATTTCTTGTCGAAATAATGATAGTAAAACTGTGATTAAATTTTTAAGAGAAAACATTTTAAGTCGATTTGGAATCCCTCGAGCCATTATCAGTGATGGAGGTAAGCATTTTTGTAATAAGTTATTTGAGTCTTTAATGAAGAAATATGGAATTACACATAAAATTGCTACCCCTTATCATCCTCAAACAAATGGTCAAGTTGAATTAGCAAATAGGGAGATAAAACAAATTTTGGAAAAAACGGTTAACCCAAACCGAAAAGATTGGTTTCTTAGACTTAATGATGCACTTTGGGCTTACTGTACTGCATTTAAAACATCATTAGGAATGTCACCCTATCGGTTAGTTTATGGTAAACCTTGTCATTTACCTGTTGAACTTGAACATAAATCACTTTGGGCTATTAAAGCTTTTAATTTAAATTTAGATGATGCTGGTAATGTGCGAAAATTGCAATTGAATGAACTTGGGGAATTAAGGAATGATGCATATGAAAATTCAAGAATTATTAAGGCAAGAACAAAAGCATTTCATGATAAAAGAATTTTTCGAAAAACATTTGAGATTGGTCAAAAAGCGTTGCTTTATAATTCTCGTCTTCATTTATTTCCAGGGAAGTTAAAGTCAAAATGGAGTGGCCCATTTGTTGTCGAAAATGTATATTCATATGGGGTCATAGAAATTGAGAATCCAAAGAACGGTGTCACATTTAAAGTTAATGGTCAAAGATTAAAACCATATCTGGAACATCACCCATGTGGCGAGGACACCGAAATTAATTTGGGTGACCCACCAGTTCTTGATTAAGTCTTTAATGATTTTTTTTGTTTTACTATTATTTTACCGTTTCATTGTTTGATTTTTTTTAGATTGATACACTGTACATATTTTTTTTAACATTATTTTTCTTGTGTAAGCATGTTTGTTTGACAGTTGTACATTCTCTCATCAATTTTCATTTTACATCATGAGCACCTCAATGAGAAAATTCCTGTTTGCACATCTTAAAAGATTTCTGCGTGTGAAATTTCACTTAAGAGGCCTAATACAAAGCTGTAAATCACATCCACTTTGGGATCTGCAACCACCAGAATTCGTGTCCTGTGTTGAGGATCTAGAGGGACAACTCAGAACAGTAGAGAGTGCCATATATGAATTTCAATTGGAGCTTGAGGTTAACTTAATGAGAGGACAAATGTAAGTTCATTTTCCTTTTATATTGTGTGCTTCTTTTTGCTTGCTTTCACGCTTGATTTGATTTTGCAGATTTGATTTTGGTGTGTTTTGATTTATTTTCCCGTATAAATGGGGGATAACGGTACTCTGTGACTTCTTAAGTCAGTATCTTCAGTTTCCCACAATAACTGAAACCCCAAAATCAAACATGGAAGAAATACAACATAAACTCCATAAGCATTTTCCCTCTCTCCTTCAGAATGCCCTCAGGAAAATTTACAAAGCTCGTTGTGAACGACTGCGTTTGTTAATGATCAATGGCATTCCTTCTAACATTTGTTGGTTAATTGAAGCAAAGGTCCGATTAGCAAGTGAGTTTTCTAATCCATTTGTTTCTTACATGCCTGGTTTGGGTAAAAGTACGTTTGCTAAGAAAAAGAGAGCTAAACGACATGGCTCAAAATGTCATAACTGTGTAAGACTTGGTTGCAAACGACCAGATTGTAAATCTTTAGGAATGGTTTCTGATACTCGGGAAGAGAAAATTAAATTCGTTAAAGATGGCATGAGTAAAGAATCGTTGGATGATATCTTACGATCCATTGAGACGCATCGAAGCGGATTTGTGCAACGTGAGATTTATAATTTGTGGATACTATTCCAAAAACAAAGTGCACAGTTTAGTCTTGAGAATCTGACTCAAAAAGACTTTGTTTGTCAGTTTATAAGAAAATTGGATGGGAAGCCGATCCTCAACCCATAGAGGGCGTTCAAGCCGTTACTAGAAGTAAAACCAAAGGAAGATGTGAGCCACAATCACAACTACCAGTAAATATCCTTTCACTTCACTGTTATTTTACTTTACTGTTATTTTATCATTTGCATTATTGCATTTAGCGATGTGATTTTGTATGTAATAAATATTTATTTTCTTTTACTGTTTTCTTTTTCTAATCATTATTTTCTTTTTATTGGTTGTTTTTGAATTATTGAGCCACGAGCTTTACTCGTCATTTGACAAATATGCCAACCCATTTACAGCTGTTTCTCATTATTTATGTCACCAAGATCTTTAAATATGAGCTCGTTTTTCAAACACTCACAACTTGTTTTTGAAAAATTAGTCCAATGGCAGCATCTTCGAGTAAACAATTCAAAAACATTTGTGTGCTTTCTGGGTTTCACTATGGAAAGTACAAAAAGTTCGTTCAGGCAGCTGTAGATCTTGGTCGTGTTATAGCAGAGAGGAAACTGCATCTTGTATATGGAGGAGGTGAACGAGGGTTATCAAGACTTGTCTCAGAAGCCGTTTTTACTAGAGGAAGCCAAGTACTAGGCATTATTCCAAAAGCCATGAAACCGCTAGTGTGCATGTCTGGCCCACCAATTGGAGAAGAATTAGTGGTATCAAGTATGCAAGAGAGAATATATGAAATGATGAATCATGTTGATGCTTTTATTTTCTTGCTAGGAGATCTTGCAACTTTTGAGGCACTAATTACATTTGCATCTTGGGCCCACTTCAACATTCATCAAAAACCCATCGGTTTGTTAAATGTTAATAATTTTTATGACGGCTTGCTAACGTTTATTAACCATGCAATAAAGAATCATTTTGTTCCATATTCTGTAAAAAAAAACTCTTTATCTTTGCTTCTACTGCTAATAAGTTACTTGATCTTTTACAAGCTTATACACTAGAGCCAGATCCAAAGACTTTTGCACTGAATTGGTCGACTGATGATGGTAGCGGTAACAGTAGCAGTAATAAGAAGTGCGATTTAGATTTAACTCTCCCTCTGTAAATATTTTCTGTTGTAGTGTTCATGTGCTGTCTTCTAAACTCTTTCTCTTTCCTTTTAAAACATTGAGGACAATGTCTTTTTCAGGTTGGGGGGAGGAATAGTTGATAATTGTGGAATGTCTTAGTCCTGGTGATGTGTTTACAAAAAAAATAAAAATAAAAATAAAAACAAAAAAACAAAATTTTTTTTTTCTGTAAAGACTAACTTAGGACAAATTTGAGTCGAAGATGGCAGGATATAGAGAATGTAGTACCTCTAGAAATACATCTTCTTAATCTTAAGGGTGTTGTTAAAAAAAAAATTTCGACTTTTTCTTCATCTTTGTTATCCACTTTTAAGCTTCTGCATCAAGTTCAGGTGAGATCTCCTCTTCTTCTTCTTTTATTATTCTCTTTTATTTTTATTTTTTTGCATATTTGTAAAATTATAAAATGTTAAGATAATGTTTAGATTAGGTTGTGGGGTTGGGATAATTGACGTATGTTTTTAAATAGGTGTGTTGTTTTTCTCTTTTCTCTTTTCTTTTCTTTGTTAAAAAAAACATTTTTGTTTTTGTCTAGGATGGTCGTGTAAAGAGTCACGACTTTTGAGACGCATCCTAATAGTCTTGTTGTATTATATTTTGATTTTTAGATTCATAGTAAGTTGTTTTTGTTCCATTTTCTTTGAATTACTCAAATTTGTGAACTCTCCACTTGGTTATTAAGTTATTTAATTGTTTACTCATTTAACAGATATTATTGAATCATTCTTCACACACATATTATGACACATACTAGTGGGTTGTAAGTTAAAATTTTACAACATTTAGTTCTTTTGATTTATTAGGAATAGTATCTAAGGTAGTAGAAAGTGTATATTACAAAAAAAAAAGAAAAAAAAAAGAAAAAAAATAAAAAAAGAAAAAAAATGTTTTGAATTTTGTTATATCTAGAAACCCGAGTAATTAAGTCCGTAGGGGTGTTTCAACACTTAGTGCCCTAAGGTCAACTGGTCTGGGAGTCACTGGCCTAAAGCTCGCTACATGGGTAATAGATATATTGTTTGTTTATTAGAAACCCGAGTAATTAAGTCTGTAGGGGTGCTTCAACACCTAGTGCCCTAAGGCCAACTGGTCTGGGAGTCACTGATCTAAAGCTCGCTACACAAGTTAGAAATGCAATATTTTAAAAATATGTGTGAATAATCTATTGTCTAAAGATATAATTTCTAATGAATTTTGGAACAAAAATGTTGTTTTTCTTTTAATGAAGTCCCATAAGTATTGTGTTAATTACTTGAGCACAAAAGAAGGTTTAATGATATTCTAGATAATGAGTGAACATCAATGTGGTAAAGGAATTTGGGAGAGTTCATTTATTTGGTAATTTAAAGGATAGATGAACAACTATTAACTTGCATGTGAATTTTATAAATCTTAATTTAATATAACGCTATAATTGCTAGAGGGCTAGCAATAAGCTGGTTGGGGGGTGTGATTAGTATTAAAAATTGTTTAATTATCAAGCGATAATATGTTATTTTATGCTTATGTTATAATTTATATTTGTGTTTATGTAATATAGTATGAATTATGAATTATGTTTTAAATATATTTAATTTTGTGTATTTTTATGTGTTTATTAGGAAAAATATTAATTTTACGAACTTCGAGACTCCAAACAGATAAACAGAGGTCAAATTTGGATTCCGGAGGTCCGAAAACCTTAAGATCAGTCAAGATCGGCTTAAAATTGGGCTTGTGTAAAAAAAGTTGACTTTTCCTGTTGACCGAGCACTGATTGGATGATGAAATGAGCTTACAATAGATATGAGTGCATGGGATAGCTGGCAATTTTGACTAAATCTCAACCGTTCATGATTCAATGGCCATGATTGTGCCACGTGGCAATGGTTGGTGAAGCAAGTTGTAGGATCCGAATCTTTGTATTTGGGTCGACCCGATCCACCCATTAACCCACCAAATCTCAACCGTTCTTTGGGCAAATCGGATGAGTCAAACGATGCCACATGTGATGTTGACTTTTGAAGTTTGACCAGCCATTGGATCTTGATCTAAAGGTTGTGAGGAGCACATGCATGAAGCTTATGATGGACCGCAAAGCACTGGATTATGAATTTATTTTTCTATAAATAGAGCCTCATTTTTATGTTTTTAATCATCTCTCTACAACTCTCTTCTTCTCAAATTCTCTCCATCTCCTTGTAATCTTGATTTCCAGGTGTGTTTTTAATATTTTGTAAATTATTTTTATAAATAAAATTAGTTTTATTTCCAATTTTAGTTGTTTTTATTTCTTTTAATTATAAGTAATTCAATTTTACTACTTCTTTTTATTTTAATTATGCTTAACTAAATAATATTAGTTAGGGGAAGGTGAAACTCTTAGGAAATAAATATGATTTAAGCAAATTCTATTTTTAATTTTATAAATTAAATTATTTTCTATTTAATTTTATACACATTTTATATTTTGAAATTTTGATTTATTGTAGACAAACAAATGAATTTGGCACAATAAATTCTTAATATCTTAATATAAGGTATGGTAAAATGGTATTTTGACTTATTGTAGACAAATTAAATTTTGGCACAATAAATACTTAATCCATCATAAAATTAAAGGAAAATAATAATAATTTATATAATTAATCTTTTGGGCAGTAAATCTATAAAAAAAAGCAAAAAGAATTTATTAAGTTTTATTTACTTCTAAGAGTGGATCCATAACCCTAACTAGTTCAATTTCATAGTTTCATTTAAATTAAGTTGTTTATATTTAAGTTTTAATTTCAATTTTTAGTTAAAATAAAGTAAACAAATTAAATCTTTTATCTGTGGATCGACCTCGGACTCACCGAGTTATAATACAACAAGACACTCTTATACTTGAGAGTTAAAAATTACTTTTAAGTTGTGTCAGGAGCAATTGGTGAGGAAAACTCATGTGAAATTTCATGTAAATTACAATACTCTTCAAAACTGGAGTTTTCAAATTCTCTTCCATGATCACTCTTAATTCTGACAATATTGCAATTTTGTTCATTTTTAACCTTCTCACATAGTTTTCTGAATACATAATGTATCTGATTTTTTTTAATAAAATCAACCAACGTATACCAAAGAAATCGCGGTTACTTTTCATGATTACTATTCATCCGCATAAAAAATATTAATTTTCCAAAAACACAATAAAATTGCAAAAAATAAAAGGCATGAATATTTTTACGTGGTTCGGATTAATCAATCTTACATCCACGAGGCCATGCCCAGATGAAAAACAATTCACTGAGTTGAGATGTTACAACCTATGGACTTACCAAACTTAAGATTCTCATTTACAGTTTATCACCATACAATTTATTCAACCTTTAATTGAATCTGTTTCTCTTGAATAATTGTTAGCCCTCTTGATCCACGATCCTCAAGGCACTTCACAAAGTGATCAATAGCAATTCTTCAATTCTTCAATGTCTAATGATCCAATATCCACAGACTCTCCACAGAGATGAAAAGAAGATAGATAAATAAATCAACACAACATTATGCACCAAATCCGGATTCTCTAGGGAGGAGGTCGAATTTTGCTTCTCTGCTTTATGCTCTGTGTTGTGTGTGCCTTTAATTATGAAATACCTCTCTTTATATAGGCACTAAGGTTTCACCAAAATAGCAAGTTTTAAAAGACTTGGATTCTTTCAAAATAAGAGTTTCTTTCCTCTTATAATTCCAATGAATAGGAATAGGAATAAACCTGATCTTTTTGCCTTAGTTGTCTCTCTAGAAATATCTAGAGTATTTAATGAACTTCCTGTTTGAACTAACTTCTTGCTCTAAATAGATCTCATGCGGCAATTGTAGAATCCCATCATTGATTGACTTTCTAAATTAGACATCTAATTAAATTAGGAAACAAATATTCCTAATAAATTAGAATCTCACTAAATTAGGGAATTAATAAATTAATCCCTATTACAAGATATGCAATGAATAAAATTCCAATTTAACTAGACTTGTCATAAGATGGCAACTCTATAAATAATGGACTTAATAAAGTGGAACCAAGAACTTCAAAAAATGCATCCACCAAACAAGTTTTATGCATTTATGTTGTCATAAAATCAAAAAACCGTTTGCCAAAAAATGGTGCCAAACATCCCCTTAATGTCCTACATGATTTCTAATTAAGCCTATATTAGATATATTTATACATTTTACTGAATTTAGGGCATGTTTGGTAGCCCACATTATATAGGATAAAAACACTATTTTGTATTAAATTAATGCACACTCACGTTTAGCGCTAAAAGTAACTCGAGTCGCATTGTATTAATGGGCTGCACTAATGTTGCCTCTTTTTTCTTTTTAATTTTCTTTATAATAATAATAATAATAATAATAATAATAATAATAATAATAATAATAAGATAGTTTTTTATTTAATATAATATTATATAATATTAAGTTTAATTTTTTATTTTTACATTATAATCTATTAGTAAATTGATAATTTAATACAATTAATAATAATATAAAATATCATTACATATACTACAGAACTTGTATTTGGATTATTTAGCACAATTCATTTTGTTAGTGAATATGTTATAACAATTGTATCACTTTATTATTTTGTTATAATCTTATGGTATGTATAAATTTTTATTCTATTATCCTAAGATGACTTTTGAACTAATCTTGTAAGTTTTAAATATTTATTTATGTTGTTATATTATTAGAGATTATTTAATTAAATTATTTGCTTCAATATTTATTTCACATGTCATATATTTAGAAAATATTGAAAAATGAATGTTATACATCTCAAAATTTAGGACTATAAGTTCGATCTTTATGAAGAATTATGATATTTTTTAATATTTACACTAAAAAAATTGTTAAATTTCTAAAATTTAAGACTTCTATATTTAGTATTTTTCTTATTACTTATAAGTATTATTTTCTAAACATATAATTTTAATTAATCATACAAAATTAATACAATATAGTGCAACACCAAATATATTATAATTAAAAATTAATACAGTACAGTGTAGCACCAAACATTGTACAGTATTATTATAATATAGTATTAATGCAATACAATATAGTGTGCCAAACGCACCCTTAGGGTGTGTTTGGAACATGGGATTATAGGGTATTAAAATAGTAGTCACATTAGCTTAATACCAATACCGTGTTTGGAAAGAAATTTTAAGGGATTAAAGGGGGTGAGCTAATGCCGAAATTGTGCATTAGTGTCTTGTTTTTTTTTAAATAATAATAAAAAATATAACTTTTTAATTTTATGTAATATTTTATAATATTAATTTTTATTTTCTTTTATGTTTACATTATAATTATTAATATAAGTTAATAAATTTATAATTTATTATTCATATTTTAATTTTTATTATATTAAAAATATAACTAAATAATTTAATTTTTAATTATATAATAATTAATGTATAAAATTGATTAATATTTAATAAGTTAATACAACTAATAATAAGTACTTAAATAATATATAAAAATAAAAATATAACATGATATTATATTATTTAGTTATATTACAGTAACTAATATATAAAAATTGATTATTATTTAACAATTTAATATAACTAGTAACAAATATTTATATATGAATAAATTTAAATAATATTAATTTAAAATTAATACCAATATATATAATAATATAAAATATTATTACATGTACTATAGTATTCTTACTTGGATTATTTAGAGCAATTTATTTTATTAGTGAATATGTTACAGCTATTGTATCATTTTATTATTTAAATTAATAAAAAATTAGTACAGGACAATATAGCACCAAATTTTATACAATAATATTAGAATACAGTGCTAATGCAATACAACATAATACAATACATCTACATTAAAATAATACAATACAACATAATTCAACCAAACGCATCCGGTGTATTTTAATTACAAAAGAAGTTGGTTCTCCCTTTTCTTATTGTTAAGAGTAGTTAGTTATAACTGCTGATGTGTCATATGAGCTGGCAATTGTTAGTTACATTGGTTGTAGTGTGTTTGTAATTAGTTAGTGCATGTTTAGCTAAGCTCAGCTCATGCGAATTGATTCGAGAATATTCAAGAGATGAGTATAAATACTCTTGTAACTAATGCAACAATTAATCTTAAGCTCTTCATTCTTCTCTCAAAATTCTCTTTTATTTTCTCTGCTTTTCTCAGATGCCAAACAATTTTCTCATATTTTAACTCTTATAAAAGATGACTTTATTTCAAGATTACCATTAAACTCTTAGGTAGAATTAGTGTAATGTTAAGAGAGAGTAACACAGTTTTCCATTACCATCTTTGAAAATAGAATGATATGGATCTTTGTATGTAAGAGTTATCGTGAAAATCATACAATTCAATTTCCTGACGTATATATTTATGCACATATGCCAAAAGAATAAATAGATAGAAATTAAATTTACAATCCTCACTTCCTCACAATTGTTAAAGTGAAGATGCTTACAACTGCGAACTGTCACTACTTTAGCCTTTTTTTTTTTTTGATATAGTGTGAGGGAGACAGTGACCATCAAGGATGAGAATAAAAGTTAAAGGTGACCCATTTTCTTTTTAAAGTGCTCTGTTGAAAGCGGAACTTCCTCTGGCTAATTAATTTGGAAGTAAAACAGAGAATAAAGTCCTACATGCCTTCTGAAATTAGAAATACATTTTATATGCTTTAATTATGATTATTTGGTAGACTATAGACCTAAAAGACATGTTAAAGTTTAAAACAGGCGATTAAAGTAAAAAAAAAAACAGAGTATTTGTGACGTCAAATAACAATTGGTAACTAAAATCCTAAATATTTGAGTTGTTAAAAGCAAATATAACAAACAAGCTAATAGTGATGCAGAAACAGAAAACTATTAGCTTGTTCTGATTGTCCCGCTATATTCATTTTCGATGCTTTTCAAATTAGATTCTTTTAATCCTTCTGGTGTCAGCAGCTCCTGCTCTTCTTAGTTCTAATAAATCTCCGTCCCACATCTGCACTACGAACAAGTTGATTGAAATTAAATAATTTCTCTTTGAAGTGGACCCATTGAGTTATGTTCATTACTGGTCATCGTCTATTCTTCCTATGAACCATTTATTTTGAGCATTAACGATCTTATCTGGACTACCCCAATTATCGATGTTACTCCAATGGTTGCATCTAGGGATCTTTCTTTGTTTCTCAGTTGCAATGTGCCCGAATAAATTTCTTTACCTTACAGTTTATATGGTCTTGCTGTTAATGAATGCACTGAGCCATTATTGATTCAATTTCTGTGAAGCAATGGTGGGTGAAAAATAAATAAAGGATAAGTGAACAAAGTTGAAGTGCTGAATTGGCTATTAAAGAAAAGTGTCACTTGATCACAATCACATTGATGCACAACATCACAATCACATTGATGCACAACCCTCTCGAGGCAAATTTTGTCTATATGTACTCCAAATTCAGCCAAACCATACATGCATGAACAAAATTAAACCCTCTTTCTCATCACAACAGTAATTGAAGCTACAAAAGCCAGCAAATCTGAACAAAAACTTAAAAGGAAGATCTTATTCAAGTTTGTCCCCAAAAAGACAGCTGAAACAAAAAAATATTGACTATTGAATGGGTCAATGCTGAATTACATTTGAAATGGAAAGCTTGGCTGCAGTTACGATGTTTCCCCTTCCAATATTCCTCCAAAACAAATTCATTTGTAAACAATAACGGAAGTAGCAATAATTTATTCATCAAAGAAAATACCCAAGTTTTCAACTAACAAATCCTCGTCTAAATAAAAAAAAACTCATATCTCTAAAATCTATTTGCAAAATGTTGAAAATGAGGAGTGATCTGCCAACTCGGTTAATAAACTCATGCTTAATGTTAACAATAATGATAAATTACATAATAATTATTATAAAGAATCATAAATTGGAAACGCTAATCATTCTACAATCTATTATATAAGTAAGATATTCTCATAATAAGTTAAGTTATAACGTAACAAATATTTTCAATATATAATTATTTAAGAAGTCATTTAGCAATAATACTTTTTTTACTCAGTTCATCATGTCATATATCGTTATCTAAACTCCTGACGATATTATTATTACTCACTTTTCTATAAAAAAAAAACATGATTAATGTTTAGAGAAAAGTTACGCCTTTTAGATAGAATATTGTCACAAGCCGCTCAAATTTACCACCAACAGAGGCTAATTCTGCCTGCACGGGTATGCTTAGCAAAAGTCCGCCTAGAGATAGAGTGCGCTTAGCACTAAAGGTGGGGTAAGCTTAGCAATGGGCCGCCAACACAACTAGCTAGTTGTGGTGCGCTTAGCGATCATCCAAGCCCAGCCCAAATTTTAGACTTCTCTACAATTGTAAATATCATAGAACTTTCTAGGTCAATGCATTTAAGTCCCTAAGATATTTATGCAAGTTGCATGGAACTTTCAAGAACCTAGCACCCAAACCTATAAATAGGGGGAGCACCCCCATTTGCTCACCACCACACCACACACACACAAGCTCACCAGCACAGACACAAGCTCTTTTACTCTTGTAAAAGCTCTCTTGTAATTTATTCTTTAGTGTGTAATAAAAATACATTTGGCCATATTGCTCCATTCTCTCTAGTATTTCCGCAAAGCATTCTTGCTTGCCTAGTTGAGAAGTTCGAAAATGCTTACTTAGCGACCTGTGTGTTAAAGTCGACTAAGTGCCGCACGGGTTTACTATACAAAACTCCCCCACACGAGCAATGGCCAACCCTCCTAGCATAACACAAGAGGGCATAGTTGGTGTGGAGTCATTTGAGCCAACTCGTGGCCGCGAGGAGGGACGCACAAGCTAAGTCCCGCGGCAAGTCCAAGGCCGCTTCCATAGACGCCTTGGAGCCTCGCGTTGCCACGCTCGAAACTTCAATGTTTGCTGTCCAGGACACCCTCGATACTTTGGAGTTGCAGGTCGACAGTCTCGAGGGCTGCATCCACAGTTGAATATATGATAGTATTGGCTCTTATTTGAGAATATAGAGGGATCTTTCTTCGTTTCTCTATTGAAATGTGCTAGTATAAATTTCTTTACCTTGCGGTCTATATAGTCTTGGTGTTAAAGAATTCACTGAGTCATTATTTGATTCAATTCCAGTGAAGCAATACAATGTGTCATTTCCCAATGTTGTATAATTCATTAATTAGGTGATGAATTTATGAATTAATAATTAGTTCAGACTTAAATAAAAATTTAAATGTTGGGATATGTAGCATCACTCAATCACAATAAACAATAACCAATTCAAATTGAAACGGCAATATTGTAATTTCTTTAATTAATTATGATGCAGAAGCAAGTTTTTATGCTTGGGTTTTTTACTTCTTGATTTTGATTGGAAAAATTTCTGAGACAAAGAAGTGTTTTGGATAAGCTTTTCGGGATTGAAACCACAAATTGGTAGAGGAAATTAATTTTGGACAAATTTTTCTTATATTGTAGGACCTTCTAGTTGGGGTAGTGATGGCTTTGTCTTCATTTTTGGTTCCTTTTGTGTCGGCAGCCCCTTACTATTTTCTTGACCCTGAGTTTGAGATAGCAATTTATCAACCTCCAACCCCACATCCACAAACAAGTTGATTGAAACAATTGCTCTTTTAATTAAGAGGACCCAAATGATTTAGGTTTCAGTTCTTATCATTTGTCTATTATTTCTTTGAAACATTTATTTTGAGCGTTACTGATCTTAATTATCTGTATTTCTCCAATTATTGAAGAATTTCAAGTGGCCACTTTTTCTCCTTTTTATATATGTTTATTTTTTGGAGTGATCAAACGGGTGCAAAATCAAGTATTCGCTGGTCTGTAGTGTAGCCAACGATGGCTGATCCACACAGTTGATTATATGATACTATTAGCTCTCAAAATCTTTCTTATTTGAGAACATAAATTGCCCATTAAAGTTAAACTATGTTACCCAGCTCCATGCACATACATCAAATGTTTAGGTAGTTTTACAAAATGACAACAGCATGCCAAAACTTGATGTTGTCATATTCGACATTTCAAATTGAAAAATATGCAAGCAATCTTCAGTGAACATTACGTGTTTATTGAATAATTTAAATGGCCAGTAAATCAACAGTCCGTGAGTTTTAAATCTATTATGACTTAATGTATCTTTCTGTATTCGTACACAGGTTATATTATCATAGTTTAAAATTTTAATATTATTTTAAATGTTAAAAATACTTTAATGCTATTAGTCTACTACACAGGTTATATTATTTATATTATATTTGTATTAATTAAAACTTTTAATGTAAATTTTCTAATTACTATATTAAAATTGTATTATGGTTAAGAAAAAGTTTTGGCATTTCTTCTTGAAAATTTGAGGGTTTTCCAAATTCTAAGGGTATAGGTTTGAAAATTTAACGATCTTTAACTTAATGAAACAAAAGAGGGAAATCAAGAACTATTCAATTTTGTATTTTTTGTTTGTAATTCAAAAAATACATCCACCAAACAAGTTTTACGCATTAATGCTGTCATAAAACGAAAAACAGTTTGCCAAAAAATGGTACCAAACATGTCCTTAATGTCTCACATGATTTCTTAGTAAGTCCATATTAGATATATTTATACATTTTAGGTATTTTAGTTATAAAAGAAGTTGGTCCTCCCCCTGTTTATAAAAAATAACTTTATTTCGAGATTGCCCCTAAACTCTTACATAGAATTAGTGTAATGTTAAGAGAGAGTAACACAGTTTTCCATTACCATCTTTGAAAATCGAAAGATATGGATGCGTGCATTTAAGAGTTATCGTGAAAATCATACAATTCAATTTCCTGACATATATATTTATGCACGTATGCCAAAAGAATAAATAGACAGAAAGTAAATTTACAGTCCTCACTTCCTCACAATTGTTAACGCGAAGATGCATTACAACTGTGAACTGTCACTACTTTAGCCTTTTAAAAAAAAAAAAAAAAATTATAGTGTGATGGAGACATCAAGGATGAGCATAAAAGTTAAAGATGACTCATTTTCTTTTTAAAGTGCTCTGCTGAGAGCCAAACTTCCTTTGGCTAATTAATTTAGAAGTAAAGCAGAGAATGAAGTCCTAGATGCCTTCTGAAATTAGAAATACATTTTATATGCTTTAATTATGATTATTTGGTAGACTAAAGACCTAAAAGATATGTCAAAAGTACAAAACAGAGCGATTAAAGAAAAAAAAGAAAAAAAAACAGAGTATTTGTGACGTAGAATAACAATTGGTAAATAAATCCGAAATATTTGAGTTGTTAAAAGCAAATATAATAGAGACGGTAAGAGAGATGCAGAGACAGAAAATTTATATTTTCATTATGATTGAGCGAGCGAAAGCCATTACTTGGCTCCAAAGAAGGACAAGAGAAGTTTAAAAAGTGAAGCCAATTTCAACAATGCAAATTCTTCCTATCCTATAGCTATATATATATACATGCACGCACCCCATTTGTCTCAGCAACACTACAAAACAACATTCTAAGATCACCTACCTTATCACAACAATGGAGCTGTCGCGGATAAGCCGCCTGAGAAGTCAAGTAAATGCACTAACTCAATTAACCAATTATTGGCCCTCAGAGCTTCTAATAATATTTTTTTTTTTCCTATTCTTGTTTAATTTACAGGTGAATAAGTTAGTGCCACTTCTCATAGTGGTGGCATTACTGAGCCAAAGAGGAGCTGAGAGCAGAAAGGCAAGAAGACTAACACTCATTTGAGTACAATGCTATTCATTTTCGATGCTTTCAAACGAGATTCTTTTAATTCTTCTGGTGTCTGCAGCCCCGGCTCTTCTTATAAACCTCCATCCCACATCTGCACTACGAACAAGTTGACTGAAATTAAATAATGTTGGAGATGAAGGGTGAGCCGTCAACTTGTTAAAAAAAAACTCATGTATAATATTATCAATAATATAAAATATATAATAATTATTACAAAGAATTATAAATTAGAAAAATTAATTATTTTACAATCTATTTCTTAAGTAAGATAAATCTCGTAATAAGTTAAGTTATAACATAAAAAATAGTTTCAATTCATAATCATTTAAGAAGTCATTTAATAATAAAATCTTTCTTTTGATCAGGTGGTCATGCCATAGAGTATCATCTATATTCGTGGTGATATTATTATTACTCAGTATCCTCAAAAAACACGATTTAACATTTAAAGAAAATTCCTGCCTTTTAAAAAGAACATGTATGCAATAGCTAGCCATACTTTATTTTACCACGACAAAATTGATGGTGATTAAATCAATTTTCTCAATTAAAGCAAATTTTTTTAAAATTGATTTAATGCACAAATATGATGAGTTTTTGTAAAAATTAGTTTTGGAAAATATAGTGAGAGAAAATGGTGACGATTATTTTTCAGATGTGCAAATAGCCTAAACATAATCTCTAATACCAATATCCATGTGCATCTTAACACCTTTCATGATATTCTTTCATTCATGGCCATTTGTTCAAGATTTGAATTTAATTATTAAATCATGTTCAATAATGTTAGAGATCCCAACAATTGAATACCAACTTAAATCCCAATGCTATGTGTCATTAACAAATGTTGTGTCAATTATTGCCCTCACATTATTGGGCTTCTTACATCATTGCTTACGTTTTATTCCATTACTCTATGTACAGTTCCTATTTTATCGCTTTGTTTCCTTTATTTGGACTTTGTCAGGCATCTTTTTATGCTGTCTGCTTTATCTTGTCGGGCATCTTGTTTATGCTGTCTGCTTTATCTTGTCGGGCATCTTCTTTATGCTGTCTGCCACTTCCATGAGTTGGTAAGCCTGCTCTATGGTTTTACTGCTACTGGGGAAACGCATAGTGCTTATTTCGTTGATGAAGTCCAGCAACAGATTTGAAGGTGCATGGCCATCCTCTGAAGTTATAAGGATGTAATTCTGGAACTTGATAATAGTTCTGAAATTCCTTTTATACAAATCTTTAGCTATGCTCCATATGGCCTTTATTCCTCTGGCTCTTCGAGTTCTGATCCAAGATTCGTTTATGTGTGGAACATTTGTATATTCTGTCCCAATTTCGACTTTAAAATTCTTTGTGAGGTGACCTACGGAAATCATATAAAAGGCTTGGTATTCTATATTCTAATAGTATTATGGGCTTATGGTGTAGAATTTTAAGTATATCGGCCTTTTTTGGGCGAACCTTGATACTTCTTTAACTAATAAGTCATCAAGGCTGGCTATTTCTTGGAGGTTTATATCAGGATATACTAAGTCTAAATATCCATATTTTGCTATTTTTCCAACAAGGAGTGGGTCTGCTCCCTTGGTAGCAATCATTCTAGGGTACACATTTTTTCCTGGTGCTTTGAAAATTGTATTATTATGAGAACAAGTGGAATATACCCATGTAAAGAATTGTTTATACTCTTCTTCTTTTGGATTTAGAGGTTTTTCCTCCTCCTCTGTATAAGGGTTGTTTATTTGGATAAACTTTTTTGGAGGATCTGATTTTGGTGACTCAATTTCTATAGATATGGTTTTACTTGGAACTGGGTCAGAGATTGGTTTATCTTCTCTGAAGGGTCCATTACTGCTTCCTATATTTATTGGGTTAATGTTTATTGGGCTTGTGTTTATAGAGACAGCCTTTGTTAGGTCGTCTATGTATGACTCTAACAAATTTATTCCTTTCTCATGGCTCTCAGAAGCCTCTTTTAAATAGTTTATTGGATCAATTATGTCAGATGCTTCAGTCTTGAGCCTTTGTATTTCGGCTTCTATTTTGCCGATGATTCTATTTACCTCGGGATTCATTCTCCAAATTCTATGTTCCTGCTTAAAAAATCTGCAAGGAAATTGTTAGTTCCTTTAATATGTACTATCTTAAAATTATAATAAGACAGATAAGCTTGCCATCTATGCAATCTTCTGTACTGGGGTTCATTTGGTAGTATTCTATTGATAAGAGAACTTACTTGAGAATTATCTGTTTATACAATAAACTATTTTTGAAGTAAAAATAATGAGAATTTTTTAATTCCCTTGTATATTGCAAGGAGTTCTTTTTCATGAACTGGATAATTTGTTTGTGCTTGGCTAAAAGTTCCACTAGTATATCGACAAATTTCATTTATATCAGTTTTAAGGATTGCTCCCCAATATAAATCAGATGCATCTGTTTGCATTACTAGTTTATCATTTTCTTCTGGTAATCTTAATGCAGGAAGATTTTTACATTCCTCCTTTAAACTTTTTACAGTTTTTGTATGTTCCTCACTCCATCCTCTAGTATTATTTTTTCTTAACAACTTTTGAAGTATATTTCTCCTTTTTGCTAATTTTTTTATAAATCCTTCTGCGTAGTTTAAACATCCTAAAATTTTTTGTATTTTTTGTTTATTTTCTAATTTATCTGGGAACTCAGTTATTTTTCTTCCTATATGACTTTGGAGTCTGATTCCATTTTTATCAAGAATCATTCCTAGAAATTCTATTTGTTTATGTTCTATAACCGCTTTTATTTTGGATAACACTATACCCTCTTTAACACATATATTAACAAATTCTTTCAAATGGTGCCTATGATCTTCTAATGTTTCTGAGGCTATTAATATATCATCAACATAAACTATAATATATGCGTAATTCCTAAATATTTTATCCATTCGACTCTGAAAAATTTGTGGGGCATTTTTTAGTCCAAAGGGCATAACTAGCCATTCGTAATGACCTTGTGGTATGCTAAAAGCTGTATAAGGAATACTATTTTCTTCCATTTTTATTTGCCAGAATCCTGACTTACAATCAAATTTTGAATAATATGTTCTATTTTTTACAAGATTTATTAATACTTCTTTATTTGGTAAAAAATATCCATCAAATTTTGTATATTTGTTTAACTCTTTATAATTTATCACCATTCTTGCTTTTCCTCTTACTTGTTCTGACCTTTTTCTAACCATGAAAGCCGGACTATTATGTGGGCTATTACTATTTCTAATAAGCTTTAAATCTAATAATTCTTTTATTTGAGTTTTAAATTCTGTTCTGTCTTCTTCAGTATACAACATGGGTTTTAATCTTATTATCCTATTTTCAGTTAATTCTATCTTTGCTTTAGGATGGTCTGGTTTCCATAATGCTAATGGGTTTTCCTTATAAACTTGTTCTAATTGTGATTTTATGGTTTCTAATTGTATATTATAGCTTTGTCCTTTTTGTATTAAATAATGTTTTTCATAAATGTTCTGACCACCACGCTGGGCTGGCTGAACTCTGTAAGGTTTAAATTCTCGAGGAATACGTAGAATATGATTACAAGGGGTTTTTAAGGTGATCATATGAGTAGTCTGTTGGTAATATTGAAACTGTTGTATAAAGTCATTACCTAAAAGGATATCACAATCCATATTATCATAATGAAAGACTTGATTGATACAGACAACTTTACTGCCTAACAATATGTCAAAGTTTAGTAAGGATAAGTTTACTTCTTGTTTATCACCTGTTATTCCAATAATTTTCAATTTTCCATTTGGTTCCCATTTTGTTGATAAAAAGGATTTCATGATAGTTATTTCACTGCCTGTATCAATTAAGGCACATGTATCTATGTCTTTTCTGTTATATTTATTTGTATATAGACAGACAGAGGATATTTTATATAAGCTTGTTTTAACATGTTTCACATACTATTTTTTGCCCATGTATAAGGAAAGTTATTTTAGTTGGTTCAATTTTATAATATTCTAGATCATTTAAAAAACTATTGCCTAGTACTATATGTTTTTCCGGATCTGTTGTCATGAATGAGTCTATATAACAGGCTACTATTATTCTAAGACCTTCTATTGTTATAGGGACTTTAACTTCTTGTTTGCATACATGTTTATTCCCATTAAAATCAGTATATTCATACGGGATCTCTTTTTCTTTTACTAAGAGTCCTTTATTTTTAGTGTGATTCATATAATTATGGCTCGTACCAGTATCTAATAGTATAGGTATTTTTGCAGTATAGTCTATTCCATTAAAGTACTGCTCAAGTATTTTTACTACATTATTTGTTGGCACGGATTTAATTAGTTGTCTATCAGTGCTTAATCTTCTAGAAGAACTTCCTCTTATTAAGGTTCTTCCAGCAAAGCTTATAGGGATAATGGAATTTTCATTATTACTATCTAAAAATTGTTTCTTATCATCTATATTTAATTCATAGTTAATAGGGATTTTATAATCTTGGATTACTGGTTCTATAAATGTTGCTATATCTTCACAATCTTTATTTATTTCAATATAAGATTTATTACCATATATTTCCCCATAATTTGAATTACAAAAACTATATAAAGCTGAGTAATGTATTTTCATTATTCTATTTCCTTCTTTCATGAGGTTCTTCTTTAATAATTTGAAATGTAGACTTAATGTCTCGTCTATATTCCTATCTTTTATATGTACACAATATCTAGGATGACAAGTAAATAATAATTTAGTGTAACACAGATTTCCTTCTATGGTTCCTAAATGTCCTATGCTAGGGTCTGTAAATCTTTGATCGTGTAACGATAAGACTATGGGGCTATCTATTCCTTCTTTGAAAAGAGATTTTATTAAGATTTGGATTTCTGCTAGATATACATATTGAATTTTTTCTTTAGTTGATTCACTTCTTATTTTTCTTAATGCTAAATCTATTGATCTTTTATTTATTAAGCTAAATCTAATATTTCCTTCTGCTTGTGTAATTGTCACAGCTTTTTCTTGTTCATAATATTCGTGTAATATTATTCTCTTTCTTTTAAACATATCTCTAAATCTATGGATTATTCCGTATTCCGGTCTTTCCATATTTAGTTTTAAAAGTTTGTTGTATTTTTCTTTGTTAAATGTAGGTACAAGACTATATCCATTTTTATTTTCTTCTTTTTCTATCTCTTCTATTTCTTCTACTTTTTCATTTTCTAATAATTCTTCTTTATTCTGACTCATTGTCTGAATCTTCTACCATATAAACTTCCTCTCCTTCATAATCTGATAAACTATTTATTTATTCTAAGTCATTTTTTATTTTTTCAAAGTCCTCTCTAAGAAGTCTGACTTTCTTTTTTGTACAATCTGTACTTATATGTCCTATTTCTCCACAATTCCAACATTTACACTTGGACTTATCTAATATTTTTCTTTGGTTTTTATATTTTCTTTTATAATATTTTCTTCCTGGTTTTCTGTATTTCTTTTAAAATTATTGTATTTTTTATATCTTTTTTCTTTGTGGTAAGACTTTCTACGTCGTTTATGAGGTACATAGCATCCCAATTGGGTAGGCATTTCCGTTTTTTCACAACATATTTTTGTTATATTTTTACTCTTTTTTATTAAACTTCTTTGGATGCATATTTCACTTAACCTTGTATTTAGGAATCTTATTCGAGCTCCTAATGTATCTGGGAGCCTATTATTGCTATTATTAGTGTATTTTTCATATTCATTAATGAAATATCCATTCCAAGGGTATGGTAATTTAGAGTAGTATAAATTCTTATAAATGTTTTGGTCTTCATGACTCATTAATTGGGTATAATAATACTTACTAAATTCACATGTATATTCTTTTACAAAGCACATATTACAAATTGTCAAATTTATTAATTTCATCCTAGCGTCTAATTTATCACTTTTTGCCTCATTTTCTGAATTTTGTAACCAATCTTCTCCTAAAAATTCAATAGCAATATATTCAATTATTCTTTCAATGCCTAATCCTTTATCTCTTCCTAGTGCTATTTTGGTTGAATCTTTTATTAATTTTTGTGTATCTTCACTTAATCCTTTCCACCAATTAAATACATTTCCTGTAAAACTTGCTATTAAAATATCGGCAAATATATTTATTTTTTCCTCTTCTGTTTCTACATTCCAGTCATCTCTAGATCCGTTAAATATAAAAAATAACTTCATTTGCATCCCCCATTCTACTAATGCTTTTCGGGAATCTATTTTGCAATCTAGGTCTAAAAATGTACCTGCATTGCTTATTGGAGTTAAATGGTCATTATTAGGTTGATATTCTTTCTTCCAAGGGGTATTTTTAACGGGTGGATAATATTCAAAAAATGGTCGATTTTTCTTTTTATTTGTTTCATACCTATGGCTTGGTTCTCCTATGTCAGGTTTTAATTCCGGACCTCCAGCAACATTCATTTTTATACAATATTCTTTTTCAAATTCTTCTAAATCACTTAGATTAATATCACTAAATTTTTCTGTTAATTCTTCTAATGTATTTTCCATTATTCTGAATCACTAGGTGTAACTTCTTTTATTTCTAATTTTTCTTTGCCTTTTTCTTTACTTTTTAATTCTGCTTTTAGTATTTCTGTTTCCTCTAATATTTTTGGGTATTGGGTTTTTATAAACCAGTCATCATAACTTCCTACTTGTGGTTTTATTACAGGCTTTTTAAAGCTCGTTCCAATTATTCCTGACTTTAACATTTCAAGTTTTTCTACTTTTTTATTTTTCTTTTGGGTTATTTGTATTGTAGATAATTCTACTTTTATTTTTCCTATTTCTTGTTTAATTTCTTTTATTTCTTCTTTAAGATTTAAAAGGATCTCTTTTAACTCTATCAATGTAGTTTCCATTAAGTCTAAGGATTTCAGTTGATATTTTACTTTTAGGATGTTACTTACATCAAATATAAGTTAAGCGTTGCCTTTATTTTGAGCATTAGTGATCTTGTCTGGACTACTCCAATTATTGACGTAACTCCAGTGGCTGCATCCACTGGAAAAAGTGGATGAGAACATTTTTTTTCATAAAGGTAACTGCTCCAATTATTGACATAATTGATGGTGCTTAAATTAATTTTTTTTTTAATTTAAAGAATTTTGCTTTAAAAAATAATTAATATCAAAACGCCTTCAATGTTGTTACCGCCACAAGCCCAGTTAGAGGACTCATTAAAAATTTTAGAATTTTTAGGCCGGGAAAGCGTAGTATTAAACATCAGAAAGCAAAGGTTGTTATGTCGAAGAATTGATGTCGATAAAATTTTATTTTAGTTTTCGGGAAAAACAAAAAAATTTGTTGAATGTTGACAAGCAAGAAAATATTTTTTTATACTTTACAATCTGCTATACATATTCTATCATATTAAAGTAATTTTAATAATATATGGAAACATAATTTTATAATAAATAAATTAAAATTACTTTGAATTATTGAATATTACAAAAAGATAATTTTAATATTATTAATAGGAAAACATATTTTATTTGTAAAATCTTTTTAATACACAAATTCATTTAAAATCTTTATAATAAATACAAATATAAATTAAAAAATATCATAATTTAAATTTTTTAATAGTATTTAAATATTAAAAATACTTTAATGTTATTAATCTACTACATAAAATATATTATTTATATTATATTCGTATTGATTAAAACGTTTTAAAGTCAAATTTTTAATTAGTGCATTCAAAGGTGTAAAAGATTTTAGTATTATTTTTAAAAAATTTCAGGATATGAATGATAATTTTTTCAAATTTTAAAGATGTAAAAATCTTTTTTTCTGATAATTTATTTCACTTTTAAGAGAATCCGAAAACGTTAATTTAACATTCTTTACCTTTGTGAAAAAAGTGAAAATCAAGAACTATTCAATTTTGTTTTTATTTGTAATTCAAAAACTTTATTCATTTTCGATGCTT
This sequence comes from Citrus sinensis, assembly GCF_022201045.2. Lineage (NCBI taxonomy): Eukaryota > Viridiplantae > Streptophyta > Magnoliopsida > Sapindales > Rutaceae > Citrus > Citrus sinensis. The sequence continues at coordinate 6,562,484 of NC_068560.1, forward strand.
TTCAAAAGAGATTCCTTTAAATCCTTTTGGTGTCTGTAGCTCCTGCTATTCTCATAAATCTCCATCCCACATCTACACTATCAAACAAGTTGATGGAAATTCTTATAAAAAAAAAAACAGAAACAAGTTGATGGAAATTGATCAATTGCTTTTTGAAGTGGACCCATTGAGTCATGTTCATTTCTGGTCATTGTCTACTCTTTCTATCAGCCATTTATTTTGACCATTTGCGATCTTACCTGGACCTACTCCAATTATTGTTGTAACTCCAAAGGTTGCATCTACAGTTGAATGTAAGATAGTGAAAGCTCTTCTCTCAGAAAAGAGAGGGACCTTTCTCTGTTTCTCCGTTGCAACATGCTAGTATAAATTTCTCTACCTTACAGTTTATACGGTCTTGCTGTTAATGAATTCGCTGAGGCATCCAATCTGAGTGAAGTAATTGTGGGTGAAAAATAAATAAAGGATATGAGAACGTAGCTGAAATGCTGAAGGGGCTATTAAAGAAGAGTGTCACTCGATCACAATCACATTGATGCACAACTCACTCGTGGCAAATTTCGACTATACGTACTGCAAATTCAGCCAAACCATACATGCATGAACAAAACTAAAATGTAGTTCTAATCACAACTGCAGTTATGATGTTTACCCCTCTGATTTTTCTTCAAAACAAATTCAGTTCAAAACAATAATCAAAATAGCCACATTTTGTTCGTCAAAATAAATGCCCAAATTTTCAATTAACAAATCATCTTCTCTAAACTAAAAAGCCCACATCTCTAAAATCAATCTACATAATGTTGGACATGAGGGGTGAATTGTTAACTCAGTAAAAAAAACTCATGCATAATATTACTAATAATATAAAATATATATTAATCATTATAAAGAATCATAAATTAGAAAAATTAATCATTTTATAATTTATTACACAAGTAAGATAAATCTCATAATAAGTTATAACATAAAAAAAACATTATCAATATATAATCATTTAAGAAGTCATTTAACAATAAAATCGTTCTTTGATCAGTTGGTCATGTCACATAGTATCATCTATATTTATGGTGATAATATTATTACTCGGTATTATAAAAAAACATGATTTAACATTTAGAGGAAATTCTTGCCTTTTTAAAAAAACATGTATGCAACAGCTACCCATACTTTATCTTACCATGACAAATATTTTCTCAATGAAAGAAAATTTTTTAAAAATTGATTTAATGCACAAATATGATGATTTTTGCAAAAATTAGTTTTGGAAAAAATAGTGAGAGAAAATAGTGACGATTATTGTTTAAATGTATAAATAGCCTAAACATAATCCTTAATACCAATATCCTAACGCATCTTATCATCTTTCATGATATTCTTTCATTTATGTCCATTGGTTCAAGATTTGAATTTGATCATTAAATCATGTTCAATAATATTAGAGATTCTAATAAATGAGTACCAACTTAAATCCCAATGTTATGTGTCATTGACCAATTTTGTGTCATTTTGTTATTAACTAGGTGATGAATTTCTAGTTGATAAAATCACTTAAAAATATCTTAAAAATCAGACAATAGTTGAATTAATTTTTCCAAGTTAACTGCTCAAGATGCTCTATTATAAATGATACCCTAATTATATTCATAAAAAATGATATATTTTTTGTGGTGTTGATAATGCGATTATCATTCAACATTTTAAAATGTCAAAACATATGGAAGATGGTTGTAAATTGATTGAATGAAAATATTTCAGTGAAGTCTCAAAAATTTGGTACTTGTTGTCTTATCGAAAGTTCTCTAAATTATATTCGTGGCACAGCCACTATCCAAACCATACAAGTCCAAAGCTATCCAAACCATACCTGCAAGTCCGGGGCTTAAATGGAGTACTTCTAAGCAAAAAAACATTGACTAAAATAGAATATATACATACATACATACCAGCATATTCAAAATAGCAAAAGGAGTGCAAAAGTTAAAGTTTGTAGACAACATTGCAACCATAGCATGTTTATAGCAAATCCTCAAAATCTGCTAAATAAAACAATGCCCTGTCTCATGAATCAATGCTGAATTAAAATTGAAACTGAAAGTCTGGATGGTGTTGTTTGTTGAGAATGTCAAATAAAACGGCATTGAAGGAAGTTTTCAAAGGCAGAATCCGCACTTGTCAAAGGGATGATCTGCACTTGTCAAAGACACGATCCGCGCCGAACGGATCGACACATTTCCTTCCGTATTCACATATGTAATCTTTGAAAAAATATAGCTTCTGCATCTATAAATAACGCTCAGTGTATAATGTTTTATTCAAGAAATAAAAACAAGTTTCTACATGGTATCAGAGCCATGAATGCGCTCAAGTTTCTTCAAGTTTCGCTGCTCTGTTTGTCACAAAAACAGAGGAAACCAAATTCGTCCCACAACCATTTTTTCCACCATTTTCTTCCTTAAAATCATTCCTAACATTACAGAAATCCATGCCGATCAAAAAACATGAAAGACAAATTACACATGTGCAGTAACCAATGATCATATTTCGTTCCTGTCAAACACAATGCATCTGAGCAAAACATTGGAAGCCAACACCAGAATACATATGAATAAACAATTAAAGATAGAGAAAAAAGGCTTAAACCTTGGGGGAAAAAAGTGAAAAAACATGAAAGACAAATTACACATGTGCAGTAACCATCGAACTTATCAGTGACAGCTGCATCTATTACATTGCTCCATCAACACAATGGCAAACCACCAGTTTCAAATTGAGGATAGCTATCGAGAATGAGAAAGTGTCCAAAACGTCATAAATAGACATGTTCCTATTGTGCATAATTTACATTATAGGCAAATATTCTTATACCATCAAAGGCAAAACATGACACTAACAATTGATCCCCCCCACCCGCACCCCCCCCCCCCCCCCCCCCCCCCCCACCAACCAAAAAAAAAAAGGAAATAACAATACAGAAAAGATTGAAACAGATAAGGCTACACTGAGCACAGGATGCCATGAAACATAATCCAGGAACCAAATTAATAAAAAAGGAAGCCAAACCATTATTTAACAATCTGTTTTGTATTTGGGAAAGTCTGATAAAATCTACTGAGGGATAATTAGAGAACCTCAACTATTAATCACACCTCATAAATGAACTAACATTAACCATCTACCATCCCCACGTCACACAAACATTCTCTATACTTCCATATTCAATTGGGGTTTTTTTTTCTTTTTTCTTTTTTTTTGGGGGGGGGGGGGGGCGGGAAGCTATCAATTTTCTAAGCTTGCTTAGCTTCTGTGTGGGACTGAAATGCTGATTTCGAATCACTAACAGTAAAATTGGAAGCTCATGAAAAAACAGTTTTATCTCAAAATTACATCTCGATATAAATTCTCTTTTCATTTCCTTCAACTTTCTAATTAAGCTTAAAAAATGTACCTTCAACCACAAAGGGGTTTAAAATTTAAAATATAAAAAATAAATTCAGATAACAATAATTAATTTAATTAAAAATATAAATAGAGTTACAGAGAAAGAGAAAATAGAGAAAGACCTAATGTTGAGTCCTTTGGCGCATGTCTCTTCATAGGTCCAAACCATTTCTTCGGGCGTGGGTTTCGGGTCTTTAGGAAACTCCATAGTGATAAGCCAGTGATTGTAATCGCAACCCTCGAACAGAATCGTGTCGGGTATGATCTCGTCGCCGTCCTTATACAAGTGGTACGTCTTGTTACCCGACGGCGTAGACGAGAGGGAGATCGTCGGGGACAATCTGAACGGCCGACGCCGATGAAATGGAAGGGTTTACCAGAGGAGTGGATGCGAAGAGTGCAGGGACCGCCGCAGAGAGAGAGCGGCGGAGAGCGGCGACGGACGGTAGTCGGTATGGGCCATTGCTTGCGCGTCGGTAATTGTCTCGAGTGAGAGAGTGAAGGGTTTTGTTTAGGGTTTTGGGAAATGAAAAATGCAAATGTTTGATTTTGTTGCTAGAAACTTCTTCTGCCGCTGCCTTTTATTTTCGCTATAATAATAATAATAATTTGTTAATAAAATATTTTCTTAAAAAAGATAAATTTCTACGACAAAATTTATATTAAATCAAATTGTAAAAATGTCTATTAGGGTTAATTTCTCCTTAATATTATTATTAGTAGAAGTAGATTTTCGAATTAGTCTTGATATATTTCAGAGTTGTATTATAAATGTATATGTATCTGGATTGCAATTGTATTTTTAAAAAATATAATTTTTTTAATTATTGCACAATAAATGTAGAAAGTGTCTATAAAATAATATTATTAGAACTATGAAAAGATATTATTTTAGAGTAGTTATTTATTTATTTTTGAATAAATAATTTATTAATTTATTGATAAATTAATATTTATTAATTTAAAGAGAGATTTTTTTTTTGTGGGTTTTAAGAAGAGTTTTGTTGGTATATGTATAAACTTATAAAGAAATACAAAAAATGCTTCCTCAAGTCAATAATATTTACTTTAATTCATAATAATATAGTTTAATCAAGAAACTTGTAATTATACTATATCTTTCTTTCTTTGTTCAGTTTGGTGGGACATTGTGATAAATCATTGGATTAAAATGCATTTGTAAATGAAAACTTGTTAAAACCTAATTTATTTGGGAAAAACATATTATTTACTCTTTTTTTTTCCCGCTCTCTGACAATTGAGGTATGGGTCAAGCTTGAAAGTATCTTAAAATCAGACAACAATTTAACGATTTTTTGTTTTTAGATAACTGCTAGTATGCTCTACAATGATAAGTGATAACCTAGGTGTTTGCATTAATTATGATTCAACAATTTAAAAAATGAAAACATATGGAAGACGGCCGCAATTAAATTTATTGTATGAAAATATTTCAATGAAATTTTAAAAATTTAGTACTTGTTATCTTATCGAGAGTTTTTTAAATTATATTACTACTTGAACTTGACTGCTTTTGTATTGAATTCCTAGCGTTGCCATTGCTTCTACTCAAAAGCCATTTAAGTTTGTGTAAGCTACCTGTAGTTTGAACAACAATTTTCTAGATGAATTTTTTCCTACATGCTTGTTCTCGTATGACCCAAAATCCTGCTACATGAGTTGTATTAGAAATTAATCAACTGGGTTACAATTATGCATCCCCACCAATATTCAAGCAATCTACAGAAACATTTCTTGAGGAAAGAAACTCATATCGCCACTAGGCTTTTAATGAGGCTCATTTTTATGAATCTGGATGGCATTAGATATCTCTCCGAATATTGGTGGGAGTATATCGCTGATCTCTGGGCTATACTACAAAGTGTATGTACGTTGACTCTCAATAAATACAAACGATTCTCTGATCTGATTCAAAACATCAGTGCATGCATCATTTTAACGAGAGAGAATATTCTAAGAACGAAATTGAACGTGCAATCAGCAACTAAAATGAAGCCAGAAATGTACACGCATGAGGAAGTTTTCCTAGAAGATTGATATTTCTTTAACTAGCAAACCATGCAAGTCCGGGGCTTAAATGGAGTACTTGTAAGCATAAAACATTACTCAAAACACAGTATTGACACACACACACACCCCTACATACATACCAGCAAATTCGAAATAGAAAAAGGAGTGCAACTATTCAAGTTTGTAGACAATATTGCAACCATGGCATATTAAAGCAAATCCTTGAAATCAGCTAAACAAAACAATGCCCTGTCTCATGAATCGATGCTCAATTAAAATTGAAATTGAAAGTCCGGCTGGTGTTGTTTCCCTCTCCAGTTTTTCCTACATAAGTAAAGGGAAATGGGAATCGTAAATGAAAATCTGCTTTGACAGTTCTTATTAGATAGATATAAAAAGATCTTTCTTTGTTTCTCTGCTGTAATTTGTGGCTATCCCACTCTGTTTTGCCACCCAAGCTGAGTCTATGTTGAGGCATAATTTTGACATCAGAAGCAATCTCAATTAGTTTGGCACTTTTATGACCTCCTTGAAGGTTTTACGATAAACATAAATCTACTGAGAAAGTGGGAAAAAAAAAGAAAATGCATATAAAAATATGAGTTATCAGATAAGATTAAAACTCACCCAATTCAATCCATCAGATTCCGTAAGGATATAACTGGATATCATACCGCCACTCCATATCCTCGAAAGTCCGTAGTCCTTGTCTCAACTGTGTCTGGGGCCAGTGTAAGTCCAATTTGCGCAAGCTCTCTATGCACCACAGCTCTTCTGGAAGCTTTCTCAAGTAAGCACATGGGTTGACAATTAAGCTTTCAAGTTTCGGCATTGCTCCTGCCCCCATCGTCCACTCATCTAGCCAATACATTGATTTCAGGTGCAAAACCTTAAGTTCCGGAAAGCTACTCAAGCCAACACAAGCAAGCTTTCTTCCTAAATACGAGTTCTGCTTCAGTTTCAGCACTCGAAGGAGTGGAAGATTTTCCAGAATTGGCATGGGATCCTCCATTAGCTCAGTATTTGATAAGCTCAGTTGGATCAGACTTGGGGGAAATTGGTATTCAGACAGGACCATCCGTGAGGGCTTGCTCTCATTCACCAGCTTCAAGCATTCAAGTTTGTGGAGTTCGCAAAGGCTTTTGGAAACCCCAGATTGATAGTAACTCAAATCTCCAGATATCCGAAGAGTCTGAACACTAGGTAGTCTGCCCAATATATCAGGAGTACAACTACTAGGGTTTAAAGCTGATATGAAAATGAGATTTTTCAGAGAGCTAGAATAATTTTTTGGAGGTGCGGGCAGAGTGATAGAACCAAAGTTTAGATGCATGAGTTTTTGCATCATCCAAATATCCTCTGGTGACTGATCTATGTAGCTAGATGGCATTTCTAGTGTTTCAAGGTTTAAAAGGGTGCATAGCAGTGAAGGAAGGCATTTGAGCGAAGGGATATTCAATTTCAAATACTTCAAAAGATATAAATTTTCTAATCCGGGTGGATATTGGTCCAGGACTGCAGAACCCATGTTCAATACCCGAAGGTGTTTGAACTTTTTACAAAAATTCTCGCAATCTATCAGAGCGAGATGATCGCTTGCCGAACTGTGATTCAGAAAAGATTGGAGATACATGTCAGAATGTTCTAAAGATAAAAACCCAGTCAGATCTTCGGCAATGACGCACCGTTTAACATTTGCCACTCGCTCCTCTTCCCTGTCATGCACCAAGACAAATCCGGCCTTCTCTGCCACAAAATACAATGAAGTATATACAAAACTTGGAACATAACACGCTTTAATTGTGGCTCCGGCGCTTCTCTTACTCACTTGAATGAAGCCGCGATGGATTAGTTCTTTCAAGTAATGTTCGGCAGTTTCTTCACCGTTGTATGGTATGAAACCTTCAGCTACCCACAACTGATATAATTGCTCCGTAGATATCTCAATACTTGGAAGGAAGACACACAAATAGATGAAGCAGACTTTCAAGTAAAAAGGTAACTCCATCACAGAAAAAATTTGTCTCCAAACTGTCGGAATCGCTTCGCCTTGAAGATAATTTTCTAATGGCATACTTCCATAGTGTAGGATGAAAAATTGCCACGCTTCATGCTTTAATCTGATCAATGGTCCTCCAAAGAGCACTGAATCACGCCGAATCTTCTCTCCGTTTTCCATTTCCAACGACGCAAGGAGCTGTGGATCACTGACCAACATCAATACTCTGCTTCCATTCTGATTATCAGGAAGAACTTCTTCAAGATCACTCCATATCTCACTGTCATCGAAGACATCATCAAGCACAATAAAGTACTTCCTGTTTGTTAGGTAATCTCGAAGAATAGATTTCTTCAATTGATAATCTTCCCCGATAATTACACTAACCCGAGATGGAGGCATCACCGACTTGATTATGTCATCCAATATCTTGCCAAAAACGTAGGTTATAGAAACCCTGACCCAAGCAAGACAGTCAAAATAGAACTTGACGTGGTTATTATTGTAAGTATCTGCAGCAAAAACAGTCTTGTCGAAGCCACTGCTGTCGAGAATTGCAACCACTGCAAGCCCAGATGGTCCCTCAATCAATAGATCAAACAACTCCTCCCTGCCCCTTTCAAATTCATTGATATCAAGCCGAGGTTGTCCCTCACTCAATAGGCGAATGATTTCGTTACTTTTTTCACTGATATCAAAACCATTGTCGCCGGGTGGAAGTTGTTGCATCCGATTTCTAATATCAATGATTTTAGTGTGGAGTCCAACAAGAAGAGCCATAATGATGTTGATGATTTCGTTACTTTCACTTTCGTTTTCACTGTTTTGCTGCTGCATGATGTTGATGAAGAATGTGTCAATGACTTCCTCAGAGTCACGGACAAAGTTATTGATGTCCTTCAGAATTTCAAAAATATCTGCTGTTTCAACGTCTTCTTCATCGCTTTCTTCTAAGTCCAACAGTTGCAAAAAAGGCAAAGATATTTTGGAGTCATCGAATTCTTCTCTAATGAGTTGAAACAAATGCCGAGCCATGTCAGCTTCATAATTTCCCAGCAGAGTAGTAGCAATAATTTCGGACTCCGTAAGAAGGTTTTGAAAAAGTGGAGTTAAATTTGTTGAATCTGGCAGCGGCAACGTGCCTTCTTCACCTGCTAACACCCTTTTCAACCTCTCACAAAACAGTCGGAGGTGGAATTCCAGCATATCTCCTTCTCTCTGTAGCAGCCAGAGGTATTGTTTTTTGCTCCAAGAAATATTAAAAGGATTGGTTCTATCTCAAAGTGGTTACTGGTGTAAAATTAAACGCCATGGGAGAATTTGAAAGGAAGATGCCAAGGAACTGGCGAAGTGGCTAAATTCCACAAATACGGCATTATTGCTCATTTTTAACTCAAAAAATTGATACGCGTTCATTTAGAGAAAAGTCCAAGACGCGTGCTTTTTGAAAAGAACAGGTATCCCAATCGGTATCCAACCTTTATCTTATTTAATTACTACCATGACATAATTGATGGTGCTTAAATCAATTGTTTCTTTTTTAATTTAAAGAAATTTTCATTAAAAAATATTTTAATATCAAATTGCCTTCAGTGGCGTAACTGCCTGAAGCCCAGTAACAGGACTAATTAAAAATTTTACAATTTTTGGGCATGGAAATAGTAGTATTAAACATTAGAAAGGTGAGGTTGTTCTGTTAAAGAATTGATATTGACATAATTTTATTTTGGTTTTCGTGGAAAAAAAAAATTTGTTGACAAACAAGAAAATATTTTTATATTTTAAAATTTATTATGCATATTTTATCATATTAAAGTAGTTTTAATAGTAAATAGAAACATAATATTACGATAAATAAATTAAAATTTAACTTATTTTGAATATTATAAAAAATAATTTTAATATTATTAATAGGAAGACATTGTATTAATTTAAAAATTTTTTAACCCAAAGGTTTATTTAAAATCTTTATTATAAATACAAATATAAAATTAAATATCATAATTTAAAATTTTTAATATTATTTTAAGTATGAAAAATATTTTAATATTATTAGTCTAGATCATATTACTTATATAATATTTGTATTATTAAAAATGCTTTAAAAAAGACCTTGTTGTTACTTTTTAAAAAATTGAGGGCCTGCTTGATAATTTTTTCAAAAAGAAAATGCTTGGTATATAGGAGGGGTAGAGAAACAGGACTCCCAAAATCTCTCACCCTTTTGTAATTTAAAAAGAATTAAAATATCAATAAAAAATAATAAAGAAAATAGAATTTTATCTGCTCCTTACTCCATTTTTGCAACTCTCTCACCATCTCTGTCGAGCAGCCCTCTCTCTCATTGTCTCTCACTATTTCAGGATCTCTCTCTCACTCACACAATCCTTTCCACGATTTGAAATTCTTTGGCCTTCTGCAACTCTTACAAGAAATTAACGCTTTGGTTCTCCCAAGGGTAGATTGGTTTTATTGGGAAGCTATTAATTAGAAGGAGGAAAAAGGACTATATTTAGAATATGATTTGTTGGAGAATCTCAAAGTTAATCAATTTTCAAGCCACACTTTCAATAGCCAATTGATTTAGTAACCATTAATTACTTTAATTTCCATAAATTGTAATGACAGTGCAAATGCATCTGGTTGTGATAGCTAAGGGTTAGCTTGAAGAATTAAATTTCATAAGATATTACTGGAAAATGCTTTGCAGCTAACGTGCTGCTTCCTTTGCTAGACTACAATTTCAAAATTCTCACGAGTTTTCCATTGTTGTCACAAACCGAGAAATTATAAAATACATGGCCTGGTTCTTTGGCAATGACCATCTCATCGTCGGCGGTCGCGTCGTCATTGTCACTGGTCTTGCTGGACCGAGACAGTGAGAGAGAGGTTTGTTAGATGGAGTTAGTGAGAGAGAGTTGTAAAGATGGAATGATGATAAAGGATTCTATTTTTTTTTAATTGTTTTTTATTAATATTTCAACAGGTCTTAGTATATATATATATATGATTGTAAATATCAGTTATACTCATGTAATATGAGTTGTAATTCGAGCAATAGTCTAATGTCATAAAAAAAAAAAAATCAAAAAGCAAAGGTTGTTATGTCGAAGAATTGATGTCAACAAAATTTTATTTTAGTTTTCGGAAAAAACAAAACAAAAATAAAATTTTTGTTGACAAGCAAGAAAATGTTTTTTATACTTTACAATCTGCTATACATATTTTATCATATTAAAGTAATTTTAATAATATATGGAAACATAATATTATAATAAATAAATTAAAATTACTTTGAATTATTGAATATTACAAAAAGATAATTTTAATATTATTAATAGGAAAACATTTTTTAATTGTAAAATCTTTTTAATACAAAAATTCATTTAAAATCTTTATAATAAATACAAATATAAAATTAAAAAATATCATAATTTAAATTTTTTAATAGTATTTAAATATTAAAAATACTTTAATATTATTAATCTACTACATCAAATATATTATTTATATTATATTCGTATTGATTAAAACGTTTTAAAGTCAAATTTTTAATTAGTGTATTCAAAGGTACAAAAGATTTTAGTATTATTTTTTAAAAATTTCAGGATATGAATGATAATTTTTTCAAATTTTAAAGATGTAAAAATCTTTTTTTCTGATAATTTATTTCACTTTTGAGAGAATCCGGAAACGTTAATTTAACATTCTTTACCTTTGTGAAAAAAGTGAAAATCAAGAACTATTCAATTTTGTTTTTATTTGTAATTCAAAAACTTTATTCATTTTCGATGCTTTTCAAAAGAGATTCCTTTAAATCCTTTTGATGTCTGCAGCTCCTGCTATTCTCATAAATCTCCATCCCACATCTACACTATCAAACTAGTTGATGGAAATTCTTATAAAAAAAAAAAAAAAAAAAAACAAGTTGATGGAAATTGATCAATTGCTTTTTGAAATGGACCCATTGAGTCATGTTCATTTCTGGTCATTGTCTACTCTTTCTATCAGCCATTTATTTTGACCATTTGCGATCTTATCTGGACCAACTCCAATTATTTATGTAACGAACTCCAAAGGTTGCATCTACAGTTGAATGTAAGATAGCGAAAGCTCTTCTTTGAGAAAATAGAGGAACCTTTCTCTGTTTCTCCGTTGCAACGTGCTCATATAAATTTCTTTACCTTACAGTTTATACGGTCTTGCTGTTAATGAATTCGCTGAGGCATTATTGATCCAATCTGAGTGAAGTAATTGTGGGTGAAAAATAAATAAAGGATAGCAGAACGTAGCTGAAGTGCTGAAGGGGCTATTAAAGAAGAGTGTCACTCGATCACAATCACATTGATGCACAACTCACTCGTGGCAAATTCCGACTATACGTACTGCAAATTCAGCCAAACCATACATGCATGAACAAAACTAAAATTAGAAAAATGAGGGGTGAATTGTTAACTCAGTAAAAAAAAAAAAAAACTCATGCATAAGATTACTAATAATATAAATTATATATTAATCATTATAAAGAATCATAAATTAGAAAAATTAATCATTTTATAATTTATTACACAAGTAAGATAAATCTTATAATAAGTTATAACATAAAAAACGTTATCAATATATAATCATTTAAGAAGTCATTTAACAATAAAATCGTTCTTTGATCAGTTGGTCATGTCACATAGTATCATCTATATTTATGGTGATAATATTATTACTTAGTATTATCAAAAAACATGATTTAACATTTAGAGGAAATTCTTGCCTTTTAAAAAAAACATCTATGCAACAGCTACCCATGCTTTATCTTGCCATGAAAAATATTTTCTCAATGAAAGAAAATTTTTTAAAATTTGATTTAATGCACAAATATGATGATTTTTGCAAAAATTAGTTTTGGAAAAAAAAGTGAGAGAAAATAGTGACGATTATTGTTTAAATGTATAAATAGCCTAAACATAATCCTTAATACCAATATCCATATGCATCTTATCATCTTTAATGATATTCTTTCATTTATGTCCATTGGTTCAAAATTTGAATTTGATCATTAAATCGTGTTCAATAATATTAGAGATTCTAACAAATGAGTACCAACTTAAATCCCAATGTTATGTGTCATTGACTAATTTTGCGTCATTTTGTCATTAACTAGGTGATGAATTTCTAGTTGATAGAATCACTTAAAAATATCTTAAAAATCAGACAATAGTTTGCTTAATTTTTCCAAGTTAACTGCTCAAGATGCTCTATTATAAATGATAACCTAATTATATTCATAAAAAAATGATATATTTTTTGTGGTGTTGATAATGAGATTATCATTCAACATTTTAAAATGTGAAAACATATGGAAGATGGTTGTAAATTGATTGACTGAAAATATTTCAGTGAAGTCTCAAAAATTTGGTACTTGTTGTCTTATCGAAAGTTTTCTAAATTATATCCGTGGCACAGCCACTATCCAAACCATACAAGTCCAAAGCTATCCAAACCATACCTGCAAGTCCGGGGCTTAAATGGAGTACTTCTAAGCAAAAAAAACATTGATTAAAATAGAATATATACATACAGACACACATACATACCAGCATATTCAAAATAGCAAAAGGAGTGCAAAGTTCAAGTTTGTAGACAACATTGCAACCATAGCATGTTTATAGCAAATCCTCAAAATCTGCTAAATAAAACAATGCCCTGTCTCATGAATCAATGCTGAATTAAAATTGAAACTGAAAGTCTGGATGGTGTTGTTTGTTGAGAATGTCAAATAAAACGGCATTGAAGGAAGTTTTCAAAGGCAGAATCCGCACTTGTCAAAGGGATGATCTGCACTTGTCAAAGACACGATCCGCGCCGAACGGATCGACACATTTCCTTCCGTATTCACATATGTAATCTTTGAAAAAATATAGCTTCTGCATCTATAAATAACGCTCAATGTATAATGTTTTATTCAAGAAATAAAAACAAGTTTCTACATGGTATCAGAGCCATGAATGCGCTCAAGTTTCTTCAAGTTTCGCTGCTCTGTTTGTCACAAAAACAGAGGAAACCAAATTCGTCCCACAACCATTTTTTCCACCATTTTCTTCCTTAAAATCATTCCTAACATTACAGAAATCCATGCCGATCAAAAAACATGAAAGACAAATTACACATGTGCAGTAACCAATGATCATATTTCGTTACTGTTAAACACAATGCATCTGAGCAAAACATTGGAAGCCAACACCAGAATACATATGAATAAACAATTAAAGATAGAGAAAAAAGGCTTAAACCTTGGGGGAAAAAAGTGAAAAAACATGAAAGACAAATTACACATGTGCAGTAACCATCGAACTTATCAGTGACAGCTGCATCTATTACATTGCTCCAACAACACAATGGCAAACCACCAGTTTCAAATTGAGGATAGCTATCGAGAATGAGAAAGTGTCCAAAACGTCATAAATAGACATGTTCCTATTGTGCATAATTTACATTATAGGCAAATATTCTTATACCATCAAAGGCAAAACATGACACTAACAATTGATCCCCCCAACCCCCCCCCCCCACCAACCAAAAAAAAACAGGAAAAAACAATACAGAAAAGATTGAAACAGATAAGGCTACACTGAGCACAGGATGCCATGAAACATAATCCAGGAACCAAATTAATAAAAAAGGAAGCCAAACCATTATTTAACAATCTGTTTTGTATTTGGGAAAGTCTGATAAAATCTACTGAGGGATAATTAGAGAACTTCAACTATTAATCACACCTCATAAATGAACTAACATTAACCATCTACCATCCCCACGTCACACAAACATTCTCTATACTTCTGAACCTAATACTTCCATCTTCAATTGGGGGTTTTTTTTCTTTTTTTTTTTTTGGGGGGGGGGGGGGGGACTGAAATGCTCATTTCGAATCACTAACAGTTAAATATTGGAAGCTCATGAAAAAACAGTTTTATCTCAAAATTACATCTCGATATAAATTCTCTTTTCATTTCCTTCAACTTTCTAATTAAGCTTAAAAAATGTACCTTCAACCACAAAGGGGTTTAAAATTTAAAATATAAAAAATAAATTCAGATAACAATAATTAATTTAATTAAAAATATAAATAGAGTTACAGAGAAAGAGAAAATAGAGAAAGACCTAATGTTGAGTCCTTTGGCGCATGTCTCTTCATAGGTCCGAACCATTTCTTCGGGCGTGGGTTACGGCCGAGATTGGATAATGATGGAGTAGGATAAGATTAGCGATAACGACGCCGATGAAATGGAAGGGTTTACCAGAGGAGTGGATGCGAAGAGTGCAGGGACCGCCGCAGAGAGAGAGCGGCGGAGAGCGGCGACGGACGGTAGTGACCAGCGGAGGCGGAAGATGGCGGTATGGGCCATTGCTTGCGCGTCGGTGAGTGTCTCGAGTGAGAGAGTGAAGGGTTTTGGGAAATGAAAAATGCAAATGTTTGATTTTGTTGCTAGAAACTTCTTCTGCCGCTGCCTTTTATTTTCGCTATAATAATAATAATAATTTGTTAATAAAATATTTTCTTAAAAAAGATAAATTTCTACGACAAAATTTATATTAAATCAAATTGTAAAAATGTCTATTAGGGTTAATTTCTACTTAATATTATTATTAGTAGAAGTAGATTTTCGAATTAGTCTTAATATATTTCAGAGTTGTATTATAAATGTATATGTATCTGGATTGCAATTATATTTTTAAAAAATATAATTTTTTTAATTCTTGCACAATAAATGTGGAAAGTATCTATAAAATAATATTATTAGGACTACGAAAAAAATATTATTTTAGAGAAGTTATTTATTTATTATTGAATGAATAATTTATTAATTTATTGGTAAATGAATATTTACTAATTTAAAGAGAGATGTTTTTTTTTTTGGTTTTAAGAAGAGTTTTTTTGGTACTTATACATACTTATAAAGAAACACAAAAAGTAGTTCCTCAAGTCAATTGTATTTGCTTTAATTCATAATAATATATCTTAATCAAGAAACTTGTAATTATACTATATCTTTCTTTTTTTGTTCAGTTTGGTGAGACATTATGATAAATCATTGGATTAAAATGCATTTCTAAATGAAAACTTGTTAAAACCTAATTTATTTGTCAGTCGTATTTCTCAACTTAGTAAGTTATTTCTAACTTATCGGTCTTTATTGGTTCTCTTAAGTGCCTGTTTGGTATAACTTATTTAATAGCAATAAGTGCTTATTTAATCTCATAAGCTCTTATCATAATTTTTTGTTGTTGTTTGGTTGTTTTTCTAATAAAGTTTTTCTACAAGCAAAAGCTCAAATTTTGAGTTTTTGGGAGTAGAGATTGAAATTTTTTTTTTAAATGTCAAAATATCTATAATATCCTTTACTTATTTAACAATATTATTTATTGTTTTTATAATATAACTTTAAAAAACTTGTCTATTAAAGTAATTTCATAAATTTTTAATAAAAGTTCTTATTGACAACTAAACAACTAAACTTTTTTTAGCAAAACCTCCACTTAAATAAGTTCTACTTGAAAACCGTACCAAACGGAGCTTAAAGTTAATAGTCTCATATCTCCCGCATTTGATATCTTATTGGTATCAGCGTGTTACCTAAGATTGGGATTCATTAAAATCCTCAATGTAATCGGTGGAACGAATGGATTTCTTCTGTTCACCAATCCACCAAATTTTTTGTAATTAAATTCAAAAGTCAAGATCTATGCTTGTAATATATTCTAACAGCTAATATTCTATTTATATTTACTTAAATATGAACAGCTATGCTTGTAATTAACTTCAAATGTGATCGAAGCAGCCTTGCATCTGTATATTACTTATTTACTCCCAACTTTTTTTTTTTGACTTCATATACTTTCTTTTCATGCTATTTACTCTTTTTTTCCCTCTCTGACAATTGAGGTAGGGGGTCAAACTTGAAAGTATCTTAAAATCAGACAACAATTTAACTTTTTTTTTTTTTAAGATAACTGCTAATATGCTCTATTAGACAATGATAAGTGATAACCTAGGTGTTTGCATTAAAAATGATATTTTTTGTGGTGTTGATAAAGAGGTTAATTATGATTCAACAATTTAAAAAATGAAAACATATGGAAGCCGGCCGCAATTAAATTGATTGTACGAAAATATTTCAATGAAATTTTAAAAATTTAGTACTTGTTATCTTATTGAGAGTTTTTTAAATTATATTACTACTTGAACTTGACTGCTTTTGTATTGAATTCCTACCGTTGCCATTGCTTCTACTCAAAAGCCATTTAAGTTTGTGTAAGCTACCTATAGTTTGAACAACAATTTACTCATGAATTGTTGTTCATAATAGCAATTTGATTGAAAGTGCGGCTGCACTAATTTTCTAGATGAATTTTTTCCTACATGCTTGTTCCCGAATGACCCAAAATCCTGCTACATCAGTTGTATTAGAAATTAATCAACTGGGTTACAATTATGCATCCCCACCAATATTTAAGCAATTTACAGAAACATTTCTTGAGGAAAAAAACTCATATCGCCACTAGGCTTTTAATGAGGCTCATTTTTATGAATTTGGATGGCATTAGATATCTCTCCGAATATTGGTGGGAGTAGATCGCAGATCTCTGGGCTATACTACAAAGTGTATGTACGTTGACTCTCAATAAATACAAACGATTCTCTGATATGATTCAAAACATCAGTACATGCATCATTTTAATGAGAAAGAATATTCTAAGAACGAAATTGAAGGTGCAATCAGCAGCTAAAATGAAGCCAGAAATGTACACGCATGAGGAACTTTTCCTAGAAGATTGATATTTCTTTGACTAGCAAACCACACACGTCAAAGCTAGCCAAACCATACCTGCATGTCGGGGGTTTAAATGGAGTACTTCTAAGCATAAAACATTGATTAAAACAGAATACACACATACATACCAGCAAATTCAAAATAGCAAAAGGAGTGCAAAAGTTCAAGTTTGCAGACAACATTGCAACCATGGCATGTTTATAGCAAATCCTCGAAATCTGCTAAATAAAACAATGCCATGTCTCATGAATCAATGCTGAATTAAAATTGAAACTGAAAGTCTGGCTAGCGATGTTTCCCTCTCCAATTTTGCCTACATAAGTGAAAATAAGAATAATAAATGAAAATCTGCTTTGACAGTTCTTATTAGATAGATATAAAAAGATCTTTCTTTGTTTCTCTGCAGCAATCTGTGGCTATCCCACTCTGTTTTGCCAGTCAAGCTGCGGCCTCAATTGGTTTGGCACTTTTATGACCTTCTTGAAGGTTTTACGATAAACATAAATCTACTGAGAAAGTGGGAAAAAAAAAGAAAATGCATATAAAAGTATGAGTTATCAGATAAGATTAAAACTCACCCAATTCAATCCATCAGATTCCGTAAGGATATAACTGGATGTCATACCGCCACTCCATATTCTTGAAAGTCCGTAGTGTTTGTCTCAACTGTGTCTGGGGCCAGTGTAAGTCCAATTTGAGCAAGCTCTCTATGCACCACAGCTCTTCTGGAAGCTTTCTCAAGTAAGCACATGGGTTGACAATTAAGCTTTCAAGTTTCGGCATTGCTCCAGCCCCCATCGTCCACTCATCTAGCCAATACATTGATTTCAGGTGCAAAACCTTAAGTTCGGGAAAGCTACTCAAGCCAACACAAGCAAGCTTTCTTCCTAAATACGAGTTCTGCTTCAAGTTTGTAGACAACATTGCAACCATAGCATGTTTATAGCAAATCCTCAAAATCTGCTAAATAAAACAATGCCCTGTCTCATGAATCAATGCTGAATTAAAATTGAAACTGAAAGTCTGGATGGTGTTGTTTGTTGAGAATGTCAAATAAAACGGCATTGAAGGAAGTTTTCAAAGGTAGAATCCGCACTTGTCAAAGGGATGGTCTGCACTTGTCAAAGACACGATCCGCGCCGAACGGATCGACACATTTCCTTCCGTATTTACATATGTAATCTTTGAAAAAATGTAGCTTTTGCATCTATAAATAACGCTTAGGGTATAATGTTTTATTCAAGAAATAAAAACAAGTTTCTACATGGTATCAGAGTCATGAATGCGCTCAAGTTTCTTCAAGTTTCGCTGCTCTGTTTGTCACAAAAACAGAGGAAACCAAATTCGTCCCACAACCAATTTTTCCACCATTTTCTTCCTTAAAATCATTCCTAACATTACAGAAATCCATGCCGATCAAAAAACATGAAAGACAAATCACACATGTGCAGTAACCAATGATCATATTTCGTTACTGTCAAACACAATGCATCTGAGCAAAACATTGGAAGCCAACACCAGAATACATATGAATAAACAATTAAAGATAGAGAAAAAAGGCTTAAACCTTGGGGAGAAAAAGTGAAAAAACATGGAAGACAAATTACACATGTGCAGTAACCATCGAACTTATCAGTGACAGCTGCATGCATTACATTGCTCCAACAACACAATGGCAAACCACCAGTTTCAAATTGAGGATAGCTATCGAGAATGAGAAAGTATCCAAAACGTCATAAATAGACATGTTCCTATTGTGCATAATTTACATTATAGGCAAATATTCTTATACCATCATAGGCAAAACATGACACTAACAATTGAAGGTTTTATGACCTCCTTGAAGGTTTTACGATAAACATAAATCTACTGAGAAAGTGGGAAAAAAAAGAAAATCCATATAAAAATATGAGTTATCAGATAAGATTGAAACTCACCCAATTCAATCCATCAGATTCCGCAAGGATATAACTGGATGTCATACCACCACTCCATATCCTCGAAAGTCCGTAGTCCTTGTCTCAACTGTGTCTGGGGCCAGTGTAAGTCCAATTTGCGCAAGCTCTTTATGCACCACAGCTCTTCTGGAAGCTTTCTCAAGTAAGCACATGGGTTGACAATTAAGCTTTCAAGTTTCGGCATTGCTCCAGCCCCCATCGTCCACTCATCTAGCCAATACATTGATTTCAGGTGCAAAACCTTAAGTTCGGGAAAGCTACTCAAGCCAACACAAGCAAGCTTTCTTCCTAAATACGAGTTCTGCTTCAGTTTCAGCACTCGAAGGCGTGGAAGATTTTCCAGAATTGGCATGGGATCCTGTTGTGAATTTGGCTTTGTTACGACTAACCAAATTCTCCCCAAGACACTAATTTTGTATCAAATGGTTTGAGAATTAACAGCACAGATTATGCAGTAACAAATCACACGCAAGAACCAAAGCATTAAAGAAACAAAGTGACACCAAGTATAAGTGGTTTAGCACCAAGATGTGGTGCCTACATCCACTGGAAACAAAGCAACAGTCTTTCACTATTTAGTTCACAAAACAATACAAGAATAGGAATTGATTTACAGAGAACAAGAACTTGTAAACCCCTTTCTCTCTCTATCTTCTCTCTACTCTCTGTGTTTCCCAATTCATGTGTAGACGATGACAGAGCCTGCACTTTTAACCTCTGTTTCTGGGTTGTTACATTAACTACCCTTCCCGCCAAAACTAACCAAGAAGCTCCTCTCTCACGTGCTTGTCACAAGTTGGCATAAGTGAGCTTGAAACGGCAATCACAGATGTCGTTCTTGAGCTAACGAGATTTCAGCTTCACCACACGTGCAAACCACGTGTATTACTTAAAGGTTGAATGACCAAAGAGAGGATGTCGATTTTACTCTGAAGAACTCCTCAAGCGACAAGTCGGCTGAGACTAACTCCTCTAAACGACTTGTAGCACTTGAGTTTCGAGTTCACTGTTTATCAATCTCCACCTTGAACTCAGAACTCTAGCTACTCCTGTTTACTTCATTCCCTTCCATTTGCAGCTAATCAGAAGCTGCAAATCCCTACTAAGCTCAAACAGAAGTTGAGCTTGGCAGATGGCACAGCTTTAGTCAACATATCAGCTGGATTTTGATCAGTGTGAACCTTGAGCATCTTCACAGTTCCCTTGGAAACTTCAAGTCTAACAAAATGCAGCTTTACATCGATATGTTTTGTTCTTTCATGATGGGTCTGGTTTTTACTCAAATGTATTGCACTCTGGCTATCACAATATACTTCAACTGTTTCTTGTTTTGCTCCTAACTCAGAGACCATTCCTTTTAACCAGATGGCTTCCTTAAAAGCTTCTGCAGCTGCTGTATATTCGGCTTCAGTTGTGGACAAAGCTACCACACTTTGCAGTGTAGCTTTCCAGTTCACAGTGCAGCCTCCCAAAGTGAATATAAAACCTGTCTGAGACCTCCTTTTATCAAGATCTCCAGCGAAATCTGAGTCAACATACCCCACCAGCTTGTGCCCTTCCTGTTTTAACCCTCCATATAGCAGACCAAACTCCATAGTGCCTTTCAGGTACCTCATTATCCATTGGACTGCCCTCCAATGTTCATAACCTGGATTTGCCATGAATCTACTCACTACACTCACAGCATGTGAGATATCAGGTCTAGTGAGAACCATGGCATACATTAGACTCCCAACTGCACTGGAGTAAGGTATCCTTGCCATTTTTCCTTGCTCTGCATCAGTTTGTGGACACTGTGCAGCAGACAGCTTGAAGTGATTTGCCAAAGGTGTTTGAACAGACTTAGATTCATGCATCCCAAACCTAAGTAACACCTTTTTAACATAGCCCTGTTGGGTTAGAAACATAAGCTTCCTTCTCCTGTCTCTGATAATTTCCATACCTAAGATCTTCCTTGCAGCTCCAAGATCTTTCATATCGAATTCACTGCTCAAGAGGTCCTTTAAATGACTGATTTCATTTATGCTGTGACATGCTATAAGCATGTCATCCACATACAGCATAAGATAAATCATCTTTCCATCACCAATGTCCTTAAAGTACACGCAACAATCATAATTGCTTCTCTTATAGGCATGTTTTGTCATGAAACTATCAAACTTCAAGTACCATTGCCTAGGAGACTGCTTTAATCCATATAAAGATTTCTTTAGTAAGCACACATGATCTTCCTTGCCAGACACCACATACCCCTCAGGCTGCTCCATTACAATTTCTTCTTGTAATTCACCATGCAGAAAGGCTGTTTTAACATCCATCTGCTCTAGGTACATGTCTTGAATGGCAACTAAAGCTAAGATGACTCTGATGGAGGCATGTTTCACAACTGGAGAGAAGATTTCATTGAAATCAATCCCCTCTCTTTGTGTGAAACCTCTTGCTACCAGCCTAGCCTTAAACCTACTAGGTTCAGCATCAGATATCCCTTCCTTAATTTTGAAGATCCATTTGCAGCTAACAGTCTTCCTTTTCTCTGGTCTAACTATCAGTTTCCAAGTTCCATTTTTCATTAGTGATTCAATTTCCTCATCCATAGCCTTCTTCCATTTCAGCTTATCCCTGTTGTTTATAGCTTCTTTATAGGTTCTTGGCTCTTCTTCATTTATCTCTTGTGCAGCTGTTAATGCATAAGCTATCAAATCTGCTACTGCATACCTCTTAGGTGGTCTTACAGCTCTCCTCTTTCTATCCCTGACCAACTGATAAGAGTTATTTTCATTCTCAGCTGGCTCTGACTCCTGAACACCATCAGATCCATCAGCAACCCTTCCTGCATCTTCTTCAGTTTCTGATTCAGTCATATCTTGCTCATGGGACTCCACCTGAAACTGAATACTCCCAGGTTTTATTTCTGATCTATACTCTTTGGATTCAGTGGCTTTGGAATTGTTCAAGATTTCTGACTCATTGAAAGTTACATCCCTGCTGATAATGCATTTTGGTGGCTTCAGATCAATGCACCATAGCCTATAGCCTTTAACTCCATCAGGGTATCCCAAAAATCTACACTTTAAGGCTCTTGGCTCCAATTTGCCTTGTTTGACATGTGCATAAGCAACACAGCCAAAGATTCTTAGTTTAGAGTAATCAGCAACCCTTCCAGACCATAGCTCAATAGGTGTTTTGCATTCTATTGCTGTAGATGGGCTTCTGTTTACCAAGTAGCATGCTGTGTTTAAGGCCTCTGCCCAGAGTGACTTAGGCAGCTTTGAGTATAGCAGCATACACCTCACGTTGTCCATTAAGGTTCTATTCATCCTCTCAGCAAGACCATTTTGCTGAGGTGTGTGTATGACTGTTTTGTGCCTCATAATCCCATGTCTTTCACAGAAGTCCCCAAACTCTTTATTGCAGAATTCCATTCCATTATCTGTTCTTAGAGCTTTTACTTTCAAACTTGTTTGTGTTTCTACCAGAATTTTCCATCTCTTGAACCTTTCCAAAACTTCATCTTTGGGTTTGAGTACATACACCCAAACCATCCTTGAATAGTCATCTATTAGGGATAAGAAATACCTACAGCCACCAAGGGAATCTACCTGTGCAGGTCCCCACAGATCAGAGTGTATATATGCAAGCCTCTCTTTGGTAGAATGAACTGCAGATTCAAACTTGAGCCTGGAAGCCTTCCCTAGAATACAGTCTTCACAGAACCCCAAAGAACTTAGCTTGTCACTTCCAAACACCCCCTTCTTTTGAAGCTCCTTCAGTCCTCTCTCACTCATGTGCCCCAACCTCAAGTGCCATAGTTTTGCTTTATCTTCACTCTTCTCAGTGACACTTGCCTCTCCAACAGTTGTATGTCCATTAAGCACATACAAACCATTTTGCTTGGTACCTTTCATTATGACTATTGAGCCTCTGATAACTTTTAATGTCCCATTTTCAGCCTTAATGACACATCCAGTTTGATCAAGCATGCCAATAGATATTAGGTTCCTTTTGAGTTCAGGAACATGCCTAACCTGAGTCAGTTCTCTAACCATGCCATCATACATCTTAAGGCTTACAGTCCCAATCCCAACTACTTTACAAACTGAATTATTTCCCATCAGCACCATACCCCCATCACAGGACTGATATGTAGTAAAGTAATTTCTATTTGGACTCATATGAAAAGTACATCCAGAGTCTAGTACCCACTGACCTTGAGTTTTTTCTTTTGTGGCAATGAGGACTTCAGCTGTCTCAAAACTGGTTTCTTCTGTGGCTATTGCTGCATTTCCAGATTTTTCTTTTGGTTCCTTTTGTTTTGTTTTTCTCTCAGGGCAATCCCTCTTGAAATGCCCTTCTTTGTGGCAGTGAAAACACTTCAAGTGTTTTTGCTTTGACTTTGATCTTCCTTGCTTCTTTCCTTTGTATTCTCTTTTTTCAGATCTTCCCCTTGCCATCAGCCCTTCACTTGATTCACTCTCTGAGTTATCTTGTTTGTCTTTTAACTTCTTGGTACCAAGAGCAGATTTAACCTCTTCCAAGGAGAGTGATTGCCTTCCATATAACAAGGCATCCACAAAATGTTCATACGATTTTGGTAAAGAACTGATTAACAGCAAAGCCTTGCTCTCATCACTCAGTCCTTCATCAATTGTTTCCAGTTCATCACAAACTTTATTAAACTCATCTATGTGTTCATCAAGTGATGCTCCTTCAATCATCCTCAGTGAGAACATCTTTTTCTTGATGTATAGCCTGTTTGCTAAAGACTTTGTCATATACAATTGTTCCAGTTTTGCCCAGAGCCCAGCAACAGTCTTTTCTTTTGCAACTTCCCTTATCACTGAGTCACCAAGACTGAGGATGATAGTGCTTCTTGCCTTTTTGTCAATCTCAGCCATCTGTTCTGGAGTTCTTGAAGAAGAAGCTTCTGCATTTTCACTCTTGATGACTGGATCAATGGCATCTCCCAGACCTTGTGTGATTAACAATGCTTCCATCTTGATCCTCCACATATTGAAGTCATTCTGACCCGTGAACTTCTCAAGATCCACCTTGTTTGTCATTTCTTGAACCTTGATACAGAAAAGAGGGCTCTGATACCAATTTGTTGTGAATTTGGCTTTGTTACGACTAACCAAATTCTCCCCAAGACACTAATTTTGTATCAAATGGTTTGAGAATTAACAGCACAGATTATGCAGTAACAAATCACACGCAAGAACCAAAGCATTAAAGAAACAAAGTGACACCAAGTATAAGTGGTTCAGCACCAAGATGTGGTGCCTACATCCACTGGAAACAAAGCAACAGTCTTTCACTATTTAGTTCACAAAACAATACAAGAATAGGAATTGATTTACAGAGAACAAGAACTTGTAAACCCCTTTCTCTCTCTATCTTCTCTCTACTCTCTGTGTTTCCCAATTCATGTGTAGACGATGACAGAGCCTGCACTTTTAACCTCTGTTTCTGGGTTGTTACATTAACTACCCTTCCCGCCAAAACTAACCAAGAAGCTCCTCTCTCACGTGCTTGTCACAAGTTGGCATAAGTGAGCTTGAAACGGCAATCACAGATGTCGTTCTTGAGCTAACGAGATTTCAGCTTCACCACACGTGCAAACCACGTGTATTACTTAAAGGTTGAATGACCAAAGAGAGGATGTCGGTTTTACTCTGAAGAACTCCTCAAGCGACAAGTCGGCTGAGACTAACTCCTCTAAACGACTTGTAGCACTTGAGTTTCGAGTTCACTGTTTATCAGATCCTCCATTAGCTCAGTATTTGATAAGCTCAGTTGGATCAGACTTGGGGGAAATTGGTATTCAGACAGGACCATCCGTGACGGCTTGCTCTCATTCACCAGCTTCAAGCATTCAAGTTTGTGGAGTTCGCAAAGGCTTTTGGAAACCCCAGATTGATAGTAACTCAAATCTCCAGATATCCGAAGAGTCCGAACACTAGGTAGTCTGAACAATATATCAAGAGTACAACTACTAGGGTTTAAAGCAGATGTGAAAATGAGATTTTTCAGAGAGCTAGAATAATTTTTTGGAGGTGCGGGCAGAGTGATAGAACCAAAGTTTAGATGCATGAGTTTTTGCATCATCCAAATATCCTCTGGTGACTGATCTATGTGGCTAGATGGCATTTCTAGTGTTTCAAGGTTTAAAAGGGTGCATAGCAGTGAAGGAAGGCATTTGAGCGAAGGGATATTCAATTTCAAATACTTCAAAAGATATAAATTTTCTAATCCGGGTGGAAATTGGTCGAGAACTGCAGAACCCATGTTCAATACCCGAAGGTATTTGAACCTTTTAAAAAAAATCTCGCAATCTTTCGGATTAAGATGATTGCTTTTTGAACTGTGATTCAGAAAAGATTGGAGATACATGTAAGAATATTCTAAAGGAAAGAAGTCAAACTGATTACCCAAAATGATGCACCGTTTAAAATTTGCCGGCGGTTCCTCATCCACGTCATGCATCCAGACAAATCCCGTCGCCTGTGCCAACAATAACAATGAAGTATATACAAAACTTGGAACATAACACGCTTTAATTGTGCCGCCGGCGCTTCTCTTACTCACTTGAATGAAGCCGCGATGGATTAATTGTTTCAAGTAATGTTCGGCAGTTTCTTCACTGTTGTATGGTATGAAACCTTCAGCTACCTACAACTGATATAATTGCCTCGTGGATATCTCAATACTTGGAGGGAAGACACACAAATAGATGTAGCAGACTTTCAAGTGAAAAGGTAACTCCATCACAGAAAAAATTTGTCTCTCAACTGTCAAGCCGAATTTTCCTTGGGTCAGGGTTTCTAATGGCATACTTCCATAGTGTAGGATGAAAAATTGCCAGGCTTCATGCTTTAATCTGATCAATGGTCCTCCAATGAGCACCGAATCAAGCCGAATTTTCTCTCCATTTTCCATTTCCAACGACGTAAGGAGTGTTGGTTCAGTGACCAATATCAATACTCTGCTTCCATTCTGATCATCAGGAAGAAGTTCTACAACATCACTCCACATCTCACTGTAATGGAAGACATCATCAAGCACAATAAAGTACTTCTTGTTTGTTAGGTAATCTCGAAGAATAGATTTCTTGAATTGATAATCTTTACCGATAATTACTCTAACCCGAGATGGAGGCATCACAGACTTGATTATGTCTTCCAATATCTTGCCAAAATCGTAGAGTAGAGAAACCCTGACCCAAGCAAGACAGTCAAAATAGAACTTGACATAGTTATTATTGTAAGTATCTGCAGCAAAAGCAGTCTTATCGAAGCCACTGCTGTCGAGAATTGCAACCACTGAAAGCCCAGATGGTCCCTCAATCAATAGATCAAAAAACTTCTCTCTGCCCCGTTCAAATTCACTGATATCGAGCGGAGGTTGTCCCTCACTTAATAGGCGAATGATTTCGTTACTTTTTTCACTGATATCAAAACCATTGTCGCCGGGTGGAAGTTGTTGCGTCCGATTTCTAATATCAATGAGTTCACTGTGGAGTCCATCATGAAGAGCCATATTAGTGCTGCTTTCACTTTCGTTTTAACTGTTTTGCTGCTGCATGATGTTGATGAAGAACGTGTCAATGGCTTCCTCAGATTCATGGACAAAGTCATTGATGTCCTGAAGAATTTCCAGAATGTCTGATCTTTCATCGTCTTCTTCATCACTTTCTTCTAAGTCCAACAGTTGCAATAAAGGCAAAGACATTTCGGATTCAACGAATTCTTGTCTGATGAGTTGAGACAAAATCCGAGCCATGTCAGCTTCATAGTTTCCCAACAGAGTAGTAGTAATAATTTCAGACTCCGTAAGAAGGTTTTGAAAAAACGGGGCTAAATTTGTTGAATCAGGCAACGTTAACGTGCCTTCTTCACCTGCTAACACCCTTCTCAACCTCTCACAAAACAGTCGGAGGTGGACGTCCAGCATATCTCCTTCTCTCTGTAGCAGCCAGAGGTATTGTTTTTTGCTCCAAGAAATATTAAAAGGATTGGTTCTATCTCAAAGTGGTTACTGGTGTAAAATTAAACGCCATGGGAGAATTTGAATGGAAGATGCCAAGGAACTGGCGAAGTGGCTAAATTCCACAAATACGGCATTATTGCTCATTTTGAAAAGAAGAGGTATCCAATAGATATCCAACCTTTATCTTATTTTAATTACTACCACGACATGATTGATGGTGGTTAAATCAATTGTTTCTTTTTTAATTTAAAGAAATTTTCATTAAAAAAATATTTTAATATCAAATTGCCTTCAATAGCGTAACTGCCGCAAGCCCAGTAACAGGATTAATTAAAATTTTTTGAATTTTTGGGCATGGAAAGAGTAGTATTAGACTTCAGAAAGCTAAGGTTGTTATGTTAAAGAATTGATATTGACATAATTTTATTTTAGCTTTCGGGGAAAAAAATATTTGTTGACAAGCAAGAAAATATTTTTGTATTTTACAATTTATTATACTTAGTTTATCATATTAAAGTAATTTTAATAATAAATAGACACATAATATTACAATAAATAAAGTAAAGTTTAAATTATTTTGAATATTATAAAAAATAATTTTAATATTATTAATAGGAAGACATTTTGTTAATTTTAAAATATTTTTAACCTAAAGGTTTATTTAAAATCTTTAGAAATCTCCATCCCACATCTACCCTATTAAACAAGTTGATGGAAATTGAACAATTGCTTTTTGAAGTGTACCCATTGAGTTATGTTCATTACTGGTCATTGTCTATTCTTTCTAAGAGCCACTTGTTTTGAGCATTAGCAATCCTATCTGGACTACTCCAATTATTGATGTAACTCCAATGGTTGCATCAACAGTTGAATGTAAGATAGTGTTAGTTCTTTTTTGAGAATTTCTTTATTTGTTTCTCCGTTGCAGCGTATTAGTATAAATTTCTTTACCTTACAGATCCTACAGTCTTCCTGTTAATGAATTCGCTGAGGCATTATTGATCCAATCTCAGTGAAGTAATTGTGGGTGAAAGAAAAAATAAAGGATAAGAGAACGTAGCTCAAGTGCGGCAAACCATACATGCATGAACAAAAGCCAGCAAATCCAAATGAAAACTTAAACGGAAGATCTTATTCAAGTTTGTCCCCAAAAGACAGCTGAAATGAAAAATATTGACTATCGAGTGGATCAATGCTGAATTACATTTGACCTGGAAAGCTTGGCTGCCGTTGCGATGTTCCCCCTCTGATTTTCCCTAAAACAAATTCAGTTGTAAACAATAACTGGAGTAGCAACAATTTATTCATTATAGAAAATACCTAAATTTTCAACCACCAAATCCTCGTGTCTAAACTAAAAAACTCATATCTCTAAAATCTATATACAAAATGTCATAAATGAGGGTGATCTCTCAATTCGGTAAATAAATTCATGCATAATATTACCAATAATGATAAATTACATAATAATTATTATAAAGAATCATAAATTGGAAACATTAATCATTTTAAAATGTATTACATAATAAAGATAAATCTTATAATAAGTTACGTTAGAACATAATAAATATTTTCAATAATATATATAATTATTTAAGAAGTCTTTTAGCAATAAAATATTTTTTTTTTCTTTTTCAGTTGATCATGTCATAGCGTTATCTAAAATGTTAGCGATATCATTATTCCTCACTTTTCTCAAAAAAAAAAAAAAGAAAAAAAAAAGAAACATGATTAACGTTTGGAGAAAAGTCATGCCTTTTAAAAAGAATATGTATACAATACCAATCCATACTTTATCTGACCATGACAAAATTGTTTAAAATAGATTTAATGCACAAATATGATGACTTTTGGCAGAAATTAGTTTCGGAAATATTGGGATGAAAACCATATTGGTTGAGACTTAAAATTACTTAACTACCATTTAATAGATAAAAACCATATTAGTTGAAAGTTAAATTAAGATTTAAATGTTGAGATATCTAACGTTACTTAATCAGAATAAACAATAATCAATTCAAATTATGACTATCATGTAGAAGCAAATGTTTATGCTTGGGTCTTTTACTTCTTGAATTTGATTGGAAAAATTTCTGAGACAGAGAAGTGAGTGTTTTGGATAATATTTTTCGGGATTGAAACCACAAATTGGTCGAGGAAAATAATTTTGGACAAATTTTTATTATATTGTAGCACCTTTTTGGTTCCTTTTGTGTCGGCAGCCCCTCACTATTCTCTTAACCCTGAGTTTTGAGATAGAAATTTCCCGAACTCCAACCCCACATCCACAGACAAGTTGATTGAAACAATTGCTCTTGTAATTAAGAGGATGAGATAGGGTTCAGTTCTTATCATTGTCTGTTATTTCTTTGAATCATTATCTTAATTAATTACATCAATTGTTTCTTTTTTTAATTTAAAGAATTTTTCTTTAAAAAAATATTTTAATATCAAAATGCGTTAAATGGTATTACTGCCGCAATCCCAGTAACAGGATTAATTAAAAAAATATTCTTAGGAAGATATTTTGTTTATTGTAAAATCTTTTTAATCCAAAGGTTTATTTAAAATCGTTATAATAAATAAAAATATAAAAACAAAATAAATATCATAATTTAAAATTTTAATATTATTTTAAATATTAAAAATACTTTAATGCTATTAGTCTACTACACAGGTTATATTACTTATATTATATTTGTATAAATTAAAACTTTTAAAGTTAAATCTTTAATTGCTATATTGAAAAGGTATTATGGTTAAAAAAAGTTTTGGCATTTTTTTTTGAAAATTTGAGGGTCTGCATGACAATTTGTCCAAATCCTAGAGGTATAGGTGTCTTTTTTTTTTGATAATTCATTTTACTTTTGAGGGAATCCGATGAGAAATAAGATAAGAGAAACTTCAATTTAATGTTCTCTAGGGAAAACCAAGAACTATTCAACTTTGTATTTTTTGTTTGTAAAACAAAAAACAGTTTGCCAAAAAAGGTACCAAACATATCCTTAATGTCTCACATGATTTCTTATTAAGTCCATACTCGATATATTTATACATTTTAGGTATTTTAGTTATAAAAGAAGTTGGTCCTCCCTCTGTTTATAAAAGGTAACTTTATTTCGAGATTACCACTAAAGTCTTACAAAGAATTAGTGTAATGTTAAGAGAGACTAACACAGTTTTCCATTACCATTTTGAAAATAGAAAGATATGGATGTGTGCATTTAATGGTGAGTTTACTTGCCGGATTGGGGAATCAGAATCTGGAATCGGAATGATTGATGGTGTTTACTTCGCAAATATGGAGCAGGAATCAGAATTGGAATGGTGGAGCCCACCACTATTTGGGAATGGGAGATTGATTCCCATGGGGGAAGGTGGGAATGAGTCTCCCATTCCCTGGATTAACCATTTTGCCCTCCCTCAAAATTAAAAATGCCTACTTTGTCCTCTTTTATAATTAATTAATATAATATTATAATTAATTAATTAATATATAAATATTTTATTAACTATAATTATTAAAAATTATAGTTCTTGAATAAATAATCACAATAATTAATTTATTATTATTATTGTTAATGAATTAATATAATTATTACTATTAATTAATATATTAATATATTATTAACAATAATATATTAATAATTATTGTTCGTGAATAAATAATCACAATAATTAATATATTATTATTGTAATTAATTAATTAATATACTATTATAATAATTAATTCATATATTATTATTAATTAATTAATAAAATTAAAATTATTAATTAAATAAATAATATAATTATTACTACTAATTAATATATTATTAAAAATAATTATTAATAATTATAATTTTTGAATAAATAATCACAATAATTAATATATTATTTTAATTAAGTAATTAATATTAATATTATTAGTTAATATATTTTTATAATAATTTTTGATATAGTTATTATAATTAATTAAATTTTTTTACAATTAATTAATATATTAGTTAATAATAATTATGACAATAATCCATTAAGTACTTTTTAGTAATTTGTTACAATCTAATTCATTCTGATTCCGATTTCAAGACAAAGTAAACACATTAATGGCAATCTAGCTCATTTCGATTTTGATTCTTACAGTTTAAGTAAACAACTTATTTTGATTCCCATTACCTATTCCCATTCCAGCCCATTCTCATTTATGCCCATTTCAATTCCAGCTCATTCCGATTCCAGTTTAGTAAACGCAGCATAAGAGTTATCATGAAAATCATACAATTTAATTTCCTGAAATATATATTTTATTCACATGTGCCAAAAGAATAAATAGATAGAAAGTAAATTTACAATCCTCACTCCCTCATAATTGTTAAAGTGAATATGCATTACAACTGTGAACTGTCACTACTTTAGCCCCTTTTTTTTTTTTTCAATTATAGTGTGATGGAGACAGTGAACATTAAGGATAAAGTGCTCTGCTGAAAGCCAAACTTCCTTTGGCTAATTAATTTAGAAGTAAAGCAGAGAATAAAGTCCTTGATGACTTCTGAAATTAGAAATACATTTTATATGCTTTAATTATGATTATTTGGTAGACTATTGACCAAATGACATGTTAAAGTATAAAACAGAGCGATCAAAGAAAAAAAAAAAAAAGGAGCGTTTGTGACGTAGAATAACAATTTGTAAGTAAAGTCCTAATTTGAGTTGTCAAAAAGCAAATATAACAGAGAAGGTAAGAGAGATGCAAAAAGGGGAAATTTACAGTAATAACCATTAAAGTTTTGATTTTTTTCATCTTAACCCCTCAAAAATATTTCTATCAACATTAGCCATAAAACAACTTTTGAGACCAAAATACCCCTCCTTCATCTCTCCCCCAAAAAACTTGTTCTGTGGCCAAAAAGCTTGATTTTTTTTTTAAAAAAAAAATCTAATCTTTTGCGGCTTGTTGCATGATTTTAAGATGAAAAATTTGTCAAGTTGTATTCTATCAGCATTATTATTATTAATGCTTTCACCTGCAAATTCATTGATATTCATTCCCCCTTCCATAATCTTCGTGCCCAAATTGCTTCTAACTTTTCTCGACTTCGACGCGGGTGAGAGATTGCTTTTCCTTTCACCTTTTTGTTTTCTTCCGTTTAGCTTCATTATTTAAAAAAAAAAAAACCGAAACAGAACAGAAACAAAAGCTTCAGCCCGCGGCCACCGTCCAAGGCTGCCGGCTCTCGTTTTCCGTCACCGATCCGGACGCAACCACCACTAAACGGATCATAAATCGCCGGCCATCAAACCCCAAGCATCGGACACCGTTGATTAGCCACAGATCGCCGGAAAAACAACCAAAACAGCCGCGCCAACCGTGCCGTCATTCACCGGTTTCCGCCGCGATTTAGCCAGCACCACCGTAATCAATCCACTCCTCTCCACGAGCTCAACCTCTTTCGTTATTCCCCACCTCCAATCGACCAACCCATCGCCGGAATCTAAGCATCACCAAACAGTTACAACTTATCTCAAATTTCCGGCCAAAACGCCACCGTTTCCGACGAATCACAAACATCATCATGAACAACTTCAAGTTTTGGTGCGACGGGTGCCTGTCGCACCAAAACTTGGTGCGACGGGTGCCTGTCGCACCAAGGCTTGGTGCGACAGGCACCCTGTCATCAGATTCATCCTCCGACTCAGATCAATAAGTTTGAAAATAACTCATGCCACGATGCTGATTAGTTTTGGTCTGTAAAGAAGGGTAATTTAGGGAGAAAGGCTTGTGTTTGGCTAATGTTGATAGAAAAAAATTCAGAGGATTAGTTGCAAAAATAACAAAATATTTATGGTTATTTTCGTAAATTTCCTCAAAAAGAGAAAACTATTAGCTTATCTTGATTTCCCCACTATATTCATTTTCGATGCTTTTCAAACGAGATTCTTTTAATCCTTCTGGCGTCTGCAGCCCCTGCTCTTCTTATAAATCTCCATCCCACATCTGCACTACGAACAAATTGACTAAAATTAAATAATGTTGGAGACGAGGGATGAGCTGTCAACTTATTAAAAAAAACTCATGTATAATATTATCAATAATATAAAATATATAATAATTATTATAAAGAATCATAAATTAGAAAAATTAATTATTTTACAATCTATTTCTTAAGTAAGATAAATCTCGTAATAAGTTAAGTTTAATGTAAAAAAATATTTTCAATTTATAATCATTTAAGAAGTCATTTAACAATAAAATCTTTCTTTTGATCAGGTGGCCATGCCATAGAGTATCATCTATATTCGTGGTGATATTATTATTACTCAATATCCTCAAAAGACACGATTTAACATTTAGAGAAAATTCCTGCCTTTTAAAAAGAACATGTATGCAATAGCTAGCCACACTTTATTTTACCACGACAAAATTGATAGTGATTAAATCAATTTTCTCAATTAAAGAAATTTTTTTAAATTGATTTAATGCACAAATATGATGAGTTTTTGCAAAAATTAGTTTTGGAAAATATAGTGAGAGAGAATGGTGACGATTATTTTTCAGATGTGCAAATAGCCTAAACATAATCTCTAATACCAATATCCTTGTGCATCTTAACACCTTTCATGATATTCTTTCATTCATGGCCATTTGTTCAATATTTGAATTTGATTATTAAATTATGTTCAATAATGTTAGAGACCCCAATAATTGGGTACCAACTTAAATCCCAATGCTATGTGTCATTAACAAATGTTGTGTCATTTATCATTATTGAATGAATAATTCGTTAATTTATTGATAAATGAAAATTTATTAATTTAAAGAGAGATTGTTTTTTTTTGGTTTTAAGAAGAGTTTTGTTGGTACATGTACATACTTATAAAGAAATAAACTTGTAATTATACTATATCTTTCTTTCTTTGTTCAGTTTGGTGGGATATTGTGATAAATCATTGGATTAAAATGCATTTCTAAATTGAAACTTGTTAAAATCTAATTTATTTAGGAAACAGATATTATTTGTCAGTCGTACTTCTCAAATAAGATTAAAACTCACCCAATTCAATCCATCAGATTCCGTAAGGATATAACTGGATGTCATACCGCCACTCCATATCCTCGAAAGTCCGTAGTCCTTGTCTCAACTGTGTCTGGGGCCAGTGTAAGTCCAATTTGCGCAAGCTCTTTATGCACCACAGCTCTTCTGGAAGCTTTCTCAAGTAAGCACATGGGTTGACAATTAAGCTTTCAAGTTTCGGCATTGCTCCAGCCCCCATCGTCCACTCATCTAGCCAATTTACTCATGAATTGTTGTTCATATTAGCAATTTGATTGAAAGTGTGGCTGCACTAATTTTCTAGATGAATTTTTTCCTACATGCTTGTTCCCGTGTGACCCAAAATCCTGCTACATCAGTTGTATTAGAAATTAATCAACTGGGTTACAATTATGCATCCCCACCAATATTTAAGCAATTTAATTACAGAAACATTTCTTGAGGAAAAAAACTCATATCGCCACTAGGCTTTTAATGAGGCTCATTTTTATGAATTTGGATGGCATTAGATATCTCTCCGAATATTGGTGGGAGTAGATCGCAGATCTCTGGGCTATACTACAAAGTGTATGTACGTTGACTCTCAATAAATACAAACGATTCTCTGATATGATTCAAAACATCAGTGCATGCATCATTTTAATGAGAAAGAATATTCTAAGAACGAAATTGAACGTGCAATCAGCAATTAAAATGAAGCCAGAAATGTACATGCATGAGGAATTTTTCTTAGAAGATTGATATTTCTTTGACTAGCAAACCATACAAGTCCAAAGCTAGCAAACCATACCTGCAAGTCGGGGGTTTAAATGGAGTACTTCTAAGCATAAAACATTGATTAAAACAGAATACACACATACATACCAGCAAATTCAAAATAGCAAAAGGAGTGCAAAAGTTCAAGTTTGTAGACAACATTGCAACCATGGCATGTTTATAGCAAATCCTCGAAATCTGCTAAATAAAACAATGCCCTGTCTCATGAATCAATGCTGAATTAAAATTGAAACTGAAAGTCTGGCTGGCGTTGTTTCCCTCTCCAATTTTGCCTACATAAGTGAAAATAAGAATAATAAATGAAAATCTGCTTTTACGGTTCTTCTTTGATAGATAAAAGGGGGATCTTTCTTTGTTTCTCTGCTGCAATGTGTGCCTATCCCACTCTGTTTTGCCACCCAAGCTGAGTCTATGTTGAGACATAATTTTGACATCCGAAGCAATCTCAATTAGTTTGGCAATTTTATGACCTCCTTGAAGGTTTTATGATAAACATAAATCTACTGAGAAAGTGGGAAAAAAAGAAAATGCATATAAAAATATGAGTTATCAGATAAGATTAAAACTCACCCAATTCAATCCATCAGATTCCATAAGGATATAACTGGATGTCATACCGCCACTCCATATCCTTGAAAGTCCGTAGCCTCTGTCTCAACTCTGTCTGAGGCCAATGTAAATCCAATTTTCGCAAGCTCTGTATGCACCACAGCTCTTCTGGAAGCTTTCTCAAGTAAGCACATGGGTTGACAATTAAGCTTTCAAGTTTCGGCATTGCTCCTGCCCCCATCGTCCACTCATCTAGCCAATACATTGATTTCAGGTGCAAAACCTTAAGTTCGGGAAAGCTACTCAAGCCAACACAAGCAAGCTTTCTTCCTAAATACGAGTTCTGCTTCAGTTTCAGCACTCGAAGGAGTGGAAGATTTTCCAGAATTGGCGTGGGATCCTCCATTAGCTCAGTATTTGATAAGGTCAGTTGGCTCAGACTTGGGG
The DNA here is from genome assembly GCF_022201045.2 of Citrus sinensis. Classification (NCBI taxonomy): domain Eukaryota; kingdom Viridiplantae; phylum Streptophyta; class Magnoliopsida; order Sapindales; family Rutaceae; genus Citrus; species Citrus sinensis. The sequence goes on from NC_068560.1 coordinate 6,598,530, forward strand.
GAAATTGGTATTCGGACAGGACCATCCGTGAGGGCTTGCTCTCATTCACCAGCTTCAAGCATTCAAGTTTGTGGAGTTCGCAAAGGCTTTTGGAAACCCCAGATTGATAGTAACTCATATCTCCAGATATCCGAAGAGTCCGAACACTTGGTAGTCTGCCCAATATATCAGGAGTACAACTACTAGGGTTTAAAGCTGATATGAAAATGAGATTTTTCAGAGAGCTAGAATAATTTTTTGGAGGTGCGGGCAGAGTGATAGAACCAAAGTTTAGATGCATGAGTTTTTGCATCATCCAAATATCATCTGGTGACTGATCTATGTAGCTAGATGGCATTTCTAGTGTTTCAAGGTTTAAAAGGGTGCATAGCAGTGAAGGAAGGCATTTGAGCGAAGGGATATTCAATTTCAAATACTTCAAAAGATATAAATTTTCTAATCCGGGTGGATATTGGTCCAGGACTGCAGAACCCATGTTCAATACCCGAAGGTGTTTGAACTTTTTACAAAAATTCTCGCAATCTATCAGAGCGAGACGATCGCTTTCTGAACTGTTATTCAGAAAAGATTGGAGACGCGTGTCAGAATATTCTAAAGATAAAAACTGAATCAGATCTTCCCAAATGAAGCACCGTTTAACATTTGCCAGTGGTTCCCTTTTCCTTTCACGCATCCAGACAAATCCCGTAATCTCTGCCACCAAAGCCAATGAAGTATATACAATACTTGGAACATAACACGCTTTGATTATGCCTCCGGCTCTTCTCTTACTCACTTGAATGATGCCGCGATGGATTAGTTCTTTCAAGTAATGTTCGGCAGTTTCTTCACCGTGGTATGGTATGAAACCTTCAGCTACCCACAACTGATATAATTGCCTCGTAGATATCTCAATACTTGGACAGAAGACATACAAATAGATGCAGCAGACTTTCAAGTGAAAAGGTAACTCCATCACAGAAAAAATTTGTCTCCAAATTGTCGGAATCGCTTCGCCTCGAAAATAATTTTCTAATGGCATACTTCCATAGTGTAGGATGAAAAATTGCCAGGCTTCATGCTTTAATCTGATCAATGGTCCTCCAGTGAGCACCGAATCAAGCCGAATCTTCTCTCCGTTTTCCATTTCCAACGACGCAAGGAGGTTTGGATCAGTGACCAATATCAATACTCTGCTTCCATTCTGATTATCAGGAAGAACTTCTTCAAGATCATCCCATATCTCACTGTGATCAAAGACATCATCAAGCACAATAAAGTACTTCTTGTTTGTTAGGAAATCTCGAAGAACAGATTTCTTCAATTGATAATGTTCACCGATAATTACACTAACCCGAGATGGAGGCATCACAGACTTGATTATGTCATCCAATATCTTGCCAAAATCGTAGAGTATAGAAACCCTGACCCAAGCAAGACAGTCAAAATAGAACTTGACATGATTATTGTTGTAAGTATCAGCAGCAAAAGCAGTCTTGTCGAAGCCACTGCTGTCGAGAATTGCAACCACTGCCAGCCCAGATGGTCCCTCAATCAATAGATCAAACAACTCCTCTCTGCCCCGTTCAAATTCACTGATATCAAGCCGACGATGTCCCTCACTCAATAGGCGAATGATTTCGTTACTTTTTTCACGGATATCAAAACCATTGTCGCCGGGTGGAAGTTGTTGCGTCCGATTTCTAATATCAATGATTTTAGTGTGGAGTCCAACAAGAAGAGCCATATCAGTACTGCTTTCACTTTCGTTTTCACTGTTTTGCTGCTGCATGATGTTGATGAAGAATGTGTCAATTGCATCCTCAGATTCATGGACAAAGACATTGATGTCCTCCAGAATTTCCAAAATATCTGCTCTTTCAACATCTTCTTCATCGCTTTCTTCTAAGTCCAACAGTTGCAAAAAAGGCAAAGATATTTTGGAGTCATCGAATTTTTCTCTAATGAGTTGAAACAAATGCCGAGCCATGTCAGCTTCATATTTTCCCAGCAGAGTAGTAGCAATAATTTCGGACTCCGTAAGAAGGTTTTTAAAAAGTGGAGTTAATTTTGTTGAATCTGGCAGCGGCAACGTGCCTTCTTCACCTGCTAACACCCTTTTCAACCTCTCACAAAACAGTCGGAGGTGGAATTCCAGCATTTCTCCTTCTCTCCGTAGCACTCAGAGGTATAGTTGAAAGATTAAACACCTTGGAAGAATTTGAAAAGAAAATGCCAAGAAACTGTGTAAGTGGCTAAACTATGAAAAATTGATCATTTTTTTGCATTGTAAGTTACGCGTTCATTTAGAGAAAAGTCCAAGACGCGTGCCTTTTGAAAAGAACAGGTATCCCAATCGGTATCCAACCTTTATCTTATTTAATTACTACCATAACATAATTGATGGTGCTTAAATCAATTGTTTCTTTTTTAATTTAAAGAATTTTTCATTAAAAAAATATTTTAATATCAAATACCCTTCAATGGCATAACTGCCGCAAGCCCAAAAACAGGATTAAATAATTTTTTTTTTTGAATTTTTGGTCATGGAAAGAGCAGTATTAAACATCAGAAAGCTAAGGTCGTTCTGTTAAAGAATTGATATTGACATAATTTTTTTTGGTTTTCGGGGAAAAAAAAAATTGTTGACAAGCAAGAAAATATTTTTATATTTTACAATTTATTATACATATTTTATCTTATTAAAGTAATTTAATAATAAATAGAAACATAATATTACGATAAAAAAATTAAAGTTTAACTTATTTTGAATATTATAAAAAATAATTTTAATATTATTAATATGGGGACATTGTATTAATTTTAAAATTTTTTAACCCAAAGGTTTATTTAAAATGTTTATTATAAATACAAATATAAAATTAAATATCATAATTTAAAATTTTTAATATTATTTTAAGTATTAAAAATATTTTAATGTTATTAGTCTACTACATAGATCATATTACTTATATAATATTTGTATTATTAAAAATTCTTAAAATCAAATTTTTAGTTAGTATATCCATGAGGTATTATGGTTAAAAAAAAAAAAGACCTTATTGTTACTTTTTAAAAAATTGAGGGCCTTCGTGATAATTTTTTCAAAAAGAAAATACTTGGTATCTGGGAGGGATAGAGAAATAGGACTCCCAAAATCTCTCACCCTTTTTTAATTAAAAAAATTAAAATATCAATAAAAAATAATAAAGAAAATAGAATTTTATCTACTCCTTACTTCATTTTTGCAACTCTCTCACCATCTCTGTCGAGCAGCCCTCTCTCTCACTCTCTCACTCACACAGTCTTTTTCACGATTTGAAATTCTTTGGCCCTTTGCATTACAAGAAATTAACGCTTTGGTTCTCCCAAGGGTAGATTGGTTTTATTGGGAAGCTATTAATTAGAAGGAGGAAAAAGGACTATATTTAGAATATGATTTGTTGGAGAATCTCAGAGTTAGTCAATTTTCAAGCCACACTTTCAATAGCCAACTGATTTAGAAACCATTAATTACTTTAATTTCCATAAATTGTAATGACAGTGCAAATGCATCTGGTTGTGATAGCTAAGGGTTAGCTTGAAGAATTAAATTTCATAAGATATTACTGGAAAACGCTTTGCAGATAACGTGTTGCTTCCTTTGCTAGGCTACAATTTCAAAATTCTCACGAGTTTTCCATTGTTGTCACAAACCGAGAAATTATAAAATACATGGCCTGGTTCTTTGGCAATGACCATCTCATCGTCGGCGGTCGCGTCGTCATTGTCACTGGTCTTGCTGGACCGAGACAATGAGAGAGAGGTTTGTTAGATGGAGTTAGTGAGAGAGAGTTGTAAAGATGGAATGATGATAAAGGATTCTATTTTTTTTAATTGTTTTTATTAATATTTTAATTTTTAAAATTAAAATGTGCTGCCGTTTCTCTCGACTCTCATAATTTATTTCATTTTTAGGGAATCCAATGAGAAATATGATAAAAGAACGTCAATTACTTGTCATTTTCAATTTTTTTCTATAAGCTATTTATTTCGAGCATTAGTGATCTTGTCTGGCTACTCCAATTATTGACGTAACTCCAGTGGCTGCATCCACTGGAAAACGTGGATGAGAACCATTTTTTTTTCATAAAGGTAACTGCTCCAATTATTGACATAATTGATGGTGCTTAAATCAATTTTTTTTTTAATTTAAAGAATTTTGCTTTAAAAAATAATTAATATCAAAATGCCTTCAATGTTGTTACCGCCACAAGCCCAGTTAGAGGACTCATTAAAAATTTTAGAATTTTTAGGCTTGGAAAGCGTAGTATTAAACATCAGAAAGCAAAGGTTGTTATGTCGAAGAATTGATGTCGACAAAATTTTATTTTAGTTTTCGGAAAAAAAAATATTTTGTTGACAAGCAAGAAAATATTTTTTATACTTTACAATCTGCTATACATATTTTATCATATTAAAGTAATTTTAATAATATATGGAAACATAATATTATAATAAATAAATTAAAATTAAAATTACTTTGAATTATTGAATATTACAAAAAGATAATTTTAATATTATTAATAGGAAAACATTTTTTAATTGTAAAATCTTTTTAATACAAAAAATCATTTAAAATCTTTATAATAAATACAAATATAAAATTAAAAAATATCATAATTTAAATTTTTTAATATTATTTAAATATTAAAAATACTTTAATATTATTAGTCTACTACATAAAATATATTATTTATATTATATTCGTATTGATTAAAACGTTTTAAAGTCAAATTTTTAATTAGTGTATTCAAAGGTATAAAAGATTTTAGTATTATTTTTTAAAAAATTTTAGGATATGAATGATAATTTTTTTCAAATTTTAAAGATGTAAGAATCTTTTTTTCTGATAATTTATTTCACTTTTGAGAGAATCCGAAAACGTTAATTTAACATTCTTTACCTTTATCTTTTCAAAAAAAAAAAAAAAATTCTTTACCTTTGTGAAAAAAGTGAAAATCAAGAACTATTCAATTTTGTTTTTATTTGTAATTCAAAAACTTTATTCATTTTTGGATGCTTTTCAAAAGAGATTCCTTTAAATCCTTTTGGTGTCTGCAGCTCCTGCCATTCTCATAAATCTCCATCCCACATCTACACTATCAAACAAGTTGATGGAAAGTCTTATAAAAAAAAAAAAGTTGATGGAAATTGATCAATTGCTTTTTGAAGTGGACCCATTGAGTCATGTTCATTTCTGATCATTGTCTACTCTTTCTATCAGCCATTTATTTTGACCATTTGCGATCTTATCTGGACCTACTCCAATTATTGTTGGAACTCCAATGGTTGTATCTACAGTCGAATGTAATATAGTGACAGCTCTTTCTTTGAGAAACTAGAGGGACCTTACAGTTCATATAAATTTCGCTACCTTACAGTTCATACGGTCTTGCTGTTAATGAATTTGCTGAGGCATTATTGATCCAATCTGAGTGAAGTAATTGTGGCTGAAAAATAAATAAAGGATAAGAGAACGTAGCTGAAGTGCTGAAGGGGCTATTAAAGAAGAGTGTCACTTGATCACAATCACATTGATGCACAATTCACTTGGCAAATTTCGACTATGCGTACTGCAAATTCAGCCAAACCATACATGCATGAACAAAACTAAAATGTAGTTCTAATCACAACTGCAGTTATGATGTTTACCCCTCTGATTTTTCTCCAAAACAAATTCAGTTCAAAACAATAATCAAAATAGCCACATTTTGTTCGTCAAAATAAATGCCCAAATTTTCAATTAACAAATCATCTTCTCTAAACTAAAAAGCCCACATCTCTAAAATCAATCTACATAATGTTGGACACGAGGGGTGAATTGTTAACTCAGTAAAAAAACTCATGCATAATATTACTAATAATAAAAAATATATATTAATCATTATAAAGAATCATAAATTAGAAAAATTAATCATTTTATAATTTATTACACAAGTAAGATAAATCTCATAATAAGTTATAACATAAAAAAAACGTTATCAATATATAATCATTTAAGAAGTCATTTAACAATAAAATCGTTCTTTGATCAGTTGGTCATGTCACATAATATCATCTATATTTATGGTGATAATATTATTACTCAGTATTCTCAAAAAACATGATTTAACATTTAGAGGAAATTCTTGCCTTTTAAAAAAAACATGTATGCAACAGCTACCCATGCTTTATCTTACCATGACAAATATTTTCTCAATGAGAGAAATTTTTTTAAAAATTGATTTAATGCACAAATATGATGATTTTTCCAAAAATTAGTTTTGGAAAATATAGTGAGAGAAAATAGTGACGATTATTGTTTAGATGTATAAATAGCCTAAACATAATCCTTAATACCAATATCCATATGCATCTTATCATCTTTCATGATGTTCTTTCATTTATGTCCATTGGTTCAAGATTTGAATTTGATCATTAAATCATGTTCAATAATATTAGAGATTCCAACAATTGAGTACCAACTTAAATCCCAATGTTATGTGTCATTGACCAATTATGTGTCATTGACCAATTTTGTGTCATTTTGTTATTAACTAGGTGATGAATTTCTAGTTGATAAAATCACTTAAAAATATCTTAAAAATTAGACAATAGTTTGCTTAATTTTTCCAAGTTAACTGCTCAAGATGCTCTATTATAAATGATAACCTAATTATATTCATAAAAAATGATATATTTTTTTGTGGTGTTGATAATGAGATTATCATTCAACGTTTTAAAATGTGAAAACATATGGAAGACGGTTGTAAATTGATTGAATGAAAATATTTCAGTGAAGTCTCAAAAATTTGGTACTTGTTGTCTTATCGAAAGTTTTCTAAATTATATTCGTGGCACAGCCACTATCCAAACCATACAAGTCCAAAGCTATCCAAACCATACCTGCAAGTCCGGGGCTTAAATGGAGTACTTCTAAGCAAAAAAACATTGATTAAAATAGAATATATACATACAGACACACATACATACCAGCATATTCAAAATAGCAAAAGGAGTGCAAAAGTTCAAGTTTGTAGACAACATTGCAACCATAGCATGTTTATAGCAAATCCTCAAAATCTGCTAAATAAAACAATGCCCTGTCTCATGAATCAATGCTGAATTAAAATTGAAACTGAAAGTCTGGATGGTGTTGTTTGTTGAGAATGTCAAATAAAACGGCATTGAAGGAAGTTTTCAAAGGCAGAATCCGCACTTGTCAAAGACACGATCCGCACCGAACGGATCGACACATTTCCTTCCGTATTCACATATGTAATCTTTGAAAAAATGTAGCTTCTGCATCTATAAATAACGCTCAGTGTATAATGTTTTATTCAAGAAATAAAAACAAGTTTCTACATGGTATCAGAGTCATGAATGCGCTCAAGTTTCTTCAAGTTTCGCTGCTCTGTTTGTCACAAAAACAGAGGAAACCAAATTCGTCCCACAACCATTTTTTCCACCATTTTCTTCCTTAAAATCATTCCTAACATTACAGAAATCCATGCCGATCAAAAAACATGAAAGACAAATTACACATGTGCAGTAACCAATGATCATATTTCGTTACTGTCAAACACAATGCATCTGAGCAAAACATTGGAAGCCAACACCAGAATACATATGAATAAACAATTAAAGATAGAGAAAAAAGGCTTAAACCTTGGGGGGAAAAAGTGAAAAAACATGAAAGACAAATTACACATGTGCAGTAACCATCGAACTTATCAGTGACAGCTGCATCCATTACATTGCTCCAACAACACAATGGCAAACCACCAGTTTCAAATTGAGGATAGCTATCGAGAATGAGAAAGTGTCCAAAACGTCATAAATAGGCATGTTCCTATTGTGCATAATTTACATTATAGGCAAATATTCTTATACCGTCAAAGGCAAAACATGACACTAACAATTGATTCCCCCCCCCCCCCCCAACAACCAAAAAAAAAGGAAAAAACAATACAGAAAAGATTGAAACAGATAAGGCTACACTGAGCACAGGATGCCATGAAACATAATCCAGGAACCAAATTAATAAAAAAGGAAGCCAAACCATTATTTAACAATCTGTTTTGTATTTGGGAAAGTCTGATAAAATCTACTTAGGGATAATTAGAGAACCTCAACTATTAATCACACCTCATAAATGAACTAACATTAACCATCTACCATCCCCACGTCACACAAACATTCTCTATACTTCTGAACCTAATACTTCCATCTTCAATCGGGGTTTTTTTTTTCTTTTTTTTTTTGGGGGGGGGGGGGGGGAAGCTATCAATTTTCTAAGCTTGCTTAGCTTCTGTGTGGGATTGAAATGCTGATTTCGAATCACTAACAGTAAAATTGGAAGCTCATGAAAAAACAGTTTTATCTCAAAATTACATCTCGATATAAATTCTCTTTTCATTTCCTTCAACTTTCTAATTAAGCTTAAAAAATGTACCTTCAACCACAAAGGGGTTTAAAATTTAAAATATAAAAAATAAATTCAGATAACAATAATTAATTTAATTAAAAATATAAATAGAGTTACAGAGAAAGAGAAAATAGAGAAAGACCTAATGTTGAGTCCTTTGGCGCATGTCTCTTCATAGGTCCGAACCATTTCTTCGGGCGTGGGTTACGGCCGAGATTGGATAATGATGGAGGAGGAGAAGATTAGCGATGACGACGCCGATGAAATGGAAGATGGCGACGGACGGTAGTGACCAGCGGAGGCGGAAGATGGCGGTATGGGCCATTGCTTGCGCGTCGGTGAGTGAGAGAGTGAAGGGTTTTGGGAAATGAAAAATGCAAATGTTTGATTTTGTTGCTAGAAACTTCTTCTGCCGCTGCCTTTTATTTTCGCTATAATAATAATAATAATTTGTTAATCAAATATTTTCTTAAAAAAGATAAATTTCTACAAGAAAATTTATATTAAATCAAATTGTAAAAATGTCTATTAGGGTTAATTTCTCCTTAATATTATTATTAGTTGAAGTAGATTTTCGAATTAGTCTTGATATATTTCAGAGTTGTATTATAAATGTATAAGTATCTGGATTGCAATTATATTTTTAAAAAATATAATTTTTTTAATTATTGCACAATAAATGTAGATAGTATCTATAAAATAATATTATTAGGACTATGAAAAAAATATTATTTTAGAGAAGTTATTTATTTATTATTGAATGAATAATTTATTAACTTATTGGTAAATGAATATTTACTAATTTAAAGAGAGATTTTTTTTTTGATTTTAAGAAGAGTTTTGTTGGTACATATTCATACTTATAAAGAAACACAAAAAGTAGTTCCTCAAGTCAATTGTATTTGCTTTAATTCGTAATAATATATCTTAATCAAGAAACTTGTAATTATACTATATCTTTCTTTCTTTGTTCAGTTTGGTGGGACATTGTGATAAATCATTGGATTAAAATGCATTTCTAAATGAAAACTTGTTAAAACCTAATTCATTTGGGAACCATATTTTATTTGTCAGTCGTATTTCTCAACTTAGCAAGTTATTTCTAACTTATCGGTCTCTATTGGTTTTCTTAAGTGCCTGTTTGATATGACTTATTTAATGGCAATAAGTGCTTATTTAATCTCATAAGCTCTTATCATAATTTTTGTTATTGTTTGGTTGTTTTTCTAATAAAGTTTTTGAAGCTTAAATAAGTAATTTTACCTCTCTTAACAAAAGCTCAAATTTTGAGTTTTTTGGGAGTAGAGATTGAAAAACTTTTTCAAATGTCAAAATATCTATAATATCCTCTACTTATTTAACAATCTTATTTATTGTTTTCATAATATAACTTTAAAAGACTTGTCTATTAAAGTAATTTCATAAATTTTTAATAAAAACTCTTATTGACAACCAAACAACTAATTTTTTTTAGCAAAACCTCTACTTAAATAAGTTCTACTTGAAAAACTGTATCAAACGGAGCTTAAAGTTAATAGTCTCTTATCTCCCACATTTGATATCTTAATGGTATCAGCGTGTTACCTAAGATTGGGATTCATTAAAATCCTCAATGTAATCGGTGGAATGAAATGGATTTTTATAACCTCCTTGAAGGTTTTACGATAAACATAAATCTATTGACAAAGTGGGCAAAAAGAAAATGCATATAAAAGTATGAGTTATCAGATAAGATTAAAACTCACCCAATTCAATCCATCAGATTCCGTAAGGATATAACTGGATGTCATACCGCCACTCCATATCCTCGAAAGTCTGTAGTCCTTGTCTCAACTGTGTCTCGGGCCAGTGTAAGTCCAATTTGCGCAAGCTCTTTATGCACCACAGCTCTTCTGGAAGCTTTCTCAAGTAAGCACATGGGTTGACAATTAAGCTTTCAAGTTTCGGCATTGCTCCAGCCCCCATCGTCCACTCATCTAGCCAATACATTGATTTCAAGTGCAAAACCTTAAGTTCGGAAAAGCTACTCAAGCCAACACAAGCAAGCTTTCTTCCTAAATACGAGTTCTGCTTCAGTTTCAGCACTCGAAGGCATGGAAGATTTTCCAGAATTGGCATGGGATCCTCCATTAGCTCAGTATTTGATAAGCTCAGTTGGATCAGACTTGGGGGAAATTGGTATTCAGACAGGACAATCCGTGAGGGCTTGCTCTCATTCACCAGCTTCAAGCATTCAAGTTTGTGGAGTTCGCAAAGGCTTTTGGAAACCCCAGATTGATAGCAACTCAAATCTCCAGATATCCGAAGAGTCTGAACACTAGGTAGTCTGCCCAATATATCAGGAGTACAACTACTAGGGTTTAAAGCTGATATGAAAATGAGATTTTTCAGAGAGCTAGAATAATTTTTTGGAGGTGCGGGCAGAGTGATAGAACCAAAGTTTAGATGCATGAGTTTTTGCATCATCCAAATATCCTCTGGTGACTGATCTATGTAGCTAGATGGCATTTCTAGTGTTTCAAGGTTTAAAAGGGTGCATAGCAGTGAAGGAAGGCATTTGAGCGAAGGGATATTCAATTTCAAATACTTCAAAAGGAATGAATTTTCTAATCCGGGTGGATATTGGTCCAGGACTGCAGAACCCATGCTCAATACCCGAAGGTATTTGAACCATTTAAAAAAATTCTCGCAATCTTTCGGATTAAGATGATCGCTTTCTGAACTGTGATTCAGAAAAGATTGGAGATAGATGTAAGAATATTCTAAAGAAAAGAAGTCAATCAGATTTTCCCAAATGATGTACCGTTTAACATTTGCCCTTGATTCCTTTTCCATTCCAGGCATCCAGAGAAATCCCGTCTCCTGTGCCAACAATAACAATGAAGTATATACAAAACTTGGAACATAACACGCTTTAATTGTGCCTCCGGCGCTTCTCTTACTCACTTGAATGAAGCCGCGATGGATTAGTTCTTTCAAGTAATGTTCGGCACTTTCTTCACTATGGTATGAAACCTTCAGCTACCCACAACTGATATAATTGCCGCGTGGATATCTCAATACTTGGAGGGAAGACACACAAATAGATGCAGCAGACTTTCAAGTGAAAAGGCAAGTCCATCACTGAAAAAATTTGCCTCCAAATTGTCGGAATCGCTTCGCCTTGAACATAATTTTCTAATGGCATACTTCCATAGTGTAGGATGAAAAATTGCCAGGCTTCATGCTTTAATCTGATCAATGGTCCTCCAATGAGCACCGAATCAAGCCGAATCTTCTCTCCATTTTCCATTTCCAACGACGCAAGGAGGTCTGGATCAGTGACCAATATCAATACTCTGCTTCCATTCTGATTATTTGGAAGAACTTCTTCAAGATCATCCCATATCTCAATGTTATCGCAGACATCATCAAGCACAATAAAGTACTTCCTGTTTGTTAGGTAATCTCGAAGAATAGATTCCTTGAATTGATAATCTTCACCGATAATTACACTAACCCGAGATGGAGGCATCACAGACTTGATTATGTCATCCAATAGCTTGCCCAAATCGTAGAATACAGAAACCCTGACCCAAGCAAGACAGTCAAAATAGAACTTGACATGATTATTGTTGTAAGTATCTGCAGCAAAAGCAGTCCTATCGAAGCCACTGCTGTCGAGAATTGCAACCACTGAAAGCCCAGATGGTCCCTCAATCAATACATCAAACAACTTCTCTCTGCCCCTTTCAAATTCACTGATATCGAGCCGAGGTTGTCCCTCATTCAATAGGTGAATGATTTCGTTACTTTTTTCACTGATATCAAAACCATTGTCGCCGGGTGGGAGTTGTTGGATCCGATTTCTAATATCAATGATTTTACTGTGGAGTCCAAAAAGAAGAGCCATTTTAGTACTGCTTTCACTTTCGTTTTGACTGTTTTGCTGCTGCATGATGTTGATGAAGAATGTGTCAATGGCTTCCTCAGATTCATGGACAAAGTCATTGATGTCCTCCAGAATTTCCAAAATACCTCCTCTTTTAACGTCTTCATCGCTTTCTTGTGCCTGCAACAGTTGCGAAAAAGGCAAAGATAATTTGGATTCATCGAATCGTTCTTTAACAAGTTGAAACAAAAGCCGAGCCATGTCAGATTCAAAGTTTCCGAGCAGAGTGGTAGCAATAATCTCGGACTCCGTTAGAAGGTTTTGAAAAAGGGGAGTTAAATTTGTTGAATCAGGCAAAGTCAACGCGCATTCTTCACCTGCTAACACCCTTTTTAACCTCTCACAAAATAGTCGGAGGTGGACGTCCAGCATATCTCCTTCTGTCTGTAGCGCCCAGAGGTATTGTTATTTGCTACAAGAAATGTTAAAACATAGAGTAATGATACAGCCACAAACTCTTGTACAAACTTATTTTGTACAAACTAACATGGCATTAATTCATTGGTTGAATGAAAATATAAAATAATAAAAACAAATCATGTGGGCTAAGTGATATTTAATTCAACCAATCTTATCATGCCACGTCAATTTGTACAAAATAAGTTTGTACAAGAATTTGTGGCTATATCATTACTCTAAAACATATCTCCTTCTGTCCTATCTCAAAGTGGTTAGTGGTGTAAAATTAAACACCAATAAAATCTTATTTGAAGAGCCTTTTGGTGATGCTCTTAAAACATTGTTCACATTAGCTTAAAACCAATACCATGTTTGGAAAGAAATTGTAAGGGATTAAAGAGGGTGTGCTAATGCCGTAACTGTCGCATAAGTGTCTTGGTTTTTTTTTAAATAATAATAAAAAATATTACTTTTAATTTAATGTAATATTTCTATATTATTAATTTTTATTTTCTTTTATCTTTACATTATAATTATTAATATAAGTTAATAAATTCATTATTTGTTATTCATATTTTAATTTTTATTATATTAAAAATATAACTAAATAATATAATTTTTAATTATATAATAATTAATATATAAAATTGATTAGTATTTATTACGTTAATACAACTAATAATAAGTACTTAAATATTATATAAAAATAAAAATATAACATAATATTACATTATTTAATTATATTACAATAACTAATATATAAAAATTGATTATTATTTAACAACTTAATACACCTAATAATAGATACTTAAATGATAATTTAATATAACTATTAATAAATATTTATATATGAATATATTTAAATAATATTAATTTAAAATTAATACCAATATATATGATAATATAAAATATTATTACATGTACTATAATATTCTTAAAATATTATTACATGTACTATAATATTCTTAAAATATTATTACATGTACTATAATATTCTTACTTGGATTATTTAGCGCAATTTATTTTATTAGTGAATATGTTACAATTATTGTATCACTTTATTATTTAAATTAATCAAAAAAATTAATACAGTACAATATAACACCAAACATTGTACAACATTATTAGAATATAGTGCTAATGCAATACAACATAATACAATACACCTACATTAAAATAATACAATAAAACATAATACAATACAATGTGTCAAACGCATCCTGTGTATTTTGATTACAAAAGAAGTTGGTCCTTCTTTTACTTATAAAAGATAACTTTATTTCTAAATTACCACTAAACTCTTAGGTAGAATTAGTGTAATGTTAAGAGAATGTAACACAGTTTTCCATTACCATTTTTGAAAATAGAAAGATATGGATCAGTGTATTTAAGAGTTGTCGTGAAAATCATACAATTCAATTTCCTGACATATATATTTATGCACATGTGCCAAAAGAATAAATAGATAGAAAGTAAATTTACAATCCTCACTCACTCACAATTGTTAAAGTGAATATGCATTACAACTGTGAACTGTCACTACTTTAGCCCTTTTTTTTTTTTTAGTTATAGCGTGATGGAGACAGTGAACATCAAGGATAAAGTGCTCTGCTGAAAGCCAAACTTCCTTTGGTTAATTAAATCCCAATGCTGTGTGTCATTGACCATTGACCAATGTTGTGTCATTTATTATTAACTAGGTGATGAATTTCTAGTTGATAAAATTACTTAAAAAATATCTTAAATCAGACAATAGTTTGCTTAATTTTTTGAAGCTAACTGCTCAAGATGCTCTATTAGCAATGATAACCTAATTATTTTCATTAAAAATGATAACCTAATAGGCTGTACAACAAAGTGTATGCACGGTGACTCTCAATATATACGAATGATTCTCTGAAATGACTGACAGTACATGCATGATTTTATCAGAAAGAATATTCTAAAATTATTTATGTATCACCATTTGTAGTTGTACCCTCTCGAATGAAGGAGTAATCAGCAACTAAAATGAAGCCCGAAATGTACACGCATGAGGCAGTTTTTTTCTAGAAGATTGATATTTCTCTAACTAGCAAAACCATACAAGTCCAAAGCTATCCAAACCATACCTGCAAAGTCCGGGGCTTAAATGGAGTACTTCTAAGCATAAAACATTGAGTAAACAGAATGTATACACACACACAGAGAGACATACTTTTAATGATTGTAAAACAGAATGTATACCAGCAAATTGAAAATAGAAAGAGGAGTGCAACTGTTCAAGTTTGTAGACAATATTCCAACCATGGCATATTTATAGCAAATCCTCGAAATCTGCCAAATAAACAATGCCTTGTCTCGTGAATCAAAGTTGAATTAAAATTGACAATAGATTAATTTAAATTAGATTGTTTATTCTCACAACACAACTCTCTGCTATGTTATTTGTCACAAACATTAAAATCTTCATACGATGAATCCTTTAATTGACAATAGATTAAGTTGATAATTAAATAGTGGCCAATTACCTAATTAACGAACATAATCATGAAAATAATTCAGAGAATAAACAAATACCCAAAAAGCAATAGAACAATTAAAGCACAAGAAAGATCTCACAGTAGTGATGAATCAAAGCTTCATTATCCTTCAACCAGAAAAATAGGTTTAGTTCTTCATAGAGAGAAGAGAAAAATTAAGATCTAGGGATTATTTCTTTTTCTCCAATCCCCAAAATCCTCCCTTTTTTCACAATAGATTCCTCCCTTAAATACTCTCTCTCTCTTCTCTTTTAGAATTCTATTTAAAATAAAATCCTAATATCTGAAATATTAAATTCGTAATTACAAAAATAACAAAAAATACAAAACACGTTAAACTAAAAACTGCAGGTCCGCAGTTGACAGTACGCGCCCACGCCTTATCAACAAAGTTCTTCTGACGCTCATACTTTCTTCAAGAGAACAATCATCCTTAAACATCATCTTATAGCTCAATTTTATCATCAATCAATAGAATTACACTTACAAAAGTAAAACACAAGTAAATCACTATTATTAAGTGCAAAACATTGATATTAAGGGAAGTAAACAATGCAAAACTAGTGCATAAATTGCACTCTAACAAATTCCCCCACACCCAGATGATGCTTGTCCTCAAGCATATAACTCAAGATTAATCCCAAATCTCCACTCAATTCTCATCTCAACTTATCCAAAAACAATTTTAAGCAAGCATACCTCAAGAAATTAAGTCGATCAACATTCGAGAGACCAGGATTTTTAAAGCATAGAATCTCATAAGATAGAATAAGAACATTCAACTACCAAGAAGATCCATTCAATATTCAAGTGCAACAAGATTTAATAGCCCTCTCAATAACTTCACTCCATGCACTCAAAGTGTTTAGGGTGTCATTTATTCACTCAAATCAAATCAAAGAATGCTATTACCATAAGCTTGCTCATATATCACATCTCAATCCACAAAACATGAATAAAATGCAAAAATCTAAGGGTCTTAAAAGGTTTGTAGTGGGGTTAAATAGGTTGAATGAAAAAGAAAGGTTTACGAAAGAAAAAGAGATCAAAATGAGAAGAATGAACTCATTGAATGAACTTATGATATCAAAATGCTTATTTCTACTCATGTCACCAAGAATGTAAACATTTTTTTTTCTTTTTTTTTCGATTTTTTTCTTTTTTTTTGTTGTTTTTTTTCTTTTTTTTTTGTTTTTGAATCAAACAAAAGAAACGAACCTTGCACAATTTAATTCAAGCATAATGCTTGTTGATCTAATTGAGAAACTTTATTAGAAGGTAGAAAAAGCAACAAAATATATCCACACAATGAGTCCAAAAATCTCCTTAAATTGAGGCTCAAAAAAGAAGAAAAATGGTTAAGTAGACGGAGAGAATTAGATGGGTGATTGTTAAGTCTCAAACAAAAGTAGCAAATAAAGGTCTTCGGGTAGAGAAAAAGGAAAATGTGAGAATAGAAAAATGGTAAATTGTTTGCCCTTATCATTTTAATGCATAAAATCCTGTAATGTGGCTTCAACATGCATAATAAAGCAAGTTCTAGAATAAACAAACTAGGATTGATATTCACATAACAAAAATAATTAGAGCAAAGTGGTTGCTCATAGGCTCAAATCCTCACAAAATTGGTAAATTTGCCATCAAATCATGTACTTTCTTCAAATGAATCAACCATCAATAGTGGTGTAGAATGAGAAGAAGGTATGAGTGATATATAAAAGAAAAGGTAAAAAGGATAAGAAGTGAGAAAGATGTATGTAGTAATAAAAAAAATGAAAGATAAAATGTGAGTGATGAAAGAATATGGTAAAATAAAAATAGATATGAATAATTTGAGATAGATGGGAAAAAAGTAGTGAGAAAGAAAAGAAAAGAAAAATAATAATATATGAAGCATACTAACTCCAAAATCATTTAAGGATGAGTAGAGTGAAAATAATAATTCCAGGCATCAATAATGCAAAAATCCCTCCCCCACATCAAGAACTTACATTGTCCTCAATGTAAGATAATCAAAGCTCACAACAAAATTAAAGCGTAAGGATAAAAGATTAAAGGCAAAAAGAAACTTCCCTGAATTGTGAGCTTTGATCCACATAACGTCTATGGGCTTGGCGGAAATGGTGGGGTAAATCCCACACTCTTGAAGTATGCGGCCAAATTCTGCTCCATCTTATTCAGCTTGTGCTCAATTTTCTCTAACTGAATGCTCAAAGGTGGTGCGAATGTAGAAGGAATAGTTGGTGGGGCAGTAGTGTCGTCGTCAAACTCGTCAGCAGAGGTAACACCACTCCTAGCATAAAGCTTCTTTGGAGGTTGAGTGGGTCCTGGTTCAGTAAACTGAAATCTCCCCTCCTTGAATTCAACCACACCTGTTCTTTCAAACATAGACATATCCAAAAATTCCTTTTTGCAAGCATGATGCAAATCGTTATTGTCAGGATCAAGCACACATAGGTTTATAGCTAACAGAGTAATGTATGGACCAAGAAATAAAGTCCTATACCGTTTAAGCACACTTTGAAATTGATCCGCTAACCAAAAACCTAAATTAGGCCTCACATCATTTAACATGCACCAGATAAAATAAAATTCAGTTTTAGAGAAAATTCCTGAGTGATCTTTCTTGCCTAAAAAATTATATGCTAAGAATCGATGCACACATTTCAAAACAGGATTACGTAAGAAAGAACTCTTTGATTTACTCGGGTCATAGGCATTGTGATCAACAGATAAATTACGCCAAAACCATAAGGCTCAAAATTTTCGCTAAAGTCACAAGTTGTTCCTAAATATGCATCACTAGAAGAATAATAATCATCAATGAATCCTAAAGCTAGGTTAAAATCCGTGATAGAGTGTGAAAAATTTCGTCCCATTAACCTAAACTTAATGACATCCGGGGTATGCAAAGTAAAATCATTCGGCATATTAAATTGAAAAGTAGCATAAAACTCCCTAATCAACTCAACATAACCCAAACAATCAACATCAACAAATTTACGCAACCCAATCTTATCTATCAAAGAATCAAAATTATCTTTAACATTCAATTTTTCAAGAGTCGGGTAATGAACATACTTAGCTGGAAGTATTTTGCGCGTGGAAATGTCTTTGTACCTCTCTTTCTCTTGTTGCGTCGCGAATGTGAGGCACCCTCCAAGATTGGATTCCGCAAGCTGCAAAGCACTCATGCCTTTTTCATGCTTCGATATTTGTCTCACGGATTGGCGTGAATCTGAAATTGTGTTCCATGGAACCGTAGTGGGAGCGGCAATCTTCGATTTCTTTGCGACGGGTGTCTTTTTAGATAACTTGGAAGTAGATGCTTTCCTCTTCGGCATTGTTACAATGATTACACTCACGGATTTCGATTTACCCGGCTGGAATACAGGGCGCAGGCTGGTTGCATTGTGTTGCTGCTCAACTGGAGCTTGCTGCACGGGTTGGGGCTGGTTGCGCACCGCTGGTTGCGCTGGTAAGTGCTGCGGCTGCTGCTGCGTGGCTGCGTTGCGGGGCGTTGCTGCTGCTGCTGCTTCGCGAGGGTGTCAGCTGGATTGATTTGCGCTACGCGCGCGGGCTGCAGCTGAGGATCTGCGTTGCGGGGCGTTGCTGCTGTTGCGTCGCGGGATGTGTTGCGCGCACGTGAGGCTTGCTTTGCGGGTGCTGCGTTGCGTTGGTGCGTTGCGGGCTTGCATTGCGCGCTGCTGGGGCTGCGTTGCGCGCTGGTGGGCTTGCATTATGCGCTGGTGAGGCTTGCGTTGCGAGCTGCTCTGCGAGACACGGGATGCTGGTGCTGCGCTCGCGGGATGGTTGCTGCAGGAGATGCTGGCTAGTTCCGGTAGGCTGGTTTTGCTGCTGGTGTGCTGCAAGAGGCTGGAGAAGAGAACAAGATCTGGAAAATTAGGGATTTTGTGAACAGTAAAAAAAAATTTTTTTTTTGAACAATGATTTTTTTATTATAAATAAATAAATAAATATATAAAAGAAGAACAAATGAAAATCTATTTTTTTTCGTTTTTTTAAATAAAAAAATAAATTAAATTTAAAAAAAAAATTAAATTTTTTTTTTTGAATCACTTTGAGACTCCAAAAATTTCAGAAGTACTTTTCTAATAAGCACGTGGGCAGGCCTTAAATCCATTTTACTTTAAAAATCACAGAAGTACTTATTAGTTACGACGTGGGCACGCCTTATCAAAAATTTTCTTCTGACCAAAATAAGCAAACACATTATTTAAAAAAAAATCTGAATCAAAATTAAAAGAAGATATAACAAAAATCAAAATAAATAAATTATTTGGGTTGCCTCCTAAAAAGCGCCTTTGTTTTATGTCTTTGGCTAGACACATTTATGCATCAATCTCCATAATTGGGACTCTCGAGAGCCACATCCTCCACAATATTCACCGAAAAACCTTCATAAAAAGGTTTTAAGCGATTACCATTAACCTTAAAAACTTTGTCAGAGGTCAGACTTCGAATCTCAATTGCACCATGAGGAAAAACATTAGTAACAATAAAATGTCCAACCCAACAAGAACGTAATTTATCCGGAAAAAGTTTAAGCTTAGAATGAAAAAGAAGAACTTTTTGACCAACAGAGAACTCATTTCTCAAAATCATTCTATCATGAAATGTCTTCGTCTTTTTCTTGTAAAAAACTTCCTGCACTATAGGGTTAATAACATCCACAGAAAATACTGAATGTTCCTCACTAGGATATTTCATGGCATCATTCATATTGAATTCTATAACCTCTCCATCAAACTCCATAGTGAGAGTCCCTTTATGTACATCCATTTTAGTCCTAGCAGTCTTAAGAAAAGGTCTTCCTAGTAAAATTGGGACAGAATTAGAGGAGTTATCATCTTCCATATCAAGTACATAAAAATCAGCAGGAAAAACCAACTCATTAACTTGTACTAAGACATCTTCTAATACCCCATCAGGATATGCATTAGACCTATCAGCTAGTTGAATTATCACGCCAGTTTCTTTTAATGGACCAACATTCAAAGATGAATAAATGGAACGAGGCATGACATTAATAGAAGCTCCTAGATCTAACAAAGCCTTTTCAATTCTAACACTACCAATTTTACAAGGGATAGTAAACATACCTGGATCCTTGCACTTAGGAGGTAGTTTCTTTTGAAGAATTGCTGAAACATTCTCCCCCATGTGAACTTTTTCATCTCCTCTTAATTTTCTCTTAGAGGTGCACAGTTCCTTAAGGACTCTAGCATATCGAGGTATTTGTTTTATAGCATCTAATAAAGGAATATTTACCTCAACCTTGCGAAATGTCTCAAGGATGTCTTTCTCTTGTTCCTCCTTCTTGGATTTTGCAAACCGGCTTGGAAAAGGAGGAGGTATCACAATAGGTAGGGGTTTCGCTCTGGTGGGTTGCACATCTTGAGATTTAGGCATCAATTCATTCTTCTCAAGCTCATCTTTTACATGCTTTGTCACTTTCTTACTAGGCTCTTGCAACTCCTTCCCACTTCTAAGGATGACAGCACTAACGTTTTGCTTTGGATTCACCTCAGATTGTGAAGGCAATCTCCCTAATACTTGAGACTCCAGACGGCTCACTGTAGTCGCCAATTGACTCATTTGGTTCTCCAAGTTCTGAATGCTTGCTGTAGTTGCCTGCTGAAATTGTTGAGTGTTAGTCGGAAGTGATTTAACAATTTCTTCAAGAGATATACCTGACTTGGAGTTTGACTGTGGAGGTGCTGGTTGTCTTGGTGGATACTGTTGTGGGAATCCTGACGGCCTAACTCCATACCTGAAGTTGGGATGATCCTTCCATCCCGGATTGTATGTTTGTGCATAAGGATCATACCTCCTCTGAGGCATGCTTGGAAATCCTCCAACTACATTGGCTTGTTCAACAGGTTCTTCTTGAAGTGTAGGACACATATCAGTTGAATGACCCATATTGAAACAAATGCCACAAGTCTTTACCTGTTGCACATTACTTACAACAAACTTTTCCACAAGAGAAGTAAGTTTATCTAAACGTTGTTCAACAGAAGAAATATTTACCTCATTCACCGTTCTTGAAGTGGCATCTTGCCTGTTGCCAAATTGTTGTGCATTGGCAGCCATATTTGAGATCAACTCCCTTGCTTGAGTAGGGGTCTTGTTCACCAACACCCCTCCACTAGCAGCATCTATCATACTCCTATCCATCAATGACAGTCCTTCGTAAAAATATTGAATAAGAAGTTGATCAGAAATCTGATGCTGAGGACAGCTGGCACACAATTGTTTGAATCGCTCCCAATACTCATACAAAGTTTCCCCAGGAAGTTGTCTGATCCCACAAATATCTTTTCTGATGTTGGCAACTCTTGAAGCAGGAAAGTACTTCTCGAGGAACTGCTTCTTCAAACCATTCCACGTTGTAATCGATCCAGGAGGCAAGTAGTACAACCAATCTTTAGCTAACCCATCTAAAGAGAATGGAAAAGCACGCAGCTTAATCTGCTCTTCAGTCACGCCTTGTGGTCTCATACTTGAACACACAACATGAAACTCCTTAAGATGTTTATGAGGATCTTCACTTGCAAAACCATGAAACTTGGGTAATAAATGAATAAGACCAGACTTTAATTCAAAATTTACCTCCAAATCTACATATTGGATGCAGAGTGGTTGCTGATTCAAGTCTGGTTCAGCTAACTCTCTAAGAGTTCTTTCTACATGTGCAGGTCTATCCATCACTTGTTCTTCTGAATCGCTAGATGATTCTACTAAATCAGGCACTGTATCTGTTTCAGAAAGCAAAGGCGACAAGGATCGTTGCTTAGCTCGGTTTGTCTGCTGTCTCAGCTGGCGAGTTGTCTTCCCAATTTCAGGATCAAACGAAAGTGTACCTGTACGAGAAGAATGAACCATACACCAAGTAAAACGTAAAAAGGATTAAATAAATGACACCAATCCCCGGCAACGGCGCCAAAATTTGATGGTTGTCGAAGCCAACAAAAATAAATTCCTACTCTAAATAAATTGTGTATAGTGATTGAGCAGGGTCGTGTCTACAGAGATCGGTAATTATTTAAATCCTTTTGAAACATAAAACGTAAAATGGGGGAATTGTTGACAATAATAAAAATCAAATAAAAATAACAAGAATGCAAATTAAAGTTGTAATTCAAATTGGAGAAAGCTCTGGTTGAAGGAATTAACTCAGCTTGATTCGACTACTGATCATTGATTCAAATATAGATTATTATTACTCATGAATAGATCGGTTATAGCTACTGAGACCCTCTAATAGCCAATCTCTCCTTAACTAGTCGATAACCAAGGTACGACTGTTGGTTATTTCCCTAATCAATAGACAACCCTAGATACGATCATAGAATTTAATCAATTGACAGCCTAAAAAACCAGAGAGACTCAAATCCTAATCAACACATATGATGATTCATTTAAATTAGATTGTTTATTCTCACAACACAACTCTCTGCTATGTTATTTGTCACAAACATTAAATTCTTCATACGATGAATCCTTTAATTGACAATAGATTAAGTTGATAATTAAATAGTGGCCAATTACCTAATTAACGAACATAATCATGAAAATAATTCAGAGAATAAACAAATACCCAAAAAGCAATAGAACAATTAAAGCACAAGAAAGATCTCACAGTAGTGATGAATCAAAGCTTCATTATCCTTCAACCAGAAAAATAGGTTTAGTTCTTCATAGAGAGAAGAGAAAAATTAAGATCTAAGGATTATTTCTTTTTCTCCAATCCCCAAAATCCTCCTTTTTTTCACAATAGATTCCTCCCTTAAATACTCTCTCTCTCTTCTCTTTTAGAATTCTATTTAAAATAAAATCCTAATATCTGAAATATTAAATTCGTAATTACAAAAATAACAAAAAATACAAAACACGTTAAACTAAAAACTGCAGGTCCGCAGTTGACAGCACGAGCCCACGCCTTATCAACAAAGTTCTTCTGACGCTCATACTTTCTCCAAGAGAACAATCATCCTTAAACATCATCTTATAGCTCAATTTTATCATCAATCAATAGAATTACACCTACAAAAGTAAAACACAAGTAAATCACTATTATTAAGTGCAAAACATTGATATTAAGGGAAGTAAACAATGCAAAACTAGTGCATAAATTGCACTCTAACAGCATATTTATAGCAAATCCTCGAAATTTGCCAAATAAACAATGCCTTGTCTCGTGAATCAAAGCTTAATTAAAATTGAAACTGAAAGTCTGGCTGGTGTTGTTTCCCTCTCTAGTTTTGCCTACATAAGTAAAGGGAAATGAGAATCATAAATGAAAATCTGCTTTTACAGGTCTTATTAGATAGACATAATGGGATCATGAGTTATCAGATAAGATTAAAACTGGATGTCATACCGCCACTCCATATCCTCAAAAGTCCGTAGTCCTTGTCTCAATTCTGTCTGAGGCCAATGTAAATCAAATTTGCGCAAGCTCTTAATGCACCACAGCTCTTCTGGAAGCTTTCTCAAGTAAGCACATGGGTTGACAATTAAGCTTTCAAGTTTCGGCATTACTCCAGCCCCCATCGTCCACTCATCTAGCCAATACATTGATTTCAGGTGCAAAACCTTAAGTTGGGAAAGCTACTCAAGCCAACAAAAGGAAGCTTTCTTCCTAAATATGAGTTCTGCTTCAGTTTCAGCACTTAAAGGTGTGGAAGCTTTTCCAGCATTGGCATGGGATCCTCCATTAGCTCAGTATTTGATAAACTCAGTTGGATCAGACTTGGGGGAAATTGGTATTCAGATAGGACCATTCTTGAGGGCTTGCTCTCATTCACCAGCTTCAAGCATTCAAGTTTGTGGAGTTCGCAAAGGCTTTTGGAAACCCCAGATTGATAGTAACTCAAATCTCCAGATATCTTTACAGTTTGAATATTTCGTAGTCTGCCCAATATATCTTGAGTGCAACTACTAGGGTGTAAGGCTGATATGAAAATGAGATTTTTCAGAGAGCTGCAATAATTTTTTGGTCGTGCGGGGAGAGTGATGCAACCGAAGTTTAGATGCATGAGTTTCTGCATCATCCAAATATCCTCTGGTGATTGATGTATGTAGCTTGATGGCATTTCTAGTGTTTGAAGGTTTAAGAGGGAGCGTAGCAGTGAAGGAATGCATTTGAGCGAAGGGATATTCAATTTTAAATACTTCAAAAGAAATAAATTCAATTTGGTCGAGAACTGCAGAACCCAAGTTCAGTACCCGAAGGCGTTTGAACTTTTTAGAAAAATTCTCGCATTCTATCAGAGCGTGATGATCGCTTTCTGAACTATAATTCATAAAAGATCGAAGATACATGTCAGAATGTTCTAAAGATAAAAACCAAATCAGAACCATCGTCGCTGGGTGGAAGTTGTTGCATCCGATTACTAATATCAATGATTGTACTATGGAGTCCATCAAGAAAAGCCATATTACTACTGCTTTCACTTTCATTTTCATTGTTTTGCTGTTGCATGATGTTGCTGAAGAATGTGTCAATGGCTTCCTTAGATTCATGGACAAAGTGATTGATGTCCTCCAGAATTTCCAGAACTAAGTTGCTATTTCAATACGTTAATTAGGTGATTCTCCTCATTGTCATCAGCGTTATACCCTCTAGGAAATTAGCTCAATTGTTTCCCTGCATTGATTTTCATTGGTATGTGATTTCTTATGAAATTCTTTTGAGCTTTCCTTATTAAAAAAGCTTGAGCTTTGATCACCTAATACTGATCTCAATTAACTTGTGAACGATTTTGTAATGAAATTAGGAGTTGATGAATTTTGATTTTTTAGTTTTTTGATTTAGTCAATTTGCTACTTTTATATATTTCATATTCAACCGAATTTGGGCATGGAAAGTTTGGATTCTAATATTTATATGTTTAGCTTTAATCAGTTTGACTTTCGCAATCTTTTTCCCCTCATCATTAAGGGATTCAGAATTACAGAAATGCTAGGAAGAGCAAGAAAATAACTTTGGAAATAAGTAAGAGGGAAAAAATTATGAAATTTGGAATGATTTTTTGCAGAGTATGTTGCGTTTACTAAACTGGAATTGGAATGAGCTGGAATCAGAATGAATAGGAATGCGAATGCCCTGGAATCGTAATAGGTAATGAGAATAAAAATAAGTTGTTTACTTAAACTGTAAGAATCGAAATCGGAATGAGCTGAATTGCAATTACTTTGTCTTGGAATCGGAATCGGAATTAGTTAGATTGTAACAAAATACTAAAAAGTACTATAACTATTAAACAAAAGTTAATAATATATAGTAAATATAAATTTTAAATAATAATTTAGACAAAATTATTAAATATATAATAAATTTTCTATTATACAAGTGAAAAATTAAATTAACATAACTTTTGCGCTACAGTAGTTAGTGTTTACCAAACATTTTGCTGCTGTAACTTAAAAGCTACAGTTGTCCAACCTTAATCCCAAACGCACACTCACTCATTTTTTTTCCCTCTCTGACAATTGAGGTATGGGTAAAATTTGTTAATATCTTAAAAATCAGACAATAATGTGACTATTTATTTTAAGATAACCGCTAAAGACGCTCTATTAGACAATGATAACCCACTTGTTGATAATGAGGTTAATTATGATTCAACGATTTAAAATATGAAAACATATGGAAAATGGCTGTATTTAACTTGATTCTATGAAAGTATTTCGATGAAATTTTAAAAATTTGGTACCTATTATCTTATCGAAATTTTTTTAAATTATAGTACTACTTGAACTTAATTCCCGTATTGGATTGATTGCATTGAATTCCCAGCACTGCCATTGCTTCTACCTGAAAGCCATTTAAGTTTGTGTAAGCTACCTACGGTTTGAATAACAATTTACTCATGAATTGTTGTTCATGATAACAGTTTGATTGAAAGTGCGGCTCTACTAATTCTCTAGATGAAAGTTTCCCACTTGTTTGTTCTCGTATGACCCCATAATGCTGCTATATCAGTTGTATTGGAAATTAATCAACTGGGTTACAACTCGACACCCCATCAATATTTAAGCAACCTACAGAACATTACTTGAGGAAATAAACTCATTGCGCCACTAGGCTTTTAACGAGGCTCATTTCTATGAATCTGGATAGCATTAGATATCTCTCCGAATACTGTTGGGAGTAGATTGCAGATCTCTGGCCTATACTACAAAGTGTATGTACGTTGACTCTCAATAAATACAAACGACTCTATGGTATGAATCAAAGCATCAATACATGCATCATTTTATTGAGAAAGGATATTCTAAGATTATTTATGCATCACAATTTTTAGTTGTACCGTCTCTAATGAAATTGAAGGTGCAATCAGCAACTAAAATGAAGCCAGAAATGTACATGCAAGAGGTAGTTTTCCTAGAAGATTGATATTTCTTTGACTAGCAAACCATACAAGTCCAAAGCTAGCCAAACCATACCTGCAAGTCGGGGATTTAAATGGAGTACTTCTAAGCATAAAACATTAATCAAAACACAGTATAGACACACACACACACCCCTACATACATACCAGCAAATTCAAAATGGAAAAAGGAGTGCAACTATTCAAGTTTGTAGACAATATTGCAACCATGGCATATTAAAGCAAATCCTTGAAATCAGCTAAACAAAACAATGCCATGTCTCATGAATCGATGCTCAGTTAAAATTGAAATTGAAAGTCCGGCTGGTGTTGTTTCCCTCTCCAGTTTTGCCTACATAAGTAAAGGGAAATGAGAATCATAAATGAAAATCTGCTTTGACAGTTCTTATTAGATAGATATAAAAAGATCTTTCTTTGTTTCTCTGCTGTAATTTGTGGCTATCCCACTCTGTTTTGCCAGTCAAGCTGAGTCTACGTTGGGACATAATTTTGACATTAGAAGCGGCCTCAATTAGTTTGGCACTTTTATAACCTCCTTGAAGGTTTTACGATAAACATAGATATATAGAGAAAGTGGGAAAAAAAGAAAATGCATATAAAAGTATGAGTTATCAGATAAGATTAAAACTCACTCAATTCAATCCATCAGATTCCGGAAGGATATAACTAGATGTCATATCGCCACTCCATATCCTCGAAAGTCCGTAGTCCTTGTCTCAACTGTGTCTGGGGCCAGTGTAAGTCCAATTTGCGCAAGCTCTTTATGCACCACAGCTTTTCTGGAAGCTTTCTCAAGTAAGCACATGGGTTGACAATTAAGCTTTCAAGTTTCGGCATTGCTCCAGCCCCCATCGTCCACTCATCTAGCCAATACATTGATTTCAGGTGCAAAACCTTAAGTTGGGAAAGCTACTCAAGCCAACAAAAGGAAGCTTTCTTCCTAAATACGAGTTCTGCTTCAGTTTCAGCACTTAAAGGTGTGGAAGCTTTTCCAGCATTGGCATGGGATCCTCCATTAGCTCAGTATTTGATAAACTCAGTTGGATCAGACTTGGGGGAAATTGGTATTCAGATAGGACCATTCTTGAGGGCTTGCTCTCATTCACCAGCTTCAAGCATTCAAGTTTGTGGAGTTCGCAAAGGCTTTTGGAAACCCCAGATTGATAGTAACTCAAATCTCCAGATATCTTTACAGTTTGAATATTTCGTAGTCTGCCCAATGTTAAGTGTTAGAAAATGTATATTTATAAAGAAGAAAATCGTCATTTTACATTTCAAGTCTTACTAACAACCCTTACTTTTATGTATTTAAGGTTCTTGTAATTTAATTATGTGTGTTTTATTTTAATTAAGTATTTTGTGTATTTTAGGGGCATCATAGTCATTTCACAATAAACGAGAGATCAAACGGCAAAACGAACATCACTTTTGAACTCAGGACGGTCGAAAACCTTAGGAGGAGCATAAAAGGAAAAATGGCACTGTTCACATGTACGGTACTGTCTACGTTACTGTTCACGACACTGTTCACATAGACGGATCGATGACGTGGCATTGACCGATGATGTGGCATTGACTGATGAGGTGTCATGATCCTGTTGGTCTAAAATTCTTATGAACTGTTGATGGTGACGTGGCAGCATATTAGTGGACCAAAACTTGCGCGTACGATACATGCATTACACAGGATTATTTTCAACCAAACCGCGTTACTGTTCAAAGCCGGGTCAAACCGTGTTACTGTTCACCTGTGTGGTCAAACCGCGTACTGTTGACTGATGACGTGGCGCAATCCTGAGCGTCCAAACTATTTTTAATCCGATGGCCATGATTTACTCCATGTATCTATAAAAAGGGGGTCTCTCCCCCCTAATTGGATATCTCTGAATCCATTTTTGGACTCCATTTTCTGTAATTCTCTCTCCATCTTATATTTTCTACGTATTTTAATAAATTCCCATTTTGCCCCTAGTTCAATTATGAGTAGCTAATTTTCTTTCAAGCTTGGGTTGAAGGTGAAGTCTCAACATGTGTCATGGGCTTTATTTGGTAAATTTACTTTCTCTTCCCCTCTAATTTTTGTGGATGTTTTGACTTCTCGTCGACAAATAATACTAATCTTGTCTAGTACCGCCTTGGTTCCACCGGCCCCCTAGTACAAGGTTATTATTATTTGGCACAATAAGCCCTTAGCACCATATTGATTAGAGTGTGGTTCATGAGGTGTGGATTCCCCCCTCACGATTTAATTGGTATTAATAAGGAATATTTAGCCCATGATGCATGTTGATACGGATCCGAATACCCAAGTACGTCATTTCAATAGAATTATCTTCAATTTATTCTCGTCATTGCAATTCCAATTTTAGAATTTATTATTGTCATTTCAATTCCAATTTTAGGATAATTTAAATCACTTCCACCACAATTCCAACCACCCATTTACAAAATTAATTCTACATATAATTAAAATCCACCTCTTCGTGGGATCAACACTCGTCACCATTAGTCTATTCTACAATAGATTCGTGCGCTTGCGAGTACATTAAAATTTGCACAACACCCAATATAGTCGGAGTGCAACTACTAGGGTGTAAGGCTGATATGAAAATGAGATTTTTCAAAGAGCTGGAATAATTTTTGGAGGTGCAGGGAGAGATGCAATAGAAGTATAAATGCATGAGTTTTTGCATCATCCAAATATCATGTGGTGACTGATCTATGTAGCTAGATGGCATTTCTAGTGTTTCAAGGTTTAAAAGGGTGCATAGCAGTGAATGAAGGCATTTGAGCGAAGGGATATTCAATTTCAAATACTTCAAAAGATATAAATTTTCTAATCCGGATGGATATTGGTCAAGAACTGCAGAACCCAAGTTCAGGACCCGAAGGTATTTGAACCTTTTAAAAAAATTCTCGTAATCTTTCGAATTAAGATGATTGTTTTTTGAACTGTGATTCAGAAAAGATTGGAGGTACATGTCAGAATGTTTCAAAGAAGAAAAGAAGTCAATCAGATCTTTCAAAATGAAGCACCGTTTAACATTTGCCAGAGATTCCTCTTCCATGTCAGGCATCCAGACAAATCCCGTCTTCTCTGCCACCAAAGCCAACGAAGTATATATAAAACTTGGAACATAACATGATTTAATTGTGTCTCTGGCTCTTCTCTTACTCACTTTAATGAAGCCGCGATGGATTAGTTCTTTCAAGTAATGTTCGGCAGTTTCTTCACCGTTGTATGGTATGAAACCTTCAGCTACCCACAACTGATATAACTGCCTTGTAGATATCTCAATACTTGGAGGGAAGACACACAAATAGATGCAGCAGACTTTCAAGTGAAAAGGTAACTCCATCACAGTATAAATTTGTCTCCAAACTGTCAGAAACGCTTCGCCTAGAAAATAATTTTCTAATGGCATACTTCCATAGTGTAGGATGAAAAATTGCCAGGATTCATGCTTTAATCTAATCATTGGTCCTCCATTGAGCACTGAATCAGGCCGAATCTTCTCTCCGTTTTCCATTTCCAATGACAGAAGGAGCTCTGGATCAGTGACCGTTATCAATACTCTGCTTCCATTCTGATTGTCAGGAAGAACTTGTTCAAGATTATCCCATTGTTGAAAAGTCATGCATGCGGCAAAATTTCAAAGGGCTACCAAACAATTAAGGAAAAAATGAAAAGTTGGCAAATTTATCAAATTTGCCAAATGGACACCATTGACATATTTGCATGGGTTAGGTGGAATAGTACTATCTTCAAGCCTATAAATAGAGAGCATTTCTTCATTCCATTTTATCCCAAAATTGTTAAGCTTATAAGTTTCTAAGCTTTTGAGAGAAGTGTCTCTGGGGAATTTATTTTTCCTGCAGAGTATGAGAGTACTGGGTATATTTGGGTTTCTGGAAAGTGAGATTCGTTACTCAAATATTTTACTCTATTAATTGTTAAATAAACAATTATTCTTTCTTGCCTTCGTGGATGTAGGTTTAATTACCGAACCACGTAAATTTTGTGTCTTTTATTTTTCAGTAATTATTTGGTGTGCTTGATTCCGCATTCCGCACACAACAAGTGGTATCAGAGCCGACGGTTCGTACTTGGGGGATACGGTATTGTTCATGTATACGGCACTGTTCACGTATACAATACTATTCATGTATACGGTATTGTTCACATGCGGTACTGTTCACGAATACGGTGGAGACGACCATTTGTACTTGAGAGACAGTCTATTATAAGTAGTGTGTATTTTTTCATGTCTAGGAAAGTTCTGTAAAAAAAGGTGATAAGAGTCTAAGGATTCTGGTTTTTTAATTGTGACCAAGTTCCTATCCAGTTTCATGGGAACTTTCCTGGTGTATTTATTCACGCGAAATTAACATCATAGAGGTTGTTTTTCAAGTGGAAATAGTTCGTTGAGAAAATGGTAGAAGGTGAAACTTCCAAAATTGGGGAGAGATCTACCGAGACTATTTCAGGAGACACTTCAGGTGGGAGGCGAGATTTGTCAAATCGCTATTCAACACATGTTATAGGAGGTCAAAAGATCGATTTTGAAAAGTTTGATGGGAAAACCAACTTCGGCATGTAGAGGCGCGAAGTTATGGATGCCCTTATTCAAATCGATCTTGATGTTGTTCTGAAAAATAAAAGACACTTGTATGATGAAGAAATTGGGGATCGTATGAACGAGAAAGCTTGTGGTCAGATTAGATCTTGTTTGACCAAGGAGGTGAAATACTTGGTGACAGATGAGGAGTGTACGGTGACTTTATGGCGTACATTAGAGGAGAAGTACCTGCTGAAAAGTCCTGAAAATCGTCTTCATGCAATGAGCCAAGTATATGGCTTTCGAATGAAGTCTGAGGTGTCAAGGCACGATCATGTCTCAAGATTTGAAAAGTTACTTGCTGATTTGAAGAATCTTGATGAAGATATTAAGGATGAAGTCAAAGCTATGATTCTGTTACACTCACTACTAGAAGAATATAGTCATTTTGTGACTATCTTGATAAATGGGAAGAGTGTGATCGTCTTCAAAAATGTTTTCACAACATTGACTAACTTGGAGATTTGGAATAATGATAAAAATTCTGAACGAGCATCGTCTAAAGTTTTGGTGAGTAGAGATTGGGCTATGGAGAAACAGAAGAAGCGTGGTGGAAGGAATTCTCGATCTAAATCGAGAAGCAGAAATATAGCTCAAGATTAGTGCGCCTTTTGTCATGAAAATGGCCATTGGAGGAAAGATTGTCCAAAGACTCAAAAGAGAGATGGAAAAAAACCAGCAGCAGCAAACATGGCATAGAAAGATGAGGACTCTAATTATTCACTAAGTATCACTCATGCAACATATATGGCTAGTTCGAGCGAGTGGATACTTAATACTGGAGCAACCTATCATTTGTGTCTTATTAAGGAATGGTTTACGAATTTTCATAATCTGGAATCCGGTGCAGTTGTGATGGGGAAAAATCAACCTTGTCATACAATGGGGATAGGAACAATTCGGCTCAAAATGTTTGATGGAATGGTCAGAGAACTCAAAGAGGTTAGATTTGTTCCAGTTTTAAAGAAAAATCTAATTTCTATGGGTGCTCTGGAACCTAAAGGCTACAAGGTTACCATTAAAGATGGTATAATGAAGTTTACACACGGGGCTATGGTGATTCTGCAAGGGGTTCGGCGTCACAATCTGTATTATTTGAAAGGAGGTACAACTAATGAAGCAAATGTTGTTGAGGCGCACAGTGACACCACCAAGTTATGGCATGTACGACTGGGACATGTTGGAGAGAAGTATTTGCAAACTCTGATGAGGCATGGACTCTTAAAAGGTACCAAAACCTATAAATTAAATTTTTGTGAGCATTGTGTAGTAGGCAAGAAAACAAGGGTCAAGTTTGATACAGCTAATCACGATACTCATGAGATCTTTGAATATGTTCATAGTGATGTATGAGGACCAACCAAGACTGCATCAATTGGTGGAAGCCATTATTTTGTTACTTTTGTTGATGATTTCTCTAGACGTGTGTGGGTATACACCATGCGAGCAAAGGATGAGGTTCTAAAGATTTTCGTGAAATGGAAGAAATTGGTGGAGACTCAAACTGGCAGAAAGATCAAAGTATTACGATATGATAATGGGGGTGAATATACTTCTGATCCATTCTTGCAAGTATGCCAGAATGAGGGTATTAAAAAACATTTCACAATGAGACATACTTCACAACAGAACGGTGTGGCTGAGCGTATGAATCGTACTTTACTGGAGAAGGTACGGTGTATGTTATCTAATGTTGGTTTAGATAAAAAGTTTTGGGCTGAAGCTGTGAGCTACGCAAGTCACTTAGTAAACCGGTTGCCTTCTACTGCAATTGGAGGTAAAACTCCTATGGAAATGTGATCTGGAAAGCATGCACAAGACTATAATTCCCTTCGTATATTCGAGTGTCCAGCTTATTATCATGTCAAAGAAGGTAAACTAAATCTTCGTGCTAGAAAAGCTATCTTTGTGGGATTCAAAGGTGGAGTAAAGGGCTTTAAGCTTTAGGATCTCGAAGACAAAAAGTTTGTGTGTAGCAGAGATGTCACATTTGATGAAGCTTCAATGATAAAAGCTTCAAGTTCTCAGCAGGTGGAGAACAAGACCAAAGAGGTATTGCAGCGGGTGGAGTTTGATGCAACTCCATATGTACCAGTTAGTTCTACATCAAAGAATGGTTCAACTATGGAGGTGACACCTAGAGTTGAAGAAGAGGTTGTTTCTTCTGATGTCCCACAAAATGAAGAAACAATTGATGATGTAGATAATGATGATTTTATAGCAACAAAGAAGCCAAGAAGAGAGATAAAGAAACCCGGATGGCTTACTAAAGATATAGTGATAGCCTATGCACTTTCAGTTATTGATGATGACATCCCCAACACTTTTGGTGAAGCATTACGCAGCAGTGAAAGTGATCAGTCTAGCTAGCCATGGAAGAAGAGATGAAATGTCTCTATCAAAACCAGACTTGGGAACTTGTAAAGTTACCAAAGGGGAAAAAGGCTATTGGGAATAAATGGGTCTACACCAAGAAGCAAGGATCTCCGAATCAATCAACTCCTCGATACAAGGCAAGGCTCGTGGCAAAAGGTTTTGTTCAGAAGAAAGGTATTGACTACAATAAAGTTTTCTCTCTAGTTGTAAAACATACTTCTATTCGCATCTTACTTGCTTTAGTTGCAGAATATGAGTTAAAGTTGGCTCAGTTGGATGTTAAGACGGCATTCTTACATGGAGATTTGGAGGAGGAAATCTATATGATTCAGCCTTGTGGTTTCAAAGTTAGTGGAAAGGAAAATCATGTGTGTAGGTTGATTAAATCTTTGTATGGACTGAAGCAATCACCAAGGCAGTGGTACAAAAGATTTGATCAATTTATACAAGGGCAGAAATTCACCAAAAGTGAACATGATCATTGTGTTTACTTTAGAAGACTACCATATGGAGATTTCATCTATTTGTTACTCTATGTCGACGATATGCTTATAGCTTCGAAGAGTAGAGATGAGATCGAAAGATTAAAGAAGCAGCTAGCTTCTGAGTTCGAGATGAAAGACTTGGGTGATGCATAGAGAATACTTAGGATGGAGATTCGTAGAGACAAGAAGAATGGGAGCTTATGGTTGACTCAAAAGTCTTATTTAAAGAAAGTGCTAGAAAGATTCGGTATGGATGACAAAACTAAACCGGTATATACACCTCTAACTCCTCATTTCAAATTAAGCTCTTCTTCATGTCCTAGATCTCAAGAGGAGCGCAATTACATGGCTCGTGTTCCATATGCTAGTGTTGTGGGTAGTCTTATGTATGTTATGGTATGTACAAGGCCCGATATATGTTAAGATGATTGCTTTTTAAACTGTGATTCAGAAAAGACTGGAAGTACATGTAAGAATGTTTCAAAGAAGAAAAGAAGTCAATCAGATCTTTCAAAATGAAGCACCGTTTAAAATTTGCCAGTGATTCCTCTTCCATGTCAGGCATCCAGACAAATCTCGTCTTCTCTGCCACCAAAAATAATGAAGTGTAGTATACATGACTTAGAACATAACACGCTTTAATCGTGCCTCCGGCTCTTCTCTTACTCACTTTAATGAAGCTGCGATGGATTAGTTCTTTCAAGTGATGTTCGACAGTTTCTTCATCGTTGTATGGTATGAAACCTTCAGCTACCCACAACTGATATAATTGCTCCGTAGATATCTCAATACTTGGAGGGAAGACACACAAATAGATGCAGCAGACTTTCAAGTGAAAAGGTAACTCCAACACAGAACAAATTTGTCCCCAAGCTGTCGGAACGCTTCGCCTTGAAGATAATTTTCTAAGGGCATACTTCCATAGTGTAGGATGAAAAATTGCCAGGCTTCATGCTTTAATCTGATCAATGGTCCTCCAAAGAGCACCGAATCAAGCCGAATCTTCTCTCCATTTTCCATTTCCAACGACGCAAGGAGGTCTGGATCAGTGACTGTTATAAATACTCTGCTTCCATTCTCATCATCAGGAAGAAGTTCTTCAACATCAATCCATATCTCACTGTCATCGAAGACATCATCAAGCACAATAAAGTACTTCTTGTTTGTTAGGTAATCTCGAAGAATAGATTTCTTCAATTGATAATCTTCACCGATAATTACACTAACCCGAGATGGAGGGATCACAGACTTAATTATGTCATCCAATATCCTGCGAAAATCATAGTCTAAGGAAACCCTGACCCAAGCATGACAGTCAAAATAGAACTTGACATGGTTATTATTGTAAGTATCTGCAGCAAAAGCAGTCTTATCGAAGCCACCGCTGTCGAGAATTGCAACCACTGAAAGCCCAGATGATCCCTCAATCAATAGATCAAACAACTCCTCTCTGCCCCTTTCAAAATGACTGATATCAAGCCGAGGTTGTCCCTCACTCAACAGGTGAATGATTTCGTTACTTTTTTCACTGATATCAAAACCATTGTCGCCGGGTGGAAGTTGTTGCATCCGACTTCTAATATCAATGATTTTAGTGTGGAGTCCAACAAGAAGAGCCATATTAGTACTGCTTTCACTTTCTGCTTCACTGTTTTGCTGCTGCATGATGTTGGTGAAGTATGTGTCAATGGCTTCCTCAGATTCATGGACAAAGTCATTGATGTCCTCCAGAATTTCCAAAATATCTGCTGTTTCAACGTCTTCTTCATCGCTTTCTTCTAAGTCCAACAGTTGCAAAAAAGGCAAAGATATATTGGAGTCATCGAAATCTTCTCTAAGGAGTTGAAACAAATGCCGAGCCATGTCAACTTCATATTTTCCCAGCAGAGTAGTAACAATAATTTCGGACTCCGTAAGAAGGTTTTGAAAAAGTGGAGTTAAATTTGTTGAATCTGGCAGCGGCAACGTGCCTTCTTCACCTGCTAACACCCTTTTCAACCTCTCACGAAATAGTCGGAGGTGGACGTCCAGCATGTCTCCTTCTCTCTGTAGCACCCAGAGGTATCGTTGAAAGATTAAACACCATGGAAGAATTTGAAAGGAAAATGCCAAGAAACTGTGTAAGTGGCTAAACCTTGAAAAATTGATCATTTTTTTGCATTGTAAGTTGCGCGTTCATTTAGAGAAAAGTCCAAGACGCGTGCCTTTTGAAAAGAACAGGTATCCCAATCGGTATCCAACCTTTATCTTATTTAATTACTACCATGACATAATTGATGGTGCTTA
Organism: Citrus sinensis; assembly: GCF_022201045.2. Lineage (NCBI taxonomy): Eukaryota > Viridiplantae > Streptophyta > Magnoliopsida > Sapindales > Rutaceae > Citrus > Citrus sinensis. Next base: position 6,634,999 of record NC_068560.1, read on the forward strand.
AATCAATTGTTTCTTTTTAAATTTAAAGAATTTTTCATTAAAAAAAAATTTTAATATCAATTTGCCTTCAGTGGCGTAACTGCCTCAAGCCCAGTAACAGGACTAATTAAAAATTTTACAATTTTTGGGCATGGAAATAGTAGTATTGAACATTAGAAAGGTAAGGTTGTTCTGTTAAAGAATTGATATTGACATAATTTTATTTTGGTTTTCGTGGAAAAAAAAAATTTGTTGACAAGCAAGAAAATATTTTTATTTTTTAAAATTTATTATTCATATTTTATCATATTAAAGTAATTTTAATAATAAATAGAAACATAATATTACAATAAATAAATTAAAGTTTAAATTATTTTGAATATTATAAAAAATAATGTTAATATTATTAATAGGAAGACATTTTGTTAATTTTAAAATCTTTTTAATCCAAAGGTTTATTTAAAATCTCTATAATAAATACAAATATAAGATTAAAATAAAAATCATAATTTGAATTTTTTAATATTATTTTAAATGTTAAATATGCTTTAATGTTATTAGCCTACTACGTAGATTTTATTATTTATATTATATTCGTATTGATTAAAATTTTTTAAAGTCAATTTTTTAGTTATTAAGATATCATAGTTAAAGAAAAGATTTTGGTGCAACTGTTTAAAATTTCAGGGTCTAAATGATAATTTTTTTAAAATTTAAGGAAGTAGGTATTATTTTTCCGACAATTTATTTTACTTTTGAGGGAAATCCAATAAGAAATATCATCAGAGAACATTAATTTAACATTCTTTACTTTTATGAAAAAAGTGGAAACCAAGAACTATTCAATTTTGTATTTTTTGTTTGTAATTCAAAAAATGCATCCACCAAACATGCTTATCTTGATTTTCCCACTTTATTCATTTTCGATGCTTTTCAAAAGAGGTTCCTTTAATCCATCTAGCATCTGCAGCCCCCGCTATTTTTACAAATCTCCATCCCACATCTACACTATCAAACAAGTTGATGGAAATTGAACCCATTAAGTTATGTTCATTACTGGTCATTGTCTTTCTATGAGCCACTTATTTTGAGCATTAGCGATCTTATAAGGAATCATGCCTTTTCAAGATCTTTTTCTTTCATTTCCCTATTGTAGTAGTTAATTAAATAAAGAACGAACAGCTGAACTTGGTCTATTTCGAGGAAGACCAAGGCTTCCAATACTAGAGGTAGGGGTGGGCAAATTCGGTTTGGATCGGTTTGAGACATATTATCAAATCGATCCAAACCTATCGGTTTGAAATATTTTCAAACTGATATCAACCTAAAATTTTTTCAATCTGGATCGGTTTGGATCCTCAGTTTGAACTTATTAGCTAAAAGCTCACTTCTTTTATATTATTTTACCTAAATTATTTGTTATTTTTTTGTGTCCGTAATCTAAATTAATACCTCTTTTATATTATTCATATCTACTTTGATATCTACATAACAATTCAAAAATACATCCATACAAGTTCACAACATAATACAAAACAAACTCACAAAATTAAAATAAACTTGAACAACAATTGACAATTAAACTATTGTGAATCTTGTTCGTCAAAACTTATGGCCTAATTGCTTTTGATTTGTCAAAATCTGCATAAAATAATAAATATAATTAGTTAAATTGCTTAACTTAGAATATAATGTAATTATATAATATTTTTGAATTGGATCAGTTTGATTCCAAACCGAAATCTAAACTGAGTGATGTCGGTTTGCAATCCAATAAACCGAAACCAGTTTTTTTACTAATGAAACCGATCCAAATGGTCGGTTTGGATCGGTTCGGTTAAAATATGCCCACCCCTAACTAGAGGAACTTTGAACAAAATTAATTGGAAGCCTTTATTCATTTTTTGAAGAAAATTACGTGCCAACGTAACCAAGGCTTTTATTCATCTTCGGACTATGAATTTATACAAAAACATTAACAAAAAATAACAAAGACACAGCTAAATGATAGCAACAAGTGCTGATTTAGTGGACCACTTCTACAAGTAAATAAAAACTAAATATGTATTTTGACTATAACAACAACTATCCTGTTGAATAGGACTCTACAGCAGTCACGTGACAATTAATTTCTCCATAATATTATTATTAGTAGAAGTAGATTTTCAAAATTGTCTTGATATATTTCAAAGTTGTATTATCAACGTATATGTATCTAGATTGTAACTATACTTTAAAAAATATAAAAAATTTTAATTATTGCACAGTAATGTAGAACAATATCTATAAAATAATATTGTTAGGACTAAGAAAAAATATTATTTTAGATAAGTTATTTATTTATTATTGAATGAATAGTTTATTAATTTATTGATAAATGAATATTTATTAATTTAAAGAGAGATTTGTTTTTGGTTTTAAGAAGAGTTTGTTTGGTACATGCACACACTAATAAAGAAACACAAAAAGTGCTTCCTCAAGTCAATAGTATTTGCTTTAATTGCTAAGGTGCATAATAATGTAGCTTAGTTAGGAAATTTGTAATTATATTATAGCTCCGTTTGGTATAAATTTTTAACTAGAACTTATTTAAGGAGGGCTTTTGTTAATAGAGTTTTTATAAATAAAGATTTAACAAAAAAAAATATAGTTATTTAATTGTCAATGTCCAAATTGATTAATTATTGTTCTTTTTGTTAACATATGTTTGTTTTACTTAATATTAAAAGTTTAGTTTACAATTACGCCGGTGTCAAATCAGCAGAGCATTTTTGCAGCCAGTCACATTATACATCATATACTAATAGCATCGGTAGGGATGGCAAAACCCCCGGCCGGGTCCGGATATAGCAATGACCGGACCCTGCCCGGATGCAACCGGTCCGGGTCTTAATCCGGGTGCCCAAATTTTATATTTTTTAATATTATATGTGTATATATTTTTTAATTTTTGGTAATTTTATAAGTTTTAAATTTATTTCAATAAAATTTGACATGAAAATATAAACTTTAAGTGTTTAAAACTTTATATATGTATAATAAATGAGTCAAATAAATATAAATATTTAAAATAATATATATTTTATAATATTTTTTTAATAAAATCCAGGTTCCAAGTTTATCAAGTGATGCCCAAGACTGACCCGGCTTTATACCCGGGCCGGGTAATACCCGGCCCACAACGACCGTGTAACGCCCCAGTCCGAAATCCAAGGGCAAATATGTCCACAACTCAAATATGAATTTCAATAACTCTTTACAACTGATAAAATTCGACCCTCAAATACAAAAGCCAGTGGAATGACTTAAAAATTTAGCCAAACCATCCACCATCCTTAATTCAAATCCATCTTCTCACTCTTCATGAATCAATCCTGACTTCTGGAAACTGAATCACAATAAACTATAATGAGCATAAAACTCAGTAAGCAAACCAGTTTTTCTTATACGAAAGTACATACATACTTATACATAATGCAGATTGATGATATGCCATGATCTTTTAGAAATACTGTAAATAAATTCATAAAAATCTCTTTCTTTCGCTTTCAAACTTTTTCATTTTCTTTCGATGAAATACATATTATGCAATTGTGGCACTTTGTGCTGTGCGTGGCACTTTGCACCATGCGCGACACTTTATGGCGCTCTGGCCTTGAGGAGGTGGCCCCTGCATAGTCTCAAGAGGTGGCCCCCACACAACTTCAAGAGGTGACCCCCAATGTAAAATCTCATAAAATAAAAATTCCGTTTGCTAAAATCAACTTTCTCATTTTACAGAAAACATAATGCATTTTCGTGCTCATGTCAATGAAATATTCACACATACGTGTGCCCATGTCCATAAACACACATAACAACACATCACATAAACACATGAGCAGAGACATAGAAATCCATATTTATACATATCAAAGTAGGCTTTTCACACAAGTCAAACATATATATTGTTTATTGTGATTCGTTTCGAAATCTAGTTTACTTACCTCCTAGTATCCTCGAGTAACAAATGCACATCGATATCATCGGCCTCTTGATCTTGATTTCTCTAAACCTTTCTAAATTAAGGATTTCTCTACTCTTGTTGTTATGACTTAGAATGGAAGAGAATGAAATTTCTAAGTTGCATTCAAAATGAAAAGTGGTGGGGGGTATTTATAGGATTTCTTAAGGCTAATGGATGGCTAGGATTTTGCCTCCATAATTCTTGATCAATGATTGAAGTTATCCTTCATAAATACCTTACTAGTTTCTAGACTCTTATCTATCTCTACAACTTCTCTTGCATCATCACTTATGTCATTGATTATGTCATCTTTACTTAGAATTAAATATCTAAGTAAAGATGAGATTATCCTCTTAAATGTCTTGCTAAAATCTAGAATTCTTTAACTTTCTCCACACTTCTTCTTACATCATCGCTTATGTCAATGCTTACGTCATCATTCCTTATGTCATCATTTCTTAAATTAAATATTATAAACTCAAGGGGCTGGTTAGCTTAAAAATAAATCATACTATATTTAAGAGAATTAGGGTATTACAGCCCGGGTACGGTCCGGGCTGGTATTTTTGCCACCTCTAAGCATCAACAAGAGTTTTCGATTGTTGCAACTTGCAATGCACGCGATGCGAGAAAATGAGAATCTTGTTTAATTGCAATAATGACAAACCTAATCCTTTCATTAGGAGTAAATTAATAATCGTTTGTTATAATTGAATATGTATAAAGAAAGGACAATTCTATTCATAGATTCGACTTATTTTTTGTTTAAAGTAATTAATCATTCAACCATCTTCATTTTCCTCTGGCCAATGCCCTTGTAGATTAGTTGAAGCATTTATTACTTATTTCAGATAATTACAACATCCTTTTCGCTAATTAATTATGATTATGTACATTTTCATATAGCAAGTGGCGTTGTAGATCTAAACTACGTTGCTATTTCAATACGTTAATTAAGTGATTCTCCTCATTGTCATTAGCGTTATAAATAGGAATTAAGCAAACAGTACACAATGCTGCAGCAAGGTGTGGGTGGCTAGAGTTTTGCAACCACCCTCGAGATCTTGTGCTGCCAGTAGTAAAAGAATTTTAAGCCAATTTGGTAAGCTCTGGTCAGCACAACATTTGGGGTAAGAAACTCACTTGTTCCATTAGACTTTCGAGTTATAAATGTTTTTTTATAATTTACCTGCTGAAATTAATTGTGAGTATGCCAAGTTGCTTGACAAATTGACCCCGCAATAATAGAACACAATTTTCACGACATTTACAGTAGAGGGTGCATCGTAGGCTAATGAGGAGGGGCATGTAATTAATAGGATAGATTTAAAACCCATTGCTAAGGTGTGGGTGAAATTTCTGAAATCCAGGCTTATGCCAACCACCCACACCACTACTGTTTCACAGGCAAGGTTGGTGCTATTATATGCTATTGTTAGAGGGCTTCCCATAGATGTGGGAAGCATTATCGAAAAAGAAATTCGAGATTGTGCCATGAAAAACCACAAGGTTGCTGCCTTGTTATTTTCTTCTCTCATAACCAACATATGTGTAGTATCAGGTGTTCGTCTTGATGCAAAGGATGAACATGTCAAGAATGATAGTTCTATTATTGCACGCACCATTGAGAGAATTGCTGGTGAAAGTGCTGGAGCAACAACTGAACCAGCTGCTGTAACAGGAGCGAGACGAGCTATTGGGCTAGAATAGAGGATACAAGCACTGAGCACCAGCATCACGTAATGTGTTGAAGCTCAGCAAAGGGAAAATGATCGGTTTAAGAGCTACCTATAGCACCTGGAAAGCCACCTACACCAATTTGCTCTTTTCATGAAAAGCATCCACATGAATTTCCTTGATTCATTGCTCCAACAGTACAATTTTGACACCAACACTATAGATGCTCCAACAGTGGGCAGTAAAGAAGCCATTGAAGAAGCTGACTCAGACAAAGAAGCAGAGGTTGACTCAGAAGATGCTAAACCATCTGACCAACCAGAGGAAGAAGGTGACAAGTCTGCAACTAACAGTTCACCAACAGAGGCAAAGGAAGAGTCTGAGAAAGAACGTGAGGAACCTCCAGTTAAAACCTCTTCCAAACCCAGGAAAAAGCACATCATCCAAGAAGAAGATGAAGATGAACCTGAAGAGGAGCCCCCCATTCCAGTCCTTTCGAGAAAGGGCAAGGAAAAAATAGTTACCCCTCCTGCCTCTGAAGATGAAGCCAAGCAAGTAGATGTAGAAACAAGAGTCACTCGTACACCCGCAGAAGCCAAGCAGCTACTTGACATCATTGCTGTCATCACAGCTGAGGGACATACAGCTGATGCACCAGCTCTAGCTCCTCCACAGCAAATTCCTAGCAAACCTGTTCGTACTAGTCTTAGAAGATCTAGCAAAAGAAAAGTCAGCACTTCTGGAGGCACTGATGCAACAGCCTCACCAGAACAAAAAAGGACCAAATCGGTGTCAACTAAGCAAGCTGCCCCAACTGCAACCCCTCCCACTAGCCCATTGAAGAAAAAGAAAAAGATTTTGCCAGCCACCTCTCTGCAAGAATCCCCAAAGGATAAGCTGCGAAATGCGTCCAAAAAGCGCTGATGTCATCACACTATGTTGCAGCAGTGCTAAAACAAAAGGGAAGTATCCCATTCCTGCTAAGTCATTTTATTCAATTATGAAAAACTTTTCTTTCATTATGTTTTCATTTTGTGCGGTTTATTTTCTAACTTTCTCTTCCATGTCCTTATCGGGTTGTGTGACTTTGGTGTTGTGTGCTTGTGAGGACACAACACCATTTAAAGTTTGGGGGGGTATATCTCTGGGTGTGTTGGATATGTGTTGATGCATGTGTTGTGTGAAGCTCTGCTATCTAATATTTGTGTATAGATTTGAAAACCTAACGAAGATAAATTGAGTGTTAATTAGTGATTATAAGAATGCCGAGTAGAGATAGTTATAAATGGAGAGTGAAGTTATGTCCTGACACCTAAACTTTGGTGAAGTTTTATGAGAATGCTGAAGCAGAGCCAAGAGAATAGAAAAGATCTTAAGTTTGGGGGAAAAGTTAGATGGATTGTGCTTACTATGAAATAAATTATGCTCCAATGGCTCAAGTTGCCGAGTAACCAGAGCTGAGTATGTACCCCATATGCAGATTTGAGTCCAAAGATAACAAGAGTTATGAGCAGTGTTGTAGCAGCTGTAACAAAAAAAAAACTAATATCCTCTGTATAGGATATTGAGTAGCCAGGTCTGTTCATGAGCCCCATGTTCAGCCTTGAGTTAAAAGATATCTCTAGATAAGATTATGTTACAGATATTGCTACAACAACTCTGATCTATGCATGGCTTGGGTAATTGGGTGTCATCATTACAATTGATTGGCATTCACATGAAAAATAAATATTACAGTGAGGAGGGTTGAATACTCTTAAGTTTTCATTCTTAAATAGAGCACAGTTTGAGTATGTGAGATTTATGCTGCCCCATATATGAATAAAATTATGCTACCTCTAAATTACATGCAATCTCTTGGTAATGTTGTAGCATCTCTGGAATTCAATCAAAGTAGCACACACACACTTTGGCCAGAAGGAAGCTTAAGTTTAGAACTGATTTACTATGGTCATTTTGCATGATTGGAATTGTGACATGAATGCGGAAGAATCCTTGCAAATTTGATAAAAGAGCTAAGTTGTGTGTTGCATGATTGTGCGTGAAGTGTTAGTATGTTGTCATTACTTGAGGACAAGTAACGGTTTAAGTTTGGGGGTGTGACAACTCTATGAAATGAGAGTTATTACGACAATTTTAGACTCAAATCAAGACCACTTAGAGAGTAAATGATGTGTTTTTATTATATTTTGGTTATATTTTGCATAAACATCCATTTTAGTTGAGTCTTAATAAGTTTTGCTTGATTTAAAGTAATTTGTGCTCAAAACATGTGCATAATGATAGGTTTTCATAAGTTCATAATTCATAAAGGGATGCTGAGATATTAGGCTAGCAAGAAGAAGAAAGAATATGGCCACAAAAGAAGTGAAACACAACCGAGAATGGTGCAGTGTTATAGCTATTGCTGGAGAGACAATTGTTGTAGCAATCCTAGAACACCGAGGGAGAAAACTTAGCGCGGGTTAGCTGCAGAATGGCTCATGTACGCCCGATACTTTTTGTTTACCCTAGTTTTCAGTTATAAAAGGAGGCGCGCATCACATAAAACGGTAAAAGGAATCATCATTGGAAATTTTGGAGAGAAAAAAAAGGAGAAGATCAGAATTTAAGGGAATCGAAGCCACATCATTGAAGAATCCAACATAGTTATTTGGATTCACTAGCTATCATTCTTCTCTTATTTTTTCTTCACTCTTTGATTAAACCAATGTATTTCGTGACCAATATGTTGCTGTGTGTTTTTCTCTTTCAGAATATGAACTAAACTTACTTGTAGTTGAGTGACAAACAATCTAATGGGTTCTTGACTGTTCTTATGAGTTGCTAAATAATTCCTGTAGCATTTTACTCTAGTAGTTATTATTATAATTGTTATTTTAGTTGACCACCCATTTAATAGTTCAAGTTAAGATAGAGCTGCAAAATGGCATGTCTTAGTAGATATTATTGGATTAATACCTGATCTTAATTTAAGTTTCCTGGATTAAGTTTATCTTGAATCTCATAAGGGCCATACTTGAAGTTAAGATTTGTGATAAATTAGACATAGGTATTCACCTTGTAGGGTGGAGAGAATGGATGTTCATAGTGCCATGCTGTAGGTAGAATAACAATTTGTCATTGCTAAGATACTTACGAGTATGAGAATTCCAATATGCGACAGCTGAGGATGCAAAATAATTCTGCCCAGTGTTATAGAAATTGTTATAGCAACTGGTGTTAACTTAATGAAAAGTAGTCAGCCCATAAAGAGAGTTTGATCATTCAACTACCTCATTCTCATTTGATTCTCCGGCACACTTTTATTTAATTTATTTCATTACTGTATTGTTTCATTTTATTCTCTTGCAATTATCAATTTTAATAGTAACCAACTTTACAATTGTTCCTCTCGGAATCAAGGTAGATTGCACTATTGTGATTGCTGTAGCATTTCTAGTAACATCAATCCTTGTGGAGACGATCTTAAATATCCATCATTTTATTACTTGTTGTGTACACTTGCACATTGGCATCAATAGCAATTGATTGAAAAATAACCAACACTAACAATTGAGTTCCATTTTAAGTCACAATACAATGTGTCATTTCTCAATGTTGTGTCATTCATTAATTAAGTGAAGAATTTCAAAATTAATAATTAATTCAGGCTTAAATTAATATTTAAATGTTGGGATATCTAGCATCACTCAATCACAATAAACAATAACCAATTCAAATTGAAACAAGAATATTGTATTTTCTTTAATTAATTATGATGCAGAAGCAAATATTTTGCTTGGGTTTTTCACTTCTTGATTTTGATTGGGAAATTTACAAAAATAACCTAAAAACTTTTGTAATTTTCACATTTAACCCTCCAAACTTTTTCCTATCAACCTTAGCCAAAAACCCTCTCAAGTACCGAAAATACCCCTTCCATTCTCACCAAACTTCCTCTCTCTCATTCCTTTATCTCTCTCTCTCTCTCTCTCTCTAACCAACGATTCCTCTCCCAAGATGGTCACTCATCACTGGTGGCTTCCCGGAGTCCATCCTCGATAGCCAACATCACCAAAATTTCGGTCAAGATCTGAAATCAAAGATTAGTTCAAAAACCCTAGATTTTGAAGCATGTTCTATTTTCTATTCTTCTTTTATGTTGTGGTTTTCTTGTTGTGTTGGTGATGGTGAGTGAAGATTGAAGTGTTTGTGATGTTGATGGCATGGTTGAAGTTGTTGATGTGGTGCATGGGTGAAGATTGAAGTTGGCATGGGCTTGGTGCTGGGAGGCATCGCGCCTAATTAGGTGCGACAGTGCGCCTAATCAGGAGCGACAACTCGCCTAATCAAGCGTGACTATCGCACTTGATCTGGGCGACAGTCAGCCTGTTGCACCAACTTCACATAAAAAAAAAAAAAAATTGGAACTTGGTGCGACAAGCTACCTGTCGCACCAACTTTAGTGTGATAGGCTTGGGCGACAGGCAACCTGTCGTACCAACTTACAATTTGTTTTTTTTCACATGAAGTACCTGTCGCACCAACATAGAATCACACTGAAATTCTTTTGTAGCACGAAATCAGATTGACTCTATTTCACTTTGTTAGAATCGTGTCAAATTGGTGTTGGATTCGAATGGATTCGGCTGTATTTGATCGAAGTTCACTTTTATCGTTCGTCATTGTCGTCTGCCATTGTCGTTTTCTATTGATGATTCAAGAGTGAAAGGCTGTGTTTAATTTGATAAAGAGAGAGAGGAAAAGTTGTGTTTGGTTTGATAGACAAGGGTAATTTGGGGAATAAACCTTGTGTTTGGCTAATTATGATAGGAAAAACTTTGGAGGGCCAATTGTGAAAATTACAAAAAAATTTAAGTTATTTTTGTAAATTTTCCTTTTTGATTGGAAAAATTTCTGAGACAAAGAAGTATTTTGGATAATTTTTTCGGGATTGAAACCACAACTTGGTAGAGGAAATTAATTGTGGACAAATTTTTCTTATATTGTAGGACCTTTTAGTTGGAGTAGTGATGGCTTTGTCTTCATTTTTGGTTCCTTTTGTGTCGGCAGCCCCTTACTATTCTCTTGACCCTGAGTTTGAGATGGAAATTTATCAACCACCAACCCCACATCCACAAACAAGTTGATTGAAACAATTGCTCTTTTAATGAGTTAGGTTTCAGTTCTTATCATTTGTCTATTATTTCTTTGAAACATTTATTTTGAGCATTACTGATCTTAATTATCATTTGTCTATTATTGAAGAATTTCAAGTGGCCACTTTTTCTCCTTTTAAAAATATGTTTATTTTTTGGAGTGATCAAACGGGTGCAAAATCAAGTATTCACTGGTCTGTAGTTTAGCCAATGATAGCTGATAAACACAGTTGAATATATGATACAATTAGCTCTTATTTGAGTATAAAGGGACCTTTCTTATTTGAGAATATAAATTTCCCAATAAAGTTGAACTACGTTACCCTGCTCCATGCACATACATACATTAAATGTTAACGGCGTGCAAAAACTTGATGTTGTCATATTCGACATTTCAAATTAAAAAATATGCAAGCCATCTTCGGTGAGCATTACGTTTTTATTGAATAATTTAAATGGCTAGTAAATCTTGACTCTTGAGTTCTTGAGCTTTAATCTAAATCAAATCTATTATGACTCAATGTATTTATTTTTTTGTATTCGTAGCAGTAATGCAGGGGATTATTTACGCAACTCATATTAGTGACTGAGATGTTCGCCTCCATCCAATTAGAGAAAAAGTGACTGGGTTCCTATAAAGGGACTCTAACCATGATGAGAGTACTCAGATTAAAAATATTTGTAATTAAATTGATAAATTCAAAGGTGAATATCTATGCTTATTATCTATTTAACAACTAATATATAATTATATATTCATTTAAATATCAAGGACTATGCTTGTAATTAAGTTGAAATATTGATGAAAGCAGCTTTACATTTGTATATTGCTCATCTACTAACTTTTTTAACTTCATGTACTTTTTTTTAATGTTGTTTAGACCTCAAAATATCTTAAAGATCAAACAGTAATTTACCTAACTTTTTGAAGCTAACTGCCAAAGATGTTCTATTAGACAATGATAACGTAGTTATATACATTAAAAATGATATTTTTTTTTTTGTGAAAAGGGATTATCATTCAACATTTTAAAATATGAAAACATATGGAAGATAATTGTAAATTGATTGAATGAAAATATTTCAATCAAGATGGTTGTAAATTGTTATCTCATTGAAAGTTTTCTAAATTATACTACTATTTGAACTTAGTCCCTCCTGGTACCGCCGCCATTTCTACTTGAAAGTCATTTAAGTTTGTGTTAGCTGCGTATAGGTTTTTTTTTTTTTTTTTGAAAAGAGGTGCCTATAGCTTGAATAACTATTTTGCACATGAATTGTTGTCCATTACAGCAATTTATTTAATTTTCTAGAAGATTGATCTTTAACTAGCAAAGCATACCAGTCCAAAGCTAGCCCAATATAGTTGAACTATGTTACCCTGCTCCATGCATATACATACATTAAATGTTCAATACCCGAAGGTGTTTGAACATTTTACAAAAATTCTCGCAATCTATCGGATTAAGATGATCGCTTTCTGAACTGTAATTCAGAAAAGATTGGATGTACATGTCAGAATGTTTCAAAGAAAAGAACTCAATCAGATCATCCAAAATGATGTACTGTTTGGCATTTTCCATTGATTCCTCTTCCAATCCAGGCGTCCAGAAACATCCCGTCAATGCTGCCGGCAAAAGTAACGCAGCACATGCAAAAGTTGGAACATAGCACGCCTTAATTGTGCCTCCCGCTCTTCTCTTATTCACTTGAATGAAGCCACGATCGATTAGTTCGTTCAAGTAATGCTCGGCAGTTTCCTCTCTGTTGTATGGTGTGAAACCTTCAGCTACACAAGCTGATATAATTGCCTGGTAGATATCTCAATGCCTGGATGAAAGCTGAGGTTGTCCCTCGATCAATAAGTGAGTGAATTCGTTCCTTCGCTCTTCGAAATCAAAACCATTGTCTCTAGGCGGAATTTGTTGCAACCGATTTCTAATATCAATGATTTTACTGTGGATTCCGACAAGAAGAGCAATGCAAGTAGTGCTTTCACTTTCACTGCTTTGCTGCTGCGTGATGTTGATGAAGAATGTGTCAATAGCTTTCTCAGATTCACGGACAAAGTAATTGATGTCTTTCAGAAGTTCCCAAATGTCTGTTCTTTTAACATTTTCTAAGTGCAAGAGCTGCCGATAACGCGAAGGTATTTCGTCTTCATCGAAATGATCTCTAATGAGTTGAACCAAAACCCGAGCCATGTCAGCTTCATAGTTTACCAGCAGAGTAGTGGCAATAATTTCGGACTCCGTAAGAAGGTTTTGAAAAAGTGGAGTTAAATTTGTTGAATCAGGCAACGTTAACGTGCCTTCTTCACCTGCTAACACCCTTTTCAACCTCTCACAAAATAGTGTGAGGTTAATTTCCATATCTTTCCCTGTCTCAGTAGTACTCAGAGGTACGTATTGTTATTTGTTAGTGTTGATGACGAAAGCTGAATATCAAAGGATATAAATAAAACAAAAGTTTTTTTAGATTGAGAATGGATGGATGCAAAGAATGACTGATATTAAATGATTCTATAAATGAGATGTGCAAAGAATGAATGATATTAAGTGAACATCAAGGATGGGAACAAAATTTAAAGGTAATTTTTTTTTTAAGTACTTTAAAGTCAAAATGACTAATTCTTGAGGACACAACTCAACAGACCAATATAAACTTTTGACGTCCCATTTTATTACTTTCCAGTGCTTTTACTTTTGCTGTCTATAGCCCTTCTATTCTATTAAGCAGAAAATATTTCTAAGGCACTCTCGGTCCAGTAGATAACTTTGGTATTTATTATCTATTTTCTTTCCATTTTATGTATACCCCGAACTTTACCTCTGATTGGTTGTAGATTCTTTTGTTGCTTTGGGGTTAGGGGATGGTTTTCATAACTATTCAGTTGATCAATGCAGAAAATCACCATCAAGAAATGATAAAGGATTGTTAGTTCTATCTGACAAACAACATTAATATGAAGGATGATGATTGTTCTGTTCAAGAGTTTATAATGACATAATTCTACTTTGGTCTTTTAAAAAAAGTAATCTAGAAACGAGGAGTATGTGGGTGATGATTTTTACAAAATAAATTACATGCGTAGTGATGATTTTGACACATGAAAATGAAAAAAGAAATATAAATTGTGAATAATAATTGAAGTACCTGCTATTGTTATATTGAGTAATCAAGGACTTCAATATTCGGACGATATAAGCAACACAATCAAATATTAGTTGGAAGGCATAGCAAAATTAGAACGTAGAACAAACTGGGTATTGATAAATGGATGGTTTTGGAAGAACTGAAAATGATGGCATAAGTAAACCAAAGTTAAGAGAAAAGAGAGAGAGCATTTGAACTTTACTTGTAAGTAAAGGCAAATTTCTTGGTTCAAGAAAAGATAAGAGATATCAAACTAGCAATAGGAAAAAGGAGGAAGGTTAAGACAGCATCTTAACAAAAGCTAAAGAAAAGAAAAACTTAGTTCAAGCAAAGAACAATGTGCTAATGTCGTGTAATCTTGTTTAATTTCTTTTTCTTCTCACATTTTCCAGGGCTTAAATAATACAATATACATTTTCAAGCAAAGAACAATATGCAATTGCAGTACTTCTGAGCACACAACAACAAATAAATAATACAGTATACATACCCACTAAATTAAAAAATATATATATTATTCAAGTTTGTGGACAATACTGTAGCCATGGCGTTGTCGAAATCTACTGACAGCTGAAACAAAGAAAGAATGGATGAATGCTGGATCACAGTTGAAATTGAAGGTCTGGTAGGTGATGTTTCCCTCTCAGATTTTACCTAAACAAATACAAGAAAATAAGAATCACAAATGAAAATCTGCTATTACACTGTTCTTACTTATTAAAATACAGAGGTTTCTTTGTTTCTCTGCAGCAATGTCCATGGCTATTAGAAACAAGAACAATTAGACCAGCATTTGCAAGAATCCTTTAAGGTATTACTGCAGATATAAATCGACTGAGGAAATGGAAAAATTGAATACCAAATTAGGCAAGTTAACTGAAGATTGAGTTATCATAGAAGAATAAAACTCATCCAATTCAATCCATCAAATTCCATAACGATACAACTGGATGTCATACTGCTGCTCCATATCCTCAAGAGCCCGTGGATTTTGCCTCAACTCTAGCTGAGGCCAATGTAAGTCCAATTTGCAAAAGCTCTTCATGCACCATAGCTCTTCAGGAAGCTTTCTCAAGTAAGCACAAGGGTTGACAATTATGCTTCCAAGTTTTGGCATTGCTCCAGCCCCTATCGTCCACTCCTCTAGCCAATACATTGATTTCAGGTGCAATACCTTGAGCTCCGGGAAACCACAAGAGCAAACACAAGCCAGTTTTCTTCCTGAATATGAGTTCTGCTTCAATTTCAGCACTTGAAGGTGTGGAAGCTTGTCTAGTGTTAGCATGGTATCCTCCAATAATGCAGTATTTGATAAGCTTAGATGGATCAGACTTGGAGAAGCTGGTATTTAGACAGGGCCATCCGAGAGAGCTACCACCTCTTGGTTTCATTCACCAGCTTCAAGCATTCAAGTTTGTGTAGTTCGCATAGGCTTTTGGAAACCCCAGAACGATAATAACTCAAATCTCCAGATACTAAGAGTTTGAAAATGAGGTAGTCTGCCTGTTAAAGTAGCTCACTATGCTGAACAAAAGAAGGAGAAAAATAAGCTGAAGAAAATACAGGGCAAGAGTATTAGCTGTGCCAGCTCAACTGACAGCTCAGCAAAATCAGTTAAATTTTGTTACAAGCCCCCTGTGCATTGTGCTGAAGATTAGTTAGTTTAATAATGATTAGTTTTAGATTAGTTAAAATGTAATCATGATTAAGATAAATAAATAAATATATACATATATATATATAGCTGCTGTACTGATATCATGGATTAAGTGTTGAGAAATAAAATTCATTCAGCATTTCCAGAACTCTTGATTTTCTTTCTCAGTAGCCAAACAACTTCAATCTCATTTTTTTTTTCAACAATGAGTTCTCAAACCGCTCAGGTATCATTTTCAGACATTCTTGGCCTTGTACTCACCATCAAAATGGATTGGTTGAGAGAAAACATAGGCATATTGTTGAATTAGGTTCAACTCTGTTGGCTCAAGCTCAACTTCCTTTTAAATTCTGGTGGGATGCATTCCATACTGCTCTATATCACATCAATAGATTACCATCTTCTGTTTTCAAACTTTCGACCCCATATGAGAAGATATTCAAGCACAAACCTGATTATGATTTTCTCAAATGTTTTGGTTGTATTTGTTATCCTTACTTGAGAGACTATAACAAACATAAGTTTGCCTATCATTCCAGTAAGTGTATATTCATTGGTTATAGTCCTTCACAAAAGGGTTATAAATGCTTACATTCTGCAGGTCATGTCTATGTGGCATGACATGTTATCTTTGATGAGTCAACCTTTCCTTATGCTACTGAATCTGTTTTTCATAGTCACACAAATTCTGATTCTCATTCTTCAAACTTATTTACTCCACAGCATGTCTATTATCTTTCTACTTTACCTGTCATACCAGTGTTTCTAAATAACAACACTGATAATCTAAACTCTACAAAACTAAAATGCCAGCTTTTTGGTGTTAGCGATAGGAAACAACTTACCACAACCATTAATTATCCATAATTTCATTGTTTATCCTCAGTTTTCTTCATAAATGTTACAGCATTCATCATGAGAAAGTGCAAGGGCATCTCAAAAGTTCTGAAATAATACCTCAATTCTATTGCAAAAATAAATAATCTCAAACAAGAACCAATAATCATATTTCGTTACTGTCAAACACAATGCATCTGAGCAAAACATTGGAAGCCAACACCAGAATACATATGAATAAACAATTAAAGATAGAGAAAAAAGGCTTAAACGTTGGGGGAAAAAAGTGAAAAAACATGAAAGACAAATTACATATGTGCAGTAACCATCGAACTTATCAGTGACAGCTGCATCCATTACATTGCTCCAACAACACAATGTTCCTATTGTGCATAATTTACATTATAGGCAAATATTCTTATACCATCAAAGGCAAAACATGACACTAACAATTGATCCCCCCCCCCCCCCAACAACAAAAAAAAAAAGGAAAAAACAATATGGAAAAGATTGAAACAGATAAGGCTACACTGAGCACAGGATGCCATGAAACATAATCCAGGAACCAAATTAATAAAAAAAGAAGCCAAACCATTATTTAACAATCTGTTTTGTATCTGGGAAAGTCTGATAAAATCTACTTAGGGATAATTAGAGAACCTCAACTATTAATCACACCTCATAAATGAACTAACATTAACCATCTACCATCCCCACGTCACACAAACATTCTCGATACTTCTGAACCTAATACTTCCATCTTCAATCGGGTTTTTTTTGTGGGGGGGGGGGGGGAAGCTATCAATTTTCTAAGCTTGCTTAGCTTCTGTGTGGGATTGAAATGCTGATTTCGAATCACTAACAGTAAAATTGGAAGCTCATGAAAAAACAGTTTTATCTCAAAATTACATCTCGATATAAATTCTCTTTTCATTTCCTTCAACTTTCTAATTAAGCTTAAAAAATGTACCTTCAACCAAAAAGGGGTTTAAAATTTAAAATATAAAAAATAAATTCAGATAACAATAATTAATTTAATTAAAAATATAAATAGAGTTACAGAGAAAGACCTAATGTTGAGTCCTTTGGCGCAAGTCTCTTCATAGGTCCGAACCATTTCTTCGGGCGTGGGTTTCGGGTCTTTAGGAAACTCCATAGTTATAAGCCAGTGATTGTAATCGCAACCCTCGAACAGAATCGTGTCGGGTGTGATCTCGTCGCCGTCCTTATACAAGTGGTACGTCTTGTTACCCGACGGCGTAGACGAGAGGGAGATCGTCGGGGACGATCTAAACGGCCTAGATTGGATAATGATGGAGGAGGAGAAGATTAGCGATGACGACGCCGATGAAATGGAAGGGTTTACCAGAGGAGTGGATGCGAAGAGTGCAGGGACGACCGCAGAGAGAGAGCGTCGGAGAGCGGCGACGGACGGTAGTGACCAGCGGAGGCGGAAGATGGCGGTATGGGCCATTGCTTGCGCGTCAGTGAGTGTCTCGAGTGAGAGAGTGAAGGGTTTTGTTTAGGGTTTTGGGAAATGAAAAATGCCAATGTTTGATTTTGTTGGTACAATAATAATAATAATTTGTTAATCAAATATTTTCTTAAGAAAGATAAATTTCTACAAATAAATTTATATTAAATCAAATTGTAAAAATATCTATTAGGTTTAATTTCTAATTAATATTATTATTAGTAGAAGTAGATTTTCGAATTAGTCTTGATATATTTCAGAGTTGTATTATAAATGTATATGTATCTGGATTGCAATTATATTTTTAAAAAATATAATTTTTTTAATTCTTGCACAATAAATGTGGAAAGTATCTACAAAATAATATTATTAGGACTACGAAAAAAATATTATTTTAGAGAAGTTATTTATTTATTATTGAATGAATAATTTATTAATTTATTGGTAAATGAATATTTACTAATTTAAAGAGAGATGTTTTTTTTTTGTTTTAAGAAGAGTTTTGTTGGTACTTCTACATACTTATAAAGAAACACAAAAAGTAGTTCCTCAAGTCAATTGTATTGCTTTAATTCATAATAATATATCTTAATCAAGAAACTTGTAATTATACTATATCTTTCTTTTTTTGTTCAGTTTGGTGAGACATTGTGATAAATCATTGGATTAAAATGCATTTCTAAATGAAAACTTGTTAAAACCTAATTTATTTGGGAACCACATTTTATTTGTCAGTTGTATTTCTCAACTTAGCAAGTTATTTCTAACTTATCGGTCTTTATTGGTTCTCCTAAGTGCCTGTTTGGTATAACTTATTTAATAGCAATAAGTGCTTATTTAATCTCATAAGCTCTTATCATAGTTTTTGTTGTTGTTTGGTTGTTTTTCTAATAAAGTTTTTCTACTAGCAAAAGCTCAAATTTTGAGTTTTTGGGAGTAGAGATTGAAAAACTTTTTTAAATGTCAAAATATTTATAATATCCTCTATTTATTTAACAATATTATTTATTGTTTTCATAATATAACTTTAAAAAATTTGTCTATTAAAGTAATTTCATAAATTTTTAATAAAAGTTCTTATTGACAACTAAATAACTAAACTTTTTTTAGCAAAACCTCCACTTAAATAAGTTCTACTTGAAAAACCGTACCAAACGGAGCTTAAAGTTAATAGTCTCACATCTCCCGCATTTGATATCTTACTGGTATCAGCGTGTTACCTAAGATTGAGATTCATTAAAATCCTCAATGTAATCGGTGGAACGAATGGATTTCTTCTGTTCACCAATACACCAAATTTTTTGTAATTAAATTCAAAAGTCAAGATCTATGCTTGTAATCTATTCAACAGCTAATATTCTATTTATATTTACTTAAATATAAAGAGCTATGCTTGTAATTAACTTCAAATGTGATCAAAGCAGCCTTGCATTTGTATATTACTTATTTACTCCCAACTTTTTTTTTTGACTTCATATACTTTCTTTTCATGCTATTTACTCTTTTTTTTCCCTCTCTGACAATTGAGGTAGGGGGTCAAACTTGAAAGTATCTTAAAATCAGACAAAAATTTAACTATTTTTGTTTTTTAGATAACTGCTAATATGCTCTATTAGACAATGATAAGTGACAACCTAGGTGTTTGCATTAAAAATGATATTTTTTGTGGTGTTGATAAAGAGGTTAATTATGATTCAACAATTTAAAAAATGAAAACATATGGAAGCCGGCCGCAATTAATTTGATTGTATGAAAATATTTCAATGAAATTTTAAAAATTTAGTACTTGTTATCTTATTGAGAGTTTTTTAAATTATATTACTACTTGAACTTGACTGCTTTTGTATTGAATTCCTACCATTGCCATTGCTTCTACTCAAAACCCATTTAAGTTTGTGTAAGCTACCTATAGTTTGAACAACAATTTACTCATGAATTGTTGTTCATAATAGCAATTTGATTGAAAGTGCGGCTGCACTAATTTTCTAGATGAATTTTTTCCTACATGCTTGTTCCCGTATGACCCAAAATCCTGCTACATCAGTTGTATTAGAAATTAATCAACTGGGTTACAATTATGCATCCCCACCAATATTTAAGCAATTTACAGAAACATTTCTTGAGGAAAAAAACTCATATCGCTACTAGGCTTTTAATGAGGCTCATTTTTATGAATTTGGATGGCATTAGATATCTCTCCGAATATTGGTGGGAGTAGATCGCAGATCTCTGGGCTATACTACAAAGTGTATGTACGTTGACTCTCAATAAATACAAACGATTCTCTGATATGATTGAAAACATCAGTGCATGCATCATTTTAATGAGAAAGAATATTCTAAGAACGAAATTGAACGTGCAATCAGCAACTAAAATGAAGCCAGAAATGTACATGCATGAGGAATTTTTCCTAGAAGATTGATATTTCTTTGACTAGCAAACCATACAAGTCCAAAGCTAGCCAAACCATACCTGCAAGTCGGGGGTTTAAATGGAATACTTCTAAGCATAAAACATTGATTAAAACAGAATACACACATACATACCAGCAAATTCAAAATAGCAAAAGGAGTGCAAAAGTTCAAGTTTGTATACAACATTGCAACCATGGCATGTTTATAAAACAATGCCCTGTCTCATGAATCAATGCTGAATTAATATTGAAACAGAAAGTCCGGCTGGCGTTGTTTCCCTCTCCAATTTTGCCTACATAAGTGAAAATAAGAATAATAAATGAAAATCTGCTTTTACGGTTCTTATTAGATAGATAAAAGGGGGATCTTTCTTTGTTTCTCTGCTGCAATGTGTGGCTATCCCACTCTGTTTTGCCACCCAAGCTGAGTCTATGTTGATGTTGGGAAAATATGCTCTTTAAAAGCATATATGTTTATTTAATTGTAATAAACAGTTTTTCTGATTAATAAAATAAATGAGGTATTTTATTCAAATATCTTAATTGCATTAATATTTGTATTAAAGTCCATTTAATCATATTATATGTATTTATGTGATCACCATGTGGATTCACAGAAGACATAAATACAAGTTATCTTATGATTAAATAAATTTAGTTCGCAGTTGATAAATAAAGTGGGGCACTTTATTTAGGTATAGACTATAATAAATTCATTGAATGATTTGTCTTAATCATGTATGAATTTATTGATGTAGTGCGACTACATTGAACAGGATCACATATGAGATTTAATTAACTTTGTAATAACTGTCAGACTTATTAAATCTCATAGGCGTTGATTTTACTGTAATCTTAATCTTGAGTTAATTATGATTTCATGATTGTAATTGTTATTCCATTTGAGTTACCAATGGGCACGACACATACATGTGGTCAAGATTACCCGGTATCTTGGTGGGAGCAATTATGAGTATTGGAGTTATGGATTAACAATATAGAATTTGTACAACACATCTCTTGATGGGTTTTCGGCACTTGATCATAGAATTCTCTGGCCAGAGTGTGTCAACATATTTAGTATGTTGAAAATGATCATTAGAGAAAACCAGTAAGGATCAAGGAATAAGATGTTATTGAATTGATTGGACAGTTGAGATATCAATTTAATTAACGATGTGGTACAAAGGATTGTGCAGTAAAGAAATCAATGTGGCTTGGGACGAATTATTATTCGAGCATACAATTATGGAAGTCAGTTCCAATCTTTTAGTGGAGTAGATTTGGAATTAAATAATTGGGATAGTTTAATTACAGGCCTAATTATTGTAGCCACTATTGTATGTTCCCAAATGATCCCCGGGTTAGCTCGTTTAATTGATTGCACCACTGCTGGACTAATAAGCAAGATAACTAGCTATTTGGGTCAAAAGCCTAAATATATCATTTAGTGGGAGGCTCCATTTAATAAGCTTATGTGTAAGGGGCCTTATGTTATTTTACAAGGTGGGTCCCCTATTGAAAAAGAAAACAACGTGAGTTTTATTTAGGGCATTATTTGGAGCCTAGGGTTTTCACTAAATGGAGATATATAAGGCTTATTTTCTCTAAAGAAAATAGAGAAGCCACTGGATACAGATGAGAGAATAAGATTTTTCTCTCCATTGTTGAGAGAAAAATTTTCTCGTGCTAGTTGCTTTGGTAGTGATAAAGGCGCCCACACGTCAAGTGCAGATCGAATCTGAGTCATAACCTGGAAGATCATTGGTGACAGTTCGTGATCTAGCAAGCGTGGTGGTGACGGATCGTGATCTAACAGGAGTGGTGGTGGCGGATCGTGATCTAGGAGCCTAAATCATTTCAACGGAAAAAGCCAAATCGGATTTTCAAGGTACGATTTCTAGAATACCAATTCTTATATATTATATGAGAGCGATCTTCAAAAGGTTTAATAAAAATTTAAAAACCTAATTTTTCCCCAACAATTGGTATCAGAGCCATCTCATATTAATATATAAGAATTTCGTATGAAATCATTCTTGAAATTTATGTATTAGAGTGGCACAATTTATTCAGATATATATTAATTGTTTAATATATGAATAAAGCATGTTTTGGTTTGTCTTAATTCATGGTTAGATTTTCCGTTGTATTTTTTCTTTGGATCTGTAACAAGAGGGGTGGTTTTTTATCACCATGTTTCCCTCTTGATTTATTTTACTGTTATAGAATTTTTGTAAGCCAAAATTGGCCTAGGAAATTTGTAAATCAATCACGGATGGCAGATCAAAGCGACGGAGGCCGGAAATTCTGACAGCGGCAACAAACCAGGGCACGCTGCAGCAGCGCGCGCGGCCAGCAAGGCCAGCAGCGCGCGCTGCATGTGCTGCAGCTGGAACCAACGCTGCCAGCAGCACGCACGCGAGCGAGGCCAGCAGCAAGCGCGTGGAGGCTGGAAGCTTGCTGACGTTTGCGGCTGGCGGAGGGCGTCGTTTCGAGGCTTCCCGGCGTGGCGGTGATGGTCAAATCGGCGACGGAAATGCATGAACAGTCGCTGCCCTTTGTGCTGGTGGCGGCTGGGGAAGAAAGGAAAGAGAAAAAGATGGATTTAGGGTTTCAATGGTTTTTATCATTGAGGTCTCTATGGCTCCATAATTTTTTCTTTTGGGTAGACATGTTTAAATTTTTTGCATTTAAGTCCAAAAACAGTTTTGGGCTTTGTGAATCCTAGCTTTAGGTCCAATTTCAATTGGGCTTAATGGATTAAAAATGCATAGACAAAATTAAATATATTAAATTTATTTTTGGTCCAAAAGTTTTATTTTAATTAAAAATAAAAAAATAAAACTATTTATTTTATTTATTTCCTTTCAAAATTAAAATTGGACCAATTATAAATTTAAAAGCCCAATTTCCCCTAGTCCATTAACAAAGACAAACTTATGGAAGATGGACATTGACAAGAAGCCCAATGAAGATTAGGCTTAGGGTTAATGTATTTTTCATTATTAGGAAAGCCATGAATTAAGATTATTTAATTGTTTTTCTATATGTTATGTTTTGGATGATTACATGCCATGATAACATGTCATATAGAATAGGTAGTGTCACTCTATGCATAATGATACATGTCATTCATTAATAATGAATTTCATTATATTGTTTGAAATTTGCATATGCTTAATAATATTTGATATCATCTAGATAATATTATAGGAAGCATGCTATTAACAATATGTATGTTTTAAAAAGGAAAAATCAATTTTAAAATATTGAGTGGGAGAGGGAAAATTCAAGATAATTTTTCCCACGGGCTCCATTGTTAGTTCAATAATAAAATTATATATATACCTCGACTTCATGATACGGTGATGCTCCCTTCGGATGGTATATATATT
Organism: Citrus sinensis; assembly: GCF_022201045.2. NCBI lineage: Eukaryota > Viridiplantae > Streptophyta > Magnoliopsida > Sapindales > Rutaceae > Citrus > Citrus sinensis. The sequence goes on from NC_068560.1 coordinate 6,658,737, forward strand.
AGATATTTTATTTGATGAACTTCTTCAAAGATAAAATTGAAATATTTTTCAATCGATTGTTCACCCCAACGGTGACTATTGATATGAAAAATACGTAGATTGAAACAATGGTTATATACTCAACTAAAGTTTGTTATTAACCTTCCCAACGAAGCTCTGTTAACAAATTTAGGCCCAAAGGGATAACGATAATTATTTATCATGTCTTTGCATGAAAGTAAATAATCTAATGGATAATTGGGTCTAGTAAGTGTAGACATGACTTCCCCAACGGATAGCTTGTCAAAGCGGTACTAGATTATCGTTACAATAAATTAAAATGCATTTATGGTTTTTTGCATTTTTGTCATTTATTGTGAATATTGTTTCAAAGTATTTATGCATGTTTATTTTGTTTTGTTTTTCAGAAAATGTCTTCCATCAACCCATTATTAATTATCCTTGTTAAAAATGAACTCACTGGCGAAAATTATTTAGATTGGAAACGCAATCTATTTAATATTCTCACTGCTAAGGGAAGCAAATATGTGTTGACCCAGCCTTGCCCTCCTGAACCATCGTTATACGATTATAGAAATCAGAGGGAGCCTTATGAGAAATGGTGCGAAGCTAACAAAATGGCTAAGCGCTATATATTGGCTTCGATTTCTGTGGAACTGCATAAGAAACATCGGAACATGGAAACAGCCACTGAAATAATGGCTAGTCTTCATCAGATGTTTGGGCAAAATACCCATTTTGCCAGAGAAGCAGCATTAAAACGTATCACAGATACTAAGATGGAAGAGGGCACAAAAGTTCGTGATCATGTCCTCAAAATGATGGACTATTTGAATGAGGTAGAGATTCATGGTGTTCAAATCAATGATAAATCAAAGATTAACATGGTGATTGAATCTTTACCTGATACATTCAAAGAGTTTAAGGTCAGTTATATCTTAAACAATAAAGATATGACCTTAATTGAATTAATGCACGAACTACATGCTATAAAAGAATTCTATCATAGCAGAAAACTTCCTGAAAAAGGATTCTCTTCAAGGCTTAAGTCGAAAGACAAGAATGAGCAAGCAAGAGTTGGGATCGGCAAACTGTCCACTAAAAGAAGTGGCAAGCCAAAAGGCGAGTGTTACAAATGTGGACAGAAGGGTCACTGGAAGAAAGATTGTCCTAAGATTATTAAAATCAGGTATAGGAAATCTTTAAGCTTCCTAATTAGTTCAGATTTCTATTGATTCATACAATAATGAATTCTGAGATAACTAATCTTATTTATAATTCATTTATTTGGTTTTCAGGAAACCAAGAGATTAAGTGAAGAAAGCTTCAAACAGCAGTTGAGGACATGCTAGTTTATATCAATTGAAAGACTAGATCAATTTTACAAGACTTTAGTTTTGATATTTGTCTTTATTTTTCCAATTATTAGAGGAATATTAATTTCGGTGACTTGTTTTAATAAACAGGAGTACACTGTTATTTTTTTATCCTCTGTTTATTATTTATTTTGGTTATTTATAAAGACAATTTATATCATATAAGTCCATTGATCTATTCAAAGTAAGATATAATGATAAAGAGTATATGCATTTATCTAAGAAAAGAAATGTTTCTTCAAACCAAAATTACCTCTGATATTTATGCTTAAGTCATATAAACTATAATAAGATTTTAAGAAAATGATTAATGATAGACTTGTTGGCCTATTAAGATTGATCATTGTAACTCTATAAATCTTATTTAGAAAAGTAATATGACAAGGATGCTCTGTTTGAGCTAAAAGCATAACATTGTATTTGATGATTTAGCGCATACAAATGTATACGGACTAATCAGTTTACATGTTATAAGAGGTTGTGAGTATTCTATCAAACTTGTTGATGAATATTCATTTTATTTATGTTTGTCTAAGTGCGTCATGATTCCATTGCTTTTGAAATTCAAAAGAGTACATGGATAAGACAGAAGCAATTAGACAGGAGCATAAAAGAACATCGATATGATCGAAACAAATAATATCTCTATTGAGAATTCAAGCACTATTTGGTTGTCAATAAACACTATAATACAATAGTGTAATTAAATGAAGAAACAAGATTCTTTTGGATAAGACAAGATATATACTAAGTGGTTTATCATTTACCTTTTTGATTCCAGATACTAGTATTTAAAACTACAAAGTTTATTGAACTTAGTTTCATCTATCTCGGTGTCTACTACTCCAAGAAATTATGAAAAAGTCACAAACATGGTTTGAGACACATTCGTATTTGGAGTTTACTAGTATTTCTACTAGAATCAGAGATAGACAAGATGGATTCGTGTTCAGAAGCTTGCATGTTTTAGGTATCTTAAAGGAATAAGGGAAAGTCTGAATTATAGTCCTCAAGATAGGAATGTATTTATAGAAATATTCTTTACTTTCTTTGAGGAAGACTATATAATGACTTATAACCTAAGAGTAAGGTAAAACTAGAGAAACAAAAGAGATCAGGTTGATGCTCAGCTTTCAACACCTGTTATAGAACAGGAAGAACAGCAACAACCAGCTGATCAGAACATGATTATCCTTGAACAATCATCACTTTTAGAACCTCGTCGTAGTGGGAGGGTAACTAGGTTACCTGCGAGATGCATGTTTTTGGGAGAAACCTATACGGCTATCTCAGATAAACATGTACAAGATCCTACTAGTTACAACGAAACTCTAATAGATAGAGATGTTGAATTTTGAAAAAGGCCATGAATCAAGAAATGGAATCTATGTATTCCAATAAAGTCTGGGAACTTGTAGAGGCACCAAATGGGGTAAAACCTATAGGGTGCAAGTGGATTTACAAGAGAAAAAGAGGAGTAGACGGAAGGGTGGAAACATTTAAAGCAAGATTAGTAGCCGAAGGGTTTACTCAGAAAGAAGGAATCGATCATGAGGAAACCTTTTTCTACGGTTGCTATGCTTAAATCCATCAAGATTCTGCTCTCCATTGCTGCAGTGCTAGATTATGAAATTTGGCAAATGGATGTCAAGACTGCCTTTCTTAACAGGCATCTTGAAGAAAACATCTACATGCAGCAACCAGATGGATTTATATAAAAAGGGCAAGAACACATGGTATGTAAGTTGTAGAGATCCATTTATGGATTGAAGCAAGCATCCCGGTCATGGAACATCAGATTTGATCAAGCGATTAAATCGCTTGGATTCATTCAGAACATTGATGAACCATGTGTGTACAAGAAAATTCAGGGAAAATTTGTAGCCTTCCTAGTTCTTTGTGTAGACAATATTCTCCTGATTGGAAACGATATAGGAGTATTGAGTACAATAAAGATTTGGTTAGCAAAATAATTTGATATAAAAGACCTGGAAGAGACAAGTTATATTCTTGGTATCAAGTTACTATGAGACCGGAAGAATAAAACTTTAGCCTTGTCTCAAGCGGTCTATATCGATAAGATATTGGCTAGATTTAGCATGGAAAATTCCAAGACTGGTTTATTACCATTCAGACATGGAATTACATTCTCTAAGGATCAATCACAGAACATCTGAAGAGATAGAGAGAATGAGACGAGTTCCCTATGCAAAAGCTGTGGGAAGTCTCATGTATGCCATGCTTTGCACTAGTCCAGACATCTGTTTTGCGGTATGGATGGTTAGTAGATATCAATCTAATCCTGGAGCTGAACACTGGACTGCAGTCAAGCATATAACGAAGTATCTGAAAAGAACTTAAAATTATATGCTTGTGTATTCTGGTGATGAACTTATTCTAGTGGGTTATACTAATTCTGATTTTTTGTCAGATAAGGATTTTAGAAAATCAACTTCCGGCTATGTGTTTACATTGGGAAGTGGAGCTATTAGTTGGATGAGTGTGAAATAATTTTGTATCACAGACTCAATAACTAAAGCTGAATATGTGGCTACATCTGAAGCTGCAAAAGAAGCTATATGGCTCTGCAAGTTCCTACGAAATCTTGAGGTGGTACCTGTTGTAACTGCACCCCTTAAACTATTTTGTGATAATGGTGGTGCGGTAGCTCAATCTAAGGAACCAAGGAATCACAAGAAACAAAACATATTGAAAGGAAGTATCATCTTATAAGGGAATAGTGTAGAAAGGTTATATGACAGTACCCCAAATGGCATTAGATGCTAAATGGCAGATCTTATTACAATGGCCATTAGTGGGAAACCTTTATAACCTGCACTTAGAGCCCTAGAGCATGTGCAATATGCCAGATATGCTTTGAGAGCTAGTGGGAGATTGTTGGGAAAATATGCTCTTTAAAAGCATATATGTTTATTTAATTGTAATAAACAGTTTTTCTGATTAATAAAATAAATGAGGTATTTTATTCAAATATCTTAATTGCATTAATATTTGTATTAAAGTCCATTTAATCATATTATATGTATTTATGTGATCACCATGTGGATTCACAGAAGACATAAATACAAGTTATCTTATGATTAAATAAATTTAGTTCGCAGTTGATAAATAAAGTGGGGCACTTTATTTAGGTATAGACTGTAATAAATTCATTGAATGATTTGTCTTAATCATGTATGAATTTATTGATGTAGTGCGACTACATTGAACAGGATCACATATGAGATTTAATTAACTTTGTAATAACTGTCAGACTTATTAAATCTCATAGGCGTTGATTTTACTGTAATCTTAATCTTGAGTTAATTATGATTTCATGATTGTAATTGTTATTCCATTTGAGTTACCAATGGGCACGACACATACATGTGGTCAAGATTACCCGGTATCTTGGTGGGAGCAATTATGAGTATTGGAGTTATGGATTAACAATATAGAATTTGTACAACACATCTCTTGATGGGTTTTCGGCACTTGATCATAGAATTCTCTGGCCAGAGTGTGTCAACATATTTAGTATGTTGAAAATGATCATTAGAGAAAACCAGTAAGGATCAAGGAATAAGATGTTATTGAATTGATTGGACAGTTGAGATATCAATTTAATTAACGATGTGGTACAAAGGATTGTGCAGTAAAGAAATCAATGTGGCTTGGGACGAATTATTATTCGAGCATACAATTATGGAAGTCAGTTCCAATCTTTTAGTGGAGTAGATTTGGAATTAAATAATTGGGATAGTTTAATTACAGGCCTAATTATTGTAGCCACTATTGTATGTTCCCAAATGATCCCCGGGTTAGCTCGTTTAATTGATTGCACCACTGCTGGACTAATAAGCAAGATAACTAGCTATTTGGGTCAAAAGCCTAAATATATCATTTAGTGGGAGGCTCCATTTAATAAGCTTATGTGTAAGGGGCCTTATGTTATTTTACAAGGTGGGTCCCCTATTGAAAAAGAAAACAACGTGATTTTTATTTAGGGCATTATTTGGAGCCTAGGGTTTTCACTAAATGGAGATATATAAGGCTTATTTTCTCTAAAGAAAATAGAGAAGCCACTTGATACAGATGAGAGAATAAGATTTTTCTCTCCATTGTTGAGAGAAAAATTTTCTCGTGCTAGTTGCTTTGGTAGTGATAAAGGCGCCCACACGTCAAGTGCAGATCGAATCTGAGTCATAACCTGGAAGATCATTGGTGACAGTTCGTGATCTAGCAAGCGTGGTGGTGACGGATCGTGATCTAACAGGAGTGGTGGTGGCGGATCGTGATCTAGGAGCCTAAATCATTTCAACGGAAAAAGCCAAATCGGATTTTCAAGGTACGATTTCTAGAATACCAATTCTTATATATTATATGAGAGCGATCTTCAAAAGGTTTAATAAAAATTTAAAAACCTAATTTTTCCCCAACAGTTGACACATAATTTTGACATTAGAAGCAATCTCAATTAATTTGGCACTTTTATGACCTCCTTGAAGGTTTTACGATAAACATAAATCTACTGAGAAAGTGGGAAAAAAAAGAAAATGCATATAAAAATGAGTTATCAGATAAGATTAAAACTCACCCAATTCAATCCATCAGATTCCGTAAGGATATAACTGGATGTCATACCGCCACTCCATATCCTCGAAAGTCCGTAGTCCTTGTCTCAACTGTGTCTGCGGCCAGTGTAAGTCCAATTTGCGCAAGCTCTTTATGCACCACAGCTCTTCTGGAAGCTTTCTCAAGTAAGCACATGGGTTGACAATTAAGCTTTCAAGTTTCGGCATTGCTCCAGCCCCCATCGTCCACTCATCTAGCCAATACATTGATTTCAGGTGCAAAACCTGAAGTTCGGGAAAGCTACTCAAGCCAACACAAGCAAGCTTTCTTCCTGAATACGAGTTCTGCTTCAGTTTCAGCACTCGAAGGCGTGGAAGATTTTCCAGAATTGGCATGGGATCCTCCTTTAGCTCAGTATTTGATAAGCTCAGTTGGATCAGATTTGGGGGAAATTGGTATTCAGACAGGACCATCCGTGAGGGCTTGCTCTCATTCACCAGCTTCAAGCATTCAAGTTTGTGGAGTTCGCAAAGGCTTTTGGAAACCCCAGATTGATAGTAACTCAAATCTCCAGATATCCGAAGAGTCTGAACACTAGGTAGTCTACCCAATATATCAGGAGTACAACTACTAGGGTTTAAAGCTGATATGAAAATGAGACTTTTCAGAGAGCTAGAATAATTTTTTGGAGGTGCGGGCAGAGTGATAGAACCAAAGTTTAGATGCATGAGTTTTTGCATCATCCAAATATCCTCTGGTGACTGATCTATGTAGCTAGATGGCATTTCTAGTGTTTCAAGGTTTAAAAGGGTGCATAGCAGTGAAGGAAGGCATTTGAGCGAAGGGATATTCAATTTCAAATACTTCAAAAGGAATGAATTTTCTAATCCGGGTGGATATTGGTCCAGGACTGCAGAACCCATGTTCAATACCCGAAGGTATTTGAACCTTTTAAAAAAATTCTCGCAATCTTTCGGATTAAGATGATCGCTTTCTGAACTGTGATTCAGAAAAGATTGGAGATACATGTCAGAATATTCTAAAGGAAAGAAGTCAATCAGATCTTTCAAAGTGAAGCACCGTTTAACATTTGCCGGTGGTTCCTCATCCACGTCATGCATCCAGACAAATCTCGTCTTCTCTGCCAACAATAACAATGGAGTATATACAAGACTTGGAACATAACACGCTTTAATTGTGCCTCCGGCTCTTCTCTTACTCACTTGAATAAAGCCGCGATGGATTAGTTCTTTCAAGTAATGTTCGGCAGTTTCTTCACCGTTGTATGGTATGAAACCTTCAGCTACCCACAACTGATATAATTGCCTCGTGGATATCTCAATACTTGGAGGGAAGGCACAAAAATAGATGCAGCAGACTTTCAAGTGAAAAGGTAACTCCATCACAGAAAAAATTTGTCTCCAAGCTGTCGGAATCGTTTCGCCTTGAAGATAATTTTCTAAGGGCATACTTCCATAGTGTAGGATGAAAAATTGCCAGGCTTCATGCTTTAATCTGATCAATGGTCCTCCAAAGAGCACCGAATCAAGCCGAATCTTCTCTCCGTTTTCCATTTCCAACAACGCAAGGAGGAGTGGATCAGTGACCGATATCAATACTCTGCTTCCATTCTGATCATCAGGAAGAAGTTCTTCAAGATCATCCCATATCTCATCGTCATCGAAGACATCATCAAGCACAATAAAGTACTTCTTGTTTGTTAGGTAATCTTGAAGAATAGATTTCTTCAATTGATAATCTTTACCGATAATTACTCTAACCCGAGATGGAGGCATCACAGACTTGATTATGTCATCCAATATCTTGCCAAAATCGTAGAGTATAGAAACCCTGACCCAAGCAAGACAGTCAAAATAGAACTTGACATGCTTATTGTTATAAGTATCAGCAGCAAAAGCAGTCTTATCGAAGCCACTGCTGTCGACAATTGCAACCACTGAAAGCCCAGATGGTCCCTCAATCAATAGATCAAAAAACTTCTCTCTGCCCCTTTCAAATTCACTGATATCGAGCCGAGGTTGTCCCTCACTCAATAGGCGAATGATTTTGTTACTTTGTTCACTGATATCAAAACCATCGTCGCCGGGTGGAAATTGTTGCATCCGATTACTAATATCAATGATTTTACTGTGGAGTCCAACAAGAAGAGCCATATTAGTACTGCTTTCACTTCTGTTTTCACTGTTTTGCTGCTGCATGACGTTGATGAAGAATGTGTCAATGGCTTCCTCAGAGTCACGGACAAAGTTATTGATGTCCTCCAGAATTTCAAAAATATCTGGTCTTTTAACGTCTTCATCGCTTTCTTCTAAGTCCAACAGTTGCGAAAAAGGCAAAGATATTTTGGAGTCATCGATATCTTCTCTAAGGAGTTGAATCAAATGCCGAGCCATGTCAGCTTCATAGTTTCCCAGAAGAGTAGTAGCAATAATTTCGGATTCCGTAAGAAGGTTTTGGAAAAGTGGAGTTAAATTTGTTGAATCTGGCAGTGTCAACGTGCCTTCTTCACCTGCTAACACCCTTTTCAACCTCTCACAAAACAGTCGGAGGTGGACGTCCAGCATATCTCCTCTCTGTAGCACCCAGAGGTATTGTTTTTTGCTCCAAGAAATATTAAAAGGATTGGTTCTATCTCAAAGTGGTTACTGGTGTAAAATTAAACGCCATGGGAGAATTTGAAAGGAAGATGCCAAGGAACTGGCGAAGTGGCTAAATTCCACAAATACGGCATTATTGCTCATTTTGAAAAGAAGAGGTATCCAATAGATATCCAACCTTTATCTTATTTAATTAGTACCACGACATGATTGATGGTGGTTAAATCAATTGTTTCTTTTTTAATTTAAAGAATTTTTCATTAAAAATATATTTTAATATCAAATTGCCTTCAATAGCGTAACTGCCGCAAGCCCAGTAACAGGATTAATTAAAATTTTTTTTGAATTTTTGGGCATGGAAAGAGTAGTATTAGACTTCAGAAAGCAAAGGTTGTTATGTTAAAGAATTGATATTGACATAATTTTATTTTGGTTTTCGGGGAAAAAAATATTTGTTGACAAGCAAGAAAATATTTTTGTATTTTACAATTTATTATACATATTTTATCATATTAAAGTAATTTTAATAATAAATAGACACATAATATTACAATAAATAAAGTAAAGTTTAAATTATTTTGAATATTATAAAAAATAATTTTAATATTATTAATAGGAAGACATTTTGTTAATTTTAAAATCTTTTTAACCTAAAGGTTTATTTAAAATCTTTATTATAAATACAAATATAAAATTAAATATCATAATTTAAAATTTTTAATATTATTTTAAGTATTAAAAATATTGTAATGTTATTAGTCTACTACATAGATTTTATTATTTATATTATATTTGTATTGATTAAAATTTTTTAAAGTCAATTTTTTAGTCAATATATTCCAGAGGTATTATAGTTAAAGAAAAGATTTTGGTGTTATTTTTTGAAAATTTTAAGGTTTAAATGATTTTTTTTTTAATTTTAAGGATGTGGGTATTATTTTTCCGACAATTTATTTTACTTTTGGGGAATCCGATGAGAAATATCATGAGAGAAGGTTAATTTTACATTCTTTACCTTTATGAAAAAAGTGGAAACCAAGAACTATTCAATTTTGTATTTTTTGTTTGTAATTCAAAAAATCCATCCACCAAACAAGCTTATCTTGATTTTCCCACTTTATTCATTTTCGATCCTTTAATCCATCTAGCATCTGCAGCCCCCGCTATTTTCACAAATCTCCAGCCCACTGCTACACTATCAAACAAGTTGATGGAAATTGAACAATTGCTTTTTGAAGTGGACCTATTAAGTTATGTTCATTACTAGTCATTGTCTATTCTTTCCATGAGCCACTTATTTTGAGCATTACCGATCTTATCTGGACTACCCCAATTATTGATGTAACTCCAATGGTTGCATCTACAGTTGAATGTAAGATAGTGTTGGCTCTTCTTTGAGAATATAGAGTGATCTTTCTTTGTTTCCCCGTTGCGACGTGCTAGCATAAATTTCTTTACCTTACAGTTTTTATAGTCTTGCTGTTAATGAATTCGCGTAGGCATTATTGATCTAATCTCAGTGAAGTAATTGTGGGTGAAAAATAAAAGAAGGATAAGAGAACGCAGCTCAAGTGCTGAATTGGCTATCAAAGAAGAGTGTCAAATTTCATCACATTGATGCACAACTCACTCGAGGCAAATTTCATCTATAAATAAAAGATCCCTTACTATTCTCTTAACCCTCAGTTTTGAGATAGAAATTTCCCGAACTCCAACCCCACATCCACAGACAAGTTGATTGAAACAATTGCTCTTGTAATTAAGAGGATGAGTTAGGGTTCAGTTCTTATCATTGTCTGTTATTTCTTTGAATCATTATCTTAATTAATTACATCAATTGTTTCTTTTTTTAATTTAAAGAATTTTTCTTTAAAAAAATATTTTAATATCAAAATGCGTTAAATGGTATTACTGCCGCAATCCCAGTAACAGGATTAATTAAAAATTTTAGAATTTTTGGGCATGGAAAGAGCAGTATTAAACATTAGAAAGCTAAGGTTGTTCTGTCAAAGAATTGATATTGGCATAATTTTATTAAACAAGTTGATGGAAATTGAACAATTGCTTTTTGAAGTGGACCCATTGAGTTATGTTCATTACTGGTCATTGTCTATTCTTTCTAAGAGCCACTTGTTTTGAGCTTTAGCGATCCTCTCTGGACTACTACAATTATTGATGTAACTCCAATGGTTGCAGCGTATTAGTATAAATTTCTTTACCTTACAGTTCATACAGTCTTCCTGTTAATGAATTCACTGAGGCATTATTGATCCAATCTCAGTGAAGTAATTGTGGGTGAAAAAAAAAATAAAGGATAAGACAACGTAGCTGAAGTGCTGAATTGACTATTAAAGAAGAGCGTCACCTGATCACAATCACATTGATGCACAACTCACTCAGATCATTACAACGTCCTTTTCGCTAATTAATTATGATTATATACATTTTCATATGGCAAGTGGCATTGTAGATCTAAACTACGTTGCTATTTCATTACGTTAATTAAGTGATTGTCCTGATTGTCATCAGCGCTTTTTGCATGGAAAGAGTAATATTAAACATTAGAAAGCTAAGGTTGTTCTGTCAAAGAATTGATATTGGCATAATTTTATTTTTGCTTTCGAGTAAAAAAAAATAAAATTGTTGACAAGCAAGATACTGTTTTTATATTTTACAGTCAGTTATACATATTTTATCATATTAAAGTAATTTTAATAATAAATGGAAACATAACATTACAATAAATCAATTAAAGTTTAAATTATTTTGAATATTATAAAAAATAATTTTAATATTATTAATAGGAAGATATTTTGTTTATTGTAAAATCTTTTTAACCCAAAGGTTTATTTAAAATCGTTATAATAAATAAAAATATAAAAACAAAATAAATATCATAATTTAAAATTTTAATATTATTTTAAATATTAAAAATACTTTAATGCTATTAGTCTACTACACAGGTTATATTACTTATATTATATTTGTATAAATTAAAACTTTTAAAGTTAAATTTTTAATTATTATATTGAAAAGGTATTATGGTTAAAAAAAGTTTTGGCATTTCTTTTTGAAAATTTGAGGGTCTGCATGACAATTTGTCCAAATCCTAGAGGTATAGGTGCCTTTTTTTTTCGATAATTCATTTTACTTTTGAGGGAATCCGATGAGAAATAAGATAAGAGAAATGTCAATTTAACGTTCTCTAGGGAAAACCAAGAACTATTCAATTTTGTATTTTTTGTTTGTAAAACGAAAAACTGTTTGCCAAAAAAGGTACCAAACATATCCTTAATGTCTCACATGATTTCTTATTAAGTCCATACTTGATATATTTATACATTTGAGGTATTTTAGTTATAAAAGAAGTTGGTCCTCCCTCTGTTTATAAAAGGTAACTTTATTTCGAGATTACCACTAAAGTCTTACAAAGAATTAGTGTAATGTTAAGAGAGAGTAACACAGTTTTCCATTACCATTTTGAAAATAGAAAGATATGGATGTGTGTATAGTGATTGAGCAGGGTTGTGTCCACAGAGATCGGTAATTATTTAAATCATTTTGAAACGTAAAACGTAAAATGGGGGAATTGTTGACAATAATAAAAATCAAATTAAAATAACAAGAATGCAAATTAAAGTTGTAATTCAAATTGGAGAAAGCTCTGGTTGAATGAATTAACTCAGCTTGATTCGACTACTGATCATTGATTCAAATATAGATTATTATTATTACTTATGAATAGACCGGTTATAGCTACTGAGACCCTCTAATAGCCAATCTCTCCTTAACTAGTCGATAACCAAGGTACGACCGTTGGTTATTTCCCTAATCAATAGACAACCCTAGATACGATCATAGGATTTTAATCAATTGACAGCCTGAAAAACCAGAGAGACCCAAATCCTAATCAACACATATGATGATTCATTTAAATTAGATTGTTTATTATCACAACACAACTCTCTGCTATGTTATTTGTCACAAACATTAAATTCTTCATACGATGAATCCTTTAATTGACAATAGATTAAATTGATAATTAAATAGTGGCCAATTACCTAATTAACAAACATAATCATGAAAATAATTCAGAGAATAAACAAATACCCAAAAAGTAATAAAACAATTAAAGCACAAGAAAGATCTCACAGTAGTGATGAATCAAAGCTTCATTATCCTTCAACTAGAAAAATAGGTTTAGTTCTTCATAGAGAGAAGAGAAAAGTTTAGATCTAGGGTTTCTTTGTTTTTCTTCAATCTAAAATCCCCCTTTTTCACAATAGATTCCTCCCTTAAATACTCTCTCTCTCTTCTCTTTTAGAATTCTATTTAAAATAAAATACTAATATCTGAAATATTAAATTCGTAATTACAAAAATAACCAAAAATACAAAACATGTTAAACTAAAAACTGCAGGTCCGAAGTTGACAGCACGCGCCCACGCCTTATCAACAAAGTTCTTCTGACGCTCATAATTTCTCCAAGAGAACAATCCTCCTCAAACATCATCTTTTAGCTCAATTTTATCATCAATCAATAGAATTGCACCTACAAAAGTAAAACACAAGTAAAACATTATTATTAAGTGCAAAACATCGATATCAAGGGAAGTAAACAATGCAAAACTAGTGCATAAATTGCACTCTAACAAATTCCCCCACACCAAGATGATGCTTGTCCTCAAGCATATAACTCAAGATTAATCCAAAATCTCCACTCAATTCTCATCTCAACTCATCCAAAAATAATTTTAAGCAAGCATACCTCAAGAAATTAAGTCGATCAACATTCGAGAGACAAGGATTTTTAAAGCATAGAATCTCATAAGATAGAATAAGAACATTCAACCACCAAGAAGATCCATTCAAAATTCAAGTGCAACAAGATTTAATAGCTCTCTCAATGACTTCACTCCATGCACTCAAAGTGTTTAGGGTATCATTTATGCACTCAAATCAAATCAAAGAATGCTATTACCATAAGCTTGCTCATATATCACATCTCAATCCACAAAACATGAATAAAATGCAAAAATCTAAGGGTCTTAAAAGGGTTGTAATGGGGTTAAATAGGTTAAATGAAAAAGAAAGGTCTATGAAAGAAAAAGAGATCAAAATGAGAAGAATGAACTCATTGAATGAACTTATGATATCAAAATGCTTATTTCTACTCAAGTCACCACGAATGTAAACATTTTTTTTTCGATTTTTCTTTTCTTTTTTTTTCTTGTTTTTTCTTTTTCCTTTTCTTTTTCTCTTTTTTTTTCTTTTTCCTTTTTTTTTTGATGAATCAAATAAAAGAAATGAACCTTGCACAATTTAATTCAAGCATAATGCTTGTTGATCTAATTGAGAAACTTTAATACAAGGTAGAAAAAGCAACAAAATATATCCACACAATGAGTCCAAAAATCTCCTTAAATTGAGGCTCAAAAAGAAGAAAAATGGTTAAGTAGACGGAGAGAATTAGATGGGTAATGGTTAAGGCTCAAACAAAGATAGCAAATAAAGATCTTCGGGTAGAGAAAAAAAATGCGAGAATAGAAAAATGGAAAAGGGTTTGCCCTTATCATTTTAATGCATAAAATCCCGTAATGCGGCTTCAACATGCATAAGAAAGCAAGTTCTACAATAAACAAACTAAGATTGATATTCACATAACAAAAATATTAGAGCAAAGCGGTTGCTCATAGGCTCAAATCCTCACAAAGTTGGTAAATTTGCCATCAAATCATGTACACTCTTCAAATGAATCAACCATCAATAGTGGTGTAGAATGAGAAGAAGGTATGAGTGATATATAAAAGGAAAGGTAAAAATGATAAGAAGTGAGAAAGATGAAAAGTGAAAGATAAAATGTGAGTGATGAAAGAGTATGATAGAATAAAAATAGATGTAAATAATTTGAGATAGATGGGAAAAAAAAAGTAGTGAGAAACAAAAGAAAAGAAAAAAATAATAATATATAAAGCATACTAACTCCAAAATCATTTAAGGATGAGTAGAGTGAAAAAAATAAAAAATAAGTAGAGTGAAAACAATAATTCTAGACATCAATAATGCAAAAATCCCTCCCCCACACCAAGAACTTACATTGTCCCCAATGTAAGATAATCAAAGCTCACATAAAAATTAAAGCGTAAGGATAAAAGATTAAAGGCAAAAACTTCCATGAATTGTGAGTTTTGATCCTCATAACGTCTATGGGTTTGGCGGGAATGGTGGGATAAATCCCACACTCTTGAAGTATGCGGCCAAATTCTGCTCCATCTTGTCACGAATTTCGATTCACGCGACTGGAATGCAGGTCGTAGGCTGGTTGCGGACTATTGCTGCTCGACTGGAGCTTGCGGGTACACGGCTGCTGGTTCAGTTGCACGCGGATGGTTGTTCTGCGCGGGTTGGTGCTGGTTGTGTTGCGCGTGCGGGCTGGGACTGATGCTGCAAACTAGGGACGCTAGATCTGCGTGCTGCGGCTGTTGCTGCGCGCTGCTGGGCTGCGAGACATGGGATGCTGGTGCTGCGCTCGCGGGATGGTGCTCGATGCTGGTGCTGCGCGCGCGGGGTGGTGCGTTTTCCGGCGGGCTGGTTTGCTGCTGGTATGCTGCAAGCGGCTGGAGAAGAAAACAAGTTTTGGAAAATTAGGGATTTTGTGAACAGTAAAAATTTTTTTTTTTGAACAGTGATTTTTTGAATTTTTTTATAAATAAATAAATATATATATAAAAGAAAGAACAAAAGAAAATCTCTTTTTTTTCGTTTTTTTAAAATAAATAAATAGAAAAACAAATAAAATAAATAAATAAATAAAATTTTTATTTTATTTTTATTTTTTTTTGTGATGAATCACTTTGAGACACCAAAAATTTCAGAAGTACTTTTTTAATAAGCACGTGGGCACGCCTTATCAAAAATTTTCTTCTGGCCAAAATAAGCAAACACATTATTTAAAAAAAATCTGAATCAAAATTAAAAGAAGATATAACAAAAACCAAAATAAATAAATCATTTGGGTTGCCTCCCAAAAAGCGCCTTTGTTTTATGTCTTTGGCTAGACACATTTATGCATCAATCTCCATAATTGGGACTCTCGAGAGCCACATCCTCCACAATATTCACCGAAAAACCTTTATAAAAAGGTTTTAAGCGATGACCGTTAACCTTAAAAACTTTGTCAGAGGTCGGACTTCGAATCTCAACTGCACCATGAGGAAAAACATTAGTAACAATAAAAGGTCCAACCCAGCAAGAACGTAATTTACCCGGAAAAAGTTTAAGCTTAGAATGAAAAAGAAGAACTTTTTGACCAATAGAGAACTCATTTCTCAAAATCATTCTATCATGAAATGTCTTCGTCTTTTTCTTGTAAAAAACTTCTTGCACTATAGGGTTAATAACATCCACAGAAAATACTGAATGTTCCTCACTAGGATATTTCATGGCATCATTCATATTGAATTCTATAACCTCTCCATCAAACTCCATAGTGAGAATCCCTTTATGTACATCTATTTTAGTCCTAGCAGTCTTAAGAAAAGGTCTTCCTAGCAAAATTGGGACAGAATTAGAGGAGTTATCATCTTCCATATCAAGTACATAAAAATCAGCAGGAAAAACCAACTCATTAACTTGTATTAAGACATCTTCTAATACCCCATCAGGATATGCATTAGACCTATCAGCTAGTTAAATTATCACGCCAGTTTCTTTTAATGGACCAACATTCAAAGATGAATAAATGGAACGAGGCATGACATTAATAGAAGCTCCTAGATCTAACAAAGCCTTTTCAATTCTAACACTACCAATTTTACAAGGGATAGTAAACATACCTGGATCCTTGCACTTAGGAGGTAGTTTCTTTGAAGAACTGTTGAAACATTCTCCCCCATGTGAACTTTTCATCTCCTCTTAATTTTCTCTTAGAGGTGCACAGTTCCTTAAGGACTTTAGCATATCGAGGTATTTGTTTTATAGCATCTAATAAAGGAATATTTACCTCAACCTTGCGAAATGTCTCAAAGATGTCTTTCTCTTGTTCCTCCTTCTTGGATTTTGCAAACTGGCTTGGAAAAGGAGGAGGTATCACAATAGGTAAGGGTTTTGCTCTGGTGGGTTGCGCATCTTGAGATTTAGGCATCAATTCATTCTTCTCAAGCTCATCTTCTACATGCTTTGTCACTTTCTTACTAGGCTCTTGTAACTCCTTTCCACTTCTAAGGATGACAGCACTAACGTTTTGCTTTGGATTCACCTCAGATTGTGAAGGCAATCTCCCTAATACTTGAGACTCCAGACGGCTTACTATAGTCGCCAATTGACTCATTTGGTTCTCCAAATTCTGAATGCTTGCTGTAGTTGCCTGCTGAAATTGTTGAGTGTTAGTCGCAAGTGATTTAACAATTTCTTCAAGAGATATACTTGACTTGGAGTTTGACTGTGGAGGTGCTGGTTGTCTTGGTGGATATTGTTGGGATGATCCTTCCATCCCGGATTGTATGTTTGTGCATAAGGATCATACCTCCTTTGAGGCATGCCTAGAAATCCTCCAATTGTATTGGCTTGTTCAACGGGTTCTTCTTGGAGTATAGGACACATATCAGTTGAATGACCCATATTATAACAAATGCCACAAGTCTTCACCTGTTGCACATTACCTACAACAAACTTTTCCACAAGAGAAGTAAGTTTATCTAAACGTTGTTCAACAGAAGAAATATTTACCTCATTCACCTTCCTTGAAGCGAGATCTTGCCTGCTGCCAAATTTTTGTGCATTGGTAGCCATATTTGATATCAACTCCCTTGCTTGAGTAGGGGTCTTGTTCACCAACACGCCTCCACTAGCAGCATCTATCATACTCCTATCCATCAATGACAGTCCTTCGTAAAAATATTGAATAAGAAGTTGATCAGAAATCTGATGCTGAGGACAACTGGCACACAATTGTTTGAATCGCTCCCAATACTCATACAAAGTCTCCCCAGGAAGTTGTCTGATCCCACAAATATCTTTTCTGATATTGGCAGCTCTTGAAGCAGGAAAGTACTTCTCAAGGAACTGCTTCTTCAAACCATTCCACGTTGTAATCGATCCAGGAGGCAAGTAGTACAACCAATCTTTAGCTAGCCCATCTACAGAGAACGGAAAAGCACGCAGCTTAATATGCTCTTCAGTCACGCCTTGTGGTCTCATACTTGAACACACAACATGAAACTCCTTAAGATGTTTATGAGGATCTTCACCTGCAAAACCATGAAACTTGGGTAATAAATGAATAAGACCAGACTTTAATTCAAAATTTACCTCCAAATCTACATATTGGATGCAGAGTGGTTGCTGATTCAAGTCTGGTTCAGCTAACTCTCTAAGAGTTCTTTCTACATGTGCAGGTCTATCCATCACTTGTTCTTCTGAATCGCTAGATGATTCAACTAAATTAGGCACTGTATCTGTTTCAGAAAGCAAAGGCGACGAGGATCGTTGCTTAGCTCGCTTCGTCTGCTGTCTCAGCTGGCGAGCTGTCTTCTCAATTTCAGGATCAAACAAAAGTGTACCTATACGAGAAGAACGAACCATACACCAAGTGAAACGTAAAAAGGATTAAATAAACGACACCAATCCCCGACAACGGCGCCAAAATTTGATGGGTGTCGAAGCCAACAAAAATAAATTCCTACTCTAAATAAATTGTGTATAGTGATTGAGCAGGGTCGTGTCCACAGAGATCGGTAATTATTTAAATCCTTTTGAAACGTAAAACGTAAAATGGGGGAATTGTTGACAATAATAAAAATCAAATTAAAATAACAAGAATGCAAATTAAAGTTGTAATTCAAATTGGAGAAAGCTCTGGTTGAAGGAATTAACTCAGCTTGATTCGACTACTGATCATTGATTCAAATATAGATTATTATTATTACTTATGAATAGACCGGTTATAGCTACTGAGACCCTCTAATAGCCAATCTCTCCTTAACTAGTCGATAACCAAGGTACGACCGTTGGTTATTTCCCTAATCAATAGACAACCCTAGATACGATCATAGGATTTTAATCAATTGACAGCCTGAAAAACCAGAGAGACCCAAATCCTAATCAACACATATGATGATTCATTTAAATTAAATTGTTTATTCTCACAACACAACTCTCTGCTATGTTATTTGTCACAAACATTAAATTCTTCATACGATGAATCCTTTAATTGACAATAGATTAAATTGATAATTAAATAGTGGCCAATTACCTAATTAACAAACATAATCATGAAAATAATTCAGAGAATAAACAAATACCCAAAAAGCAATAAAACAATTAAAGCACAAGAAAGATCTCACAGTAGTGATGAATCAAAGCTTCATTATCCTTCAACCAGAAAAATAGGTTTAGTTCTTCATAGAGAGAAGAAAAAAGTTTAGATCTAGGGTTTCTTTGTTTTTCTTCAATATAAAATCCCCCTTTTTCACAATAGATTCCTCCCTTAAATACTCTCTCTCTCTTCTCTTTTAGAATTCTATTTAAAATAAAATACTAATATCTGAAATATTAAATTCGTAATTACAAAAATAACCAAAAATACAAAACATGTTAAACTAAAAACTGCAGGTCCGAAGTTGACAGCACGCGCCCACGCCTTATCAACAAAGTTCTTCTGACGCTCATAATTTCTCCAAGAGAACAATCCTCCTTAAACATCATCTTTTAGCTCAATTTTATCATCAATTAATAGAATTGCACCTATAAAAGTAAAACACAAGTAAAACATTATTATTAAGTGCAAAACATCGATATCAAGGGAAGTAAACAATGCAAAACTAGTGCATAAATTGCACTCTAACAGTAACTTTATTTCGAGATTACCACTAAAGTCTTACAAAGAATTTGTGTAATGTTAAGAGAGAGTAACACAGTTTTCCATTACCATTTTGAAAATAGAAAGATATGGATGTGTGCATTTAATGGTGCGTTTACTTGCCGGATTGGAGAATCGGAGTCTGGAATCGGAATGATTGATGGTGTTTACTTCGCAAATATGGAGCAGGAATCGGAATTGGAATGGTGGGGCCCACCACTATTTGGGAATGGGAGATTAATTCCATGGGGGAAGGTGGGAATGAGTCTCCCATTCCCTGGATTGACCATTTTGCCCTCCCTCAAAATTAAAAATGCCTACTTTGTCCTCTTTTATAATTAATTAATATAATATTATAATATTATAATTAATTAATATATAAATATTTTATTAACTATAATTATTAAAAATTATAGTTCTTGAATAAATAATCACAATAATTAATTTATTATTATTATTGTTATTTTAATTAATTAATTAATATACTATTATAATAATTATTAATATAATTAATTTATATATTATTATTATTAATGAATTAATATAATTATTACTATTAATTAATTTATTAATATATTATTAACAATAATATATTAATAATTATTGTTCGTGAATAAATAATTACAATAATTAATATATTATTATTGTAATTAATTAATTAATATACTATTATAATAATTATTAATATGATTATTATAATTAATTCATATATTATTATTAATTAATTAATTAAATTAATATTATGAATTAAATAAATAATATAATTATTACTACTAATTAATATATTAATATATTATTAAAAATAATTATTAATAATTATAATTTTTGAATAAATAATCACAATAATTAATATATTATTTTAATTAAGTAATTAATATTAATATTATTAGTTAATATATTTTTATAATAATTTTTAATATAGTTATTATAATTAATTAAATTTTTTTACAATTAATTAATAGATTAGTTAATAATAATTATGACAATAATCCATTAAGTACTTTTTAGTAATTTGTTACAATCTGATTCATTCCGATTCCGATTTCAAGATAAAGTAAACACATTAATGAAAATCTAGCTCATTCCGATTTCGATTCTTACAGTTCAAGTAAACAACTTATTTTGATTCCCATTACCTATTCCCATTCCAGCCCATTCTCATTTCTGCCCATTCCGATTCCAGCTCATTCCGATTTCAGTTTAGTAAACGCAGCATAAGAGTTATCATGAAAAACATACAATTCAATTTCCTGAAATATATATTTTATTCACATGTGCCAAAAGAATAAATAGATAGAAAGTAAATTTACAATCCTCACTCCCTCACAATTGTTAAAGTGAATATGCATTACAACTGTGAACTGTCACTACTTTAGCCCTTTTTTTTTTTTTTTCAATTATAGTGTGATGGAGACAGTGAACATCAAGGATAAAGTGCTCTGCTGAAAGCCAAACTTCCTTTGGCTAATTAATTTAGAAGTAAAGTAGAGAATAAAGTCCTAGATGCCTTCTGAAATTAGAAATACATTTTATATGCTTTAATTATGATTATTTGGTAGACTATTGACCAAAAGACATGTTAAAGTATAAAACAGAGCGATTAAAGAAAAAAAAAAGGAGTGTTTGTGACGTAGAATAACAATTTGTAAGTAAAGTCCTAATTTGAGTTATCAAAAAGCAAATATAACAGAGAAGGTAAGAGAGATGCAGAAACAGAAAAATATTAGCTTATCTTGATTTTCCCACTATATTCATTTTCGATGCTTTTCAAACGAGATTCTTTTAATCCTTCTGGCGTCTGCAGCCCCTGCTCTTCTTATAAATCTCCATCCCACATCTGCACTAGGAACAAGTTGATTGAAATTAAATAACATTGGAGATGACGGACGGTTGAGCCGTTAACTCAGTAAAAAAACTTATATATAATATTATTAATAATAAAAAATATATAATAATCATTACAAAGAATCATAAATTAGAAAAATTAATTATTTTACAATCTATTTCGTAAGTAAGATAAATCTCATAATAAGTTAAGTTATAACGTAAAAAACATTTTCAATTTATAATCGTTTAAGAAGTCATTTAACAATAAAATCTTTCTTTTGGTTAGTTGGTCATGCCACAGAGTATCATCTATATTTGTGGTGATATTATTATTACTCTGTATTCTCAACAAACTTGATTTAACATTTAGAGAAAATTCCTACCATTTAAAAAGAACATGTATGCAGCAGCTACCCATACTTTATCTTACCCCGACAAAATTAATGGTGATTAAATCAATTTTCTCGATTAAAGCAAAATTTTCTTTAAATTGATTTAATGCACAAATATGATGACTTTTTGCAAAAATTAGTTTTGGAAAATATAGTGAGAGAAAATGGTGACGATTATTTTTCAGATGTGCAAATAGCCTAAACATAATCTCTAATACCAATATCCATGTGCATCTTAACACCTTTCATGATATTCTTTCATTCATGGCCATTTGTTCAAGATTTGAATTTGATTATTAAATCATGTTCAATAATGTTAGAGATCCCAACAATTGAGTACCAACTTAAATCCCAATGCTATGTGTCATTAACAAATGTTGTGTCATTTATAATTATTGAATGAATAATTCGTTAATTTATTGATAAATGAAAATTTATTAATTTAAAGAGAGATTTTTTTTTTTTTTGGTTTTAAGAAGAGTTTTGTTGGTACATGTACATACTTATAAAGAAATAAACTTGTAATTATACTATATCTTTCTTTCTTTGTTCAGTTTGGTGGGATATTGTGATAAATCATTGGATTAAAATGCATTTCTAAATTGAAACTTGTTAAAATCTAATTTATTTGGGAAACACATATTATTTGTCAGTCGTACTTCTCAAATAAGATTAAAACTCACTAGGGATGGCAAAAATCCCCACGGGGACGGGTACCCTCGGGGATTTTCCCCATTCGGGGAGGGTATGGGGATAATTTCATACCCAATTTCTTATTCGGGGAGGGGACGGGGAAATTTTTTTACCCAATTTCTTATTCGGGGAGGGGACGGGGATGAGGTGGAATCCCCATCCCCTACCCATTTCCCCATTTTAATTTTTAATTTAATTTTAATTTTTTAAAATTATTAGTAAATAAATTATAAAATTTAAATTATAAAATTATAAATATTGGTAAAAATAAAAAATATCAAAATATTTATATTATTAAACTTTTAGGCCTAATTAGCTAATTAAAGTTCTAAATTTTTATTTAGGACATTAAAAAGACCGAGTAGATTCTATTAGCCAAACATTTTTTTTTAATTTTGATATTCTTTAAATATTTTAAACTTAAATCTATTTTTTATTTAATTTTAGATGTTATAATTGTCCACAACGAATCACAATTTTAATATCTAATCTAATCTAATCTAATATTTACTTTTAATTTGCTCCGATTTAACTATTGTGTTGTAAAGGGAATAATTCACATTTATAAAGTGCCCACGCCACCATTGAAAAAGTTAATTTTGAATCTAAATTCGATTTTATTTGTAACAATTTTGTATTAGACTATTAATTTGTTCATGATAGTTTGTAAAATAAGTTTGTATCCCTTGCATGTTGCGTTACTTACTAATTTAATGTATGTGACTTTTGTAATAAATATTAATGTAAGATATATTTCGAACTTTATTTTTATTTGAATTTTTTATTTTAATATGATTAACTCAAAATAAAAAAAAATGTATTAGTTATTCGGGGATCGGGGACCCTCGGGGATCCCCTGTTATTATTCGGGGAGGGGATGGGGATTCTCTCAAGTAATTCTGACGGGGACGGGGAGGGGATGGGGACATACGCAAAATATCGGGGATGGGTACGGGGAGATCGGTCCCCTCCCCTCCCCTCCCCATTGCCATCCCTAAAACTCACCCAATTCAATCCATCAGATTCCGTAAGGATATAACTGGATGTCATACCGCCACTCCATATCCTCGAAAGTCCGTAGTCCTTGTCTCAACTGTGTCTGGGGCCAGTGTAAGTCCAATTTGCGCAAGCTCTTTATGCACCACAGCTCTTCTGGAAGCTTTCTCAAGTAAGCACATGGGTTGACAATTAAGCTTTCAAGTTTCGGCATTGCTCCAGCCCCCATTGTCCACTCATCTAGCCAATACATTGATTTCAGGTGCAAAACCTGAAGTTCGGGAAAGCTACTCAAGCCAACACAAGCAAGCTTTCTTCCTAAATACGAGTTCTGCTTCAGTTTCAGCACTCGAAGGCGTGGAAGATTTTCCAGAATTGGCATGGGATCCTCCATTAGCTCAGTATTTGATAAGCTCAGTTGCATCAGACTTGGAGGAAATTGGTATTCGGACAGGAACATCCGTGAGAGCTTGCTCTCATTCACCAACTTCAAGCATTCAATTTTGTGGAGTTTGCATACGCTTTTGGAAACCCCAGAGTGATAGCAACTCAAATCTCCAGACACTGTAAGAGTTTGAAGATTAGGTAGTCTGCACAATATATCTGCCGTGCAACTACTAGGGTGTAAGGCTGATATGAAAATAAGATTTTTCAGAGAGCTAGAATAATTTTTTGGAGGTGCAGGCAGAGTGATGGAACCAAAGTTCAGATGCATGAGTTTTTGCATCTTCCAAATATCCTCTGGTGTTTGATCTACGTAGCTAGATCGCATGTCTAGTGTTTGAAGGTTTGAAAGGGTGCATAGCGGTGAAGGAAGACATTTGAGCGAAGGAATATTCAATTTCAAATACTTCAAATGGAATAAATTATCTAATCCGGGTGGATATTGGTCCAGGACTGCAGAGCCCATGTTCAATACCCGAAGGTGTGTGAACATTTTACAAAAATTCTCGCAATCTATCGGATTAAGATGATCGCTTTCTGAACTGTGATTCAGAAAAGATTGGAGATACATGTCCGAATGTTTCAAAGAAAAGAATTCAATGGGATCATCGGAAATAGCTCAATTGTTTCCCTGCATCGATTTTCATTGGTAAGTGATTTCTTATGAAATTCTTTTGAGCTTTCCTTATTAAAAAAGCTTGAGCTTTGATCACCTAATACTGATTTCAATTAACTTGTGGACGATTTTGTAATGAAATTAGGAGTTAAATAAGATTTTTACGCGATGAATTTTGATTTTTTTTAAATTTTTTGATGCAGTCAATTGTCTAATTTTATATATTTCATATTCAACGGAATTTAGGCACGGAATGTTTGGATTCTAATATTTATATATTTAGCTTTAATCAGTTTGGCTTTGGTAATCTTTTTCCCCTCATCATTAAGGGATTCAGAATTAGAGAAACATTAGGAAGAGGAAAAAAATAACTTCAGAAATAAGTAAGAGAGAAAAAATTATGAAATTTGGAATTATTTTTTGTAGAGTATGTTGCATTTACTAAATTGGAATCGAAATGAGCTGGAATCAGAATGGATAGAAATGCGAATGCGCTGGAGTGAGAATAGGTAATGAGAATCAGACTAAATTGTTTACTCGAACTGTAAGAATCGAAATCGAAATGAGCTGGATTGCAATTACTTTGTCTTGCAATCAGAATCGAAATGAGCTAAATTATAACAAATTACTAAAGAGTATTTAATGAATTATTGTCATAATTATTATTTTATATTTTAATATAGTGATTATTTATTCTAAAATTATTAATATTAATAATTATTTTCAATAATATATTAATATGTTAATTAATTTTAAAAATTATTAATTAATTTATTATAATAATATACTAATTAATTATAATAATTATATTAATAATTATTATAAAAATATATTAATTATTAATAATAAAATTACTTATTTAATTATAATAATATATTAATTATTGTGATTATTTATTCAAAAATTATAATTATTAATAATTACTGTTAATAATGTATCAATATATTAATTATAATAATATATTAATTAAGTATAACTGGGTATTTTCAATTTCGGGAAGGGATAAAATGGTCAATCCTAGGAATGGGAGACTCATTCCCACCCTCTCCCTTGGGAATGAGTCTCCCATTCCTCATTTCCAAATTGTGGTGGACTCCACGATTCCGATTCCGATTTCTAACTCAATTTTGCGAAGTAAACGCCATCAATGATTTCGATTCCCTAATTTGGGAAGTAAACGCAATATAAATGTGTATGAATAATTGATAACTATGAATAGTTTTGGGAGTTTTAGCTAGGAGTCATTTTATTGAAGATGTCTAGCAATTAAAGATCTCTGTCTCATTAGTTTTCCCAATCAAAATCAAGAAGCAAAAAAACTTGCCATTTTTCTACTTAATAATTAATGATAATTTAAGAAAATACAATAGCATTTCAATTAGAATTGGTAATTGTTTATCTATTTTCATTGATCAAATTCTAATCTTGATCCAATAGTTATGGATGAAAGAAATATTATGAGTGGCGATAGGCCAAGTGAAGACGTACTAGCAAATTCAAAATAGTCGGGGGTGGACGCCCAGCTGTATTGTTAGAGCATCTCCAAAAGCCTATATAAATTTTACTCTTTAAATACCTATTTGCTTACCTATGTGGTAAATAAAATGGTGAAAAAATATGATATTCTCCAAAAGGCTCTTCAAATAGAAACAAATGAATATTATTTTAACCATATAATTAGTTTTTTAAAAGAAAAGTCAATAGCAATTAAAGCACTTCTCTCTCTTTCTTCAATGAAAAGTAATAAAATATAAATTGAAGAGGGAGAAATTAACTCTCCAAATTTGAAGAGAGATAATTAATTCTTATTTAAAGAATCTTAATTAAAGTGTTTTTTAGAGTTTTAAATATTGATGTGGCTCTTCAAATAAGTAATAAAATCTTATTTGAAGAGACTTTTGGTGATGCTCTTATTTGCTCCAAGAAATGTTGAGTTCCACAAATATGGTTAGTCGAGTAAAATAAAACACCATTGAAGAATTTGCAAGTAATATGCCAAGAAACTGGCTAAGTTCCACAAATATGACATTATTGCTCTTTTTTTTTTTCAGAAAAATGATACACGTTAATTTAGCAAAAAGTCTAAGACGCGAGCCTTTTGAAAAAAATAGGTATCGAACCTTTATTTTAGTTACTACCATGACATAATCGATGCTGCTTAAACCAATTTTTTCTTTTCTTAATGTAAAGATTTTTTTAAAATAGATTTTAATATCAAAATGCCCTTCGATGTTATTACTGCCACAAGCCCAGTAACAGGTGTAATTAAAAAATTTAGAATTTTTGGGCATGGAAAGAGTAGTATTAAACATCAGCAAGCAAAGGCTGTTCTGTTAAAGAATTGATATTACCATGATTTTATTTTGGTTATCGAGAAAAAAAATATTTGTTGACAAGTAAGAACATATTATTATATTTTACAATCTATTATGCATATTTTATTATATTAAAGTAATTTTAATATTAAATAGAAACATAAAATTAGAATAAATAAATTTAAATTTAAATTATTTTGAATATTAGGTAAAAAAATAATGTTAATATCATTGTTAAGTGTAAAATATTTTTAACCCAAAGATTTATTTAAAATTTCATAACAAATACAAATATAAAAATAAAATAAATATCATAGTTTAAAATTTTAATATTATTTTAAATATTAAAATACTTTAATGCTAGTAGTCTACATTATTTATATTATATTTGCATTAATTAAAAATTTTAAAGTCAACTTTCTAGTTACTATATTCGAAAGGTATTATGATTAAAAAAAATATTTTGGTGTTTCTTTCTTAAAATTTGAGGGTCTGCATGACAATTTTTTCAAATCCTAAGGGTATAAGTGTGCTTTTCTTTGATAATTTATTTCACCTTTGAGGGAATACAATGAGAAATATGATAAGAGAAACATCAATTTAATGTTCTCTAGCTTTATGAAAAAAAAAAGTGGAGCCAAGAACTATTCAATTTTGTATTTTTTGTTTGTAATTCAAAAAATGCATTCACCAAACAAGTTTTATGCATTTATGTTGTCATAAAACGAAAAAACGGTTTGCCAAAAAATGGTACCAAATATTAAGCCCATATTAGATATATTTATACATTTTACTTCATTTAGGGTATGTTTGGTAGCCTACATTATATAGGATAAAAGCATTGTTTTGTACTAAATTAATGCACACTCATGTTTGGTGCTAAAAGTAACCCCAGCTACATTGTTTTTAATCTTCTTTATAATAATAATAATATAACTTTTTAATTTAATATAATATTATATAATATTAAGTTTAATTTTTTATTTTTACATTATAATTTATTAGTAAATTTATAATTTAATATAATTAATAATAATATAAAATATCATTACATATACTACATAACTCTAATTTGGATTATTTAGTACAATTCATTTAGAATTTTTGGGCATGGAAAAAGTAGTATTAAACATCAGCAAGCAAAGGTTGTTCTGTTAAAGAATTGATATTAATGTGATTTTATTTTGGTTATCGAGAAAAAAAATATTTGCTGACAAGTAAGAAAATATTATTATATTTTACAATCTATTATACATATTTTGTTATATTAAAGTAATTTTAATATTAAATAGATACATAAAATTAAAATAAATTTAAATTTAAATTATTTTGAAATTATGTAAAAAATAATTTTACTATATTGTTAATTGTAAATATTTTTAACCCAAAGATTTATAAAATTTTTATAATAAATAAAAATATAAAAATAAAATAAATATCATTGTTTATAATTTAATATTATTTTAAATATTAAAATACTTTAATGCTACTAGTCTACTACACGGGTTATATTATTTATATTCTATTTGCATTAATTAAAAATTTTAAAGTCAACTTTCTAGTTACTACATTCAAAAGGTATTATGGTTAAAAAAAAAAGTTTTGGTGGTTTGTTTTTATGAAAATTTGAGAGTCTGCATGACAATTTTTCCAAATCCTAGGGTTATAAGTGTCCTTTTCTTTGATAATTTATTTAACCATAGATATCAATTTAGCATTCTATGGCTTTATGAAAAAAACGTGTGAAAGGAATTTAGATCTATCGCAAATAGATGTTGGCAGTTAAAAACAAAAAATTAAAAACTTAATTAAATTTTGGAAATACTGTTTACAATTACTGTTCATCCACACAAAAAATATTAATTTTCCAAAAACACAATAAATTGCAGAAAATAAATGACATAGACTTTTACGTGGTTCGGAATAATCAATCCTACATCCACGAGGGCTCGCCCAAATGAAAAGCAATTCACTAAGTTGAGATGTTACAACCTATGGATTTACCAAACTTAAGACTCTCACTTAAAGTTTATCACCATTCAGTTTACTCAACCTTAAATTGAATCAGCTTCTTTTGAATAATTGCTACCCCTCTTGATCTACGATCTTCAAGGCACTTCGCAAAATGATCAATAGCAATTCTTCAATTATGGAATTAATAAATCAATCTCTATTACAAGATATGCAATAAATAAAATTTCAATTTAAGTAGATTTTCCATAAGATGCCAACTTTATAAATAATAGACTTAACAATCTCCCCCTTTGACATTCTTGTGGCAAAAGCAATCCAGCACAAGTCTTCTATGAACCTTGGCGCTAAGATAAGAATCTGAAACAAGCATAATCAACAACAAGGAACTAACCAAAATAATTCGCAATTAACATGTTAGTTCATGCAAATAAACCAAGGCAAGAATTAAAATAAAATGCTACTTTTATTGATCAATAAATAGAAGGGCAACATTAAGCAGAAAATCAAAAGCAATAAAAAGATAAACTCCCCCTAAGAACTAGAAATCCGAAAATCAAAAAATTCTTGAACAAAAATAAAAAACTTCCCCTAGAATTGAAAATAGTACTCCCCCTTACTCATTGCATTGAGCAATTGAATACTTGAAACGAATTACTCACCCTCTTTTGCCAAAAGATTACAAAAGGAAAGAATCTGGAGCACCCACAAACATAAATTTCGTATAAGAGGAATAAATAAACATAAACCAACGTTCCAATATAAAAACAAAAACATAAACCAACGTAAAAAAGTCAGAAACATAAAGGAAAATCCCAAAAACAAGGTGCTATGCATGATATTTGACAAAACAGACACACAATGCAGAGCAATGAATTTTGAAATTAAACTGGGAATGAATGAAAGAGAATAAGAATACTATCTACATACTGTTGGAAAAATTATTGAATCAGCTCTTCATAGGAGTTTACAAAACTGAATTTGGAGTTCTGTAGACAAAGTTATGATCAAAAGAATGCAACATGCTCAGTTGTGACGGGCAAAAACTTGCCAATGCACTTAGAAAACAAAATTTTGCGTTTTGCTGAAAAATATGTGACTCTTAAGACCTAAAAACATATTCTCATGTAAGAACATGAGAATGCACATGCATCATGATTTTTTTTAAATTTAAAAAAAATGCATTAATAATGAAATTGAACAAGAAACAACTGTCTAAGAATTTTTCAGAACAAGCATTAATTCATGAAATCAAGACTCTAATTTGCTCAAATAAATAAAGATTAGAGAAATTTAAGCTTGTTTGTATGTGTGCAAACAACTCAATCTAAAGCTTTTTCCCAAAAATTCATCAATTTTCACAGTTAAAGTATTAAATATAAAACATAGAGTTGGTCAAATTAACCTTATCATCATGATCTCCAATTTTTGACCATTTCAATTGTGACAAACTTTTTTTAAAAAAAATAGCAAAACCTTTTTTTTTAAATCTATGGTCAGGAGCTTTCACTCTATCCCTTAAGGTAACCTTCTTCTCATGGTAGTTCGTTCTTTGTTATATTTGTGATATGCAAACTCAGATTACTCGAGGATAGCTTCACTCTTAAGAGTTTTAAGTACTATTTCTAACCATAATGTCTGTAAATATTTAAGATCTTATGACAAGATAAGAATTAAGGCAAACAGTCATAACTCAAGTTAAATATTCTCAATAAAGACTATGTCAATATCAAAACCTTGAGTCAAAGTAAAGACTGAATTTTCATTCATGTGCTTTTGAAGAAAAAAGTTAAATAACTCTAATCAAAACTTAGCCAATGCTTTCAAGTCTTAAAAACATGAAAAATTACTTGTAATTTATTAACCAAGACGAATCAATTTTTTTTTAAAAAAAAGAACACAAAAACAATTATTTGAAATTAAAAATTTATAAATGCATGTCCTATATTAATGCACAGATGTATGATTTAAATCTAATGCAAAAAACTTTTTGACTTACATGGAACAACACCTAAAGCTTTCCTTAAATCTTCAAATCGTTTGGAGTCTAAAGCTTTCGTGAAAATATCTACAAACTGTTTTTCTGTATCAATGTATTCTAAGGACACATTCTTGTTCTCAACTAAATCTCTAATGAAGTGATGATGAATATCAATATGCTTAGTCCCAGAGTGTTGAACATGATTTTTTAAAAAATTGATAGCACTCGTGTTATCACAAAACACAGTCAAAATATCCTGAATCATATCATAATCTGCAAGCATTTATTTCATCCAGAGAAATTGAGTGCAACAACTTCCAGCTGCAATATATTCAACTTTAGCCGTGGAAAGAGAAATTGAATTCTGTTTCTTACTATGCCACGACACAAAGTTATTTCCAAGATAAAAACATTCTCTAGTGGTGCTTTTTCTATCATTAGCATTGCCAGCTCAATCTGCATCACAATATCCTACAAGACTTTAATTAGTGTCATTAGTGTACCAAATACCATCATTAACTATTCCACTGACAAAACGAATGATTCGTTTGACAGCAGCTAAGTGTGATTCCTTTGGATTTGCTTGGCACCTAGCACATACACCAACATTGAAACATATGTCAAGTCTACTTGCAGTCAAATAAAGTAAGCTACCAATCATACTTCTGTAAAGACTAGGATCAACACTAGAACCACTATCATCAATAGTCAACTTGGTATTAGTACTCGTAGGGGTTCTCATGTGTTTTGCAGAATATAAGCCAAACCTCTTAACTAAACTCTTGGCATACTTACTTTGATTAATAAAAATTCCATTCTCCATTTGTTTCACTTGCAAACCCAAAAAGTAAGTCAATTCTCTCACCATGCTCATCTTAAATTCCTTTTTCATTTGACTCACGAATTCTTGCACATGATCAGAAGAAGTACAACCAAACACTATATCATCAACATAGATTTGAATAACTAAAATCTCTAGATTAAGTTGCTTAATAAATAATGTTCTATCTACTCCCCCTCGCTTATAATCATCTTCAAGCAAAAATTTGGTCAACCTTTCATACCAAGCTCGAGGATCTTACTTTAAACCATATAAAGCATTTTTCAATTTAAAAATATGGTTTGGGAAATGGGGGTCTTCAAAACCTTTAGATTGTTCAACATAGGCTTCTTCATTTAAGATGTCATTCAAAAAGGCACTCTTGACATCCATTTGAAATAATTTAAAGTCTATTAAATAAGCAACTGCAAAAAGCAAACGAATAGTTTCGAATCTAGCAACAAGTGCAAAGGTTTCATCAAAGTCAACCCATATATATCTTACTATATTTGCATACCTTTTCTTTATGACCATTTGTTCATCATGATTACCTAAAATAAGATTAGATGGGTGATTTTTCTTAACTCTTGATGATGGTTCCTTTCTGATTGGGTCCTGTAGGTCCATGATTGCTTGGAGTTTTGAAACTTTCTCCTTCACATTCTTTGGTGTTTCCTTAAAGGCGTCTTCTTCAACCAGTTCTTCTTATTTCAAAGAATGTTCACTAGATTGACCTTTCTCAATAACTCGAACTTTAGGAGTAGCTGTAACAATATTTGGTGTTTTCTAAAAGACTGGTTATCTCTTCCTCAATTGAGTAATCTACAAAATCTTGATAATCATCAATAACTACATTTGCAGATTCAACAATATTTTGCGTTCTAATATTATAAACACGAAATGCTTTACTATTATTGGAGTAACCAAGAAAAACACCTTCATCACTTTTTGAATTAAATTTACCAAGATGTTCGTGATCATTCAATATAAAGCATATACTCCAAAAAAATATGAAAGTAACCTAGATTAGGTTTTTTACCTTTCCATAACTCATAAGGAGTTTTCTTTTTACCTGGACGAAGATAAACACGATTAATGGTGTAGCAAGTAGTGTTAAGTGCTTCGGCCCATAATCTCTTTCAAAGTTTCTTCGAGTTTAACATCACTTGTGCCATTTCCCACTGGGTTCTATTTTTCCTTTCTACAACACCATTTTGTTTTGGAGCAATTGGTGAGGAAAACTCATGTGAAATTTCATGTAAATTACAATACTCTTCAAAACTGGAGTTTTCAAATTCTCTTCCATGATCACTCTTAATTCTAACAATATTGCAATTTTGTTCATTTTTAACCTTCTCACATAGTTTTCTGAATACATAATGTATCTGATTTTTTTTTAATAAAATCAACCAACGTATACCAAAGAAATTGCGGTTACTTTTGATGATTACTATTCATCTGCATAAAAAAATATTAATTTTCCAAAAACACAATAAAATTGCAAAAAATAAAAGGCATGAAGATTTTTACGTGGTTCGGATTAATCAATCTTACATCCACGAGGCCATGCCCAGATGAAAAGCAATTCACTAAGTTGAGATGTTACAACCTATGGATTTACCAAACTTAAGATTCTCATTTACAGTTTATCACCATACAATTTATTCAACCTTTAATTGAATCTGTTTCTCTTGAATAATTGCTGGCCCTCTTGATCCACGATCCTCAAGGCACTTCACAAAGTGATCAATAGCAATTTTTTAATTCTTTAATGTCTAATGATCCAATATCCATAGACTCTCCACAGAGATGAAAAGAAGATAGATAAATAAATCAACACAACATTATGCTCTAAATCCGGATTCTCTAGGGAGGAGGTCGAATTTTGCTTCTCTACTTTATGCTCTGTGTTGTGTGTGCCTTTAATTATGAAATACCTCTCTTTATATAGGCACTAATGTTTCACCAAAATAGCAAGTTTTAAAAGACTTGGATTCTTTCCAAATAAGAGTTTCTTTCCTCTTATAATTCCAATGAATATGAATAGGAATAAATATGATCTTTTTGCCTTAGTTGTCTCTCTAGAAATATCTAGAGTATTTAATGAACTTCTTGTTTGAACTAACTTCTTACTCTAAATAAATCTCATGAGTCAATTGTAGAATCCCATCATTGATTGACTTTCTAAATTAGACATCTAATTAAATTAGGAAACAAATATTCCTAATAAATTAGAATCTCACTAAATTAGGGAATTAATAAATTAATCCCTATTACAAGATATGCAATGAATAAAATTCCAATTTAACTAGACTTGTCATAAGATGCCAACTCTATAAATAATGGACTTAATAAAGTGGAACCAAGAACTTCAAAAAATGCATCGACCAAACAAGTTTTATGCATTTATGTTGTCATAAAATCAAAAAACCGTTTGCCAAAAAATGGTGCCAAACATCCCCTTAATGTCCTACATGATTTCTAATTAAGCCTATATTAGATATATTTATACATTTTACTAGATTTAGGGCATGTTTGGTAGCCCACATTATATAGGATAAAAACACTATTTTGTATTAAATTAATGCACACTCACGTTTGGCGCTAAAAGTAACTCGAGTCGCATTGCATTAATGGGCTGCACTAATGTTGCCTCTTTTTTCTTTTTAATTTTCTTTATAATAATAATAATAGTAATAATAATAAGATAGTTTTTTTATTTAAAATAATATTATATAATATTAAGTTTAATTTTTTATTTTTACATTATAATCTATTAGTAAATTGATAATTTAATACAATTAATAATAATATAAAATATCATTACATATACTACAGAACTTGTATTTGGATTATTTAGCACAATTTATTTTGTTAGTGAATATGTTATAACAATTGTATCACTTTATTATTTTGTTATAAACTTATGGTATGTATAAATTTTTATTCTATTATCCTAAGATGACTTTTGAACTAATCTTGTAGGTTTTAAATAGTTATTTATGTTGTTATATTATTAGAGATTATTTGATTAAATTATTTGCTTCAATCTTTATTTCACATGTCATATATTTAGAAAACATTGAAAAATGAATATTATACATCTCAAAATTTAGGATTATAAGTTCGATCTTTATGAAGAATTATGATATTTTTTAATATTTACACTAAAAAAATTGTTAAATTTCTAAAATTTAAGACTTCTATATTTAGTATTTTTCTTATTACTAATAAGTATTATTTTCTAAACATATAATTTTAATTACTCATAAAAAATTAATACAATAGAGTGCAACACCAAATATATTATAATTAAAAATTAATACAGTACAGTGTAGCACCAAACATTGTACAGTATTATTATAATATAGTATTAATGCAATACAATATAATACAATATAGTATGCCAAACGCACCCTTAGGGTGTGTTTGGAACATGGGATTATAGGGTATTAAAATAGTAGTCACATTAGCTTAATACCAATACCGTGTTTGGAAAGAAATTTTAAGGGATTAAAGGGGGTGAGCTAATGCCGAAATTGTGCATTAGTGTCTTTTTTTTAAATAATAATAAAAAATATAACTTTTTATTTTATGTAATATTTTATAATATTAATTTTTATTTTCTTTTATGTTTACATTATAATTATTAATATAAGTTAATAAATTTATAATTTATTATTCATATTTTAATTTTTATTATATTAAAAATATAACTAAATAATTTAATTTTTAATTATATAATAATTAATGTATAAAATTGATTAATATTTAATAAGTTAATACAACTAATAAGTACTTAAATAATATATAAAAATAAAAATATAACATGATATTATATTATTTAATTATATTACAGTAACTAATATATAAAAATTGATTATTATTTAACAATTTAATATAACTAGTAACAAATATTTATATATGAAGAAATTTAAATAATATTAATTTAAAATTAATACCAATATATATAATAATATAAAATATTATTACATGTACTATAGTATTCTTACTTGGATTATTTAGAGCAATTTATTTTATTAGTGAATATGTTACAACTATTATATCATTTTATTATTTAAATTAATAAAAAAATGAGTACAGTACAATATAGTACCAAATTTTGTACAATAATATTAGAATACAGTGCTAATGCAATACAACATAATACAATACATCTATATTAAAATAATATAATACAACATAATTCAACCAAACGCATCCGGTGTATTTTAATTACAAAAGAAGTTGGTTCTCCCTTTTCTTATTGTTAAGTAGTTAGTTATAACTGCTGATGTGTCATATGAGCTGGCAATTGTTAGTTACATTGGTTGTAGTTTGTTTGTAATTAGTTAGTGCATGTTTAGCTAAGCTCAGCTCATGTGAATTGATTCGAGAATATTCAAGAGATGAGTATAAATACTCTTGTAACTAATACAACAATTAATCTTAAGCTCTTCATTCTTCTCTCAAAATTCTCTTTCATTTTCTCTGCTTTTCTCAGATGCCAAACAATTTTCTCATATTTTAACTCTTATAAAAGATGACTTTATTTCAAGATTACCACTAAACTCTTAGGTAGAATTAGTGTAATGTTAAGAGAGAGTAACACAGTTTTCCATTACCATCTTTGAAAATAGAATGATATGGATCTGTGTATGTAAGAATTATCGTGAAAATCATACAATTCAATTTCCTGACGTATATATTTATGCACATATGCCAAAAGAATAAATAGATAGAAAGTAAATTTACAATCCTCACTTCCTCACAATTGTTAAAGTGAAGATGCTTACAACTGCGAACTGTCACTACTTTAGCCCTTTTTTTTTTTGATATAGTGTGAGGGAGACAGTGACCATCAAGGATGAGAATAAAAGTTAAAGGTGACCCATTTTCTTTTTAAAATGCTCTGCTGAAAGCGGAACTTCCTCTGGCTAATTAATTTGGAAGTAAAACAGAGAATAAAGTCCTACATGCCTTCTGAAATTAGAAATACATTTTATATGCTTTAACTATGATTATTTGGTAGACTATAGACCTAAAAGACATGTTAAAGTTTAAAACAGAGCGATTAAAGTAAAAAAAAAAACAAAGTATTTGTGACGTCAAATAACAATTGGTAACTAAAATCCTAAATATTTGAGTTGTTAAAAGCAAATATAACAAACAAGCTAATAGTGATGCAGAAACAGAAAACTATTAGCTTGTTCTGATTGTCCCGCTATATTCATTTTCGATGCTTTTCAAACGAGATTCTTTTAATCCTTCTGGTGTCTGCAGCCCCTGCTCTTCTTAGTTCTAATAAATCTCCATCCCACATCTGCACTACGAACAAGTTGATTGAAATTAAATAATTTCTCTTTGAAGTGGACCCATTGAGTTATGTTCATTACTGGTCATCGTCTATTCTTCCTATGAAACATTTATTTTGAGCATTAGCGATCTTATCTGGACTACCCCAATTATCGATGTTACTCCAATGGTTGCATCTAGGGATCTTTCTTTGTTTCTCAGTTGCAATGTGCCCGAATAAATTTCTTTACCTTACAGTTTATATGGTCTTGCTGTTAATGAATGCACTGACGCATTATTGATTCAATTTCAGTGAAGTAATTGTGGGTGAAAAATTAATAAAGGATAAGAGAACGGAGCTGAAGTGTTGAATTGGCTATTACTGAAGAGTGCCACTTGATCACAATCACATTGATGCACAACTCTCTCGATGCAAACTTCGTCTATATGTACTGCAAATTCAGCCAAACCATACATGCATGAACAAACTGAAATGCAAATCCGAACAAAAACTTAAAAAGAAGATCTTATTCAAGTTTGTCCCCAAAAGACAGCTGAAATGAAAAATATTGACTATTGAAAGGATCAATGCTGAATTACATTTGAAATGGAAAGCTTGGCTGCAGTTACGATGTTCCCCCTCTGATTTTCCTCCAAAACAAATTCATTTGTAAACAATAATAGAAGTAGCAATAATTTATTCATCAAAGAAAATACTCAAGTTTTCAACTAACAAATCCTTTTGTCTAAACTAAAAAAACTCATATCTCTAAAATCTATCTGCAAAATGTTGGAAATGAGGAGTGATCTGTCAACTCGGTAAATAAACTCATGCATAAGGTTAACAATAATGATAAATTACATAATTATTATTAAAAAGAATCATAAATTGAAAACACTAATCATTCTACAATCTATTATATAAGTAAGATAAATCTCATAATAAGTTAAGTTATAATGTAATAAATATTTTCAATATATAATTATTTAAGAAGTCATTTAACAATAATATATATTTTTTTATCCAGTTGATCATATAGCGTTATCTAAACTCCGAACGATATTATTATTACTCACTGTTAAGAAACTAGCTCAGCACTTCAAGCTTCTTTAAGAAGAAAAACAAAGCATACGAACAAATGCACTCTCACTAAAGATCAAAACAAAGCAGCCAAAGACACCAAGAATATAAAAGATAATGGCAAGAAGATGTAACGTGGTTCGGCCACAAGAAGCCTACATCCACGGTTGAAACAACACAGCTCTAAGCTTTATTTAGAATGAAAAATGGTTTACAAAAGATGATGAGATTACAGAGATATTAACTTCTCACAAAAGCTCTATATCTCACTCCAAGAATCTCTCATACACTCATGTATCCAATGTATCTTCTTGCTGCCCTTTTATAACACCTCAGCTACGAAAGAAGAGTGCCAACTATTATTCTTCATTAACAGATTTAACAGACTCAAGGATCTTATGCTAACTCAGCATGCCACCTCATTCAGTTTAACAGAATATAACTACTTGCTGGCTTCACAAATCTCCACCTAGTTTTAATCTGTTAAGCTTCTTTCAGTCACTGAATCAACCAACCATAACTAGATCTACTGAATAACCATGCCAATCAAATTCAAATCAGCTTTGAACTTGACTGATGGCAGAGTCTTCGTAAGCATGTCTGCAGGGTTACATTCTGATGCAATCTTAATTACATTTACAACTTCTTGAGCAATCTCATCTCTGATGAAGTGTAACCTTATATCCACATGTTTTGTTCTCTCATGGTATTTTGGGTTCTTGCTCAACTGGATGGCACTAGAGCTGTCACAGTTGATATTGACTGATCCTTGCTCCAGGCCTAACTCTGCTACTAACCCTTTTAACCATATTGCTTCTTTCACTGCTTCTGAGAGTGCTATGTACTCTGCCTCAGTAGTTGACAAAGCAACTACTGACTGTAAAGAAGCCTTCCAGCTGACTGGTCCACCATGCAAAGTGTAGACATAACCAATGATTGACCTCCCTTTATCCAGATCACCAGCAAAGTCTGAATCAACATATCCTTGAATTTGATCAGAGCTTTTGTCAACCCTTCCATATACTATACCCAGACCAGCTGTACCCTTTAGATACCTCAACATCCACTTAGCTGCATGCCAATGATGTTTTCCAGGATTTGACATGAATCTGCTTAGCACTCCAATTCCATAGGCCAAATCAAGTCTGGTGCAGACCATGGCATACATAATACAACCAACCACACTACTGTATGGTATATTCTTCATGTGTTCAACCTCTGCATTTTCTTCTGGCTCTTCCTGTTTAGAGAGTCTGAACTGAGCTCCTAAAGGAGTTAAGACTGGTTTGGATTCATTCATTCCAAATCTACTGAGAACCTTCTCCACATATCCTGTCTGAGATAAGAAAAGAGTTTTAGAAACTCTATCTCTGATTATGTGCATTCCTAATATTTTGGTGGCTGGACCTAGGTCCTTCATTTCGAACTCTGAGCTTAGTTCACCTTTAAGCGACTCCAGCTCTTCTCTTTGTTTACATGCCAGGAGCATGTCATCCACATAGAGTAAAAGGTAAACGAAATTTCCAGAGGTTAGAGCCTTAGAATACACACAACTGCCATATTTACTTCTGCTGTAGCCATGTGTGATCATAAACTCATCGAATTTCAAATACCATTGCCTAAGTGACTGCTTTAATCCATATAGGCTTTTATTGAGCAAGCAAGCCATGTCTTCTGATTTAGCTTCAACAAATCCCTCTGGTTGTTCCATCAATATCCTCTCACTGAGATCTCCATGTAGGAAAGCAATCTTCACGTCCATTTGATCTAACTCCAAGTCATTGTATGCTGCAATAGATAACAAGACTCTTATTGAGCTGTGTTTGACCACAGGGGAGAATACTTCATTAAAATCCACTCCCTCTCTTTGGGTGAACCGCTTTGCTACAAGTCTGGCCTTGTACCTGGCTGGTTCAGCTTCTGAGACTCCTTTCTTTATCTTATATATCCATTTACAGCCTACTAGTTTTTGGTTAGCTGGTTTCTTTACTAAAGTCCAGGTCTTATTCTTTTTAAGTGAGGCCATTTCTTCTTCCATGGCAGCTACCCACTTTCTTTTGTCCTTGGTTCTCATAGCTTGCTTGTAGGTTGCAGGTTCCTCACTTGTTTCAGCTTCAGCCACAGCCAAAGCATAGGATATAAGATCTGCAACTCCAAATCTTTCAGGCATTTTGATGGTTCTTCTTATTCTATCCCTTGCCAGTTGATATCCTTCCAGTTCAGAATGTGTTTGCTTTGGATGCTGTTTTGCTTCTTTTGGTGACTCCACCTCCAGCTCAACAACTCCCTTTACTTCAGAGCTTGTATTGATTATTTCAGTCTCAACCCTTGACTGTGTCAGGGCTTCCTCATAAAAAACAACATCCCTGCTAATAAAGGTTCTGGTGGGTTTCCCATTTATGCTTCATATTTTGTACCCTTTAATGCCCTCAGGGTACCCTATGAAGTAACCTTTCACAGCCCTTGGTTCCAGCTTGCCTTGTCTAATGTGTGCATAGGCAGGGCAACCAAAGACTTTCAGATTGCTGAGATCAGGTGGCTTCCCAGACCAGACTTCCTGAGGTGTTTTGAACTCCAGAGCTGATGATGGACTTTTGTTAATGAGATATGCAGTTGTAACAGCAGCTTCAGGCCAAAAATGCTTGGAGAGATTTGAGCTCAACAGCATGCATCTGACCTTTTCAATCAAGGTCCTATTCATCCTTTCAGCAAGTCCATTTTGCTGAGGTGTATGCCTTACTGTCTTGTGTCTTGCAATGCCCAACCTTTTACAGAACTCATCAAACTCATTATTGTAGTATTCTAGCCCATTATCAGTTCTGAGCCTTTTCACTTTCCTCCATGTTTGATTCTCCATTAGAGATGTCCATTCCTTGAATTTATCTAGGGCTTCACTCTTATGCTTCAAGATGTAAACCCAAAGCTTCCTTGAGTAGTCATCTATGAAGGTGATAAGGTATCTAGCTCCACCATGAGATGGAACTTGGGAGGGTCCCCAGATGTCAGAATGTATGTAGTCTAGGGTCTGTTTAGTTTCATGCTTGCTTGTGTTAAACTTAAGTCTAGTGGCTTTACCAAACACACACTTTTCACAGAATTCCAGTTGACAAATCTGATCATGACCAAACATACCTTGTTTCTCCAACTCTTTCATACCTTTTTGACTCATATGTCCAAGTCTCATGTGCCAGAACTTGGTTTTATCACTATTTATGTTAGCATTTACTCCAAGCTGAGGCACTGACCCAACTAACACATACAAACCATTTCTTCTAACACCCTTCATTATGACTTCACCTTTATTTAGGACCTCAATTTTTCCATCTTCAGCCTTAATGCTACAACCCATTTTATTAATCATCCCAAGAGAGATCAGGTTTCTTTTTAGTTCAGGGACATACCTTACTTGTTTAAGCTCCCTGGTTTTATTATCAAACATGTGAATGTTGATAGTCCCCATTCCAGTGACTTTGCAAGCAAGGTTGTTTCCCAGCAACACTTTCCCACCATCTATGCTCTCGAAGGTCTTGAAGAATTCTTTATTTGGGCACATGTGGAAGGAACATCCAGAATCAAGAATCCATTCAGCTGTGGGTTGTTTTTCTGCTGCAATGAGAACATCAGCACCTTCAGCATCCTCTTCATCTTCAGATGCAATTGTTGCTTTTCCATTTGTCTCCTTTTGCAGCTTTTCTAGCTTCTTTTTCTCGAAACAGTCTTTAATGTAATGTCCTTCCCTTTGACAGAAGTAGCATTTTCTTTTCTTCTTTTTCTTGTCATCTTTTTCTTTCTGATTTTTGTTCTTCTTATCTTTGTTTCCTTTCTTTTCTGATTTTTTTTTCACAAACAAACCATCTCCTATAGCTTGATCCTTGAAGTCTGATCTTTTCTTTAGGTCTTTAGATTCGAGAGCATTCTTGACATCCTTCAATGTGAGGGTCTGTCTCCCATAGAGCAAGGTGTCCACGAAATGCTCATAGGAGTCAGGCAGTGAGCTCAACAAAATAAGAGCTCTATCTTCATGTTCAAGCATGACATTAACGTTTTCAAGATCGAGTATCAATTTATTAAACTCATCAAGGTGGTCTTTCATGGCTGTCCCTTCCTTCATTGAAAACGTGTAGAGCTTCCTCTTCATGTACAATCTTTTAGCCAAAGATTTATTCAAGAAGAGTTCTTCTAGTTTAGCCCACAAACCAGAGGCTGTCTTCTCTTTGGCTACTTCTCTCAGCACTTCATCAGACAAGTGTAGAATAATAGTGATGTGAGCCTTGTTGTTTATAGTCCTTGAGTCTCCACCCAAACTTGAAGATCCTTCTTCCTTTTCCCTTTTGGACTTTGATTCATCTTCATCATCGAGGGCACTATCCAAGCCCTGTTGAATCAGAATGGCACGCATCTTAAGACTCCACAGGTAGAAGTCATTCTCTCCATTGAATTTTTCAAGATTGAATCTTGTGCTGCCCATTATGCCAGATCAAGAACAGAGTGTCCTTCTGGCTCTGATACCAGTTTGTTAAGAAACTAGCTCAACACTTCAAGCTTTTTTAAGAAGAAAAACAAAGCATACGAACAAATGCACTCTCACTAAAGATCAAAACAAGGCAACCAAAGACACCAAGAATATAAAAGATAATGGCAAGAAGATGTAACATGGTTCGGCCACAAGAAGCCTACATCCACGGTTGAAACAACACAGCTCTAAGCTTTATTTAGAATGAAAAATGGTTTACAAAAGATGATGAGATTACAGAGATATTAACTTTTCACAAAAGCTCTATATCTCACTCCAAGAATCTCTCATACACTCGTGTATCTAATGTATCTTCTTGCTGCCCTTTTATAACACCTCAGCTACGAAAGAAGAGTGCCAACTGTTATTCTTCATTAACAGATTTAACAGACTCAAGGATCTTATGCCAACTCAGCATGCCACCTCATTCAGTTTAACAGAATATAACTACTTGCTGGCTTCACA
Organism: Citrus sinensis; assembly: GCF_022201045.2. Lineage (NCBI taxonomy): Eukaryota > Viridiplantae > Streptophyta > Magnoliopsida > Sapindales > Rutaceae > Citrus > Citrus sinensis. The sequence continues at coordinate 6,701,573 of NC_068560.1, forward strand.
CTCACTTTTCTCAAAAAAACATGATTACCGTTTATAGAAAAGTCACACCTTTTAGAAAGAATATGTGTACAAGCTATGCATACTTTATGTTACCATGACAAAATTGATGGTGATTAGATCTATTTTTTAAATAGATTTAATGCACAAATAAGATGACTTTTGGTAAAAATTATTTTCGGAAGATATATGGTATAAAATAGTGATGATTATTGTTTAAATGTGTAAATAGCCTAAGCATAGCCGGTAATACCAATATCCATTTGCACGTTCATTTGGATGATCACATTTCATGATATTCTTTCATTCATGACCATTGTTTAAGATTTGAATTTGATTATAAATTAAGCTGCAAGGGAGCTTACTTTAGTTTTGAAGCTTTTCAATCGTGATCCTGCATGCCTTGCTATGATACTATTTTATTACATGCCAACGTAACTGTCCTTGTAATCGGTTTGTATAAGAATTCAAGATTTTTGTTTTTCCCTATTGTAGTAGTCAACTAAATAAAGAATGAACAACTGAACTTGGTCTATTTCGAGGATGAAAGGAATTTAGATCTATAGCAAATAGATGTAGGCAATTAAAAACAAAAAATTAACAACTTAATTAATTTTCAGAAATATTGTTCACCATTACTGTTCATGATTACCGTTCATCCGCATAAAAAATATTAATTTTCCAAAAACACAATAAATTGTAGGAAATAAATGACACAGAGATTTTTACATAGTTTGGATTAATCAATTCTACATCCATGAGGCCACACCCAGATGAAAAGCAATTCACTAAGTTGAGATGTTACAACCTATGAATTTACCAAACTTAAGACTCTCGCTTACAGTTTATCACCATACAGTTTACTCAACCTTAGACTGAATCTGCTTCTCTTGAATAATTGCTACCCCTCTTGATCCACGATCCTCAAGGCACTTCGCAAAGTGATCAATAATAATTCTTCAATTCTTCAACGTCTAGTGATCCAAGATCCACATAGACTCTCCACAGAGATGAAAACAAGATAAATAAATCAATCAACACAACATTATGCGCCAAATCCGGATTCTCTAGGGAGGAGGCCGAATTTTGCTTCTATGCTTTGTGCTCTGTGTTGTGCGGGCCTTAAATTGTGAAATACCTCTCTTTATATAGGTACTAGGGTTTCACCAAAATAGCAAGTCTTAAAAGACTTGGATTATTTCTAAATAAGAGTTTCTTTCCTCTTATAATTCCCATGAATCTGAATAGGGATAAATATGATCTTCTTGTCTTGCTTGTCTCACTAAAAATATCCAAAACATTTAATAAACTTCCTATTTGAACTAACTTCTTACTCTAAATAGATCTCATGCACCAATTATAGAATCCCATCATTAATAGACTTTCTAAATTAGACATCTAATTAAATTATGAAACAAATATTCCTTATTCGTGGTGATATTATTATTACTTAGTATTATCAAAAAACATGATTTAACATTTAGAGAAAATTCCTGCCTTTTAGAAAGATCATGTATGCAACAGACACCCATACTTTATCTTACCACGATAAAATTGATGGTGATTAAATCGATTTTCTCAATTAAAGCAAAATTTTTTAAAATTGATTTAATGCACAAATATGATGACCTTTTGCAAAAATTAATTTTGGAAAATATAGTGAGAGAAAATAGTGACGATTATTGTTTAGATGTGTAAATAGCCTAAACATAATCCCTAATACCAATATCCATGTGCATCTTAACACCTTTCAAGATATTCTTTCATTCATGGCCACTACCTCCAGACTTGAATTTGATCATTAAATCATGTTAAATAATATTAGAGATCCCAAAAACTGAGTACCAACTTAAATCCCAATGCCATGCGTCATTGACAAATGTTGTGTCATTTGTTATTAACTAGGTGATGAATTTCTAGTTGATTAAATTACTTAAAAATATCTTAAAAATCAGACAATAGTTTGCTTAATTTTTTGAAGCTAACTATTCATAAAAAATGATATATATTTTTGTGGTGTTGATAATGAGAATATCATTCAACATGTTAAAATATGAAAACATATGGAAGACGGTTGTAAATTGATTGAATGAAAATATTTCAGTGAAGTCTCAAAAATTTGGTACTTGTTATCTTATTGAAAGTTTTCTAAATTATATTACTATTTGAACCTAGTCCCTCGCCTGTATTGAATTCCTGGCACTACCACTGCTTCTATGTGAAGGTCATTAAAATTTGTGTTAATTACCTATAGGTTGAATAACAATTTTATTCATGAATTGTTGCTCAATATAGCAATTTGATTGAAAGTGCGGCTGCACTAATTTTCTAGATGAGTTTTCGTACATGTTTGTCCTCATATGACCTAGAATGCTGCGATATCAATTGTATTGGAAATTATTCAAGTGGGTTAGTGCTCTACACCCCCACCAAAATTTAAGCAATCAACAGAACATTCCTTGTGGAATGAAACTTATTTCCCTACTAGACTTTTAATGAGGTCCATTTCCCACAATTTGAATAATAGTTAGATGTCTCCCCGAATATTGGATGGATATTAAATTCTAATGGAAATTAAATTTTTATATATTTTGTTTAACCAAACGATGGAAATAAAAAAAAAACATTTAAATTATTTTTCTCTCCTCCACGCATGAGGCAAACCATGCAAGTCCAAAGCTATCCAAACCACACCTGCAAGCCCGGGGCTTAAATGGAGTACTTCTAAGCATAAAACATTGATTAACTCTGTTTTGCCACTCAAGCTGAGTCTATGTTGAGACATAATTTTGACATCAAAAGGTTTTATGACCTCCTTCAAGGTTTTACGATAAACATAAATCTACTAAGAAAGTGGGAAAAAATGAAAATGTATATAAAAGCGTGAGTTATCAGATAAGATTAAAACTCACCCAATTCAATCCATCATATTCCGTAAGGATATAACTGGATGTCATACCGCCACTCCATATCCTCAAAAGTTCTTAGTCCTTGTCTCAACTCTGTCTGAGGCCAATGTAAATCCAATTTGCACAAGCTCTTTACGCACCACAGCTCTTTTGGAAGCTTTCTCAAGTAAGCACAAGGGTTCGCAATTAAGCTTTCAAGTTTTGGCATTGCTCCTGCCCCCATCGTCCACTCATCTAGCCAATACATTGACTTCAGGTTCAAAACCTTAAGTTCCGGAAAGCCTCCAGAGCCAACACAGGCCAGCTTTCTTCCTAAATATGAGTTCTGCTTCAATTTCAGAACTTGAGGGCGTGGAAGCTTTTCCATCATTGGCATGGGATCCTCCATTAGCTCAGTATTTGATAAGCTCAGATCGGTCAGAATTGGAGGAAACTGGTATACAGACCGGACCATTCGCGAGAGCTTGGTTTCATTCACCAGCTTCAAGCATTCAAGTTTTTGTAGTTCGCATAGGCTTTTGGAAACCCCAGATTGATAATAACTTAAATCTCCGGATATTCTAAGAGTTTGAACGCTAGGTAGTCTGCCAAATATATCTGGAGTAAGTAAGAAATCAGAATAAGGATGTTTGGAAGCTGAGAAAATTTAGAATTGAAAGCTTTTAGCTCTTATGATTTTATTTATCAAAAAACTTAACTAAGAAACTGTACACAGATTGCTTATATGCACAGCTGATGCTCAGCTCAATTAGTTAACTAATTACAAAACTAATTCTAGCTAGCTATAACAACTTCAACTAATTATCACGTGAACAAGTAACTACATAACCACCAGGTGCCAGCTGGCATGCCATGTCATCAACCTTTAATTGTAAGCTGGAGCTGCTGCTATCCTCTGCTTTACAGTCTATGCTACTGATGTGTGCTTCCTTAACATCCCCTCTCAAGCTCAAAGGTCTACTGACGACATTGAGCTTGGATCTAAAGAAACTAAATTTAGAAAAAGATAAGGGCTTAGTAAGAACATCAGCTACTTGTTCTTCAGTAGGAATGTATCTAACCTCCAATTCTTTTCCAAGCACTTTGTCTCTAACATAATGAACATCCAATTCTATGTGCTTAGATTTTGAGTGAAATACAGGGTTGCGATCTAGCTCCCCTGCACTTTGGTTATCACACCAAAGAACTGGAGTAGGTAGTTTAGCAATATTGAGTTCTGAAAACAAAGACTGCAACCAAGAAATTTCTGAGCATGCTGCTGACAGGGCTCGGTATTCACTCTCTGTGCTTGACTTTGCTACAATTGCTTGCTTTTTGGAGGACCATGAAATCAAGTTGTTACCAAAGTAAATACAATAGGCTCCAATTGAATTTCTGTCGTCAAGATCACAAGCCCAGTCAGCATCTGAATAGCCTGTTAATCCAATTTCCAGAGTTGCTTCCTTTCTAAGATAGAGACCATAGGTGATAGTTGACTGGAGATATCGAAGAACTCTTTTACAGGCTAACCAGTGCTGAACAGTAGGAGAACTGAGGTATTGACTGAGTTTATGAACTGAATAAGCTATATCAGGCCTGGTGAGAATTAGATACTGTAATCCTCCAACTATGCTTCTGTAAAGTGTTGGATTTTCGAACTCCTGGCCCAAAGGACCCCTGACATTTCTTTCTAGCTTCAAACCAGTACTAAGAGGAGTATCAGACCCTTTGCAATTCTCCATAGATGCTTTACTCAGCAAGTCTTTAATATACTTTGTTTGAGATAGATGCATTCCCTCATCAAAGTAACTAACTTCAACACCTAGGAAGTAAGCAACTAATCCCAGATCTTTCAAGGCAAAGGCCTGACTGAGTTTAACAATAAAATCTTCTAGTAGAGCAGAATCTGGTCCAGTGACTAGGATATCATCCACATAGATCAATACTATGATTAAGCCCCTTGTATCATGTCTAATGAATAGAGATGTATCAGCTTTTGAATTAAAAAATTGCCAAGTAGTAAGACAACCTTTCAGCTTTTCATACCAGGCTCGTGGAGCTTGTTTTAGACCATAGAGAGCTTTCTTGAGTTTGCAGATGTACCCTTCCTTAGTGACAAAGCCTTCTGGTTGTGTCATATATACATCCTCAGAAAGATCCCCATTAAGGAATGCATTATTGACATCAATTTTTCTGACTTTCCACCCTTTCATAACTGCCAAGCTGAGTATGACTCTTACTGTTGAAGACTTCACCACTGGACTGAATGTTTCTGAATAATCTATCCCTGCTGTTTGGTGAAACCCCTTTGCAACTAATCTAGCTTTATACTTGCTAACAGTTCCATCTGTGTTATACTTTGTTCGGAATACCCACTTACAACCTACTAACTTGTAGGTTGAAGACATTGGCACAAGAGTCCAAGTGTTGTTGTGAATAAGGGCATCATACTCAGTTTACATTGCATCTTTCCATTGAGGATCTGATAATGCCTCAGGGACAGTGGATGGTTCTAAGCTGTTGTGAGTTGTTAGGAAGGCCTTTGGTTTGAAAATTCCAGCTCTAGCTCTGGTTATCATGTGATGGGTGGAAGTAGAAGGTTTAGGCTGAGATGTATGTGTTGGACAGAGTATTTGTGGTGCTGGTGACTGGGATGGAGGTAAAGACAAAGATGTGGAGGTCTGAGTTGTAGGTGACTGACATTGAGGTGTGTTTGATGACAGGGAATGATTGACAGGGAAGTGATCTGCTGCAGTAGCTTCAAGACTGTTCGGATTGCTATTAGGAACTGACAGAGTAAACCTTTGAAAAAGGTTATATTGGAAATCAGAGGAAGTGTGTTTAGAAGTGGAAGAAAAATTTGGATCTAAAGTGTAAGGGAAAGTAGTTTCATCAAACAATACATGACTGGCAATATAAATCTTGCCTGATGAATGTAGACACCTATATCCCTTATGTGAAGAACTGTATCCTAAGAAGACACACTTTGAAGTATGGAAATGAAATTTATGGTTATTGTATTCTCTGAGAAAAGGAAAACAAGAACATCCAAATGTTCTTAGAAAGTTATAGTCTGGTTTGTGATGAAAAATTGATTCATATGGAGTTTTCATTGATAGAATAGGTGTTGGTAATCTGTTAATGAGATAGGTTGCTGTATGAAAGGAATCCCACCAGAATTTGATAGGTAATTTAGCTTGTGCAAGAAGAGTAAGGCCTGATTCAGTGATGTGTCTGTGTTTTCTCTCTACCAAACCATTTTGGTTGTGTGTATAAGGGCAAGAGTGTCTGAATTCTATCCCCTCTTCTTGAAGATATTTGGTAAAAGATCTGAATTCCCCTCCCCAGTCAGATTGGAGACATTTAATGGGCTGTTCTAATTGTTTTTCAACTTGAGCTTTGAAAATTTTGAACACATGAAGAGTTTCATCTTTGGTTTTCAAGGGAAATATCCAAGTGTATCTGGTAAAGTCATCTACAAAGCTCACATAATATTTATAACCTTGTATGGAAACCACTGGAGCTGGTCCCCATAGATCAGTATGTAAAATGGCTAAAGGTTGTTTTGTTTTTGTTTCAGTTGCTGGAAAGTGTAGTCTATGCATTTTTCCCAATTTGCAAGCATCACATGAATCAAAATCTTTATTTCCATTGACAGGTTTGAAAGAGGAACAAGATTGTATTACATGATTTAAGATCTTAGAGTTAGGATGACCTAGCCTCTGATGTAATACAGAAGTGCTTAAAAAACACTTAGAGTTCATACAAGACTCTGCTGCCACATTATGCAAGCAGTGATTTAGTTTATTTGACTGACTAAGATTGACAGCTGAGAGCATTGAAAGAGGAACAACTGACTGAAAAGAAGACTTGATATTTGCAACATGACTCTGAAAGGAAGACTGAGCAGAGTTTTTATTTGAGGACACTAATAGCAATCTGTACAAGCCTTTTTCAGCCTTGCCCTGCAGTATGATCAAATTCTTCACCTTGTCCTTCACAAAACAAGATTTATCAGTAAACTCAACTGAAATATTGTTGTCTTTGGTTAGCTGAGAAATGCTTATGAGGTTCTTGGTTATTTGTGGAACTAAAAGTATATTGTTTAGTTTAATCACAGTGGAATCAGTGCAGTTGTGCAATCTCAGAACAGCTTTTCCAATATGTGTAATATTCAAGCCAGTACCATTACCAATAATGAGTTTAGATGTACCTGTAAATGACTCAAAAATTTGCATATTGTTCATGTCATTTGTGAGATGATGAGTGGCACCACTGTCAAGGTACCAATTTGCATCAGATGATCCTTCCATATTTGCCATATATGCTGATTTCGGATTCCTATTTGGAGGTGGTCTATAAGCTCCAGAGGCAATAAATTCTTCCAGCTTCCAGCATACATTGGCTGTATGACCTATTTTGAGACAAACTTGACAGGTAGGCTTAGAAGGATTCCACTGGGATTTTGGATTTCCAGGTGTTTTACCATTATTGACAGCATTATTGTTATTCCAGTTTCCTCCTCCTCCTCCTCCATAATTTCCCCTGTAACCATTATTTCCAACACTTCCAACAGGAAAACCAGATGATCCATAATTTCCTCTGTAACCACTATTTCCAGAATTTTCAGCAGCATTACTATAGCCTGAATTATATCCAAGATTACCAAAACCTTTTCCTCCTGAGAAGTTTCCTCTTCTAGGTCCTCTATTTTGTGCAAAATTAGCTTCTAAATTGTGTTTAACATCCATGTTAGCAAGCATATGAGTTTGTTGATCAATTCTAGCCTCTTGAGTTAACAGCATAGCATAAGCCTCATTAACATTCATTTTTCCAGTTCCTACTTGTCCAGTAATATAAGTAGCAACAGAATTATAATCAGGACCTAGACCAGAGAGTACATGTAAAATCAAATCATCATTGCTTAATGCACTTCCTGCTGCAGCCATGTTATCAGCAATAGATTTCATTTTAATGAAATATTCAGTCATTTTAAGATCATCCTTTCTAGTGGAATTCATCAAATATCTCAAATGCAATAGTCTAGACTTTGACTGAGATCCAAATTGAGTTTCAACAGCTTTCCATACCTCCAATGAAGTCTCAAGGTTGAACACTAGACTAATGATACCTTCACTCATGGATGAAAGAAGCCAACCGAGAAGTATCTGATCTTGTGCTCTCCAGGTTGCAAATTCTGGATTCTCCACAGATCTAAGATCATCATCATATCTCTGAGCAATATGAGAAGGAGGTGGAGTAATTGATTCATCGATAAATTTCTCAAGTCTATTTCCTCGAATTGAAGCAAGAACTTGAGATCTCCAGATCAAATAGTTTGATTGATCAAGCTTAACAGGAGTGTTGAAAGTGAAATTGACGGTTGTTGAATGAGCAGCAGAGTTATGAACTTGATTTAAGGAAGAGGCAAGATTCACAGTTGCCATTGTGGCTCTGATACCAAGTAAGAAATCAGAATAAGGATGTTTGGAAGCTGAGAAAATTTAGAATTGAAAGCTTTTAGCTCTTACGATTTTATTTATAAAAAAACTTAACTAAGAAACTATACACAGATTGCTTATATACACAGCTGATGCTCAGCTCAATTAGTTAACTAATTACAAAACTAATTCTAGCTAGCTATAACAACTTCAACTAATTATCACGTGAACAAGTAACTACATAACCACCAGGTGCCAGCTGGCATGCCATGTCATCAACCTTTAATTGTAAGCTGGAGCTGCTGCTATCCTCTGCTTTACAGTCTATGCTACTGATGTGTGCTTCCTTAACAGAGTACAACTACTAGGGTGCAAGGCTGATATGAAAATGAGATTTTTTAGAGAGCAGGAATAATTTTTGGGAGGTGCGGGCAGAGTGATGCAACCGAAGTTTAGATGCATGAGTTTTTGCATCATCCAAATATCCTCTGGTGACTGATCTATGTGGCTTGATGGCATTTCTAGTGTTTGAAGGTTTAAAAGGGTGCGTAACAGTGAAGGAAGGCATTGGAGCGAAGGGATATTCAATTGCAAATACGTCAAAAGGAATAAATTTTCTATTCCGGTTGGAAATTGGTCGACAACTGCAGAACCCAAGCTCAGTACCCGAAGGTATTTGAACTTTTTACAAAAATTCTCGCAATCTATCAGAGCGAGATGATCGCTTTCTGAACTGTGATTCAGAAAAGATTGGAGATAAATGTCAGAATGTTCTAAAGAATGGAGCATTTGCCCTCCATGCAAAATGAAGCACCGTTTAACATTTGCCAGTGGTTCCTCTTTCATGCCAGGCGTCCAGACAAATCCCATCTTGCAGAATATACATAACTTGAAACATAACACGCTTTAATTGTGCCGCCGGCTCTTCTCTTACTCACTTGAATGAAGCCACGATGGATTAGTTCTTTTAAGTAAAGTTCGGCAGTTTCCTCACTATTGTATGGAATAAAACCTTCAGCTATCCACAGCTGACATAATTGCCTGCTAGATATCTCAATGCCTGGACGGAAGACACACAAATATATGCAGCAGACTTTCAAGTGAAGAGGTAACTCGAACACAGAACAAGTTCGACTCAAAACCGCCAAAACCATTTTTTCATCCATATAATTTCCTAATGCCGCACTTCCATAGTGTAGGACAAAAAACTGCCAGGCACTATGTTTTATTCTAATCAGCGGTCCTTCAACAAGCACATAATCACACCGAATCTTCTCTCCGTTTAGCAATTCGAACGAGGTAAGGAGAGATGGATTGATGACCGTTATCAGTACTCTGCTTCCATTCTGATTGTCAGGAAGAACTTCTTCAAGATCATCCCATATCTCAATGTTATGGCAGACATCATCAAGCGCAATAAAGTACTTCTTGTTTGTTAGGAAATCTCGAAGAATAGATTTCTTCAATTTATAATCTTCACCGATAATTACAGTAACCCGAGATGGAGGCATCAAAGACCTGATTATGTCATCCAATATCTTGCCAGAATCGTAGATAGAGGAGCCCGGACCCAAGCAAGACAGTCAAAATAGAACTTGACATGGTTATTATTGTAAGTATCTGCAGCGAAAGCAGTCTTATCGAAGCCACTGCTGTCGAGAATTGCAACCACTGAAAGCCCAATTGGTCCCTCAATCAAAAGATCAAACCACTCCTCGCGGGCCCTTTCAAATTCACTGATATCAAGCCGAGGTTGTCCCTCACTGGATAGGTGAATGAGTTCGTCCCTTTGTTCATTGATATCAAAGCCATTGTCGCCGGGTGGAAGCTGTTGCATCCTATTTCTAATATCAATTATTTTACTGTGGAGTCCAACAAGAAGAGCCATATTAGTACTGCTTTCACTTTCTTCTTCACTGTTTTGCTGCTGCATGATGTTGATGAAGAATGTGTCAATGACTTCCTCAGATTCATGGACAAACTGATTAACGTCCTCTAGAATTTTCAAAATATCCGGCCTTTTAACGTCTTCATTGATTTTTTTTCTTAAGAGTTGAAACAAAAGCAGAGCCATGTCAGCTTCATAGTTTGCCAGCAGAGTACTAGCAATAATTTCGGACTCCGCAAGAAGGTTTTGAAGAAGTGGAGTTAAATTTGTTGAATCAGTCACTGTTAACGTGCCTTCTTCACCTGCTAACACCCTTTTCAACCTCTCACAAAATAGTCGGAGGTTCACGTCAAGCATATCTCCTTCTGTCTGTAGCACCCAGGTGTATTGTTATTTGCTCCAAGAAAAGTTGAAAGGATTGGTTCTATCTCAGAGTCGTTAGTGGTGTAAAATTAAAATTAAAATTAATTTGCAAGGAATATGCCGAGAAACTGTGTAAGTGGCTAAATTCCACAAATGTTGAAAAGTCCAAGACGCGTGCTTTTGAAAAGAACAGGTATCCCAATGGGTATCCAACCTTTATCTTAATTAATTACTACCATAACATGCTTGATGGTGCTTAAATCAATTTTTTCTTTTCTTAATGTAAAGATTTTTTTTTTTAAACAGATTTTAATATAAAATTGCCTTCAATGTTATTACTGCCACAAGCCCAGTAACCGGATTAATTAAAAATTTTAGAATTGTTGGGCATGGAAAGAGAAGTTTTAAACTTCAGAAAGCGAGGGTTGTTCTGTTAATGAATTGTTATTGACATAATTTTATTTTGGTTTTCGAGGGAAAAAAAAATTTGTTGACAAGTAAGAAAAGACTATTATGTTTTACAATCTATTATACATATTTTATTATATTAAAGTAATTTTAATATTAAATTGGAACATAAAATTAAAATAAATAAATTTAAATTTAAATTATTTTGAATATTATAAAATAATTTTAATATTATTAATAGAAAGATATTTTGTCAATATTGAAATCTTTTTAACCCAAAGGTTTATTTAAATTTTTTTTTATAAAGAATACAAAATATAAAATTAAAATAACTATCATAATTTAAACTTTTTCATATTATTTTAATTATTAAAAATACTTTAATATTATTAGTCTACTACATAGATTATATTATTTATATTATATTTGTATTCTTTAAACATTTTAAAGTCAATTTTCTAATTACTATATTCAAGAGGTACTATGGTTAAAGAAAAGTTCTTGGTGTTGCTTTTTGAAAATTTGAGGGTTTGCATGATAAGTTTTTCAAATTTTAGGGGTGTAGGTGTCTTTTTTTTTTGAAAATTTATTTCACTTTTACGGGAATCCAATGAGAAATATGATAAGAAAATTCTCTAACTTTATGAAAAATGGGGAAACCAAGAACTATTCAATTTTGTATTTTTTGTTTGTAATTCAAAAAATGCACCCACCAAACAAGTTTTACGCATTTACGTTGTCATAAAACGAAAAAACGGTTTGCCAAAAAATAGTACCAAACATACTCTTAATGTCCCACATGATTTCTTATTAAGCCCATATTAGATATTTTTTTTTTTTTGGTTTTTTAACCACGAGGTATCTTGGGAAGGGCCCCAACTGTGGGAGACACCTTTAAGCCCGTACCACAACTTAGATTAGAAGTCCCCGCTCAAACCGGGAGGCACAGGTTCTCCTAACAAAGGCGATTTTCCTACGACTCGAACTGGAGAGCAAACCCAATCAAGTCACTTAAGGGGACTCCATTGCCAGTGGAGCTAACACTTTGTTGGTTAAGCCCATATTAGATATATTTATACATTTTACTGCATTAAGTATTTTAATTTTAAAAGAAGTTAGTCCTCTCACTGTTTATAAAAGGTAATTTTATTTCGAGATTCCCACTAAACTCTTACATAGAATTAGTGTAATGTTAAGAGAGAGTAACACAGTTTTCAATTACCATCTTTGAAAATAGAAAGATATGGATCTGTGTATTAAAGAGTTATCGTGAAAATCATACAATTCAATTTCCTGACATATATATTCATGCACATATGCCAAAAGAATAAATAGATAGAAAGTAAATTTACAATCCTCACTCCCTCACAATTGTTAAAGTGAAGATGCATTACAACTGTGAACTGTCACTACTTTAGCCTTTTTTTTTCTCTAAATTATAGTGTGATGAACATTAAGGATGAGAATAAAAGTTAAAGGTGACCCATTTTCTTTTTAAAGTGCTCAGCTGAAAGCCAAATGGCTAATTAATTTAGAAGTAAAACAGAGAATAAAGTCCTACATGCCTGAAATTAGAAATACATTTTATATGCTTAAATTATGATTATTTGATAGATTATAGACCTAAGAGACACGTTAAATTATAAAACAGAGCGATCAAAAAAAAAAAAGAGTATTTGTGACGTCAAATAACAATTGGTAACTAAGATCCTAAATATTTGAGTTGTTAAAAGCAAATAAAACAGAGAAGGTAAGAGAGATGCAGAAACACAAAACTATTAGCTTATCTTGATTTTCCCACTTTATTCATTCTCGATGCTTTTCAAAAGATATTCTGTTAATCCTTCTGGTGTCTGCAGCCCCTGCACTCTTATAAATCTCCATCCCACACCCACACTACAAACAAGTTGATTGAAATTAATCAATTGCCTTTTGAAGTAGATCCATTGAGTTGTGGTCATTACTTGTTATTGGCTATTTTTTCTCTGAGCCATTTATTTTGAGCAATGGCTGAACTACTCCAATTATTGGTGTAACTCCAGTGGCTGCATCCACAGTTGAATATATGATAGTATTGGCTCTTATTTGAGAATATAGAGGGATCTATCTTCGTTTCTCTGTTGCAATGTGCTAGTATAAATTTCTTTAGCTTACGGTCTATATAGTCTTGGTGTTAAAGAATTCACTGAGCCATTATTGATTCAATTTCTGTGAAGCAATGGTGGGTGAAAAATAAATAAAGGATAAGTGAACAAAGTTGAAGTGCTGAATTGGCTATTAAAGAAAAGTGTCACTTGATCACAATCACATTGATGCACAACCCTCTCGAGGCAAATTTTGTCTATATGTACTCCAAATTCAGCCAAACCATACATGCATGAACAAAATTAAACCCTCGTTCTCATCACAACAGTAATTGAAGCTACAAAAGCCAGCAAATCTGAACAAAAACTTAAAAGGAAGATCTTATTCAAGTTTGTCCCCAAAAAGACAGCTGAAACAAAAAATATTGACTATTGAATGGGTCAATGCTGAATTACATTTGAAATGGAAAGCTTGGCTGCAGTTACGATGTTTCCCCTTCCAATATTCCTCCAAAACAAATTCATTTGTAAACAATAACGGAAGTAGCAATAATTTATTCATCAAAGAAAATACCCAAGTTTTCAACTAACAAATCCTCTTGTCTAAATAAAAAAAAAAACTCATATCTCTAAAATCTATTTGCAAAATGTTGAAAATGAGGAGTGATCTGCCAACTCGGTTAATAAACTCATGCTTAATGTTAACAATAATGATAAATTACATAATAATTATTATAAAGAATCATAAATTGGAAACGCTAATCATTCTACAATCTATTATATAAGTAAGATATTCTCATAATAAGTTAAGTTATAACGTAACAAATATTTTCAATATATAATTATTTAAGAAGTCATTTAGCAATAATACTTTTTTTACTTAGTTGATCATGTCATATATCGTTATCTAAACTCCTGACGATATTATTATTACTCACTTTTCTAAAAAAAAAAATGATTAATGTTTAGAGAAAAGTTACGCCTTTTAGATTGAATACTGTCACAAGCCGCTCAAATTTACCACCAACAGAGGCTAATTCTGCCCGCACGGGTATGCTTAGCAAAAGTCCGCCTAGAGATAGAGTGCGCTTAGCACTAAAGGTGGGGTAAGCTTAGCAATGGGCCGCCAACACAACTTGCTAGTTGTGGTGTGCTTAGCGATCATCCAAGCCCAGCCCGAATTTTAGACTTCTCTACAATTGTAAATATCATAGAACTTTCTAGGTCAGTGCATTTAAGTCCCTAAGATATTTATGCAAGTTGCATGGAACTTTCAAGAACCTAGCACCCAAACCTATAAATAGGGGGAGCACCCCCATTTGCTCACCACCACACCACACACACACAAGCTCACCAGCACAGACACAAGCTCTTTTACTCTTGTAAAAGCTCTCTTGTAATTTATTCTTTAGTGTGTAATAAAAATATATTTGGCCATATTGCTCCATTCTCTCTAGTATTTCCGCAAAGCATTCTTGCTTGCCTAGTTGAGAAGTTCGTAAATGCTTACTTAGCGACTTGTGTGTTAAAGTCGACTAAGTGCCGCACGGGTTTACTATACAAAACTCCCGCACACGAGCAATGGCCAACCCTCCTAGAATAACACAAGAGGGCATAGTTGGTGTGGAGTCATTTGAGCCAACTCGTGGCCGCGAGGAGGGACGCACACAAGCTAAGTCCCGCGGCAAGTCCAAGGCCGCTTCCATAGACGCCTTGGAGCCTCGCGTTGCCACGCTCGAAACTTCAATGTTTGCTGTCCAGAACACCCTCGATACTTTGGAGTTGCAGGTCGACGGTCTCGAGGGCTGCATCCACAGTTGAATATATGATAGTATTGGCTCTTATTTGAGAATATAGAGGGATCTTTCTTCGTTTCTCTATTGAAATGTGCTAGTATAAATTTCTTTACCTTGCGGTCTATATAGTCTTGGTGTTAAAGAATTCACTGAGCCATTATTGATTCAATTCCAGTGAAGCAATACAATGTGTCATTTCCCAATGTTGTATAATTCATTAATTAGGTGATGAATTTATGAATTAATAATTAGTTCAGACTTAAATAAAAATTTAAATGTTGGGATATGTAGCATCACTCAATCACAATAAACAATAACCAATTCAAATTGAAACGGCAATATTGTAATTTCTTTAATTAATTATGATGCAGAAGCAAGTTTTTATGCTTGGGTTTTTTACTTCTTGATTTTGATTGGAAAAATTTCTGAGACAAAGAAGTGTTTTTGATAAGCTTTTCGGGATTGAAACCACAAATTGGTAGAGGAAATTAATTTTGGACAAATTTTTCTTATATTGTAGGACCTTCTAGTTGGGGTAGTGATGGCTTTGTCTTCATTTTTGGTTCCTTTTGTGTCGGCAGCCCCTTACTATTTTCTTGACCCTAAGTTTGAGATAGCAATTTATCAACCTCCAACCCCACATCCACAAACAAGTTGATTGAAACAATTGATCTTTTAATTAAGAGGACCCAAATGAGTTAGGTTTCAGTTCTTATCATTTGTCTATTATTTCTTTGAAACATTTATTTTGAGCGTTACTGATCTTAATTATCTGTATTTCTCCAATTATTGAAGAATTTCAAGTGGCCACTTTTTTCTCCTTTTTATATATGTTTATTTTTTGGAGTGATCAAAAGGGTGCAAAATCAAGTATTCGCTGGTCTGTGGCTTAGCCAACGATGGCTGATCCACACAGTTGAATATATGATACTATTAGCTCTCAAAATCTTTCTTATTTGAGAACATAAATTGCCCATTAAAGTTAAACTCTGTTACCCAGCTCCATGCACATACATTAAATGTTTAGATAGTTTTACAAAATGATAACAGCATGCCAGAACTTGATGTTGTCGTATTCGACATTTTCGAACATTACGTTTTTATTGAATAATTTAAATGGCTAGTAAATGTAGAGTTCGTGAGTTTAAATCTAAATCAAATCTATTAAGACTGATTTTTTTTTTTCGTGTATTCGTACTACTAATGCAGGGGATTATTTGCTCTACTCATATTAGTGACTGAGATGTTCACCTCCATCCAATTAGAGAAACAGTGACTGGGTTCCTATAAGAGGACTCTAACCATATTGTGAGACTACCAGTTCACCACTCAGACCAAAAATCTTTGTAATTAAATCCAAAGGTGAAGATCTATGCTTATTATCTATTTAGCAGTTAATATATAATTATTTATTTAAATTTCAAGAGCTACGCTTGTAATTAAGTCCAAATGTGAGAAAGCAACCTTACATCTGTATATTACTCATCTACTCTAACCTTTTTTAACTTTATATACTTCTTTTAATGTTATTTACTCTCTTTTTTTGGCTTTTTCCTCTCTGAAAAAAGCGATAAGGGTTTAGAGTTGAAAATATCTTAAAAATGAAACAATAATTTACCTAATTTTTTGACGCTAACTGCCAAAGATGTTCTATTAGACAATGAAATCGTAGTTATATACATTATAAATGATATTTTTTGTGGAACGAGATTGTCATTCAACATTTTAAAATATGAAAACATGTGGAAGATGGTTATAAATTGATTGAATGAAAATATTTCAATGAAGCTTTAAAAATTTGGTACTTGTTATCTTGTCTAAAGTTTTCCAAATTATTGGAACTTAGACTTAATTCTTATGAATTGCTTAAAACATGCAAGCAGCAGAGCAGAAAACAAACAACCTTTGTATATTATGATAACATGAATTAAATAGATTTACAAGGCCTTCACATATTTATACTAACACGAGAAAATGGTAGCTTGCTAAAGGGGTAGCTGAAATGAATACAAACAAAAGATTACAGCTGCACTAGCCAATCATTGAAACATTCTAGAAACTCCAGCTTGCAGTATTCACGTGTAAATATTCCCCAGAGTAACAGTTCTGCCAGCTCATTGAATACACCTCAGCTTCTTCATCAGCTGGCTGCTGGATATGGCTGCTCAGGTGGCATGCCAACATGGCCTTGGGGTCAACTGTTGACTCATCTTCACAATCTGAATTCTCAACACTTAGCCCCTCCTGGTACGCTGCCACTGCTTCTACATGAAAGTCATTTAAGTTTGCGTTAGCTGCCTATAGCTTGAATAACAATTTTACTCAGGAATTGTTCTAAATGAACTTCCCTACATGTTTGTTCTCATATGACCCAGAATACTGCTATAACAATTGTATAGGAAATTATTCAACTGGGTTACTACTCTACATCCCCACCAAAATTTAAACAGTCTACATTGTGGAAAGAAAACCATTTCGCTACTAGGCTTTTGATGAGGCGAATTTCTCTGAATGTGGATAAAGTAGATTTCTAAGCTAATGCTTGGCAGATCTCTGGGCGATACTACAAAGTGCATGTACATTGAGTCTTAATAAATATAAACGATTCTCTGATATGATTCAAAACATCACTACTTGCATGAGTTAATAAGAAACAATATCATAAGATTATTTATGTATCACAATTTGTAGTTGTACCCTCTGTAATGAAATTGAAGGTGCAATCAGCAAGTGAAATGAAGCAAGAAATGTCCACGCATGAGACAGTTTTTCTAGAAGATTGATACTTATTCAACTAGCAATGCATACCAATCCAAAGCTAGCCAAACCACAACTGCTGGTCCAGGGCTTAAATGGAGTACTTCTAAGCATAAAAGAGTAACTAAAACACAAACTATATAAATATATACACACATACCAGAAAATTCAAAAAATAGAGAAAGGAGTACAACTATTCCAGTTTGTAGACAATATTGTTATCATGGCATCAGTTGTAGCAAATCCTTGAAATCTACTAAACAAAAAAATGCTCTGCCTCATGAATCAATGTTGAATTACAGTTGAAATTGAAAGTCTAGAAGGTGCTGTTTCCCTCTTCGATTTTGCCTACACAAGTAAAGGGAAATAAGAATCATAAATGAAAATCAGCATTTACAGTTCTAATTATTAGATAGATGTAGAATGTTCTTTCTTTGTTTCTCCGCTGCAATGTGCAATCCCACTTTGTTTGGCTACTCCAATCGAGTCTATGTTGAGACATAATTTTGACATTAGAAGCAACCGCAACTAGTTTGGCATTTGTACGACCCTTTGAAGGTTTTACAATAGTTGTAAATCTACTGAGAAATTAGAAAAAAAAGGGCATATAAAATTAGGCAACTAAAGTATGAGTCATCAGATATGATTAAAACTCACCCAATTCAATCCATCAGATTCCGTAAGGATATAATTGGATGTCATAACGCCACCCCATATCCTCAAAAGTCCGTAGCCGTTGTCTCAACTCTGTCTGAGGCCAATGTAAGTCCAATTTGCACAAGCTCTTTATGCACCATAGCTCCTCTGGAAGTTTTCTCAAGTAAGCACAGGGGTTGACAGCTAAGCTTTCAAGTTTTGGCATTGCTCCTGACCCCATCGTCCACTCATCTAGCCAATACATTGACTTCAGGGGCAAAATCTTAAGTTCCGGAAAGCCACCAGAGCCAACACAGGCCAGCTTTCTTCCTAAATACGAGTTCTGCTTCAGTTTCAGCAGTTGAAGGTGTGGAAGCTTTTCTAGTGTCGGCATGGGGTCCTCCTTTAGCTCAGTATTTGATAAGCATAGTTGGGTTAGACTTGGAGGAAACTGGTATTCAGACAGGACCATCCGTGAGAGCTGCCCCATCTCGGTATTCACCAGCTTCAAGCATTTAAGTTTATGGAGTTCGCATAGGCTTTTGGAAACCCCAGAATGATAGCAACTCAAATCTCCAGATATTCGAAGAGTTTGAACATTCGGCAGTCTGCCCAAAATATCTGGAGTAAAACTATTAGGGTTTAAGGTCGATATGAAAATGAGATTTTTCAAAGAGCTAGAATAATTTTCTGGAGGTGCAGGCAGAGTGATAGAACCAAAGTTTAGATGCATGAGTTTTTGCATCTTCCAAATATCCTCTGGTGTTTGATCTACGTATCTAGATGGCATTTCTAGTGTCTGAAGGTTTGAAAGGGTGCATAGCAGTGAAGGGAGACATTTGAGTGATGGGATATTCAATTTCAAATACTTCAAATGGAATAAATTCTCTAATCCGGGTGGATATTGTCGAGAACTGCAAAACCCATGTTCAATACCCGAAGGTGTTTGAACTTTTTCCAAAAATTCTCGCAATCTGTCAGAGCAAGATGTTCGCTTTTTGAACTGTGATACAGAAAAGATTGAAGATACATGTCAGAATGTTCTAAGGAAAAGAACTCAATCAGATCTTCCAAAATGAGGTACCGTTTAGCAGTTCCCAGTGATATCTCTTCCAAGTTGGAGTACAGTCTAACAAATCCCATCTTTTCTGCCACCCAGCGTAAAGCAGCATATACATAACTTGGAACGTAACACGCTTTAATTGTGCCGCCGGCTCTTATCTTACCCACTTGAATGAATCCGCTATTGCTTAATTCTTTCAAGTACTCTTCAACCATTCTCTCACTGTTGTAATTGCCCGGTATCAAACCTTCAGCTATCCACAACTGACATAATTGCCTGGTAGATATCTCAATGCTTGGAGGGAAGACACACAAATAGATGCAGCAGACTTTCAAGTGAAAAGGCAGCTCCCACACAGAATGAATTTGACTCAAAATTGTCGGAATCGCTTTCTGTCCAATATAATTTTCTAATGGCGTATTTCCATAGTGTAGGATAAAAAATTGCCAGGCTTCATGCTTTATTCTAATCATTGGTCCTCCAACGAGAACTGAATCAGGCTGGATCTTTTCTCCCTTTTGCAATTCGAACCAAAGAAGCGTTATCAGTACTCTGCTTCCATTCTGATTATCAGGAAGAAATTCTACAAGATCATGCCATATCTCACTGTCATCGAAGACGTCATCAAGCACAATAAAGTACTTCTTGGCTGTTAGGTAATCTTGAAGAATAGATTTCTTCAATTGATAATCTTCACCGATAATTACACTAACCCGAGATGGAGGCATCACAGGGTTGATTATGTCATCCAATATCTTGCCAAAATCGTAGGCTATAGAAACCCTGACCCAAGCATGGCAGTCAAAATAAAACTTGACATGGTTATTGTTGAAAGCATCTGCAGCAAAAGCAGTCATCTCGAAGCCACTGCTGTCGAGAATTGCAACCACTGAAAGCCGAGGAGGGCCCTCAATCAATAAATCAAACAACTCCTCTCTGCCCCTTTCAAATTCACTCTCATCAACCCGAGGTTGTCCCTCAATCAATAAGTGAATGAGTTTGTCCCTTCGTTCACTGATATCGAAATCATTGTCGCTGGGTGGAAGTTGTTCCATCCGATTTCTAATGTCAATGATTTTACTGTGGAGTTCAACAAGATGAGCCTTACAAGTAGTGCTTTCACTGTTTTGCTGCTGCATGATGTTGATGAAGAAGGCGTCAATGGCTTCCTCGGATTCTTGGACAAAGTAATTGATGTCCTCCAGAATTTCCAAAATGTCTGGTCTGTTAACATTTTCTTCTGAGTCCAAGAGTTGCCAAAAAGGCAAAGATATCCTGGCTTTATCGAAATGTTCTCTAAAGAGTTGAATCAGATGAAGAGACAGGTCGCCTTCATAGTTCCCAGTTGTAATAATTTCAGACTCCGTAAGAAGGTCCTGGAAAAGAGGGGTTAAATTTGTTGAATTAGGCAATGTTAACGTGCCTTTCAACTTCTCACAAAATAGTCGGAGGTGGACGTCCATATCTCCTTCCCTCTGTAGTACTCAGAGATATTGTTATTTGCTTCAAGAAATGTTCAAAGGATTGGTTCTATCTCAAAGTGGTTGGTGGTGTAAAATTAAACACGAGGTTAGTGGTGTAAAATTAAAAACCATGGTAGTATTTGCAAGGGATGTGCCAAGAGACTGGCTAAGTGGCTAATTTCCACAAATATGACATTATTGCTCATTTTTTCACCAAGAGACTGGAAGAGTATATTTCTATTATTTATATTTGAATACGAAACCATAGTTGATTATTATGAAATTTTTTAACATTATTGATAATTAAAATTTAATTATATATTAAAATTATTTATTATTGATTAGATAGATTTTATACTGTTTCTAAAAATTGTTTAATATTATTCACAAATTAATATATTTTATTATATATTTAAATTATTTATTACAGATTAAATTAATGTTATATTATTTTCAAAAAATGAAAAAAGATTTTATGTACTAAATTTTTTTTTTCAAGTTATTGGCCTTATACTGTCATTAATTTTAATAGTAAATTAGATCAATTGATCAAAATATAAAATTTAAAAATTATCCAAAATTATTTGTCAAACTTTTGATTATTTTATTTTTTTGAAAAACAATAGGGATGGCAATGTTAAAAACCAAAGAGAATACATACATGTCGTTGAAATAAGTTTTGCGTTAGATTTAATGAGCAACTCATTCATGGACAAAATATGGGGTACCATGCTGGACCCTTTGCGTTTTATTGGGACCAGTTGATTCCTTTTAATTTTGAATTTTAATCTTTTTGTGTTGGCAGCCCCTTAACCTTGAGCTTGAGATAGCTTGAAACAATTGCTTTTTCGATTAAGTGGACCCAATTGTCATTGACTATTCCATGTTTGATCCATTCAATTTGAGCAATAGTGATCTTATCATTCTCATCCGTATTGCTCCAATTTTTTTAAGAAAACCAAGTGGATTCTTTTTCTCTATGTGAACTTACCATGTTTCTAAAGAAATTTATCTTTTCTTTAAATGATTTATGAGAATTTTAAATTTTATTTATTGATTGTTACATTATTTATATTAATTACGCTCAATTTATTTTTTAAACATGAATAGCATTGGCATCTTTTTTATTGCAAAAATTTATTATATAATAATAATCCATTTATCTAACAAACATGTGGGATCTATCAAACTTTAGTGGTAATTATTGCATTACAGGATTCATAATAACAAAAAACAAAAAGATAGAGATCGCTAATTTATTTTTCTCTACTTTACGAACAAAAAATAGAAATAAGAACTGTTCAACTTTTTTTTTAATTCAAAAATGAATCTGCCAAATAAGTTTTACACTTTTATATTTTCATAAATTGAAAAACAGATAACCAAAAATGATACCAAACATACCTTTAATTGTCCCACGTGATTTCTTTATTAAGCGTATATTCATTTTACTGCTTTAAGTGTTTTAATAATAAAAGAAGTTGATCCTCTCTCTGTTTATAAAAATAACTTTATTTCAAGATTACCACTAAACTCTTAAGTAGAATTAGTGTAATGTCAAAAAAGAACAATTCACTTTACCATCTTTAAAGATAGAAAACTATGGATTTTTGTCTTTAAGAGTATATTGTGAAAATCATAGAATTCAATTTCTTGACGTATATACTTATGCATGCATGACAAAAGCATAAATAGATAGAAATTAAATTTGCAATCAACCTTAAAACATAAATGGAGAAAACTTATCAACTTAAATAGGCTTGCTTAGATGTTCTTCTCTTATATTGTGTTTACTTGTTGGAGTGAAAGTAAGGGGTGTGGATTCCTTCTACTCCAATACTTATTGCTTATTTAAGGAGGAAAATGGGAGTCTCACTCCATGAGTCCCACTCAATTTTGGAGTGTGGAGTGGGATTCCCACTCCCATGGAGGAGGTGGGAGTGGGAATCTACTCTCACCTCTTCTTTTTTTATTCTTCTTTTATTAAATATAATATAATTATATTTATTAAACTAATAATGTCACAATTACTTAAAAACAACAATATTATATTTATTTAACTAATATTATTATAATATTATTAAAAAGATTAATATTAAACTTATTAAATACGATATTATTATATTTTGTTAAAAATAATAATTTATTTAATGTATTAAAATTATTTTTAAATAATATTATTATATTCATGGAGAATTAATAATATTACTATTATTAGTTTAATAGCATTATATTTATTTAATGTTAATAATTAATAATAAAATAGTTTATTCCAAGAAAATATTAATTTGTACTATATTGTTAATAATAATCTTTCATGTGTTGCTCTTATTAATAATTTTTAACTTACATAATTAAAATAAAAATTAATAAAAAATTTGTGATTTATATAATTTAAAATATTATTATTAATCTATGTAATTAAAATTAATAATAGAACAAGCAGTTTATTTTATAAATATATTTTTGTATTCACTTTATAATTAAAAAGTACAATTCTTTAACTAAGAGTAAAATTATAATTTAGAATAATTTACTCCTATTCCAAGACAAAATAACATATAAATCAGCTTCTAATTCCTTTTCCATGCTTTTACTTTAGTATAAGTAAACAACGTTCTTTAGTATAGTATAGTATGAGGGAGAGAGAATAAAAGTTAAAGACTTAAAGGTGATCCATTTTCTTTATAAAATGCTCTGTTGAAAGCCAAACTTCCTTTGGCTAATTAATTTAGAAGTAAAGCAATTAATAAAGTCCTAGATGTCTTTTGAAATTAGAAATACATTTTATATTAGTAACTTTATGTGCTTAATTAAGATATTTGATAGATTATAGACCTAAAAGGCATGTTATGTTACAAAACAGAGCCATTAAAGGGAAAAAAAACGGTATTTTTGACGTCAAATAATAATTGGTAATTAAAATCCTGAATATTTGAGCTGTTAAAAGCAAATATCAAAGAATGTAAGAGTGATGCAAAAACACAAAACTATTAGCTTATCTTGATTTTCCCACTTTATTCATTTTCGTTGCTTTTCAAAAGAGATTCCTTTAAACCTTCTGGTATCTACAACCCCTGCTACTAGTATAAATTTCCATCCCACATCTACACTACAAACAAGTTGATTGCAATTGATGGATCAAAAATATAATAGGCCCTGTCAAAGCCTAAGAAGTGGTGCATAGACCATTTAGAATAATCCTCCTCAATGACAAGACTTCAAAGCCCAAAAGTACCCAGGTCCTGAGATCCTATCCTAAGACAAACCACCTAGGTGGCAAGACTTCAAAGCCTAAAAGGTATCCAGGTTCTAAGATCCTATCTTAAGGCAAACCCCCTTAAATATCCTCCAAGGTGGCAAGGCCTTAAAACCCAAAAAGTATCGAGATCATAGGCTCCTATCCTAAGACAAACTACCTAGGGTAGTCCTCCTAGGTGGCAAGGCTTTAAAGCCCAAAAGACTCTGATATCCTAGGCTCCTGTCTTAAGACAAACTACCTAGGTTCAAAGTTTCTATCATCCCAGAGTCTTAGTAAAAACATCCTAAGGTTAAAATCTTCTTCCATTAATTTGTAAACAAGCTTGCATATCCATATGTCAATTAACACGGGCGTGAACAGAAAAATGTCGCTAGATGTCACAAGAACAATGACACTTGTCATCAAAGTAAGTAGGACTAAAGTCAAATCAATTTCGCCTATAAAAGCCCTCTATTTTCACTAAAAAGTAAGGGAAAAAAGAACTTAAAAGGAGAACACTGATTTCTCTCTCTAAATTTATATTTCCTAGGTAACTAACTTGACTATTGGATGGTTTATGCTAGCAATGCCGGCCCTTTGATTTCAAGAGCAGAAAGCTACCAAGTAGTTATCCTTGCTAGAATGGTTCCCATGTCAGATGCAAGAGTGCCTGAGTCAATTTTGGTGGAAGTCAAAACCTTCCCAAGCGTTAAGTAGGAAACATATGTGATGAGGATAGACGAGCATAGCTCATGGATGGATCCAATAATCTCATACATTTGAGATGGAACATTACCGATAGATAAAACACAAGTAAGAAGGCTCAAATGCTAAACAACCAATACACATTAATTGATGGGGTGTTGTACAGACAAGGACATACATTGCATTTCCTCTAACGTTTAGGTAATGATAAAGCATATTATGCACTGAGGGAGATTTGTGAAGGGATCTACGAGAGTCACTGGGGGGAGGTCTTTAGCATTCAAGGCCTTAAGGAAGGATATTTCTAGCCGATAATGCGCTGGGATGCACAAGAGAAGACCAAGCATTGCAAAAACTATCAGGATTTCACATACTATCTAACATAACCAACAGAGAAGCTCACCATAATGTCCTTATCATGGCATTTGCATAGTGGGGGATTGATCTAACCGAGCCATTATCAAAAGGTAAAGAAGCAATTACTCACACTATTATAGCAATCGGCTACTTTAAGAAATGAGGTATTCACTACTAGAAAATGGTCTTTTGTGACACTTGTCTTCTGATACTTTATTATAAAGTATCAGTAATTACATGTATTTGGGGCATTTTCCATGTTTAACAGATAAGTATTACAAATTGCTAATACTATGATGTCAGTAAATTAAATATCACAGATTCGTGACACTAAAATATTAGTAGTTAAAAAAATAAAATTTTAATTTTGTATCTAGTAATAATCGAACCGAAGACCCCTAAGCCATAACCTTTTGATTTTAACCGCTATACCACTCGGCCACAAATTACATTTTTGAACTTATAAATTAATAAATAAATAAATATTAAAACTTAAAACCTAAAAATTTTTCATGTATGGTCTGTGTGAAACCTAAAACCTAAAAATTTTTGTTAAGTTAAAAATCTATCTCACGGCCGCCGAAGCTTTCTTCCTTCTCTCTCCATCCCTCTCCCTCGCTCTGTTTCTCTCTCTAAAAATGATCTACCTTGAAAGCCGCCTCCGTCAACACCTTGAAAGCCGCCATCCTTAAGCTAAAATATCCCTGAAAAGAACCCAGAAAGTGCTGTGAAGAATTTGGGCAAAGCTAAGGTTTGAAAGTCCGAATCAGTGTTGTGGTAACTCTTTGTCTCATTCTCTAATCTCATTGTTTAAGTATTTATCTGTTAATTGATTGATGTTTATTGAGTGCAAATGAGAGTTTGCACTTGTTTGGAAATCTAGCCATCTAGGGTTTTTGTTGCTTATAATCTAATTCATTGTTTAATAAAATAAATAAAACGCAATTATAGGTGGAATTCAGTTTATTAAGTGAAACAAACTATTGACGTGTAATAATTGTTAGTAAATACTATCACTATAGTGTCATAATCTTTTGTGATACTATGGTGAAAGTAACTTTTAACAAGTGATCATTATCAGTAATTACTAATACCATAGTGTCATAAATCTGGTAATACTATAGTAATAGTAATCACTAACACCAATTACAAGTGTCACTATTTTTCTGACTCCCAGATTACTGACACAATTAACAAGTGTCAATGAAAGTAATTTCTGACACTATTTTAAAGTCAGTAAAGACCATTTTTCTAGTAGTGTATGGATTTAGGTTGAATACAATTTGTTAATTAAAAGAACAATGGCAATCGACAATCATGGGTTTAGTATGTATTATATATTTCGTTTAATGGTGAGTATGAAAACCCAAAACCTAAAATTTTCTTAAGTAAGAATCTCAGTTCTCCCTCACGACCTATAAGCCCATCACTCTCTCTCTCCCCTCTTTCCAGCTAACAACCCAAAACTTATTGTGAAACCGCCATATCAATTGCTCAAAGCTCATTAGTTACTGGTTATTGTGAAAAGTAAGGTTATTGTTTGTTTTTATGTCTAATTTTACTTTAAACATAGGGATTGATGATATTCAAGTTGCCGACACTTGATTTTGAGGTGAAAGATTAATTAATAGTTTATGAAATTATGCTGAAAATTTGAGGATTGATATACTGTTATTGTGAACTTGGTTGTTTCCGAACTTGACTAAATGACTTTAAAATCATTTGAAAGTTTGATTAAACTAAGTTTAAATGAGAACATTTTAGTTCTGGAAATTTTGGAATGAATTGGGTTTATATTTGATTTTGAATGGATTTCTCAATATGGTTGGTTGTTGTCCAATTTTATTAGAAATTACATATGTATCATGTTTGATATTGCAAACGTATAGTCTAACAGAGTTAGAATAAGGCTAAAATTCGGATAAACTATACTTCTATTTGCATACTTCGAATCTGGAAAATTTTATTTTAATTGAACTTGTAATTTATTTTTAATGATTTTTCAAACTGTGCTGCCTCTGCAGTAACTTCTTTTGACAGAACTGTTCATTAATCTTTGATCCAATCAAACACCAGCCTAATGATATCGGAATAGTCTCAAATTTTAATATGGTGTTGGCTTATATGTCCACTTAAAATCTGGAAAGTATCATTTTGATATATTTAGTATTTTAAATTTAATAAATATTCAAATACCTGCTGCTACTTTTACAATTTCATATGCAATTTTAACTTATATAGTTTTATCATGTGAGAAGCGAATGTTGAGTTGTCCAAATGACTTGGAAATTTTATTTGTGGTGCATTGACATGTCTAATTATGTTTTGTAAGTTTCATAACATTCCAAATTGAATTAAAGAAAATCTTAAATTCAAGCTGTCAATGTTTTCTATTAAATCTGATTAGTGATAAATCTACTAACTTGCAGTACTTTTCAGGAAAAAAAAAATGTGTCAACACTGTGAATTGCAATGGGAGAAGAAAGTACCAAAGGCATAAATCTTTTTTCATTATATTTGAGACTATTCTTAAAGGTTAGTCTTTTCCTTTTTTTCTTTTTTATTTAAGGTAATCATATTCATTTTAATTTTAATTACAATCAATTTGACGCTGTTAGACAACTCGCACCAACCAATCCAACAACAAATGAAGATAACATTTTTGAAATGCATTCAGTTTTTGACAATAGCAAAAAGAAAAAGGAAAAATGATACTAGTTAAGGCTTTAGGAAATTTGCATCATCATTCTTGCACTGCAGCTGCCTCTATCTCGATGCTCTCGAAGAAGTAATCTTGCTTGATTTTGCGTGATAGTTGATACAAGCCCGTCCTAGCCATTGCAAAATTGACACTAAAAAGGTTCCAGTTTTTCATACTGTAGTTTGAAAAGTCTGCAATGTTTGCTATGTTGATGCCCTATTTGAATGTTGGAGCCCAAAAATGAATGGTTTTAGGACCAACCGGGTGGTTCTAGAAAGCTAGGAGCTTGTTAGCTATTCTTTTTAATTGAAGTAATTTAACTTAAATATTAGCCCGATTATTTATTTCTATGGTTTGCGATTGATTTGAGTTTGACATTCTTGTTTTGTGGTGGTTTGAGTTTGACATCCTAGTTTAAGACTTTTAAGGCTTCCAAGAAATGATTTTGGATGATGAGCATACGAGTAATAGTTTGAAAATTAATTTACTGTATCAAATATATACTTAGTGTAGCATATTAATTTTAAGAACTATGGTCTATGGATTATTCCATGAATATTCTAGTAAATGGTTATGTTATATATGCATGTCTTAATATATAACAATTATATTTTAAAGTTTGTTTTTTTTCCCTTTCTAGGTTTAGGAAAAATGTTTAAAGGGATTTTGGGTTATGATGTCAATCAAGTGAAAGCAACATTACTTGTGAGTGGAAATATATAATGATTATATTTTTATTCTACTCTTTTTTATCTTCTTAAAGTTTTATAATTAGGAAAAATTAATGAATACTTAATTACAATTTAGGGTGATATTCTTTAAATGGTTCACATGAATAGATTTAAGTAATATAATAAATCTCATACTCACTTTTTAAAGGCTTAACTAAGTTTGCAAATATTTTTTTTTTTAGTAGTAATAATTTTGGAATGAACTCTCAAATTATTGAAATATTTTATGTCCAAACTTTATTATGCCTAATATAAATATGGAGATTCATAGTTATTTTATGCCCAGTTTAAGGAAATTGCAGTTTGAGGACTTATTTTTTGCCTTGTTAAATAAGCTTTTAGAATGAATAAATTGAGGAAATGAGTGGCGATTTATTTATAATAGAGCATTTGTCATAGCTTTTAACCATGCACAAAAATCATTTGGTATATGTAGATAGAGTAACATGCTTGTGCTGAAAGTAGATATTACATTGTAAACTTCTTGTCTGCTATAGTTTGCTATATATATAACCTTTACCAAAAGAGAATAATTGAGTTTATTTATAAATAGCTTATGAGTATTTTTTCTTTCGAACAAAATAATTTTATTTCTGTTAATTGTTGTTTCTCTAATGGTTGGATATTGGCAGCTAATTTTTCTTTTCTTTTCCATGTATTCATATGCAGATTTGATCAATGTGTTTAAAGTGTTTATTCCTCAACTTCACTTGTATCCTAACCCATACAGTCTATTGAATGGAGAAGCTGCTGGTGTGATAACGCAATTATACTACTCATATTCAAATAGTGAAAGGCCGTCATCATTCTCAATTTAGCTTCTAGATTTATTAAATTTAGCCACAAGTAGTAGGCATTTGATTGAATGGTAGAAATTTTTATGTATTGAATTTGGATTATTTAGTTATGAGAGTATGATATCTCATATTTTGGTTATTGAAGTTGAATTTGTAATATATACTGATAATATTTAAATGTGAAATGAAAGATTTTGTGATATAAATCAATTTCTTTTTGTTATTTTGTGGTGCCTTTTAATTTTACCAATAAATCAATAGGCAATGATCCAATTCAATTTTTTATTTTTTTAAAAATAAATTAACTAGTGATATCATGGTAACAGTAATCATAGACACTAATAAAATATCAATAACTACTAACACTATGGTGTCATACTATCGGTGATACTGTAGTAATAGTAATCACTGACACCACTTACAAGTGTCACTATTTTTCTACCTAACATATTACTGACACAATTAACAAGTGTCAGTGAAAGTAATTTCTGACACTATTCTAAAGTCAGTAAAGACCATTTTTCTTGTAGTGCTTGCCTCTTAATAAGATCACAGAGAAAAAGACAACCAACTTTATTTGGAAGAATTTTGAATGCAAATATGGAATATCTGATGCACTTATAACAGATAATCGAAAGCATTTGAATAATAGCAATTTTAGGGAGTTTTGTGAAAAGTTGAAGATTGAATCGAGATTCTGCTCGTCTGCACATCCAGAAGCAAATAGGCAAGTCAAGGCAGTGAACAAAACACTGAGAAGCTCTTAAAGATGCCACTGGGAGAAAAGAAAGGTGCGTGGGTCGACGCGCTTTCTAATATATTATAGGCTTACAAGATCGCTCACAAGATCACTATGGGTGAAATACCGTTCGCCTTAAATTTTAGTGATGAGGCAGTTATTCCAACAAAAAATGTGATGATCACACATCGAATGAAGTACTTTGATGAGGAGGAAAACAACGAGCAAATGTATTTGAACTTAGATTTACTTGCTGAAAAAAGAGAGTGTGCATCATCAAGGTTAATTACCTATTAGTAGAAAATTACCCGCTATTACAACTAGAATGTATGAATATTAGCCCGTTTGGGAGTGTGGTGAGGTAGATGAGTTGCCAAAGCTCAGCTACTAAAGTGTTACCAAACACTTTAGTAGCTGAGCTTTGGTAGCTTATTTTTTTAACTTCTACTCCACAGTTGTACCTTTTAATCCACAGCAGCTGCAGCTTAAAAGCTACAACACCTCATTCCCAAACACACCGATTGTTTAGAGATGGAGATTGGTTAGAGTTAACCAAAATAATAGAGGTTCGACCAAAGGCAGGGCCGTACAAAGTTTTGCTAGTAGTTAGACCAAAGGCATATAAGTTGGCCTATGCGGATGGTTAATTACTCAAAAGATCCTGGAATAATATAGAACATTTGAAGAAGTACTTTTAGTAAAAAAAATTGGTAATAAGTTGGTCGCCAATGTCAAGCAATCCAGCTTTCCTTAAGCATTTTTGTTTTTGTAATTCATTAGCTATAAATAAAATGGTTGCGAAATCCTTTCAGTTCTTGTTTTGTTGAAATTTTTTTTAGGCAAGTAAAAGGCTTTAAGTCTTAAAGCCTTTTTAAGATGAGACAAAAATCAAAATTTGCCTATGCCTACTCGACGGAGTTGAAGCGAGCAACGGATTCCATACAAAATTCTTTTCTGAGGCAAGTATAAGGATTAAGTCTCAAAGCCTCACTACAAGAAAAAAGAGATTTAACAACGTGTAATTTACGTTGTTGAAGGCATTCAACAACGCTCGCGCGCATGCTGTTAATGTTGATGTTGTCTTAAGTTGAATATTTTCAACAACATTCTCTGCGCGTTGTTAAAAGTTTTTTGCTTGTTGTTAAAATTTATTTAGCTACATTCAATAAATGTGGCTGAAACCCTATTTTGCTTGTATATTTTCAACAACATGCAGACAAAAGTTGCAAATAACATTTCGCTTTAAGAATACACACACACGTTTTATACAAATTAATAAAACTAATAATATATTGATATAAAAGATTCCATTAACATCCTCTTGTAATTGTGAATACAATATTCTTAACAATTGTGAAATGTACAAGAATTTAATAACGCAAAATAGTAATTCTTATAGTAGTCTCTTTTTCTCAGTGGTAATTGATCAAAATATTACAAAAAACTCTCAACCAAATCCAGTTCTTCAATCTCTCCATGATAGCATTAGCAATAAATCTCAAAATCTCCCAAAGTGATCAATTCCTGCACAAGCAAGACCAAATTCACTAAACATTGAAAATAATTTAACACAAGCAACTAATAAAAAAACAAAATCAGCAATGGATATTACAGAGATGAATTTAGTTTTGGTACAAAAATTTAATTGAATTGTGACATGTTTCGTGATAGGTTTTTTCTATCATAATTTTGTATTTACAAAAAATTATCAAAAATTTTAATTTTCTGTAATTCTCTACATTGTAAAATTTAAATTCTACAATTGATAAAAAACGAACAAAAAATAAAATACTATCAATCCAAAAAATTTATAATATTAATAATATATTAATCCTCGTACAAAATCTCAAACGCATTAGAACAAATGTAGAGTAAAAAAGAACTACATCAACAAAATGACATTTAGTAATCACCATTCAAATTCAACTTGCAACTTAAGTTTCCCATTAACCTCGAGAATACAAGGGCGGTTGGTCGTGCCACAAGTGTGGTAACTCCAAATGCTATTCCTGTTAAGATAAAATAGGTAAAAATGAAAATTCAAATTAAAGGAACAATACCATTTAACTATCATTGAGGAATGATGCATTAAATAGGCTTAAACTTCTGACAGTGGCTTACATTTTTCAAGAAACTACATGATATGTAATGACATTCTGATATGGTTTGAAATACAACTATCAAACTTCGGTTATTTGAAACAATGATTAATCTATTTTGGAAAAAAGATAAATCAAACTTCAGTTATTTGAACCAAGATCACAATTAAAAAACTATAGTATTTGTTGCATGCCATGACTTTTAATTCGATAGAATGGTTGAATTAAAAAACCATTAAAAGTAATTAAAAAAGAATTAAACTTCCACTGGTTTCACACCACTTCCACCTGCAACCAGTCTGCCAACGTCTCTGCAAGTGTAACAAATAGAGCAAGTTCTGATAAAACCAACAATAATAAGAAAAATAATAAAAGTATGAAGTTGTAATTACACATGAATAGAGCAATGTCTCATGTAGTCATAGAATACAATGAAGAGTCCAAAATCCACCAATTAATTACTTCTAGCCTCAATTTCATCACTGGAAGCATGGGGACAACTGAACTGAGGTTTCCACGAAGGTCTT
Source organism: Citrus sinensis (assembly GCF_022201045.2). NCBI lineage: Eukaryota > Viridiplantae > Streptophyta > Magnoliopsida > Sapindales > Rutaceae > Citrus > Citrus sinensis. Next base: position 6,734,254 of record NC_068560.1, read on the forward strand.
AAGCCATGCAGGAATTAGAAGCTATTAATTATATTTTATATGTCTACTTGTCACATGTTGATATAAACAAGAATAGAGAGAATAGAGATGTAGATTAAATGATACCTCAGCAGAAACCATGGGTGCATTTACAGCAGTAGCAGCTAGCTCCCATTTCAGGGCCCCAACAATAGCTTCTGATATTTCAATGGCCAAACCTTATTGATATGTATTTATTGATAAAGCATATATACTTGTGCCTCCATAGTGCTAGCACCAAGATGTGGAATCCCAGCGAGGTTTCTTTTCTTCTTAGGTGGCTACTATAGCTGTGGTGAGCTAACAATTAAACAACAGGTTTTCAATACTTTACAAATTCTATATATGTATAATAGTATGCATCTTAACAGAATTAATAACATAAGCAACAATGGAAAGAGTGAAAATTCAGAAAAAAAGCGTAAAATCAGAAAATAATAATACCATCAAATTTGAATTAACAAATTAACCAGGTATATTAGAAATTAAATACCTCAAAAACCGAATCTAGATCAAGTGAGGAATCGGCTGGTGGTCGCGAATCGGGAAATGTTGAGGTTTTAATTGGGGGAATTCGAGATAAAGTGAAAGAAATAGAGAACTGGGAGGCAAAACGAAACTGACCAAACTAGGAGAGAGTGAGAACTGCGACAGAGTGATGAGCCAAAGGCGAGTAAATCCCGACTATTCATTGCAAGAACTTTGACGCGGCGGCAACGGACTATGTTTCCTCAACAATACATCGAACGCGGCAGCAATGGGCAAGGGTGTTCAAACAATATTACCGGCATGGCAGCAACATAGTTGAACGGTGATAAAACGACACTGTTTTCTCGACTGATTGAGTGCATGATTGATTTTTTAGGGTTTGGCCTTGAGAGAGTGATTGGTGTTTGGGTAAGAGTGTTAAATGGAGAGAGTGCTCGCGAACTGGGGGTATAAACATTAGGGAGGAGCATTGGTCACGAACGTTAAACGCACCGTTTTTGTTTCACATGTATATATGTTAAAAAGAATTCCATTTTAAAACACATTCCGTTCTGTGTCTCGTATTTTAATTTTTTAATTTTACAATAATTAATTAAATTTTATATTATTTTTTTACTAATTTATTAACAATCAAATAAGTAATATTTAGTAATAACAAAAAGGCAAATAGATAATGTGATTATTGATTCGCCATTTCAAATTAATATTTGATAATTTAGTTGAATTAATATATAGATAATTAAATACTAAACAAACTCTATTAGCAGCATAACATTTATCTATTATTTAATTGGATTTTACTTAATACAAAATAGTATTACAAAATCTGAAATCTAATCTGATAAGTATTTATCATTTAATTAATATATTCAAATTTTGAATACCAAATCCTAAACTTTTAAATTGAATTATTATATAAAAAATCACTTATTATATGAAATTAGCGCTTTGTTATTATTATTTTTTAGGCTTTGTTACTATTATAGACGTAAAAATGGTAATAAAAATAATCAAGTGATTAACAAAATATTTCACAACATACTAAGAAGCATGCTGTTGAACATAAATAACAACGAGCAAAAGAAAGTTGTGATATATTTTTATTAACAACGTAACCTATTTGAATGTTGCTGAAGATAAAACTTTTAACAACGTACTTAGTTTGCGTGTTGTCATTTGGTTTATGGAATCCACCACAAACATAAAATTGTTGTGATAATGTGTTTAACAACGTGTCATTACGCACGTTGTTAATGGTAAACTTTTAGTAACTTTTAGCAACATACGATTCTAAAACGTTGTTGAATACCATATTTTACAACAAGCATAGCATGCATGTTGCTGAATTCCTGTTGTCTTATCTCATTTTTCTTGTAGTGCCTATTCGAGGTAAGACAAAAGTCAAAATTTGTGTACGCTTGCTCAAAGGGATTAAACGAGCAAGCTATTACTTGTGAAAATTTTCTAAGAAAGTATAAGGCTTTAAGTTTCAAAGTCTTCTCAAGGTGAGATAAAGCTCAGAGTTTGCCTACGTCCGCTCGACAAAGTTGAAGCGAGCGGCCGATTTCTTACAAAAAATTTTCTAGGGCAAGTATATGACTTTAAGTCTCAAAGGCCTCTTTGAGGTGAGACAAAAGTCAAAATTTGCCAACGCCTTCTCAACTAGGATTAAACGAGTAGACAATTACTTGTGAAAATTTTGTAAGGCAGGTATAAAGCTTTAAGTCTTAAAGCCTCTTGAGGTAAGACGCCAGTTAGAGTCTGCTTACACCTGCTCGATAGAGCTAAAGTGAGTAGCCGATTCCTGACAGAAACTTTTCTAGGGCTTTAAGACTCAGCCTCCTCGAGAAGAGATAAAGATCTAGTTTGCCCTACTTTCGCTCGATAGTAATAAAGGTGGAATATTCCAAGGCAAATAAAAGAAGCTTTTGGAAAATATTCTTAGTATTTAAAAATAGAAATAAAGACAAAAATCTTAAAGTAAACCATTAGCACATGGACATTCTTAATTACATTTAGGAAGATTTATGATCCATTTGTCAGGAGCAGGATCCGCTTGTTCAGGGAGCATTTGGAGGTCATCATTAACAGCAGGAGGAGGGACATTCTTAGTAGCTTTAGGAATTTCATCTTTTCCTTCATCTTCTTTAGCTTTTTGTTCATTTATGTATTTGGTAACTTTAGCTGCTTACTCATCCATCTTCAGCTTGGGGTGTTGCTTCTTGAGGACGGCCATAATGCACTTGTAAGAGAGTTTGAGGCCAGCATTATAGTTGTCATCAATCTCTTTTTCTAGAACCTTGACCTAACTTTGGTGAGTTGACTGCATATATTTTAGTTGGTTCTCAAAAAGGGCTCTCTCGTGGGCAAGTTCTTCTCTCATATTATTCAGCTCCTTCTCAAGTTGAGTTTCTTTCCCATCGAACGGAGATGCTCATTCCTCCAATTGTAAGTTCTTGACGCGGAGTTTCACTCATCTTTCTTTGGTAAGTTTTACTTTTTTCTTCAAGGCTTGATTGTCTACTGAATTTTCTTATCGTAATGAGCAATTTTCCAAATTACCAAGCATTCATCAGCTCACCAAGTGTACGACCCTCCATGTCCTCAAAGTTTTTCTTCTTCACTAACTTTGCATAATCATTGTAGTATGTGACCAAGTAGTTTGCTCGTTCATATGGTAGTTAAGATTCTGATTTGGCGAGTGGAAGAGAGGTGATAAGACTTCTCACTAGCGACTCTACTTGCTTTATCCGCTTTAGGAAAAGAATGGGGAAAACTTTTAAAGGAGAAATCCACTGAATAGCCTCAACTTTTTTCATCAGTGTGGTGTCTTTGCTTGAGCTTTCAAAAGCTCCACCACTATAAGGACGCTTCCTCTTCATTGCTTTAATAACTGCTTCCTTCATGTTCTCTACCACCGATAATAGTTGCGAACTCACTAAGCTGGTCACAGATATTAGGTCCCTACACGAACACTAATTAGAGAAGGCGATCTCGACTCTCTGTAGTTGCATACTTTTGATCTTGTAGACCATGCTTCAGACGTCTGCAGTAGGACGATAGGATGAGTGAAAAAAAAAGGTAAAAAAGTAGGAAAGCATGTCTAAGAGTTAGCAAGCAGCTAAGAGATACTACGAGCTGGTAATAACATGAAGTGGAGAAACGAGTAGGAACATGTATATTCCTTTTATCTGTAGGTGTTATCTAGCCCCAATTACCCCCAAAAAAGAAGAATTTGCTTTTCCAATTTCCATCCGAAGTAGGGATACTTGTTATGGGTTTCCTTTTTTTAGTGCTCGACATTAAGTAATACCAAATCGTGTCTTTCGAGCTACTCTTTAGCTAGTATAGATGCTTTATCTCGTCAACCTTGGGCTCGCCTTGCCCGTACATATTTTACAAGATGAACAGACCAAAAAGCACTCTCCATCTATTTGGGTTTAGTTGACTAGGCACCAAGTTTATTCTTCCTAATACTTGAACAAAATAAGGGTGCAAGGGAAGTCTAACCCCAATCTAAAGCACTCCATATATAAGGTAATATATTCCATAGGGGATGATTAAGAGTGTCTTTAGGACCAAGCACTTTTAGGATGACGTCATTAAGTATGCTGTAAATTCTCCTAAGCTTATCTAAGTCACTTTTTGTTGTACGGCACTTTATTTCATCAATAGGACAAGACTTGTCTAGAGATCTGCTACCGATCTTTCTTTTCAAGTCTCGGTAGCTCCGTGTTTTTTAAGTTGAGTGAGTAGAGATGTCAGCCTGGTTGCAACAAATTAGTTTCCAATTTTGATTTGTTTCAGTCTCAAAATTAGAAACTGAGGGACTAGTGTTGGGGAGAAAAAAGAGGGAGCATGATTAAAAACGATTCCGTGCAAATCATGCTCTCTTCAATATTAGAGTTAATAGCTAGCCCCCTCAGGGGATGATCTAAATGAGCTCATAAACAGCCTGCTTTAATCATTATGTAATAGGCAGGTTGCTCTACTTGCACAAAGATCTCATGAGAAGAAACTTAAATCAAGTCAATTTGAAGAGTTGGTCAAGAAGAGCATGATCCTGATCAACTAATAGCTACTCTCCCTTATCTAGGAATGAGAGTCTCAATTCTTTAAAAGAACCTCAGAAAATTCAAATTTAGGTAAGTTTTTCTCTCTCTTATCTCTTTCTCTCTCTTCTCTAAGCTTTTCTAGTTTTTCTAGTATTTTCTTTTAAAATATTATTCGAAAGCAATTAGAATTAAGCCACAAGAGTTGTGGCATAACTTTTTTCCCAAAAAGGTCTGATTCCTAACTTAAGCATTAGATGTTTCACTGGAAAACATCTGGCATCTCTCTAATTGTTTTTGTGAACGCAAGTGAATTTCGCAAGAAGTGCTCGTGGTTGCTAGTGTCTGTTCGAAAAAAAGGAGGTGTGAGTAAGTACCATTTCCCATCAAAACAAATTTAAGTGTTGGCATGGACACCTGGTCGCAGCAAAATCGACTAGATTTCTACATCAACAAGGATAAGAAAATGGAGCTGAAGTGCTAAATTAGCTATTGAAGAAGAGTGTCACTTGATCACAATCACGTTGATGCACAACTGTTGAGTTTTAAAAAATGTATATTTATAAAGGAGAAAATCGTCATTTTATACTCCAAGTTTCACTAACAACCCTTACTTTTGTGTATTTAAGTCTCTTGTGATTTAATTATGTGCGTTTTATTTTAATTAAGTATTTTATGTATTTTAGGGGCATCATGGTTGTTTCACAATGAACGAGAGATCAGACAACAAAACAGACATCACTTTTGAACTTAGGACAGTCGAAAACCTTAGGGGAAGCATAAAAGGAAAAATAACATTGTTTACATGTACGGTACTGTTCATATTACCGTTCATGACACTGTTCACATATACGGAACGATGACGTGGCATTGACCGATAATGTGACATTAACTGATGAGGTGTCACGATTCCACTGGACTAAAATTCTTATGCATTGTTGATTGTTGCCATGGTAGCATGTTAGTGGACCAAAAATCGTGCATACGGTACATGCATATACACGAGATTATTTACAGCCAAACCGCGTCACTATTCAAACCGCATGGTCAAACCGTGTGCTGTTCAAACCGCGTGGTCAAACGGCATACTGTTGACCGATGACGTGGCGCAATCCTGAGCATGCAAAATGTTTTTAATCTGATGACCATGATTTACTCAGTGTATCTATAAAAAGGGGGGGATTTGGCATCCCTGAATTCATTTTTTAGTTCAATTTTCTGTAATTCCTTCTCCATCTTGTATTTTCTATGTATTTTAATAAATTTCTATTTTACCCCTAGTTCAATTATGAGTAGCTAATTTTCTTTCAATCTTGGGTTGAATGTAAAGTCTCAACATGTGCCATGGGCTTTATTTGATAAATTTACTTTCTCTTCCCCTCTAATTGTTGTGGATGTTTTGACTTTTCGTTGACAAATAAGAATAATCTTATCTAGATACCGTACTGGTTTAATCGGCTCCCTAGTATAAGGTTATTATTATTTGGCACGATAAGCTCTTAGCACTATATTGATTAGAGTGGAGTGAAAACCCCCCTCATGATTTAATTAGCATTAATAAAGAATATTTAGCCCATGGTGTATGTTGATACAGATTCAGATACCCAAGCACCTCATTTTAATAGATTTTCAATTTAATTTATTCTTGCCATTTTAATTTAAATTTTAGGATAATTTAAATCACTTCCATCACAAATTCAATCACCCACTTATGAAAATTAACTCTACACACAATTAAAATTCACCTCCTCGTGGGATCGACACTCGTCACCATTAATCTATTCTACAATAGATTCATGCACTTGCGAGTTCAATAAAATTTGCATAACAACAACTCTCTCAAGGTAAATTTTGTCTATATGTACTCCAAATTCGGTCAAACCATATATGCATGAACAAAACTAAAATTTAGTTTTTATCACAACATTAATTAAAGCTACAAAAGCCAGCAAATCCAAATACGTAAAATGAAGATCTTATTCAAGTTTATAGACAGTAACCTAACCACGGAATCACTTGTGGCAAATCAAATTCAAAATAGTGTCCCCAAAAGATTGCTGAAATGAAAAGTATTGAATGGATCAATGCTGAATTACATTTGAAGTGGAAAGCTTGGCTACAATTATGATGTTTCCCCTCTGATTTTCCTCCAAAACAAATTCAGCTTGAATTGTAACCGAAGTAACAACAATTTATTTATTAAAGAAAACACCCGAGTTTTCAGCTAACGAATCCTCTTCTTTAAACTAAAAAGCCCACATCCCTAAAAATGTTCGCATTGCTTCTGCCCCTCACTACAACAAACAGTTATATCACCAACGAAATATTTTTGAGGGCATAAAATACCTTTAATAATGAGTACTTTTTCCTAAGGTGTAAGATGGTCGTCGAATAAGGATGAAAATATGATCAATATTTCCGATGGCAGTTTGCCCTTGGTGATAATGAATACTTTGTCGAAAATGCCTGCTAGACTTAACTAGAAGCACCCTAAAATTTACACACTTCGGGCCCGGTCTTTGGAGTAGAGTACTAAAACCACAAGCCCATAGCCATAACTTCCAATAATATTTTCATTGGAGTAGCGTACTTGGCAAATTCTTTTCTTGTAAATTTAATTACTCTTGGTAAAATTAAAAACCTAAAAGAATGAAATACAAATAAAAAGCTAAGAAAATACGGAAGAAACGAAAAAATAAACAAAAGGAAAAAAATTAAAACAGAAGGGAAAAGTTCAAAAGAAAACGAAAAAGAACAAAGTTAAAGAGAACGAAAAAGAAAGAAAAAAAAGGAATAAGTTCTTTAATCATTGCAGCGCAAGCACTCACATCTCTTACTTTTCAATTTTTCGTTGTCCATTGCTCGCCCAATCACTTTGGTAATTATTTCACGGTTGCTTTCTCTATTTGCGCTAGATATCATCTTTTTTTGTTTTTGTTTTTCCTTCAATTAACTTAGGGTTGGGTTATAGTTTCCATCATTGATGATGAGTGTGAAGGCTAATTATTTCTGTTAAGTTTGTAATTGTTACCATCTCTTGCATAATCGCTCCCTCTCTGCTTCTAATTTTGTTTTTAATTTGTTTTTGCTGCTTTCGATTTTGTTTTAGGCCAAATGGTAGCTTCCTGTAAGTCTGGTAATGCTATTGCATTTTTTTTAATTTTTTAATTTTTTAATTTGTATTTTGGAGCTCTTACTTGTGATGCTAATTATTTAGAATTCATTGTTTGTTATTTGATTTGGATTAATTTTAATGATCTTTTTGCTCAATTTCATTAATTAATTTTTTTTCATTTTTAATGTTATGTGATGCTAAGTATGGACTCTAAAGGATCTTGATATTTTTTAATTTTGAGGAGTTGTAGGGAAATGAAGTGAAATAAACTTTTGGGGTGTCATGTGTATATAGAATTGTTTGCTAGAGCTAACTGATGGGTTGACGCTAGCAAAAGATAAAATACTATCTAAGCAACCCAAGAGAGGGGGGTGAATTGGGTTATTAAAAATTAAGCTAAGCAAACCACACAACAATTTAATCTAATGTCTTAATGGAATAAAAAACAATAAATTCAATAAAGCACAATAATAAGAGAGTACGGGAAGAGAAAATAAACACAATGATTTTACGTGGTTCGGCAATCCCTGCCTACGTCCATACCTCCAAGCTCACTGGGCTTAAGGATTTCACTAAGCAAGCCTCCAAGGCTTCAAATGCTTACAATTGACTTCCAAGGTGTCAATGGACCTTCACAACAAGAGATTATCCCCAATCTATTAACCCAAGTGTATCCCAATACTTTCAATCTCTTAACTTGATTTTACAAAAAGGATTACAAATGAATTTCTCTCACACAATGTGTTTGATCACAAATGAAAGCTCAATGTGTGAATGAATTAGATGAAAACAAGGATTTAAAGCTCAATGAAAGTTGTATTCTCAATATTTTGCTCAATGATAATCGTTGGAATTATTATTATTTGAATTTGATTGAGTTTATTTATAGTTGGAGCTGAAAACTAGCCATTATTGACTTTCTGCTCACTATCGGATCGCCGTTAACTGGATGTCGAATCACCGTTTGACTGGTCAATATGATCGTTGGGCTGAATTTTCAAATTGTCAGATCGCTGTTTTCAAGATGTCGGATTGCCATTAGTGTCCAGAGGCTATTCTTCAATTCTGTTTGATGTCCGTTAGCCGTTATCAAGATGTCGGTTAGCCGTTTGCTACAGTGACTGCTACAGTGAATTATTTTATAAAATTATAATTTGGCCTCAAAACTTTATAAAATTACACTATGACCTAAAACTTTGTAAAACTTATCAAATAAGTCCATTTCAAGAATTTTAAGCAATATTTGCTAATTTGAAAGTTCTATTTAAAACATTAACATGAAAATAACTAAGATCATAAAATCACTTTTCATTGAATATAAAACCTTAATAATTTGAATATATATATATAAAATAATTTGAGTTTTTAAAATAATCATTCTTAATTTTGTTTGTTATCATCAAATCAACATTATGGATACATAAATGTTAACAAAAGAGACATTCTGATAATTAATTAAATGCATTACAAGAAAGATAGCTACTTTTTAGAAATTAAAGATGACTAAAAAAAATGTAAGTTAATGCTATATTAACGTGGTGGTTAACTTTGTACTTTGAATTTTGCAGCATGAATTTGGTACATTGGTATTTTCATTTTGTGTGTACTAAAAAACTAAAAAGGAAGATAAAAATAGATGAGCTACCAGGGAGATAAAATTCAATCTACGGTGAACTAGTTGTATTTCTTTTTTCTTTTTTTGCCTCACTTTCTATGCATCCTCATTTTAAATAGTTAGTATTGCTGGTATTGGTTTTATCATAATCATAACTTGTGAGATGAATTTCTTGCTTAAATTTTTTTTTTTTTTTGTTGAAAGGGTGTATAAAATTAATAGTAATATCAAGAATAAGTTTCTTAAGCTTTGAACTGAATACATATAAAGCTTTTAAACTTTTCCTGGCTTGCTACAATGATTTATTTTCTAAGCTTTTCCTGCCTTTTTAAAGCACTTATTCACATGTTTCAGGTTTTGATTGTTGTAAAAGATAGGAGAGCCAGCATATGGTCGTGTTGTTGGTTGGGGAGTAGGCATCAAAGGCAAGGATGTGTATGGTTCTCCAAGTCAAGGAGGTAACAAGCATCAATGTACTATTTTGGAAGTGTAAGTGAAAGACTTAGAGAAAGAAGTTGAGAAGTTGAAAAGACCGATAAAGCTTGTTCTTGGAAAGTCTGCACAAGAATCATCTCAAAAGGTATAGGTTGTTTATTTCATTTTATTAATAGATTAATTGAATGAGTATGTTCTATGTTTTGAGTTCTCATGGAAAATGATTGGTGACTTGTCATTGCTCTTTTAGTTAACAAACTTAAGTGATTCTGGACAAACTTATAATATAGGTGGATGATGGAATAACTATTAGATTTTTTTGAAACAGTGTCTGAATTTGTATAGAGTTTTTTTTATTACACTATTTCTCTCATTAGTCTCAGCTTCTTTATTATATTTTATACCAGTTTTCGTTTTGGTAATAATAGTGATTAAAATTCTTTCTTTTACCTAGGATATTGTTTTGACGGAAGAAGATGATGATGGGTATGAGGATGATGAAGTCGAAGCAAACGATTCAGAAACTAAAGAAGTTGCTTTAAAGGATGATTGAACACATTCAAGATATGACGATATCATTTTGTATATACATTTGGTATATTTTTTTGGATAAAAGATACTATAAAATTGAATTTTTTGTTGTATTTTTGAATGATGAATGTGATTTTATGAATTTTTGAAATTAATGAAGTTACATTTAGTACATTTCAAATATTATTATTACTTTTGTTGCATCACTTCTCTAATATAGATATTTCAACAATAAAAATAAAAAATAATGAAATAATATTGTTAAATAAAATAAAGGGGGCCATTAAACGGCAAAATAAGTTTATTTTCGATAGTATATCTTTTATTTCTGAGGGCAAGTTGCAGTTGAAAATAAAAATAACCAGGTTTATTTATCTTTTTTCCAAGGGCATTTAATTCCATTTCCGACGGCAATGCGCTCGAAAATAATTTTTTTCTCCAACGACTCATAGAAAATTCAACATTTCCGATAAGACTTGATATGACGACGATCAATGGCATACCCCGCTCGAAAATGAGTTTTTCCGAGGGTCTTTGTGTATTTCCAAGGGTATTTGCCTTCGGAAATGACCCATTTCTTGTAGTGCCTATTGTCCACTCCTCTAGCCAATACATTGATTTCAAGTGTAACACCTTTAGCTCTAGAAAACTACCAGAGCAAACACAAGCCAACTTTCTTCCTAAATACGAGTTCTGATTAAATTTCCACACATGAAGGTGTGGAAGCTTTTCTAGTGTTTGGCATGAGATCCTTCTTTAGCTCAGTATTTGATAAGCTCAATTGGGTCAAACTTTGAGCAAATTGGTATTCAGACAGGACAATCTGTGAGAGCTCGCTTTCATTCACCAGTTTCAAGCATTCAAGTTTGTGTAGTTCGCATAGGCTTTTGGAAACCCCAGAATGATAATTCAAATCTCCAGATACTCTAAGGTGGTGTTTGGTTGGGAGGAGAGAATAGAAGAAAGGAAAGTAATTTAAATTCTCTTTTTATTTCCATTGCTTGGTTTGACAAAATATATAAGAATTTAATTGCCATTAGAATTTAATATCCATCATAATGTAGAATTTGAATTCCACACTAAGTAGTGAAGAATTGAAATTCATCTTATGTTAAAAACTAAAGTTTCCAAAATTACCCTTCAACTTTTTAACTTGTTTAATGCCATTAATAATTATTATTTATAATTTTATTGATTTAATATTATAAATGGACCTCCACTGGAAAGTAGCCGGACCACTGCTGGCCTTTCGCTGGATCTCTACCGGACGTCGTCAGATAGTCGTCGGACCTCAACGGGACTTCGCCGGACCTTCGCTGCCAACCACCGAATCGCCATTTTATTATAGATACATACATACATACATACATACATACATACATACATACATACATATATATATATTATTACTAATATAAATAGTTTAATATTTAAGGTAAAGGATAAATTTGTCTAAAGAAAAATCTTCATCCATTCATCCCATGTGCTGGTATTCCTCCGTGTAACAGTTTTGCCACCTCATTGAATTTGTATCAACTGGTGAATAGGTGTAGCTTAGGTGGCACGCCAATGTGTCACTGAGGTCAGTTGATGACTGGTCATGGTCATGGCTGCTATTTTCAACACCCTCTCTCAAACACAAGGTTTTCTCAAACACCTTGAGTTTGCTTCTAAAGCAGCTGAATTTGTAATAAAGTAATGGCTTAGTTTGAACATCGGCTATTTGATCTCTGCCTGCAACAAAGCTGATTTCCAATTCACCTCTAACTACATTGTCCCTGATAAAGTGTAGATCTATCTCAAAATGCTTAGTTTTTTAGTGAAATACAGGATTGGTGGCTATTGTAGCTGCACTTGTGCTATCACTTAGGATTGTTGGTGTTCTTTATATCTCTATTTTCAGCTCAATTAGTAAGGAGATAATCCATGTGAGTTCTGTAGTACAAAGAGCCATTGTTCTGTATTCTGATTCAGTCGTAGATCTAGCACTTAAACCTTGCTTTCTTGAACTCCAAGCAATGAGATTTCCACCCAAAAATACACAATAACCACTGATAAACCTCCTGTCATCCAAGTCATTTGCCCAATCTGCATCTGTGTAAGCTATTAGATCAAAGTACTCTGACTTTTTGAATTTTAGACACATGTTCATGGTGCTTTTGAGATACCTCAATACTCTTTTGCATGCTATCCAGTAAGGTTGCCTAGGATCAAACATGTATTGGCTAAGCTTGTTCACTGAATAAACAAGCTCAGGTCTTGTGAGTATTGCATACTGCAGGCTACCTATAACACTTCGATACAATGTGGGATCATGAAACTTTTCTCCTTCATTCTTCTTTAGCTTTTCTGTAGTACTGAAAGGTGATTCAATTCCTCTACAGTTACTCATTTCTGTTTTGGCAAGCAAATCTTGTATATAGTTGGTCTGAGACAGTAGAATAGCATTTTGATCTCTGTTCACCTGAATCCCCAAAAAGAAGTTCAGCTTTCCCAAGTCCTTTAAAGCAAATGCCTTATTTAAATTACTAACCAGCTCTTCAATACTGCCACTATTGTCACCTGTAATGATGATGTCGTCAACATAAATAAGCAGTATAACTATCTCAGATTTAGTTCTTCTGTAAAATAATGAGGTATCACACTTGGAGTTTTCAAATCCCCAGGAGTTTAAGGCACCCTTTAGTTTGTCAAACCATGCCCTGGGGGCTTGTCTCAAACCATACAATGCTTTCTTTAATCTGCATATGTGATTGGGCTTACTTTTGTCCACAAAACCTTCAGGCTGTGGCATGTAAACCATTTCTGTCAACTCACCATTCAAGAAGGCATTATTTATATTTACCTGCCTCAGCCTCCAGTCATTGTTTACTGCCAAAGTAAAGATGATTCTAATTGTTGCAGCCTTAACAATTGGGCTGAAAGTTTCTGTGAAATCAATGTCTGGAATCTACAAAAACCTCTTCACCACTAATTTGGCCTTGTATTTGTTTATGGTTCCATCTGGATTCTCTTTGACTCTGTACACCCATTTATTTCCAACCAACTTGCAACTTGAGTCATTTGGTACCAAGGTCCATGTTTAATTTTTTATCAAGGCATTGTATTCATCTTCCATTGCCTTTTTCCAGCTTGGTTCTTTTAAGGCTTCTAAGGTGTTTAAGGGTAATGTTGTCTGTGGTTGAGTAGAGATTTGGTATAATTTTGGTTTAAAGATCCCTGCCTTCGATCTTGTTACCATAGGATGTGCTGGTATAGCTTCTTTTATGTTGGGTGCTGTGATAAGGGATGAAGGTTGGTCATTTGCTTGAGGCTGGTGATTTGAATGAGGAGAGGATAATTAATTATTTGATATCATATCAGTGCTCAAATTATGTTGTGTCTTACCTTGGTCAAGGTTCTAGGATTGTTCTGAAGCTTCAAGAGTTTCAAGAGAGTGGCTTTGATCAGCTCCTAACTGAGTGTTTTGAGGAGTATCAAGGGAGAATGACATGACCTGAAATTTTTCTAAAGGAGTAATGAAATCACTCTGACTTGTGGACTCTTGTCTACTGAACTTAGGGTCATTAGAAAAGGGAAATGAGCTTTCATTGAATTTGACACTTGCAGAGATATATATTCTACCTGAGTGATGCATGCAAACATATCCCTTGTGAGTTATGCTTATCCCTAGTAGTGTGCATTTGGCAGTATGGAAATCAAACTTGTGCTTGTTATATGGTCTCAAAAATGGATAGCATTCACACCCAAATACTTTGATTTGTGAGTAATTTGGTTTGTAATGGTAAAGCAGTTCAAATGGGGTTTTATTTCCAATGACAGGTGAAGCTAATCTATTGATAATGTAGGTGGCATAAGTGAAAGCTTCTTGCCATAATTTTAATGGCATTTTAGCTTGTGCTAGCAATGTGAGTCCAATTTCTACTACATGTCTGTGTTTTCTCTCAACTTTGCCATTTTGTTCATGTAGATATGGACATGATTGTCTCAGTGCTATGCCCTCTTTGTCAAGAAATGGTTTAAATGGTTTAAACTCTCCTCCCATGTCTGTCTGTAATGTTTTAATTTTCCGATTCAATTGGTTTTCAATTTGACTTTTGAAGGTGATGAATGTATTGAGAGCTTGGGATTTTGTTGCTAAGGGAAACAACCAGGTGTATCTTGTCATATCATCCATAAAGGATATGTAATATCTATGTCCATGACTTGAGGGAATTGGTGTTGGTCCCCATAAGTCAGCATGAATCAATTCTAAAGCCTTGCTGGTTTTAGTTTCTATGCTTTTGAAGTTTTGTTTAGATTGTTTTCCATACTGACATGCACAACAAAATGAATGAACAAAATTCTTGTTTGGATTGAACTGATTACAAGACAACAAGGTGCTTTTCAGAGCAGACTCATTTGGGTGTCCTAGTCTAAGATGCCAGAGATCAATATCTTTCAAAAAATCATTGCTTGATCTATCAGTTTCAGAGGACTCAACACAGACATTTGCTAACTTAACATTACTCAAATTAAACGACAGTATAGACACTGGATTGCTGATGCAATTTATTGACTTAGGCATGAAAGATAAAGATAAGATAGCAGTATAAGGAGTTTTGTTCCCACTCAGTTGAGTAGGCAAGCACAGCAGCTCATAAAGCCCCTCTCTAGCCACTCCTTTCACCAGAATTTTCCCTTGTCTCTTGTCCTTGATAAAACACACAGATTTTTGAAATTCAATATCAATATCATTATCATGCAATAATCTGGAAATGCTAATGAGATTTTTAGTGATGCTTGGCACATATAATATGTCATTCAAGGCAATGTGTTTATGTGGATTTGAGGTGGAAAGCACAGAGTTACCTACATGAGAGATCAAGAGTTTTTCACCATTCCCAACAGTTAATTTTTCATTACCTTGATACTCAGAGTTGATGTTTATGTTGCCAAGGGCATTTGTCACATGGTTTGTGGCACCACTGTCCAAGTACCAGGCTCCACTGCTTTGGCCATCAGTTGCAGCCACATAGGCACCTCTTGGTTCTCTTCTTTGGCTTGGTTGTGGCACATAATTCTTTTTGAATATGTGCCAGCAATCAGCAGCAGTGTGTCCCATTTTCTAGCAAATTTGACAAGGTCCCTTTGGATTAGAACCATCATCATCACTCACAGCTTTGCCTTTCCCTTTGTCATGAGAGTTCTGATTTCCTTGACTATTACCAGATCCATTGCCAGGGGTTCTGAAAACTATGCCAGGTTGGTGTTGATTTCCAGCCCTATTCTGGTTGTTCCAATTCCTTCTCCCATTTCTCATTTGTGCATAGTTTGCCTCTACTGTCCCTGAGCTTAGGTTATGTTCAGCTCTGTTTTCTTGGCTGAGAAGCATGCCATAGACTTCAGAATGTGAGGGACTTTCCCGTATTGAATTTATGCTAGCAATAACCGAATCATATTCTGATCCCAAACCAGCAAATACACACATGATAAAGTCATCATCACTCATATTACTCCCTGCAGCCCTAAGTGCATTTAATATAGACTTCATTCTAGAGTAATACTCATGAATGGTTAGTGAGCCTTTTTTGGTGGTCTGGATTTGTGTTCTGAGATGTAAGATTCTAGCTTTAGTTCTTGCACCGAATTGATTGGAAATAGTTGTCTACACCTCAAAGGAGGTGGAACAATCCACCACAGTGCCTAAAACTTCCTCACTAAGTGAAGATAACAACCAACTTAGGAGGATGTGGTCCTGCTTTTTCCAGATTTGATATTCTGGGTTAGGTGTGGTAATTATTGTTTGATCTTGTCCAAGGTTTATGAAGACTCTAGGAGGGTAGATATGGCTGCCGGCTATGAACCCCTCAAGCTCATTTGCTCTAATGATGGAGATCACTTGTGATCTCCAGAGCATGAAATTGTTTTGATTTAGCTTAATGGGAGTTGTGAATACATATGTGTTGCTGGTGATGTGTTGAGTGGGTGAAGGTGTGCTGTGACTTGAATTTTGTTCAATGTTTTAAGGGGTGTTTTGATTTTCATTTTGATTCAAGTTGCCCATCTAATCATTTTGGTTCACATTTGCTTGTGTGTTGCTGCTGCTTGCCATAGCTTTAAAGATGGCTCTGATACCAACTTAAATTCCTTAGGAATTGCTTTTGTTTTAGCAAGCAGAGCTGAAAACCAGAGAGCTTGTATTGAAAATAAAACTTGAATGAAATATGTTTACAGACCATCGTCTATATATACATAAAGAAACAAAAATGACAGCTAGCTAAGGATAACAAATTCAAATAAAACAAAACAATCCAGTAATCATTAGTCAATGATATGATGCTTCCAGAATCTTCATCCATTCATCCCATGTGCTGGTATTCCTCTGTGTAACAGTTTTGTCACCTCATTGAATTTGTATCAGCTGGTGAATAGGTGTAGCTTAGGTGGTATGCCAATGTGTCACTGAGGTCAGCTGATGACTGGTCATGGTCATGGCTGCTATTTTCAACAACGTCCATATCTCCTTCTCTAAGTTGTAATCAGAGGTACACAAACAACAGAAGCAAAGCATGTTAATTTGAGATCAAACGATGTAAATAAAGGAAAAGGTTTAGGATATTAAATGATTTCTGCAAGAGAAGAGAGGCTCAAAAATAAAGGTCCCCCATGAGTTCTTATTAAGCCCATATTATATATATTTATACGTTTTAAAGATTTAATTTTGATGGAAAGTGAATTATAAATTGAATAAAAAAGTTTGGTCCTCTCCCTATCTATGAAATATAACCTTATTATTTCATCAAATAGGATTACCACCAAACTCTTACATAAAATTAGGGTAAGGTCGAGAGAGAGTAACGCCATTTTCCATTACCTTACTATTGTGAAATTCATATAATTCAATTTCCTGATGCATATGTTTATGCACGTATGACATATGACCAAAGCATAAATAGATAGAAAGTAAGTTTACAGTCCACGCGTACTCATCATTGTTGTGAAGATGCATTGCAACTGTCATCTTGTTTAACTTTTCTTTCGTTCTTTTTTTTTTTTTTAAATATTGTGGGAGACAGTGAACATCAAAGATGAGAATAAAAGTTAAAGGTGACCCATTTTATTTTTAAAGTGCTCTGCTGAAAGCGAAAGTAATTAATTTAGAAGTGAAGTAAAGAATAAGGTCCTAGATGTCTTTTGAAATTAGAAATGCATTTTATATGGTATATTACAGACCTGGAAGACGTGTTAAATTACAAAACAGAGCCATTAAAGGGGCAAAAAAAAAAGAGTGTTTGTGACGTCAAATAACTATTGGTAACTAAAATCCTAAATATTTGAGTTGTTCAAAGCAAACATAACGGAGAAGATAAAGAGAGATGGAGTAACACAAAATTAAAGAAAAAGTAATGCACATTTGCAAACAATTAACTTCATCAAGTCATCTTTTTATTTGTTTATTTCATTTACTAAATAATAATAAGCTACCGTAGAGAATAATGGTTTTACTTAATTATTACATGTACTTGTTTATTTATATGTATAAGTGAATTTTCATTTAATATTATGTCTTCATTTGCATTCTTATGGTTATTAAATAGTAGAATTTACTGAACACATATAATCACTTTTAAAATTAATTGTGCTTTTTATAAATAAAATATATCAAATGTTTAACAAATTTTCTCTACAATTACTTTTTTTTTTCAGCACAGCTAATATCAATTAATAATTATGAGACAATTTGTAGTTTTGTCAGCTTATCATGATTTTCATCACCGTATCTTGATTTTCCCATTTGATGGGAACTTTTGACCAACCCATCTTATGGAGATATTCCTTCAATTCCTATGGTGTTTACAGCCCCTGCCATTCTTTTAAGCGAACAATATTTCAAGGCGCTCTTTGTCCAGAGGATAATAATTGATTTTTATTATCTGTTTGTTTCCATACTATGTATACCTATATCTAAGTTAGTCCTAGACCTTTTTTTTTTTTTTTTTTTGAAATTAGAACATTTTAAATTTCTTGAAGTTTCAAGATAATACAATTATTGTATGTCATCTCCACATACTTGTGGAGATGGTAGACCTAGAGTACAGAACAGACAGAGCCATTGAAAAAATTAATAATAGTATAACAGAGCGTATTATTTATTTGTGATGTCAAATAATATTTGGTAACTAATATCCAAAATATTTGAGTTGTTAAAAGCAAATTTAACAGAGAAGGTAAGAGGGACGCAAAAAACACAAAACTAAAGAAAAAGTAATGAATATTGGCAAACAACTTCATCAAGTTATCTTTTTATTTCTTTTTTCATGTGCTAAATAATAATAAGCTAGAAGGGAGAATAATGTATCTCATGTAATTATTTATATATGTACAAGAGAAATTTATTTAACATTATGTTCATTTTAGTCTTGTGCATACTTACAATTGTCTAATAGTAAAATTAACCGAACACACATAATCACTTATGAAATTTATCAAACACTCTGTACAGATTCTCTCTATAATTAATTATTTTTATAGCATTGCTAACATCAATTAATTAATTTTAGACAATTTGAAGTTTTGTTGTATCGAATTTCTAATATCACTTTTTTCACAAACATGACATTATTACACATTGAGAGAGTTTTTGGCGCTTCTGGAACACTGCCCTTTATCTATTCACTGCTTACTACGTGTAGATAAATACTATCATGATTGTTTGTGAGCGGGAAAGTAACCGTGATTCTGGAAGACCCCATAAAATGTGATAAACGTTCGGAGAAAAAATTCAAGATGCCTTTTTGAAAATAATAGGCCGTCCATTTTTTCACTGATGACCACATTAGAATACTGGGTGCTTTTTTTGGCTTATCTTGATTTTTGATTGCGTTGTCTTCATTTTACCACTTTTATTCGTTTGCAATGCTTTTCCTTTCAGAAGAGATTCTTTTAATCTTTTTGTCGTCTGCAGCCTCCTAATATTCTTTAACCCTGATTCTGAGAGAGCAGTATATATAAATACCCCACATCCACAATAAGAAACAAAAGTAATTTATCAACGAATATTGATGCATGCTTGTGAGGCCGGATGAAATGACTTGTATCTTGGAAGGATGGTAAGTAATGTTTTGCGTAAAGGAGACTTAATTTATTTATTTTAGAAAATTTAATTTGTTTATTTATTTATTTTCATAGGTGAACTAGTTCGATTGAAATTGAAGAATTTGTTGTCTATTCAGGTTTTAGATGAAGTTCAGGTAGCAAAAGAATAACCTGTTCATTTGTACCAAATAGGTTCCTAAACTTGTTGAAATGATCAAAGTACCACTTGAATTTTTATTTTTATCATGTAACTACCTACATTATTGAATAACTTAGAGATAGAAATGTATGAAAAGACTCTTATAATCTTCTAAATGCTAAAAGGGAAAAATAATAGAGTCTGCAGGCTCATGTAACTATCCTTTCTTATTTTTGCTGACTTGATTTTAAAATTGACAAAATTGTTCTTACTAGATAATTCACTAAATTCAGGCAGTTTTGTGTTAAGAGAAAATTTCAAGTAGTTGCATGCGCTTTCGTGCTTGGTAGTTGGCTAATAATTATCCAAAAATATTGAAACTTCCACTCTAAATCTTAATCATTAAAATACAGACTAGGGGTTTATTTGTCACAAATAGACAAATTATGTCATTGCTTGAGAAATTATTCAAAAATAGGAGATCCAGATGTTATTAGTCCTAAAAGAAACAGAGGAAAAGTTTCAACATTCTTTCTGATCAAACAGGATAATTATTATACAATAATTGGGACTGGCCATATTTTATATGTTATATTATAGATATATATAATTTTTTGAAGTGAGTTAATCACTTTGACATTAATTTATATATTTGATTTGATTAGCAAGAAGACTTAATTGTTTTATTCAAAATTTTCAGGTTGCTTCAATCACGAGCAACCAACGAGTCTCATCATCTGTTCCTTCTCCTTCCTCTTATTGCAAATATGATGTCTTCCTAAGCTTCAGAGGTGAAGACTCTCGCACTCACTTCGCATGTCATCTACATAACGCTTTGACGAAAAAGGGAATCAAAATATTTGACGATGATAAAGAACTCGAGAGAGGAAAAGCCATCTCACCAGGACTCTTCAAGGCTATTGAAGAATCAAGATTCTCAGTTGTTATTTTCTTGAGATACTACTCTTATTCAACTTGGAGCTTGGATGAACTTGCCATGATTGTTTACAGCAAGAACACGAGTAGTGCACAAATGGTTTTTCCGATTCTCTTTGAAGTGGAACCAACTGTTGTAAGGAAACAGACCGGAAGCTTTCATGAAGCTTTTGCTAAACATGAAGAAGCTTTCAGGGAGAATATAAAAAAGGTCCAAAATTGGAGGCATGCTTTGACAGAGGTGGCCAATCCCTCTGGATGGCATTTGAAGGACAGGTAATAATCAATTAACCATCATTATTTCCTCTTCTTATTTTCAAGAACTAATTATAATACCATCACCTTAGTCAAAATTTTCAATATGAGATGTGTATTTTATTTCGCAGGCATGATGTAGAATTTATTCAGGAAATAGTGAAGGAGATATCAAGAAAAAAAGGGCCTAGAACATTAGGGATTCTTGATGACTTAGTGGAAATGAATTCGCGTCTAAAGAAACTAAGATTGCTTTTAGATGCAGAGTCTCGTGATGTTCGTATGATAGGGATCTGTGGCATGGGAGGAGTAGGTAAAACGACAATTGCAAGAGTTGTTTATGACTTAATTTCTTATGAATTTGAAGTAGTTTTCTTGCCAATGTTAGAGAAATTTCGGAAAAGGATGGTCTAATTGCTTTACAAAAGCAACTTCTTTCCAAAACTCTAATGGAAACAGATATTGAGATAAGAAATGACTTTGACGGAATCCAAATGATCAAAAGAGAGTTACGACGTAGAAATGTTCTTGTCGTTATAGATGATGCTGTTCATATAAGACAGTTAAATAGGTTAGCCGGAAAGCATTCTTGGTTTGGTTCAGGCAGCAGAATCATAATACCAACAAGAGATGAACATTTGCTGAGAACACTTAGAGTGGATGGAGTGTATAAGGTTGAGAAATTAGATGATGATGAAGCTCTTGAACTCTTCAACGAAAGAGCATTTGATGGCCAGCCCTCAAAAGACTATGTTGAGCTGATCAAACGTATTGTAAAATATGCTGATGGTCTTCCATTTGCTCTTGAAACTTTAGGTTCCGTTTTGTTTGGTAGATCTGTGGATGAATGGAGAAGTACTCTGGAAAGACTAAATAAACATTCTGCAGATGAAATTCTGGATGTACTTGAAATTAGCTTTAATGGACTAAAGGGGAGGATAGAGATCATGTAACAAAATTTTTGGATGGATGGGGTGTCGACCCTGTTATGGGAATAGGTGTTCTTATTGACAAATCTTTGATAAGTGTTCTAGATAACAACAAATTTGGATGCATGATTTATTACAATAAATGGGACAATAAATTGTTAGGAGGAAATCCCCTGAGGAGCCTGGGAAATGCAGCAGATTGTGCAAGGTAGCAGATGTAAGTCGTGTGCTGAGAAAAAACACAGTAAGTGAATTAAGTGGAAAACATTTGTTCCTTCTAACTTGTTGGAATTTTTGCACATGCTTATCAACATTTTCACTTTCTTTTCTTCACTTACGTTCTCTAAGGAACTGAAGCAGTTGAAGGCATCATGCTTGATTTTTCTAATGAAGAGGGGCATTTGACTGCAAGTGCTAAGGCCTTTCTGAAGATGACCAACCTAAGACTGCTTAAAATCCTTAATTTGCAACTTCCTGCAGGCCTTGAATCTCTTTCTGACGAGTTACGATTACTTCAATGGCATGGATATCCCTTAAAATCCTTGCCTTCGAGTATGGAAATGGACAAAACTTTGGAATGTAACATGTGTTATCGGCGCATTGAACAATTTTGGAAGGGAATCAAAGTAAGAGTACTTCAGTCACATATTTTGCATCATTTTTTCAATGAGTTATTGTTGATATTATTGTACATTGATTAATCCCTTTTAGCTCCGTTTTCGCTTTTGACAGCCTTTAAACAAGTTGAAATTGATGAGACTGTCATTCCAAGAACCTGATTAGGACACCAGATTTCACAGGAGCCCCAAATTTAGAAGAGCTGATTCTTGATGGATGTAAAAGGCTACGTGAGATTCACTCATCTTTGCTTGTCAACGGGAAGCTTATTTTATTGAAATCTAGAAAACTGTACAAGTCTTACAACTCTTCCAAGGGAGATTGCTACTGAATCTCTTCAAAAACTTATTGAACTTCTGACTGGACTTGTGTTTTTGAATTTAAATGACTGCAAAATTCTTGTGAGACTTCCGAGTACAATAAATGGTTGGAAATCTCTAAGAACTGTAAATCTCTCTCGCTGCTCCAAACTTGAAAATATGCCAGAGAGTTTGGGGCAAATGGAAAGTTTAGAGGAGCTAGATGTAAGTGGAACCGTTATAAGACAACCCGTGCCATCCATTTTTTTTCCCTCAAGAATTTTAAAGGTTTACCTTTTCGTGGATACAAGGGACCACCGTACGTCATCTTCATCATGGCATTTGTGGTTCCCCTTTAGTTTGATGCAAAAGGGAAGTTCAGATTCAATGGCATTGATGTTGCCATCTTTATCAGGTTTGTGTTTTTTGACAGAACTGAATCTCAGTAACTGTAATCTAGGGGAAGGAGCAATCTCCTGTGATATCTGCATCTTATTTTCGTGGAGAAATTAAATCTGAGAAGAAACAATTTCGTTTCGCTACGTGGAACCATTAATCATCTACCTAAATTTAAACATCTCAAGTTGGACGATTGCAAGAGGCTTCGATCTCTGTCAGAACTTCCATCCGATATAAAGAAAGTCAGAGTACATGGTTGTACTTCACTGGCAACAATATCAGATGCATTAAGATCATGTAATTCGGCGACCTCAAGAATTTTTTGTATAAATTGCCCCAAGTTGATACTTAATTGGCTCCAACAATATAGTATTTTCAAAGCTAGAAGGGTTCCTTGAGGTACTCTTGACATAAGCTATCACTAAGTGGTAGTACTAAATAGGTACTCATTATAACATTCCTATTATTTTTCTGTTCTTTCTTGTACCAGGAAATAGTGCGAAACCCAAGGACTAAGTGTAGCATTGTTCTTTCTGGAAGTAACATTCCACTTTCCACAGTGGATCAGTAATCGCAAAGAGGGTTCTTCAACAAGAATAATAAGGCCTCCGGAATCATGTAGTAACAAGAATGTTAAACCTTGATCGAATTTAATCAATCAAGACTCTCCAAGACCAGCTAAAATCTCTGATATTTGACAAAGAAATACCAAGTAATCACAAAAGAAACAGAAGCAAAACTAAAAACAAGCAATCAAAGAAGAACAGAATTAAAGTGATTCGGCCTGGAGATGGCCTACATCCACTGAAGAACAGAGCAGCAATCTTTATTCAATCACCAGGAACAAGATACAAGTTTAAAGACGAAGTTACAAGCTTCACACACACCGATCTCTTTTCTCCTAAGGCTATATATACACGCCCAAGAGAGCCCAGAAATTTTCCCCATCAGTCAGCTAACTTCTGTAACCATAAACCCAGAATTTTCCCGCTCTTGTAACAGAATATAGCAGCCTCTGAGCCACGTGTTTGCTTCACGTTTAATGAAGGCTCCAAAACGGCAACTCAGCAGGTCGTGTTGATTAGTCAAAGCATGTGACAACCACGTGCTTTACTTATCTACAAATGGATGACCAAGTAACACTGTCACACGGCTTCCAAAAACTACAACCTACATGTCATATTCTATTAAAACCACGAACTGTCATGACGTATGACTCTCTGGAAATCAGTTTCAGAGCTCACGCTTCAACAAAGAAGTTGGTGGGATATGCTATTTGCTCTGTTTTTCACGTCCATGAGCATTCACCTATAATCAGAAGCCGTGTTAGTCGCACTTACAAGCTTAGTTTACAAATGAAAGCTGATACGATACGCTCTTCTTCAGCTCACTTTACTCATTCTGACGTGCAGCTTGGTCAGGCTGTCTCAGACCATCTCTGGCTACTGTAGGTCTTGTGAAAAATATTTTGATGAAGAGTGGCAGTTAAAATATAGTCAAAATCAGTTTTCATTTGTATCCAACGGCAGTCCAACATAGGAAGTGAAGAGGTATTGTGTCTACCCAGTTCATATAGAGGAATGGGATGAATTTCCCACAACTTAAAAGAGACTGCAATGGGGCATCTTCCACAGCATATTTCAGAAAATACGTCGGTAAGTCTCCGAATATTTGCTTTGATAGTACTCCGGATCTTTTAAATTAAACATGTAGTTGGTTTTTTTTTCTTTATTTATCAGAGAACTTGAAAACGGTAAATGCTCATGTTTTTGTTGTGAAGGCAAATGCTGTGCATTTACATCAGGTTTACCTTATCATATATTGGTGAGTGTGACATTTTACAGTTTGTGACCATTTGAGATGCATGTTTTACTTGATATTGAGTCCCAAAGGAACTCAATTGGCAAACAAGAAGTTATTGCTAGTTCTGCAATTTAATCTCTGATCTATCTGTAGGCAACCATGACTTTTTCTCTCCTCTGTGGCTGTGTTCCCAAATCTCTGCTGACTCATCATCCAGCAGACCGGTTGACATGGCAGCCTCTGAGACTTTGGTGCAGACTCAATAAATTTTATAAAGTACAGATATGTTTATGGTGCATAGGATTTGGAAGTTCATATTTTGTGATAGATATGGACATCAAATTTGAGATTTTCTACACTTGTTTGTCAAAGTTTTTGGCTAATTAATTGCAATAAGATAGGCATATTCCTAATAATAATCCTAAATGTATTAAATTTTCATGTCTTTTATCATTAGATGTTAACTAAGTTATTGGTTTGCTCGATAAATGGGCCAATATATGTGAAATCACAAAAACCAAGTCTTGGTGAACCAAATTAATTGGTACAAGCCAAGTTCAAAATTAGGGAAAATGATACCTACACCTACAAAGTTTAGAGAAATGATCATATAGACTCTCATTTTTTTAATGCCCCAAAACCTCACTTTTACTACAGTAATGTTTAGCTCTATTAACTCAAAAGAATTGATTCCAACGTTTTATAATAAATAGACATATGATATTAAATAAATATAACAATATATACATTTTAAAATAATTAATATTTTAAAAAATATTTTAATATTTTACTATCGTATATTATATTAAATTAAATTCTATACTAAATAGAAACATAATATTCAAATAAATATATCAAATTAAATTATTTTTAATATTATATAAAATAATTTTAATATTATTAATACATGATGTAGATTTTATTAATTGTAAAATTTACATAACCAAAGATGTATTTAATTTTTTATAATAAATTATTTTATATATTAAAAATATTCTAATATTGTTAGTCTATTAGAAAAATTGAACTATTTAAATTATATTTGTATTTATTAAACAATTTTAAAGTCAAAATTTTTAACTACTATTTATAAAGGGTATTATAATTAAAATGGAGTATTCGTGTCCCTTATTGAAAACTTAGGATTTACATAAATATTTCTCCAAATTTTCAGGTGTAGGTATCATTTTTTCTCAAAATTATGACTTGCATTATCCCACTGTTTGTTTGGGATCTGGATCCTCTCTTAGGCATTTCTTCTTCTTATCCTCCTAAACTTTCAAAAATCCATTGAGATGTGTCATTAATGAAATTATACGAATAAAATTTTGCTTTAATTAATGATACATGTCTGTTGAGTTTGGATGTCTATTTAGGTAAAAATTAATTGAGATAAAATCTTAGCCATTTAATTTTATTAATGACAATATTTGTTAAAAAAGTCAAACTTTGTGGGCACCAAATTTGTTACCCACCAAAGTTGAACACAATTTGTCAATTTGGCAAATTCAAGCCAAATTGAAACTTGCGGTAGGTGAGCAATGCTCCCTATAAATAGAAGGGCGATTCTTCATTTGTTTTGCATCCCAGATTGTGAGAATAGAGAGCAATTGCAAGTGAATCAATTTGAGAAATTTAAGAGTGCTTCTACTACTTAAGTGTTCTTGTGAGGATTCATTTAGGCGTATTGGGGTTTTGGATATTGAGAGTTTTTTCCACTTTTGTAAATTCCTATTTATTAGTAAAATTATCTTCTAGTCATTTTCTGTGGGCGTAGATGTTACGTCGGACCACATAAATTATTTTATCTTATTTTTTCGGCATTTTGTTATCACCACATTAATATTTCTCCAAAAGTCACAATTGCCAAAATATTGATAATTGGTCAACCCACACTTTCACAAAAAATGGTATCAGAGCTAATAGTTTGTACTTGGGAGTATCATGAGCCAACATTGTAATTGAGTGGATAAATGCATGTTCAGGGAAGTTTTGTCAACAAGACGATAAAAGTCTAAGGAGTATGGATTTTAGGTGGGATTGTTATGATCACTCCATTCTCCTGGGAACTTTCATGGTGCATTATCCATACAAATGAAGATATAGACATTGTTCGTCTTAAGTAATTAAAAAAGGATGGCTGAGGTGCTGTCGTCATCTTCATCGACAATGACTATTGTGATGAATGCAAAATTTGAATAGGAGAAATTTGACGGTACCAATAATTTTACTATGTGCCAATGTGAGGTGTTGGATGTCTTATGTCAGCAAGAGTTTGACCTTGCCCTTGAAGAAAAGCCTAACAAAATGGATGACAATGAGTGGATATAGATCAATAGACAGGCATGTAGTACTATTCGCCTATGTCTGGCTAAAGATTAGAAATACTCTATCATGAGGGAAACATCAGCAAAGAAATTATGGAAGACACTGAAAGAAGAGTACATGGAGTAAAGCCTTGAAAATAAGCTTTGTATGAAGAAAAAACTCTATCGATTCATGTATACATCTGGCATGTCTATGAATGGCCATGTAAATTCATTTAACAAGATATTTGCTAATTTTGGTTGTAAAATTTGAAGATGAAGATAAGGCTTTATTGCTATTAAATTCCTTTCTTGATGAATATGACTATCTTAACACCACTTTGCTTCATAGAAGGACAGTGTCACACTCGATAATAAGAAAATAAATATCACTGGCATTACTGTTCTATTGTCGATGGCAAAAAATTTAACAAATGATGGCAAATCCTTAATCATCAGACTCAAAATTTCGCGATTTACATAATGGTATTGAATCCAATGGCAAAAAATAAATGATGGCAGTGAAAATACCACCCAAAAGGATAAAGGAAACTTTATAACTATAAAATAAAGTTGATGTACGGTATGAGAAATATAACTCAAAAGATATATATATATACACATATAAAGATATTAAAGGAATCGATTATTTTATTAAAGTAATAAATAAATTAAAAGATAAAAAAAATAAACACTAAGATTATTGTGTAGTATATTGAATTATGTTTTAAAATATTTCAATTTTTTCTTACTTTATAAAAAAAATAATTCCATATCATAAAATTACTAAAAATATATTGCTCCGTTATTTTATACATTTGCTTCTTATGATTTTTGGGCCTTCGCAATTCAAATCACATCCTTTATTTAGAACAACTTCTTAAGGTGATTATTATGTACATGTGTCTTTTTTGTTTTGTTTTTTTTTTTAAATTCAAATATCACATCCTAGAATATCAGATTTCATATGTGGACAATATAAATTCAATATTGAACCAAAAAGAGTTGGCTTTTCATACCAGGTTATGACTAACCCTCAATATGTTGAGAGTTTAATTAACCACTACCCTTTCAGTAAAACACATCACAAAATTCACCTCCCAATTATATTTTAGAAATGAATAATGAGATTGAATGGCAAGTGATTTATTAATACGAGAATAATTGCAATAAGGAATTGAAACAAAGCAAAGGTGTGTATTTATTTATTTTTAATCATCAGAGATAAAGCTACTTGAAATTAAGGAATGTAACAAAAGATACACGTATGCAATCACCTGAAGGGTGCATTTGGGAGCTTGTAGTACATTGTAGTAAAATACTATTTTTATGCTAACTTATTTCTGGCTGTAATTTCTAGTTGGATATTGCACTGCATTAACAAGGTGGCTAATACAATAAAAGGTGTTTAAAAAATCACTGTACATATCTTAAATATAATCATTAAACTTTTATTAGTTAATAAATGATAACAATTTTAAATTAATTAAATATTAATTTATATTTATGTTTCAAAAAAAAGTTCACTAAAATAATAATATAAGATAATAATAAACAAAAATATTCGATAAATAAATGATAATACATATTTTACATAATTTGTTTTATTTTTTACCTTAAATACATAAAAGTATTTTAATTTTATTTAATCTTTTATTATTTACTAAAAATACTGAAATTTAAAAAGTTAAATTAGACAATTATATTTGAAATTAATAAATAAAAATGAATTTAAATATTATATTTTTATAATATAATATTAAATTAACACTAATATATAGAAATAAATTATATTATAATATAATATTATTAATAATATAACATAATATTGTTATATTATTTAATAATAACATATTATTAAATCATTCTTATATTTATAAAAATTAATATATAAAATTAATTATTTAATACTTAATTTCAAAAATTAATAATAAAACCCTAAAATATTAGTAAATCTTAAATTATATTAAATCAATTTTAACATTAATATAAAAAAAATTTAATAACATCCATATTAGACCAAACATAGCATTACATTACAACTCAATAGAATGCACCCTAATACAATAAGAGTAATGATACAGCCACAAGCTCTTGTACAAACTTATTTTGTACAAACTGACGTGGCATTAATTCATTAGTTGAATGAAAATATAAAATAATAAAAACAAATCATGTGGGCCAAGTGATATTTAATTCAAACAATCTTATCATGCCACGTCAGTTTGTACAAAATAAGTTTGTACAAGAGTTTGTGGCTATATCATTACTGATACAATAAAGCATGATGTAATACAACTAATATAATATAACATAATAAAACGTACTCTAACGCAATACACCATAATGTAAAACAAGTAATACAATATAACGTGATAGAGTGTGCCAAATACACACTAAAGTTATTTTACGAGTAGTACTGGTAACTGTCCTAGAGGCAAATTCTGATATATCTTTTGGACTTATTAACTCGAATTTATTCTGACACATCTTTTGGACTTATTAACTCGAATTTAAGGCAATGCTGCTTTAACACATTAAGGGTCGTGGATATCTTTATTTGTAGAGCTCGGAGTTAGCTAATCTTGGTTTTGGAACTGCAACCAAAGATTTCTTTTTCTTGATAACTTGCCCATACTTATAAGACAAATCAAGCTTCTCACCATATGGCAATCTCCAATCAAATGAGTGCAATAAGGAAGCCAGAACAAACATCACAAGCCTCTCAGCTAGTGGAAGCCCAGCACATATCCTTCTACCAGAACCAAATGGCAGGTATTGAAAGTTGTTACCCGTGTAATCAAATTTATCAGGATCATTCAAGAATCTCTCAGGTCTAAATTCTAAGGGATTGTCCCAAAGTTGAGGGTCTGTGTGAATGGTGCCAAGATTCAAAATGACAGTTGTACCCTTTGGTATTGTATAACCACCAAGCGTTGTGGTTTGACTTGGTGTACGGGGTGGCAGTAGCTTAGACGGAGTATGGAGGCGAAACGTTTCTTTCACCGTAGCATCTAAGCACTTTAGTTTAGGCAAATGAGACTCTTCAACATTGTTGTTCAGACCCACAACTTCCGCTAATTCGGCTTGAACCTTCTTCATCTCCACTGGAAACTGCAACAACTTCGTGAGCGTCCACTCCATTATTGTTGTGGTGGTGTCTGTGCCACCCAAAATTATATCCTGTAAGTTTCAAAATAACAAATAAACAGCAATCCGAATTAGTTATTTTATTAGTTATGTCACAGGAACTGTGTTTGAACCAAAAGCTTAAACTAACCCAAAAGACAAGAGCCCGAAAACGACTCAAAAAATTGAAGAAATAAACATTTTAGACAAACCTTAGTAATGGCCAAGAGTTTCAGTACAAATCTTTACAACGCTTTCACGTGAACTAAGACTTCAATAAAAAAATTAGAGTTTTAGCAGATCCTAAAGTGAAACGTGGACCTTAAGACAAGATTCGTAGATAAGCCTTAAGATTAGAGTTCGAAAGTGAGTCACGAAATGAAGAAAAAATTAATCCAACGGTTTGTAACTAAGAGGATTCGAACCCGAGATCTTAATTTGATACTATATTAGAGAAACCACTTGATTTAAAAGGTTAAACTAATAGGCCAGGGCTTAACATTAGTTCTTAGCAAAAGTATGTACAGGAATATATTAATTTCATATATCGATTTGAGGCTAGGCATACCAAGAGCAAAGCAATAAGCTCGGTCCTGTTAAGTGATATTGAGCTATCTTCACTATCCAGCATCTCTATAAAAGTCTGCAAGAAGTCCTTGTTTCGTCCATCAAATTTTAATGTGCCCTTGGCGATCAGATTCTTACGCTTCTCAATAGCGGAGTTAAAGATCTTTTCAACCCACAAAGCTATCTCCTTACACTTCCTTTCAACTCCTTGTAAATCAAACCTCGAAAGCACTGGAAAGATGTCCGAAATATTCGGAACTCCTTGTAGCTCCATGATATCATCAAGCAATTGTTTCATCTCAAGGGTATGATCTTTATGTGCCCCAGAGCCAGTGCCACCTCCCCACAGCATGTTCTCAAGTGCATTGACTGAAGTTGAAACTGACAATTCACCAATATCTACAGGCTTGCCAATCTTGTTATTATACAAATCTCTAATTGTATTCTTCAGCACTTGTTTCCTTAGAGCTGAACAAGAATCAAGGCTCGAATTTGTCATCATCTCACCCACCATTGCTTTTCTTAGTCTCCTCCACTGAGCTCCATACGGGGAAAACACTATATCATTGCCTCCGAGTGTTGGTGTCAGAGTTGCTACCGTTGTTTGACGGTTAGAGAATATTGTGTCTTTGTCACGAACCATTTCTTTGGCTATTGACGATGAGCTCACCACTACAAATAATTTGTTTGCCAGCCAGAACTTGTAGATAGGTCCATAGGCGTCAGCCAATTTTGTAAGTGACTTGTACAGGTCAGTGCCGAGAAATGGAAGGTAACCCACCAACGGCAAGCCCCGAGGACCGGGCGGCAGCGGCGGAGCAGTTGCTTTCTTTGCTTTGGTTTTCGTGAGCCGGATGATCACAGCAGCTAATACAACAACGGCTATTGAAGTGACAATTGCAGTAAGATTTTCACATAGCCATGACAACATAACAAAGGCCATATTGTTTTTTAGCATTTACTTCTTGTATGTGTGATGCGTGTGTATATATATGTAATTTAGTATTAGAAACTCGAATAACAAGATTCTACTAAGCAGCCTTTTACCATTCTAGTCAATAGACGACAGTATAATATATGTATATATTGTTTTAAGTCAAGAAACGCTAGCTAAATAGCTTTCTTTCAAGTCAATTATAGACCATATGATAAGGTGTAGCCCTGTGAGACGGAACTCATAATTCCAAAGAACACAGCTGTTTGTTATCAGGAAGAAATTCTACAGAATTGTTTAGGATAAATTGAATAATGAAAATAAAAGAAGTTGTGTCATTTCATTTTCTGTTGCACACTGACTTGTGTAGTAGGTGATGAATTGCACTTCGATTTTCAAAAATAAAGAGAAATTATAAATTTTCCACATAAATTCAGGTGAAAGATCAATTCACATAAATAAGAAATATCTAACTATTCATTTTTTTCCCCCATCAATTTACAGCAAATCGTTAAAAATAACGGAACCTTTAACATAATTTATAGTAAAAACTATTTTACCCCTAAAACTGCTTTTGTGGATAAAAAGACGAACTTAATACTCTGAAACAATTATACAATCAATTATTTAAAAAAAATTCCATAAAATAATTAAGAAAATAAAATAAGTTGGAATTAAAAGGGTTAATTGAATGGGTACAAAGTAGATTAAAAAAAATAAAAATAATTGAGTCATAAGTTCAATAGACTTATTTATTCGAATAAATTGAAATTAAGAAAGTAAATTGAGCGGGTACCAAATGCTTGGGAAAGCCGTATTTGATAAGTTCTTATTTCCAACATGAGTGTCATTTTGGCCCAAAGTAACAAAATTAATGAAATAAATCAAAGTTGGTTGGTGTGAGTAATTCGGCACTCTCATTCCTTAAGAGAAGTCAGGGGTTCAAGCTCAGATCTCGTATGAAGTCATCACTTTGGCCAGCACTTTACCCCTTATGGGCCGATCCAGTACGAGCGGAAATTAGTCTGGATTGTGGTACGGGCTTGAAGGTGCCTCCCACAGTTGGGGCCCACTCAAAACCAACTCGTGGTTCAGACAAAAAAAAAACAGAATTAATGAAATACCTCAAATACTCCTATGGGCTATGACGTCAACATTTCATTAACTGTGTTGAGTATTAGCTATTTGGTAGTAAATTGATAAAAATTGAAAAGTTAGGTGGCTTTGAACTATTATCCAATTTAATTCCTTGTCGTGAATGATTTCACACACGTCCTTTTATTGCACTAACGTTCATCTTAAGGACAACAAAGTTGCAGATTTGCTGGCCAACATTAGATTAAGTTGTCCTCAAATTTTCTTGATTTGATTATCCTCCTTTTCAAGGATAACTGAGTTTATTTTAAAAAGAAAAAGGGTAGGAAATTGATAACTTTCAAAAAATAAATAGGACTTGTTGATGATTATTTTAGTAATATTTCCACTGCAATGTGTTCGCAATATTATTATCAACGGTCGTGCTTGTTGACAGCCAAATGGTCATTCTTTGGGCTGTTGAGTAGAGGCTATCACGCAAGCAAATTTTCCTGCCATCTTTAATGAGGTTTTTTAAATGCTATTTTGTTTAATTCATATTTTTCATGCATACATATACTTATCATTGACCGTATTTCGTATGTCTTTATTGACTGCCGCTGCGAACATCACATGCTTGTGTAGAGGCTTTCAGACTTTAACGAGATTTTTTGGATACTATACATATATTTATTTGAGTCATATTTCTCGCTTAGCTAGTGATAGTGAGAGCTCACAAGTACCCACTATTTGTTTGCAAGCCCGAAGCTAGCACTGTAAATAGCTTGAGGCCGGAGATCAAAATGATTGAAGACAAAAAAAATTTGGTTGCATGGCTTTTATTTAATGCATGCAAGTGCGAATAAGGCCACCGTCTAACTTGATTGATTTTTAGTAGTACGACGGTACCTCAATTTCTTTCTCACTAATTATGTACGAGATTTGAACTACAAAACACAATAGGTACTTTTAACTCAACAATTAAGTTGACACCGTCGTCCAAATTAATTATCAACCAGTAATGTTGTGGAATTCAATTCTCACGTTATGACCAATTGAATGGATTGGCAATTCATGCTTCATATCTTTTTGGTTCATGATCAGGTAATCAGTTAATTACCTGTTACAATTACAATTCCTGAATTTATTAGCTTTTCATATCAGTTAACATATTCTTGATTGTTTTCCATAATAACTAATAAGAATCTTTCATCTCCACCAATATTCTCCCACATCAATCTAAAATACGACCCCGTAATTGGGTCTTCTCTACAAATAAAACTAAACACATTTTATTCGGTTTATTATGAATTGTGCTCTTGTATTTTGAATTTTGATGCCAAAATTCAATAAGATTAACTGGTGCTTCAAATTTCAATGTACTTTCATGATTGGATTGATAGCCTTAAATTATTTTGAATTAGTTTGATAGAAATTAGATAAACTGAAATAAAGTTTAGGCAATTACATAATTCCCCAAAAAAAAATTTAAATAACAAAAAATAATCTGAAGATGCCGAAATTAGTCCCAAAAAGACTAAACCCACGAGTGGCACTACTCCCCTTTATAACTCTTTTAAAACCCTTTTTATCCGTTTTTACATTTTTACCCTTAATTGAAAGCAACTTCTTAATCCTTTAGTATGATCTTTCTCTCACTATAAAAAAACTATACACACCCATTTAGATATTTCTTTCTTTAATTGTGAAGCTTGTATATGAAACAAATTAAGAAAAACTTAGCTAATTTTTAATTTTGCATATCCTTCATTATTTTCAAAATTCTTCTCCGATTCGGTAAGAAGGACTTCGATGACCTTCTCTTCAATTGAGTTTTGAGATTTGACTCTTATACAAAATTGAGTTAATTTCCATAATTATTGATCAATTATTATTATTATTATTATTTTAAGGAGACTGAAAACCATTAAACTTGTTGCATGTTTTGTGTGTTTTTATTTGAAATTTTAAGAAACAAGAAAAGAAATAATATTGGATTTTAAAAAAAAGAAAAGTAGCAATAAAAAAGATGATCGTTAGAAATGCGAATTATATCCTTAAACTAAAATATAAATTTGTTTACATAACGGACCCGGGGATGCGAGGAGAAGGAGGCACTCAGTTACTGTGTAAAAAAAACTAAGAAATTAAAGTGTATTTTCGAAAATACCCTTGAAACGGATTTTATAAGGAATTTGAATGAGTGCCAATAGCGCTTCTCCAAATAATTAACCCAAATAAAGATGGCCCAGCCCAAATGGAAGCCGAACGCGAATCGATCCAAATTCTGGAACATTTTTCATGATCCGATCGGGTTCAGAACTCCCATTAGCTGATTACCATATTATATAATCCGCCAGAAAATAATTGGCAATGGAAGTGCCTTGATGAATAATTCTTGTCTAGAAGGCCCAAAGTCCAATAAAAGATCTAAATGGTGTGTTTTTTTTTTTTAATTCATCAGGCCAATAGAAGTGCTCGATGAAATATTAGAGGTTGAAAACATGACTAGCTTACCCTAATTTCTAATTCACTCATATAAAAAACCTCACATATCTTTCTCTAGTTACTAAAAACTAAAAAGAAAGGGACAGGAATCCCTATCACAATGTTGTGGTGGATTAAATGATTTCATTATGATCTACGATCTTCACATCTTATAAAAGTTAAGACCTTTTTAATTGGTTAATTTTTCCATCACTACAGCATTCCTTTTCCTTCTGATTTTCTTTTTCTGGAAAAGTGTCCTTCACATGTTATCTTTTAACATTGAGTACAATGATATTGGTGACGTGAATTCGGTCGAATAAACATTTTATGCTAATTAGCTGGTAAAGAAAAGAGAGGGTCATGTGCATATACACATGTGTTGGTTTTCAAAACATCGAATCCACATCCAAAAGTATGGAGAGTAATATTTAGTTAATATTGAGAAATTAATTTTAGAGTGGTTATTAGTCCACGAAATGGATGGAAGATTATTTCTTTTGCACTAGGAAATCATCCTGACCATGGTAGAAATTGGTCTTTCCGAGAATGCTTTAAGCAAGTCTTGATGTCTCTGCTTTTTGCTACTTCTTGTTCTTGCTGTCGCTATTTCCTATGTTCGCCGTTTGCTGTATTTACTCGATGTTTTTACTCATTTTAGCAACAGTCTGTAATGTCACATGTGCCTTGAGCATTTGCTTTGTAAATATCAGTTTGCTTTCTAATCAAATCATGTAAAATTTTTACTTTTACTCTCTTTCCTCTTCTTCAATAAAATTTCGTATCATTCATTTAGAACATTTTTTTTTTCTGCATTCAAAAAATTTATCCGTAGTGATATGAAGAGAAAATTCAAAAGATTGGGTGTTACTACCTGCACTCAAAATAATACTCCGGACACCACTTTCTAACGAGAGTTTTTATTAATCAAATATTTAATTAAAATCAAATTACAATAAAGGATCAATAAGTTACCTTACTCAATATATCTCAACTTTAAGCATGATGTTATCCTCCTTGATCTAAAGCTGCAAAAGTTAGAGAGAACCTGATTAATACAAGCAAAACTAAAGTCCTTACGGCCCCCTTTCGTATTGGGATTGAAACTCAATAAACTGCTTATTTTATAATTTTTGACAGAAATAGTGTTTCATAATTTTATAAAAACTATTTATTTCATAATTGTCACCATTTTGAGGCTTCCGCTAGCATGCTGGGCATCACGTCCTGGCACAATGCCGGAATTAGAAAACAAACCGTTGGATTCAATTAGTCATTTAAAATTAAAAAGGAATGGCAACCGTATGGATACGTTATTCACAGCTTTTTAGGGTTTCAAATCCCTAAAATGTTTTGCCAATCCACATATTGCTTTCACCTGAACTTCAAAATCACCATCCCTCAATCGCGCGCCTTCACCGATCTGATCCATCGCTGATAGCCATGTTTCGTACTTCTGTGCTGTGGTCAATCAATTTCACTGAAGCCGCTGATCAAATCTGACCTTCAATCACTTCCATCGACAACCAGACTCATGAATGTCTTTTCATCAAATTCTGGCCGTCCGCGATCATCATCGACATCGTCACCACGAAAGCAGCTGCATCTCATTTAGTGAAAAACTTGCTTCTACATTTCATTTTATTTTTTTCTGTTCTCTTGCTAGATTAATAATCGTTGTTTTGTGTTCAATTTTTATGCATATATGTAACCTATTTTCACAATTTCATAAATAATGTTTTTAAAATTAACGGGTAACAATGAAGCTGACGGATCCTGTTGGATAATTAAAAGAGGATACACCGCTTCCTAAATGTTCGTTTTTCAAATTCTTAAAACATATTTTGCTTCATTTTTGGTCAGTTTTTAGGATATAATGCTTTTTTTTTTGTTTTTAATGTATTATTCTACAATCCTTCAATGCTTGAGTGGGTAGCTTCCCCCATTACACTGATGGATCTTTATCATTCTATAATCTGAACATGTTAATAGATTATTTTGTTGGGAATATTTCAATTATATTTATTTGCCTTATTGTGGATATTAAAATTTTAGAATCTATTTGCAGGTGCCTTTTTTTTTTTTTTTTTTTGTGTAACTGCATTGGAGAAAGCTGCAAATTTTGTCATTCACTTGATATTTAGGATAACAAGTCGAGATCTTATTGTTAATGATAATAATGAGGGAAATTTTCCATTGCTCCAGACATGTAGAGGAACACAATGGTGAAAATTAATTCATGTATGGCGTGCACCCTTAACTCTTCTTTACACACATTTTTTTGTAATTACAAAGTCTTGAGATGCCTTTGTTTAGGGATTTCATTTACAAGCTTTTGATGAAATTATTCTTAAGTTGTAATGAGATTGGACAATGCTCGTATTTTCTTAAGATGCTGTTTATATTAATTTTGTTTTACCTTTTCTATTTTTATAATTGAGTATTCTTGATTTCGAAACAATTAAAGTTAAACATGCAATAGTAGATATTAAACATGAGTCCGATGTAAACATGCAACAGAATACATGATACATGTGATAGACGATGTCAAACATGCAACATAAATGTCAAACATAAAACTAGTGGGGAAATAATCATTTTTGGCACTTTTTCTAACATGAAACGCCAAGCTTCTAAGATATAACAAGTGATATAAAACATGAAACGTGAAACCTACATGTAAAAACATAACATGAGATATGCAATAATTAAAGCTAAACATGCAATGGTAGATATTAAAAATGAGTACTACAAGAAAACTGTCAATAAATGACAATCACTTTATGACCGATTTCATTCTATCATAAAAATATGATAGATTCTATTGGAGAATTTGAAGAACAAAACACAAATTTTATTAGAGAAAGCTCAACAACCTTACAAGAACAATTCACACACTCTCACAAATCACTCTTAGAAGCTATGTTTTGCTTCTTATTCTTCCTTCTTCTTACACTTGATACATACAACACAAATGGCATAGGTATTTATAGTGAATGAAACAAAAACATAATCATAACAATACACATCACCTAACATGTTCCACCAAGCTTTCATCATAGCATCACTTCACCTAACATGCTCTAAAGAAATCCTTTAATGGCATCCAAAGTGTAAAGCTAATCTCCACTCAATTAGATGCTTCATGAACATAACATGGTAGGACCATGATGATGGAGAATGAAGAAGGGTCATGTGCAACTCAACACTTCATTCCACTTAAATGAATTATTTATGTAAAACAAGTTTATTGTTTTCAACAGATTCGTGATAAAATTTCTATCTATCAAAAGTTTAATATTACCCCGGGCTAAATTTTAAAATTTATATTTTGAAGCGAACATAAAAAATTTTATATAAAAATAAGTATATTAAATAAGGAGGAATACCAAAAATCCTATCTCTCTAAATATGAATTATAAACAAAAATAATTATAGAAAAAGAGTAAAAAACAAAAGGCAACTCGAATATGAAAACACTGTTTTTCAATTATAGAATCTGACATTGCAGCCTATAATAATATATAATTATATAAGGATTAAAAAATCAATTAAGAATTTCAAATTAAAATAGATCAATACATGTAATTACAATCAATTAAAAATTACAAGTAAAACTTTTATGTTTGAAGTGAAGTACTAAATTACCAAACTTAATAAATTAAACAATTAAAATTTATTCATCCTTTCAAATTGTAAAGGTATTATTAGTCAAAAGTTTCAATAATAAACTAAACTTAATTCAGTAAAAATGTATTTGGGTACAGTTGTTTCTTTGTCAGGCGCTCTAGCTCTCTTTAAAAAACTAGATGTTGATAATTCTTCTATCAAAAGCTCCTTAAAATACTCAAATTTTATTTTCTAACTTGCCCTCTTAGTTAATATAACTAATAAATAAAATCTGAAAATTCACATAAAATTTTTATAAAATATTGATAATTATTAATGCATGTTGTTTCTGTAAGTACTTTTAATACTAGTGACAATGTTATATTACATTGACATATTTTTTTTAATTAGAAGTTTTTTAAAATAAATTAAAATAGTAATAAAATTTTAGCTTCCTAATGTTTAAAATCTATTCAATAAATATATGATTTAATCATTTTATAAAATAAGTCACTAATTTCAATTGAAAATAATATAATTGAATAAGGGACATATTTGTAAATAAAATAAAAACTCTATTATTATTAAAATTGATGAAAACATAAGGGTAACTGGGTTAGGGACATATTTGAATATAAAATACTAAATTGATGAAAATATAAGGGTAGTTGAGTTAGGGACATATATGAAAATAAAATTAAAACTCTACTATTTTACTAAATTGATGAAAACTTAAGGGGCATAAACGATTTTGTCTGGACTAGACCGGGCTGTCTAGCCCACGTGTAGTTCCACCACTGAATGGACTTATGATAGAATTATTGTCTATAAAAAATGTATGACAGTATAGTGATAGAAATTTTCACTATCAAGAACTTTGTGGTAGAAATTTATTTTGACCATGAGTGACTGTACTTTAAATCATAAATTTATTTTTAAAAAAAGGAAGCAAAAAGCAGCGTTTTAGTTGAAAATAATATTAAAAATAAAAAAACCCGATTTCCCTGGCCCCCTCACTCCTCAGCCTCAAATCCCAATCTTATCCCCTCAAGTCAAAAAATATTTGCTAGGTGTAGATTTGTTTCATGTGTTCTGCAAAAAAGAAGCTACTCCAATCGTAAAGAGCTACGGTCTTGAATTAATAGTGCACCCAATTTTGGAAGAATCTTATAGCATTAAATGATTTTTTCATAACATTCATTTGTATTGTTCAACTTATACACCTTTAGCTATGTCCTTTGCTATGTCTGCTTACGAAATAGAGTTCATTTATTAATCTGTACTCTGTTTTTTTGAAGCTTGTCCACATCCATTTGCACTTTTAAATATTATGTCCATTGCTTGTAAGAGTCTAGATATCATCATGATCTCAGGATTCTACTCCCTTAGTGTAAATGTTATCCACTCATGGACAAAATTATAGGCAGGTTCAGACTAATATGAGCATCCACATTAATAAGCACTAGCCCATGACTTTATCGCCTTTTCTTTGCTAGACCAACACCATCCACACATATATTTTCTAGTACACATGTGCAAAAGCTTCAAGCAATTGGCAATAATTGTAGAGGTGATAATTTCCTAGAAATTTAAATGACCTATATATTGGTGGAACCAAGACCTTATATTCTTAATGAAGAGAATTATAGGCTTTAGCTTGAAACCATTACCTTGGTGGCCTTCTTGAATTTAGAATCCCTTATCTTTTCTAGTAGGATTTAAAGGACCAAAATTTCATATGCTTTATTTAAATTTCTTTTAATTTTTTTCCTATTATTATTATTATAATAATAATATTTTTGGGCTAGAGCATACTATTTTTTTCCCAATACTATTATAATTATTATTATTTTCCAGCTTATTTTGTTGAATACAATATCTAATTATTTTACCTTTTAAAACAAGCAAGCAACCAGTTATGCTAAATTAATTTTTATTTTCAAAACGATTTATTAAGTTTCAATTTATCCTGGCAAACTGACCATATATTATATGAATTTTGTAGGTTTATTTTATGCTCGCACAAATGAATTCAACAATATTGGTTGCTAGGTTTGGGGCGACCGTGCAAAGATTATTGACCAAGATGATTAAATATATGTCTAAAATCTAAAAAGTGAGATTCTTAACTTCTATAATTGTTCTTAACTAAGCTCAACTAAGCTTTCAAGTGACGATTAGATACATAGGTTTGCCTAGGGACTTCTATTGCGTACTTTTAATTGCATCCTAGATCTATTTATATGAAAATAACTCTGTTTGCCCATTCTTAAATTGTATTATATCGTTAATTTGCTCAGCTTGTTTCATCTCTTAACTATCAGCTGCTCAAGAGATTAGAGTGCTCACATAATACTTGAAATATTATGATGGACAGTTATGCTTATTACTTTTATTCTTCTTTTATTGGGATAGGGATAACATTTGGAGCTACGAGATTTGTGGCAGAGACGGGCTGCTAGTATTCTTGAGGTTAATGGGAAAACTGAGGTTCAAGTTGGATTTGAATGGTGATTACCAATTGTAATTTTGTTGATGTAATTTCAATATTTTTTTACCATTTGGTTTAATGTATTTGAGATTTGGTATGTGAACTAACATTTTGTTGATATTATAAATTTTTTAGATTTTATTGTATTTTATTTTTATTTGTGCTATAGTAATATTAGAATTTAACTTTTAAAAGCAGCAAAAAAATCCTACAAATTTATAATTGTTGATTAAAAAATATTATTTAAAAAATAAAGTTTATGATAGAAAAAATTACAGTCATAAAAATCATCAATTTAGTGTGATAGACTTGTGACTTATAAAAATTATCATAGCTATTATAATAGATTTTTTTCTATCATAAATGAGTGACAGGTACTTAAATGATAGATAAATTGTCTATCATTCGCCTCCATTTATAATTGTTTTTTTCCGTCATTTATTGTCAGTTTTCTTGTACTAGAGTTTGATGTAAACATGTAATAGAGTATATAATACATGTGATAGCGATGTTGAACATACAACATGAACGTCAAATATGAAATAGGCGAGAAAATAATTATTTTTGACATTTTTTTCTAACATAAAATGCCAGACTTTAAAGACGCAACATGTCATGTAAAACATGAAATGTGAAATTTACATGTAAAAACGTAACATGAGACATGCAATAATTAAAGCTAAACAACAACATTAGACATGAGTATGTTGTAAACATGAAACAGTGTCTATGATACATGTCACAGACGGTGTTATGCACGATGTTAGAAATTTATAATCTCACCGAGGATCTTACAAGCAAAAATATCAAACAAATAAAAAATAAAAAATAAATGGAGAATAAAATCAATCATACAACTGATATACTAACTAGGCAACCCAAGAGGGGGGCGAATTAAGTTTCTAAAAATTTAAGCAATTAAAACTTAATGCAATTTAAACAAAGCAATCAATTCGAAATAAACCAATTAATATACAATGAAAAAGAAAGCGATAGGGTAAGAGAGAGCAAACACACAATTTTTACGTGGTTCGGCCAACTGTGCCTACGTCCACGCCTCCAAGCTCATCGAGCTTGAGGATTTCACTAAGCAAGTCTCCAAGGCTTCAACAACTCTTACAATTGGCTTCTAAGGTGTTAATACACCTTTACAACAAGAGATTATCGTCAATCTCTTAACCCAAGTGTATCCCAACACTTACAATCACTCAACTTGATTTTACAAAAATGATTGCAAAAAATATTTCTCTCACACAATGTATTTAATTACAAATGAAAGCTCAATGTGTGAATGAATGAAATGAATACACAAATTTTATGCTCAGATTGCAGAGGATTGCTTAATGATGATAGTAGTTGTCTCACTTTAATTGAATTTGATTTAAGCCATTTTATAGTTGGAACAGAAAACTAGTCGTTATTGACTTTCTAGTGATAACCGTCTTGCCGCTTTATGTTAACCGGATTGCCTCTTGATGTTACCATTATATTCAATGATTTGAATTTTTGAACATAAGATTTGCCGCTTTTCATTTTCCAGTTAGCCGTTTTTACTCCAGAGAGCTTCTGCTTGATAACCGGTTTGCCGCTTTGGTGAATCCGGTTAACCGCTTGCTACAGTGAAACAACTATTTTCCAAAATTACAAAAATGCCCTAAAACTTTATAAAATTATACTATAACTCAAATCTTTATAAAACTTTGCAAATATGTCCACTTTTAGAATTTTTAAACAATACTTGTTGATTTCAAAGTTCTCAATACTTTTCAATTTAAATCATAAACTTGAAAACAACCAATTTCACAAAATCATTTTCTTTTTTCGAAAACATAATGTGTAATTCTTTATTTATCCAAAACATGTGGTTTGTTATCATCAAAATCCATATTTTATAGTCATATAGGCTAATAACAACATTAAGAATTTACATGAAAACTCTATACTAGAGAAAAACCACTGCTGTCAAGGGTGACGAGAAAAAAATCTACTATGTGAAAAATTATCACAATCACTTTAGTTTTTTTCCTTAAATCCAAAACCCCAATAACATTCAATCTCTCAATAGACCTACTGTTTCTCTCACACTAGAAACTATCTACTTATAGAGAATTGATTGTTGTGTTATACCAACAAATGGATCCAATCTCCATGTATATAGTGATTATTTCTTGTAGGCGAAGTATTCCTTTTCTTATACTAGTTATATTCCTCCTTCAATAAGTCAAGTCCCAAAGGAAAAATTATTTATTCCTTCAATAGGAATCCTGCAAAATATGAAAATATTCTAAGAAATCCTTATTGAAAAATAAGACATATTTCTTAACAATCTCCACCTTAGTGAGTTTTTCAATTAACATGATCCATCATGTATCCACACAACCATGTCGTCTCCACCCCTTTTTACTCCACCCAAAACTACACTCACATAGGGCTTATGAGAATCACTCCACCACGGGTAAATCTTGTCCTCTATACAGCAGCCAGAATTCTCTACACCAAAAATTATCAAGCTTTACTATATCTAGAGTACACATATTCGGCATGTGTCGATCATCTTGTTGAGAATACCCACTCTCATATTTGGCTTGCCTAAAAGTCTTTAGCCATTCACATAAAAATTCCACCACACACCTTGCATAAATGCCAAATCATGCCTTGTGTGCAAATATTGTGGACCCAAGAGGATGTCTTCATCATCTATTACAAGGAACCATTTGCTTGCTCCCACAATGATAAAAAAATTTCCGATAGCGATACTATTGGTGTCTTCATATACTGACTTGGAGCCACTTAACAAACTTGCTCTATTTACTTTTTGACAATCTCTTTTATGATGCCCTGATTACCAACTGCCAATGCCGAATCATTAGAAGCTTTATTATTTTCACCACTTAACCTTTTTTCTTCTAAAAGTAAAGTACTAGTAACTTTTCAAGATCCACAGTTTGCTCCCATACATTAAAGTAGGCAACAAATGCTTATAGGAAGTTGGAAGAGACCACAACGATCTAAGTGTCTTCAATTTTAGCTCTAATTGCCTCTATTTTGTCACGATGCAATTGAGAGTACTAAAATCATCAGAAATTTTTGTACCTTTAATTATTATTAGCGTATGAAACTGCTCTTTAAGGTAAAAATGATTATAGATGCTTTTTGTCTAATACAAAATTTCTAGCCTCTCTCAAACTTCTTTTGTCGAAGGAATTTTTTCTACATTTGCAAGAACAATCTTTGCTATATATAATTGTATAGCACTTGCAACTCTTTCATTCAATTCTTCCCAATCTTCAGTGCTCATAATAGATTTCCTAGAGTCACTACTAGAAGTAAGGGATGGTTTGCCCTTCAAAGCATTGTGTAGCCCAGATTGAATCAATACATCCTTGACTTGAATTTTCCACAACCCAAAATTGATTCTTCTATCAAGCTTTTCAACCCCAATCCTTATAGCCTTACAGGATTTGAAAATTTGTTTCCAGATATAATTACTTTACAAAACAACCTTTAGCTCTGATATCGCTTGTTAGGAATTTTTAATCCCATCAAGATCTTGCAAGCAAAAATATCAACAAAGTAATAAACAAAAAAATAGATGGAGAATAAAATTAATCATACAACGCAAAAATTTACGTGAAAACTCTTATACTAGAGAAAAACCATGGCTACCAAGGA
This sequence comes from Citrus sinensis, assembly GCF_022201045.2. Taxonomy (NCBI): domain Eukaryota; kingdom Viridiplantae; phylum Streptophyta; class Magnoliopsida; order Sapindales; family Rutaceae; genus Citrus; species Citrus sinensis. The sequence continues at coordinate 6,779,234 of NC_068560.1, forward strand.
TAATGAGAGAAAAATTCACTATGTGAAAATTTATTACAATCACTTTAGTATCTTTTTGTCACACCCGAAACCCCAATATCACTCTCAATAGATCTACTGTTTCTCTCACACTAGAAACTCTCTACTCACAAAGAATTGATTGTTGTGTTATACCAATAAGTGAACCTAACCTTCCTATATATGATAATTATTTCTTATAGGAGAAATATTCCTTTTCTTATACTACTTATATTCCTCCTTGAATAAGTCAAATCCCACCTTAAATAAGAATCTTACTAAATAAGAAAATATCCTAAGAAATCATTATTGAAAAATAAGACATATTTCCTAACATATGAAACGTGAATGTCAACATGAAATTGGTATTTAGAATTATAAGATTGAGACAAGTAACAATATACTTGAAGATTTTAATGTTAAACATGAGACATCACATATAAAATAAGAAACAAATTTACGTCCTTTAGTATATAATTTTTTTTACTTTTTCTTTCTAAATTTTTTGATTAATATATTATTTTATTTTAATATTTAAAATTTAAAATTAAATTAAATTAAATAGAGCAACCAATTGATTAACCAATTTCCCCAGGTCTCAGGCTTTCTTTTTGAGAGCTCGGCACCTTGCTACTAAACTGCCTCCCAGCATTATGGCCACATCCCCATTTTGACAGCAACTTTTAAAAGCAGGTAAGTGGTTGCTTTTTATAAGAACTTATTAAATAAATAACCACACCTTTTTTAAGTTCTTATTATAACCTTAATATTTTAATAAAAAAGACACTTATTTCTTATTTTTACACAAACCTAATATATGAACCATTCGATATTATATTGCTGCCACAATCAAATTATGCTAATAACAATTATATCATCGCGGCCATGGCATTATGTAGAATTATACGAGTAAGCACGTACAACATGATCTCCATTTTGATAGTATTGAAAATGATCCTAATTCAATCTTTTATAAAGGAATAGAAAGAGATAATGACAGTGAAGAAGAGTATTACAACACTAATAGCTCTGGATCATAAGAATGGAAAATTTGAGGATTATTATTGTAACAAGTTAATGTAAATATAATGCATATTACATTTTATGTTATTTGGATTATATATTAGTATGAATTTCATCATATTTTATGTAACAAATTATGAAGTTCATTAGATATTATTTAATTGAGTTTTTTTCACTTCATGAAATTTTATGTATTAAAAAAAGGCATGTGTACACAATTTACTAAATATACTCTAAAAATAAGTTATTTTAGTCATTATACAATAAAACAACACTTTTATAATAAAATTTTCCAAATGCATGTACTTTACTTTTCAAATTCACAACAACTGGAACAACATATTTAACCAAACACCAAGCTGCTTTAATCAACTGCTTATTTTATATGTATAATACAAGTAACTTATTTCATCAGATACAGCAATCTCAAAATTGGCCCTAACTCTAATTGAAATGACCAAATCAGTCTTGCACTACTAATTTCAACCACCCAACCTTATGGGATGGTACCAAAATTTTGGTTTTAAGGGGCCAAAATGCAGAAGTCATAAATTTAGGTTCGCTATAAACACAAAATAAAATAAAATTGTGGATGCCAACAATAACGACTATAATGTAGGAACTATAAATTTGTATAGGCTTTAGCATAATATTTTTAAAATTAAGGGGACGAACGTAAAACATACATCGAATTCGGTATATTTTCATTTCATCCCTTACAATATTATTTTTTTCCCTTTTTTTTTTTTTGTTTTTGAGGGGACGTCAGGGCCTCTTACGTCATCATCTCGTTCCGCCTCTGCTGAAGCCCAAAAGTTGTGTGACTCACTTAAATAAGGGTTATTTTAGCTTTTTTTTTTTTAAATTAGGGATCAAGGGTGTATTAAGGAAAAAATAAATTATATACTAATTTCAAATATTAAAAAACTATGGATCTCAATGTTATTTTACTATAAGCATATAAGAGTTTTTTTGAGAGTGAGGCCGAGCTCCATGCCGCCCGCCTAAAAATAAATATAATTATTAGATAGATGACATAAATTAATTTTACTCATTTATTTATTAATCGTGTGGATTTTTCCAAACTCAAGCCGGGGTATCTGTAAATTGTTTCCCAAGGAATGCTATGGCCATCTAAGAATTTATATAAACAAGATCTTTTAGACATAAAATAAATAAAGGCCATGTGAACAGCCGTGAAGTGCGGAAGCAGGCACCATTGATTAATCTTTAAAATAAAATAATACTCGTCAACTGGCTTATTGCGTGCATCTTCTATTCTTCTGAACATTTTGACAAATTAAACACATCAACACATTTGTCCACTTTTGACTTTCAGCAACATGGTTGAAGCGATCGTTTCCATTGCATTGGAGCTGCTAAATTCATCGATGGCTGTCGTGGGTGGTATCATCGATCGCCAAGAACTTAAAAAGCTTAAAGAAAATTTTGAAGCCATTCACTCTATGCTTCTAGATACAGAAGAAGAACAAACAGAAACTATGAAGCAGCCACGTGGGAGAGTACTTTGGGTACAAAAGCTCAAAGAGGCATCCTACGACTTGGAAGACGTGTTGGATGAGTTGATCACTTCAAGGCTCAAACTGAAAATCGAGTGTGCTGAGAAAATTGATAAGAAAAAGAACAAGGTACGTTGCTTGTGCTTCGGCTTCAAACAAGTCTTTTTGCGTTGTCGTACTGAATTTAAGATAAAAGCAATCAACAAAAGGCTAGGTGATATAATTGCCATCAAGAAACACATGTTTAATTTTACTTCCTTACTTGATGAATCTGAGAAAAGAAAATTGTTATACGAGAGTAGTAAAGTACAACAGGGTGGAGTAGGAATAAAGACAATTTTGCATAAATTTGGGAATCTCTTGTGCTTAAGAAGAGCAAGAAAAGAAAGGGGAAGTAGTATTTTAGATATTGAGATGGGGAAGCTAAATGAGCTTGAAAATGATCCTTTAGCCCCTCTGCTATTAAGTTATAATGATTTTCCTCCAATGATAAAATTGTGTTTCTTGTATTGTGCTGTCTTTCCAAAAGGCTACAATATAGAGAAAGATGAATTGATCAAATTATGGATGGCTCAAGGTTATATTAGGCCGATAGGAAATAAAGAGATGGAAGTAATTGGTCAAGAATATTTTGATTACTTAGCCACACGATCATTCTTCCAAAAGTTTGATAAAGATGATGAGGATAATGTTACAAGGTGTAAAATGAGTGATGCAGTGCATGATTTTGCACAATTTCTTACCAAACACGAATATTTTTCAATTGAAGCAGATGGTTCTGAGGAATCGTTGACAAAAACTTCTCTAGAGAAATTTCGTCATTCAATGTTGGTGCTTGGCAGACGTGCTTCATTTCCTGTTTCTATATTCAAAGCCAAAAAGTTACGTAGTCTTTTAATTCATAGCGAATTTGAAGTCTCTTTTCATGTCCTGCAAGGCTTATTTGATCATTTGACATGTTTGAGGGCATTAAAAATTACTGGAAAGGTTTCTTGGGGTCAGAATTCAATCTACGCAATTCCTAAAGAGATAGAAAAATTGGTACATTTAAGATATCTTAAATTGTCCCTGCTAATGAGGGAAGAATTGCCCGACATAGTATGTGAATTATTTAATTTGCAAACCTTAGAGGTGGAGCACTGTCCTCGCTTGAAAAGATTACCCCAAGGAATAGGAAAGTTAGTTAATCTGAGGCATTTGATATATTATTACAGTAATTTAGATTACATGCCCAAAGGGTTTGAGAGATTGACTTGTCTTCGGACGTTAACTGAGTTTGTAGTGAGTGGTGGTAAATATAGTGGCAAAGCATGTAACATCGAAGGTCTCAGACACTTGAACCACCTCGGAGGGGTTTTTCGAATTACTGGATTGGGAAATGTGACTGATGTTGATGAGGCTGAAAATGCAGAGCTTGAGAAAAAGAGGAATGTAGTTGATTTGGGATTGTGGTTCGATAAGGATGAAGAAGGAGAAGAAGCGGACCACGAAGAAATTATCGAAGCCTTAAAACCACATTCAAATCTAGTGGCATTAGACATACTTGGCTTTAAAGGCAAGATTACATTCCCTAAATGGATAATGTCATTGAACAATCTGAAGTCTTTGCATCTCAGAAGTTGTGAGAAGTGTGAGATTCTGTCTCCGCTGGGAAAACTGCCATCCCTTGAAACACTCTATATAGCGGGTATGAGTGGGAAAAGAGTGGGTGATGAATTTTTCGGAATAGGAAGTGATTGTAATATTGCCTTTCCTAAATTGAAATTTCTGAGAGTTGTGGATATGTTTGAATGGGAAGAGTGGGGTTTTGGCATAACACGGAGTAATGTAAAAGAAGATGTTATGGTAATGCCGTGTCTAAATTACTTGGATATTCAGTTTTGCTTCAAATTGACGGCCCTCCCAGGATACCTCCTTGAGATCACGGCATTGGAGAAACTGGAGATTCTTTGTTGTCCTATTTTAGAACAACGATACAGAAAGGGGACCGGAGAGGATTGGGCAAAGGTAGCTCACGTTCCTACCATCACAATTAATCGTCAATATGTCCAAGGTATTTTCTAACTCTTCGGTTTTCAATTTAATGAGAATGACATTTAGTCTCTCTTACAACTAGTTTTTAACATTACCTGATAGATATTTCGTACCTCATTTTATCGCTTGAGTTAAAATACCCAAAAAAAAAAAATTTTTGAAAGATATCTTAATATTTACCTTTTAACGGTGTGTTTTTCTGGCACCGTTTGGACACCACGAATGAAGTGAGGTATTAACATAAAAATCTTGGAAGGACTAAAATGATCAAACAAGTTCTAAGAGAGACTAAAATATCACTCCTAAAAGATTGAAATAACAAAATACTATTTCAAGTACTCTTATCTTATGATGACTTCAAACAGTCTCACTGGACTAGTCATTCTTTGTTGCGGCCATCCTATAAGAGCTTTAATTGTCCTTAACAATGCCACGCCAAATTTGAATTCTCTTAAGCGGCCGCCATTATTCCTGTAGCATCACTCGCAGGTAGTTTTCTATGTAGCTTATTTTTTTCTTTTTTGGTTTGAAATCTCATCGAGGGTAGATGAAAACACTTTGAATTTTATATGGCTATTACTTTTTATTTTGTAAACTCTTTTATTCTGTTCCGTGTGGTTTACGTTTTGTCTTGTGATTGCTGGAAGAGAAATAATAGAACAGATGAAGCTTTTGAAACTTATAGCTAGTCCAGTGTTTCTGGATTCGATAAGAGACTATGGCTACAATAAGATGAGTGAACAATATCAATTTTTATTGGATCCAGTATTTGGGTCACTCCACTCAAAAACAAAATGAAAAATGGAAAATTGTCTCAACTGTTATAATGAAATTAAAAACCGCTATACTTTTAGTTCAGTGCTTTATATAAAAGAATGAAACATATACATGAATCGAAGAAAGTTAATAGAAGTATTTGTCATTTACATAGCACCATGGGAGTGGGAAGTGAATTGGGCAAATTTTGTGTCTCGCCGTAGGGCATCTCATCGAACTTCCATTTATTAGGTTGAGAAGTTTGCTTCTTCGATTCAAGCTGGCTTCAATGGTATATAATAATTTGATTTTGAATAATGCATATATATAATTCTTCAACGTTTTAGTTCATCAATATATTTTGACAGTCTATAATATTATTTAATAAATCATGACACTGAGATGAGGTCCGGGTAAGTATGATTATGAGTGCTCGAGTCGAGGAATCTTAAGAAATGTTGTAGTAATTTGAAATATGTAAGTGTTTTTTTTTTTTTTCTTGTTTTCAATGGAAAGCATATTAACAAGAAATCTTAATGATCTTAAGAAACGATATAATATCCCACGAGTACTTATTTTTTAAAATTAATCTTTTACGTTTTATCTCATATCTTCCTAGTATATACACACACACGCACTCACTTTTAAAAAAAAAAAATTAGCGGGCCATATAATCACGAGGCTTTTATTAAAAATAAAATAAAAACATAACAGAAAAATCTACTACTAGGGGGACATAATATGAGTCTTGCGTACTCCTTGCAAGACTGTAGCAGTGAAGCTAAAAAGGAGATAAAAATAAAATGAAAAATATGAAAGCCTCTTTGCTCCACTACTAAATCGATTTCTAAGGGAATCATTAGCATGTTGAGAAAGAAATTTCCGTATATCAGGAAGGGGACCACTCCATCGGACAAAATTAACAAGTGGAACCCCAAACTGACCAAACAATTAGCACAATAATTGTGAGAAAATTTGAATGTCATTTGAGATATCATCAATTACAATTCAACCAACAATTTTAAAGCATCCAAACAGAAGGGTTACCATGATGAAGCAGATGCATAACAAGCACTGCATCACAAAATAACCCCAAATTGGCACAGCACTATGTTTATTATGAGTGATTGACAATATACAAGTTTTTTCATAAAGTTTTAATATAATTTCTTTTAAAGTTTTTTATTTAAATTTTAATTCTTAAAATAAATTTACCAATCCAAAACGACACAGAATATCAATTATCAAATCTTCTGACAAGTTTTGTGCCATTGTTTTATGGAAACAGTAAGAATAACTATTGCTAGAACTCCAATCCTTTAGCAGAACGAATAAATAAATGCACCATAACTTTTCTTTTCTAATAAGCAAAAGAAAGTACTTGATGGCTATAAAGTGCCAATATTCGTTTGGCCCTATATATTGAGTTAAGTTTCTACTTAATTAGTATATTTTAAAAAATAACTCAAGACATTTCTGTTGTTGAATATGTGATATTCATGCTCTTTTTGTTTTTTTTTTTGCTTTTTCAATAATACTCTTACTGTAATTTTAAAGTAATGTTTAATATCTTTGCAAATAATTATTTACAAAAAAAATAATCCAGCAAATTAATCATAAAAGTAAAGTAATAACACAGATTTTACATTGTTATATTATTTATCGATTAGGAGCACAATAATATAGAAAGAGAAAGAAAGAAAGCAAATAAGAGGCATAGTATCTAGAGGGCAATTTTATTCAATCTCAAATATATACAAATAAGAAGCAAAAACCTCCTTTTATAGTGATACAACCATGGTAAGTAATACATCATGATTACAAGAGATAACAATCTTTAAATTAGAGAGATATTGGGAGTTATAAGAGAGGAAGTTACTTGTGAGGAGATAGAATGTTGTTTTGATGAATATCCACATAAATTATAATAATTTCATAACACTCCCCCTTTGATATTCATCATACAAAGAATGTGCCTAATTAAAACCTTTGATAGTAAAAACTTATTGGGAAAAAGACTAATTGAAGAAAAAGAGTATATTATTCATCTATATTTTATGGAGGTGCAAACTACCTCATTAAAACCTTATTAGGAAAAATCCATAAGGACAAAAGCTTAGTGAAGGAAAAAGAGTACAGTGCATTTAGTCCTTCATATCAATAACTCCCCTTGTTAAATATGCTCCCCCTCAAAATGAAATGGGTGCTTCAAAGATCAATCATAATTTGTTATAAATAATACTACTTTGGTGAAATAATCTGCAAGATCAACACCATCTCTTGAAAGCTTGAAAATATATAATAAAGTAGAGATATCATATCTTGAAATTGAAGAATATTACCATGCATATATCTATATAATTTTGTTGATCTTCTTAAATAAAACCAAGCTTCAGTATTCAAATCAAGGAAAAAGTATATTTACACTATTTTGACATTTTTCAAGTTTATGGTGAACATATTTTAATTTGTAATTATGCAATTTTTCAATGCCTTTGTAGGCACAAGTTGGAATAAAATATAGTTCTTCGGGACTAAAATATATACAACACATTTTAAAGCAAATCAATTTTTGAATATGAAATACTTCTTCTATGTCTATAGTATCAGCATTCCACTTTATTAATTTCAATTCATAAAGAGAGTAATTCTTTCATTTTAAGATTTTTCAGCTTAAATTTTATTCTTAAAGAAACAAATTCATAAGCTCTTCAGGAGTCTTTTCATTATGAAATCATCAATACATTTTGCAAAGATTGCAAATTTAATTGTCTAGTTTTTAATAAAACCACATAGCAAAGTGGATTATGACATATCAAACTTATAATAAATTCACTCAGGTGATCATGCTTTTATAAGTATAGATTGTTATAATATACACAACTATGATTATAGTTTTATCAATAACATATAAGATGCAAGCTTTTTGATTTAATACTTCAAGTACTTGTTTCGAGCATTTTATCTTTCAAGGATAAGTACATAAATTCTTCAATTTAATTTTGACACTATAGTTTAGATTCACATTTATTAATAAATTTTTTGACTTCAGGCGTATGGACTACAAGTTCAAAATTCTTCAAATTTTACTAATCAATTTTACGTCCTCTAGCATATGGACCGTAGGTCCAAATATTTTACAATTTTGGCCAATCATATAATTTGATGATTTTCACATTTTTTTTATTTAGGATCCTTAAAATTTTATCATAACAACTAAATTTTATTGCAAAATATTATGTCAATTTCAATTTCTCTCTTGTACCAAGTATCAAGATTAATTAAAATCTCTCATTTTCAATATATAGGCCGAATTGAGATATTTTAAAACTTCTAATACATATGCCTCTACAACGGCTAAAGATATCTTTTTTTTGATGTGCACACGTGTCTTTTCTAGGGCAATTTGAATCTCTTTACTTTTTTACTGTCTACCTCTTCAAGGTATTTGAGATTCATAACTAGCTGGTACAATACATCTCTCTGGGAGCAAGATATTCAATAATTTAATTATAGATCAAATGTGTTTGCTATTTGTACAAACATGGCCTCTTCAGGAGCACCAAACCATTTTTAAAGATTTTATCATCTTCCTAAGATTTAAATTATTTGTACCAATTGATCTATTATAAAGTTATTTGAATTATATAGTATTTATTTGCTTAAAATGCTTTGAATCTTAATGTATTATTTTTGTTGTAAGGTGGAGTTCCGGAGGTTGAGATTTTTACTTGGGAGGAGATAATTTCTAATGATGATGAGAGGCACAAGCGTTGAGCAGCATGACATGAACCTTTTTTATTTTTAATTTGGAATTAGACATGAACTTGTTATTTACTTATTTTACATGAGAGTATTTTGACTCTTTTATGAACTATTTTTTGAGTTGTTGAACATTTTAAGATTTTCATGTGTTGTATTGATAATTGGTGTCATAATTATGAATTTATGATATGTTGGATGTTGTTTAGATTTATTGTGTTATTGAATATGATTTTTGTTTATATAGATTAAATGAGTTTAGGTTAGAAATTGGATGAATTTAGGTAGTAGAAAGTAGATTGAAACAATTTTTATTTATTATTTGTGCAAAATTTGTATTGTTAGTATGTTATAAGTTTGTATTTGACTATTTTCTTTTGTTAAGCTTGAGATTTATCTTGCAGTATGATACACAAGAAATATGAATGCATGTTGTTGGTTGATATTTGGGTGATAAAAATGAAAGAAAAAATTGAAAGAAGATTTTGGGGGCTTAGAAACCCGGATAAAAAAACCCCGACCCGGGACATGAGCCCGGCCCGCACATGCAAAAGCCAGGTTTTGCCCAAGTTTGGGTATCAATTTTTGTCATCCGGTCTGAACCCGGGTAGCACCAAACTTGGACCGGACTCGGGGTTTTGCCAAGCCTAATACATTCTAGCTGAAACTTGGTGTTAGTGCTTCAATTTTTGGTTCAAGGTAATTCCACACTAAGAGAATATGAAAGTTGTAACAAAGTTACTTCTTTGTCGAAGTTACAGCTAGTGTAAAGAGAAATGAGCACATGTTCTCATACAAGCATAAAGAGAGAAATAGAGAGGAACGAAACAGAGACAGGCAGGATGAGACAAGATAAATTCAAGGCATTAAGCCAAAAAAACTCTTAAAGCAAAAACAGAGGGATACCAGGCATGCAAGTGAAATAAGTGAAGCCGACAAGCGTCATGACGTTCTTGAATCTTGATGCCTATAATTTATTGATGCTACCGCAAGTGTTTGGTGAGGTAGAAAAGAAGAATGACCAAACAATTGGAACTCATTGTTTCTCATCATCAAACTTCAAAAAGTAGATAATCTTCACAAGCACAAAAAAATTAAGAAAATTCATTTTTTATTAGCAAATCAAGGAGTTACAGATCTACAAAAGTTTTCACACTCTGTTCATTCTCATCAACATATAAATTATTCTACCTACATACAATTATAATCGAAAGATGTATTTAACCAAATTTGTGCACCTTCATCTATTAATACGCCTTGGAAGAGGAAAAATATCAATCAAGTTGCATGCATTTCTAAAAACATTTCATTGTTTTAATATAACAATAAATCAAACAAATGAATTGACCTTGGCCTTAACCTTGCAATTTCAAACTCAAGCCCTAGAGCTTCAGTATCAAGAAAGTACTCAATCAACTCTTCAACAGTATTCGATAAAACCCAAGATTAATCCAACCCATTACCATATCAGATATGATAATAAGAAATGCAATGTTAACCAACTATAAATTATAGGATGAAGATTCAAGAACCCCATGTATGTATATATAAAATTTTACTTGGCGAAGATTTGATATTGATGCTACTTCATGAAATCTTGGCTGTCGATTAGGGATGATTTTCACAGCCACTGAGAATGCCGCCTCCAAGAATGCCACCACCAACAAGAGAGAAATTATTATGGTTGATAAGGGTAATTTTGATGAAGTTATAACGGCCAAAGGAGAAGAAATTCAATGACGACGAGGAGGAAGAAATATCGTGAAGGAGAAGAACAAGGCTGGCTGAGTATTCTTCTGCTTGTGTAATTGGAGATATTTGAGGGTATTTTAGACATTACTCTTGTCAAAAGGCATATAGTGATAAATTTAAGGTATGAGGGTATAACTACATTAATACGCAAGTTTCAAGGTATACCAGCGGTAAATTCCTGTCTCTTCGTCTGCTAATCGCATCTTTCTCTCTTTCGACTCTCTAATTTCTCTCTTGGATTTGGTTACCAAGCACATAAAATTGAAGCCACCATCTCGCTCATAACAAACAACTAGTCGGATCCATCAAACTGTTGCTGTCATCTTGAGCCATTCAAGTAACTTGAACACATCATCTTCTCGTAAATTCTCTTTCATTTTCGAATTAAAGACAAGGTAAGGATGTAATCTTGACTTTTGTGTTTTTTGTGATGACTACAGAAAATGCTACATGAAACAATTAGGGATTTATGTGCTATATTATTATTATTTTTTTCTCTTTGTTAAACAAGTAGGCATTTATCAATTTTGAGTGAAAAATGGTGTTTAGATGATGAAATATTGATGGTCAAGAGATGATTCACGGTTTGGAAGCATGAAATTGGCAACAAAAGACATAAGAAAATGTTGGGTTGTAGTGAGAGAGAGGTGTGGGTTTCGGGTTTTAGAGAGAGAAGATGAAAAAACAAAGGAAGAAGATGATGAATAAGCAAATCCAGCTAGCCGCTTAGACCAAACGGCTAACCACACGGTTGTGGCAGATTTTGTGCCTTACAAGTAGTCGATTTCACGCATTCATCATGGATACTACAGATGATACAAGTGCAAGACCTAATCGGAGAGCGTAGTACACTTTTTGTAAGTATAAATTAATTGATATCTTTTGAGTTGTTATGTTAGCAACCATTTTAAATACACTTCTGTATTCGAATTTTGGTTACGTTGAAGTGAAGGGGATTGAGTTGCCATTAAAAATTAAAGTATTTTGGTCTTTATAAACAAAGCGCTTTTGTGGAATAGACCTAAGAAGATGCTAATCTTCTTAATAAAATTTTAAAAAAAAATTCTATTACTCTTGGTGCAACAAATTTCCTAGTCCCAAAACCTTGTCATAGAAATAAAAAGAAAAAAAAAAGAAAACAGAAAAAGAGTGAAAATCTCTTCGGTCAACCAAATTACTCAAATTCGTAAAATAATATAATACTTGAACCTTAAAAATAAAAGCCTATATATTAATATATACACAGTGATAAACACAATTAAGAAATTGCTATCTAAGCCCACTCGAAATTTTATCATACAATCGTATATTTATCACCTAATGTACGTATATTGTAATTTGGATACGTTATTTAATTATATTTATATTGTGTATATTTACCACATTATGTACGTATATAAAATATAACGTATATTGTGTAAACTCTACTATAAACAATTAATATTTGGTCATATTTCTTTTGGCAAATAACCCCCTGGGATTTCTTCTTTATCGCAACATGAAATTGAAGACATTTAAAAGGTTTTGAAACGTTATTTTTATTGAAAGGAGTTGCCATTTTTAATTTTGGTTGCAAATAATAATTCCTTGGTGGTTACAATATTTTTAAATATCCCCATTAAGGCTGTAGGGGCTACAAATCTTCATTCTAGATCTGTAACATATGACTATGAATTATATATAAATGAGCTATTTTTCTTTATCTTTGGATATATTATATACTCTATTGTTTTCTCCGAAACTCTACGATAAACAATTAATATTTTTCTTTGCAACTTCGACATTCAAAGACTTGGTTTATTCTTCAGGTAAATCGTTCTTAGGAAGAAGAGCGGCATGAAGATATTTGGGTTGTATTTTGGAGCTGCGAAATACCGACAATATCCGCCCGTGGGGAGGGCTCTTTGACATTTGGGTTGTATTTTGGACATTTATGAATTTACTATAGTCTAAACATAAATAGAACATTAAACTCTATTTATTAACAACGAATTTAATTTATTTAATCATAAGATAACTTGTATTTATGTCTTATGTGAATCCATATAATGATCGTATAAAATACATATAATATGATTAAATGAACTTTATTCAAAAAAATTTTCGCAAATTAAAGATATCTGAAAATGTCTCAAGTATCATATCAATTAGAAAATAAATAAATCAATATGATTTAAAGGGCACATAATCCCAAGAATATATGCATCAAAGTAAGAAACATATTAACTAAGGAGTGATAATGCATTTATTAATATTCAATTTCCTATTTAACAACTAAGATTCTTTTATTTTTTTATTCTATCAATTTATTATTGCATAAAAAAATTGCGGGTGAGTATATTTGAACTCATTAAATCAGTCTTTATACCCTAAATCAATAAATAATTTTATTACAAATTACTTAAAACCCTTTTTAATTTCTTGGATACCTGAAAAGTAAAATTACCATTCTAGATGGAGGATAAATCTTCAAAACAGCCTTAACGCATCTTATTTGTTCATACAAACACAAGTTATTAAACAACAATGGATGCTGAACCAGAGTGTCAAACTTAGTTTCTAATTGTCAAATTCTTCCCATTAGACATCTAGACTGTTTTACAGTCAGTGACATAGACAGAAAATCAAATTAGTGGGGGTAGAATGACCGGCATGAAATATAAAGAAAGAAAAAATTTACCGTCTTATTTATCTATTTTTCTAATTTTTTTAGTATTTCTCCTTACATATGTCTTAATAACATATTGAGTTTGATGAAATAAAATAAGAGGATATGAGAGATAAGGAGAATGGGGGAAATAAATAAGGGAAAAATAGATCAATTCTATATTAAACTAAATAATGAAATTGAGAATGACTCTATTTTGCTCTCATTTTATAATCTCCTGCTCTAGGAACCAGAACTTTAAGAGAAGGCAGTCAAATTGTAAAGATTGACAAGCAGAAACTTTTGTTCTCCTTTTTAAATAAAAAAATTCATTTTGATGGATTTTTAATATTAAATTAAACATTTGCTAAATCGGAACAAATATATTAGATCTTAAATCTTGTTTTTAATGGATTTAATTAGGTTTTGGCCTTTCTAATTATGAAACTGGACAAGATTTGTGTGTGATTTTAAAATAAAGTTGAACTTGAATTTGATGCATTTAATTAATCAAAAGAAGCAAATTTATAATTTCAACTTCTAAGTAAAACATACCTTTTGAATTTTAGCAGTGGCTACTACGGTAGAGTAGTTGCATCTAGGATACTAATGATGACCAACAAAATATAACAATAATTACAAATTTAATATTTATTTTTATAATTATACGATGGAGCACAACCAACATATTCGGACCGTTGGATTTTTCGGACAGGCCAAAGGCAACTGCTCCCACTGTTCTCTCAGCGGCTCTACCACAAGTCGCTTGTAATTATTCATTCAATAATTATAAATGACACAACATTTGTTAATGACACATAGCATTGGGATTTAAGTTGGTACTCAATTGTTGGAATCTCTAATATTATTGAACATGATTTAATGATCAAATTCAAATCTTGAACCAGTGGCCATGAATGAAAGAATATGACGAAAGGTGTTAAGATGCACATGGATATTGGTATTAGGGATCATGTTTAGGCTATTTACACATCTAAACAATAATCGTTACTATTTTCTGTCACTAATTTTCCAAAACTAATTTTTGCAAAAAGTCATCATATTTGTATATTAAATTAATTTTAAGAAATTTTGCTTTATTCGAGAAAATTGATTTAGTCACTATTAGTTTTGTCGTGGTAAGATAAAGTATGGGTAGCTGTTGCATACATGTTCTTTTTAAAAGGTAGGAACTTTCTCTAAATGTCAAATCGGGTTTTTGAGAATACGGAGTAATAATAATATCACCACGAATATAGATGATACTCTGTAGCATGACCAATTGATCAAAAAAAGAAAAATTTTATTGTTAAATGACTTCTTAAATGATTATAAATTGAAAATATTTTTTACATTATAACTTAACTTATTACGAGATTTATCTTACTTAAGAAATAGATTGTAAAATAATTAATTTTTCTAATTTATGATTCTTTGTAATTATTATTATATATTTTATATTATTAACAATATTATACATAATTTTTTTACCAAATTGATGGCTCACCCCATATCTCCAACATTATTTAATTTTAATCAACTTGTTCGTAGTGCAGATGTGGGATGGAGATCTATAAGAGGAGCAGGGGCTGCAGACACCAGAAGAATTAAAAGAATCTCCTTTAAAAATGTATAAATATATCTAATATGGAGTTACTAAGAAATCATGTGAGACATTAAGGACATGTTTGGTACCATTTTTTGGCAAACTGTTTTTCGTTTTATGACAGCATTAATGCGTAAAACTTGTTTGGCGGATGTATTTTTTGAATTACAAACAAAAAATACAAAATTGAATAGTTCTTGGTTTCCCCCTTTTGTTTCATTAAGTTAAAGATCGTTAAATTTTCAAACCTATACCCTTAGAATTTGGAAAACCCTCAAATTTTCAAGAAGAAATGCCAAAACTTTTTCTTAACCATAATACCTGTTCAATATAGTAATTAGAAAATTGACATTAAAAGTTTTAATTAATACAAATATAATATAAATAATATAACCTGTGTAGTAGACTAATAGCATTAAAGTATTTTTAACATTTAAAATAATATTAAAATTTTAAACTATGATAATATAACATGTGTACAAATACAGAAAGATACATTAAGTCATAATAGATTTAAAACTCACGGACTGTTGATTTACTGGCCATTTAAATTATTCAATAAACACGTAATGTTCACTGAAGATTGCTTGCGTATTTTTCAATTTGAAATGTCGAATATGACAACATCAAGTTTTGGCATGCTGTTATCATTTTGTAAAACTACCTAAACATTTAATGTATGTGCATGGAGCTGGGTAACATAGTTTAACATTAATGGGCAATTTATGTTCTCAAATAAGAAAGATTTTGAGAGCTAATAGTATCATATAATCAACTGTGTGGATCAGCCATCGTTGGCTAAACTACAGACCAGCGAATACTTGATTTTGCACCCGTTTGATCACTCCAAAAAATAAACATATATAAAAAGGAGAAAAAGTGGCCACTTGAAATTCTTCAATAATTGGAGAAATACAGATAATTAAGATCAGTAACGCTCAAAATAAATGTTTCAAAGAAATAATAGACAAATGATAAGAACTGAAACCTAAATCATTTGGGTCCTCTTAATTAAAAGAGTAATTATTTCAATGAACTTGTTTGTGGATGTGGGGTTGGAGGTTGATAAATTTCTATCTCAAACTCAGGGTCAAGAGAATAGTAAGGGGCTGCCGACACAAAAGGAACCAAAAATGAAGACAAAGCCATCACTACTCCAACTAGAAGTTCCTACAATATAAGAAAAGTTTGTCCAAAATTAATTTCCTCTACCAATTTGTGGTTTCAATCCCGAAAAGCTTATCCAAAACACTTCTCTATCTCAGAAAATTTTCCAATCAAATTCAAGAAGTAAAAAACCCAAGCATAAACATTTGCTTCTACATGATAGTCATAATTTGAATTGGTTATTGTGAGTAATGCTAAATATTTCAACATTTAAATCTTAATTTAAGTCCCAATTGATATGGTTTTCATCTATTAGATGGTAGTTAAGTAATTTTAATTCTCAATTAATATGGTTTTCATCCCAACATTTCCGAAACTAATTTTTGCCAAAAGTCATCATATTTGTGCATTAAAACTATTTTAAACAATTTTTTCTTTGTAATCACCATCAATTTTATAAAGTATGGATTGCTATTGTATACATATTCTTTTTAAAAGGCATGACTTTTCTCTAAACGTTAATCATGTTTCTTTTTTCTTTTCTTTTCTTTTTTTTGAGAAAAGTGAGGAATAATAATATCGCCAGCATTTTAGATAACGGTATATGACATGATTAACTGAAAAAGAAAAAAAATTTATTGTTAAAAGACTTCTTAAATAATTATATATATTGAAAATATTTGATATGTTATAACTTAACTTATTATAAAATTTATCTTTATAATGTAATAGATTGTAAAATGATTAATGTTTCCAATAGTTAAAAGACTTCCTTTTAAGTTTTCGTTTGGATTTGCTGGCTTTTGTGGCTTCAATTAATGTTGTGATGAGGACTACGGCCTAATTTTGTTCATGCATGCATGGTTTGGCTAAATTTGCAGTACACATAGATGAAATTTGCCTCGAGTGAGTTGTGGACCAATGTGATTGTGATCAAGTGACACTCTTTTTTAATAGCCAATTCAGCACTTTATTTTTTTTTTTCACCCACAATTACTTCACCGGGATTGGATCAATAATGCCTCGGTGAATTCATTAATTAAAGCATATAAAATGTATTTCTAATTTCAAAAGGCATCTAGGACTTTATTCTATGCTTCACTTCTAAATTAAGGGTCTTCCTACTATGCAACCGGTGTATGCATGGTTCACTGTGACATGACATAAAGCCAATTAAATTCTGACATGTGTGCAATAAGCATAGCAAAGTAACCGGTTATTTCGGTTGAATTCACAACTGCCCTTGTTTGTGTGTTTGTGTTCCAAGTTGCATACACCATGTCACAAGTTCTCTAGTTACTCTCTTATTATCACAACTGTTGCTCAATAATGTCACAGGTAATACACTACATGTCACAAGTACTGTAATTGCACTTTTTCGTCTTAAGTGGCGAACTGAGGTACAAATTTTGTAAGAAACGTTCCAATAAAATAAAATATTTAATTAATTTAATTAGAATAAAATTATTTTGTGAAAGAAATTAAAATTTAATTTTGAATGATTTTGACCAAAATTTAAGTTATTTTATGTGTTTAAGAAAATGAATTGTAATTGTTTTAATTAATTGGAAATAATTAATAAATTATGCAACAAAAAAAAAAGCAAACGGTTAGTTTTGGATAGATTCGAATATCTCCCTCCACCAAACTGCAAAAAATTATTAAAAATCACTAAATCATTTATTTTTTAACTTAAAAAATCTGAAACTCGTATTTTTATATTTGTGCCCTTATAAATTATAAATGTTAAAATATAAATAATATTATATATTATCATAACCTAAATTATGTTTAATAGAATACAACCCTTTAATATTATAAATTAGTACATGTTAATTAATTTTATTGTAGTTTATAATGTTTTTTTATAAAACAATATTCATAAAAATTATGAAAATAAATAATTTTAATTTAAAAAATAAAAAGATAAAAATAATAATTGTCCATAACTATATTATCACAAGGTATAGAAATAGGTAATAATGTTAATTATTAAATTTTATTTAGGTAAAGATAAAAATTAATTAATTAGATATGAATTTTTGGAGAATATCCTTTAATGATATTAGCTACAAAATTAGCTTAATAACTTAATAATGACTGAAAATTTTTATTAAGTTGAAAAAACAAACGACTTAATAAATTAACTTATTGAAATTAGTCAATTAAGTCATTAAATAAAAAAAAATGACTCTTTACACTAATATAATCCTAATTCCAATTAAAGTTTTTCCAAGTGATATTTTTTTTTTCAATGGATGGCAGCTGAATTGAAATCAACAGAGATAAACAATTTGAATCATGTGGAGTATAAGATTGTAGAGCGAGATTTGGATGCAAGAGGCTTCGAAATTATATCATGAAACCTGTTGAAGAAAATCAAAGTAGTGTTAATGAAGATGCCTTAGAGGTGGTATAAAAACTTTATACTCTAAGTTAGTGTTGGCATGAATATCATTTCTTAATTTAAACGGTGAAACATTGAACCTTAGTATTGTACTATTGTTACACACACACACACACACACACACACACACATATACATATACATACACAAATACATTTGTTGGTGTGTGTGTGTGTATATACTGGATGGATTCTAAACCTAAAAAATAAAAAAATAAAAGTTTTTTTGGCTAATTTAAATATTATTTCTATCACTACATGGCGAACCTATGGATTTAGATTAGGGGAGGCTTGTTTTAATTTAGTAATACATGATAATCTTGTACAAATGATCAAATACATTTAAAAAATAAATAAATGTGGTGTTAGGATTCGAACAAAGGTCCCAATTACTCTAAAACTAGATGAGACCCTTAGTGGTGAAGAAACTAAGCACTGTCTAAACAATAGAGATCCAATAATTTATTAATATGTTTTAAATTATAAGACCTCTTTATAGACTCAAAGTCATTAGGGGAAGGTAATGAACAATAAAATGGAGGACCCAAGACTTTAGATTAGTGGAAACTTGGTTCAATCTAGTAATATAAGATAATCTTGCAAAAATGATCAAATATATTCTAAAAATAATAAATGTGGTTGTTCAGATTCAAACCAACCTCTCCATAATTACTATATTATAGCCATCATGTTTTATTTCACATATTGTTACATTTATTTTAATGTCTTTTTTAGAAGGACCTTGAGGTATGCTTAAAAGGAAAATTAATGGCCTCGAATGGGAATTTGACCATATCTTTTCAGATTTTAGATAAATTTAAAAAAAAAACTGCCTAAAAATTGTATATCACATATTTCAAAATACAATGTCCCAAATCTTTCATAATTAATATTGAGATGAAAACTATGAATAAGTTGGTGGCCACGACATGAGAGTCGGGATGATGACGATGATGGTAACAACAATCTATCATCATTAGAATGAAAATTTTGTATAAAAAAAACTAGGAAGGTAGTTTTGGCCGCAAAAGGATGATCAATGGAACTTTTCATAAGGGTTAAGACGGTAGATTACCTGCCTAAATGTTAATTTTAGTGTTTCTATATGAATATTATTAAAGAAATAATATAAATACATAACAAATATGATTTCAAATGCAATAATAATATTAAAGTTAAAATAATATTAACACGGCTTATGTACATCAATTTAATTAGTCAATGGTTATAATTATGATTGAATTGAAATTGAAATTGTAATGGCAATCGTAATTGTAGTTGGAATTGAAATTGAACTTATAATTGTAATTGGAACCTGTAATTAAAATTGAAATCATAATAATAATTGTAACTGGGATGAAATTGTGATGGTAATTGTAATTATAATTCTATTTTGAGTTAAGGATGGTAAATATTTAGAATTATCCATAATATCCACATTCATCCATATCTAATTTTAGCTGCTTAATATGGATATGGATAACTATGAATATTTGTAAATATTTATTTATTTTTCAAATTCACAAATCATACAAGATATTAATAAGTTAGTAACATGATTATTAATTTGTTTTACATTATAAAATTTTAATTATTGTATTTCCTAAACTCATTAATATTAAAACTTAATTAAATTTATATTTTATAAACAATAATAAATTAACATCACCGGTGTTACTATTCTACCACGATTTGCTACAGTGGTCCCGTCAGAAACAGAGACAAATGTAGTAACTGGTAAAATAATCTGAGTATCTGACAACCCTTATTAGATAGGGTCCACGCTTACCTTCTCTCCCGTTGCCAGCTTCTTCTTTTTTGATTATCCAACCATTGATTTACTTTGAATTAGCATCGAACGGTGCGAAATTTTTTTATAATTTTTTATTCATCCTGATCTATCGATGCACCTGAACCATTGTAGTCATGGCCCTAAATTAATTACCCAAAGGAAGTTTGGCTTTCGGCAGTAATAACATTGAAGGCATTTTGATATTAAATTTTTTTTTAAAGGAAAATTCTTTAAATTAAAAAAAAAAAGAAGAAAAAAAATTGATTTAAGCACCATCAATTATGTCATGGTAGTAATTAAGATGAGGTTGGACACCTGTCCTTTTCAGAAGGCACGCGTGTCGAAGAACGTGTATTATGTGCTTGAGAGAGAAATGAGCAATAACGTCATATTCCTTGCAAATTCTTTGGCATACTCCTTGCAAATTCCATGCAAATTCAAAAAATGTGAATGAGATATGCTGGACACATAATTTGTGGACCCATTTTATCTTCCACGTGATTGGTGTTATTACTTTATTTGTCTTTGTATGTACTATTATTTGTTCTGTGGACCCATTCATGCACCCACGTTTCGAACATGCAATTTAACCGTAGCCATTAATCTTACCTAATCATATGTGCGATAAAACTCTGCCGTCGATCCGTTATATGTAAGTACCAACCATGCGTTATTATTCGATTTGCTACGTTACAAAATCTTATTGATAAGGTCTATCTTACAAAATCTTTGTGGACTCATTTTACCTTCACCTGATTGGTATTAGAAAATGCTTGGTGTAGAGAAACACGAGAGAAAAATAAGAGAAATAATGAAGAAATAGATAGAGAGAGAGTGAGTGGATAGAGAGAGAAAGAACAAAATTAAGATGAGGTTGGATGCTCCATGTTTGTCTTCTTATCTGCAATTATTTTCTCTGTGGACCCATTCATGCACCCACGTCTCGAATATGCAATTATTTTTTTTATTATTATTTTGATGAGGAGGTCTCAATAAAGTTCAAATAAATAAATTTTGGTTTTTGTCTCACACTTACATAAACAAACGAAAAAATTATAAAATTATAAAAAAATTAAGAACCATTGTCAATTATGTAAATTCAAATATTTAAACAATCAAAATAATTGCGGTTAGTTTTCCCCTGTAATCAATTATTGGCATCGGATGGGTACCACGTAATTCGTGTAATTGATATAAAGCAATCTTTGATGAATCTTGACCCACTTAACAAGGATCAATACATTCAGAAATGAATTCCACTCACCAATTGAGATAATAGTATTAATATTATAGGGATTTATACGGCTCTAAAGACAATGTTACAGAGAAGCTGCTATAACTCTCGTGACTCTGAATCTAAGTGTTCAATACGAGTCTAAAGACCTAATTGCTCTGATTCAAGAAATCAGTCCAGTCCTGTATTACTAAACTTATTAGCAGATTTTTGGCTCCCAGCTAGCACATGGGTAGCACCTGTAACGCTGCATCTATGTCTCGCACTTACATAAAATAAAGGAAAAAAATATAATTATAAATAATTAAGAACCAATGTCAATCATGTAAAATCAAATATTTAAACAAATCAAAATTTTATCACTTTTGAGTTTAAGACTTTTTTCTTTCATATGTTAAAAAATAAAATTTTGATGGAATTTTTTTTTAAAAATGAAATTGGGAATTAGAAAATTTCATTTCCAAGACTATCTTTCATTGGCTATGTCCAAGACGAAACAGATTAAAAGCAACTTTTGTAATTTACAAAATTACTGTAGCAAATGAGATGCGAAAGAAAAGACTGCACGTGATAATTGCGGTTAGTTTTCCCCTGTTATCAATTATTGCCACCGGATGGGACCCACGTAATTCGTCTAATTGAACTGTACCCGGTTATTCGTAATCCACACCGGGCATCCTTGAATCATCTATATATATTACATCAAATTGTCAAACCGGAAGCAAGAACTCGAAAAAGTAATTTAGTAAAACTCGCCGCCTATAAAATCCAAAACCGAGGGCCAAGACGAAGTATTCACTCAAGGACCGCGAGTCACGCATTGTGGTGTGAACGGTTACCAAAACAACGAAAATGAACCAACGTCTTTGCTGTCTTATTGTTCTCTTTCTCTCCGTGGTCCCTCTCCTGGCCGCCGGCGACCGTAAAGGAGCGTTGGTTGGGGGATGGAAGCCGATAGAGGACCCCAAGGAGAAGCACGTGATGGAGATCGGGCAGTTCGCGGTGACGGAGTACAACAAACGGTCAAAGAGCGCGTTGAAGTTCGAGAGCGTGGAGAAGGGCGAGACTCAGGTGGTTTCCGGCACCAATTACCGGCTGATCTTGGTCGTCAAGGATGGACCTTCGACCAAGAAATTTGAAGCTGTCGTTTGGGAGAAGCCATGGGAGCATTTCAAGAGTCTCACCTCGTTTAAGCCTTTTAAGCCTATGGTTGGGGGATGGAAGCCGATAGAGGACCCCAAGGAGAAGCATGTGATGGAGATCGGGCAGTTCGCGGTGACGGAGTACAACAAACGGTCAAAGAGTGCGTTGAAGTTCGAGAGCGTGGAGAAGGGCGAGACTCAGGTGGTTTCCGGCACCAATTACCGGTTGATCTTGGTCGTCAAGGATGGACCTTCGACCAAGAAATTTGAAGCTGTCGTTTGGGAGAAGCCATGGGAGCATTTCAAGAGTCTCACCTCGTTTAAGCCTTTTAAGCCTATGGTTGGGGGATGGAAGCCGATAGAGGACCCCAAGGAGAAGCACGTGATGGAGATCGGGCAGTTCGCGGTGACGGAGTACAACAAACGGTCAAAGAGCGCGTTGAAGTTCGAGAGCGTGGAGAAGGGCGAGACTCAGGTGGTTTCCGGCACCAATTACTGGCTGATCTTGGTCGTCAAGGACGGACCTTCGACCAAGAAATTTGAAGCTGTCGTTTGGGAGAAGCCATGGGAGCATTTCAAGAGTCTCACCTCGTTTAAGCCTTTTAAGCCTATGGTTGGGGGATGGAAGCCGATAGAGGACCCCAAGGAGAAGCACGTGATGGAGATCGGGCAGTTCGCGGTGACGGAGTACAACAAACGGTCAAAGAGCGCGTTGAAGTTCGAGAGCGTGGAGAAGGGCGAGACTCAGGTGGTTTCCGGCACCAATTACCGGCTGATCTTGGTCGTCAAGGACGGACCTTCGACCAAGAAATTTGAAGCTGTCGTTTGGGAGAAGCCATGGGAGCATTTCAAGAGTCTCACCTCGTTTAAGCCTTTTAAGCCTATGGTTGGGGGATGGAAGCCGATAGAGGACCCCAAGGAGAAGCATGTGATGGAGATCGGGCAGTTCGCGGTGACGGAGTACAACAAACGGTCAAAGAGTGCGTTGAAGTTCGAGAGCGTGGAAAAGGGCGAGACTCAGGTGGTTTCCGGCACCAATTACCGGTTGATCTTGGTCGTCAAGGATGGACCTTCGACCAAGAAATTTGAAGCTGTCGTTTGGGAGAAGCCATGGGAGCATTTCAAGAGTCTCACCTCGTTTAAGCCTTTTAAGCCTATGGTTGGGGGATGGAAGCCGATAGAGGACCCCAAGGAGAAGCACGTGATGGAGATCGGGCAGTTCGCGGTGACGGAGTACAACAAACGGTCAAAGAGCGCGTTGAAGTTCGAGAGCGTGGAGAAGGGCGAGACTCAGGTGGTTTCCGGCACCAATTACCGGCTGATCTTGGTCGTCAAGGACGGACCTTCGACCAAGAAATTTGAAGCTGTCGTTTGGGAGAAGCCATGGGAGCATTCCAAGAGTCTCACCTCGTTTAAGCCTTTTAAGCCTATGGTTGGGGGATGGAAGCCGATAGAGGACCCCAAGGAGAAGCATGTGATGGAGATCGGGCAGTTCGCGGTGACGGAGTACAACAAACGGTCAAAGAGCGCGTTGAAGTTCGAGAGCGTGGAGAAGGGCGAGACTCAGGTGGTTTCCGGCACCAATTACCGGTTGATCTTGGTCGTCAAGGACGGACCTTCGACCAAGAAATTTGAAGCTGTCGTTTTGGAGAAGCCATGGGAGCATTTCAAGAGTCTCACCTCGTTTAAGCCTTTTAAGCCTATGGTTGGGGGATGGAAGCCGATAGAGGACCCCAAGGAGAAGCACGTGATGGAGATCGGGCAGTTCGCGGTGACAGAGTACAACAAACGGTCAAAGAGCGCGTTGAAGTTCGAGAGCGTGGAGAAGGGCGAGACTCAGGTGGTTTCCGGCACCAATTACTGGCTGATCTTGGTCGTCAAGGACGGACCTTCGACCAAGAAATTTGAAGCTGTCGTTTGGGAGAAGCCATGGGAGCATTTCAAGAGTCTCACCTCGTTTAAGCCTTTTAAGCCTATGGTTGGGGGATGGAAGCCGATAGAGGACCCCAAGGAGAAGCACGTGATGGAGATCGGGCAGTTCGCGGTGATGGAGTACAACAAACGGTCAAAGAGCGCGTTGAAGTTCGAGAGCGTGGAGAAGGGCGAGACTCAGGTGGTTTCCGGCACCAATTACCGGTTGATCTTGGTCGTCAAGGACGGACCTTCGACCAAGAAATTTGAAGCTGTCGTTTTGGAGAAGCCATGGGAGCATTTCAAGAGTCTCACCTCGTTTAAGCCTATGGTTAAATATGGTGTTTAACAAATAACAAATGCATGTAATCTCAGTAGACATCAATCTTTTAATACCATATTTAATGGTTATTCTATTTTGTTTAATTAAATAAATGATAGGTATACTATTACCTATCAATCATGGCAATGTCTTAGTCTGTTTTAGTTCAACTTATAAGATTTTTTGAGATGTACAAGAGATCTTTTTGTTTACTCTTTAGTCAAGTATTTTCCTGAAAAAGGAAATAAATCAATAAAAGTTATTGTATGTGTCAACATATTGGTTATATTAGTCTATACACGTCGGTTTTAATTACCATATCTCCTAAATATTTTACTTTTTTTGAAACAAACTCAAAAATTTGTTGTATAAAAAACATTATCACTTTCAATCATAACGTCCTCCTGGTCCTCCATTGAGGATATTATAGTGTGTCATTCTGTAACCCAGAACTATCATTTCTTGCACCTCTAAGATATCTTGTAATGTTACTTGCAGCTTCATAAGCCACAGAAACATCATCAAAATCAACAAATTGTTTTCTTTTCTTTTTTTTTAGGAAAGTAATAAGAAAAATAAAAGCTGCATGTTGTGTATTCAGTGAATCAAATCAAAAGGATGAAACGGCAGTGCTAACTTGCGTTTTGTGAAGCTCAGTCACCTCAGCTAAACGACGCACAAAACTGCGTTTAGATAAGTAAATGAATTACTTATTGCAACGACATGAAGCCCTGCCGTTTTGGAGTTAATGAAGCACAAGCTGAGCACGTGCGATCTAAAGGTTGTTAAAGAACCGTTATTGCACATGGTCCTCACGTGTGTTTCTGGAAAAGCCTCTTGAGTGGTTTATAAGCTGACATACGCAGCTGAAAACAGAGAGAGTGTTGAGAGACTGAGAGCATTGTAACAAGAGAAAGAAAGCTTGAAGAACCAGGGGTTTTCTTGTTCTTTATTGAGTGCTTGTTAATCTCTGTAATCAAGACTTGAGCCATATCAATAAAGCTGATAAGTTTGTTCCCCCGTGGATGTAAGTCAATGCAGATTGACTGAACCACGTTAGCTAGCTGTATTCTGTGATTTCTTGTTTTCAGTTCGTTTATTTGTTTGTTTCTACACTCAATCTTAGTCTTAGTTAATTGGTCATTAATTCATTAGCTTTCTGGTTGTCTTTGTGAGGCATCTTGTTGATTCTATTCCAAGATTCTTGGGGGAGTATTCTGTAAAGCTTCTGTTATCAGCTTATCAGAATCTTCAATTGGTATCAGAGCCGGATTGAAAGATTAGATCCAAGTATGGCTGCTCCAAGAATTGATCTAGAAAAGTTTAATGGAAAGAATGATTTCAACATGTGGAAAGTAAAAATGGAAGCACTGTTGATCACACAGGGGCTGGGTGAAGCCATTGAACCAGCAACCAAGAAAGAAGGACAAGAGGGGTCTTCATCACGAACTCCTGAACAGATCACTGAAATTGACAAGAAAGCCAAAAGCACCATAATCTTGAGCCTCAGTGACTCAGTTATTAGAGAAGTTGCTAAGGAGAAGACAGTGGCAGAGCTATGGGCAAAACTTGAAAGCTTATACATGACCAAATCACTGGCTAACAGATTGTACATCAAGAAGAGAATGTTTTCACTCAAGATGGCTGAGGGATCCTCTCTTGATGAGCACATTGATGAGTTCAACAAGGTTTGTGATACCTTGGAAACTATTGATGAAGGACTGAACGATGAAGGCAAAGCTCTACTCTTGATAAGCTCCTTACCTCCTTCATACTCAAACTTTGTTAATGCTCTCATGTATGGCAGACAATCTCTATCCCTGGATGAGGTTAAAGCTGCTCTAAATACAAGAGGGTTACGAGAGAAACAAGTAAATGGAGTACATGGAGAGGGGCTGACTGTGAAAGGAAAGATTGACAAGACTGAAGGAAAGAAAAAGAAACAAGGCAAGACAAAGAACAAGAACAAAAATCTAAAGTGCTTCCAATGCCACAAGGAGGGGCACTTCAAGAAAGACTGCCCAGAGAAGAGTTTCAAGAAGAAGGGACAGAATGGTGATGCAGCTAATGTTGAAGAAGAGGGATATGAATCAGCTGATGTGTGTGTGGCAACAGAAGAAGTGCAGAAGGGTAAGTGGATCCTTGACTCTAGATGCACATTTCATATGAGTCCTTTCCAAAATTTCTTTTCTGAATATCATAAGATTGATGGGGGAAAGGTTATGATGGGAAATAATGCAGTGTGCAAAGTCATTGGGATAGGAAATATAAACCTTAAGCTTCATAATGGAACCATAAGAGAAGTCAAACAGGTTAGACATGTACCAGATCTCAAAAGAAACCTAATCTCTTTAGGGATGCTTGACCAAGTTGGTTATAGTGTTAGGCTTGAACATGGAAAAATTGAAATCCTCAATGGGGCTACACTGGTTATGAAAGGAAGTAGAAAGAATGGTGTATATGTTTTAGATGGTGAAGTGGTAACTGGAGAGTCCAGTGTATCCACTAAGGTTAATATGAATACAACCAGATTATGGCATCTAAGGCTAGGGCACATGAGCATAAAGGGTCTTAAAGAGTTAGCTAAACAGGGTGTTCTAGGAGGTGGTAAGATTGGGGAATTAGTCTTTTGTGAAGATTGTGTCCTAGGGAAGTCTACAAGAGCTAGTTTTAAGAAATCTCAGCACAAGACTAGAGACATTCTGGAATACATCCACTCAGATCTGTGGGGGCCATCTCAAGTTCCATCTATGGGGGGAAATAGATTCTTCATGTCTATAATTGATGACTTTTCGAGAAGGGTTTGGGTGTATGTTCTCAGAACAAAGGATCAAGTGTTTGGCAAATTTAAGGATTGGAAAGCCTTAGTTGAAAACCAAACAGGCAAGAAGGTTAAAAAGTTAAGAACAGACAATGGACTTGAATATTGTAATAAGATGTTTGATGATTTCTGTGCAAGTGAAGGCATTGGCAGACATAGAACAGTGAGAATGACTCCTCAACAGAATGGGCTTGCTGAAAGGATGAACAGAACTTTAATGAATAAGGTCAGGTGCATGATGATTCAGTCAAAGCTGCCAAAGGGGCTCTGGGCAGAAACCTTGTTAACAGCTTGCTTACTGGTCAACCTAAGTCCTTCAGCAGCCATTGAGTTCAAGACTCCTTATGAACTGTGGTCTGGTAAACCTGGAAACTACAATAACCTTAAAGTATTTGGGTGTACAGCATATGCACACACAAACCAGGGAAAATTAGAACCCAAAGCCTTAAAGGGACAGTTTATAGGTTATCCAGATGGAGTAAAAGGGTACAAATTATGGTGTTCAGAACTGACTCCACCTAGATGCATAACAAGCAGGGATGTGGTGTTCAATGAGGAGGCTAAACTGCAATCTAGTAATCCAGCTGAGGCTGCTGAATCTCAAGATAAAGGTACTGATAGTATCCAATTTGAGGTGGAGCACCCATTTCAGAAATCTTCAAATGAAGCTGCAGATTCAGAGGTAGATAATTCTGATAATGAAGACCACAATATAGAAAATCAACATCACCAGAATCAAACTGAGCTTGAAGAGTATCAGTTGGCAAAAGACAGAGAAAGAAGAACTATAAGACCTCCAAAGAGATATGGCTATGCAGATCTAATAGCTTATGCACTTGCTACCTCACATGAAATTGATGAAACAGAACCTAAGAGCTACAAAGAAGCAGTTAACAGTACAAGTAAGGATGAATGGCAGAAAGCCATGGATGATGAAATAGCTTCTCTTTACAGAAACAATACATGGGAGCTGGTGAGAAAGCCTGATAAGAGAAGGCTAGTGGGATGCAAATGGATATATAGGATCAAAGATGGGGTGTTAGCTACTGAACCTAGGAGGTTTAAAGCTAGGCTAGTAGCTAAAGGATACACACAGAAGGAGGGCATTGATTTCAAAGAAGTATTCTCACCTGTGGTTAGACATGCATCAATAAGGGTCTTATTGGCTCTAACAGCAGTTTATGACATGGAGCTTGATCAACTTGATGTCAAAACAGCCTTCCTGCATGGGAATCTACAAGAAGAAATCTTCATGACACAACCAGAAGGGTATACAGACCAACTGAAGCCAAATCATGTGTGTTTGCTGAAAAAGTCACTGTATGAGTTAAAACAATCACCCAGACAGTGGTACCTCAGATTTGATGAATTCATAACATCTCATGGATTCAACAAATGCAGCTTTGATTGTTGTGTTTACTACAAAACAACAAAAGCAGATCTCCACATATACTTACTCTTATATGTGGATGATATGTTAATAGCCTGTAAACAAAGAGATGAGATTGATGCCTTGAAGTTACTGCTCAGCTTAGAATTTGACATGAAAGACTTAGGGCATGCCAAGAAGATCTTAGGCATGGAAATAAGGAGAAACAGAAAGGAGGGAAAGATATTTCTAACTCAAGAGAAGTATCTAGCTAAGGTACTTGACACCTTTGGGATGCAAAGCTGTAAACCTGTCATGACACCCTTGGCATCACATTTCAGACTCTCGAATCAGCAATGTCCTCAGAATGATGAAGAGCAATCTGAAATGTTAAAAATTCCATATGCAAATGTTGTTGGATGCATGATGTATGCGATGGTATTAACCAGACCAGATCTTGCATATGCTTTAAGCCTTGTGAGCAGATACATGGCAACACCAGGGAAGGAGCATTGGAATGCAGTGAAATGGATTCTAAGATACTTGAAGGGTACCTTGGGGGTTGGACTGCAATATGGGAGAACAGAAGGTAGACATGGTGGGCTATGTGGTTATGTAGACTCGGACTTTGCAGGAGACAATGACAGAAGAAGATCCTTAACAGGCTATATGTTTATGCTAAATGGCTGTCTAATCAACTGGAAAGCAAGCCTTCAGCACATTGTAGCTCTATCAACTACAGAAGCTGAATACACTGCAGCTACAGAGGCCGTTAAAGAAGCCTTATGGCTTAAGGGTATGTTAGCTGAACTGGGGGAGAAGCAACAGTCTGTTGACATCCATTGTGATAGCTCTAGTGCAATCTATCTGAGCAAGAATCCAGTACACCATGAAAGAACCAAACATATTGATGTGAAGCTACACTTTATAAGGAATGAAGTGTCTAAAGGAGTCATCAAAATGGTTAAAATACACACTGACAGTAACCCAGCAGACATGCTTACAAAGGTGGTACCTACAGCCAAATTCAGCCTTTGCTTGGATTTGACTGGAGTGTGCAGCTCCTGAGAAATGCACACGATAATGGGGAGAAAGTTTATCAGGGATGATTCGCTTCAAGGTGGAGTTTTGTTGTGTATTCAGTGAATCAAATCAAAAGGATGAAACGGCAGTGCTAACTTGCGTTTTGTGAAGCTCAGTCACCTCAGCTAAACGACGCACAAAACTGCGTTTAGATAAGTAAATGAATTACTTATTGCAACGACATGAAGCCCTGCCGTTTTGGAGTTAATGAAGCACAAGCTGAGCACGTGCGATCTAAAGGTTGTTAAAGAACCGTTATTGCACATGGTCCTCACGTGTGTTTCTGGAAAAGCCTCTTGAGTGGTTTATAAGCTGACATACGCAGCTGAAAACAGAGAGAGTGTTGAGAGACTGAGAGCATTGTAACAAGAGAAAGAAAGCTTGAAGAACCAGGGGTTTTCTTGTTCTTTATTGAGTGCTTGTTAATCTCTGTAATCAAGACTTGAGCCATATCAATAAAGCTGATAAGTTTGTTCCCCCGTGGATGTAAGTCAATGCAGATTGACTGAACCACGTTAGCTAGCTGTATTCTGTGATTTCTTGTTTTCAGTTCGTTTCTTTGTTTGTTTCTACACTCAATCTTAGTCTTAGTTAATTGGTCATTAATTCATTAGCTTTCTGGTTGTCTTTGTGAGGCATCTTGTTGATTCTATTCCAAGATTCTTGGGGGAGTATTCTGTAAAGCTTCTGTTATCAGCTTATCAGAATCTTCACTGCATTATTCTATTTATGATCAATAGAAGAATTCAAGTGACTGGAGAAAATTCAGATTGTTGAAAATGGGCTCTCAAACGAGATAAGCCTCAGGTAGTAGACCTCACCAACATCAGTACCAGACTCAATCCATAGAATCGGTCTCGTCTTAAGCCTAACAGCTCCCTTCTAATATAATCTAGTGAGAACGGTGAGGTGCTTGGTATATCATACACCAAAAATCAACGATGCTTGGACTTTCAAGAAAAAGAGAAAAACAAATGCATGCACGGGGAAACGTACTAATTAAAAGCAAATCATATAATTTACAAATTATTATAGGCTTGTAGCCATAAGATCGAGAGAAACTTAAACATTTCTTGCATTTTCTGGCCATATTTTCTAAATGAAGGGATGGTCCATTGCTGCTCCGCCATACTGGATCTCAAGATGTCATTAACAATAGGTCTCAAGATGTCACTAACAAGGTGTCACTCTGATACCGACAGGTCTACCACTTAGACATAACACTTGCCATATAAAATGTTCTCCTATTTTCGCTATTTCCTTCGTATCTTGTGATTAACGGAACAATTAGGGATTTATGTGCTTCTTCTTATTATTATTATTATTATTATTATTTTCCCTATATTAAACAAGTAGTCATTTATGAATTTTGAGTGAAAAATTCACTCGGCTGTGGCAGATTTTGTGCCTTACAAGTAGTCGATTTCACGCATTCATCATCACCATTACTATGTTCATTATTATTTGCTATTGTTTTTTACTTTTTCTGCTGTTATTGATTAAATTGGCATTAAATTTATGTCTTGTCCATTACAAGACTTGACAATATAATCCAGTTGTAAAAGGGACACTGCAGATGATACAAGTGAGCAAGACCTAGTCAGAGAGCGTAGTACACTTTTTGTAAGTATAAATTAATTGATATCTTTCGAGTTGTTATGTTAGCGACCATTTTAAAAACACTTCTGTATTCGAATTTTGGTTACGTTGAAGTGAAGGGGATTGAGTTGCCATTAAAAATTAAAGTATTTTGGTCTTTATAAACAAAGCGCTTTTGTGGAATAGATCTAAGAAGATGCTAATCTTCTTAATAAAATTAAAAAAAAAAATCTATTACTCTTGGTGCAACAAATTTCCTAGTCCCAAAACCTTGTCATAGAAAAAAAAAAGAAAAAAAAAAGAAAAAAAAAGATAACAGAAAAAGAGTGAAAATATCTTCGGGCAACCAAATTACTCAAATTCGTAAAATAATATAATACTTGAACCTTAAAAATAAAAGCTCTATATATTACTATATAAACAGTGATAAACACAATTAAGAAATTGCTATCTACGTCCACTCGAAATTTTATCATACAGTCGTATATTTATCACCTTATGTACAGTGGCGGACCTGCACGTGGGCTAGACCGGGCTGTAGCCCGGTCTAGTTTAGAAAAAATCATTTACACCCCTTACTTTTTTAATAATTTAGTAAAATAATTGAGTTTTCATTTTATTTTCATATATGTCCCTAACTCAACTACCCTTACATTTTCATCAATTTAGTATAACAATAGAGTTTTCATTTTATATTTAAATATGTCCCTAACTCAATTACCCATATGTTTTTATTAATTTTATATAATAATAGAGTATTTATTTTATTTATAAATGTGTCCCTAAGTCAATTATATTATTTTCAATTGAAATTAGTGACTTATTTTATAAAATGATTAAATTATATATTTATTGAATAGATTGAAAACATTAGGGTGTTAAAATTTTATTACTGCTTTAATTTATTTTTAAAAGCTTTTAATTAAAAAATATATATGTCAATGTAATATAACATCATCACTAGACTTAAAAGTACTTACAGAAATAACATATAGTAACAATTATCAATATTTTCATAAAATTTTAATGTGAATTTTCAGATTTTATTTATTAGTTATATTAACTAAGAGGACAAGTTAGAAAATAAAATTTGAGTATTTTAAGAGCTTTTAATAGAAGAATCATCAACTTCTAGTTCTTTAAAGAGAGATAGAGCATCTGACAAAGAAACAACTGCACCCAAATATCTTTTTGCTGAATTTAGTTTAGTTTATTATTGAAACTTTTGATTAAAAATACTTTTACAATTTGAAAGGATGAATAAATTTTAATTATTTAATTTATTAAGTCAGGTAATTTAGTACTTCACTTCAAGCATAAAAGTTTTACTTGCAATTTTTAATTGATTGTAATTACATGTATTGATCTATTTTAATTTAAAATTCTTAATTGATTTTTTAATCCTTATATAATTACAAGTTATTATAGGTTGCAATGTCAAATTCTATAATTAAAAAATAATTTCATATTTGAGTTGTCTTTTGTTTTCTACTCTTTTTTTATAATTATTTTTGTTTATAGTACATATTTAGAGAGATAAAGTTCTTGGTATTCCTCCTTATTTAATATACTTATTTCTACTTATAAATTTTTATGTTCGCTTCAAAATACAAATTTTAAAATTTAGTCCGGGGTAATATTAAATCCTGGATCCGCCCCTGCTTATGTACGTATACTGTAATTTGGATACGTTATTTAATTATATATATATTGTGTAGATTTACCACATTATGTACGTATATAAAATATAACGTATATTGTGTAAACTCTACTATAAACAATTAATATTTGGTCATATTTCTTTTGGCAAATAACCCCCTGGGATTTCTTCTTTATCGCAACATGAAATTGAAGATATTTAAAAGGTTTTGAAACGTTATTTTTATTTTTTTTGAGAAGTTTTGAAACGTTATTTTAATTGAAAGGATTTGCCATTTTTAATTTTGGTTGCAAATAATAATTCCTTGGTGGTTACAATATTTTTAAATATCCCCATTAAGGCTGTAGGGGCTACAAATCTTCATTCTAGATCTGTAACATATGACTATGAATTATATATAAATGAGCTATTTTTCTTTATCTTTGGATATATTATATACTCTATTGTTTTCTCCGAAACTCTACGATAAACAATTAATACTTTTCTTTGCAACTTCGACATTCAAAGACTTGGTTTATTCTGCAGGTAAATCGTGCTTAGGAAGAAGAGCGGCATGAAGATATTTGGGTTGTATTTTGGAGCTGCGAAATACCGACAATATCCGCCCGTGGGGAGGCCTCTTTGACATTTGGGTTGTATTTTGGACATTTGTTCTTCTCCATAGTACTGGCCGGATTCTTCAACAATACCCTAATACTTCTAAAGTCAAAGACATGCTTCTCTTTCGTTGAATATATTTGCATCTCTAGGTGAAAGTTGTAGTGGGTATTTTCCATAGATATGGCTATACATGTAGCATGACTAGAGTTCATTTGACGGAATTAGCCCTTCAATGGGTTGTCGTTATAAACCAGATGGCCAATATAATCATGCAGCCTATTTCAGCAATCTTGTTTATTATGATATTAATTTTGTGACTCAAGAAGCTGCAAGTAACAATAATACAGGACACCGTACATAAGCAAGTAATTATTTTGGTTGCAAAATGCAACACTTTCTGGACCATCTTCTGGTTATAATTTTGTTTTTAGAGGACCTGAAGGAAACTGTAGGTGAATTAGTAAAATGTAAATTTTTTTTTATTATAGACATTGTATAATTGTTTTCAAATTTGGTATAGCAATAAATATGATCTATGTTTTGGACTGGTAGGTGGGTTTTTAAAATTCTATCCCAAAAGTTTATCTTAAAGTTCTATCTTAAATTATGTGGTCTTCATTAACTGATTGGTGTAATTAATTTAATTAATAAAAAAGGATCTGATCCTCTCCTAGACATTTTTTTTGCCTCCTCCTAAACTTTTAATGATCCATTGACATGGGCATTTCAAAAATGCGCGAATGTCGCGAGAGCTCAACTCTTTCTTCTATAGTACTTTTTTCTCTGAAAAGAGTACCAGAATGAAAGTTTTTTGAAGCCATTATGGCTTGCTTTTTGGCCACTCACAAGTTGAGTGTTTCTATCCCCTCATTCGGGCTTTATCTATTGTCTCTTACATAACCTTTTCTTTAACCAATATTCTTAGTTGCCTTAAAAGTTTCCCGATAATAGCTCCAAAAGATTTCATTTATTTCAAGTCTGTCGAGGAAGTGGGTTCTAGCTGCAAAAGTTGCTGCCCGTAGGAAGTTATGGATACGGAGGATAATTAGAAAATGCCAAGCCATTGTTTTAAAAGAAGAAGAGGAGGACACAGTAAAGCTGATGGAAAGAATGAAGGCTACGGGGGAAAAAATTGCTGCAAACTGTTTGATTGGAAAGATCATGCTGACCAGAGGAGTAAACAGGGAGGGTTTGAAAACCGCAATGCAACTGGCATGGCGGACAGTTAGAGAAGTAAAAGTTGAGAGCATGGGGGACAATGTGTTTCTATTCAAATTTGCCAATGAAGTAGAAAGAAGAAGAATTCTAAAGGGAGGTCCTTGGCACTTTGATAGGGCTCTCCTGGTACTGGCTGAACCAAGTGGCATAGGGGACATAAAAAAACAATCCTTCACACACACATCCTTTTGGGTCCAGATTCACAATATCCCAATAATGTGCATGGTAAGAGAGACCATAAAAATGCTGGGGGAAAGGATAGGCATAGTAGAAGACATTGAAGCAGATGAAGCAGGAGAATGCCTCGGTCAATTCGCTAAGGTCAGAATATCTGTAAATATAACACAACCTTTAAAAAAGGTAGTGTATCTGCAACAAGAGGGGGAAAAGATACAAATGCCAGTTCTATATGAAAAATTACCAGACTTCTGTTTCTGTTGTGCCCATATTGGTCATCAATTTAAAGAGTGCCTCAATTATAAAGGACAGCCAAAGGAGGAGCTGCCATATGATGCTTGGATGAGAGCCCTCTCACAAGCAGAAAGGGTGAAGCTAAACCGAAGCAGGGAGAGAAGAAATTGGGAACAGTTTCAGAAGAAAACAGGAGATGAAGAAGTCAATACACAAAAATCTTTCCAGTTTCAACACGATCCAATAACTGCAAACGGGTCACTCACAAACAAAACGGGCACCGAAATGGGAGATAGAGATGGACCGATGAGCAAAAACCGTGAGCCAGCAATTGGGGATAACCCATTAATGCAGTGTGATGAGGTGATGGAAAGCCTGCAACCAAGTGGGAAGAGTAAAAGCGAAGAAACAAATCAGCAGCAAAGCATGTCAGCTGACAAAGACGGCTGCACCAGGAACGAAAATGAAAGGGCGGGAAGTAAAAAGTGGGGGAAAATTGAAATTGCGAAGGCAAAAGAAAAAATCCCAAACAAAGACCATGCCAAAACAAATGAGGAGAAAATGGATAATGGGCCGAAAAATCTACAGCCGAGGCCCAAACCAAGGAAATAGAAGCTTAGAGCGAGAGTTCAAAAAATGGAGAAAGGGAGCAGCAGTGAACCAAAAAACTCAAAAAGGCCTAGCACTGAAATCTCGAGACCCAGCCCCGAAAACAAGAAACAACGATTATTAAGTCCTCTCAAACAATCCAGTGACCAAAATCAGTTCAGCTCCTCTTCAATAAATCACCAGCTGAAGTTAGTTGATGAAGAACAAGTTGAAGGGGAAGAGGAAGCTGTAATGGGGGAAAATATATTGGCAAGAGCTGGTAGCCAGCCCCGCTAGCAGCCATGAGCGTGTTAAGCTGGAACGTTCGAGGTCTGGGGACGCCTCGAACGCGCCTAGTAATAACGAAAGTTCTCCACCTGCACCAGCCCCAAAATTTCTTTTGCTGTGAAACAAAGATGACGGCTAGGCAGGTTGATGCGACATGTGGAAGTTTCAATTTTGAGAACCGGTTTGTAGTTGATAGAAATGGTATGGGAGGGGGACTGGCTTTATTTTGGAGCTCGGATGTTAATGTCACGATCAAATCTTATAGCTCTCACCATATAGATGCCATTGTACAGAACCAAAATGGTAAGATATGGAGATGCACTGGGATTTACGGCCATGCTGAGGCAAGTCAGAAACATCACACTTGGGCATTGTTGAACAGGTTAGCAGAGCTCTACTCCTATACTTGGTGTTGCTTAGGAGACTTTAATGAAATTCTCTATTCTCACGAGAAATTGGGGGGAAATGACCGAAGCAGTAATATGATGTTAGAGTTTAAAGAGTCTATCAGAGCCTGTAATTTGATGGATATGGGTTTTAAGGGGCACAAATACACGTGGTCCAATAGGAGATATGGGGTTAACTTTATAGAGGAAAGGCTCGATAGAGTGCTCTGCAGCAAAGATTGGGGCAGCACCTTTCAGAATCTCCCAGCCATAAGCTTAGTGAACTGGGTTTCGGACCATTGCCCAATTATGTTTGAAGTAAAAGATTGCTGCAAAAAGCTAAACTACAAGAAAAATTCCTTCCCCCGTGACCATTATGAAGATATGTGGAGTTCGTACGAAGCCTGCAGCAACATCGTGAGGACTGAGTGGGAAAGCTTTGATGGAAATAGCTGGGAAAGTCCAGTGCAGAGGTTTCAGAGGGTGGCAAAAAGGTCTTTAGCTCATCTCAAAATCTAGGGCAAGGAGGAATTTGAAGGTAGAAAAAAGAAGCAGAACGAGTTGATAGATCGGCTGAAAATGACAAAGTAGAAACCTCCACAAGCGATAGATGGGGAAGAAATCAGGAAGCTTGAAGACCAAATTAGTAACATGCTGGTCGATGAAGAAGTCTATTGGAAGCAGAGATCGCGTGCAGATTGGCTAAAAGAAGGGGACAAAAATACAAAGTTCTTTCACTCCAAAGCATCCGCTAGGAGAAGGAAGAACAAGATTTGGGGAGTTGAAGATGATCAAGGGAATTGGGTTGATGATCCAGAAGGAATTGAAGGGGAATTTTGTGGGTTTTTCCAGCAGCTGTTCACTTCCTCTAAACCAAGTCAGCCTCAGATTTCAGAAGCTCTCAAAGGCTTGCTGCCAAAAGTTTCCCAAGAAATGAATACCCACTTAGAGGAGCCTTTCACTCCGGAAGAAATCACAAGAGCTCTCTCCGAAATGTGCCCGACTAAAGCCCCGGGGCCAGATGGACTGCCAGCTGCTTTCTTCCAAAAGCATTGGCAAATAGTTGGCGAAGGTTTGACAAAAACATGTCTGCACATACTAAATGAGCAAGGTACCCTAGACTCTCTAAATTATACTTTTATTGCTCTTATCCCTAAGGT
This sequence comes from Citrus sinensis, assembly GCF_022201045.2. Lineage (NCBI taxonomy): Eukaryota > Viridiplantae > Streptophyta > Magnoliopsida > Sapindales > Rutaceae > Citrus > Citrus sinensis. The sequence continues at coordinate 6,817,428 of NC_068560.1, forward strand.
TGAGAAGCCTAGGAAAGTAATGGAATTTATACCCATTAGTCTTTGTAATGTGGTGTATAGAATTGTAGCTAAGGCAATAGCAAATAGGCTAAAGCCGATTCTTAACCATATTATCTCACCAAATCAGAGCGCATTCATCCCCAATAGGCTCATTACAGACAATGTTATTATTGGTTATGAATGCCTCCATAAGATTAGACATAGCAAGGGTCATAGGAATGGCTTGGTGGCTTTAAAGCTCGACATAAGCAAAGCTTATGATAGAGTTGAATGGAATTTTCTGGAACAAACCATGTCAAATTTGGGTTTCTCAACCAAATGGATAAGCTTGATCATGAGCTGCATTACCACGACTTGTTTCTCAGTTCTTATTAATGGGAATCCAGTGGGCTTGATAAAGCCGGAAAAGGGGCTTAGACAAGGATGCCCCCTTTCCCCATATCTCTTTATTTTGTGTGCAGAAGCTTTCTCAAACTTGTTGCACCAAGCTGAAAGGGAGCGGAAAATCAGAGGCCTGAAATTTGCTCAAGACATCACAATAACTCATTTGCTCTTTGCTGATGATAGCTTAGTCTTCAGCAAAGCATCTATAGCAGATTGCAAGTACTTAAAAGGGATTTTTTATTGTTATGCAAAGGCTTCGGGGCAGATCTTTAACTTCGAAAAATCCTCTATGTTCTTCAGCGACAAGGCTACAAGCGAGCAAATTTCAGCAATAAAAAGTATTTTTCAGCTGAAGGTGGTGCCCAAATATGAGAAGTACTTAGGCTTACCTCCCATGTTAGGCAGGAATAAGATGAGTTTTTTTAAGCAGGTTAAGCTCAAAGTGACCAGCAAGATATCGAGTTGGCATCATAAGCTTTTTTCGGCTGGAGGAAAAGAGATTCTTATCAAAGCAGTAGCTCAGGCAGTTCCAGCTTACGCCATGAGTGTTTTCAAACTTCCCAAAGGCTTATGTGTAGACATTCAAAAAGAAATTGCAAGATTTTGGTGGGGTACCAAGAAGGACAAGCATGGAATTCATTGGGCACGGTGGGACAGTATGAGCAAAGCAAAATGCAGAGGAGGGTTGGGGTTCAGGGACCTCTCTAGTTTCAACCAAGCTTTGGTGGCCAAGCAAGGATGGAGATTAGTTCGGTATCCCAACTCTTCAATGGCAAGGGTAATGAAAGCTAGATATTACAAGAACTATACATTCTGGAATGCAAAAGTAGGATCTAATCCCTCCTTCATTTGGCGAAGCATCTTGTGGGGAAGTCAAGTTATTAAAAAAGGGGTGAGATGGAGAATAGGAGATGGGAAGAATGTTCTAGTGTACAAAGACAACTGGATCCCAAGACTAGCCACTTTCCAGCCAATCTCCCCAAAAACTCTCCCCCCTGAGACTGTAGTGGCTGATTTAATCAATTCGGAAAACAAATGGCGAGCAGACAAGCTGGAGCAACACTTTATGAAAGAAGATATTGAAGCTATCCTCAAAATCCTGCTGCCCAGCGGGAAAGAAGAAGATGAGGTGTTATGGCATTTTGACAAAAAAGGGGAGTATTCGGTTAAAAGTGGGTATCAGCTTGTTCTTAATCAAAACTTTCCCAATGAGCCAGAAAGCTCAAACAGCAGCTCTAGGCTCTGGAAAATCCCCTGGATGCTTGATTTACCTGAGAAAGTTAAAATCTTTATGTGGAGAGCTCTGAAAAATATCCTGCCGACGGCTGAAAATCTTTGGAAGAGAAAGAGCTTGCAAGAACCGATCTGTCAAATGTGCAAACTGCAAGTAGAAACGGTAAGCCATGTTCTGGTAGAGTGCAAAGCAGCAAGGAAGATTTGGGATTTAGCTCCGTTACCAGTTCAGCCTTTAAAGGATCACAACCAAGATTTTTTCAGTGCTATCCAAGAGATGCAGTCCAGGTCTTCAACAGCAGAAGCAAAACTGATGGTAGTATACTGTTGGGTGATATGGTCACCAAGAAATAAATTCATTTTCGAAGGAAAGAAATCTGACTCAAGAATTTTAGCAGCAAAAGCTGAATCAGTTTTAAGGGCCTACCAAAGAGTGAGCAAGCCAGGAAATGTTCAAGGGACTAAGGATAGAGGAATTGATCAGCAGAAATGGAAGCCCCCCCCCAAAAATGTTCTGAAACTTAATGTAGATGCAGCAGTGAATAGCAAAGACCAGAAGACAGGTTTGGGAGCAATTGTCCGAGATGCAGAGGGAAAGATTCTAGCTGTAGGTATCAAGCAAGCTCAGTTCAGGGAGAGAGTCAGCTTAGCAGAGGCAGAAGCTATTCTTTGGGGGCTACAGGTGGCTAAACAAGTCTCTTCATCTAGCTTGATAGCAGAATCTGACTGTAAAGAAGTGGTAGAGCTTCTAAACAACACTCAGGGCAGTAGAACAGAAATTCATTGGATATTATCTGATGTTCATAGGGAAAGTAAGGATTTCCAGCAAGTCTAATTCTCTTTTTCCCCTAGAACTTGTAATACTTATGCCCATGCCTTAGCAAAGTTTGCTCTAAGGAATTCTTCCACTGATGTCTGGATTGACACATTTCCAGCTGACGTGCAGAATGTAATGAATTGTGTTGTTTCCTAAGGAATGAAAGGTTTATTTTCTCATCAAAAAAAAAAAAATGATCCATTGACATGTGTTGAAATTAATAAATAAAAAATTATTTTATCTTTACCGCTTTAACCCTACCTAATTTGTGGACCCATTTTGTCTTCCACGTGATTGGTATTATTACTTTATTTGTCTTTGTATGTACTATTATTTATTCTGTGGACCCATTCATGCACCCATGTTTCGGACATGCAATTTAACCGTAGCCGTTAATCTTACTTAATCATATGTGCGATAAAAATCTGCCGTCGATCCGTTATACGTAAGTACCAACCATGCGTTATTATTCGATTTGCTACGTTACAAAATCTTATTGATTACGAAACACAAAACACCTGGGCCTAGGCAATATAGTATTTCTTTTTGGGGGCCCAGCGGGAAATTGTTATTCAATAATAATTAAACAAGAACTTGCAAAAGCAACTTAATTACAAATAATATTTCCTCTATTCTTAATCTCAGAATGATGATGATAATTGATCTTGCAGATCAATCATTAAAGTTTATTTGTTTGACTCTTTAGAATTTTTGTTGGCCAATAAAAGGATGTATTTTGCTGTTTAATAAGGTAAGCTCGAAATAAATCAAATCCTAGCCATACAAAAGTTCAAATGACATGAGCCATAATCTCTTGCCAAGCTTCAGAAAAATTAAATTAAAGTCAAAATAAACCACTTTGTAAAGTAAAAATAAACCACTTTGTAAAGTCAAAATAAAGTCTTCGCCGTCTGCCTCCAGTGACTAACGCCCCAGGCCCTTGATGAAATAGAAATCCGAGCAGTGAAGTCACACTTCTCATTGAAAACGACTAATAAAAATTAAGTTGGAAACTCGAACAGTAGCTAGATAACCTTACTCTTTTATATTTTAAGAATTTGTTCAGAAAATATTACGATCTCTTCTAACTTAAGTTGAAATGCCGTTTCTAATTCTTATTCTTATAAAATGTGTACTTATCAATAAAGTTTCTTATATAAAATTTTCAACTAATAATGAATCTTCTTCATCCAAGATGCAAATATAGTCCTAAAGGTGGTGGTGATGAAAGAATGGACATTAAACCATTAAACTTCATCTCGTAGTCTAAAGCGTGGTTGCTGGTCCTCCATAACACCAATAATCTCTCCCTCCCTCCGTGACGCGTGACCAGACTATGATATCACTTCTTATTGTGACTTTTTAGCAAGTCGCCAATCACTAAATTGGTCCAGATTTAACATGCTTATAGTTATGGATCTTTCAAAATAAAGTTTTCATATTCCTTTGAAAACTAAATGGAAATAAAATAAAAAAATGAATATTTTGAAAACTAATTGGAAACCCATAAGACCAACAGTCTTATACTATAATTTAAATTTAATTATGTTTTATTGACAAAAATTAGCTATTATCATTATGAAATGCCCATTTCACTGAACTATCTTTGATTATAAAATTTATTTAGCAATTCCAAGTGAAATGATATTTTGAACGAGGAAAAGACTCAATTAGACATTTAGACCGGGCTGCAGTTCTGGCCTCATTTTGTCCTGAAGCTCAGCCATGATCCTGCCAAAGTTTTGGAGCCATGCTAGCCACATTTTATCTTACTATTATGCACCACATTTACTTTTTCGATCTTGGAGACTGCGACTGGGTCAAACATATCCTCAAGCTCCGTTTTAACCTTACGAAATTTGTGGACCCATTTTACCTTCAGGTGATCGGTATTACTACTTTTGTGGACAAGGCTACGTTGCAGTTGCAGACTGAGCTGAGTACCAACAGCTTTTCCTCTCTCCTGCAACGCGTGGATGCTCCTTGTTTGTCTTCTTATCTGCAATTATTCTCTCTGTGGACCCATTCATGCACCCACGTCTCGAATATGCAATTTAACCGTAGCCGTTAATCATACCTAACTATATGTACGATAAAAATTCCGCCGTCGATCCGCTATATGTAAGTACCAATCAGGCATTATTTCATTTATTAGCTCATATTCATCCATGTGTTTATCATTCCTAGCTAATTCGATTATTTTCATTTCCAAGACTATCTTTAATATGTGCATCAATTAATAAAACTGATTTACCAGAATTTCCAGCCCCTAGACTTTGCATCAATAATTCACAGGTTGCAAATTATTCAATTTGCAGCTCACAGGCATGTTTAGAAAAATGAAACCTATACAATAGCATATAAAATGTCTGATTGCAACATGTTGTGCAACGCAAAAAATAAGATGCATCATGTTGTGCAAATGCAAATAAAAATCAGTTACAATATAATGAACATTAACAATCTTGCTCAAAGTCAAAATGAGATTATTTGAATTTTTTCTGAAGATGTTGGATTATATAAATAATCAGTTAATTAAAAGGTCGTTATTGGATTGGTTTCTTAATTTTATTTGCACATATTAAAGGGCTCATCTCTATGTAAGTACTAGTAGCCTGGCTCCCAAAGATTCCTGAAACCATTCCGCATGAAAGACATATATGCATCAAACTAAGATACAAATGAGCCAAGGAATGTTAATTTATTATATAACATTAATAGTAATAATATTAATTATATATATATTAATAGTAATAATAATTCTTAGATGGCAGCGTCTTCAAATTTTTTCTTACGGTCGAATAATAATTTATTTTATTAAACTGTATGATTTAATATTATGTTTGCATTAAAAAATAAAAACACCAATATATAACATATATAACCCTCTTTTATATATGTTCAATCAAAATAGATGAATAGTTGAGATTTATTAAAATGAAATAATCATGAATTTTTATTCTCTCTCTCCCCATTTTAAGTCCACCCAAATCTTTCTCTCTCCCTCTCTCTTATAATTTTTGACTCCCAAAGATTCTTTTATTTTTTATTCTATCAATTTATTATTGCGTAAAACAATTGCGGGTGAGTATATTTAAACTCATTAGATCACTCATTATATCCTAAATTAATAAATAATTTTATTACAAAATTACTAAAAAATTCTTTTAATTTCTTGAATACCGAAAAAGTAAAATTACCATTCTAGATGGAGGATAAGTCTTTAAAACTGCCTTAAACACATCTTATTTGTTCATACACACACAAGTTATTAAACAACCATGGATGTTGAACCAAAGTATCAAACTTAGTTTCTGGTTGTCAAATTTTCTTCCTATTGGACATCTAAATCATTTTGCAATCAGTAACATAGTCAGAAAATCAAATTAGTTGGGTAGAATGACTGACATAAAATATAAAAAAAAAAAAAGTTTACTGTGTTCTTTATCTATTTTTCTAATATTTTTAGCATTCCTCCTTACATGTCTTAATAGCATGTTTAATTTGAAGAAATAAAATAAAAAGAGATGAGAGATAAGGAGAATGGGAGCAATAAATAAGGAAAAAAGAGATATAATTATATATTAAATTAAACAATGAAATTGAGAATGATCCTATTTTTTCCCTCATTTTTTGATCACTTACTCTAAGGAACCAGAACTTTAAGGAAAGACAGACAAATCATAAAAATTGAAGAGCAGGAATTTTTGTTCTCTTTTTTAAATAAAAAATTTCATTTCAATGGATTTTTATTATTAAATTAGTCTTTCTCTAAATCAGATCAAATATATTAGATCTTAAATCTTGTTTTTAATGAAATTAATTACGTTTTGGGCATTTAAATTATGAAATTGGACAAGATTTGTGTGTGATTTTAAAATAAATATGAACTTGAATTTGATGCATTTAATTAATCCAAAGAGGCAAATTTATAATTTCAACTTCTAAATAAAACATATCATTTGAATTTTATCAGTGGTTTCTAACAATAACTGACAGGTCATTATAATAATTATAAATGTAATATTTATTTTTATAATTATACAGTTATGATCAATGCTATGCTGTAGTGCCGTTCCAAAGGCAACTGCTCCCACTATTCTCTTAGCGGCTCTGCCACTAATCGCATTCTGGCCACATTTTATCTTGCTATTATGCACCATATTTATTTTTGCAATCTGCGAGACTGCGACTAGGATATGCATATGCTCAAGCTCCGGTTTAGTCTTAATTTGTGGACCCATTCTACCTCACACGTGATTGGCATTACTACTTTGTTTGTCTTCTTATGTACTATTATTTATTATGTGGACCCATTCGTGCACCCACGTTTCGAATACACAATTTAACCGCAGCCGCTAATCTTACGTAATTTATGTACGATAAAAGCTCCGCCGTCGATCCGTTATACTTAAGTACCAACCATGATCATTATTTGATTAGCCACGTCGCAAAGTCGTATTGATTACGAAACACCAACACCTAGGGCCTAGGCAATATAGTATTCTTTTTAGGTGGCCCACGAGGAAATTGTTGTTGAATAATCATTAAGCCAGAACTTGCAAAAGCAACTTAATTACAAATAATATTTCCTCTGTTCTTATTTTCAGTTCAATTTGGTCCCGAGAATAATGATGATGATGATGATGTTGACGACAATAAAAATAATAATTGATCTTGCAGATCAATTACCAAGTTTGTTTGTGTGACTCTTGGAATCTTTGTTGGCCAATAAAAGGATGCATTTTGCTGTTTAATAAGGCAAGCTCGAAATAAATCAAATCCTAGTCATACAAAAATTCAAATGATATGAGCCATGATCTCTTGCCAAGCTTCAGAAAAGTTAAATTATAAGAGGATCTTGATAAGTTAAATTATGAACAGACATTTACGCTGTGGACCCATTCATGCATCCCCGTTTCGATTTTGCAATTTAACGTAGCCGTTAATCTTACCTAACCATCTGTACGAGAAAAACTCCGCCGTCCATCCGTATATGCAAGCACCAAGCATGCATTATTATTTTACCGATTATAAAGCACCGACACCCAGGGCCAGCCTAGAATTATAATACTATTTTTTTTGGATTAGGACGAAATTATTATTGAATAATAATTAAAACTTATTATGCATGCCTATGTTATTGCCCGGTTGCCTATGTTATTGACATCTACTACGAAGTTAGAAATTGGTCTTAATTAATTAGATATGTTTCGAAATTGGTCTTAATTAATTAGATGCATTTCTCATTTGAATTATTTGGACAAATTCTTTTATTGATTAAAATAAAATTTTCTTATTATTGTTTTTGACGAGAAGGTCTCAATAAAGTTGAAATAAACAAATTTTCATCTATGTCTCGCACTTACATAAAATAAAGGAAAAAATTATAATTATAAATAAATTAAGAACCAATGTCAATAATGTAAAATCAAATATTTAAACAAATCAAAATTTTATCACTTCTGAGTTTAAGACTTTTTTCTTTCATATGTTAGAAAATAAAATTTTGATGGAATGTTTTTTAAAAATGAAATTGGGAATTAGAAAATTTCATTTCCAAGACTATCTTTCATTGGCTATGTCCAAGACGAAACAGATTAAAAGCAACTTTTGTAAAATTACTGTAGCAATGAGATGCGAAAGAAAAGACTGCACGTGATAATTGCGGTTAGTTTTCCCCTGTTATCAATTATTGCCACCGGCTGGGACCCACGTAATTCGTCTAATTGAACTGTACCCGGTTATTCGTAATCCACACCGGGCATACTTGAATGGATCCCATCTATATATATTACATCAAATTGTCAAACCGGAAGCAGGAACTCGAAAAAGCAACTTAACTACTTTCGAACTTTGATTCCCGTAAGCAGAGATCTTTCTGATTTGAAGAACATGGAAACCACCTGCGCAGGTTTATAGGCCAACTTTATTTTAATATATATCGTTTATACTTCTTATTTTAGTATATGCAGTTATAAATTAAATTTTTTATATGAATTTTTCAGGTAATAACTGGTCAGAGGGTTGGTTTAATGTTTGGAACAGTATTGCTGATGATGATGTCATGAACCACAATCTTGATTTTCTTAATGTCCCTCAATATGGAAGAAACCCCGACTACATGGGTTAAGTGCAGCACTGCTTTTTTTTTTTTCTGTTTTGTTTAATTAAATAAATGATAGGTATACTATTACCTATCAATCATGGCAATGTCTTAGTCTGGTTTAGTTCAACTTATGAGATTTCTTGAGATGTACAAGATATCTTTTTGAGCTAAGTATTTTCTTGAAAAACGAAATAAATCAATAAAAGTTATTGTGTGTGTCAACATATTGGTTCTATTAGTTTATACACGTCGGTTTTAATTACGATATCTCTTCCTAAATATTTTACTTTTTTTGAAACAAACTCAAAAATTTGTTGTATAAAAAACACTATCACTTTCAATCATATGATGGTGACATTTTAATCATTTATTCATAACGTCCTCCTGGTCCTCCACTGGGGATATTATAGTGTGTCATTCTGTAACCCAGAACTATCATTTCTTCCACCTCTACGATATCTTGTAATGTTACTTGCAGCTTCATAAGCCACAGAAACATCATCAAAATCAACAAATTGTTTTCTTTTTCTTTTTTTAAGGAAAGTAATAAGAAAAATAAAAGCTGCATTATTCTATTTATGATCAATAGAAGAATTCAAGTGACTGGAGAAAATTCAGATTGTTGAAAATGGGTTCTCAAACGAGATAAGCCTCAGGTAGTCGACCTCATCAACATCAGTACCAGACTCAATCCATAGAATCGGTCTCGTCTTAAGCCTAACAGCTCCCTTCTAATATAATCTAGTGAGAACGGTGAGGTGCTTGGTATATCATACACCAAAAATCAACGATGCTTGGACTTTCAAGAAAAAGAGAAAAACAAATGCATGCACGGGGAAACGTACTAATTAAAAGCAAATCATATAATTTACAAATTATTATAGGCTTGTAGCCATAAGATCGAGAGAAACTAAAACATTTCTTGCATTTTCTGGCCATATTTTCTAAATGAAGGGATGGTCCATTGCTGCTCCGCCATACTGGATCTCAAGATGTCATTAACAATAGGTCTCAAGATGTCACTAACAAGGTGTCACTCTGATACCGACAGGTCTACCACTTAGACATAACACTTGCCATATAAAATTTTCTCCTATTTTTGCTATTTCCTTCGTATCTTGCATTGAATTATTGCCAGCAAATGATATTTCGAGTCAAAAAAGTATATTCAATTATTGAATATACGCTCCTAGGTAATTTGCACAATTGAATTATAGCTGTTATTCTACTTTTTTACGCAATTGATTAATTGTACGCATCCATTGCAAGACTTTCGCACTAAGTTTCAATTTCAACCACAAATCCTAGCTCTAGATAAAAATGATGTGGTCATAGAGATTTCGAATGTATTCACTTTGTGATTAACGGAAGCTGAACTATTTTAAAGGCCATTTGGTATATGACCACTTCCCATTGGACTTGGAGACCGGGTAATTTTGTCATCTCCACTCCTAGAATCTGCTCTCATGCTATTTGCATGGTTCCATCTTTGAAGTCTGGTACTGTTTTGTTTGGAAAATACCCCACTAGAATATCTTCACGAAGAAAATTGATCCCCGTTAACTAGCGTGATTAGCTTAGTTTCTTAAATTCAACGTTCGTTTGGTTAATTGTCTGTTAGTTTTAGAATTTTGATTAGCCAATAAAACAATGAGTTTTATTGTTTAATAAGGCAAGTTGAAATAAATTCAATCCTACTCACAGAAAAATTTAAATGACACATATCATAATCTTTTTCATATCTTCAGAAAAATTAAATCATAAGAGGATCATGAACAATTTGATGATGCTCTGAAATATAGTCTTCTGTTTTTCAAGGAAAAAATAAGGAAGTTAAAAACATGTTTATCAGGTTTTTCAGAGATCATTTTGACGTTTTTGTTTAAAAACATGAAAATTGTTCTTATTCTCATAAAACAGAAAAAATTATCTGGCCGGTTAGCTAATTATTCTTGTTCTTCTGTTCTTTTTTATTTGAATTGTTTCTCCCTTTTCCATTCATTTTTCACTATGAAATTAATTACTAATTAATCTACAGTTAGTTTCTCTACAGCTAATAGGAACGTGATTTATGCCCGAAGACGCGCATCTTTTTTATTCATTATCTACAGTGCACTCACCTCCAATCTATGTATAGGCAGACATGCATATTTATTATATCAAATAAGTTATTGATGGAAATTTCACTTTCGAAATAGAGAATTATCCTTAATTAAATCTTAGTGGGCCTAAATTCGAGTAAGATTTAATGATGTATGATTCAAAATTATTGAAATCGGACATTTTAAACAAGAAAAAAATAAAAAATCTTGTTCTCTTTTTTAAATAATAATTTTCATTTTGATGGATTTTTAATATTAAATTGGACATTTGCTAAATTGGCTCAAATATAATAGATCTTAGACCTTGCTTTTAATGGATTTAATTAGGTTTTGGGCATTTAAATTATACAACTGGAGACAGAATTTATAAATAGATAAGATTCTAATGTGATTTTAAAATAAATTTGAACTTGAACTTGATGCATTTTATTAATCCAGAAAGGTAAATTTATAATTTCAACTTTTAAATAAGACATATCCTTTGGATTTTTTACATAAACTAAAGGCAATTGTACAATATTTACTTGACTAGTGGTATATATCCCAAATTTTTTATCCTAAGAAATGCCACATCATTTGGTTGATGAGGATAATATAATTAATTCACTTAGATATTATAAAAAATTATCAACCAATCAATGAATAACATGTCATTTTCATTGGGATGGAATTTGGAAAAAAAATTTAGGACGTCTATCATTACTTTAGTAAGAAAGCATATTAAGATGGACTAACATGTTTGGATGCCCCAGCCTAAGATGCAAGAGATCAATTTCTTTTGTTGTCTTGAAATCCCTACTATTTGACTCAACAACATTGGCAACATTTAACTCATTACTACTAGAACAAAAAGATATTATAGACAAAGGATTGCTAATGCAATTTATTGACTCATACTCTAAAGATAGAGGTAACTCAACAGCACATTCAATCTTGCGCTGCTCATGCACAATAGCTCATATAGCCTATCTTTAGTCACTCCTTTCACTAGGATTTTCACTTGGCTAAAGCAAATAGATTTTTGAAGCACAACATCAATATCATTATCACGGAACAATTTTGAGACATTAATAAGGTTCTTAGTAACGCTAGGCACAGACAACGAGCTATTTAGTTTAATCTGTTTGTGCGGATCATAAGTGAGCAATATAGAGTATCCAATATGAGAAATCAAAAGTTTATCACCATTTCCAATACTAGCTCATCATTACCTTGATATTCTGAATTAAAGCTCATGCTTCCAATAGCACTGGTTACATGATTTGTAGCACCACTGTCAAGGTACCAAGCTCTACTATTCTCACCGTCAACTGCAACCACATATGCTCTTTTTGGATCTCTTCTTCTATTTGGCTGTGGAACTGATATGAACCCTATTAAGAACTAACATGACCCTAACCAATTTAGTCTCTAAGATTGAAAGCAATTTTTTTTTTTTAGAAGAGATTGAAACCAAATATAAAATTGAATGGAATCGCGATTTGATCTCAATGAAAGTACGAACCTTGGTATGTGATGACGCCACAATCAGCTATGGATGATCTGATTGATAAGTTAAGAGTTTGAACACCACAGAAATCCGATAAGTTCAAAGGGTTAATTTAAGAACCAAAGAGAATTAGCTTTCTCACCAATTGCATCAAAATTTATGTCTTTCTTATTGGATACAAGTACATTAGATAGGGTTGGTTTATAAGAATTTTAAGAAATAAATCCTAAACCAAAATCAAATCAGAATCCTAATTTAAAGCAAATAAGGAAAGAAACTAAATCAAACCAGAATCCTTATTGGCTTAAATGCCTTGCATCAATTAAAAATGGAAACAAGGCAATTAAAAGAGAAATAATTGATTCGTTTTGCCACTTGCCTACTCAAGAAATGGGAAAGTATCCTAAAAGGAAAGTAGTATATTTTCCAAACGAGAAAGCATCTGATAAGGTAAATAATATATTTTCTAGCCATAATGTGCAAACCAACTTGCTGATTTCATAGAAATGATTATGTGAAAACTTAAAAAGCCTTAATCACGTATTTAGTGGTCTGAATATCATGTGCGATTTCTTCGACGGGCCTCCACGAATTTGATTGAGCTCAAGTTGCTTAAATCAACCCATTAAGCAATTTTTTGAATTTTTTTGCACGAGCTCTTATGATGGGTCCAACAGGAACTTGAATGGGATATGAATATACCTCATCCCATGTGCTTGTCATAGTTTTGTCCTCAATATCATATTTTTTCCTTCAAAGAAACAATTTTGCTTCATATGGAAAAGGAAATTTGTATGTAGCCTTACATTATTTATACATAAACTCATAATATTTGTGTAGTCCTTCATGAACATGTGAAATATACACTTATATAGTGAATCCTTCATGAACAAGATGTTAGTGAATAACATCATAATTTTGGAATAGTCCTTCAGGAACATATTTTGAAAGAAAATCTTCATTATGTATAGTGCGATCCTTAGAGATGCATTCTTAATTTTCTTTCATTATATATTATAATATTCATACTTCAGGATGAATATTTTGAATTTCAAGAATAGAAAATATATAATAGCAATTGAATATTATAATAAGAAAAATCAAACAATAACAAAATCAATCATTGGAACATTAAATAAATGTTGGAATCCAAATCTCATAAAATATATGTAATCATTAATAAAGGAAGTAAGGAACAACTTCATAGATCCATTATTCTTAAATTATAAAAATACATAAACAACATATGTATATGATTTTAGACAAATCAAGATAGTTTAATTCATAGCCTTGTGAGTAAGATCAAAGGAGGGATATTATCATATTACCTCTTAATGGCTAGAGACTCGTGTTGATAATGTGTTATATCATTTATCAATTGGGAGTGCAACAATATAGCAAGAGAAATAAAGAAGGCAAATAAGAGACACAATGTCTGGAGGGGAATTTTATTCAATCTCAAATATATACAAATAAGAAGCAAAGGCTTGCTTTTATAGTGATACAAGCATAAAGTAGTAAGTAATACCTCATAATTATAAGAGATGACAATCCTCAGATTAGGGAGATAATGAGAGTTATAAAAGATGGAAAGTTACTTGTGAGGAGATCGAAGGTTGCTTTGATGAACATCCACATATATTATAATAATTTCATAACATACATTTACTTTTAATTTATTTTTAAGGTTAATTGGTTAATAAGCTTTTTGTGTAGTAGATTAATTAATGTGCCCAAGAATATTGTTGGATGCTATTATTTTAAAAGCAAAGCAAAATAAGGCATAAGTGTCACATGTTCAATAGCAGGGATGTTTTGAGGAATTTCTTAAAATAAAAAGACTAAGTAGATCTTTAGCCGAAAATATAGGGATTAAGCAAGCATTCATCCTATAGAAAAGCAAAGTAAACTAATGTAACCATAATTGAATATAAAGTTAACTCTTCTATGGAATTATAGAGAACAAAAGAAGGAAAAATATTATTCAAATTCAAGATAAGAAGGTAGTTTATTAACTGTCTAAAGTTCAAAATTTTATTAATTTCAGACCTTTTTAAAAATTTGCTTATTTGTTTTTTGTAACTTATGTTTGATTTTTAGATATTTACATCTGAATAGAAAAAGTAAGATTTTTTTACTTTATCTAAATGGAAAAATGTCTGAATGATTAGTAAATATTATATTCCATAAATATCTCTATAAAATAACTTATTTCCTAATCTATAAAATAGAATCCCCTTTTTTTATTTTGATTTACAAGGACGTAAATGTCAAAGAACTAAGTTTAAGATGTTTTCTATTATAAAAACAAATAAGATGCCACTTACATTCAGATATTAAAAAATGAAAAACAAACATGTGATTCAAATTTTCGTATTCAGACCCATTTAAACTTGAAAAAAATTTAGACACATTCAAATTTCAGACAAAAAAGACAAATACTACTTAAATTGTTTTCGCTTTGCAACTGCCCACTGCTACACCAAATAAAAAAAGATTTTCAATTTGGAATTATGTTATCCAACGTATGAAGACAATTCTTCCTTTAAACGAATCTTTATGATTGTTTTCTGAACGAATATTGCTCTAAATTAAAATATTTTAGAACAAAAAATAGCTGATTGCCAAATGTACAATAGGTACAATTTTCTTTTTTCAGCTCTCTTTTGGAAGAGAACTATGGCGTCCTTTATAATTATTATTTCTTGAAAGAATACAAACTTAAATTACTGGCTTTTTATTTGTAAAATCATATAAAATAGACTCTTTTAAGGAAAATATCTCATACCGGAGATAATAATTACTGGACTAAGAATATAAACTTAAAACAGCACTACTATCAAACTATCTTTAAAAGAGTTCCTTGATCAAAAGAATTTATTTATCATTTTTCGCAGTTTAAAAAAATATAAAAAAAAATTACATAGAAATAATTTGAAGATTTCCTGAATAAGCATCAAATAAATGCTAATTTATTGCATGATACTTAGAAGAAACCATAAATAAAAATTAAGGATTTACAATTTTAAAGAGAAGCTGGGAGTTTAAATTTTCTTGCCATCTTGAGGGAGAATAATAAGACCAAAATAATATTGATGAAACAAAATAATCAGTCAAACATTTGATTGTCTTTATCTTAATCAGTGATTAAGAAAAATTGGTTGTTAATTAACATAAAAATTGATTGACTCAATATTTATGAATAGATCATTATTTCTAAATTATGTTAATTATATATATTTCAAATACTTATAAGAATTGAGTTTGCTTACGGTTTATTAAATATAGTCTCTTAAAAGTTTTCATGTGGCCCATACAAAGCTAACATTACTCTGTTATAGCATTTCGGGCATCCAACAAGATCCTCTTCTTCACTTATTGTTAGAACTAGAGCTAACAAATTAATTACTTAATCACGGCTAAGTTTGGAATTAAAAATCAAACTAAATTATCTAATTGGTTGAGTTCGGTTTCCGTTTGTATGGGCCACATGAAATTTTCTCTCTCATCTTCTCTCGTCTGCTAATCGCATCTTTCTCTCTTTCGACTCTCTAATTTCTCTCTTGGATTTGGTTACCAAGCACAACAACAACAACAACAACAACAACAACAATAATAATTATTATTATAATTATAATTATAATTATTATTATTATTATTATTATTATTATTATAATAATAATAATTATTATTATTATTATGATTATTATTTTCCCTATATTAAACAAGTAGGCATTTATGAATTTTGAGTGAAAAATTCACTCGGCTGTGGCAGATTTTGTGCCTTACAAGTAGTCGATTTCACGCATTCATCATCACCATTACTATGTTCATTATTATTTGCTATTGTTTTTTACTTTTTCTGCTGTTATTGATTAAATTGACATTAAATTTATGTCTTGTCCATTACAAGACTTAATAATATAATCCAGTTGTAACATGGACACTACAGATGATACAAGTGCGCAAGACCTAGTCAGAGAGCGTAGTACACTTTTTGTAAGTATAAATTAATTGATATCTTTCGAGTTGTTATGTTAGCAACCATTTTAACTTAAGGCTGTAGGGGCTACAAATCTTCATTCTAGATCTGTAACATATGACTATGAATTATATAGAAATGAGCTATTTTTCTTTATCTTTGGATATATTATATACTCTATTGTTTTCTCCGAAACTCTACGCTAAACAATTAATACTTTTCTTTGCAACTTCGACATTCAAAGACTTGGTTTATTCTGCAGGTAAATCGTGCTTAGGAAGAAGAGCGGCATGAAGATATTTGGGTTGTATTTTGGAGCTGCGAAATACCGACAATATCCGCCCGTGGGGAGGGCTCTTTGACATTTGGGTTGTATTTTGGACATTTGTTCTTCTCCATAGTACTGGCCGGATTCTTCAACAATATCCTAATACTTCTAAAGTCAAAGACATGCTTCTCTTTCGTTGTATATATTTGCATCTCTAGGTGAAATTTGTAATTGGCTGAGGACATTTTTATTTTTATAGAATGGAAGAACAGGGACTTTACGTGGAGAAAAAATTAATTGTAGTGGGTATTTTCCATAGATATAGCTATACATGTAGCATGGCGAGCTGATGACGGGAGTTCATTTGACGGAATTAGCCCTTCAATGGGTTGTCGTTATAAACCAGATGGCCAATATAATCATGCAGCCTATTTCAGCAATCTTGTTTATTATGATATTAATTTTGTGACTCAAGAAGCTGCAAGTAACAATAATACGTACATATGCAAGTAATTGTTTTGGTTGCAAAATGCAACACTCTCTGGACCATCTTCTGGTTATAATTTTGTTTTTAGAGGACCTGAAAGAAATTGTAGGTGAATTAGTAAATTTTTTTTTTATTATAGATATTGTATAATTGTTTTAAAATTTGGTGTTGCAATAAATATGATCTATGTTTTGGACTGGTAGGTGGTTTCTTAAAATTCTATCCCAAAATTTTATCTTAAATTATGTGGTCTTCATTAACTGATTGGTGTAATTAATTTACTAATAAAAAAGAATTCAAATTCTCTCCTAGGCATTTTTCTTTCCTAATCCTCCTAAGCTTTTAATGATCCATTGACATGTGTCATTTATACATGATTAAGACAAATCATTCAATGAATTTACTATAGTCTAAACATAAATAGAGCGTCAAACTCTATTTATTAACAACGAATTTAATTTATTTAATCATAAGATAACTTGTATTTATGTCTTATGTGAATCCATATAATGATCGTATAAAATACATATAATATGATTAAACGAACTTTATTCAAAAATTTTTTCGCAAATTAAAGATATCTGAAAATGTCTCAAGTATCATATTAATTAGAAAATAAATAAATCAATATGATTTAAAGGGCACATAATCCCAAGAATATATGCATCAAAGTAAGAAACATATTAACTAAGGAGTGATAATGCATTTATTAATATTCAATTTCCTATTTAACAACTAAGATTCTTTTATTTTTTTATTCTATCAATTTATTATTGCATAAAAAATTACGGGTGAGTATATTTGAACTCATTAAATCAGTCTTTATACCCTAAATCAATAAATAATTTTATTACAAAATTACTTAAAACCCCTTTTAATTTCTTGGATACCCAAAAAGTAAAATTACCATTCTAGATGGAGGATAAATATTCAAAACAGCCTTAACGCATCTTATTTGTTCATACAAACATAAGTTATTAAACAACCATGGATGCTAAACCAGAGTGTCAAACTTAGTTTCTAATTGTCAAATTCTTCCCATTAGACCTCTAGACCGTTTTACAGTCAGTGACGTAGACAGAAAATCAAATTAGTGGGGGTAGAATGACCGGCATAAAATATAAAGAAAGAAAAAATTTACCGTCTTATTTATCTATTTTTCTAATTTTTTTAGTATTTCTCCTTACATATATCTTAATAACATATTTAGTATGATGAAATAAAACAAGAGGATATGAGAGATAAGGAGAATGGGGGAAATAAATAAGGGAAAAATAGATGAATTCTCTATTAAACTAAATAATGAAATTGAGAATGACTCTATTTTGCTCTCATTTTATAATCTCCTGCTCTAGGAACCAGAACTTTAAGAAAAGGCAGTTAAATTGTAAAGATTGACAAGCAGAAATTTTTGTTCTCTTTTTTAAATAAAAATTTTCATTTTGATGGATTTTTAATATTAAATTAAACATTTGCTAAATCGGAACAAATATATTAGATCTTAAATCTTGTTTTTAATGGATTTAATTAGGTTTTGGGCTTTCAAATTATGAAACTGGACAAGATTTGTGTGTGATTTTAAAATAAAGTTGAACTTGAATTTGATGCATTTAATTAATCAAAAGAAGCAAATTTATAATTTCAACTTCTAAGTAAAACATACCTTTTGAATTTTAGCAGTGGCTACTACGGTAGAGTAGTTGCATCTAGGGTACTAATGATGACCAACAAAATATAACAATAATTACAAATTTAATATTTATTTTTATAATTATACGATTGCCGTCGATGCTCTGCCATGGAGCACAACCAACATAGCCGGACCGTTGGATTTTTCCGATAGGCCAAAGGCAACTGCTCCCACTGTTCTCTTAGCGGCTCTGCCACAAGTCGCATTCTGCCATTACGCACCATATTTATATATTTGCAATCTACGAGACTCCGCTTTAACCCTACCTAATTTGCGGACCCATTTTATCTTCCACGTGATTGGTATTATTACTCTGTTTGTCTTTTTATGTGTTATTATTTATTCCGTGGACCCATTCATGCACCCACGTTTCGGACATGCAATTTAACTGTAGCCGTAAATCTTACCTAATCGTATGTGCGATGAAAATCTGCCGTCGATCCGTTATATGTAAGTACCAACCGTGAATTATTATTTGATTTGCTACGTTACAAAATCTTATTGATTACGAAACACAAAACACCTGGGCCTAGGCAATACAGTATTTCTTTTTGGTGGCCCAGCGGGAAATTGTCATTCAATAATAGTTAAACAAGAACTTGCAAAAGCAACTTAATTACAAATAATCTTTCCTCTATTCTTAATCTCAGTTCAATTTTGGTCCCCAGAATGATGATGATAATTGATCTTGCAGATCAATCATTAAAGTGGATGAAACTACGGTGCAACGGTTGCACGGTGCAACTTGCACCATACCGTTTTGTCTTTTTCAATTAATTACATCCCAATACCTATATTTTATAAAAATATTGAATGAACACTAAATGTTACAAAATGTCATGTATTATTATTATTATTTTATAAAATAAAAATATTTTATTTTTATTATTATTAAAATTTATTATTTTAATTATTGTCATGTATTATTATTACTACCATAAATGTCATCATTATTAATATTATTATTATCATTAAAATTTATTATTTTATTATTTTATTGTTACAATTACTTTAATTAAGTCATTATTATTATTTATTAATTTTACTATTTTTATTACTATTATTAAAATATATTAACTTTATTATTTTAATTACTTTAATCATTATTAATTATTTTTATTATTATTATTATTATTATTTTATTAATAGTAATATTATTAAAATTATTAAATTTAATATTTTAATTATTGTCATGTATTATTATTACTACCATAAATGTCATCATTAATAATAATAATAATAATATTATTATTATTATCATTAAAATTTATTATTTTAATTATTATGTATTATTATTACTGGGGTCCTTCTATGATACCGTAATTTTTTTACAGCATCAATAGTGTAAGAAATATATGCCATTAGATCTAATTAACGGTACACATTATTTTTATTAATGAAAAATTTAATCATTTAAAAAATGCTATAATCAGTTAACAAACCGGTTGAAAAGGTTGTTTTAGATTAAAAAAAACAGATAAAAAGTTGATAAAATACAATCTCTTTATTTATCTCATAAAATTTAACCATCGGTTTTTTCTCTCATGTTCTTGAAGGAAATTGGATTCTTGAAGTGTGTCTCAAGTTCCTGAATGATTAACCATTGACATGTTCAAGAATTTTACCTCTAAGAAACTCGTGATTCATCTTCTTCATTGCGCTTTCTCTTTCGACTCGAATTCATCCCCTCAACAAAGGACGATCTGCAATTGAGTTTGCATTGTCATCTGAGTCATCTCAGCCTCTGATTCCGTTCTCCTTCTCTCCGCCTCGCCCTTCAATGCCTTCCTTGATTTGATCATCTCCAGCTCGACGAGTTCCTTCTCATACGATCTTGTGCACTTATTAATGTAGTTTTTTTCATACCATTTATAAATCTACTGGCAGTGGCAATACCTCCTGCTCCTGTCATAATCTGAGCAAGCCAATTTAGCTTTGCCTCTATGTTCTAAGATATAATCACCACAGCAGGCAATGAATCAAGCTGCACTACAGAGTTCACGGAGCACAAGAGAATTTCCCGTTCTCCAGCAGAGAATGCCACCGCCAAATTCGACTGCCAACGCAGCCAGACCCTGGTGGGCGGCGACCTGGAGAAATGTACCGGCCGGGCCAGAGAGATTGGATTATGTTTCTTCATGTACAACTTCAGCAGCTCCTCCTCAAAATGAATTTTCATGTGGTACTGTCGAAAAGATCTCAATTGACCAAGTAGCAGGGTCATGATCATGAACTCGATGATCAACTTGGATTACATGCATCTCGTTCTGATAACTTATATTAAATGCTATAAATTTAATATTAATTTAAAATTAAAAAACTAATATTTACCTACAACTTACAAGTTACTAGCTTTTATTTAATTATTTATTTATTTATTATATTAAATGAATGACTAAGATTAAATAACTCAAATCTAAGGGTCTATAATAACTGCACTATTAATGCTGTAAAAGCACATACAACATTATAGAAAAATCCTTATTACTGTCATTAATTATTATTATGAAATTAATTAATTTTATTATTTTAATTGTTACAATTAATTTAATTAAGTCATTATTATTTTTTTATTAATAATTAAGTCATTATTATTTTTTATTAAAATATATTAACTTTATTATTTCAATTATTATTAATTATTGTTATTATTATTTTATTAATAGTAATATTCTTAAAATTTTTAATTTTAATATTTTAATTATTGTCATGTATAATTATTACTACCATAAATGTCATCACTATTAATATTATTATTATCATTAAAATTTATTAATTTATTATTTTAATTATTATGTATTATTATTGCTGTCATTAATTATTATTATTATTATGAAATTAATTAATTTTATTATTTTAATGGTTACAATTACTTTAATTAAGTTATTATTATTATTTATTATTTTTATTACTATTATTAAAATATATTAACTTTATTATTTTAATTATTATTATTATTATTTTATTAATAGTAATATTATTAAAAATTATTAAATTTATTATTTTAATTATTATATTATTATTAATGTTGTCAGCATCATCATCATCAGCATTATTAAACTTTATAGATTTTTTTTATTTAAAGTAATACTATTGTCATTATTATTATTTTGCCTTAAGTAAATATTTAAAAACGTTTAATTTTTATGATTTTATAATAAATAGTAGAAACTTAAGTGTTAATAACCAATTGAACACATTTAAGCCGTTGAACACTTTAGCCATTAAATTTATTGGCTAAACTAGAAAAGGACAAAGTTTATCTACCGTGCAACTGTTGCACAGTAGACGGACCCTATTAAAGTTTGTTTGTTTGACTCTTAAAGTTTGCCTTATTAAACAACACAGTAGGCGGACCCTATTAAAGTTGAAATGCCGTTTCTAATTCTTATTCTTATAAAATGTGTATTTACCAATAAAGTCTCTTATATTAAATTTTCAACTAAGAATGAATCTTCCTCATTCAAGATGCAAATACAGCCAGCCGTTGGATTATGGAGCTTTCAAATTAAAGTTTTCATATTCCTTTGACAACTAATTGGAAATAAAAAATGAATAATAAACTATTTAACTTCATCCATTTATAATCTAAAGGATATTCATTGGGCAACCATAAGGTCAACAGCCTTATAATATAATTTAAATTTAAATATTTTTTATTGACAAAAATTAGCATATTATCATTATGAAATGCCCATTTCACCGAACTATCTTTGATTATAAATTTTTTTTAGCAATTCCGAGTGAAATGATATTTTGAATGAAGAAAAGACTCAATTAGACATTTTGACCGGGCTGCGGTTCTGGCCTCATTTTGTCTTGCTGTTATCCATCCTGAAGCTCAGCCATGATCCTGCCAAAATTTTGGAGCCATTCTAGCCACATTTGATCTTGCTATTATGTAGAGCTGGTAAAATTTGACACGATCCGATTATCCGGCACGAACACGACACTAATAAATGGGTATGGGTCGTCGAATTTAACACGATTATTAAATGGGTTGGGTCCGGGTCAACACAATTTTTTTCCGTGTCGGGTTAGGGTTAAAATTCTTGACCTATTTACCCGATCAATGACCCGATTATATTTTCTATTTTAAAATAATTTACAGATTCTTGTCATCAAACTCAAATATTAGAGATGATTTTTTTTTCTTTAAAAGAATGAATATAGACACAATATTTTATTTATAAAATTTTAAATACATTTAGAGCTTTAATTGTGTAAATGTATAAAATATTGATAAACATGTATATTTTATAATATTGATATATAATATTATTTACATATATATAATTAAAACCTCAATAGTGTGTGTAATATTTTAGTAGATATGTATATTTTATAATATTGATAAATTATATATGTATGTATGGATGTATGTATGTTACATATGTATGATAAAATGTAAATATTTGATGTAATTTTTGTTTAATATATAAATATTAAGCGGGTTATTGGGTAACTCGATTATTTTTTCGTGTTGGGTTTGGGTTTCAATATTTTGACACGATTATTAAATGGGTCAAATTTAGATCGACCTAAATTTAACACGACACGAAACTGACACGACACGAACACGATACGATGACTCATTTTGCCAGCTCTACTTATGCACCACATTTACTTTTGCGATCTTCGAGACTGCGACTGGGCCATACTACTTTGTTTGTCTTCTTATGTGCAATTATTTTCTCTGCGGACCCATTCATGCACCCACGTTTCGAATATGCAATTTAACCGTAGCCTTTAATCATACGTAACTGTATGTACGATAAAAATTCCGCCGTCGATCCGTTGTATGCAAGCACCAACCAGGCATTAGTTTTCTAATAAGACGTTAGTGACTTTATTTCTTTGGAGCTGGCTAAGTTACGGATTCTGTAACTTACAGATCCAGCTTTAGCCAACTCCAACATACACCCATTTGCTGGCTTTTCTCTCCCCTCAAGACATGTGTGCTCCTCTCATTGGGGGTGTATGTTACAGATTCTGCAACGTAGCAACCTCCTATTTCTTTCATGAGTACTGATATTTGTCTCGGGTCAAATCCCGAAATTAAACAAAACGGCATCGTTTTGTATTGTTTTTTTTTTTTTTACTTCTTCAAAACGTTGCCGTTTCATTTACCATTTGCAAGTGACTCCATTCATTCTTAGACTTAGTTGAAACAGAGTTGCACCGTAAATCTCTTCCTCTTCGTTTCTCCGTGGCTTTCTTCGTGGCAGATATTTTTCGTGGCTCTCTCTCTCTCTAGCTGTCTCTAGTAACAATTTCATTGTCTCCTTTGAATAAGCAGATCCATTGTCATCTAATTTCACGTTTCATTTATTTTTTCAGCTCCCTTTCTTCGTAAATTTTGATCTTGGCGTTCATCATAGATTTGCATTTTTGTGAATTTACGTTTGTGTTTCGGAATCTTTGAGCTCACTTCTTGCTTAGTGCCGATTCCTTTGATCTAATTTGTTGCTCGAATTGCGAGCCTTCATTTTGAGGTAATTATCTTTCAACTTCAAGTATGTCCTTCTCTCCTTGTAACGATTACTGGCGAAACCTGAGGAAGATTACGGTATTCGAGCTCTCAAGTAGAAATCGCGCGCAATCATTCAGATTAATAAGAGTAGAAGAGGCATTAAATCTTGTTGAATTCATTTCTTCCTCTGAGGGATGTGACTAGTGCTATTATTTCTAGGGCAGCATTTGGTAACAAGTGCAAAGATCAAGATGATTTTAGTTCCACTTGTTGAGGAAATATTGCCGCTTGCTGCAGGATTTGTCATTACTGATTTGTACCCTTCTCTTAAATTTCTTCGTTCTGTAACTGGGGTGAAGTCTAAAGTGCAGAAAATTCATAAGAAGATGGACAAGATTCTTGAATATATTATTGCTGAACATAAGATGAAAGATAAATTTCTATTAATTACAAAAATGTTGAGACTGGCGACAAAGATTTGTTTCAGATTTAAAATATTTCCGTACATTTTTCATTGGAACAAAATGTGTTTCTTCTGCAATTTGCTTTGCATTTGTTTGGCTGCTGAGAAACCTTCAAGGAAAATGTAGGCGCAAAGAAATCTGATAAATGGGTGCGTTCTTTGTAATAGAAAGCTAACAGCTTAAGACGAAGAGGATGAAGAGAAAAGCAGCTGTTAAGTCAAATGAAGAGGAAGAGAGACGCAGATATTGTATCTTCATTTGGCAAATGATAAGTGAAACGGCAACGTTTTGGAGAAGCAAAAAAGAAAAGGAAAAAAAACAAAACAAAACGACGCCGTTTGTTTAGTTTTGGAGTTTGACCCGAGATATTGATCCATGTGTTTATCATTCCTAGCTAATTCGATTATTGAAAATAACAATGATCCATCAATGATTTTATTGTACAAATTCTTCGACCGGCTAAGATAGGTTTTTTTTTTTATTATTTTGACGAGGAGGTCTCAATAAAGTTGAAATAAATAATTTTTCTTCGTTGTCTTACACTTACATAAACAAAGGAAAAAAATTATAAAATTATAAAAAAATTAAGAACCATTGTCAATCATGTAAATTCAAACATTTAAACAATCAAAATTTAATCACCTTGAGTTGAAGATTTCTTTTTCTTTTGTGTTAGAAAATAAACTTTTGATGGAATAGTTTTTTTTTAAAATGACATTGGGAGTTAGAAATTTTCATTTCCAAGACTATCTTTCATTGGCTATGTCCAAGACGAAAAAGACTAAAAGGAACTTTTGTAATTTACAAAATTATTGTAGCAATGAGATGCGAAAGAAAAGACTGCACTTGATAATTGCGGTTAGTTTTCCCCTGTAATCAATTATTGGCATCGGATGGGAACCACGTAATTCGTGTAATTGATATAAAGCAATCTTTGATGAATCTTGACCCACTTAACAAGGATCAATACATTCAGAAATGAATTCCACTCACCAATTGAGATACTAGTATTAATATTATAGGGATTTATACTGCTCTAAAGACAATGTTACAGAGAAGCTGCTATAACTCTCGTGACTCTGAATCTAAGTGTTCAATACGAGTCTAAAGACCTAATTGCTCTGATTCAAGAAATCAGTCCAGTCCTGTATTACTAAACTTATTAGCACATGGGTGGCACCTGTAATGCTGCATCAATTAATGAAATTGATTTACCATAATTTCCAGCCCCTAGACTTTGCATCAATAATTCACAGGTTGCAAAATATTCAATTTGCAGCTCACAAGCATGTTTAGAAAAATTAAACCTATACAATAGCATATAAAGTGTCTGATTGCAACTTGTTGTGCATATGCAAAAATAAGCTGCATCATGTTGTGCAAATGCAAATAAAAATAAGTTACAAGATAATGAACATTAAAAATCTTGCTCAAAGTCAAAATGAGATTATTTCAATTTCTTTTGAAGATATTGGATTATGTAAATAATCAGTTAATTAAAAGATCGTTATTAGTTTCTCAACGGATCACAAAGATTGGCTTCTTAATTTTATTTGCACGTATTAAAGGGCTCATCTTTATGTAAGTACTGGTAGCCTATCTCCCAAAGATTCCTGAAATCGTTATGCATGAAAGACATTTATGGATCAAAGTAAGATACAAATGAGCTAAGGAGTGTTAATGCTTTCATTACTCATTCAATTTCTTATCTAAAGACTAAGATTTTTTTTTTATTTTTTATTCTATCAATTTATTATCGCGTAAAACTGTTGCGGGTGAGTATATTTGAACTCATTAAATCACTCATTATATCCTAAATCAATAAATAATTTTATTACAAAATTAATGAAAAACCCTTTTAATTTCTTGAATACTGGAAAAGAAAAATTACCATTTTAGATGGAGGATAAATATTTTAAACTGCCTTAACGCATCTCATTTGTTCATACACACACAAGTTATTAAACAACCATGGATGTTGAACCAGAGTGTCAAACTTAGTTTCTGATTGTCAAATTCTTCCTATTAGACATCTAAATCGTTTTGCAGTCAATAACATAGTTAGAAAATCAAATTAGTGGGGGTAGAATGACTGACATAAAATATAAAGAAAAAAAAAATATTGTGTTCTTTATCTATTTTTCTAATTTTTTTAGCATTCCTCCTTACATATGTCTTAATAGCATGTTTAGTTTGAAGAAATAAAATAAGAGGAGATGAGAGATAAGGAGAATGGGGAAAATAAATAAGGAAAAAAGAGATGAATTATATATTAAACTAAACAATGAAATTGAGAATGATCCTATTTTTTCCCTTGTTTTCTTATCACCTATTCTAAGGAACTAGAACTTTAAGGGAAGGCAGCCAAATCGTAAAGATTGAAGAGCATGAATTTTTGTTCTCCTTTGTAAATAAAAAATTTCATTTCAATGGATTTTTATTATTAAATTAGTCTTTTGCTAAATAATATCAAATATAATAGATCTTAAATCTTGTTTTTAATGGAATTAATTAGGTTTTGGGCATTTAAATTATGAAATTGGACTAGATTTATGTGTGATTTTAAAATAAATATGAACTTGAATTTGATGCATTTAATTAATCCAAAGAGGCAAATTTATAATTTCAACTTCTAAATAAAACATATTCTTTGAATTTTGTCAGTGGTTTCTATTGTAGAACACTAATAATAACTGACATATCATTGTAGTAACTAGTAACTATAAATTTAATATTTATCCTATAATTATTTTATTATGATCAATGTTTCACCGTGGTGCCGTTCCAACATAGTCACGCCGTTGGATTTTTTAGACAGACCAGAGGCAACTGCTCCCACTATTCTATTAGCGGCTCTGCCACTAATCGCATTCTGGCCACATTTTATCTTGCTATTTTACACCATATTTATTGTTGCAATCTGCGAGACTGCTACTAGGATATGCAATTGCTCAAGCTCGCTTTAATCTTACTTAATTTGTGGACCCATTCCACCTCACACGTGATTGGCATTACTACTTTGTTTGTCTTCTTATGAACTATTATTTATTCTGTGGACCCACTCGTGCACCCACGTTTCGAATACGCAATTTAACCGTAGCCGTTAATCTTACCTAATCATATGTACGATAAAAACTCCACCGTCGATCCGTTATACTTAAGTACCAACCATGCATTATTATTTGATTTGCTACTTAAGTACCACCCATATCCCGTGAATGTAGGATTGTGATTGGATACTGTAGAAAACACATGGTTGGCATGCTTCTCTTGTTAGCTTTGAATGAACAAGTCTTTATTTAAAACCCGCTGGCCAAACAAGAAACCCCTCAAAGCGTTGAAGAAATTCAAGAAACTTAAAATGGGTTCTATAGTTGATGGAGAAAGAGACCAAAGCTTTGCATATGCTAATCAATTGGCGATGGGTACAGTGCTACCCATGGCCATGCAAGCGGTGTATGAGCTAGGCATTTTCCAGATCATAGACAAAGCTGGTCCTGGTGCAAAGCTCTCTGCTTCAGATATTGCAGCCCAGTTGCCCACCAAGAACAAAGACGCACCCACGATGCTGGATCGGATTCTCAGGCTTCTGGCTAGCTACAGTGTTGTTGAATGCTCACTTGATGGTTCTGGTGCCCGGAGACGATATAGTTTAAATTCTGTCTCCAAATACTATGTGCCTAACAAAGATGGCGTCTCACTAGGCCCCGCATTGCAAATGATTCAGGACAAGGTCTTTCTGGAGAGCTGGTAATTAATTAATTAATTAATTAAATTATATTTCTCTCTTTTTCTCAGTAAATGATCAGCTAGACCATGCATACATGGTGGAGCTTATATGAATACGATGCATGATGATTTGTTTTTTTGGGGATTTATATAGGTCCCATCTCAAAGATGCTATTCTTGAAGGAGGAATTCCATTTAATCGAGCCCATGGAATGCATGCATTTGAGTACGGACGAGTGGACCCTAGGTTCAATAAACATTTTAACACAGCAATGTATAACCATACCTCTCTGATTATGAGCAACATTCTTGAATCTTACAAGGGCTTCGCCAACATCAAGCAACTGGTCGATGTTGGTGGCAATCTCGGCGTTACTCTTCAAGCCATCACTTCCAAGTACCCCTATATTAAGGGCATCAATTTCGACCAGCCTCATGTTATTGAGCATGCCCCACTACATCCACGTATGATTATTAATCTCATATTATATATACAAGTGCTTATCGGGACATTACACTGTTATACCATATCCCGTAACAATTTTCTTGCACTTTAATAAAGTGCAGGAACTCTTATTATATATATAATGAGGGCATCATTTCTGTATTTAAAAAAAAAATGAGGGCATCGGTGTGTGTGCCTGTATACTAGGAACTTCCATAACATTGGCGTAATTAAGTTTGAGCAACAGACATCTTCTTTATGAACATAGAGTGGCATAATTCTAATTGTCCAATTTCTTATTTGTTTAATATTTACAGATATTGAGCATGTAGCGGGTGATATGTTTCAAAGTGTTCCAAAAGGCGACGCCATTTTTCTGAAGGTAAGTTTCTAATTTAATTGGCGGACATATTATGAAGAGTTCCTTAAATTAAATTTTTACAGACAATAATTTGGTTAACTTGAGAATTTTTTATAGTGGATACTGCACGATTGGGACGATGAACATTGCTTGAAGTTGTTGAAGAATTGCTACAAAAGCGTTCCAGAAGATGGAAAGGTAATCGTTGTGGAGTTAATGCTTCCAGAAGTTCCTAATACAAGCATTGAATCAAAATCAAATTCCCATATTGACGTGCTTATGATGACTCAAAATCCCGGTGGAAAGGAGAGAACAAAGCATGAATTCATGACCCTGGCTACTGGCGCTGGTTTTAGTGGGATCAGATCTGATCTTGTTACTGGTAATTTCTGGGTTATGGAGTTCTATAAGTAGAGTGCTTGCCCATGCATCCTAGAGACGAGCAACAAGCCATGCATTTAACAAGCTTCCAACGTACCATAGCCATGCTTGAGAAGAGGAGTCTACGACTTAGTAATAAGTTTCTTTGAAATAAATGGGTGCTTGAGACGTCGTCTATTAACTACCTGTGCTATATTGCCCATATTTCCTTTTATTTCTCGTATTTCATGTGTTATTTTCTAGAGTGTCTTTTTTTGTTCTTAATGTAGTTAATACTGTAGATCATATGTTTTCAATTGGCTCTTATAAAATGCCTAAAGCTGTTTGAATAAAGGATGCAGACAAATTATTTCCTAAAGCTATTCTCCTTTATAAATTTATTTTCTGTCCTCTGCTGCTGTAACTTCAAATCCTTATAAATTACACATCACATGCATTTTTATTTTCTAGAAATAAAAAAAAATCTATTACGCTTGTTTTTATAGATTTGCCCAGGTTAATTGTGGTTAGAAAGTGTAGATTTTAAAGTCTAACACTAAGAGTATTACTACTATAATTTAGAAACTAAGTTAATTTTATTTATAAAAAAAAATTATAATAACTTTTAAAATTATTACATATTATCATATTTCATCATTTTTTTAATCGTAACACCTCAATACCAAATATAGTCATAATTTATATTCAATAATTGAATGTATTGACATATTTTTGGTCTTGGTCCTCTTGGATGATCCTATAATAATCTTACCATATTTCTACTACTCACTCTCAACAAATTCTTTGCACAGTTTAGCTTTTCCAGTTGGCGTATTGCTTGTCAATTAATTGCTTCTATCTGCATTTGATTATGTTGGAAATCTTAATATATAACTTTAACATTGATATAATATGATATGTTATTCCACATCAAATGTAAAGAAATCAATTAACAAGTAATTGTTGCGATAAAACTTGTCATAGATTCGTTGCGGTAGTTGTTGCCAAGCTCTCCTCGAGCCAATACTAGGGAATATAGGGATCCCCGGCAATTGCAAATTAAATGTTATTATTGACAAGACAAAAATATATTCGTAAATTAAATTATTAGTTCCAAAATAACTCACAAAAACTGTACCAAAAAAAAAAAAAGCAAAGGATTTATGCAAGAGTAAGCTATTGGATCATAAACTTGATCCAAGATAAATAAATTTAAGCCCAATCATTGAAAGATTCCATGAGTAGGTATGGTGGGTGATATTTGAATTATTTATGTTAGGCATGGTAGGTGAAGTAGGTGAGTGGTAGGTTTTAATGAATGGTGAAGATTTGTGTAGTAGTTGAATAAATGAATGGTTGTGATTAGTTTGTTTCATGTATAAATACCCCCTCTCTCGTTTGGTTTAAGTATAAAGTGAAGTAACAAAATCTCTAAGTTGTAGAGAGTAAAAAATAAGAGTTGTAGTGGTGAGTAGTATTGTTGAAGAAATAAAATAGTGTGTTTTTGAGTGTTTAATTTGTTAATTCTCTAACAAAGTGGTATCAGATCTAGTGTTCGATGCTATATATAGTCGTATAATATATCAAATCGAAATCTCAATGTGAGGAACGCGACGTTGTAAATATCAGCCTGATCAAAGACTGGACGCGCCCACACTCGCCATCGGAAATTTTCTATCGAGAAGCTGAGTCAACTCACCGAGTTGAACCAAGCTGAACCGAACCAAACCAAGTCGAATTGAGCCGACCCAATCCAAACCGAGCCACCCCGAGCCAAGTCAACTAAGCAGAAACGTTGACTGTTGACCTACGTTGACCATTGACCGAAAGTTGACTCGAGTCCCTCCCAAGGTTTTTCGACGTTCCGGATTCATCCGTGCATTCAAAATCCCCATATTCTCGCTTAGTTTGTGAATTATGAAAAATGGTGGCATGATGTCATTTCAAGTTCCACAATTAAAGGGAAGTAAGTTCGACAACTGGAGTATTAAAATGAAGTGATCTATTAGGTGCATATGACGTGTGGGATGTCGTGAAGAAATGCTTTATTGTGCCAGAAAATGAAGCCACTTTAACTACGACGCAAAAAGAGAATTTAAAAGACTTGAAGAAGAAAGAGAATAAAGCAAAATATTTTATCTTTCAATAATTAGATGAAAATGCTTTTAAAAAGATTGCTGGTGCAACCTTCTCAAAAGAAACATGAGAGAAACTAGAGACGTCTCCAAACATTATGAGGAGAATTTGATTCCTTACACATGAAGGCATTAGAGTCAATTTTTGACTACTTTACTTGGGTTGTGACCGTTTCCAATGAATTAAAAAGAAATGGCGAGGAGTTAAAAGAGATAAGGATCATTGAAAAGATACTTCGATCAGTAGACTCGAAGTTTGACCATATTGTTGTGACAATTGAGGAAACAAAAGATCTGAAAGATATGACGATCAAGCAACTTCAAGGAAGGTTGCAAGCCTATGAAGAAAAACTAAAAAAGAAACAAGCAATCGAAGAGCAACTTCTCAAGATGGAAGTCAATCCAAATAAAAGAGAAGAAAGCTCTGACAACGAGAGAAGACTGTTGGTATGAATTCAAATGCTATTAGTGTCAATGTACAAGTGTACACAACAAGTAATAAAGTGATAAGTATTTAAGATCGTCTCAATAGGGATTGATGTTATCAGACTTGCTACAACAATTTTAACAGTGCAGATTTTGTTCTAAATTAAAATAAAACAATTAATGAAACTAATATACTAATTAAAATAAAAACACAATAAATAAAATGCAACAAAGTAAATTATCACGTCAAACTCAAGGATAAAACCATTGGGAATAAAGAGTAGTTGAGTGAATAAACTCTCTTAATGGTCTTGACTATTTTCTAATGGTTGGCTCAGTTGCTATAGCATTTGCTACAGCACTGGGAAAAATCCTTATGTATCCTCAGCTTTCGCATGTTGGATATCTTATATCTATATGCAACCTAACAGTAATAAGTTGTTATGCCCATATAAGATATAGCATTACACACTTAGGTTATATTTACCCTACAAGGTGAATTCCTATGTCTAGTTCATCACTAATTTTAGATTAAGTATGACTCTCTTGGGATAAATTAAACTCAATCCAGGAAACCCAATCTAAAATGAAGTATTGCTCTGATATGTTCTACTAAGATAAGTCCTTTTGTGGCTCTCTCCTAACTTGTATCATTAAATGGGTGATCAACTGAAATAAGGAATAAAAAGAAATGCTATCAAAACAAAATGCTACAGCAAACATGCAGCAACTAATATTTTCAGTCAATAAATCATCAAGATTGTTTATCACTCAACTAAAAATAAATTTAGTTCATGATTTGCAAAAGAAAAATAAAGAACAAAGTTTCGGCCATAAAACACATCCCCATGAATAAATAGAAAACTCGAAAACAAGAGAGAGATAAGAAGGATTCAGCTCCCAATTGATTTCTGTAATTTTTCCTCTTGTGCAGCCCTTGATCTCTCTCTTGAATCTTGTTTTTCTTTTGTTTCTTGGTGTTTTTCTCCTTGGGTGACGGCCCCCTCCCTCTCTTATGATGTGTGATTCTTTTATAGCTGAAAATTAGGGTAAACAAAAGCCTAGAGCGCGCATAAGTCAGATTAGGAAACTGCAGATCGCAATTGTACAAGTATCCCACGCGGAATTTTCTCTGTTGTTACTCAGTATCCTAGGCAGCGGACCTCTTTATTTTTCATTCCTTCATCACTATATTTTTTTTCCTTTTTCTGTGCTTTTTTTTATATACAATTCCTGCAGCACTGCTCATAGCTCTTTTTGCCTTTGGACTCAAGTCTGCATATGGGGTGTATACTCAACCCTGGTTACTCAGCAACTTAAATCATTGGAGCAGAATTTATATCATAACAGGCATAGTCTAACAAAAATTTTCCCCCAACCTTGAGATATTTTCTACTCTTTTTGGGTTTTCCTGGCTCTGCTACAGCATTCTCATAAAACTCAACTAAAGTCTAAGTGTCGGGACAGAATTTCAACCTCCATCTATAACTATCTCTACTTGGCATTCTCATAAATACTGAATAACACTCAATTTATCTTCATTAGGTTTTCAAATCCATACACAAATATTAGATAACAGAGCTTCACACAACACACAACACAAGCATAAACACATGCACTCAGAAACACAACCTCCCCAAACTTGAGTGGGGCTGTGTCCTCACAAGCACACAAAGCAAAACCACATAAACCAGACATGCATACACTAAATAAAAGGACATGCAGAATAAATCAGAAAATTAAAACTAAATGAAAGAAAAGTTTTGCAGAAAGAAGTAAAATAAACTAGCGGGCAGGGGTACTCCCCTGTTGCTGGAAGCACTGCTGCAGCACAGGCTGTAAAGGGCCACTTCTTCTTTGATCCACTTCTCAAACGCTCCTTATCATAAAATGTGATCAATCCATTTGCTGATGCAAAAGCAAGAAATGCCTCTGTTGTTTGAGAATCTTCTATTATATGTCATGCTGTAAGTGATGCTGCAACAATTCCTTCATGCTCTTTTTGCCCACATTTTTTTTTACTTGCTGCAATTTAACACAAAGACAAAAAAATTAGGTGCACACTTAAAATAAAAAAAAGACAAATTAAATAATTTAAAAGCTAAATTCAATGCCTTAAAAACTTGAAACAACTTCCCTTATTGGGTTGCCTCCCAATTAGTGCTTGATTTTAGGTCTTTCAGCCTGACCTTTCTTGTTTGCTCAACTTGGATCCTTTAAGAACCGATCCTTCTTTAGGCTGTTCACATCATCTCCCATATAATGCTTTACTATCAGCCCGTTAACCTTGAATTCTTGTTGGTCTGGAGTGAGTTCCCTTTGCTGGATTTGCTCGTCAATTCTGAAGGGTTGCTTCTCCCCTGACCATGCTATGTTAGCTGCTCCATGATCTTCATCATCAAGTTCTTCAAATGTTACAACATTGATTTCTTCCTTACTGCAGCAACTGTGTAATCTCTTTGCTACAACAAAATCTACAGCACCGATAAAATTACAATCTACAACCTCATCAGGACTCCTTATGGCATCTAGCACATTGAATGTAACGTGCTGATCATTCACCCTCATGGTTAATTCTCCCTTTTGAACATTAATGAGAGTGTTTCCTGTGGCTAAGAAAAGTCTCCCTAGAATGATTGGCACTTCTTTGTCTGCCTTAAAGTCTAGCACAATGAAATCCACTGGAAAAATAAATTTATCCACCTTCACCAACTCATCTTCAATCTTCCCTTCTGGATAGGCATGAGATCGGTCAGCAAGTTGTAGAGTCACTGTTATTGGTCTACATTCACCAACTCCCAATTGCTTAAACATTGATAAAGGCTTGAGATTTATACTAGCTCTCAGATCACAAAGTGCTTTGCCACTGTATTTAGTGCCTATGGAGCAAAGGATTGTGAAGCTTCCTGGATCCTTCATCTTCTACTGTATCTTACTCTGAAGTATTCGGCTACACTCTTGTGTTAGAGCAACTGTTTCAAATTCTCCAAGTCTTCTTTTTTTTTATCAAAATATCCTTAAAAATTTTTGCATAATTCGGCATTTGCTCTAGACCTTCCACAAAAGGGATATCGATATGTAGATGTTTCAGCACTCCTAAGATTTTGCTGAACTGTTTGTCTTGTTGCTATCTCTGGAACCTTTGAGGAAATGGTGGTGGGTGCCTAAACTGTTGTGCTACAGTAGGTTGTGCAAACTGTTTCTCTTTTACCATGTTCTGGGTTGGTGCTGCAGCATCGTTATCCGCAGGTGTTGGCTAATCATTTTCAATAGATGCTGTAGCTTGGCTGCTCTCTCCAGTGTGCTATAAAGTAGAGGATTGTGGCTCTTCTTCAATTTGTGTTTTTCTCTGGATTAAAGTGGACTCAAATCTTCATTTTAGTACACCAATTGGAATATGAACATCCTTTACAGATCTTAAGTTAATCACTTTACAATGCTCTTTCCCTTTTCTTTTTGGGTCCTCTGTATCACTGGGTAAACTACCTTGAGGTCTGTTGCTCAACACTGTAGCAAGTTGTCTAATTTGATTTTCCAAGTTCCTCAAAGATATAGTATGGCTTTGGACAACTGCTTCATTCTCCACAATATAATCCTTAATCAAAGCTTCAAGGGAGCTGAGTTGATCATTGTTGATGCTTCTTTGCTCTTGATTTTGCTGATAAAATCCACTGGGTGCAGTCTGGTTATGATAACTCCATGAAAAGTCCGGATGATGTCTCCATCCAGGTTTGTAAGTGTTTGAATATGGATTGCTCTGGTTCTGTCTGTTGAAGCTGCTCATATAGTTAACCAAAGCTGGATTACTAGAACAATTGTCAAATAAATGCCCTTATCCACAATAAACGCAAGGCACATTAGAAATTTGGTTAACAGTTGCTGGAGCAGTAGTCATAGCCTTTACCATCTTTGTTAATGAAGTTACTTGGGCTAACAATGCTGTCAAGGCATCTACGTTATGGACTCATGTTGTTCCTCTTGCTGCAGCTTGTTTGGTTGATCACCACTGATAGTTATTGTTGGCTATCCTCTCCAAAATTTCATAAGCCTCATTGTAAGACTTAGATAACAAGGCCCCATTTGCTTAAGCGTCCACCATTAATCTAGTGCTTGGGTTAAGACCATTATAAAAAGTTTCCAACTGTATACAACAAGGAATACCATGATGAGGACATCTTCTGAGTAACTCCTTAAATCTTTTCCATGCATCATACAAGCTCTCATCTTCAAGTTGATGGAAAGATGTAATCTCATTCCTCAATTTTACATTCTTGGTTGGCGGGAAGTATTTCATCAAAAATTTATCAGCCAAGTCATTCCATGTAGTGATAGAATCTGGTGGTAGAGAATTCAATTATGCTCTTGCACGATCTCTCAAAGAAAATGGGAAAAATCTTAGTCTCAATGCTTTTTGCAATGCTCCAGCAATCTTGGAAGCACCGTTCACTTCCAAAAATAGCTTAAGATGTAGATAAGGATCTTCTTATGGCAGTCCATTAAATTGCCCCACTGTTTGCAGCATCTGAATTTTATTTTATCAAAATTATTACTGAGCACTGAATTAATAGTTTGTATTTTTAAAATTTTTTTAATTCTCTTACCTAACAACTATTTATTCAGAACTCAATAAAAAAATTAGCTCAATAGTAAATCTTTATTCTTGAAATATTTGTAATGTTATTAATAATGAAATGCAAATGATTTTAAATAATATGCAATATTATGCTTATGATAACTGATGTTTTACTAATCACATTAAGACCGAACTTAATGCTATGACTCTATCATGTTGAATCTAAAAACTAGAAAGAAGAATATTTCATTTCATATATTACTTTAACAATTTAATATAGATTGT
Source organism: Citrus sinensis (assembly GCF_022201045.2). NCBI lineage: Eukaryota > Viridiplantae > Streptophyta > Magnoliopsida > Sapindales > Rutaceae > Citrus > Citrus sinensis. The sequence goes on from NC_068560.1 coordinate 6,854,240, forward strand.
ATTAATGGTTTAGGGTAGGGTCTCACAATCATTTGTCCAATTCATTTCTTAGAATCAAAGGCTTCTTAGAGAACACGCTTGACTCTTCATACTGCAAAAGTGATTGAGGGTAGAGCTTATACAGTATCACATCTTGATCCTTGAGAATTTAGAACATGAAAATAAAGTACAAATCTTTTCTTGTGATTGGTTACTAATAAAATTTTTTAAACAATTAATATTTGACAAAGCAGAAACATTGAAAGTAGATTAATAAAAGAAATAAAGGGTTCTAAATAATGATAAGTTTTATTGAAAAATCTGAATGAATAAAACTAGGGGTTTGATCTGCATCCAAGCTAAATTAACTAAGAAACATTTTCTTAAAGCCGAACGAAATACTAAAATATTGGATTTAATACAAACCGATATTTGTGAGTATAATGACATTTTAACAAGAGGAGGTAAGAGGTACTTTATCACTTTTATTGATGATTGTTCTAGATACACTTATGTGTATTTACTTAGAACAAAAGATGAATCTTTTGATAAATTTAAAATTTTCAAAGTTGAAGTTGAGAACCAAAAAGATAAGAAAATCAAGATGGTTCGAAGTGATAGAGGTGATGAATATTTCTCAATTGAGTTTGATAATTATTGTGAAGAATTTAGAATTATTCACTAAAGATCAGCTCCATTTACTCCTCAACAAAATGGTTTAGCTGAAAGGAAAAATAGGATCTTTACGGATATGATAAATTCCATGATTCTTAATGCAAAACTACCAAACAATTTGTGGGGGCAAGCATTACTCACTGCATGTCATATTCATAATAGAATCACATCTTTGAAATCACATGTATCTCCTTATGAAATTTGGAAATGAAGAAAACCAAACTTGATTTATTTAAGGGTCCGGGGTTGTTTAGCCTTTTATAAAATACATGACCCTAAATCATCAAAGTTACGTGCTAGAGGTATGAAAAGTGTTTTCATATGATATGCTGAAAATTCCAAGGCTTATAGATTGCTAAATTTAGATTCTAATGCTATTGTAGAATCTAGAGATGTTGAATTTATTGAAAATAAATTTCAACATGATTCAAATATTGAATTAGAATCAATCATTGATCAACCATGTAGTAATACACCTGGTACCTCTATTAATAACAATAAAAGAAAAGAGTCTATGACATCTTTCGAACCAAGGAGGAGTCAACGTGAAAAGAAATAAAAGAGTTTAGCTCCGGATTTTATTTCATCACAAGCATTACTCTTCTTAGTTGAAGGGGATAGAAAGAATGTACTTAACAAAGTACCATTGTTTGTTAAATACTGAAAAGGATCCAAGGACATTTAGCGAAGCTATGTCTTCTAGAGACGCTTTCTTTTGGAGAGTGGCGGTAAATGATGAAATGGATTCGATCATGTCAAATCAAACATGGGTCTTGGTTGATATTCCTCCAGGATCTAAATCAATTAGCAACAAATGGGTGTTTAGAAGAAAGTACAATAGTGATGGTTCTTTGTAAACTTTTAGGCTAGATTAGTAGCCAAAGGGTTTAAGCAAAGAAATGGTATTGATTATTTCGATACATATGCTCCGGTGGCAAGGTTAACATATATAAGAGTGCTATTTGCAATTGCTTCATTGAACAATTTGTATGTGCATCAAATGGATGTTAAAACCGCTTTTCTTAATGATGATCTTGATGAAGAAATCTATATGGAACAACCTGAAGGATTTGTTTTGCCTGGAAATGAGAGAAATGTATGCAAGTTAGTCAAGTCGCTTTATGGTTTAAAGCAAGCACCAAAACAATGGCATGAGAAGTTTGATTCGGTAATCTTATCTCATGGTTTTAAGCATAATAATATTGATAAATGTATATATTTTAAATTTACGAATGATTTTAGTGTGATCATATCTTGTATATTGATGACTTGCTTATCTTTGGAACAAATATGCAATGAGTAAATGATACAAAGAAGTATTTAACTTCACAATTTAAGATGAAAGACCTTAGTGAAGTAGATATTATCTTAGGTGTCAAAGTAAAGAAACATAGTGGGGGTTACTCGTTGTGTCAATCTCATTATATAGAGAAAGTGCTTCTTAAATTCAATTATTTGAAATTTAAATAAGCCAATACCCCATATGATTCTAGTATTAAATTATTAGAGAATTCAGGCCGAGCAGTAGTACATCTAGAATATGCCAGTGTTATTGGTAGCTTGATGTATGCTATGCATTGTACAAGGCCGGATATAGCCTTTGCGGTTTGTAAAATGTCAAAATTCACGAGTAACCCTAGTGTTGAACACTGGAAAGCAATTGGTAGGATACTTGGTTATCTTAAAAGGACCATTAATTTGGGTTTGTTTTATAATGATTATCCTGAAGTACTGGAAGGATATTCAGATGCTAGTTGGGTAACCAATACAAGAGATAATAAATCCACTTCTGGTTGGATTTTTACAATTGCTGGAGGATCCGTTTCTTGGGCTTCAAAGAAACAAACATGCATTGCTCACTCTACAATGGAAAGTGAGTTTATAGCACTTGCAGCTGCAGGCAAGGAAGCAGAATGGCTGAGAAATTTATTATTTAATATAATGTTGTGACCACAACCGATGCCATCTATTTCTTTGTACTGCGATAGTGAAGCTACATTGTCTAGAGCTTATAATAAAGTGTATAATGGAAAGTCTCACTACTAGAAAAACAGGCTACTATGACAGAATTTTTGTGATAGATATTAGAAAATTAGTCATTTATCACAAAAATATGACACATATGTGATAGAATTTTCATATATCAATAAGGCATGATAGATTTGTGATAGTTTCTTTATCTGTCACTTACACATGATAGCATATTATATAGTAATGAAACGGTGAGTTTAAGATTGGCCAATCTGGGCATTAAACGACACCGTGTCTTGAAGCCTTTAAAAAAAATTCTAAGTGTTGGACACTCCTTTGAACTTCACATAGAAAACCCTAATTTCTACATCCAAACCGAATCACACAAAAATACACCATCACACTTGCCGACAACAAATTGCTGTTGTTCGTCTTTGTCGTCATCTTCATCCCCACTCGAACTTGAAGAAGATCAGTTGTTCAAGCCACTGTTACTGACTTCTTTCGGGAGAGGTAAGTGATTAGTTCTTTTTTTTTTTTTGAAGAGACAACAATCACCATAAATTTATCAAAATTCCTAAAATTATGCCAAAAAAAGGAAAAAAAATAAAGCCGCTCCATGGCCTTATAGGACTGACTTCAAGTTCGTGGACTAACGTGCCAATGACTCCGCTTTATGGCCTTCGTGGAACGATTCCGTGACACGCGAGTGGTAGCGTGCTATTTACGTGGAGTCGGATCGGAGAAGATTGTACTACGAGGAGTTGGCGACGTGAGAAAGACAGCGAGTTAGCTACTACATCTTCGAATTAGGGTAAAATTTTGGCAGAATTTGAGCTAAAATTTAGTGGGTTTTGAGTGGTAAGACGAAGTTTTGAGAGAGGAAAATGAGTGTTTGGCTGGCGAGAAAGTGAGAGAAATTTTTTGAGTGTGGAGTGATGGCTTCTCTGTTTTTACTTCTTCACTGTTCTTTATTGAGTAGATGGTGGCCATACAAACTTTTAACATTGTTTACTTAATTAATTGGATAACAATCTTACATGACTGTTATGATTTATCAGATAAATCAATTAGAGAAGAATGGAGATGTTGTTGCTCAAGCACGAGTAATTACAGCAGTCTAGACATTCTGCCCCATCTTTCTTTCAATTTTGTTGGCACACTAATAATTTCCTTAGTGACAAGTTAACCAAATTTAGAGGTATATGTGATTTTGATTTGACTTACTCTTAATGAAATACAATTAAGGAATTTTTCTGTTGTTTCTAGGCCTTTTGGAGAGTTCGGATTGAAGCAAAGTTTGCCTTAGCTAATACAACATCTAAGGTATTGTTATTATTCTCACCTTTATTTATTAAATATATTGAGCACATGGTAGGTCCACCAAAATGTATGCAAAATCTATCCACTAGAGGTATTTGTATAAAGTGAATTTTTGTAAGAGACTATTCTTCAACTGTGAAAACTACTTTGGTATTTCTCAAACCCATTACAATTGATTGGTGCTTGTGTTTTTCTATTAGAAAGATATCTTCTGTAAAATCTTTGTGAACTACATTTTTGGAAATGCAAATGCTTTGTGTGGTGGTGATTGTGCTTATTTGCTTGGTCTTCTAGCATTTCAGTGAAATGATTTATTTTGACTTGTGCTTATGACTAACTTCTTGACAGAGAAACTAGGCCATTTATGGATGCACTGATATGAATCCTATAATTTTTCTCTTAATTGACATGTTGAACTTTTTGGAAGATATTTTTTTTATTTGATTTGTCACGTATTGTGCTTTATTAGTTCTCAATGTTTTGGTTTGTGGACCATGTTGCACTTACCAATTCTCAATATTGATATATGATATATACGCACTATTGTACTGGAAATTGTTGGTTTGCTCCATCTGGTGAAATTTTATAAAAGTCGAAGGTTTGATGAGAATATTGGACTCCCCAAGTGAGAATCTATCTAAGTTTGAAATTGTTCTGATATCGTTGCTGCAGCACTTTGTTAACGTTTTTATTTTCTGCTGATCGTTCCAGGCCAAATGATATTCGTGATTTTTCAGAGTATTTGTTCTTGAGGTAATGCCTTGAGGTAAGGTATGTAATGAGTTTTGTGAAGTGGGATGTGATATTAATTTTTCCCTTGCTTCATGTGATGAAATCGCACATAATTTTCCCTTGCTTTATGTGATGAAATCTTTGGGTGGTTTGTTTATTTAGTGTTTTTCTATTTCTTTTTATATGCTAATTTTCATAGTTCTAGAGCAAGTCTTTCTCTAGTCATTTTGAAATACTTCCACATGCTGCTTCATAGATATGTGAGAGGGGCTACAATGACAGATGGAAACTCTGTCATAAGAGGGGTTGGATGACAGATATTCTTTGTCATGGTAGCCTATTTTTCTAGTAGTGTCTAGATATATTAGCTTGAGACATGAATATGTGAAACAATTAATAGTAGATGGTGTTATTAATATTGTTTACGTTAGGACTAATAAGAACCTAGCGGATCCTTTAACAAAAGGTCCTTCAAGAGACTTAGTTAACGATACATCTTTTGGAATGGGATTGAAACCTTTCATTAATAAAGTCACCAATGACAGTAACCCAACTATGTAGTAGTTATACAGCTATTCCATAGTTAAATGGGTAATAACAAATTGTTGTTATAGCTACTAAGACCCTCTAATAGCCAATCTCTCCTTAACTAGTCGATAACCAAGGTAAGACCATTGGTTACTTCCCTAATCAATAGACAACCCTAGATACAATCATAGGATTTAATCAATTGATAGCCTGAAAAACCAGAGAGACCCAAATCCTAATCAACAAACGCATATGATGGTTCATTTAAATTAGATTGTTTATTCTCATAACATAACGCACTGCTATGCTATTTGTCACAAACATTAAAATCTTCATACGATGAATCTTTTAATTGACAATAGATTAAGTTGATAATTAAATAGTGGCCAATTATCTAATTAACAAACATAATCATGACAATAATTTAAAGAATAAATAAATACCCAAAAAGCAATAAAACAATTAAAGCATAAGAAAGATCTCACAGTAATGTTGAATCAAAGCTTTATTAACCTTCAACCAGAATAATAGGTTTAGTTCTTCATAGAGAGAAGATAAAAATTTAGATCTAGGGTTTCTTTTCTTCCCTCCTAAAAAATCTCCACTTTTTTTTCATGTCTTCTTTCTCTTATAGAGTTTTTCCAAAAATAAAATACTAATATCTAAAATATTATCTAAATATTAAGCTCAAAATTACAAAAATAACCAAAAAGACAAAACACGTTAAAATAAAAACTGCAGGTCCTTAGTTGACAGCACGCGCCCACGCCTTATTAATAAAGTTCTTCTGAAGCTCATAATTTCTCCAGGAAAACAATCATCCTCAAACATCATCTTGTAGCTCAATTTTAGCACTAATCAATAGAATTGCACCTATAAAAAAAACACAAGTAAATCACTATTATTAAGTGCAAAACAAAGATATTAAAGGAAGTAAACAATGCAAAACTAGTGCATAAATTGCACTCTAACAGCTACGAGGATGAGGTTGAGTATTTACTCTTAATGAAGTTCAAGTCTTATAATAGCTAAAGACATGATTTGAAACTTCACATAAGTGAACATAATGAATGGTGCCGGTTCTAACAAGATCATGGTTTAATCTTGTAAATGTTCATGAATCCAAGATAGAGCACAAGGCTGGAATAGTGCTAAATATTGGAACATAACTTTGATATCTGGGATAGCTTATATGTGATTTATCTCTGGTATTTACTTGAGAGACAAAGTTTAATGCTTTTCACACTATTGTCTTGTAAATGTTTTGAGATACATTCGCTAATTAAAGGTTAAAATCGAAAGATACATTTTTGTATGTATAAGTTTATCATTGCTAAATCTGGTATAATATTACAATCTGTTAGCCTAAAGGGCTACACATTATGTAATTTTGATGATAACAAACATGTGTATTAAGCGATTTAATAAATATTATATTTCACATATTTAACTATTTTTTGAAGGGTAATATTTATGCAAGTGAATCAAGTGAAATCAGGCTCAAGACACTCAACAGACAATGGCAAAATCAAGAATAAAATTTAGAGCTCAACGGAAAAATTATTGCAATAAATTCTTGTAAAGCCGGTATGATTTAATTGATGCATGATTTAGCATTTGAGAAGCTCAAAAGATTAATTTAAATAATTACTTTTTATAAACTAAAAGGTTTTATTTTTATAAGGTAGAGTATTTTATGGATTTGAGTAATTTAGACTTAAATGAAAAGTTTTGCAATCTTTGATTTTAATAAGTATTATTTTAAATTTCAGAGTTGGACCTTTTTGCAAACATTTGAAATGTTTTGTGCCATATTATAATTTATGAACATTTTGGACTAAAGTGAAAGGTTTTGAAAACTTTAAAAAATATGGGCATTATGTTAAAATTTTGAAAAAGGATCTCTTTGAAAAGTAATAATATATTTGGGGTCATATCATAATTTCAAAAAGTTTTGAAATGATAATTATTATTTAAAAATTCTAAAATTGGACCTATTTATAAAGTTTTATAACATTTTGGGCTATATTATAATTACAAAAAGTTTTAGGGTAAAATGTAATTTCGTAAATAGTGGTACTGGAGCAAAATTCAAATTTAACGGTAATATCATTGTTCATAAGTGGCTAGCCGGATAAATCAAGCGGTTAACTACTTGGGCGCTGGAATTTGCCTATAACGGCTAGTTTTCAGGCTTTAACTATAAAAACTCAACTCTAATTTTATTTTAAGGACTAATACAAGCATAAATAAGATCATATAACATATATTGAGCTTCCATTTTGCAAATCATCATTTATTGAATCATCATTGAGCTATAATTTGTTTATCCACTGTTAAAGAGAGTTTCGTTGTTGTAATTTTCATTTCCCATCAAATTGTGAGTGTACAAGTGTGAGAAACACTTGGGGTGAAGAGATTGAAGAAATAATCTCTTGATTGTAAAGGTCCATTAACACCTTGGAAGTAAGTTGTAAACATTTGAAACCTTAGGAGGCTTGGATAGTGAAATTCTCAAGCCGGGTGAGCTTGGAGGCGTGGACATAGCCGGAGATTGTCGAACCACGTAAAAATCTGTGTGTTTATTTTCTCTTCTCTTACTCTTTTATTATTGTGCTTGATTGAATTTATCGTTTTCAATTCCATTAAGGCATTAGATTTAATTGTTGTGCGAATTGTTTAACATAAATTTTAAAAACCCAATTCACCCCCCTTCTTGGGTTGTATAACTTGTATTTCATTTGGTATCAGAGCTTGGTTCTCTTGTTAGGACTTAACCGTCTAGAGTAAAAGATCCATGGCAACCCAAAATGATTCAACCTTTAGGGAAAGACAATCCACAACTAGACCACCGTTCTTTGACGGAAATGACTACCCATATTGGAAAACTAGGATGAGAATTTATTTACAAGCACTAGATTATGAAATTTGGGAAGTTGTATGTGATTGTCCATTTATGCCCTTGACTAAAAATGAAGTCACGGAAGATATTCCAAAACCTTCACGGGAATGGAATGAATTGGAAAAGAGAAAATCTTCTCTAAATTTCAAAGTTATGAATGCCTTGTTTTGTGCACTAGATAAGAAAGAGTTTCATAGACTGTCTAGTTGTGAAAGTGCTAATGAAATTTGGCACAAACTTGAAGTTGTTTATGAAGGCACGAATCAAGTGAAAGAGTCCAAAATTAGTAGGTATACTCGACAATATGAATTGTTTCAAATGGAACAAAACGAGAGTGTGTATTCTATGTATACTAGATTTACGGATATAGTGAACACTCTACGAGCCCTAGGAAAGACCTTTTCAAATAGCGAGAAAGTTAAGAAAATCATTAGGTCGCTACCTAAGGAATGGAGAGCAAAAAGGATTGCATTGAGGAAGCCAAAGATTTGAATATCTTACCCATTGATAATTTAATTGGTTCTCTTATTTCTTATGAGGAAGATTTGGCAGCCGAAAGAGGAAATGAGAAAAAGAAGAAAAGCATTGCTCTCAAAGCCATAAAATATAAGAGTGATGGGAAAAGTGAGCCGGATGATGATGAGTTGGCTATGCTAGCAAGGAGGTTCAGAAAATTTTTCAAGAAAACCGGTGGTCGAAGAAAATTTAGAAACCTTAAGAACCAAAAAGAGAAGAAAGAGGTAATCATATGCTATGAATGCAAAAAGCCTGGCCATATAAGATCAGAATGCCCACTTCTCAACAAACTCAAGAAGAAAGCTATGGTTGCTACTTGGGATGATAGCGATGAAGATTCAAGTGATGAAGAAGAGTTGCAAGAAGTATCAAACCTAGCACTTATGGCAATAAGAGATGATGATGATCTCAATGAGGTAAGTGATCCAACCTATGATGAATTATATGATGCTTTCAAAGAAATGCATGATGAGTTGATGAAAATTGGTAAAAAAAAATGCATGCCTTAAAAAGAAATTGCTAGAACTTACAAATGAAAAGGATGCCATGCAAAAATGCAATGTTTCATTAAATGAAAAGATCAAAGAATTGGAATTAGATAATGAAATGTTACATGATAGGATTGCATCATTTAAATGTAAACAAAGTACTTCATATGAGCATGAGAAATCCCATGTTGATGAATTAATGAAAGAAAATGAAGTACTTAAAAAGAAGAGCAATGAGTTAAATGAGATTGTCTTAAAATTTACAAATGGGCAAAAGATGCTAGATAACTTGCTTAATTCACAAAAATGTGTGTTTGACAAAGGAGGTATTGATTATAAGCCTAATTTGAAATAAAAGTATTATAAGAACTATTTTGTGAAGAATACCTCCATTAATGATCAAATTGTATGTCATTATTGCAATCAAAATGGTCATATGAGTTTTAGATGTCCAGTTAAGAGAAATGTATATTATGGAGTCAAATGCATTTGGGTTCCAAAAGGAACCAAATCTAACACTCAAGAACCCAAGAGTATTTGGGTACCAAAAGACACAACTTGAATTTTTTTTATAGGTACCATAATCAAGAAATGGTGGAGAATTTCTTGATGAAAGCTTGTGAGGATAATCACTTGATCATGATCTAAGAGAAAATTATGAGTAAGATGATTTAATTGCTTTGGTAACAATTCTTTCCATAATGATTTTGTTGAATAGATAATGATGGATGGATAATAGCTTGAATTTGCGAAAGTATGCTAGTACGTTTACATAATTAAATTATTATTGTGTGTAATCATGATGCATGGATAGATATATATGATGGTAGCATGTCAACTTATCATAATACCTTTGTTTGATTTTGATGATTATATGATCTTTGATTTCATCCTTTTAATTGTCTATCATCATGTTTCATGTCACTTATTCATCTTCCTTATTTGTTCATCACACTCTCTCCAAGAAGCCAAAACACAAATATTTATCTCACTAAAATCCATTATCTTTATGTTTTTCTTGCTCGTTTGATATTTCTAAATCATTATCCATCACTTAAAACATTAATTGTTCATCACTTATGTATGTGTGAATTCTTGTGCCATTAATTGTGTTATATCATCATTCATTTATAAAATTGGCATATAAAACTTATTGTACTTATGAATTTGATCATTTATCCTTTTAACTTATAATGATGACTTATCTTGATCACGTTGTTGATTTTGATGATCCATATATTGTCATTATGTACTTATTCTTTACGTACGCAATCTATGATTGGTGAATGGATGCATTTTTTATACTTTATCGATGTATTGTTGAATATGCATTACTTGTTTTAAATGATATCGAAAGAAAAAAAAAAGTATATACTTCGAGAATTTTAAGTATATAAGATTTTTTTAAAAGTTATATTGACATGTCACATTAGATCTTGATGAGTTTAGTTGTCTTGATTTCTAAAATGTGATTAGTAATTATGGAGCTTGGATAATTGATAATATGTTCTTATAACTTTTGCATGTCATCTTGATAAACAAATCAAAACCTCTTTGCGAAGAACAATTTTCAAAAATTCGGCGTGAACTTGAGATGATGAAATTTATTAATATCTCTAATCATGTTATTAATACTATTAAAATTGATTTCTTGATGATTGATGATTGATGATTATTGTTGGGAAAATATACTCTTTAAAAGCACATACGTTTATTTAATTGTGATAAACAATTTTTCTGATTAATAAAATAAATGAGGTATTTTATTCAAATATCTTAAATGTATTAATAGTTTGATTAAAGTCCATTTAATCATATTATATGTATTTATGTGATCACCATGTAGATTTACAGAAGATATAAATACAAGTTATCTTATGATTAAATAAATTTAGTTCGCAGTTGATAAATAAAGTTGGGCACTTTATTTAAGTTTAGACTGTAGTAAATTCATTGAATGATTTGTCTTAATCATATATGAATTTACTGATGTAGTTTGACTACATTGAGCTGGATCACATATGAGATTTAATTAACCTTGAAATGACTGTCAGACTTATTAAATCTCATAGGCATTGATTTTACTGTAATCTTAATCTTGAGTTAGTTATGATTTCATGATTGTAATTTTTATTCCATTTGAGTTACCAATGAGCACGACACACACTTGTGGTCAAGATTGCCCGATATCTTGATGAGCGCAATTATGAGTATTGAAGTTATAGATTAACAATATAGAATTTGTACAACACATCTCTTGATGGGTTTTCGGCACTTGATCATAGAATTCTCTGGCCAGAGTGTGTCAACATATTTAGTATGTTGAAAATGATCATTAGAGAAAACAAGTAAGTATCAAGGAATAAGATGTAATTAAATCGATTGGACAGTTGAGATATCGATTTAATTAATGATGTGGTACAAAAGATTATGCAGTAAAAAAATCAATGTGGCTTGGGACGAATTATTATTCGAGCATACAATTATGGAGGTCAGTTCCAATCTTTTAGTGGAGTAGATTTGGAATTAAATAATTGGGCTAGTTTAATTACAGGCCTAATTATTATAGCCACTATTGTATGTTCCCAAATGATCCCCGGGTTAGCTCATTTAATTGACTGCACCACTACTGGATTAATAAGCAAAATAATTAGTTATTTAGGTCAAAAGCCTAAATATATTATTTAGTGGGAGGCTCCATTAATATGCTTGAGTGTAAGGGCCCTTGTGTTATTTTACAAGGTTGGCCCCTATAACACAAGAGCAAGTAACGTGACTTTTGTTTTAATTATTTTTTAATTTAAATCAAAAGAGATTTAATAGAATTAAAAAATAAATATGGAGCCTAAGGTTTCCACTAGATAGAAATTTAAAAGGGCTTATTTTCGGGCAGCCACTTTATACATATAAGAGAAAAAGATTTTTCTCTCTATTGTTGAGAGAAAAAATTTCTTGGGCTAGTTGCTTTGGTAGTGATAAAGACGCCCACACATCAAGTGCAGATCAAATCTGAGTCATAACCTGGAAGATCATTGGTGACAGTTCGTGATCTAACAAGCGTGGTGGTGACGGATCGTGATCTAACAGGCGTGGTGGTGACGGATCGTGATCTGGGAGCCTAAATCACTTCAACGGAAAAAGCCAAATCGGATTTTCAAGGTATGATTTCTAGATTACAAATTCTTATATATTGTATGAGAGCGATCTTAAAAGGTTTTATAAAAAATTTAAAAACTGATCTTTTTCTCCAACATATATGTGTGTTGCTTGATGAATTGATGGAGTTGTTGGTTTGTTATAATTGTTTAAGCTTATATGGAAGTATTTTTAACCATGTTGCTTATTTGAGGATTTGTTCATTTTTAAGGGAAGACTTTGTCGAAATTTTTACTCGCACAAAATGGGTAATATCTTCATTGGATTATTTTTTTGATGATCTTGTTTGAATTCCATCTATCTATCTTTTCTTTTTTATGATGAAGAGGGAGATAAATATGATATGTTTTTGGATAAAATCTTTTTGGTTAAAATTTTCAATTGGCCATATATTTAGGGGAGCATATAATATGATTTTGGATAATATGCATTTTGAACTTTTTTGTTGTCCAAAGGGAGAGAAAAAGTAATATATCATTTCGATGTTGTCAAAAGGAGGAGAATAATATGCACTTTGAGTATTATTTTGATTATAATGATGATTTGATTACATGGTTGTTTTATATGATAATTTTATGTTATGAGGTGTTGATTTGGTAATTGATGGAATGATTGTTCATGATCATTTTATGGTTAATTGGATGTTTGGTTATTATATGTTTCTCAATTAACCATTGACATATTATCGGTCTTAGCATGAATTTATAGTAATTTTGATGATGAAGGGGGAGAGATCATGTATTTTGAATATGGAGACATATAATATGTATTTTGATCTTGAAGTATTTGTGCATAATTTTGAAATATTAAGGGGGAGTACAAATTGTTATAAATCATATATTCAGGGGGAGTTTTTGTTTTGAATTTGATTTATTTGTTGAATTATATATGCCATGTATTAAGGGGAAGTATAAATGTCAAAATACATGAGATGTTTGTCATCATCAAAAAGGGGGAGATTGTTAGCCTAAAGGGTTACACATTATGTAATTTTGATGATAACAAACATGTGTCTTAAGCGATTTAATAAATATTATATTTCTCATTTTTCACTAGTTTTTGAAGGGTAATATTTATGTAAGTGAATCAAGTGAAATCAGGCTCAAGACACTCAATGGACAAAGACAAAATCAAGAATAAAATTTAGAGCTCAATGGACAAATTATTGCGATAAATTCTTGTAAAGCCGGTATGATTTAATTGATGCATGATTTAGCATTTGAGAAGCTCAAAAGATTAATTTAAATAATTATTTTTCATAAACTAAAAGGTTTTATTTTTATAAGGTAGAGTATTTTGTGGATTTGAGTAATTTGGACTTAAATGAAAAGTTTTGCAATCTTTGATTTTAATAAGTATTATTTTAAATTTCGGAGTTGGACCTTTTTGCAAACATTTGAAATATTTTGTGCCATATTATAATTTATGAACATTTTGGAATAAAGTGAAAGGTTTTGAAAACTTTGAAAATATGGGCATTATGTTAAAATTTTGAAAAAGGATCTCTTTGAAAAGTAATAATATATTTGGGGTCATATCATAATTTTAGAAAGTTTTGAAATGATAATGATTATTTAGAAATTCTAAAATTGGACTTATTTGTAAAGTTTTATAACATTTTGGGCTATATTATAATTACAAAAAGTTTTGGGACAAAATGGAATTTCATAAATAGTAGTACTATAGCAAAATTCAAATTTAACGATAATATCACTGTTCATGAGCGGCTAGCCGGATAAATTAAGCGGTTAACTGCTTGGGCGCTGGAATTTGCCTATAACGGCTAATTTTCGGGCTTTAACTATAAAAACTCAACTCCAACTTTATTTTAAGAACTAATACAAGTATAAATAAGATCATATAACATATATTGAGCTTCCATTTCGTAAATCATTATTTATTGAATCATCATTGAGCTATAATTTGTTTATCCACTATTAAAGAGAGTTTTGTTGTTGTAATTTTCATTTCTCATCAAATTGTGAGTGTACAAGTATGAGAAACACTTGGGGTGAAGAGATTGGGGAGATAATCTCTTGATTGTAAAGGTCCATTGACACCTTGGAAGTCAATTGTAAACATTTGAAGTCTTGGGAGGCTTGGATAGTGAAATCCTCAAGCCGGGTGAGCTTGGAGGCGTGGACGTAGGCGGGGATTACCGAACCACGTAAAAATCCGTGTGTTTCTCTTCTCTTCTCTTACTCTTTTATTATTGTGCTTGATTGAATTTATCGTTTTCAATTCCATTAAGGCATTAGATTTAATTGTTGTGCGAATTGTTTAGCATAAATTTTAAAAACCCAATTCACCCCCCTTCTTGGGTTGTATAACTTGCATTTCACAATCTAGTGGGGGATTGTAAGTGAGATTGTAATATTTTATGGTTTGAAATTTAGAAAGAAAACGGTTAACCGTTTTGGATAAAACGGCTAGCCATTTTTGTCCAGAGAGTAGGTTTTTGATTCTACAGGAAACGGCAAGCTATTTTCTGAGAAAGCGGCTAACCATTTTCTTCCAGAGAGCATATTTTCTGTTCTACAGAAAACGACTAACTGTTTGGAGAAAACGGCTAATCGTTTATTTCCAGAAAGCAACATATTTTGACATTCTAGAATAAAACGGCTCGTCGTTATTGAGAAAACGACTAACCGTTTTCTTCTAGAGAGTGTGTTTTCGCATCAACTGGAAAAACGGTTAGCAGGCTTGAAAATTTGAAGTGTAAATGGATGAAAATTTCAAACCAAAGAGTGTCATTGAAGAAGTACTATTTCTAATGGTTGTATTCTTTCAAATAAACATCTTCTTCATTAAAATAGACACACATTAGATGATAATCAGATTTTTATAGATTTTTTTTGTGTTCTGGAATACAATCTTATTTGCTAGAGATTGTATTCAGGATTTGTTATATCTTGGGGGTAATTTGCCATTAAACTCTATAGCAAACCAAGAGTTGTGAAGGCAAATAAAACCTTAAAGGAAAGTGTGCAAACACGTCTCAAATCATATCAAATTCTCTTGCTGTTATTTGCTTCCATATTCGAAAATCCACCAACATGTTGTTCTATCTTAACTAAGGTTCTCGCTTCAAAACTTCAGAATACAGCTGGGTTAAATATTTGTTGGGAGAGCTTTGCCACCCTAGCGGTCTTACCCGGCTCGAATCTGTATTAGTCGAGATCCAATGTAATCTTCAGATACCAAATAATTTAATACATCGAAAAAAAAGTTTTAGATCCAACACTTTCTTTAACGCATATACCATTTATATTTGTTTAGAAGGCTAATGCCTGGTCTATTTGGATATAGTGATTAGACGCTCGAGGTTGATCAGTTGTTGCTCGATACAAATTAATTATTTCATTGTCGTTTTGGAGCCTACTTGTGTTAGTAAAGACATTCGAATAGGACAAATAAATCATATTCAATGAACGCCGAGGAAGCAGCCAGTGACACAAAAATTAAAATTTTTTAAAATAGAGATTATCCTCCAACGACCTAAAATAATATAGAAATTGTAAATAATAATTACAAAATTTTTATGATATCTTAAAACTACCTTAAATTTTAATTTTAATTCAACCAATTATTTTTTCATTAATTACAGTAATCACTATTAAAGATCTAAGATAAATGATTAATTTTAAATCATCCTCCTAAAATATCGTTTTATCTTTTTAAATAAATGAAGGAGCAGAATAGTCTCTTGCTTAAAGACAAGAGCAAATCCGACGTTCTCCAGCATTTGAAGATAAGAACACCTTCATGATACGAAGGAATTTGGAGTTAAGGGTAGAAAGGAATAAGACAAAGTGGGAACTGTTGGTGATAAAGCTACTTGCCTTTATTGAATTCATTCAGGCTATAAATATAGCCATACATGGAAGAGAAAATAACAACAAAGCTGGAAAATAGGAAATGCTGCAGAATAGGCAACATAATAGCAACAGAATAGCACCACTCTACTACCCAAGACTTATTCAATAACCGACTCAATAATTAATGACTGAACAAACAAACTAGACTAAGTCTTCCATCTTGCCAGTAGGCCCACTATCACTTTCCATCTTGTTGCCACTACTAGCACGTGTATGCACATATCATTCCCCACTGCTTAAGGATCTTTGTCCACAAGGATGAAATCAGGATATGACTTGGTGAAACGCCATTCATTCTCCCAGGTGGCATCTTCTGCTGGTACACCGACCCACTTCACCAATATTTCAGATTTTGGGCGATATTTACCCTTGTGGATCACTCGTCGATCTAAAACGGCTTCAGGTTGTGGAAGGACAGTCGAAGTATCTGAGACAGGGGGAAGTTGGGTGGACGTTGCAGTGACTGGTCCCAAATGCTTCTTTAACAAACTGACATGAAACACATCATGAATTTGAGAACCAAGAGGCAAAGCCAGTTTATAAGCCACTGGACCAACTTTCGCAGTGACTTTATAAGGACCAAAGAAACGTGGGGCGAGCTTCATGGAGGAACGAAAAGCCACAGAAGTCTGTCTATATGGTTGGAGTTTCAAATACACATAATCTCCCACAAGGAAAGAGGCCTCGTGCCGGTGTTGGTCAGCTTGACATTTCATCCGGTCTTGAGCCAGCAGAAGGTTATGTCGCAGCTCACGTAGGATAGCATCTCGGTCACGTAGGTACGCATCTACTGCTTGGACGTAGGAAGTACCCGGTACATAAGCTAATAGACGTGGCGGCAGAATTCCATAAACAGCTTCGAAGGGTGTCATCTTGGTGGAGGAGTGAGTGGAAGTGTTGTAGCTGAACTCGGCCCAGGGAATCCATTCGAGCCACTTCCGCGGCTGGTCACCTGCAAAACAGCGTAAATATTGCTCCAAAGTTTGATTGACAACTTCGGTTTGGCCGTCGGATTGAGGATGGTAACTTGAGCTCATACACAACTTGGTTCCCTGCAGCTGGAACAATGCTCGCCAAAAGGAGCTGATAAACACCTTGTCCCGATCGCTGACAATTGATGTCGGAATACCGTGCAGGCGAACCACGTTGGCAACAAATGCCTTGGCAACAATTATAGCAGTAAACGGGTGTTTCAAGGCAACGAAGTGAGCATATTTGGTCAAGCGGTCGACGACTATCATGATGGCAGTATATCCATTAGAAGATGGTAACCCCTTAATAAAGTCCATCGAGACATCAATCCATATTTGAGTAGGGACAGGTAGCGGCTGAAGCAACCCTGCCGGCTTCATACAATCAGTTTTGAACCGCTGACAGATATCACATTGCTGCAAAAAATCCTTCACCATCTGGCTCATATTAGACCAAAAAAAACTCTGTTTGATATGAGAGAGGGTTTTATGGAACCCAAAGTGCCCACCAATTGGTGACGAATGGCAGTCAGCCATTATCTTTGGAATCAAGGATGAGTTGGGGCTCAAATACACTTGGTTTCCCTTGAACCATACTCCATCACGTTGGAGCAACTTGTGGGCAACTGGAGAAGGGTTTTTTTGTAATAATTCTTCATAAAATGAGTCCTGTTGGACTTCCTTTTGAAGCACTGGCCACCAATTTGCACGTGGTTGGGAAATGGATAAAAATTGGAATTCAACTACACGTGACAAAGAATCTGCACCCTGATTTTCAGGGCCACGTTTATACTCAATTTCATAATCATAACCAAGTAGTTTTGGCAGCCATCGTGTTTGTGCTGGTGTAGTAATCCGTTGCTCCAGTAGGTACTTGAGACTTTTTTGGTCAGTGCGGACTGTAAATGGTTTCCCAAGCAAGTATGGACGCCATATCTTGATTGCTTTGACAATAGCTAACATTTCTTTCTCATAGGTGGACAAAGATAAGGCCGAACCCTTCAGTGCTTGGCTAAAATACGCCACTGGTCGATTTTCTTGGGTAAGAATTGCACCCAGTCCGATTCCGCTGGCATCGCATTCAATCACGAATCGTTGAGTAAAATCGGGAAGGCGTAAAATTGGTGGTGACGTCAAGGCCTCTTTTAATTGTGTGAAGGCCATCTCTGCTACCTCATTCCATTGAAATCCATCCTTGCTCAAGAGACGGGTCAGGGGAGCTGCTATACTACCGAAATGACGGATAAATTTCCGATAGTAGCCTGCTAAACCGAGGAACCCACGGACCCCTTTTGCCGTTGTTGGTGTTGGCCACTCAATGACAGCTTGTATTTTGGCTGGATCAACCGATACGCCTTGCTCCGAAATAACGTGGCCCAAGTACTCCACCTGTAAAACACCGAATCGACATTTCGACTCTTTTGCAAACAAACTGTTAGTTGATAGGATTTGGAGAATAATTTGTAGATGTGCGAGATGGTCTTCCCATGATCTTGAATATATTAGAATGTCATCAAAGAAAACCAAAATAAATTTCTGGAGGTAGGGACGAAAGAGATCATTCATGAGACTTTGAAAGGTTGCTGGTGCGTTAGTGAGGCCAAATGGCATCACTATAAATTCGTAATGGCCTTCGTGTGTCCGGAATGTTGTTTTAAGAATGTCATCTTCCTGCACCCGAATCTGATGATACCCAGACCGTAAATCCAATTTAGAGTAGAATTTGGCCCCATGGAGTTCATCTAATAGCTCATCGATAATAGGAATTGGATATTTATCTTTAACTGTGATGTCGTTCAGAGCTCGATAGTCCACACAAAAACGCCAGGCTCCATCTGCTTTCTTTACTAACAAAATTGGGGAAGAGAACGGACTGTTACTTGGCCGTATCAAACCAGATTGTAAAAGCTCTTTCACCATCTTCTCTATCTCAGTTTTCTGGTAATAAGGGTATCGATATGGCCGCACACTCACTGGTCCTGCGCTCGGCTGCAATGGGATCTGGTGGTCATGTGACCGCCTTGGAGGCAAGCTGGTGGGTGATTCAAATACATGGGAGAATTTTGCTAGGAGTTGGCCTATCTCAGATGGGTAGGACTTTGGTTGGCTGCTGCTGGTGGTGGAAGGAATTATTTGGAAAAATAATCCAGTGCCTTGTAACCCATTGGATTCCTTGTCAGACAAAGCTTCGATGCTGGTTCGTCTCAATCCTTGGAAGGTCTGGGAGGTCCCTTCTACCTTGAAGTTCATGGTGAGCTGCTTGTAGTCCATCTTGATGGGTCCGAGAGTTTCAAGCCATTGTACACCTAAGACCAATTGGCATGCCGCGACCGGAAGAATGTAGTAGTCGGCGGTAACGGAATATCCTTGAATGGTGAGGGTGAGACCGCGACATTGTCCAGTACATTCTATCTTCTCACGGTTAGCAACCATGACTTCGAATTTCTTATCCCGGATCACTGGTAACCCAAACTTACAGACTATAGCATGATCAATGAAGTTGTGCGTACTACCACCATCTATTAGCACCATCACATTCTTGTTTTTCAGCTTGCCCAGAACGCGTATGGTTTGTGGGTGTTCAATTCCTGCAATTGCATGAAAAGAAATTTCTGGTGTAACTTCATGATGTTCTTGTTCTGGGTGAGCGCCTTCAACATCCTCAGTGTTCATATGAGGGAAATCCTCGATCATGAATAATTGAGGTCGTTCGCAACGGTGGCCAGCAATGAACTTCTCGTCACAGTAATAACATAATCCCTTCTCTCGTCGTTCGCGTGCCTCCTGATTGGTGATTCGGCGGAATGTTGCTGGGTGAGCATTCGAGCTTTGGTTCATACGCTGGGTTGGTGAAGGTCCTAGCACACCAGCTGTGGGGTTGGGTGAGGCCTTTGGTGTCAATGAGGCTGGTTGGAAACGAGTTTGCTGGTTTGGCTTCCTCTGCAGTTGGTTGCGTTCTTCGATCAGCCTAGCCACTCCTATTGTATCTGCCAAGGTTCGCGGTTGTTTAATTTTTACATCTATGCGAATTTCATCTCGAAGTCCTGCAATAAAACAACCGATGAGAAAATTCTCGGGCAGGCCATCAACTCGGTGGGAAAGCTTTTCAAAAGCTTCTTGATAAGCTGCTACGGATGTGGTTTGTTTAAGACGAGTCAGAGCTTCTGACGGGTCTTCGTAGTCGGTTGGACCAAATCGAAGTTGAACAGCCTTGGTGAACTCATCCCATGTGAGTGGTCCACGGAATTTTGTCAACCATCTGTGCCATTGCAAGGCGATGCCTTCTAAATGAAAGGAGGCTAGTTGAACTTGTTGTGCTGGTGTAATGTTCTTGAAATCAAAGTACAAATATTATGATGATTGCTTTATATTTCCTTCAATTGCATTGATATGTGCATACACGTGCTAGTAGTGGCAACAAGATGGAAAGTGATAGTGGGCCTACTGGCAAGATGGAAGACTTAGTCTAGTTTGTTTGTTCAGTCATTAATTATTGAGTCGGTTATTGAATAAGTCTTGGGTAGTAGAGTGGTGCTATTCTGTTGCTATTCTGTTGCCTATTCTGCAGCATTTCCTATTTTCCAGCTTTGTTGTTATTTTCTCTTCCATGTATGGCTATATTTATAGCCTGAATGAATTCAATAAAGGCAAGTAGCTTTATCACCAACAGTTCCCACTTTGTCTTATTCCTTTCTACCCTTAACTCCAAATTCCTTCGTATCATTGGTATAAGAGACAGGTCCGACCATGGACACTCGCGGCAAAACAAATGCAGAATTCCGCAACGAGGTCAACGAAATCTTAGCACGACATGATACCAGTTTTGATCAGGTGAATGCAGTCTTACAGGAAGTGTTAACCGAGCTTCAAGCTCTTAGAGCCTCCCATAGCCAAAACACTAGCCCACGTGATGACTCCTCACACCCACATACTTCTCGTTCTAACATTATCAATGACCACCCTCATCAACACCTCAAGTTGTCCTTCCCAAAATTTAACGGAGACGACCCAACTGGCTGGATTTACAAGGCCGAACAGTACTTTGATTTCAAGAACATTACACCAGCACAACAAGTTCAACTAGCCTCCTTTCATTTAGAAGGCATCGCCTTGCAATGGCACAGATGGTTGACAAAATTCCGTGGACCACTCACATGGGATGAGTTCACCAAGGCTGTTCAACTTCGATTTGGTCCAACCGACTACGAAGACCCGTCAGAAGCTCTGACTCGTCTTAAACAAACCACATCCGTAGCAGCTTATCAAGAAGCTTTTGAAAAGCTTTCCCACCGAGTTGATGGCCTGCCTGAGAATTTTCTCATCGGTTGTTTTATTGCAGGACTTCGAGATGAAATTCGCATAGATGTAAAAATTAAACAACCGCGAACCTTGGCAGATACAATAGGAGTGGCTAGGCTGATCGAAGAACGCAACCAACTGCAGAGGAAGCCAAACCAGCAAACTCGTTTCCAACCAGCCTCATTGACACCAAAGGCCTCACCCAACCCCACAGCTGGTGTGCTAGGACCTTCACCAACCCAGCGTATGAACCAAAGCTCGAATGCTCACCCAGCAACATTCCGCCGAATCACCAATCAGGAGGCACGCGAACGACGAGAGAAGGGATTATGTTATTACTGTGACGAGAAGTTCATTGCTGGCCACCGTTGCGAACGACCTCAATTATTCATGATCGAGGATTTCCCTCATATGAACACTGAGGATGTTGAAGGCGCTCACCCAGAACAAGAACATCATGAAGTTACACCAGAAATTTCTTTTCATGCAATTGCAGGAATTGAACACCCACAAACCATACGCGTTCTGGGCAAGCTGAAAAACAAGAATGTGATGGTGCTAATAGATGGTGGTAGTACGCACAACTTCATTGATCATGCTATAGTCTGTAAGTTTGGGTTACCAGTGATCCGGGATAAGAAATTCGAAGTCATGGTTGCTAACCGTGAGAAGATAGAATGTACTGGACAATGTCGCGGTCTCACCCTCACCATTCAAGGATATTCCGTTACCGCCGACTACTACATTCTTCCGGTCGCGGCATGCCAATTGGTCTTAGGTGTACAATGGCTTGAAACTCTCGGACCCATCAAGATGGACTACAAGCAGCTCACCATGAACTTCAAGGTAGAAGGGACCTCCCAGACCTTCCAAGGATTGAGACGAACCAGCATCGAAGCTTTGTCTGACAAGGAATCCAATGGGTTACAAGGCACTGGATTATTTTTCCAAATAATTCCTTCCACCACCAGCAGCAGCCAACCAAAGTCCTACCCATCTGAGATAGGCCAACTCCTAGCAAAATTCTCCCATGTATTTGAATCACCCACCAGCTTGCCTCCAAGGCGGTCACATGACCACCAGATCCCATTGCAGCCGAGCGCAGGACCAGTGAGTGTGCGGCCATATCGATACCCTTATTACCAGAAAACTGAGATAGAGAAGATGGTGAAAGAGCTTTTACAATCTGGTTTGATACGGCCAAGTAACAGTCCGTTCTCTTCCCCAATTTTGTTAGTAAAGAAAGCAGATGGAGCCTGGCGTTTTTGTGTGGACTATCGAGCTCTGAACGACATCACAGTTAAAGATAAATATCCAATTCCTATTATCGATGAGCTATTAGATGAACTCCATGGGGCCAAATTCTACTCTAAATTGGATTTACGGTCTGGGTATCATCAGATTCGGGTGCAGGAAGATGACATTCTTAAAACAACATTCCGGACACACGAAGGCCATTACGAATTTATAGTGATGCCATTTGGCCTCACTAACGCACCAGCAACCTTTCAAAGTCTCATGAATGATCTCTTTCGTCCCTACCTCCAGAAATTTATTTTGGTTTTCTTTGATGACATTCTAATATATTCAAGATCATGGGAAGACCATCTCGCACATCTAAAAATTGTTCTCCAAATCCTATCAACTAACAGTTTGTTTGCAAAAGAGTCGAAATGTCGATTCGGTGTTTTACAGGTGGAGTACTTGGGCCACGTTATTTCGGAGCAAGGCGTATCGGTTGATCCAGCCAAAATACAAGCTGTCATTGAGTGGCCAACACCAACAACAGCAAAAGGGGTCCGTGGGTTCCTCGGTTTAGCAGGCTACTATCGGAAATTTATCCGTCATTTCGGTAGTATAGCAGCTCCCCTGACCCGTCTCTTGAGCAAGGATGGATTTCAATGGAATGAGGTAGCAGAGATGGCCTTCACACAATTAAAAGAGGCCTTCTTTCTCTTCACTTCTTCTTTATAAATTCAAACATATCAGTGGTATCAGAGCCCGGTTCCAACCATGGACACTCGCGGCAAAACAAATGCAGAGTTCCGCAATGACGTCACCACGACTTTAGCTCGACATGAAGCAAGTTTTGACCAAGTTAATGCTGCCTTGCAAGCTGTGTTAACTGAACTTCAAGCTCTTCGTCACTCTCGGAACCCAAGTTCCAGCCAACCCGATACCAACCCATTTGCTCCTGAAGAAACCTCTCGTTCAAATGCTGTCAATGAACGTTCCATCCACCATGAGCCGCCCCATCACCGCCTCAGGTTGGACTTTCCAAGGTTCAACGGCGAGGACCCAACCGGCTGGGTTTACAAGGCAGAGCAATATTTTGATTTCAAAGATATTTCCCCAGACCAACAAGTTCAGCTAGCATCTTTTCACTTAGAAGGCATTGCTTTACAGTGGCATAGGTGGTTGACAAAGTTTCGTGGGCCACTCACATGGAAAGAATTCACCAAGGCAGTACACCTCCGTTTTGGTCCAACAGATTACGAGGACCCATCAGAAGCTTTGACTCGCCTTAAACAAACCTCGTCGGTGGCCGCATATCAAGAAGCTTTCGAAAGACTCTCACACCGGGTTGATGGCTTACCGAAAAATTTCTTGATTGGTTGCTTTGTTGCAGGACTTCGCGATGACATCCGGTTGGACGTGAAAATTAAACAACCTCGGACATTGTCGGACACGATAGGTGTGGCGCGATTAATTGAGGAGCGAAACCAATTACAACGGAAACCGACCCAAGCAGCTTGCTCCCAATCCACTGTGATCACGCAAAGACCAAGACTCAACCCAACGGCTGGTGTGCTAGGACCCCCTCCAAACCAGCGCCCAAACCAAAATCCTGTGACGCCGCCAGCAACATTCCGTCGTATCACCAATCAAGAGGCACGTGAAAGGCGTGAAAGGGGATTATGTTACTATTGTGATGAGAAGTTCACACCAGGCCACCGCTGCGAACGACCACAATTATTCATGATCGAAGACCTGCCCTATTTAGGAAGTGAGGATGTTAACGGCGTTCAATTCGAACAGGACACTCAAGAAACCATACCTGAGATTTCGTTTCATGCAATGGCAGGAACTGAACATCCCCAGACCCTTCGCGTCTCGGGCAAGCTGAAAAATAAGGAAGTAACTGTATTGATAGATGGCGGCAGCACTCACAACTTCATTGATCAATCCATAGTCTCCAAATTTGGGTTACCAGTGGTCAGAGACAAGAAGCTTCAAGTTATGGTTGCAAACCGAGAAAAGATAGAGTGTGTTGGGCAGTGTCAAGCGCTCACGCTCATCATTCACGCTCTCCAAGAAGAAGTTCACCGGGATTCATTTTACAAAGATTTGCTTGAAAAGAGCCCTCCTCAATCACGCCACCAATTGTACCAACGAGATGGAGTTTGGTTTAAGAGAAACAGAATTTATCTTAGCCCCACCTCAACATTAATTCCAAAAATAATGGCGGATTGTCATTCATCTCCAATTTGTGGTCACTTTGGTTTCCATAAAACTCTCTCTCGAATCAAACATAACTTCCTTTGGTCTAATATGTGCCGATGGAAGACGCCACCTGGGAGAATGAATGGCGTTTCTCCAAGTCATTTCCTGATTTTGTCCTTGATGACAAGGATCCTTGAGCGGGGAGGAATGATACGTGCCATTACTCATGGAGCCATGCAAGCCATTATTCACGCCATCATTCATGGAGCCATGCATGCACGTGTTACATTTAGTTGTGGGTTTTGTTCAATAATCCCGTGATGTGCTGATTTTCAGCGAAGTGGGAAGTTGGTTTCCTATTTTTTTGGCATTGTTTGTTAATTTTCAGTATTGTAAAGACTATTATATATAGTCGGAATGATACATTGGATAACCACTCAATGTCTTATACCAATGGATAAGAAGGAATTTGGAGTTAAAGGGTAGAAAGGAATAAGACAAAGTGGGAACTGTTGGTGATAAAGCTACTTGCCTTTATTGAATTCATTCAGGCTATAAATATAGCCATACATGGAAGAGAAAATAACAACAAAGCTGGAAAATAGGAAATGCTGCAGAATAGGCAACAGAATAGCAACAGAATAGCACCACTCTACTACCCAAGACTTATTCAATAACCGACTCAATAATTAATGACTGAACAAACAAACTAGACTAAGTCTTCCATCTTGCCAGTAGGCCCACTATCACTTTCCATCTTGTTGCCACTACTAGCACGTGTATGCACATATCAATGCAATTGAAGGAAATATAAAGCAATCATCATAATATTTGTACTTTGATTTCAAGAACATTACACCAGCACAACAAGTTCAACTAGCCTCCTTTCATTTAGAAGGCATCGCCTTGCAATGGCACAGATGGTTGACAAAATTCCGTGGACCACTCACATGGGATGAGTTCACCAAGGCTGTTCAACTTCGATTTGGTCCAACCGACTACGAAGACCCGTCAGAAGCTCTGACTCGTCTTAAACAAACCACATCCGTAGCAGCTTATCAAGAAGCTTTTGAAAAGCTTTCCCACCGAGTTGATGGCCTGCCCGAGAATTTTCTCATCGGTTGTTTTATTGCAGGACTTCGAGATGAAATTCGCATAGATGTAAAAATTAAACAACCGCGAACCTTGGCAGATACAATAGGAGTGGCTAGGCTGATCGAAGAACGCAACCAACTGCAGAGGAAGCCAAACCAGCAAACTCGTTTCCAACCAGCCTCATTGACACCAAAGGCCTCACCCAACCCCACAGCTGGTGTGCTAGGACCTTCACCAACCCAGCGTATGAACCAAAGCTCGAATGCTCACCCAGCAACATTCCGCCGAATCACCAATCAGGAGGCACGCGAACGACGAGAGAAGGGATTATGTTATTACTGTGACGAGAAGTTCATTGCTGGCCACCGTTGCGAACGACCTCAATTATTCATGATCGAGGATTTCCCTCATATGAACACTGAGGATGTTGAAGGCGCTCACCCAGAACAAGAAC
Source organism: Citrus sinensis (assembly GCF_022201045.2). NCBI lineage: Eukaryota > Viridiplantae > Streptophyta > Magnoliopsida > Sapindales > Rutaceae > Citrus > Citrus sinensis. The sequence goes on from NC_068560.1 coordinate 6,880,651, forward strand.
ATCATGAAGTTACACCAGAAATTTCTTTTCATGCAATTGCAGGAATTGAACACCCACAAACCATACGCGTTCTGGGCAAGCTGAAAAACAAGAATGTGATGGTGCTAATAGATGGTGGTAGTACGCACAACTTCATTGATCATGCTATAGTCTGTAAGTTTGGGTTACCAGTGATCCGGGATAAGAAATTCGAAGTCATGGTTGCTAACCGTGAGAAGATAGAATGTACTGGACAATGTCGCGGTCTCACCCTCACCATTCAAGGATATTCCGTTACCGCCGACTACTACATTCTTCCGGTCGCGGCATGCCAATTGGTCTTAGGTGTACAATGGCTTGAAACTCTCGGACCCATCAAGATGGACTACAAGCAGCTCACCATGAACTTCAAGGTAGAAGGGACCTCCCAGACCTTCCAAGGATTGAGACGAACCAGCATCGAAGCTTTGTCTGACAAGGAATCCAATGGGTTACAAGGCACTGGATTATTTTTCCAAATAATTCCTTCCACCACCAGCAGCAGCCAACCAAAGTCCTACCCATCTGAGATAGGCCAACTCCTAGCAAAATTCTCCCATGTATTTGAATCACCCACCAGCTTGCCTCCAAGGCGGTCACATGACCACCAGATCCCATTGCAGCCGAGCGCAGGACCAGTGAGTGTGCGGCCATATCGATACCCTTATTACCAGAAAACTGAGATAGAGAAGATGGTGAAAGAGCTTTTACAATCTGGTTTGATACGGCCAAGTAACAGTCCGTTCTCTTCCCCAATTTTGTTAGTAAAGAAAGCAGATGGAGCCTGGCGTTTTTGTGTGGACTATCGAGCTCTGAACGACATCACAGTTAAAGATAAATATCCAATTCCTATTATCGATGAGCTATTAGATGAACTCCATGGGGCCAAATTCTACTCTAAATTGGATTTACGGTCTGGGTATCATCAGATTCGGGTGCAGGAAGATGACATTCTTAAAACAACATTCCGGACACACGAAGGCCATTACGAATTTATAGTGATGCCATTTGGCCTCACTAACGCACCAGCAACCTTTCAAAGTCTCATGAATGATCTCTTTCGTCCCTACCTCCAGAAATTTATTTTGGTTTTCTTTGATGACATTCTAATATATTCAAGATCATGGGAAGACCATCTCGCACATCTAAAAATTGTTCTCCAAATCCTATCAACTAACAGTTTGTTTGCAAAAGAGTCGAAATGTCGATTCGGTGTTTTACAGGTGGAGTACTTGGGCCACGTTATTTCGGAGCAAGGCGTATCGGTTGATCCAGCCAAAATACAAGCTGTCATTGAGTGGCCAACACCAACAACAGCAAAAGGGGTCCGTGGGTTCCTCGGTTTAGCAGGCTACTATCGGAAATTTATCCGTCATTTCGGTAGTATAGCAGCTCCCCTGACCCGTCTCTTGAGCAAGGATGGATTTCAATGGAATGAGGTAGCAGAGATGGCCTTCACACAATTAAAAGAGGCCTTCTTTCTCTTCACTTCTTCTTTATAAATTCAAACATATCAGTGGTATCAGAGCCCGGTTCCAACCATGGACACTCGCGGCAAAACAAATGCAGAGTTCCGCAATGACGTCACCACGACTTTAGCTCGACATGAAGCAAGTTTTGACCAAGTTAATGCTGCCTTGCAAGCTGTGTTAACTGAACTTCAAGCTCTTCGTCACTCTCGGAACCCAAGTTCCAGCCAACCCGATACCAACCCATTTGCTCCTGAAGAAACCTCTCGTTCAAATGCTGTCAATGAACGTTCCATCCACCATGAGCCGCCCCATCACCGCCTCAGGTTGGACTTTCCAAGGTTCAACGGCGAGGACCCAACCGGCTGGGTTTACAAGGCAGAGCAATATTTTGATTTCAAAGATATTTCCCCAGACCAACAAGTTCAGCTAGCATCTTTTCACTTAGAAGGCATTGCTTTACAGTGGCATAGGTGGTTGACAAAGTTTCGTGGGCCACTCACATGGAAAGAATTCACCAAGGCAGTACACCTCCGTTTTGGTCCAACAGATTACGAGGACCCATCAGAAGCTTTGACTCGCCTTAAACAAACCTCGTCGGTGGCCGCATATCAAGAAGCTTTCGAAAGACTCTCACACCGGGTTGATGGCTTACCGAAAAATTTCTTGATTGGTTGCTTTGTTGCAGGACTTCGCGATGACATCCGGTTGGACGTGAAAATTAAACAACCTCGGACATTGTCGGACACGATAGGTGTGGCGCGATTAATTGAGGAGCGAAACCAATTACAACGGAAACCGACCCAAGCAGCTTGCTCCCAATCCACTGTGATCACGCAAAGACCAAGACTCAACCCAACGGCTGGTGTGCTAGGACCCCCTCCAAACCAGCGCCCAAACCAAAATCCTGTGACGCCGCCAGCAACATTCCGTCGTATCACCAATCAAGAGGCACGTGAAAGGCGTGAAAGGGGATTATGTTACTATTGTGATGAGAAGTTCACACCAGGCCACCGCTGCGAACGACCACAATTATTCATGATCGAAGACCTGCCCTATTTAGGAAGTGAGGATGTTAACGGCGTTCAATTCGAACAGGACACTCAAGAAACCATACCTGAGATTTCGTTTCATGCAATGGCAGGAACTGAACATCCCCAGACCCTTCGCGTCTCGGGCAAGCTGAAAAATAAGGAAGTAACTGTATTGATAGATGGCGGCAGCACTCACAACTTCATTGATCAATCCATAGTCTCCAAATTTGGGTTACCAGTGGTCAGAGACAAGAAGCTTCAAGTTATGGTTGCAAACCGAGAAAAGATAGAGTGTGTTGGGCAGTGTCAAGCGCTCACGCTCATCATTCACGCTCTCCAAGAAGAAGTTCACCGGGATTCATTTTACAAAGATTTGCTTGAAAAGAGCCCTCCTCAATCACGCCACCAATTGTACCAACGAGATGGAGTTTGGTTTAAGAGAAACAGAATTTATCTTAGCCCCACCTCAACATTAATTCCAAAAATAATGGCGGATTGTCATTCATCTCCAATTTGTGGTCACTTTGGTTTCCATAAAACTCTCTCTCGAATCAAACATAACTTCCTTTGGTCTAATATGTGCCGATGGAAGACGCCACCTGGGAGAATGAATGGCGTTTCTCCAAGTCATTTCCTGATTTTGTCCTTGATGACAAGGATCCTTGAGCGGGGAGGAATGATACGTGCCATTACTCATGGAGCCATGCAAGCCATTATTCACGCCATCATTCATGGAGCCATGCATGCACGTGTTACATTTAGTTGTGGGTTTTGTTCAATAATCCCGTGATGTGCTGATTTTCAGCGAAGTGGGAAGTTGGTTTCCTATTTTTTTGGCATTGTTTGTTAATTTTCAGTATTGTAAAGACTATTATATATAGTCGGAATGATACATTGGATAACCACTCAATGTCTTATACCAATGGATAAGAAGGAATTTGGAGTTAAAGGGTAGAAAGGAATAAGACAAAGTGGGAACTGTTGGTGATAAAGCTACTTGCCTTTATTGAATTCATTCAGGCTATAAATATAGCCATACATGGAAGAGAAAATAACAACAAAGCTGGAAAATAGGAAATGCTGCAGAATAGGCAACAGAATAGCAACAGAATAGCACCACTCTACTACCCAAGACTTATTCAATAACCGACTCAATAATTAATGACTGAACAAACAAACTAGACTAAGTCTTCCATCTTGCCAGTAGGCCCACTATCACTTTCCATCTTGTTGCCACTACTAGCACGTGTATGCACATATCAATGCAATTGAAGGAAATATAAAGCAATCATCATAATATTTGTACTTTGATTTCAAGAACATTACACCAGCACAACAAGTTCAACTAGCCTCCTTTCATTTAGAAGGCATCGCCTTGCAATGGCACAGATGGTTGACAAAATTCCGTGGACCACTCACATGGGATGAGTTCACCAAGGCTGTTCAACTTCGATTTGGTCCAACCGACTACGAAGACCCGTCAGAAGCTCTGACTCGTCTTAAACAAACCACATCCGTAGCAGCTTATCAAGAAGCTTTTGAAAAGCTTTCCCACCGAGTTGATGGCCTGCCCGAGAATTTTCTCATCGGTTGTTTTATTGCAGGACTTCGAGATGAAATTCGCATAGATGTAAAAATTAAACAACCGCGAACCTTGGCAGATACAATAGGAGTGGCTAGGCTGATCGAAGAACGCAACCAACTGCAGAGGAAGCCAAACCAGCAAACTCGTTTCCAACCAGCCTCATTGACACCAAAGGCCTCACCCAACCCCACAGCTGGTGTGCTAGGACCTTCACCAACCCAGCGTATGAACCAAAGCTCGAATGCTCACCCAGCAACATTCCGCCGAATCACCAATCAGGAGGCACGCGAACGACGAGAGAAGGGATTATGTTATTACTGTGACGAGAAGTTCATTGCTGGCCACCGTTGCGAACGACCTCAATTATTCATGATCGAGGATTTCCCTCATATGAACACTGAGGATGTTGAAGGCGCTCACCCAGAACAAGAACATCATGAAGTTACACCAGAAATTTCTTTTCATGCAATTGCAGGAATTGAACACCCACAAACCATACGCGTTCTGGGCAAGCTGAAAAACAAGAATGTGATGGTGCTAATAGATGGTGGTAGTACGCACAACTTCATTGATCATGCTATAGTCTGTAAGTTTGGGTTACCAGTGATCCGGGATAAGAAATTCGAAGTCATGGTTGCTAACCGTGAGAAGATAGAATGTACTGGACAATGTCGCGGTCTCACCCTCACCATTCAAGGATATTCCGTTACCGCCGACTACTACATTCTTCCGGTCGCGGCATGCCAATTGGTCTTAGGTGTACAATGGCTTGAAACTCTCGGACCCATCAAGATGGACTACAAGCAGCTCACCATGAACTTCAAGGTAGAAGGGACCTCCCAGACCTTCCAAGGATTGAGACGAACCAGCATCGAAGCTTTGTCTGACAAGGAATCCAATGGGTTACAAGGCACTGGATTATTTTTCCAAATAATTCCTTCCACCACCAGCAGCAGCCAACCAAAGTCCTACCCATCTGAGATAGGCCAACTCCTAGCAAAATTCTCCCATGTATTTGAATCACCCACCAGCTTGCCTCCAAGGCGGTCACATGACCACCAGATCCCATTGCAGCCGAGCGCAGGACCAGTGAGTGTGCGGCCATATCGATACCCTTATTACCAGAAAACTGAGATAGAGAAGATGGTGAAAGAGCTTTTACAATCTGGTTTGATACGGCCAAGTAACAGTCCGTTCTCTTCCCCAATTTTGTTAGTAAAGAAAGCAGATGGAGCCTGGCGTTTTTGTGTGGACTATCGAGCTCTGAACGACATCACAGTTAAAGATAAATATCCAATTCCTATTATCGATGAGCTATTAGATGAACTCCATGGGGCCAAATTCTACTCTAAATTGGATTTACGGTCTGGGTATCATCAGATTCGGGTGCAGGAAGATGACATTCTTAAAACAACATTCCGGACACACGAAGGCCATTACGAATTTATAGTGATGCCATTTGGCCTCACTAACGCACCAGCAACCTTTCAAAGTCTCATGAATGATCTCTTTCGTCCCTACCTCCAGAAATTTATTTTGGTTTTCTTTGATGACATTCTAATATATTCAAGATCATGGGAAGACCATCTCGCACATCTAAAAATTGTTCTCCAAATCCTATCAACTAACAGTTTGTTTGCAAAAGAGTCGAAATGTCGATTCGGTGTTTTACAGGTGGAGTACTTGGGCCACGTTATTTCGGAGCAAGGCGTATCGGTTGATCCAGCCAAAATACAAGCTGTCATTGAGTGGCCAACACCAACAACAGCAAAAGGGGTCCGTGGGTTCCTCGGTTTAGCAGGCTACTATCGGAAATTTATCCGTCATTTCGGTAGTATAGCAGCTCCCCTGACCCGTCTCTTGAGCAAGGATGGATTTCAATGGAATGAGGTAGCAGAGATGGCCTTCACACAATTAAAAGAGGCCTTCTTTCTCTTCACTTCTTCTTTATAAATTCAAACATATCAGTGGTATCAGAGCCCGGTTCCAACCATGGACACTCGCGGCAAAACAAATGCAGAGTTCCGCAATGACGTCACCACGACTTTAGCTCGACATGAAGCAAGTTTTGACCAAGTTAATGCTGCCTTGCAAGCTGTGTTAACTGAACTTCAAGCTCTTCGTCACTCTCGGAACCCAAGTTCCAGCCAACCCGATACCAACCCATTTGCTCCTGAAGAAACCTCTCGTTCAAATGCTGTCAATGAACGTTCCATCCACCATGAGCCGCCCCATCACCGCCTCAGGTTGGACTTTCCAAGGTTCAACGGCGAGGACCCAACCGGCTGGGTTTACAAGGCAGAGCAATATTTTGATTTCAAAGATATTTCCCCAGACCAACAAGTTCAGCTAGCATCTTTTCACTTAGAAGGCATTGCTTTACAGTGGCATAGGTGGTTGACAAAGTTTCGTGGGCCACTCACATGGAAAGAATTCACCAAGGCAGTACACCTCCGTTTTGGTCAAACAGATTACGAGGACCCATCAGAAGCTTTGACTCGCCTTAAACAAACCTCGTCGGTGGCCGCATATCAAGAAGCTTTCGAAAGACTCTCACACCGGGTTGATGGCTTACCGAAAAATTTCTTGATTGGTTGCTTTGTTGCAGGACTTCGCGATGACATCCGGTTGGACGTGAAAATTAAACAACCTCGGACATTGTCGGACACGATAGGTGTGGCGCGATTAATTGAGGAGCGAAACCAATTACAACGGAAACCGACCCAAGCAGCTTGCTCCCAATCCACTGTGATCACGCAAAGACCAAGACTCAACCCAACGGCTGGTGTGCTAGGACCCCCTCCAAACCAGCGCCCAAACCAAAATCCTGTGATGCCGCCAGCAACATTCCGTCGTATCACCAATCAAGAGGCACGTGAAAGGCGTGAAAGGGGATTATGTTACTATTGTGATGAGAAGTTCACACCAGGCCACCGCTGCGAACGACCACAATTATTCATGATCGAAGACCTGCCCTATTTAGGAAGTGAGGATGTTAACGGCGTTCAATTCGAACAGGACACTCAAGAAACCATACCTGAGATTTCGTTTCATGCAATGGCAGGAACTGAACATCCCCAGACCCTTCGCGTCTCGGGCAAGCTGAAAAATAAGGAAGTAACTGTATTGATAGATGGCGGCAGCACTCACAACTTCATTGATCAATCCATAGTCTCCAAATTTGGGTTACCAGTGGTCAGAGACAAGAAGCTTCAAGTTATGGTTGCAAACCGAGAAAAGATAGAGTGTGTTGGGCAGTGTCAAGCGCTCACGCTCATCATTCACGCTCTCCAAGAAGAAGTTCACCGGGATTCATTTTACAAAGATTTGCTTGAAAAGAGCCCTCCTCAATCACGCCACCAATTGTACCAACGAGATGGAGTTTGGTTTAAGAGAAACAGAATTTATCTTAGCCCCACCTCAACATTAATTCCAAAAATAATGGCGGATTGTCATTCATCTCCAATTTGTGGTCACTTTGGTTTCCATAAAACTCTCTCTCGAATCAAACATAACTTCCTTTGGTCTAATATGTGCCGATGGAAGACGCCACCTGGGAGAATGAATGGCGTTTCTCCAAGTCATTTCCTGATTTTGTCCTTGATGACAAGGATCCTTGAGCGGGGAGGAATGATACGTGCCATTACTCATGGAGCCATGCAAGCCATTATTCACGCCATCATTCATGGAGCCATGCATGCACGTGTTACATTTAGTTGTGGGTTTTGTTCAATAATCCCGTGATGTGCTGATTTTCAGCGAAGTGGGAAGTTGGTTTCCTATTTTTTTGGCATTGTTTGTTAATTTTCAGTATTGTAAAGACTATTATATATAGTCGGAATGATACATTGGATAACCACTCAATGTCTTATACCAATGGATAAGAAGGAATTTGGAGTTAAAGGGTAGAAAGGAATAAGACAAAGTGGGAACTGTTGGTGATAAAGCTACTTGCCTTTATTGAATTCATTCAGGCTATAAATATAGCCATACATGGAAGAGAAAATAACAACAAAGCTGGAAAATAGGAAATGCTGCAGAATAGGCAACAGAATAGCAACAGAATAGCACCACTCTACTACCCAAGACTTATTCAATAACCGACTCAATAATTAATGACTGAACAAACAAACTAGACTAAGTCTTCCATCTTGCCAGTAGGCCCACTATCACTTTCCATCTTGTTGCCACTACTAGCACGTGTATGCACATATCAATGCAATTGAAGGAAATATAAAGCAATCATCATAATATTTGTACTTTGATTTCAAGAACATTACACCAGCACAACAAGTTCAACTAGCCTCCTTTCATTTAGAAGGCATCGCCTTGCAATGGCACAGATGGTTGACAAAATTCCGTGGACCACTCACATGGGATGAGTTCACCAAGGCTGTTCAACTTCGATTTGGTCCAACCGACTACGAAGACCCGTCAGAAGCTCTGACTCGTCTTAAACAAACCACATCCGTAGCAGCTTATCAAGAAGCTTTTGAAAAGCTTTCCCACCGAGTTGATGGCCTGCCCGAGAATTTTCTCATCGGTTGTTTTATTGCAGGACTTCGAGATGAAATTCGCATAGATGTAAAAATTAAACAACCGCGAACCTTGGCAGATACAATAGGAGTGGCTAGGCTGATCGAAGAACGCAACCAACTGCAGAGGAAGCCAAACCAGCAAACTCGTTTCCAACCAGCCTCATTGACACCAAAGGCCTCACCCAACCCCACAGCTGGTGTGCTAGGACCTTCACCAACCCAGCGTATGAACCAAAGCTCGAATGCTCACCCAGCAACATTCCGCCGAATCACCAATCAGGAGGCACGCGAACGACGAGAGAAGGGATTATGTTATTACTGTGACGAGAAGTTCATTGCTGGCCACCGTTGCGAACGACCTCAATTATTCATGATCGAGGATTTCCCTCATATGAACACTGAGGATGTTGAAGGCGCTCACCCAGAACAAGAACATCATGAAGTTACACCAGAAATTTCTTTTCATGCAATTGCAGGAATTGAACACCCACAAACCATACGCGTTCTGGGCAAGCTGAAAAACAAGAATGTGATGGTGCTAATAGATGGTGGTAGTACGCACAACTTCATTGATCATGCTATAGTCTGTAAGTTTGGGTTACCAGTGATCCGGGATAAGAAATTCGAAGTCATGGTTGCTAACCGTGAGAAGATAGAATGTACTGGACAATGTCGCGGTCTCACCCTCACCATTCAAGGATATTCCGTTACCGCCGACTACTACATTCTTCCGGTCGCGGCATGCCAATTGGTCTTAGGTGTACAATGGCTTGAAACTCTCGGACCCATCAAGATGGACTACAAGCAGCTCACCATGAACTTCAAGGTAGAAGGGACCTCCCAGACCTTCCAAGGATTGAGACGAACCAGCATCGAAGCTTTGTCTGACAAGGAATCCAATGGGTTACAAGGCACTGGATTATTTTTCCAAATAATTCCTTCCACCACCAGCAGCAGCCAACCAAAGTCCTACCCATCTGAGATAGGCCAACTCCTAGCAAAATTCTCCCATGTATTTGAATCACCCACCAGCTTGCCTCCAAGGCGGTCACATGACCACCAGATCCCATTGCAGCCGAGCGCAGGACCAGTGAGTGTGCGGCCATATCGATACCCTTATTACCAGAAAACTGAGATAGAGAAGATGGTGAAAGAGCTTTTACAATCTGGTTTGATACGGCCAAGTAACAGTCCGTTCTCTTCCCCAATTTTGTTAGTAAAGAAAGCATATGGAGCCTGGCGTTTTTGTGTGGACTATCGAGCTCTGAACGACATCACAGTTAAAGATAAATATCCAATTCCTATTATCGATGAGCTATTAGATGAACTCCATGGGGCCAAATTCTACTCTAAATTGGATTTACGGTCTGGGTATCATCAGATTCGGGTGCAGGAAGATGACATTCTTAAAACAACATTCCGGACACACGAAGGCCATTACGAATTTATAGTGATGCCATTTGGCCTCACTAACGCACCAGCAACCTTTCAAAGTCTCATGAATGATCTCTTTCGTCCCTACCTCCAGAAATTTATTTTGGTTTTCTTTGATGACATTCTAATATATTCAAGATCATGGGAAGACCATCTCGCACATCTACAAATTGTTCTCCAAATCCTATCAACTAACAGTTTGTTTGCAAAAGAGTCGAAATGTCGATTCGGTGTTTTACAGGTGGAGTACTTGGGCCACGTTATTTCGGAGCAAGGCGTATCGGTTGATCCAGCCAAAATACAAGCTGTCATTGAGTGGCCAACACCAACAACAGCAAAAGGGGTCCGTGGGTTCCTCGGTTTAGCAGGCTACTATCGGAAATTTATCCGTCATTTCGGTAGTATAGCAGCTCCCCTGACCCGTCTCTTGAGCAAGGATGGATTTCAATGGAATGAGGTAGCAGAGATGGCCTTCACACAATTAAAAGAGGCCTTCTTTCTCTTCACTTCTTCTTTATAAATTCAAACATATCAGTGGTATCAGAGCCCGGTTCCAACCATGGACACTCGCGGCAAAACAAATGCAGAGTTCCGCAATGACGTCACCACGACTTTAGCTCGACATGAAGCAAGTTTTGACCAAGTTAATGCTGCCTTGCAAGCTGTGTTAACTGAACTTCAAGCTCTTCGTCACTCTCGGAACCCAAGTTCCAGCCAACCCGATACCAACCCATTTGCTCCTGAAGAAACCTCTCGTTCAAATGCTGTCAATGAACGTTCCATCCACCATGAGCCGCCCCATCACCGCCTCAGGTTGGACTTTCCAAGGTTCAACGGCGAGGACCCAACCGGCTGGGTTTACAAGGCAGAGCAATATTTTGATTTCAAAGATATTTCCCCAGACCAACAAGTTCAGCTAGCATCTTTTCACTTAGAAGGCATTGCTTTACAGTGGCATAGGTGGTTGACAAAGTTTCGTGGGCCACTCACATGGAAAGAATTCACCAAGGCAGTACACCTCCGTTTTGGTCCAACAGATTACGAGGACCCATCAGAAGCTTTGACTCGCCTTAAACAAACCTCGTCGGTGGCCGCATATCAAGAAGCTTTCGAAAGACTCTCACACCGGGTTGATGGCTTACCGAAAAATTTCTTGATTGGTTGCTTTGTTGCAGGACTTCGCGATGACATCCGGTTGGACGTGAAAATTAAACAACCTCGGACATTGTCGGACACGATAGGTGTGGCGCGATTAATTGAGGAGCGAAACCAATTACAACGGAAACCGACCCAAGCAGCTTGCTCCCAATCCACTGTGATCACGCAAAGACCAAGACTCAACCCAACGGCTGGTGTGCTAGGACCCCCTCCAAACCAGCGCCCAAACCAAAATCCTGTGACGCCGCCAGCAACATTCCGTCGTATCACCAATCAAGAGGCACGTGAAAGGCGTGAAAGGGGATTATGTTACTATTGTGATGAGAAGTTCACACCAGGCCACCGCTGCGAACGACCACAATTATTCATGATCGAAGACCTGCCCTATTTAGGAAGTGAGGATGTTAACGGCGTTCAATTCGAACAGGACACTCAAGAAACCATACCTGAGATTTCGTTTCATGCAATGGCAGGAACTGAACATCCCCAGACCCTTCGCGTCTCGGGCAAGCTGAAAAATAAGGAAGTAACTGTATTGATAGATGGCGGCAGCACTCACAACTTCATTGATCAATCCATAGTCTCCAAATTTGGGTTACCAGTGGTCAGAGACAAGAAGCTTCAAGTTATGGTTGCAAACCGAGAAAAGATAGAGTGTGTTGGGCAGTGTCAAGCGCTCACGCTCATCATTCACGCTCTCCAAGAAGAAGTTCACCGGGATTCATTTTACAAAGATTTGCTTGAAAAGAGCCCTCCTCAATCACGCCACCAATTGTACCAACGAGATGGAGTTTGGTTTAAGAGAAACAGAATTTATCTTAGCCCCACCTCAACATTAATTCCAAAAATAATGGCGGATTGTCATTCATCTCCAATTTGTGGTCACTTTGGTTTCCATAAAACTCTCTCTCGAATCAAACATAACTTCCTTTGGTCTAATATGTGCCGATGGAAGACGCCACCTGGGAGAATGAATGGCGTTTCTCCAAGTCATTTCCTGATTTTGTCCTTGATGACAAGGATCCTTGAGCGGGGAGGAATGATACGTGCCATTACTCATGGAGCCATGCAAGCCATTATTCACGCCATCATTCATGGAGCCATGCATGCACGTGTTACATTTAGTTGTGGGTTTTGTTCAATAATCCCGTGATGTGCTGATTTTCAGCGAAGTGGGAAGTTGGTTTCCTATTTTTTTGGCATTGTTTGTTAATTTTCAGTATTGTAAAGACTATTATATATAGTCGGAATGATACATTGGATAACCACTCAATGTCTTATACCAATGGATAAGAAGGAATTTGGAGTTAAAGGGTAGAAAGGAATAAGACAAAGTGGGAACTGTTGGTGATAAAGCTACTTGCCTTTATTGAATTCATTCAGGCTATAAATATAGCCATACATGGAAGAGAAAATAACAACAAAGCTGGAAAATAGGAAATGCTGCAGAATAGGCAACAGAATAGCAACAGAATAGCACCACTCTACTACCCAAGACTTATTCAATAACCGACTCAATAATTAATGACTGAACAAACAAACTAGACTAAGTCTTCCATCTTGCCAGTAGGCCCACTATCACTTTCCATCTTGTTGCCACTACTAGCACGTGTATGCACATATCAATGCAATTGAAGGAAATATAAAGCAATCATCATAATATTTGTACTTTGATTTCAAGAACATTACACCAGCACAACAAGTTCAACTAGCCTCCTTTCATTTAGAAGGCATCGCCTTGCAATGGCACAGATGGTTGACAAAATTCCGTGGACCACTCACATGGGATGAGTTCACCAAGGCTGTTCAACTTCGATTTGGTCCAACCGACTACGAAGACCCGTCAGAAGCTCTGACTCGTCTTAAACAAACCACATCCGTAGCAGCTTATCAAGAAGCTTTTGAAAAGCTTTCCCACCGAGTTGATGGCCTGCCCGAGAATTTTCTCATCGGTTGTTTTATTGCAGGACTTCGAGATGAAATTCGCATAGATGTAAAAATTAAACAACCGCGAACCTTGGCAGATACAATAGGAGTGGCTAGGCTGATCGAAGAACGCAACCAACTGCAGAGGAAGCCAAACCAGCAAACTCGTTTCCAACCAGCCTCATTGACACCAAAGGCCTCACCCAACCCCACAGCTGGTGTGCTAGGACCTTCACCAACCCAGCGTATGAACCAAAGCTCGAATGCTCACCCAGCAACATTCCGCCGAATCACCAATCAGGAGGCACGCGAACGACGAGAGAAGGGATTATGTTATTACTGTGACGAGAAGTTCATTGCTGGCCACCGTTGCGAACGACCTCAATTATTCATGATCGAGGATTTCCCTCATATGAACACTGAGGATGTTGAAGGCGCTCACCCAGAACAAGAACATCATGAAGTTACACCAGAAATTTCTTTTCATGCAATTGCAGGAATTGAACACCCACAAACCATACGCGTTCTGGGCAAGCTGAAAAACAAGAATGTGATGGTGCTAATAGATGGTGGTAGTACGCACAACTTCATTGATCATGCTATAGTCTGTAAGTTTGGGTTACCAGTGATCCGGGATAAGAAATTCGAAGTCATGGTTGCTAACCGTGAGAAGATAGAATGTACTGGACAATGTCGCGGTCTCACCCTCACCATTCAAGGATATTCCGTTACCGCCGACTACTACATTCTTCCGGTCGCGGCATGCCAATTGGTCTTAGGTGTACAATGGCTTGAAACTCTCGGACCCATCAAGATGGACTACAAGCAGCTCACCATGAACTTCAAGGTAGAAGGGACCTCCCAGACCTTCCAAGGATTGAGACGAACCAGCATCGAAGCTTTGTCTGACAAGGAATCCAATGGGTTACAAGGCACTGGATTATTTTTCCAAATAATTCCTTCCACCACCAGCAGCAGCCAACCAAAGTCCTACCCATCTGAGATAGGCCAACTCCTAGCAAAATTCTCCCATGTATTTGAATCACCCACCAGCTTGCCTCCAAGGCGGTCACATGACCACCAGATCCCATTGCAGCCGAGCGCAGGACCAGTGAGTGTGCGGCCATATCGATACCCTTATTACCAGAAAACTGAGATAGAGAAGATGGTGAAAGAGCTTTTACAATCTGGTTTGATACGGCCAAGTAACAGTCCGTTCTCTTCCCCAATTTTGTTAGTAAAGAAAGCATATGGAGCCTGGCGTTTTTGTGTGGACTATCGAGCTCTGAACGACATCACAGTTAAAGATAAATATCCAATTCCTATTATCGATGAGCTATTAGATGAACTCCATGGGGCCAAATTCTACTCTAAATTGGATTTACGGTCTGGGTATCATCAGATTTGGGTGCAGGAAGATGACATTCTTAAAACAACATTCCGGACACACGAAGGCCATTACGAATTTATAGTGATGCCATTTGGCCTCACTAACGCACCAGCAACCTTTCAAAGTCTCATGAATGATCTCTTTCGTCCCTACCTCCAGAAATTTATTTTGGTTTTCTTTGATGACATTCTAATATATTCAAGATCATGGGAAGACCATCTCGCACATCTACAAATTGTTCTCCAAATCCTATCAACTAACAGTTTGTTTGCAAAAGAGTCGAAATGTCGATTCGGTGTTTTACAGGTGGAGTACTTGGGCCACGTTATTTCGGAGCAAGGCGTATCGGTTGATCCAGCCAAAATACAAGCTGTCATTGAGTGGCCAACACCAACAACAGCAAAAGGGGTCCGTGGGTTCCTCGGTTTAGCAGGCTACTATCGGAAATTTATCCGTCATTTCGGTAGTATAGCAGCTCCCCTGACCCGTCTCTTGAGCAAGGATGGATTTCAATGGAATGAGGTAGCAGAGATGGCCTTCACACAATTAAAAGAGGCCTTCTTTCTCTTCACTTCTTCTTTATAAATTCAAACATATCAGTGGTATCAGAGCCCGGTTCCAACCATGGACACTCGCGGCAAAACAAATGCAGAGTTCCGCAATGACGTCACCACGACTTTAGCTCGACATGAAGCAAGTTTTGACCAAGTTAATGCTGCCTTGCAAGCTGTGTTAACTGAACTTCAAGCTCTTCGTCACTCTCGGAACCCAAGTTCCAGCCAACCCGATACCAACCCATTTGCTCCTGAAGAAACCTCTCGTTCAAATGCTGTCAATGAACGTTCCATCCACCATGAGCCGCCCCATCACCGCCTCAGGTTGGACTTTCCAAGGTTCAACGGCGAGGACCCAACCGGCTGGGTTTACAAGGCAGAGCAATATTTTGATTTCAAAGATATTTCCCTAGACCAACAAGTTCAGCTAGCATCTTTTCACTTAGAAGGCATTGCTTTACAGTGGCATAGGTGGTTGACAAAGTTTCGTGGGCCACTCACATGGAAAGAATTCACCAAGGCAGTACACCTCCGTTTTGGTCAAACAGATTACGAGGACCCATCAGAAGCTTTGACTCGCCTTAAACAAACCTCGTCGGTGGCCGCATATCAAGAAGCTTTCGAAAGACTCTCACACCGGGTTGATGGCTTACCGAAAAATTTCTTGATTGGTTGCTTTGTTGCAGGACTTCGCGATGACATCCGGTTGGACGTGAAAATTAAACAACCTCGGACATTGTCGGACACGATAGGTGTGGCGCGATTAATTGAGGAGCGAAACCAATTACAACGGAAACCGACCCAAGCAGCTTGCTCCCAATCCACTGTGATCACGCAAAGACCAAGACTCAACCCAACGGCTGGTGTGCTAGGACCCCCTCCAAACCAGCGCCCAAACCAAAATCCTGTGACGCCGCCAGCAACATTCCGTCGTATCACCAATCAAGAGGCACGTGAAAGGCGTGAAAGGGGATTATGTTACTATTGTGATGAGAAGTTCACACCAGGCCACCGCTGCGAACGACCACAATTATTCATGATCGAAGACCTGCCCTATTTAGGAAGTGAGGATGTTAACGGCGTTCAATTCGAACAGGACACTCAAGAAACCATACCTGAGATTTCGTTTCATGCAATGGCAGGAACTGAACATCCCCAGACCCTTCGCGTCTCGGGCAAGCTGAAAAATAAGGAAGTAACTGTATTGATAGATGGCGGCAGCACTCACAACTTCATTGATCAATCCATAGTCTCCAAATTTGGGTTACCAGTGGTCAGAGACAAGAAGCTTCAAGTTATGGTTGCAAACCGAGAAAAGATAGAGTGTGTTGGGCAGTGTCAAGCGCTCACGCTCATCATTCACGCTCTCCAAGAAGAAGTTCACCGGGATTCATTTTACAAAGATTTGCTTGAAAAGAGCCCTCCTCAATCACGCCACCAATTGTACCAAAAAGATGGAGTTTGGTTTAAGAGAAACAGAATTTATCTTAGCCCCACCTCAACATTAATTCCAAAAATAATGGCGGATTGTCATTCATCTCCAATTTGTGGTCACTTTGGTTTCCATAAAACTCTCTCTCGAATCAAACATAACTTCCTTTGGTCTAATATGTGCCGATGGAAGACGCCACCTGGGAGAATGAATGGCGTTTCTCCAAGTCATTTCCTGATTTTGTCCTTGATGACAAGGATCCTTGAGCGGGGAGGAATGATACGTGCCATTACTCATGGAGCCATGCAAGCCATTATTCACGCCATCATTCATGGAGCCATGCATGCACGTGTTACATTTAGTTGTGGGTTTTGTTCAATAATCCCGTGATGTGCTGATTTTCAGCGAAGTGGGAAGTTGGTTTCCTATTTTTTTGGCATTGTTTGTTAATTTTCAGTATTGTAAAGACTATTATATATAGTCGGAATGATACATTGGATAACCACTCAATGTCTTATACCAATGGATAAGAAGGAATTTGGAGTTAAAGGGTAGAAAGGAATAAGACAAAGTGGGAACTGTTGGTGATAAAGCTACTTGCCTTTATTGAATTCATTCAGGCTATAAATATAGCCATACATGGAAGAGAAAATAACAACAAAGCTGGAAAATAGGAAATGCTGCAGAATAGGCAACAGAATAGCAACAGAATAGCACCACTCTACTACCCAAGACTTATTCAATAACCGACTCAATAATTAATGACTGAACAAACAAACTAGACTAAGTCTTCCATCTTGCCAGTAGGCCCACTATCACTTTCCATCTTGTTGCCACTACTAGCACGTGTATGCACATATCACTTCATTATGTAATAAAACTACTTAAAAAATTTTACAATGATTTCAATCGATCATTAAAATAATTTTTTTTTCTAATTTATAAACTAATTTTACAATTAATCGATTGTTTTTTTAAAACTTTTTTTTAATATGAGTTGAGCTCATGAGTTTTTACATGATATCAGGATTAGATTCATACATAAGTGGATCCACACCATCTTACCACATCAATTGAGAATAAATATTGGGTTCAATATTTAACCTTCAACTACAGGGCAGAACTTATTAAGGCCCGTGAGCGGCTTCAACCCATCGTCAACCTTTAAATTCTTGGAAATTCAGATTAATTTAATGGAGTTGAACTTTTGGCACCCCCTTGAATATGTCTTCAAACACCTTTTCTTTACTTATCCCATTAAAATTGTATAAAGATTGTAAACTTTCTCATTAAATCCCTATAATTCTAAAAATAACCTTGATTTCTTATTGAATAAACCCCAACGTAGATACGATAATTAAAAAAATTAATTTAAAACCAAATAGTTGTGACTCAGTTGGTAGCGCAGGCTGAGTTTGTGAGAAGAGCTCTCGGGTTCGATCCCCACTAAACACACCATTTGGGAGGGGTAAAGAGTCTTAATTGTGACTACACTCTGAATTCGGATTAGTCAGGACCTAATACGGTCGCCGGATATCGGATGGTTTACACCAAAATAATAATAATAATAATAATTTAAAGAAAAAGATCCCTATCTGAGAGATAGAAAGCAAGGGGATTCAATCTGAAATATTTATGATCAATAGAAGAATTCAAGCGACTGGATAAAATCCAGATTGTTCAAAATGGGTTCTCAAACAAGAATAGCCTCAGGTAGTAGACCTCACTAATATCAATACCGTACACAATCCATAGAATCGGTCTCGTCTCAAGCCTAATAGCTCCCTTCTAAGATAATCTGGGGAGAACGGTGAGGTGCTTGGTATATCATACACCAAAAACAATGATGCTTCGACTTTCAAGAAAAAGAGAAAAACAAATACATGCATGGGGAAATTTACCAATTAAAAGAAAATCTTACAATTTTACAAATTATTATAGGCTTGTAGCCGTAAGATCGAGAAAAGCTAGAACATTTCTGGCATTTTGTGGCCATATTTTCTAAATGACATGATGGTCCAAAGCTGCTCTGTCGTACTGGATCTCAAGATGTCACTAACAATAGGTCTTATTTTGTGACCTATTAAATTTATTATTAAAAAAGGTATTGAGTCTCGCTCTGACACCGACAGGTCTACCACTCAGACATAACACTTACCATATAAAAATTTCTCCTTTATTGCTGTTTCCTACTTATCTTGTATTGAATTATTGCCAACAAATGATTTATTGAGAAATGCATACTTTTTTACCCCATCAAGAGTAAAAAAGTATATTCAATTATTGCAAATATGCTCCTAGGTAATTCACACAATTGAATTATAGCCGTTAATATACTTATTTACACAATTGATTAATTGTATGCGTCCATTGCAAGACTTTGGCACTAAGTTTCAATTCAACCACAAATCCTAGCTCTAGATAAAAATGATGTGGTTGTAGAAATTACAAATGTATTCACTTTGTGATTAACGGAAGTATTGCTTTCATTTGTAAGACGTTGTCATCAAAGATTAATTAATTAATCATCATTTTGGTAAAGGAAAAAGATTGAAAAAAGCTGCACTATTTTAAAGGCCGTTTGGTATATGACCACTTCCCATTGGACTTGGAGACCGGGTAATTTTGTCATCTCCACTCCTAGAATCTGCTCTCATGCTACTTGCATGGTTCCATCTTTGAAGTCTGGTAGTATTTTGTTTGAAAAATGCCCCACTATAATATCTTCATCAAGAAAATTGAGGACTTAATATCTGGCGTTTTTATCCTATTCAATTACATTTTAATTATTAATATTCATTGACTGAAATTAGAAGGCTGTTTGATTCGGATCCTCTCTTAATCTAATTTTTTTTTTCTGAATTTTGTAAGATATCACGGCGCGTGGCAGTTATATTTTTTTATAGTTAGGATTTACTTTACTTTGAGCTTTCCTTGTTACGCACCAAATCCCATAATATTTTTGGCTGTAATTCCAAAACCGACGTTAACTTCTTATCATCTTGCTGGTGCTTCTTCTGATGTTCTTCTCCCTTTCACATTTTTTCTTCTCTCTCACGGACCAAGAACTTTGACGAGTAAATTTGAGCAAAAAAGAAATGTTAGGACGGAAAGGATTGGAAATATTAAAAAATTCGGATAATTTATTTCTTGTACCATTCATGAATTTTGGTGTTCTGATGCGATTCAACTTTCTTATAGTGCCAAAAAATGGCAATTCAAACCATTTTTTCATGATATCAAATGAATTAAATATTAAATATGCATCAGCCCGGTAATCGAAATAACTTAATTTCTTTTAAAAAAATTTTATGTCCGACTAGAATTAAATTTCTTATAGTTGCGTATCTGCAATTTAACTTTATGCTGCTAGTTTACAATTTATTTTACATACATAAATAATCGTTCCTTTTTCTTATTCTCAATTCAATTTTGGTCCCTAGAATGATGGTAAAAATAGATAACAATAATAAATGATCTCGCAGATCAATTATCAAATTTTGTTTGCGTGACCCAGAAATATGAGAAAGAGGAGACTTTTCTCTCTTTTTTTTTTTTTAATTTAAAGTTTGTTGGCTAATTGTCTGTTAGTTTTAGAATTCTGATTAGCCAGTAAAACAATGAGTTTTATTGTTTAATAAGGCAAGTTCAATGTAAATTCAATCCTAGCAATTCGTACTGCATGGCGATACTACTCTACCACTCTGTAAATGGAGGCTCGGTAAGCGTCTTCACTTCATCAAACAAATTCAAATCAAAGAAATTGAGTACTCGCACGTATGGCTATGGATGCTGCAGACAGGCTTTCTGCTATTGCTGCCGAAATGGGGCTAAATCTTTTTCATATCTTTAGAAAAATTAAAATTATAAGAGGATCTTGAAAATTTTGATTATGCTATAAAATACAGTCTTGTGTTTTTTGGGGAAAAAATGAGGAAGTTAAAAACATGTTTATTAGGTTTTTCAGAAATTACTTTGACGTTTATGTCTGCCCCCCATTGCTTATGCCCAGGCTCTTAATGAAATGGAAATCTCGTAAGTCAAGTCACCCTTGGTGTTGAAAACGACTGGTAAAAAATAATTTGAAAATTATAGCTAAATTTATAGTTAAGCTTAATCTAGTTTATTTTAAAAATAGAGTTATTGCTCCTGTGGCGAAACTGTCTTTCATGTGAAGGATGCATCTATTCATAGCGAAGAGTTATACTGCCATGACAAGTCACAGTAGAGTTAATATTCCTTAAGTAATCTCCCTAAAATAAAAGACATGAATCCTAATTATACCAAAATAAGTAAATCACAAAGTCTTTTAATTACTATAGACTTCAATTTGAGAACCACAATTCCATAAGGACGCAAATCTGAAATTGTTACAAAGTGCCAATTTATATCTCAATAATCTGTCATCACGAACATATTAGTTGTTACCGATAATCATGAATTATTGACGACAAGCTTTATATAACTTTTTCAATTTTATCTGCTTTTTATCTACAAGTTTTAGGTAATGATCATGGTCAGTGAGCCATGGGATCCAATGTCCCCACGTAATTCGCACAATTAATTAATATAGAATTGGGATCTTCTCCTAATTCTTAGTCTTTGTAGGAGATTTGGACAACTGCATTTAAAGAATTATAAGGATAAGATTAAATTTTTTGCGGCCAAAATCTGACGTTTTTAGACTAAAGGAAGTTTTAAACTTATTTCTTAGCTTCTAAGTCAATCACTCTCAAACTCTAATGATAAATTGCGCTTCATCTTTATGCAATTGTCAATTAAATCTCAGTAATAATTCATCTTCTTCGCGCAAATGTCAATTAACTTTTAGTAACAAATCATATCAAATAAAAATTGAACGTGAACTTGAAGCATTTAATTAATCCATAGAGGCAAATTCATAATTTCAACTTTTAAGTGAAACATAACCTTTTGATTTTTTACATAAACCAGAGGCAACTATACTGTATTTACTTGACTAGTGGTACATATCTCAAATTTTTTATCCCAAGAAATACCCCATCATTTGGTTGGTGAAGTTAATATAATCAATTCACTTGCATATTGTAAAAAATTATCAACCAATCAATTAATGATATATCATTGGGACGGAATTTGGGAAAAAATTTAGGACGCCTATCATTACTCTAGTAAGAAAGAATATTAAGATGAATTGACATGTTTGGATGCCCCAACCTAAGATGCCAGAGATTGATTTCTTTTGTTGTCCTGAAACCCCTACTATCTGACTCAACAAAACTAACAACATTTAACTCATTACTACTAGAACAAAAAGATATCATAGACAAAGGATTGGTAACGCAATTTGTTAACTTATTTGTATATATAATAATGATGATAACAAACATGTTTTAAATTGATAAGTTTGAAAATTTTTGTTAATCGGATCAAAATTTTTAAGCCTTATAATATTCGAAGCATAGAATAACATTCTAGAAATAAACGGTTAACCATTTATTAGAAAACGATAAATCGTTTGCATTCCAAAGAGTAAGTTTCTAGATAACAGTAAACTGTTTATGAATAACAGTGAACCGATTGCATTCTAGAGAGTAAATCTCATATAATAGTAAACCGTTTATGGATAACGGTAAACCGATTGCATTCCAGAGAGTAAATCTCAATAACAATAAACCGATTATGGATAACGGTAAATTGATTGCATTCTAGAGAGTAAATCTTAGACAATGGAAAACCGTTTATTGAAGATGGTAATCCGATTTCATTCTAGAGAGTAAATCTCAGATAATGGTTATTGATAACAGTCCAGAGAGCAGTAATCTTACAAATGGTAAACCGTTTATGTCAAACGAATAACCGATGTCTTTGGACAGGATTTTGGAGCGATAACAGTAATATGACATTTTGATAACGGCGATCCGACAATTTGAATTTTGGCACAACGATCACATTCTCAAGTCAACACGGCGATCCGATAAATGCTAAACGGCGATCCGACTATGTGCAGAAAGTCAATAATGACTAGTTTTCAGCTCCATCTATAAAATGGGTCAATCAAATTCAAACAAAAAGTGATTCAACCATTATCATTGAGCTTGCTATTGAGTATACATCCATTATTGAGCTTTAAACTTGTTTTTGTTTCTTTGATTCACACATTGAGCATTCATTTGTAATCAAACACATTGTGTGAGAGAAATTTCATTTGAAATCTTTATCCTTGAGAAGTTGTAAGTGTTGGGATATACTTGAGTTAAGAGATTGGGAATAATATCTTGTTTTAAAGGTTTATTGACACCTTGGAAGTCAATTGTAAGAGTTGTTGAAGCCTTGAAGGCTTGCTTAGTGAAATCCTCAAGCTCGATGAGCTTGGAGGTATGGACATAGGTACAATTAGCCGAACCACGTAAAAATCACGTGTTTGCTCTCTCTTCCATTACTCTTTTATTATTGTGCTTTATTAAATTTATTTTTTTATTTTATTAAGGTAATAGATTGAATTGTTGTGTGGTTTGTTTAGCTTAAGTTTTAAAAATCTCAATTCACCCTCCTTCTTGGGTTACCTAGTTATTATTTCATTTGGTATCAGAGCGACGTACTTTTGTTTAGACTTAACCATCTAGAGTTAAAGATCAATGACAACTCAAAATGATTCCACATTTAAGGAAGGATAATCTGTAACATATACACCTTAAATTAAGTGTATTATGTATTTTTCATTTCTGTATTAATTTTCAAGTCGTCAAATTGGTTACAAATTGTTACAGATAATCTTGACGTGGCTCAATTTCTTATTATGAATTAATGGATTTCGGTTGAGTTAATAAATGGATTGTGTTTTCATTAAATTTAAATTTGTCACGATGTAAATCAAGTGCGATTAAAAGGTTGGGTAGTCGGATTTTATTTTCATCAAGGGTCTAGTATTAGCTTAAATTGTATTTAGCAAAAAAAAAGGTCGGTACTATAAATTGAGAAGAGGAGAGAGAGAGAGAGAGAGAGAGTTGTTGACCGGGTTTGACCCGACCTAACCCAAACCCGCGTCCTTGACCCGACTCCAGCCGCCGATTCCGGCCACCTCACCGGCTGAGCAAGGTACCGATTTGAAGCTATTAATTGTCTTATCTTAATTTATAATAAAAATTGCACTATTAAAGATTCCTGTAGCAAATATGATAGCATCAATCACTGTAGAGATGATCTCAAATACTTATCATTAAATTACTTGTTGTTTACACTTGACATTGACATCCATAGCTTAGAGAAAATACACATCAACTGCCATTATGGCCAGTTTGCAATCAGGGAGGCTTCATTACTTACTCGTAAAAAATGCACTAAGAACCTTCACGGTGTTGTTATCGAGAGTGCAAAAATACTCCAATATAGATGATTTAATAGATGCAAAAAGGAGCATTGGCCTAGATTCACAAAAGTCAGGAGTAAAAAGAAAGAAGAAAAAGGAACTTATTGAAAACAGAAAGAGAACAAGTAGACCACTAAATAACATGGGTCCAAGGATTCTACAAAGCAATACCCTGAATACAGACTACTCAATGTGTTAAGAGAGCAGCTACTGATGCAAACAAGAAGTTCAGATTTGTTGCAGAAACTCAAGGAAATACTGCAGATACTAGCAAGATCATCTTCACAACACTGAAAATTGTTTTGATCTCAAAGAAGAAAAAGAATCCCTGATCTAGACAAGATACCTTAAAGAATCTGTTAAAAAAGATAGTAAAAGAATTTCTGATGAGGCTCTACCTAGTGTTATGCAAAAAATAGCAGTATTTACATGGTTGAGAACTAAGAGATAATGGGTAATACACCTATAAGAACCATATTTGGTGGGACCTTGGGTGGAGGAAAATCTAATAGGGCTAAAAACTCTCATGCCAGGGCAGCCAGAAACGCACCTAGGTTTTCCTTATAGATTTGATGAAAAAGTTTGAAAAAGAAGCCAAAATAAGCACAAAAACATCACATTTATAGATAAGAAGGCAAGATGATGCTCTAATGATTTCAATACCCTTAGCAAACAGGAAGTCTATAGAGTCCTAGTAGAAGTTCAATAGATATTCTGTATGCAGCAGTATTTGATATAATAGAAATTGGAATAGAGAGAGTAAAGTCAATATGCACGCCTTTAATTCATTTTGGAGGAAAGTGTTTGATTCCTTTAGGCAACATAGAGCTACATATATTATTAGGAAACCCCCCACCAAGTTACCAAGATGGTAAATTTCTTAGTACTAGAACATCCGTCGATATACAATGTCATCTTAGGCAGACTAGCATTGAACATGTTTGGAGTAGTCACTTCAACCTACCATCTAATGGTAAAGTTTCCTGCTAAAGTAAGAGTTGAAATCTTAAGAGCTAATAAAGAGGAGTCTTGAAGATGCTCTACCACAGCCATGAAAGGTGAGAGAGGTAAGCATAAAAGCCTACAGATCATACTTGACCCAAAAGAGGAAAAGTATGTAAAGAGGCTCACTAGTAGAATAATTAGATATTGTCTAGCTTCCAGCAAGGAGATCAGAATAAGGCTACCTTGGTTGCTCAAGTGTTAACTCCCAAAAAAAGAGCACGAATGGAAGACTTCCTTAAAACAAACTTTGACACATTTGCATGGTCCTATGAAGATATGCCTGGTGTAGACCCCTGGCTAATAGTCCATTGACTTAATGTTAATTCTGATTATAAACCAGCATACTAAAAAAGAAGGTATTTTAATCATAAAGATATAAAGCAATTGCAGAAGAAGTTGATATGCTACTGATTGCAGGATTTATCAAAGAAGTACATTATCCTAAATGGCTAGCCAATGTAGTGATAGTCAAGAAACCAAATGGAAAGTGGAGAATTTGCATAGACTTTATTTTACCTGAATAAAGCGTGTCCCAAAGATAGTTTTCTTCTATCCAAGATCGATCAGCTAGTTAGTGCTACTGCAGGGCATGAGTTTCTTACGTTTATAGATGCATATTAAGGTTATAACCAAGTTCAGATGCACCATCTTGATAGGGAAAAACAACATCCGTTACAAACAAAGATTAGTCAACAAAATATTTGATTGACATATTAGAAAAAATATATAAATATATGTAGATAACATGCTTGTTATAAGCAAAATTAAAGATGGGGGATCACATCACAGACTTAGAGGGAGCATTCAAGATTCAGAAGCATTTTAATATGAAGTTGAGCCCAAGTAAATATGCTTTTGGAGTATCCTTAAAAAAATCGTAAGATGCACGGTTAGTCAGCGAGGAATGGAAGCTAATCCAGAGAAGATTCAGTCTCTGTTGGATATGGAATCACCAAAGACAATAAAAAAAGATCCAAAGACTGATAGGGAGAATTACTACTTTGAGTTACTTCATTTCGCGAGTAATAGATAAGTGATTGCCATTCTTTAAAACTCTTTCAGGGGAAAAAAATCTAGTATGGACAAATGAATGTGAGAAAGCATTAAAAAAAAATATGGGGAGTCCCCCAATTCTCTCTAAACCAATACCAAGAGAGAATTTATATATTTATTTGACAATGTCAGACTCAGTAATCAGCTAGGCATTAATAAGAGAGGAGAATAAATGTTTCATGGTTATTTAGAAAAGTTCCAAAATCTCTCCTTGTGTCAAACCAATAAATGCAAATTCAGTCGATTTTAAATTTGTCAATGTATAATAGATAGAAGTATAATATCTTGTAACTACTACTTAAGAACCACACCTTTCTTTTCACTTTATACTAATATGAAACAAGTCAAGTCCTAGGCAACTAAATAGGTTCGCAAGAACCACACAAACTTACGAGGTATATTTGATTAAGGAGACCCTTAGAGGTGTCACGTCATGAGTCTTGATTCCTTGTCTATTTATGTTTTCTGGACCTATAAATTTTCTAATTTTTTTTTTATATCCTTAATGATTATGTTTTCACACCAGTCCTGCAATATAACACTGGATGCAAGACAAACTCTTCTATGCACGAAAAAGTGCTATGCAAGACAAAATATGCATGATAAAGTGCATGACCGGACTTGCGAACAAGCTTTTTCTACGGGATGAATTAAGAGATAGAAATGAATAATTTATTTTAAGGAGGACATATTTTTACTTTTAACACTAGTATAAGTCCCAAAAAAAAAATTGGGCAAAGGCTTAAGTCTGAAAACAAACCCTAAAAAGGGTCCTTCTAGCGGATTTTGTCTAAATTCAAGTCAATAAATGATGGTTGTCGAAGCCAGCAAAAATAAATACCTACTCTAAATAAATTGTGTATAGTGATTGAGCAGGGTCGTGTCCACAGAGATCGGTAATTATTTAAATCTTTTTAAAATGTAAAATGCAAAATGGGGGAACTGTTGACAATAATAAAAATTAAATAAAAATAACAAGAATGCAAATTAAAATTGTAATTCAAAATAGAGAAAGCTCTGGTTGAAGGAATTAACTCAGCTAGATTCAACTACTGATCATTGATTCAAATATAAATCATTACTACTTATGAATAGACCGGTTATAGCTACTGAGACCCTCTAATAGCTAATCTCTCCTTAACTAGTCGATAACCAAGGTACGACCGTTGGTTATTTCCCTAATCAATAGACAACCCTAGATATGATCATAGGATTTAATCAATTGACAACCTGAAAAAGCAAAGAGACCCAAATCATAATCAACAAACGCATACGATGGTTCATTTAAATTAGATTGTTTATTCTCATAACACAAAGCACTGCTATGCTATTTGTCACAAACATTAAAATCTTCATACAATGAATCTTTTAATTGACAATAGATTAAGTTGATAATTAAATAGTGGTCAATTATCTAATTAACAAACATAATCATGACAATAATTCAGAGAATAAACAAATACCCAAAAAGTAATAAAACAATTAAAGCATAAGAAAGATCTCACAGTAGTGACGAATCAAAGCTTCATTAACCTTCAACTAGAATAATAGGTTTAGTTCTTCATAGAGAGAAGAGAAAAATTTAGATCTAGGGTTTCTTTCTTTTCAAAAATCTCCTCCTTTGACAATAGATTCCTCTCTTAAATTCTCCTCTCTCTCTTCTCCTCTAGAGGTCTTTTTAAAATAAAATACTAATATCTAAAATATTATCTAAATATTAAATTTGTAATTACAAAAATAACCAAAAAGACAAAACACGTTAAAATAAAAACTGCAGGTCCTTAGTTGACAGCACGCGCCCACGCCTTATCAACAAAGTTCTTCTGAAGCTCATAATTTCTCCAGGAAAACAATCATCCTCAAACATCATCTTGTAGCTCAATTTTAGCACCAATCAATAGAATTGCACCTACAAAAATAAAACACAAGTAAATCACTATTATTAAGTGCAAAACATCGATATTAAGGGAAGTAAACAATGCAAAACTAGTGCATAAATTGCACTCTAACAAATTCCCCCACACCAAGATAATGCTTGTCCTCAAGCATATAACTCAAGACTAATCACAAATCTCCACTCAATTCTCATCTCAACTCATCCAAAAACAATCTTAAGCAAGCATACCTCAAGAATTTAAGTCGATCAACATTCAAGAGATAAGGATTTTAAAGCATAGGATCTCATAGGCTAATATAAAAGAAAAACACTCAACCACCAAGAAGATCCATTCAAAATTCAAGTGCAACAAGATTTAATAGCCCTCTCATTGACTTCACTCCATACACTCAAATTGTTTAGGGTATCATTTATGCACTCAAATCAAATCAAAGACTGCTATTACCATAAGCTTGCTTATATATCACATCTCAATCCACAAAACATGAATTAAATGCAAAAATCTAAGGGTCTTAAAAAGGTTGTAACGGGGTTAAATGAAAAAGAAAGGTTTATGAAAGAAAAAGAGATTAAAATGAGAAGAATGAACTCATTGAATGAACCTTATGATATCAAAACACTTATTTCTACTCAAGTCGCCAAGAATGTAAACATTTTTTTCTCTTTTTTTTTCTCGATTTTTTTCAATTTTTTTTTGTTTTTTGTTTTTTTTTTTAATCAAACAAAAGAAATGAACCTTGCACAATTTAATTCAAGCATAATGCTTGTTGGTCTAATTGAGACACTTTAATTTAAGGTAGCAAGAGCAACAAAATATATCCAAACAATGAGTCCAAAAATCTCCTTAAATTGAGGCTCAAAAAGAAGAAAAATGGGTAAGTAGATGGAGAGAATTAGATGGGTAATGGTTTAGGCTCAAACAAAGATAACAAATAAAGGTCTTCGGGTGGAGAAAAAGAAAAAAAATGCGAAAATAGAAAAATGGAAAGTGGTTTAACCTTATCATTTTAATGCATAAAATCTCGTAATGCGGCTTCAACATGCATAACAAAGCAAGTTGTAGAATAAACAAACTAAGATTGATATTCACATAACAAAAATAATTAGAGCAAAGTGGTTGCTCATAGGCTCAAATCCTCACAAAGTTGATAATTTGCCATCAAATCATGTACACTCTTCAAATGAATCAACCATCAATAGTGGTGTAGAATGAGAAGAAGGTATGAGTGATATATAAAAGGAAAAGTAAAAAGGATAAGAAGCGAGAAAGATGTATGCAGTAATATAAAAAGTGAAAGATAAAATGTGAGTGATGAAATAGTTTGATAAAATAAAAATAGATGTAAATAATTTGAGATAGATGGGAAAAGAGTAGTGAGAAAGAAAAGAAAAAAAAAGAAAAGAAAAAATATATGAAGCATACTAACTCCAAAATCATTTAAGGATGAGCAGAGTGAAAATAATACTTCCAGACATCAATATTGCAAAAATCCATCCCCACACCAAAAAATTACATTGTCCCCAATGTAAGATAATCAAAGCTCACATAAAAAATTAAAACGTAAGGATAAAAGATTAAAGGCAAAACTTCCCTGAATTGTGAGCTTTGATCCATATAACGTCTATGGGCTTGGCGGAAATGGTGGGATAAATCCCACACTCTCGAAGTATGCGGCCAAATTCTGCTCCATCTTGTTCAACTTGTGCTCCATTTTCTCTAACTGGATGCTCAAAGGTGGTGCAAATGTAGAAGGAATAGTTGGTGGGGCAGCAGTTTCGTCAAACTCGTCATCAGAGGTAGCACCACTCCTAGCATAAAGCTTCTTTGGAAGTTGAGTGGTTCAGTAAACTGAAATCTCCTCTCCTTGAATTCGACCACACATGTTCTTTCAAACACAGACATATCCAAAAATTCCTTTTTGCAAGCAGAGTGCAAATCATTATTGTCAGGATCAAGCACACATAAGTTTATAGCTAACAGAGTAATGTATGGACCAAGAAATAAAGTCCTATACCATTTAAGCATACTCTGAAATTGATCTGCTAACCAAAAACCTGGATTAGGCCTCACATCATTTAACATGCATCAGATAAAATAAAACTCAGTTTTAGAGAAAACTCCCGAGTGATATTTTTTTTCCTAAAAAATTATATGCTAAGAACCAATGCACACATTTCAAAACAGGATCACGTAAGAAAGAGCTATTTGATTTACTCGGGTCGTAGGCATTGTGATCAAAAGATAAATTACGCCAAAGACCATAAGGCTCAAAATTTTCGCTAAAGTCACAAGTTGTTCCTACATATGCATCACTAGAAGAATAATCATCATCAATGAATCCTAAAGCTAGGTTAAAATTTGTGATAGATTGTGAAAAATTTTGTCCCATTAACCTAAACTTTATAACATCCGGAGTATGCAAAGTAAAATCATTCGGTATATTAAATTGAAAAGTAGCATAGAACTCCCTAATCAACTCAACATAACCCAAACAATCAACATCAACAAACTTACGCAAACCAATCTTATCTATCAAAGAATCAAAATTATCCTTAACATTCAATTTTTCAAGAGTCGGGTAATTAATATACTTAGCTGGAAGTATTTTTCGCTTGGAAATATCTTTGTACCTTTCTTTCTCTTGTTGAGTCGTGAATATGAGGCAACCTCCGAGATTGGATTCAGCAAGTGGCAAAACACTCATGCCTTTTCCATGTTTCGATCTTTGTCTCACGGCTTGGCATGAATCTGAAATTGTGTTCCATGGGACCGTAGTGGAAGCAACAATCTTAGATTTCTTTGCGACGGGTTTCTGTTTAAACATTGATGACTTGGAAGTTGATGCTTTCCTCTTCGGCATTGTGATAATAATTTCACTCACGGGTAATGATTCACGCGGCTGGAATGCTGGGCGTGGGCTACTGCGCGGCTGGTTGCTGGTGATTCTGGAGCTGGTGATGCTGGAGAAGGTTGGTGTTGCGCTGCGGGATTGCTGGATGAGGCTGGTGCTGCGGGATGGTTGCGGGACACTGGGCTGACGGGAGATGCTTGCGCGCGCGGCTGGTGCGCGATGGACGCGGGACTGCTGGTGCTTGTGCTGGTTGCGCTCGACTGCTGGTGTGCTACGGGATTGCTGGAGATGCGGGACTGTTGGTGGAGTGAGGAGCTGGTTGCGCGGCTGGAGGTTGCTGGAGACGCAACTGTTAGACGTGGGCTGGGGAGAGAGGTGGCTCAATAAAAACAAAGGAATGCGTTAGGTTTTTTTTTTTTAATTTTTTTTCAAATAAAATAAAAAAATAAAAACTTTTTATTTTCGATTTTTTTTACTAAAAACTAAAAAAACACACTTAAGACACACCAAAAAAATTGCATAAGTATTTTTTTAATAAGCATATGGGCACGCCTTAAAATCATTTTACTTTAAAATCATAGAAATACTTATTAGTTAAAACGTGGGCACGCCTAACCAAAAATTATTATTTAAACAATCTGAATCAAAATTAAAAACAAAAGATATAACAAAAATCAAAATAAATAAATCCTTAGGGTTGCCTCCTAAAAAGCACCTTTGTTTTTTGTCTTTGGCTAGACACATTCATGCATCAATCTCCATTAATGGAACTCTCGAGAGCCACTTCCTCCACAATATTCACCGAAAAACCTTCATAAAAAGATTTTAAGCGATGACCATTAACCTTAAAAACTTTGTCAAAGGTCGAACTCCGAATCTCAACTGCACCATGAGGAAAAACATTAGTAACAATAAAATGTCCTACCCAGCGAGAACGTAATTTACCAGGAAAACGTTTAAGCTTAGAATGAAAAAGAAGAACTTTTTGACCAACAGAGAACTCCTTTCTCAAAATCATTCTGTCATGAAATGTCTTCATCTTTTCCTTGTAAAATCGCAAACTCTCATAGGATTCATTTCTAATCTCCTCCAGCAGTATTCTATACATGCACATGGACGAACTTATCCCTTTAATATCAGCAATTGTCCACCCAATAGCCTTTTTGTAATCCTTCAGCACTCTAATAAGCTTTTCTTCCTTTAAAGTATTAAGATTTGAAGAGATGATCACCGGAAGTGTCTCACCATCTCCTAAAAACTTGTATTTTAGATGACTCGACAACTGTTTAAGCTCTATTTTCGGTGCCTGCAAAATAGATGGAAGAAGTTTTGCATAAGATGAAGGTAATTCAATATAAGACATATGATGAGTTAAAGTTCTCAAAGAATTTAATTCATAAATTGTCTCTTGCAATAAAAAATTTAAAACAAACTCATTTTCATCCTTTTGCAATCCTTTGAGGCCCAAACTGTTATTTAAAGCAACTACCAATGAATCTTCAACATCCAAATAAAAAACTTCCTGCACTATAGGGTTAATAACATCCACAGAAAATACTGAATGTTCCTCACTAGGAAAATTCACAGCATCATTCATATTGAACTCTATAACCTCTCTATCAAACTCCATAGTGAGAGTCCTTTTATGTACATCCGTTTTAGTCCTAGCAGTCTTAAGAAAAGGTCTTCCTAGCAAAATTAGGACAGAATTAGAGGAGTTATCCTCTTTCATATCAAGTACATAAAAATCAGCAGGAAAAACCAACTCATTAACTTGTACTAAGACATCTTTTAATACCTCATTAGGATATGCATTAGACCTATCAGCTAGTTGAATTATCACGCCAATTTCTTTTAATGGACCAACATTCAAAGATGAATAAATGGAACGAGGCATGACATTAATAGAAGCTTCTAGATCTAACATAGCCTTCTTAACTCTAACACTACTAAATTTGTAAGGGATAATAAACATACCTGGATCCTTGCACTTATGAGGTAGTTTCTTTTAGAGAACTGCTGAAACATTCTCCCCCATGTGAACTCTTTCATCTCCTCTTAATTTTCTCTTGGAGGTGCACAGTTTCTTAAGGAATTTAGCATATTGAGGTATTTGTTTTATAGCATCTAATAAAGGAATATTTACCTCAACCTTGCGAAATGTCTCAAGGATGTCTTTCTCTTATTCCTCCTTCTTAGATTTTGCAAACCGGCTTGGAAAATGAGGAGGTATCACCACAGGTAGGGGTTTCGCTCTGGTGGGTTGCGCATATTGAGATTTAGGCATCAATTCATTCTTCTCAAGCTCATCTTCTACATGCTTTGCCACTTTCTTATTGGGCTCTTGCAACTCCTTCCCACTTCTAAGGATGACAACACTAACGTTTTGCTTTAGATTCACCTCATATTGTGAAGGCAATCTCCCTGATACTTGAGACTCCAGACAGCTCACTGTAGTCGCCAAGTGACTCATTTGGTTCTCCAAATTCTGAATGCTTGTTGTAGTTACCTGCTGAAATTGTTGAGTGTTAGTCGCAAGTGATTTAACAATTTCTTCAAGAGATATACCTGACTTGGGGTTTGACTGTGGAGGGACTGGTTGTCTTGGTGGGTATTGTTGTGGGAATCCTGACGGCCTAACTCTATAACTGAAGTTGGGATGATCCTTCTATCCCGAATTGTATGTTTGTGCATAAGGATCATACCTCCTCTGAGGCATTCCTGGAAATCCTCCAACTGCATTGGCTTGTTCAACGGGTTCTTCTTGAAGTGTAGGACATATATCAGTTGAATGACCCATATTGGAACAAATGTCACAAGTCTTCACCTGTTGTACATTACCTACAACAAACTTTTCCACAAGAGAAGTAAGTTTATCTAAACGTTGTTCAATAGAAGAACTATTTACCTCATTCACCTTCCTTGAATTGGGATCTTGCCTGCTGTCAAACTGTTGTGCATTGGCAGCCATATTTGAGATCAACTCCGTTGCGTGAGTAGGGGTCTTGTTCACCAACACACCTCCACTAGCAGCATCTATCATACTCCTATCCATCAATGACAGTCCTTTGTAAAAGTATTGAATAAGAAGTTGATCAGAAATCTGATGCTGAGGATAGCTGGCACACAATTGTTTGAATCGCTCACAATACTCATACAAAGTCTCCCCAGGAAGTTGTCTGATCCCACAAATGTCTTTTCTGATGTTGGCAGCTCTTGAAGCAGGAAAGTACTTCTCGAGGAACTGCTTCTTCAAACCATTCCATGTTGTAATCGATCTAGGAGGCAAGTAATACAACCAGTCTTTAGCTAGCCCATCTAAAGAGAAAGGAAAAGCACGCAGCTTAATCTGCTCTTCAGTCATGCTTTGTGGCCTCATACTTGAACATACAACATGAAACTCCTTGAGATGTTTAGGAGGATCTTCACCTGCAAAACCATGAAACTTGGGTAATAAATGAATAAAACCATACTTTAATTCAAAATTTACCTCCAAGTCTACATATTGAATGCAGAGTGATTGCTGATTCAAGTCTGGTTCAGCTAACTCTCTAAGAGTTCTTTCTACATGTGAAACTCTATCCATCACTTGTTCTTCTGAATCGCTAGATGATTCAACCAAATCAGGCACCGTATCTGTTTCAGAAAGCAAAGGCGATGAGGATCGTTGCTTAGCTCGCTTCGTCTGCTGTCTTAGCTGACGAGCTGTCTTCTCAATTTCAGGATCAAACGAAAGTGTACCTGTACGAGAAGAATGAACCATACAACAAGTAAAACGTAAAAAAGGATTAAATAAACGACACCAATCCCCGGCAACGGCGCCAAAATTTGATGGTTGTCGAAGCTAGCAAAAATAAATAGCTACTCTAAATAAATTATGTATAGTGATTGAGCAGGGTCGTGTCCACAGATATCGGTAATTATTTAAATCCTTTTAAAATGTAAAATGCAAAATAGGGGAATTGTTGACAATAATAAAATCAAATTAAAATAACAAGAATGCAAATTAAAATTGTAATTCAAAATAGGGAAAGCTCTGGTTGAAGGAATTAACTCAGCTTGATTCGACTACTGATCATTGATTCAAATATAAATCATTACTACTTATGAATAGACCGGTTATAGCTACTGAGACCCTCTAATAGCCAATCTCTCCTTAACTAGTCGATAACCAAGGTACGACCGTTGGTTATTTCCCTAATCAATAGACAACCCTAAATACAATCATATGATTTAATCAATTGACAGCCTAAAAAAGTAGAGAGACCCAAATCCTAATCAACAAACGCATACGATGGTTCATTTAAATTAGATTGTTTATTCTCAAAAAGACAAATTTCAAAAATAAGGGAAAAAATGATTACCCAAAAACACCATAATCACAAGAATTACATCACCACGAAACAAGAAAAACCCCATAATTTTTTTTTTCACTGCATGATCAATTGAACCATATATCTTAAGCCCAAAATGCTACAATCTCAAATATTCTCAGCCAACAAAGATACATACTTTACACACCAAACTTCCACAGAAAGCTAAGAATAAAAAATCAGAAGAAAGAAAGCCAAGAGGAGCAAGAACGGACGAAAGAAAAAGGACAAGCCTTTAAATATAACCCAATGAAGATGAGAGTGAAGGCCAACTGTTGCCGTGCTACGTGAAAGTGACCACTGACAAGACGCAATCAACGGCTGAGAGTGACAACCGGTGACGGCATCGCACGTCTAAGTGGCTGCTTGTAGTTGCGACTTAAAAGTAAAGAGATGAGGCTTAGCTTAGGGTTTTCAATTTTGACTTGGAGGGGGATCGGGTTTGATAAGTGATAAGCATTTAGTTTTTTTTTTAATAACCCAATCGAGTTTACTGTTCGGTTCGGTTTTAAACCAAAACCGAACCAAATATAAACCTGATCGGTTTCTTACCTCCAAACCAATCAGTTTTTAAGATCAAACCAA
This sequence comes from Citrus sinensis, assembly GCF_022201045.2. Classification (NCBI taxonomy): domain Eukaryota; kingdom Viridiplantae; phylum Streptophyta; class Magnoliopsida; order Sapindales; family Rutaceae; genus Citrus; species Citrus sinensis. The sequence goes on from NC_068560.1 coordinate 6,916,302, forward strand.
CCTGAACCATAAACTAAAATATTTTTGGGTTTGGTTTGGTTCAACCCGAACCGAACGCCCCTAAATGAAATCCAATCAGGTGAATTTATGTCAACCCGATTGGATCGTGATTGCCGATCGAAAACCCGAGCGGGCTGAGACAAAAATTAAAAAAAAATTCAAACCTGATTATCTTAAATTGTAACCCGCCCCACTGCTAAAGCTAAACAAGCTCCAATTCCAAATTTTACACAGTCACAGACACCACATACACAAAGTCACAAACCCTCATAAAGAACAAACACTGCCAAGTCAGCCATTAATGCTTAGCATATAGCCACACACACAAACCAGCACTCAAGCACAAGCAGCCGCTAGCCAGCCCACTACCAACCAGCAACGTACACAACCACACCCATCCACAGCATCCCGCTGTCAACAGGCAACAGACACACGGCCCACACCCAAATCCAAACAAATGAAACACAAACAGTCAAACACACACGCAAGTTCACAGAACTAGCTTCATCCGACCACCGCACGCACCAACTGCCACCGAGAACGACGCCAACCGAAGCTGATTCGCAAAGATCGTGGCCCAATCTGCTGATACCAAGCACCGGATCCACGCCTTCAATCCTCCCGGTCCGTTTGAATATCCACCCGGCAAGCTGCCCCTGATTCGAGCTCCATTTGGATTTTGGGTTTTGGCTGTTGAGTCCCAAAGTCTTTGAGTTTTGGAAGCCGGCATTTGATACTTAATAGTGATGGTATGTATGCATTAATTATATATTGTTATATGTTATATGAGAATTGAGAAAGTGAAATGTTAATTGTAATTTGGTATGTTAATAATATATAATTATATATTGTTAAATTTCAACAATAAAATAAAAAAAAATCAGGCATTAATTTTTAGTTACTTATTAATAATTGATTTTTTTGTATGAATAGATTAGATAGATTAAAAATTAAAATTAAATATTATGTTACAATATATATAATTATATATGTCATATGATATGTGTACTTGTGCAGTAATTTCAACTTCAACCAAAAATTAACCAATTTAATTGCAGTAGTTTCAAGTTTCAACTTCAACAAAAAATTAATCAATTTAATTAATTGTATGATAAGCAATAAGTAAATATTAAGTGGTTAAGTAGTAAATACATATAATGTGGGTATAAAATTTAGGGATTTATAATAAGAATTAAGATACAGATATGCAATTAATATTATATTATTTTGGCCAATGGATAATTAGATATTATAAATTAATTAATTACATTAATTTCTTGGTTTTCTTTTATGGAATATGCATCTTGTATTCTTAGGTCATATATAAATATAATGATGGAAAATTGGAAATTTCGATTTAAAAAAGTTTCATAAAATTAAATTAACAATTATTTGAATCAATTTGTAATACTAACAATTAAGTAGATTTTTTGAATAATCTTTTTGTGTTTTGATTTTTGAATTAATGATTAATAATTATTTGTTTGTATGTTTAGATGACTGGACACTCAAGATCAAATTCGATAAGTGATGATGACAATCAAAGTGTTCAAATGGAAGGAACTCAAAAGGCAAAGCAGAAAAGACCACGGATGAAGAAAAAATCTAAGACGTGGAATCATTTCACTTTACTTGAGGACAATCCAAACAAATGTAACTGCAACTATTGTGGTAGACAATATCGATGTCATTCAAGGCGTGATGGGATTACAAATATGAGAAATCATTTTATTGATAGTGACTGGTGTTTGAACAGAAGGATTATTAGTTTCAGCGTGATTGAAGATCATAGAGGGAAAATGATCGATAAAAAGATTATATCTTGTTTACAAGATTGGGGGATAGAGAGGTTGTTTTAACTGTTGATAATGCCACTACAAATGATATTGCTGTTAATTATGTAACTATACAATTGCTTGCTTGGAGGAATGATGATGCACTTGTGTTGGCGAGACAGCATATGCACGTGCGTTGTTGTGCACATATTTTGAATTTGATTGTTGTTTTAGGGTTGAATAAGTTGCATGCTAGTGTTGCCGCCATCCAAAATGCTGTGAAGTATGTGAGATCCTCCGCTACAAGGCTACATGCATTTAAACAATGTGTTCAACAAGTGAAAGGTCCAACTGTAACGGTTGTTTAGGATTGTCCTATTATTTGGAATTCACCTATTTAATATTAATGACTGTGTTGAAGTTTCAAGTGGCATTTGATAGAATGGTAGAGGTGGATAAACTGTATAAGGCATACTTTCTCAAGAAAGAAAATAATGCTAAGAGGGTGGGTCTGCCTGGACCTGAGGATTGGGAGAGTACAGAACAAACTATGAAGGTTTTAATGATATTTTATGATGCCACATTGTTATTTTTTACCTCTTTGAGTGTGACTTCTAATCTTTGTTATGATACCATTGGCTTAATTGAGAGCTCATTGACTGCATTAGAAGCAAGTAAAGATCCTTGGGTAGTGGCTATGGCTTATAATATGAGGAAAAATTTTGATAAATATTGGGAGTCTTCAGGGAAGATAAATAAAATATTGATTGTTGCCTCTATTCTTGATCCACGAGCTTAAATTGACTTTGCCAAACATATTTTTGAGATCATTTTTACCAATAATGGTTCAAAAGTTGAAGAAATGACCAAAGCAGTGAAATATTTGTTGAATGAGCTTTATGATGCATATAGTGCAATGTGCTCCAGTTCCACACCATCGATGTATAGTGAAAGTGTTCTTAGCAGTAGTTATGGTGGTACAAGTTATTCTCCACATATTACAATTGAGGTTGGTTTGGCAGAGGTTCCTAGTGGTGAAGGTGATGATATTTTCCGAGTTTCTCATCCTTTCCTTGAGTATGCTAAGAAAGTGTTTGTTCAGAATGAGAGCAAGAGACTAGCATCTAAAGTGGAACGATATTTGATTGACCCAATTGAGGATCCAAGCAATTTTAAGCTCAATGTTTTACTTTGGTGGAAGGTTAATGGATCGAAGTATCCAATATTAGAGAAAACTGCAAGGGATGTCCTTATTGTTCCTATTTCCACAGTGGCATCTGAATCTGCCTTTAGCACTGGGCGTCGCGTCATTGACAAATATCGGAATTCTTTTAACCCCTTGTATGATTGAGGCATTGATAAGTACCGAAAATTAGTTACAATCTAAACTTTTTACTAATCTTGTCTACAACCTTCAGGAAGATATTAAGGAGCAGATATTCCATATGAAGCTACAAGAAGATAATATTTTTCTCATACTTTATAAAGTTAAGATGTATTATAACTTTATAAATAGCATTTACATGTACATAAGTTATTTACTAATTTCAATTTTATTTTATTTTTACATTTTAAAGAGTTCGTAAGATCACAAGCTTCAACGGTGGAAACAGTGAGCGTTGACATGGGTGTTATGGATATTTGAAAGGTAATTCTTAATAGAGATTATTATTTATAATTTCATATTATACGTTTAGGTTGTAATTTAAACTATAATAATAGACAATAGTTGTTATAGTTTTAACCTTTAAGTCAAATTGTAACATTATAATTGTTTTATTTATTTTAGACACATTGAAATTGGCGGAATGGTATTACCTAGGATTATTGTTAACTTTACTTGGTGATAAATGCTATGAAATAAGCCACGATTGACTAAATTTTTTTTCTTATATTTAATCAAGTACACACATGAATTAGGCAAATGTGATTGTATTTAATGTCCCTTTATTTGCAATGCGGCTTAAAGAAAGTAGTTAAACATTTATCATATATTATTTCTTCAATTCTTCTCTAGGGGATAGATGCTTTAATTCTTCAACTTGGAGTACAAGAAGTTGAAGTTAAAAGTTATCGAAGTGCTTGCGTGTGGAGGAAGTTGATCTAGATTTACATTTAAACTTTGTTGTGTTTTGGAACTTTGTCATTTTTGTTTTGAAAAATGGAAAATATTTAATTATGTTTAATTTTGTGACTTTGTGTTCTAAAGATTAATGTTTAGAATTGGACATTGTGCTTTGGATGGAGACTATTAAATTTAAAATTTGTGTTAATTTTAATTTTATACTTTGTGTTAATTTTTAATTTTCATTCATTTGAATTTAATTCTATAGTAGTTTTTTTTTGTTGGTTGAAAATTGGTAAAACAAAATTATTATAATTAAGAAAAAAAATTTAAAAACAAACTAAAAATATCAAGAAAAGAAAATTAGCTCAAAATTGCGTAGACTCGAATTGACCCGAATTAGCCCAAATTGACTTGAACCCTATTTGATCCGATTTCACCCGACTCGAACTAACCCGAATAACCCGAATCTAATTTGAACCCTATATAACCCAAATCCGATCTGATCCGAACTCCACCCGATTTTTTAACCCGATCCGATTATAATTCGGATCAAATCAGATCAGGTTATAAGTTCGGGAGTTAGGATGGATTTTTATCTAACCTGGCCCAAACCCAATTTTGCCCAACCCTTCTCAGGTTTTTATTATGCCTACTTCAACATAGTTTAAATTTTTTATTTTAAGATACGCATGTCTGAATAACTTTCTATTATGTTTTTTTCAGGTAAGAATGATTGTTTGGAGAGTTTTTCTGTTCTTTTCTTTCTTAGCGTGGTTGATGATGATATTACAAGTGGTAATCTTAATCTTCTTATAACCTCTCGATACGGAAGAAATTCTGACCATTCTAGTTAAATACAATATTGTGTAATGTTTAATTAAATAAAAGGTGAAAATTGTTATTATTTGTCAAACATGCGAGGGTTGGTTTGACTTAGTTCAAATCTCTTGAAATCTAGAGATTTTCTTTGTTTCTTTGTACTTTATCTTCCTAAAAATGATAATAATAAATAAAATCATTGTATGTTAACATGTTGATTAAGTTAATTTATCCACGTCAACCTAATTATGGTATGTATCTTAACCTTTTATTTTTATTATAATTGTGACTTAATTTCCCTAATAAAGTTAACTTATTATTATTTTCATAACTTCAGCTCCAATTATTCAATAAAAACCTCTTTTTTATAATTCATTTTGGGATTATTTATCCAAAATCTTTCTTGTAGAGTCGTTTAGATTAGAGTATCATCTAATCTCGCTTAACGCATTAATAAAAATCTTATTGAGTCATCTGGATTAAAAGGAGATCTGATTATGCTTCGATCAGAAGGCAAGTTAATCGCATTGGCTTATTATGGTACTAGAACTATATTTACTATTACCTATCATATCAATTCAGCTTTGTTATTCCCACTCTGTCAGTTGATATCATAGCAATTATGTGCCAATTGCATAGTTTTCTTGACTACCCATATCCATCCCCACCAAATCCACTGTTTATTCTATAAAAAAATAAAAAATTCAAAAACAAAATTACAAAATTACAAAACCCTAGCTGCCATCATTTAAACACAGCACCACTAAGTACGGCCGCCGCCACCGCCATTCAACCCACCATCAGAATCAGTGTCAGTCATCGACCAAAACTCGACTGTCTTTTGCCTTTGATCAACCACACAGCCATCGCACAAACAACCAAAAGGTTGCAAGCCTCTAATAGCCGCTGCCACAAAACCAACTACCTTTACTGTCAACCAACAACACCACCAAACTTGCCGACCTCCGCCGATTATAATCCAACAAATCCCACAGACAATCACCACCATAAATCGCCACAACACCAACCTAAACCTATAGGTCCACTAACCGCCACCACCAACACTGCTTTTCTATCATTGATCTCAATCGTCATTAACCTTCCCTCAAGTGGCACATCAAATCCCAGCCACCCCCGATTCGATTAACAGCCGAAATCTCCAGCAGCATTGAAATACCATAGTCATTCAGACCAAACCACTACAAATTCAGCCAATCCTCAGCACTACCGAGTTCCTCACGACCATATCTGTTAGATCTGAACATCACGGTCACCATCCACCACCAGCATAAACTCTAATTCAAGGTTAGTACTGTAACTAAGAAAAAAAATCGTATTGCTTACCAAGAATTGTTTGATGATCTTTCAAATTTTTTTGGGCTTGTTGTTGATCCTAGGGCAATCAGATAGGCAATTAGAGAAGTAGCCTTGCAGATGATTGAAGAAGCTTATAAACCAAGGTTGGTGATGATAGAATAGGCAATCAAGAGTCTTAGGCTTTCCTTGAATGAAAATAGAGAGAGAAGTCAAGCATCAAAAAAGTTAAATTAACCACGTTCACGAGAACAATATCAGATCCCACACAAATTTGAGATCCCTAATCTTATCAAAAGTCAGCAGCCTAAAGTGGAAAACATAGAAATAAAGGAAATTTGTGCCTTTGCATTTGTTGAAGATGTCCCTAATGAGGATGATGAGGTTATTGATTTATATGAGATTTTTAAAGAAGATGTAGAGCCTACTCTTGATTTGAGTATTGAGTTTAATAATACAATTAAGATTGTGTAGCAAAATTAAGTCAAAAAAGCTGAAATGATTGAAATGATTCTACCTATTGACATTGAAGAAAAGAAGATTGTTCTTGAATAAGATTTAGTCGAAAAGGTGAAATTTATTGGACAACGCATTAAGCACCAATTAGGAAGAGACAAGAGTTATTTGATTATTGTTCAGGCTTGAAAGTCTTCATTGCCTCGAAGAATGTACAAGGGAAGGAAGTTGATGAAGTATGGATTCTTCAGAATTTCAAGAAAGATTAATGAGAAAGACAACAAGTTCGGATTACAAGATTATTTGGTATTACACTACAAGTTTCATCCTCTAGATTGTATTCAAACTCAAGGACGAGTTTCTTTTAAGAAAGGGAGAATGATGTCGAATGTTGTTTTAAGATTCTATAATTTTTAATTATTTTAGGATTTTCTATTTAATTAGGGTCAATTATGGTAGATCTCTTAGTATTTTATTTATATTATAATTGTGATTTAGTTTCTTTTTAAAGTTAACTTAGGGAAGTAAGTTTTCTCTATTATAAATAAAGAGGACTTGTTTTTGTTTTATAGCTTCACCTTCAATTATTCAATAAAAATCCCTCCTTTATAATTTTCTTTGGGATTATCTGTTGAAAATCTCTCTTATAAAGTTGTTTGGATTAGAGTGTCATCTAATCTCGCTTAATGCCTTATTAAAAATTTTATTGAGTCATTAGATTAGAATGAGATTTAATCACGGTTCGATTGTAGTGTAAGCTAATTGCGTTAGCTTAGTCTGGTACTAGAATGATACCTAGTGTTACTTATTCTATCAATTATGTTTCTGCTATGTCCACTCCATTATGTTAGCATGGGATACACTCCAAAAGTTTAAATCCCTCAAAAACCCTTTGTTAATGGTCACACACACTAATATTGATATTAGAGAGTGGACCACACCAGACAAAAGCAAGGCAGTCAGTAGATGTGTTGCTACTCTAAAGCCTAGTTGGCTCATTAAAATGAGTCAATTAAAAGAAATGCTATGACATAAGAAATTTTATTAACCCATTAAGGGCACATGCCCACACATGTCAACCCAAGAGAGGCTACAAAACTCAAGTTATATAATTAAATTACTCAGGCCCTTCCTGAGGAAGAGAACGACTTAGTATGGCTTGCCATGTGTTCAAAAAAGACTAAAGACACCCTTAAGAGTACATCACTATAAAAGGTTAAGTCCTTAATGATTAATTACTCATAATATAAAATCTGAATTTAACATTGTATTTACACTTAAAATCATTAAAACTGAAGAATTTGAAATGTTTACCCTTAAAGATCAATTAATTGTGAAAAGCGACCCAATACTTACCTAAATGACAGAAAAGAAACAACAGATTTAGGGTTTTTGCTCCGCCAGTCAAAGTCATTGATGGCTGTAGAGTGGGTCGTGCTGGGATTTGCGGCAGTCATAATTGGTAATAATTTGTAAACTCCTCAAAGCCAGACATTATGGCGACGAATGGGTTGCGAATTTAATTAGTTTTTACCATGAGTTCTATTTTGTTGTTTGTAATGTGAGCTTTATGGCTCCAATCTTTGCAGCGCCAATGTTGATGTTGCAAGAGGGCACTATATACGAAGGATCAAGGAAAATGGATGGAAGAAATGCCAGTTGGTTGTTTGGGAATGTAGGAAGGAAATTTTTCTTTTGTATTTATTAACAAATCCTATAAATAAACAGAAGTTAACTTCTGGGTGACTGATATAAATTGTAAAGAATCGGTGAAAGTTGAAAAACTTAAAATTTCTGTATTTTTTGTAACAAAGTGAATTATTAAGTGGATGGCTGATAATTTCTTAAAAAAATTAATAAGTTGTAAATATATGGAACAAACATAAATGAATATGTATAACAGAAACAAAATCAAATCCTTTAAGCAGTACTTAAATTCCACTAAAATCATTAAATTTTGCTTCAAAAGTGTTGAACAAATCAATATATGTCATCTCTTAAAAAAGAAAAAGAAAAAAGATTGCGAAATAGAAGTTGTACAGCAAAAATAAAGCTGCAAAAAGGCAGAAACTTCTCTTTTAATTTAGCAAGAGATATAGTTTTAGCAAGACAAGTTTAGGATGAAGTTTGTGATGTAACAGAAGTTGAGGATGATGGAGATATATAAAATTGCTTTAGGCTGCTGATATACTGGCGTGAAAAGTAGTGTCGGCATAAGATTAGAAAGAGGGAAATTTTTCGCTTTTGACAGATGAAATCTTGACTAATACTGTAGTGACTGGAGGGAGCGTCCGCCGGCTAACATGCAAAATGTTCCCGCATTAGCATTTTTCTTTTTCTAATTATTAATAGTTAAGGCAATTGTAAGTTACATTATTTGTAACTTACAACTAATAAAAAAAATAAAAAAATGAGTAACATACAAGGAGTTATGGGGGATTAATATTTTATTTTTACCTTAACTTTGGGGTTGTAAACTACATTAAATATAATTGAGGGAGATTTATTAATTAAATGTCATTGAGAAGATAAAACATTTTTAAAAAAAAAAAGAAAATGAACATATCGATCGGGTGATATATAAAGTCTTTTCCTAACAAGCTGAATACAAGTCATCTTAAAGGGATTTATCTGAAGGATCATAGAGAATGATTAAACTGAAATACAAAATTTTTAAAGAATGTAGAAAACATTTGGATGGACTAAGATGCATTAAATCAGAAGAACCCAGATTATCATAAAATTAGACTTTCTTGCGTACATAACTTTTTTTTTTAAATATCTTTAAAATTTTAGAAGAATAATTATTAAGCAAAGTGCATTAATAGATAAATACCCAAAAATTAATTTCTTCTTAAAATTTAAGGCCCTAGGTTCCACTAATTCGCCTAGTGCTAAAATTGTTCTTGAATATGGACGTATACATTTTGTGACCGACCTTTAGTGAGGATAAAATCCAGTTGTAACGACTTAGTCTTTCTATTCATCCTTTGCTTCAGATGTTTGCAAACAACTGAATTAAACTCATTTTCAGATTGAATCTCACATTCATTGTCCATAAAAGAATATTAAGAGTTGATTTCTTCATAGTCTTAGCACATTCAACAATTAAGCAAAGCTAGCTCTTGATCCAAACGACTTGGAATATCAGCTTCAACCCTCTAGGGAGCGGGCTGACTCAATTTAGTTAGTTCTACAATAAGATTGGCGTTATATGCGTTAGTGCCCAAGACATTACGATTTGAAGGGACAATAGAATTATGGTCAAATCCACGATAAGCTTCCCATTATGGTCTTCAAAGGCTTTTTTTTTTGTTTAACCCAAAAGGAGGGAGGCCCACTTTCTTGCACGCTATAATCCGTTCGGTTAGGGGAAGCATGCTTATCTAGTCAAGAAGTTACATGTGGGGAGCTATTTGCTTGCACCCGAGAAGGAAGACGAGGGCTGAAAGCCTGTTTGCCAGGTGATTTTAGGTCCATAGCTGTCTCATCAGTAACGTACGTGAGATGAATTGTTTGAATTGGTAGCTTCTGTTGAGTTGAGAACATAAAGAATTCTGGTTGGTGTCCTGAACTCTTGGAATTTACCCTTCATCAATTACACTTGGAAGTTAATCACTTCTTGAGTTTGCATTCCTTGTTCTCTTGGACTTTTCTCTAAAGCTGAAATATCAAGAGCGTAAAAGCTATTGTTAGTCTGCAAAGCTTTTGAGCCTTCTCCCTTTTCAATAAGTCGGGAAACTTCCTCCACTTCAGTGCCCTTTTTGGTTGATACAATTGGCGCTGCGTTTGGTGAGGTCAAGTTTGGTTGAAAGCAAGGATGCATACCACTTTTGGGCTTGAATGGCAATTTGTGATGGGCTGGGTCCAAAGGCTCAGAGGCGTGAGGTTTGTCGATTTTGGTTAAGGCTATTGGATTTCGTTCAAGGTTGCTTCCACTGGAGAAAGCTTGAAAAAGGAATTGATTGGTGGATTAAGAATCTGTGTAATTTTGGAAAGAATAAGAAAGAAAAGACGAGAATTGGAAATTATTCTTTTCCTAACATAAGTTGAGTCGAGAGAGAAAAAGAGAAACTCTCATTGTGCGCCTGATCGTGGATCGATATATAATCAAGGCCAGTAATACTACACATCTCAAATTTTTTATCCTAAAAATTTATTCCAAATGATGTGTGACTAATTGAGTGGTTGATAATTCTTTACAAGATCCAAGTGAATTAATTGTATTATCTCACCAACCAATTGATACATGACACATCATTTGGGATAACTTTTTAGGATAAAAAATTTGGGATGTGTAGCATTATTGGTTCAAGGCATATTTTTATGTTGTTGTCTTTGCTTTACGTGATTACGTCTCATCTTGTGTTTGTTTGACCAATGACCATAGATAAATAGGGTCCAGCTATGGTGCCACAGTTGGATTCAACCATTGGATCTAGTTCTGGTGACAAATGTGGGCTAAATCCAATGGTTGGATCCAGCTGTGGTACCATACAACTGTGGTACCATAGGTTTGTCCAGATAAATAATAGATTATGGTTATGATTACAATAGGAGACTATACACCTATATCTACAACAAAGATGAGTGAAAATTAATTTTAATTACATCCACGAAGTGGAACAAGTTAAAGTCCAATGGGCTTAATTTTAAATCCTCCTCCATAAATACGAATAAAAATCAATATAGCTCCTCTAAATATAGATGAAAGTAAATATATCTTTAATATGGAATAGAGATTTTACCTTTAATTGGCACAGATTTCTAAACTATACAAGTGTATGTGTAAATAACAATATATTCGTAAATGATAACAAATTAAAAAAAATACTAATTTCTACAATAACTTGGGTTCCATTTATATCTATCAAATATCATTCATATTCCTAGGGAGAGAATCAATAATGGAACTAGGTTGCGGCGTTCCTGCAGCATTGCCTTCGAACCAAGAAAGAGTACAAAAGTATCTGACGCCCCTTTGCGAATTCCAAATCGGAGGCCGAAGCTGTGGTCCAAAATCTTCTGCTTTTGTGTGAAGTGGAACAGCGCCATACTTTTTCGCTGCAGTGTTCCAAAATATGTCCCCCATGTAAAAGAAGCTGAAGGAAGGTTTTTCCTTTTTCTTCTTGTTCTTCCTCTTTTTTTTTTTTTTTTTCGTACGCAAAATTGAAGAATTTACTGACATCACAAACTAGTGGACATAATGAACCTTTTCCTTTAAAATAACCATGAGCCAGAGATTTAAACAATACAAAGAAGAAGGAAGCCGTAGCAAGTCCCCGAAATCACTTTGTTTTAAAAGTCTCGCGGGGCAAATAGGGCAGCCAAATTTAGCTGGTCGCACTCAAAAGTCTTGCGAAACTAGGGACCAACTAAAATTTATTAATATCCTTCACTTGATGTTTCCTAATAATATATGATGTATGTGGCAGCGTTGCATATCCCGTTAACCGATTTAACTCTAAGATTTGTACATGAAATTTTTCGCACCCCTCGGTGATTAAAATAAAATAAAATAATAATAATAATAATAATAATAATAATAATAATTGAATGGCAGCAAATATAATAATTTTGGCAAAAGTGTCGATCATAATTTTCCTCAATAATTAAAAGTACAATAATTATACAATCACAAACAGTGATATAAACCATTTTGTACAAACTGAGTTGGGAGCTAGGGTCAAAGTAAGAGTTCTTTTTTGGGTGGGTAATTTTTTTTTTTTTCAATTGGTACTATATAATATTATATGAAGTTCCGAGAAATTTAAATAGACTATGAATTGGTTACGTTTTTTCTATCAATTTCTTTGTTGTTGTACTTATATGAATAAATAATAAATGAAATGCGTATTTTATTTTCTAACGTGTAGCTAATTTATTTTCAATCGATTTTAATTACTATTTGACTTTGGTTATATTGTTTGTTTTTATAATCATATAATTATTGGATTTTGGATTTTAAGATTTAAATTATTTAGTTTAAATAGGTCTGAGTACAGATTATTAAATTAAAAATAAAAAAATTGAAGGTGGGAAACAAAAGCACCTTAGTGGGTATGATGATTTATTGGATTTTGATTGAATTTATTTGACCCATTTTTTAATTTATTATGCATGGAATGACAGACTTATAAAATTACTATAGTGGTAAACTTGTAAATATAATCATGGCAATCATGTACATATTGGCATTTCTGTAAATAAAAAATTAAAAAATTTTCCTAAATTTTGGACGGCCGGCCAACACATAACCTCAATTTGCCCCAACGTATTTGACATTAGTGGATGAGTTGAATTAAAGCATCACGGGTCCCATATAATTACTTTCATAACTGTTTTTTTTTTCCATCTTATTTATTCATGCCACGTAAGCAGTAAACTCAGTTTATATAAAGGTGAAATGCACTGGCTTTATTATTATTCTTCAAAAAAATATTTATGAAAGTATGAAATAGTACATAAATAAAAGAAATGCAAAAATTGAATTACAACACAACGTTACTTAAATTTAAATTATGAAAGCACTACAAGGTTCTGTTTGTTCGATGGTATGTTTGAAAGTACAATACCTTTAAACGTTAATATTTTTATTCCGAGATAGTTACAAATTAAAAGCTGCAACATCCACTTGAATTCCAAATATATCCCTAATTACGTTTGAGTTGGATGAGTAAGTCCATCATGCATGCAGTGTTTTGGTTTATGCTCAATGCTGGAGATATTCTCTTCAATCTTGGTGGCAAAATGGTCGAAAATTTGGTCTACAAACTCATCTCCAAGTGCACTTTGAAAGTCCCTCAAAGACGGCTCTCTTTGAAAAGGTAAAATCTCTAGCAGTGCAGAATATTTGCTGATTGGGATTAGTCACTTTCTCCATTCCTCCACAGGTAAAATTTTCATATTTATAGATAGTTGCTTCAAATTCTTTAGAAGTCGAGTTGTGCATAGGCATATCAAAGGAGTTCACTTTTTCTTCGTTAAGTATTCGATGAAATAACAAAAAGCAATTGAAGTGTCTTAATACTCATTAGATGGAAAAAAATAACAACATTCATGATTCACACTAATAAGTGCCTTAACACCAATTGGTATTCCCAGAAATAACAAAAAGCAATTGAAGTGCCTAAATACTAATAAGTGGACTGACAATTTAAGCTTAGGGTAATCCTCAATTCTTAGTTAACATTTAAGTATGAGTTAAACTCATGTACTACCTTACAGAAAGAACCCAAATCAGCTAATAATAATGGATTCGAACTATGGCACATGCTTTAATTAAACCGTACGGTCCTCCTGATGTAAACCAACTAGGTTTCCATCTTGAACTGATAATATAAGCTTGTAATGCCCAAATTTCCATTATTTATTTTGTTTATTGGAATTTATAAATGGCATTGTTGCCCTTACTAATGAGGATTATTCATGGGGTAATTTTGGAAAAGACTTGCTTTTCCAAATTTAATAAGGTTTCTTAAGACTCCCTATAAATTCATATTTTCCCCCTTCTATAACCCTAAGTCTATGACATTTTCTTCTTTTTCTCTGCCGCTCATTATGCTCTTAATTATACCCTAGAATTCAAACCTTTGTTTAGGAGAGAATCATAACAGTTCGTAAGTTTATTCTCCCTATTCTCTACAATTTTTCCTATCACTCTATTTAGGGTTTTAGTTGGCATGATTTTAGATAGTTACAGATCATAATGTATGATTTAGAATCTGTTTAGGTTATGTTTAGGACCCTGATTTATTGTGAGTCTTGTTAATCAATCCCTGATGCATTTAGCACACTGGACAATTCTGAACAGCATGAGTATCTCGAATTTAAACATATATTTTCTGAATGATTTTTCTTAAGACTTTATCTTTCTGGAAACTAGACATGTAGGGATTCTTGAATAAATTTTGTTTCATGAAATTTGACTTCGTTTTCAATTTTATATGTATTTTCGAAACAGACACTACTGCACTGTAAAACTGGGACTTCAGCAGAACGACAGAATTCACAAAATTATTTACAGTACCAAACGAATTCGAAAACTTCTGATACTTTAAATAGATATTTAGAAACGTGTCTAGTATTTACAGTTTTAATTTCATAATTTTCGGATCAGTATCTGATTTTATAAAAATCCCGGCACCCATTCTGTTCAGTTAAGGTACTGTGAAACCGTTCTGAATTTGTCAAGAAACAAATAGTTTCGAAAATGTTTTTGACCTCAGATCTTCTTGAAAATTTTACCCGAGGTACCCATGAATGTCCAAAATAGTTCTGTAGAATATCATGTCATTCTTATTTTTAGATTAGGAGTTAAAATTCTAAGAATCATACTAATACGGGTATGAATTTGAAAATCAGATTTTTAGAATAAGATACTGATAGTTATATCTTATATTTGTTTAAGGTGTTGGAGGTGTTTGAGGCTCTTAGAGGCTTAGAGGTGTGTTAGTTCAAATACTTTTATGGAGGTAAGTAACTTCATTCCTAATATACTAGATATATATAATTATTTTAATACTATTATAAGCATATGTGTTTTTATACTTCTTAAAGGATCAATTATTTTTCATAAAAAAATCAGTTTATGTAAATGTTTTCAAATTTAAATTCTTTTAACAAAATATTTTATAAATGCTTTTAAAATGTAATATGTTTTGTTCATGATTACCTTTTATGATTTTGTTTGTAAAATATTTTGCAAGCCTAAATTATTGTTATGGACATTTATGAAATTGATACAAATATCTTATGCCCATGTATGATTTAAATTATACATGATTTTATGGGGGCCACTTCTTGAGACTATAAAGGGCCACCTCTTAAGGGCTAGAGCGCCGCAAAGTGCCACATATAAGTCATTATATATGAAAAACTAATTTGAATGTTTTGGCTCATTGTCCGTAGTTATTCTGATTCTGATTCTGATCATATTATATAATATATATGTTCTGGACCAGTATTGGGTTTCTATTCTGAGTGTTTACATGATATTATGATTCTGATTCTATTTTTTGCTGGGTCACTGGGACTATAGATGACATTATATGACATGAGCTAACTTCTTGTTTCTTGTGAATGTGTTATATGATTTGCTTTCGAAAGTATCTATGCTTTTGATATTTTGAATTATTATAAATTTATGTTATTTTATCATGATATGTCATTTTATGAAATTTATGAATTATGATATATGTTTTATTAAAAAAGAATGTTTGCAATATTTTCGGCAACGATTAACCTCGTGTGTTGGGAATGGTTTTACTTACTGAGTTGATGGCTCACCCCTCGTCATTACTTTTTGCAAATTAAGTTCCTTGTTGAGAGGTGTGGTTATCATTGGAGTTAAAGATTTCATTTCCTTTTTGCTAATTGAATAAGAGAAGGATAGACTCATGTTTCTTTTTAGTTTATTTATTATATGAACTTGTAATTTAGGAGTTTCAAGACTTTTGTTATATTTATGTCTTCGAGAGAGATTATTTAGTATTAGACATATGGATTTGTGGATTTTTATTTGAATAAAATTTGAGGTGTTACAGTTTGAGATTTTTGGCATAAGGATTTGGATTTGTAAGTAATCTCCTCCATCGTGTGCACCGCACGTGTTGAATTTGGGGTGTTACAAAGCTTCAGACTATCCTCAATTCTTGAGCTAGCATAAATAAATAGACCTAAACTATTTTATCACCTCACAAAGACTAGCCAAAAGAAAATTGGTCTTTACATGGCAGAGGGTGATATGGGAACAATCTTGCATCAGCTGATAACTGATCTTGGACTGATAATATAAGCTAGAGGCAACCGTCAACTCTTAAGCTAGCATTTTGAGTATGAGTTAAGTCTATGAACTTTCATATAATATACAAATAGTAAATAGTACAACAAGCATTTAGAATAGCACGACATGTATTAAAAACAAACAAACATACATACATACATACATATATATATATATAAATATTCTTTAATGAGGGCATCCTCACTTTATTAAAGTATGGATGTCACTACTAAACAAAAAAACACAGATTTTAATATACTAGCATATGAAAAAATACAATTTTTAATAAATTAAAATCTGTATTTTTTTATATATGTTCTTACCATCTCGGCCAAATCAACTAGGCAAGATCCGAAAATAGTATAGAATGAACACATAGCATTATTAGATACGTCTGAAAGTCATTATTGTATTGAGTTGTATATGGCTCTCCATTACTTCATTTACAAATCTTCTGGTTAGAATACTTCCTTTCTACCCATCTACTTTAGGAACCTTGGAGAGCCAATGCACGGAATAAGAACAAGAATATACAAAATGCAGGGATGACTTGGGAAATGAGCGATCATAAAATAACCCCGCACGCCCTAGCAAAGTAATTTTGTGATTGGGGATGTGACTTATGGTGTGTTTACTTATTGGGAATGGAAATGAGAATCAAGAAATGAGAATGGATGATGTGTTTACTTACTTAAATAAGAGGCAAAATGAAAATCAAAGTAATGGGCCCTACCTAAAATTAAGAATAGATTATTAGAGTTCCCATTCTCATAGGGAGAGGTGGGAATGGGATTTCCATTCGCTAAAGTGACCATATTACCCCCACTTAAATGTTAAAATTTCTATTTTATCCTTCTTTATATTATTATATTATTATTGTTGTTGTTATTATTATAATGAGAATGATAAACTAAGGTCAGTTAATAACTTGTAACTATCCATTCCGATTCTAAGATAAAGTAAATACATCAATGGCAATATAGTTTATTCTAATTCTGATTCCCACAGCTAAAGTAAACAGGTCATTTTGATTCTCATTTCCTATTCTGATTCCAGTCTATTATAAGTCCAATTTATTCCGATTACTAATTAGTAAAAACACTATTAAAGTTGTGTTAAAATAGGCAGCAATTTTTTAAATGTTTAAAGAACAATTAACTTCAAACCATATTTTCTAAATTGTGTAAGTACTATTTGTCAGCTTTCCTTCTACTGAAATTAATATATACCACTTATCTGTATATTATTTTTATAATAGTCAATAACCCCTGACAACATAATTTTAGAATATTACTCTCTTTTTTTTTTTTGTCTGAACTACAAGGTGGTCCTAAGTGGGCCCCAACTGTGGGAGGCACTTTTAAGCCCGTACCACAACCTAGACTAATCCCACTCGCACCAGGTCGGCCCATAAGGGGTAAAGTGCCGGCCAAAGTGGTGATTCCATACGAGAGCGGGGCTTGAACCCCTGACCTCATACAAATTAAATAAATCATACAAATAAAAATAAAAATTTAAATACTAAAATAAGAAATATTTGTTTCAGTGTGAATAAAAAATTAATATCTTATACTTTTTGTTATTTTAAAAAAAGTTAATTATAATAAATATATATTTTATGTTCCCAAAATAAATTATCAAGCAAATAATCTATTTACCTCTCTTTTTCTTTAAACTTTTTGGTGCTAAGGGAGTTTGATAATATATTATGAAAAAAGTAAGAAGATAAGTGGTATAAATTAATATTAATAGAGAGGAAATTGATAATAATGTCTCGCCATTTAATGATATAGTTAGTTTACTATTTCTGTATTCTTTCATGTTTTGTTTGATTCAATTATGTGATTACGTCTTATCTTGTGTTTGCTTGATGAGAAATAATAGAAACAAATGAAGCCTTTGAAACATGTAGTTGCAGTGTTTATGGTTTTGATTATTTTTTACTGCATCCAGGACGTGGATCACTAGACTCAAAACATAAAATGATCAAAAGCACTAGTTTTCAACGAGTACATATAACTCTTGTGCAGGACAGAGATCTCGCCTTAAGCAAGCATAAATTTTTGAACTATGCTTATTAGACTTTTGGGTAATATCACAAGTGTGTATTTATTTAAACTCCCTGTGTAATTCAGATTCTAATCTGTATATCATAATGTATTAAATGATAAAATAATTTCTGGGATTCGATCTTAAATATCATGAATTTTGCTAGGCCAGAACTTTAACATACAACCACGACAAGCACTGGGTTGAAACGATCTGGCAGCATTGCCTTCCAACCATGAAAGAGTATAGAAGTTTCTGATGCCTCTCCTTCGTAATCCGGAAGGCCCTGGATTCCAGATCGGAGGCCAAAGCTGTTGCCCCTTGTAGACGGTATCTTCTACTTCCGTGTAAAGTGGAACAACACCACACATTTTCACAGAAGCGTTCCGAAATTCTTCACCCATGTAAAAGATGTTGAAGGAAGCCTTTGTAAGTCCCCGAAAACAGTGTGTTTTAAAAGTCCCCCGCGGCAAATAGGCCAGCCAAAGGTGATCAGACTCAAGGGTTGTGAAACTAGGGATGGCAACGCTGAATTTATAATCGTCTTCTCCCCATAGTAATTTACATCGAATCTCCGAGTAGAATCTGTCCATACAACGAGGGAGTGATAGGACTGCACAAACAGCAAATCCTATGAAATTATCCAACCTAGGAGCTCTCATTGTTACTGAACCACCAATATTCCGAAAACGGAACCACCTTGGAATTTCATTTCCAGGAAGAAAAATATGAAACTGAGAAGAACAATTAGGGACTTCCTATAACATTAAATGATGACTATTAGCTTGCGTAGGTATAAAAAATGGGAAAAAAAAAAAACATGGGAATCGTTAGAGATGCATGAAGATGCTAGCATTAAAGAAATACAGTGAAGCAACATTATCGCTTAAGAAATGCAAAAAATTCAATGTCCATATAATCCACAGTTGAGTTAAGCCTGTAAGATATCATCAGGTTCAGGGGAATGCTTCCAGTAGATGAGAAAATACAAAACTTGCCTGCAGATATAGATGTAACAAACTCACCAACTCAAATTTCTGAAAGTAATGCTGATGCACTAACAGTAACAATATGGGGACAACTTAGTACTTACAAAAATCAGAGAGGAATATGTAGAAAGGGTAGAAAACAAGAAATGCTCGAGAGTACCACAACCAGAAAGTAATGACATGTGGACTAGATTTTCAAGTTCGAATGTGAATCAAGTGGGCAAATACGACCCATTGGAAAGAGTAGTTAATTTTGCATAAACCTGTCAAAAAAATGTTCCAAACCAATAAGATCAACTTCATTTTTGGAAGCCTTTAGGGACTTATTCAAGGTCATGAATAGTCATAAATTTGTTCCCCTTTTAATACGGTTTATAGATCAAAGATAGAGCGCTCAAACGCCAGAATAACTAACATGAACAATAGAAATTGACCGAAATACTGAAGAGGGTGTTTAGGTTTACCATGCCAAACAAAATTCGACTCTGATTAACTGGAAAAGTAACCAATAAAGAGTACAAAAGAAGGGAGAAGATTATAGAAAAGAAAAATCAGAGAAGAAACAGAAGAAAATTACTGAACAGTGCAAGGACTATTATAGTGGCCATAAACCATAATCAGGTTCAATAAGGCAAATTCTCCTCAAATAAGAAATATAAACAAATAATCAAAAAACAAAATAAGACCCAAACAAGTAAAATGAAACCTAATCCGTGAGAATCGTGCTGAAGATTTTCCAAAACTACTAATCCAGTGTACTTATGGGTTCAATGTTATACGTGGGCGAGGTAAATGATCTAGTGTTAAAAAATTTGTAATAAGAGCACACATACATAGATTTAAGGTCCGTTCTCAGTCTTTCAGAACTACAGTCAGCTTCCCGACACAATCTATAAACAAGAAGTAGAAGAGTAAAAGATCCCTCTAACATTACTTTACTTTCTTGATGTAAAAGGCGACATATTCAAGTAGGATTTAACTGCCTTTTGTGTCAAACGATCAAACCAATAAATGCGAATAGAGTCGATTTTAAATTTATTAAGATATAACAGATACAAGTATAATATCTTGTAACTACTATTCACGAACCACACATTATTTTCACTTTATACTAGCCTGAACCAAGTCAAGCCCTAGGCAACTAAACAGGTTCAGAAGAACCGCCTAAACTTGCAAGGTATTTGATTAAAGAGACCCTTAGAGTGTGTCATGTCACGAGTCTTGACCCATGTCTAAATTTATTTTTTTTGGACCCAAAAATTTTCTAGTGTTTTTTATACCCTTAATCATTATGTATTCAAACCAACGTCTTGCATGATGATAAATTTTTTAATGCTTTTTATACTCTTAGTGATTACATTTTTAAGCCGGTGTCTTGCAATACAACATTGCATGCAAGACAAAATCTTCTATGCAAGACAAAGTGCTGTGCAAGATAAAAACTTGTATGCATGAGAAAAGTGCATGACCAGACTTGCAAGCAAGTTTTGTCTACAGGCTGAATTAAAAGATTGAAATGAATAATTTATTCGACGGACATTTTTTTATTTTTAACACTAGCATAAGTCCCCTAAAAAAAAAAAAACACTTGATTTGGTCAAAGGGTCAAGTCTAAAAACAAGCGCTAAAAAGTGTCTTTCTAGCCCATATTTGTCTAAACACAAGTCTGTAAGTATAATAAAGGACGTTTGCTTCCTTTCTCATATTTGAGTACAAGTCTTTTTCTTTAAAAAAAAAAAAGAAAATTTAAGTAATTAAGCTAGACCTACAAAATACAACATACTAATATTTTGATAGTATAAATAATAAAATAAAAATAAAATAACTACATAATATTCTAAACTATCAACAAAAAAGACTCATGATAGAGAGTTACCAGAAGCCATTGTTTCATCAATGTAACTGCCAAGTTGTCTTTACTGACTTGATCCTCAACCAGCTTGAAGCAATTTAAAAAATTCAGAGCAATGTTTGGAGACCGGCTTAATTTTGCAGAAGGAGATATTGTTTCCAAAGAAGTACAGTCTTCGGCCCCAACAAAAACTATTTCTGGTGGAAGCTCTGGCAACGATTTAAGATTCCGGCATCTCTCCAAGCAAAAAATTTTAAGCTTTAAAAGTTGGTTTATGCTAGATGGTAGGCTGACAAAATTGTTCCCACTTAAATCTATTGCTTCTAATGAGAATAAGGAGCCAATATCAAAAGGAATTGCTCCTTCCAAAAGATTGCAGTCACTAAGATCTAAAGTTTGTAGAGAGCTTAAACCAGTGAAACGAGGAAAGGACAAGCACATGGAATCAGAATTTTTATTTGGCAACAACAACGAAAGGAAGAAATCTGAACTCAAGATTTTGGGGGGTTGTCCTTTACATCCATGGAGAGAGAATATTTTGAGATTCACCAACTGTACAATGGAGGGTGGTATTTGTCTTATTGCAGTGCCACCTACATCTAGTTCTTCCAAACACTCAACTTCCCCCAAGTCCTGAGGCAATTTCTCTAATTTTAAACATCCACAAAGACACAGTATCTTTAGAGACTTCATAAGACAGACATTTTTTGGAAAGCTGACAAGATTTCTGCAGTCTTTTAAATTCAATAAAATTAGTCTTTTAAGAGTTCCAACAGATTGGTGAACCTCGAGCAATCTTGTACAGCCTTCAAGATTCAGCCGCTCAAGATTTGGAACCCCTGTAAAGTCAGGGGTTCTGATAAGGTTACAAGAGTGACTGAGATTCATGGATTTTAACTCCTTCAAAGGCTGCAAGAAACAATAAATAAATTACCAAAAACTTCCTTCAGTGACAATTATGCTGTGTATACTGAATGCAATTCAGAAATGATACCTTTATGCCCTTCCAAAGATATTTGATGCGACTACTACACAGGTTCAACTTAAAAAGTTTCTCTGGCCGGAAACTCACGGGCAAAGAATTAAACGGGTATCCATGCCATTTGAGATACCGCAAATTATTTGAGAGGTATTCAAGATTGCCCGAAGGATAAACATTATTGATTTCAAGTAACCTCAGATTGCTCATGGTTGAAAATGATTTAGCTTCCAATTGCGTCATCTCAGGCACATCAACAATTATAGCTTCAACTGCATCTGTTCCCTAATAAATAAAGGAAACATAAATAAAATTAAAAGGTGAAAATCAATGATCAAAACAGAGAGAAGTTATCTTGAACTATAGTTTTCACTTTTAGTAAGACAATAATGTATGGAATTATGTTCCCTGACAAATATCTTACCATATTTTTTGATAAAACATGATACACATCCTTATAAAGCCATAATCTACTCCATTTGCCGGGCTTGTCACTATGGTGCTCTCGAACAATTTCCCAACCCATTTCTTGTAGCAAATCATGCATCCACAGTTTGTTATTTACAATAGTTATCAAGGATTTGTCTAGGAGTTCTCTTATCCCAATATCTGAGTTAAAACCGCAACTGTCTAGTTTTTTCCTGACTCGATCTTCGTCCTTCCCCTTGAAGAAACATGCAATATCTAAGAATATTTCTTTATCTCTTCTATCAAGTCCATCATAACTTATTCTGAGAACTTTCAAAACTTTTTCATTAGGAGCTTCTTGTAGCCTATTCAAAGCACTTTTCCATTCCTCAACACTTCGACCACACAAAAAGGATCCCAAAACTTCAATTGCTAATGGAAGCCCTCCTGCATAATTGACTACATATTTCGAGAGCTCAACACGGTAATCTGTGGGTTGTTTGCCTTTGGAAACTTTCAAATGAAAGAGTTGGAGAGCTTCAACATAATCCAGTCCTCGAACCTTGTACGTATTTGTTACTCCGTGGCTCTTCAGCACATGTTCATCTCTACTTGTAATAATTATTCTACTCCCAAAACCGAACCAATCATGATTTCCAACCAGCGCTTGTAATTGTTCTAACTGATCCACATCATCAAGAATGACAAGGACTCTTTTGCGACATAGCCGCCATCTAATCAAATTAATTCCTTTATGAACGTCCCATATGATTAAATCTCTTTCCATTAGGACCTCAGAAAGAAGCTGTTCTTGTAAAGGAACCAGACCTCTTGTTACAGAGACTTCTCTAACGTTGGCAAGAAAGCTGCTAGCTTCAAATTGATCTTTTAGCGTATTGTATAAAACTTTAGCAAGCGTAGTTTTTCCAATTCCACCCATTCCACAAATACCAATGAACCGAACATCATCTAATCCTGCTTCTAAATATCCATTCATTTTCTCCATGCGAGACACTATTCCAACAAGGCCATCAACATCACTTGAGAACGTTGGGTTTAATCTTTTCGATATCGCTTTAACAATGTCTTTGATCAATTCTGATTCATGCCTACGGTGAAGAACAATAAATCCAAACAGGAAACATTAATTTGCCAAAAATAAAGTGCCAAAAATATTTATTGATGCTCAACTCCAGACTCACAAAACAAAAATGTTGCCATAGACCATAATTGATGAAACAGCTTGTAATAGTTTTACTTTTATGAAAAAATTTATGTCTCCGACCAATGAACCCCACTTCAACCCCAACAAAACAAAATTTTCAGGTAAACTTATTATTAATTTAGAATTCGGAATAATTTTATCGGATATTATCATTTTATTATCAAAGTTATTCTGACATATCATGTCAGTACCATGGTTTATCGAATATGGCATTTTACTACTACACGTTTGCGCCGTTATCAATTCACTACTATTCTGTTAAGAACATTAAAAATTTGCTGATGTCATAAGGGCACCAAAGACATTTCTAGCTATAAGGGCATTAAAGACATTTTAGGTTGAAGCCTAAACATTGCATTTTAGGAAAATAATTAAAGATTAAAGAATTAAAAAATTAAACTCTAAGATCGTTATTGTTGACTTCTTCTTTTTTAATGCTTAAATTACAAAGGGTAAAATTGTCTTTTAAACTCTTGGGGGTAAAATCGACTTTTAACTCAATTTCTGTTAAGTATTAACGTTTTCGTAACGGAATAGTAGCGAATTGATAACGGCACAAATGTTTGGTAGTAAAATGTACTTTTCGGCAAACCATGGTACTGACATGATATGTCATAATAACTTTGGTAGTTAAATGATAATTTCCCTAATTTTATTATTAGTTTAATTTTTATTTATTCTCATCTGAAATTGAGGTAAGATTGGAGTGAGCTCTCTCTTACTGAACATCTAAAATTTGAAGTATATTTGTTGTTATTAGTTCAACTTTACTTTGCGAGGTTGAGGTAGCTCTCTGTCACCACTCTACTTTTACAATTATGCTTTTTCTAATGACACATTCATGATTAGGAAAAATTTTACAATACATCAAAGGTACCATGTCAACAATATAACAAACAAATGATGTTATGACATGTATTTATTTATTTTAAAAAATCACTTTACAAGTGATATTTACATTAAATTCAATTACACATGTCATTCATACATCAGTTAGTTGTATTATCTTGATGCATTGTAGAATTTCTTCATGGTTAGACTCAATTTGCTATGATGAGCCCTGGGAATCAAGGCCCATTTGAAACTTTTCTGCCGAGTCTTGAATTAACAGTAGATTTATGATATGGCCTAAATTGAGTCTAAGGGTTATCCTAACTAACAGCTGTTGTTACATGTAATTCTTTGATTTGACTAAGGAGTTAGACATTTTGATAACACATGGCTAATCTAGTCTTTATTGAAAATTTCTCTTTTCTTTAAATATTTTCTCATTTTTTCTAAGAAATTTGTTTATACTTGATTGATTTTAAATTTAGTTATATACGAACTTACTTGTTAGGATAAATGGGAAAATGTTTAAATAAAAGAGATTTTTAATAAAAACAAAAGTCGTCACGTATTGCCAATGTGCTTGTTAGTCAAATCAAAGAGTTATAATTTATATTTAACAATACTTGTAAATTAACATGATCTTGAGTCAAAACATTCCAGACTATGCTATAATAATAGAGTGTTGCTATTTATCCTGAGTTAAGTCCAGAGTCAAATCTCAAAAGTGGTTCTTTTGTTATATTTTCTAAACTTATGAAATTGTAAAAAGTCTAATATTTAAAGACTAATACTATTTTAAACTTTTCCTATTAATCCATTGACAACTTAATTTTGCATTCTAGTACCGGGATAACTCTATGTATTCTCCTACATTTAATTTTAAGGTATTCTAGTATTATTATTAACTCAGATCTGCTAAGTCAAGAACAACAAAATGTAAATAATGATAACATTCAACTATTTATAATATTTTTAATTATAACGTCTTCTAAATTAATCATTCAGGAATGATATTTTCTATACTATTTCTTGTATTACATCCTTCGTTAAATGTTACTTCTATTCTTCTATTTGTTATAACACTTAGTTTAATACTATAATCTTTATGACTTCCTATTACGACTAGTCTTCTTAAATTATCAACTTGTTTAATATATTCATAAAATGCTTCAATAAAACAATTTTATAAAGTAAAACAAGTATAATTATCTAAAGGCATGCAAGCAAATTTTGATTAAAAAAATTGTTATAAGCAGTTGTTCTTCTCTACTAGATACTCCCAGATTCTTTTATAAACTTTCGTCAAATTTCTTAGATAACAAGTTTTGTCAACAATATTAACCAAATTTGTAAAAAGAAAAAAGTTGAAAAACTATTTTGTAACAATTCAGAGTATAAAATTAAACTTTTTGATTAAAACAAAAGATTTTTGAAAAAAACACTCTCTCTATTTGGGGCATGGAAATCCCAATACAAAACCACCCTTTTTCTTTCAAATGCATATCCTTGAGCTAAAACGGTACGTAGGAGCAAAATTGGGCACTCAAAGATCCTTTTTTAAGGCTTAGATTGTTCTGAAAACCTAAATTTTGTTCTATAGTCTAATTTTATTCTTTACATATAGAAAACATTCTTTAAATACAAATAAAAGGTAAAAGATTTGCAACATATAAAGTTATTCTTTTATAAACATATAGAAGTCTACAAAAGATTGGGTTTCTTTATTAGAGAAGAACTAAGTAACTTAGTTGCAATACATTATGCTGAATAAAACTAACTTACTTGTAATGACTTTTAGGAAATTGAACAAGTGCCTTGGAAGTTCTACAAATTGAATTTTGCCACAAGATTTTTTTTTCATATGATCTTATAATCCTCCCTAAAGGAAAACAACTCCTATTTATAGAGTTCCTAAAAGCCTTTATTCTTATCTCTTGCTTTCCACATGTGTGGACCAAATTCTAGGGAGTTTGGCATCCATTGAGAAAAAGATGTTGTCTTTAAGTCCACGCAAAAAAGGTGAGTATCGACAGAATTATCACCGCGACCTTTTCTTTTTAAAGTTGTGCTTTAAAAAGGTAGTGAGTGGACCACTACCGAGTCAAGGTTATAACATGTTGTCAAGGTTATGGGCCTCAATACCATCTAAATCGTTGTAGAAGTTTCTACCTTTATCTTCTTCTTCACTTGATTGATCTTTCATAAGAGATTTGTAGGCCTTGATATCTTCTTTGTATTGCTCTCAATAAAAATCTACAAGTTGATAATTTGTGGTCTTTGAAATAAAAGGGATTTCGGGTATATCTTGAAGAGAATATATCTTTTGATTAAAATCTTTAGCAATCAATTTAGAATGACCAGTAAATTCTCAAATCTCAAATTCCCTTGCTATTATTCCAATTTTCCAATGTCTAATTTACTTGGTTAAAAAATTAGTTGTGTAGATCCAAGGAATATTCAAACCTTTTAAGTTTTCAAGTTCTTTAATGTTGTTAGATCCCTTAAGAAAAAATATGAGTGTTGGGCTTGAAACTCATAATATACATCTTCCTTGAATCTCCATTCTGGTGCTTTTTATTGGATATAAGCCACCACAAATCATTTTCGTACTGCCATTAGGTTAAGCATGATTGATACTAATTTTCTTCCTAATGCATCTATCTAGACTGGGTTTCGAACAATGACTTGATTAAGAAAACCAAAATCCAACAATAATTGTGGAGTTAATATTAGTGATTTATCTATGAGTTTTTGTTATAATGGTTTGTATAGTCCAAGATCATTTCAATATTGCTCTATTGAAGCATTTAGAGAATATATTAAACAAGTTAATAATTTAGGAAGACTAATTGTAATAAGAAGTTATATAGATTGTAACATTAAACTAAGAGTTATAACAAATATAAGAATAGAAGTAGCATTTAATGAAAGATACAATATAAGAAATAGTGTAGACAATACATTCCTGAATGATTAATTTAGAAGAAGTTATAATTAAAAATACTATAGATAGTCGAACATTAACGTTATTTACATTTCACTGTTCTCAATTTAACAAATCTGGGTTAACAAAAATACTATAATACCTTAAAAATAAACATAAGATAATACATAAAAATGTCCTATTTATTAGAATCTAAATTCAAGCAATGGATTAAAAGAAGTTTAATTTGAAATAAGAATAGTCTTAATTTATTAGACATTTCACAGTTCTATAAGAAATTTAAAAAGTATAACAAAGAAACCAATTCCTTTCAAAAAAGAAAAAGACAAAGAAACCCATTCGGAGTTTGACTCAGGGTAAAAAAAACAGCAGCACTCGTAATAAAAACAATTCAAAATTAATTCTGATAAAAATTTGACTATGTCGTAGCTTCTAAACAGATCAGATCTCCAGCGATGTGACGTGTGTGTGTTTGTATCAGGCAAATGGTGACACGTCACCACTAAATAAGCAAAAAATTATTAGCGTGAATAAATAATTAAACAATAATAAATAAATTAATGGAAAGAACCTGTCCTGCAAGTGCCATCCAGCGAGACTGGCGACTCTTGTCAAAGCAGCTCTCCATTTTAGCACCTTCTCTTGATTCTCCTTAAACTCCTCTTCGTATTTAGCAAACACTCTCTCAAAATCTTCTCCTTTCTGCTTCCGTACATCTGCCGGATCTACGCCGTAAAAGACGGCAAAAACTTTAGGATCCTTCTTCTTGTTCCCGCACTCAACAATTTTCGCAAGCTCATCCAAACACCACGGGGAAGAAGCGTAGTTTTTCGATAAGATTACAATCGAAACATTGGATTCTTCAATTGCTTTCGAGAGCTCTGATGAAATCTCGTTTCCTCTCTCCAGAGTTTCGTCGTCCTTAAATGCGACGAATCCGTTGCGAATTAAAGCGGCGTGGAGGTGGTCGGTGAAATTGTTGCGAGTATCTTCGCCTCTGAAACTCAAAAAGACGTCGTATTTGGTTTGAAGAATTTGATGATGAGTGGAAGAAGACGAAGTATGAGAGGCCGCCATTTCGAAGGCCTTTGGGATCCGTGGCTATTAGAATTTAGAGAAGCGTTTAAGCAAATGAAAAGATTATAAAATAAAAAGTAAAAATTCTGAAGCGGTGTCGGCGAGTTTTCGACAGCGACCTTGGACTGTCTTAACAATTTGATTTGATAGACCAAATGACGTCCGCTGACCGTTTTGAGGATATCATCAATGCAGGGTGTGGACGGCGTGGCACAACTTAAGGGATTACGTGAGTGAATGAAAATATAAATAAATATAATAGGGAGGGTTTTTGTAATTTAATTTTTTTTTATTTTAAATTGTGATATAAAATTTGAGTGATTGATTTTATATTATTTAATAATAAATATAAAAAATCAAAATAATATATAATAATATTAATTCATCTATCATTAGATTATATAAAATTAATGACTTAAAATTTATATCAAAATTTAAATAAATATTCAAAATAATATATAACCCAAGTAAAATAAAAGAAAATGATGAATGTACAATAACGATTTTGTATAACAATTTGAAGTATAACTACGGTGCATCTAGTACACTATATATCCGTTATTTTATTATTATTATTATTAATTCTTTATTATTGTAAATAATTAATCCATTATATATATGTTTTATGCTCTTTTGCCATGTATGCTAAAGAAAATTCAATACATCTAATGTTAAATTACATTCTATTAATGAATAATTTATTCCGGACAACTAAAATTTATTTGAGATGTTAGTTGATGCAGCTCAATAAAATTAATAATTTGACAGACTATATTGAAAGAAATTTTAAAATGCATCAGAGAATTATCATGTTAGTCATATAATAAATAAAAAATATTATGAATTACATATTTTTATTTTTTTAAAAAATTATCATATAAGTAGTAGTTATATTAAATTTCTCCTAGATTAAATAGTTTTAATTAGAGAAAACCCCTTTAGCAATGTTTTCTTTGATGATGTTGGTTTTGATGAGGCAGCCTTATGCTTTGAAATGCGGCTTACTAGAGCGGTGGGTTTATCTCCACTAATAGTTGAGTTAGATTCATTTTGTATGGTTCAATTAATTTTGGATTGACGTAGTACTTGTACTGAGTGTCTGAGTTATTCTAACTTATTTTTTAAGTGAAGCATTTACTCTCTCTAAAGCATTCTTTCAAGTTAGACATATCTAAGGAGTTTGTAATAAAGCAGCGGATTTATTAGCAAAATATTCTATCAATTGTTTAGTTTCTTATGTTTAGTTGGAAGAATTTCAACCGTATCTGTGTTGTTGTCTTTAAGACTAATAGTCCTTATGTTATAAATAATGTAATAAATGAAGTCAAAATCCTCCACCTGCTCTCTGACCAATTGGGTGGGGTTTGGTAATTGGTTGGTCTGATCAGTCATCAGTTTCTGACTTACAGTACGAGTAGTCAATTTTTTTTGTTAACAATAATATGGCTGTAAAAGATCAATACCCCACCAAAATCAATTTACAAACAAACAATTAATTACACTACCGCACGTTGCTATTTTATCAACCTTATCGACCCTAATAAAAAATTAATTAATTTTTAAGGATCTCTTAAATTATATTTTATGTATCTTACATCCCCTCACTATTTATGTGAGTTTGTGTAAAATATATAAAATGTAACTTAAAGTTTATAAATTTTTAAAACTAAAACCTACTAACACATAAAAATAAAACTTTACCATTTTTTTAATTTATAATCGAGTCTAGTAACTTGCACCGATTGTACAAAATAAAATAATATAATTATCCAATAATTTTGGGAAATTTACAAAAATGGCCATAAATCGTTTGCGTTTTTTAACTTTAACCCCCCAAAGTTTTTTCTATCATAACTAGCCAAACACCCTACTTTTAGACTAGATTACCCTCTATCACTTTCATCAAATTTACAAAGGCATGCCACTTTTTCAATTCCAGCACAACTTAATACGGTTCTTCTTCAACAACTTAACAAACATTCATCACTCTCAACAAACTTCATCACTCTCTATAAATCAATTACATAATTGAATATAATCATCAATGGGAGAGCTTCTTAAAATTAGTTTATGCTCTTACACAATGTAAATCTTTAATCTATTGATTTTTCAACTAAGTTCGAAATTAAAGTGGGTTTTGTTGCAAATATTGTTATTTTTCATTCATAAAATAATGTGATTTGTTAAAGTACTTAGTTTGAGTTGAAAAATGAAAAAAAATCATTGAAAATACAAAAAAATCGGGCAAAAAATGAAGTTCAGAACAAGTGAGATAGGCAAGTGGGACAGGTGCCTGTCTCACTAAATTTCATATATATTTCGAAAGCCATAACTTGAGCTACATATGTTCGTTTTAAGCGTATAATATACCGTTTCGAAGCTTACGACGAGACAAATCATATCCAAAATCATGTACTCTATAAAATCCATGGGTTTATGTGCGACAAGCAGTGGGACAGGTGCCTGTCGCACATAAATGCAGTGCGTTTATGTGAGACATGCACCTGTCCCACTTGCCTATCTCACTTGTTCTGAATTTCGTTTTTTGCCCGATTTTTTTGTATTTTCAATGATTTTTTTTCATTTTTCAACTCAAACTAAGTACTTTAACAAATCACATTATTTTATTAATGAAAAATAACAATATTTGTAACAAAACCCACTTTAATTTCGAACTTAGTTGAAAAATCAATAGATTAAAGATTTACATTGTGTAAGAGCATAAACTAATTTTAAGAAGCTCTCCCATTGATGATTATATTCAATTATGTAATTGATTTATAGAGAGTGATGAAGTTTGTTGAGAGTGATAAATGTTTGTTAAATTATTGAAGAAGAATCGTATTTAATTGTGCTGGAATTGAAAAAGTGGCATACCTTTGTAAATTTGATGAAAGTGATGAGGGTAATCTAGTCCAAAAGTAAGGTGTTTTGCTAGTTATGATAGAAAAAACTTTGGAGGGTTAAAATTGAAAAACGCAAATATTTTATGGCTATTTTTGTAAATTTCCCAATAATTTTCAGTGTCTTATCTGTACAGCTATTTTGCCCAATCATCCCAACGGCAACTTCCTAATGTAATTTATTCCTCGCATTATTTATGGACTGATTTCATTAGAAACTCCAATAGGGCGGGTGGAAATTAGTTAAAAAATAATTATCATTATTATCTCTCAATGATTTTTTTTTTTTTGGTAGGTGTTAATGTGTGGATTTGTCGTCTCCGCGTTTCGTTATCTTATCCTCTTATAAATTAGTTCTCACAAAAAAGGATTTAATTTAAGTTATTATATTAAAAATAACATTTTTATTCTGCTTAAATCAAAGATAATCATTGACTTTTTTTAGTAAATTAATAAAAATAACAGCCCCTTTTTCAGATTTAATTAATTATTTTCAATTAAAAAAATATTTTTGATGATGTCATCAATACGCAATATGGATGGTGCGTGGGCACAATTTATAATTACGTGAATGAATGAAAAAATAAATGAAATAAATGACGTAAACGTGAAAAACTTATTTTCGAGGGAAAAAAAAGTGAAGAACTTACATGGGGCTTCACTTCATGATGGGAGGCCCATCGAGTTATCACATTCACTTATGATACAAGAATAATGCAAATGGCCGCTGCCAAGTCATCACATTCATTAAATAATTTTTAAAGTTTGTTTTTAATGCTAAAAAATATTAAAAATGAATTTTTTAAATAATAAACACAAAAAATAATTAATGAGAAATTTTTTTAATGTGAATAAGTGGTAAAAACTAAAAAATAAATGATATCCTAATTCTTTGGGCTAAAAACTTCCAAGTTTATTTCATGTCTCTAATTTTGGTTAGTCTTTTTCATTTGTTAGTTCATTTATTTTAATTTAGTATTCCAACAATTTTGTGTTTAGTGTTCCTACTAAATTCATTCAATAACAATATTTTAGATAAAATTCTAGTAAATTTTATTGCTTATTGGACAATTTCGTAATTTCATTTAAACTCTCTCACTTATGAGTTCATATGTTTCAATTAATAATTTCACCACCTTTGAGTTGAATGTTCATATTATCTAGGTTAAACTTGTAAGATTTTAATTATTTGGATTAAATACTAAATTTACTTTTTAGAATTTTTTGGTTGAATTCGTCTTAAAGTTCGGTTAAGCTTTCTTAATTGCTTGTAGCAAATTTTGAGCATGGGGCTTCCCGCTTCCATAAATTCAGATACCGAAATATTAGCGGCAAAAGATAAATCTTCCACGTGGTGTGGGATAGAGATTGCAGTGTATAAATCTTTAGTATGAGGATGGACATCTAAAGCCTCTAATAGTCTGCATAATCCTGAACTATGCTCAGCAGAAATAGTCTACATAATTTTGAACCATGCTCGGCAAACCTCTAGGCTAATGTTATGTGTATTCGAACTCCTAGTAGAATCCGGATAACTTGGTACCAGATCAAATATCGTTAATTTTTCTGGCGCGGCTGAACTTGTAAATAGAACCAAGAAACTCATTGGGTAGCGCCGGTCTGGCTGCATTGCTGCCTTCCAACCACGAAAAGGTAAAGAATTTTCTGTTGCCGCTCCGTCGTAACTCAAAAGGCCATGGATTCCAAATTGGAGGCCGAAGCTGTTGTCCCTTGTAGACAAAATCTTCCACTTCCGTGTGAATTGGAACAACACCACACATTTTAACCGCAGCGTCCCAAAAATTTTCACCCACGTAAAAAATGTTGAAAGAAGCCTTTGTAAGTACTTGAAAACGCTTTGTTTTAAAAGTCTCCCGGGGCAAATAGGCCAGCCAAAGGTGATCGGACTCGAGGGTTGCGAAACTAGGGATGGCAACGCTGAAGTCGTAATCATCTTCCTGTGCTTCTATTTTACATTGAATCTCCATGTAGGACATGTCCGTACAACAAGGGAGAGATAATACCGCACAAACAACAAATCCTGAGAAATTATGATCCGATCTAAGACCAGAAGCTTGCATTGTTACCGAACCACCAATATTCCAATAGCTGAACCACCTTGGAATTTCATTCCCAGGAATAAAAAGATGAAACTGAGAAGAACAAATAGGGAGCTCCTGTAATGTTAAATAATGACCATTAGTAAGCTTGTACACATGTAACAAGCACGGAAATTATTAATAGATAAGCAAAGGAAAAGAAATTCACTTAAAAACTTCATTGTCATTCATTAGTCACAAGTCTGAATGAAATATCTTCTAATTTCTCTTTCTACAGTCTAACACTCTTTCGGAAGCTCACTTACAAGTTCCATGTTCCAATTCCTGTGGATATGAAATAAAGATTTAGCTAAGGATAATTTTAGAGAAGCCACTAATCCAGAACATATGTATATGTGAATGATCAATACTTGAGGACTATCCAAGAACCAGACCATATTTTTTACTTTGTACTGGCCAGAGCCAAGTCGAGCAGCAACTACGCAGTCACCCAAGGACCTCAACGTAAGACTAAATGGAAATAAAGTATTTTTGTTTCCTATCTCATTTTTGCGTGCAAGTCCTTCTCTTTAAGGGGTTAAAAAATTGGTAGATACGCAAAACCTTCAAAAACCAACATGTTAAACATTTTGATAGTCTAAATGTTATTATAACAAAAAACCAACATCCTAGTGCTCAAAACCATCAACTGACAGAGACTACTGAAAGTGAGTTACCACATGCCATTGTTCCAGCAACATAGCCATCAAGTTGTCTCCACTAACTTGATCCCCAGCCAGCTTGAAGCAATTTGAAAAATTTAGAACCATGTCAGCGGTCCAGCTTAACTTTGGGCTAATAGATATTGTTTCCAAAGAAGTACAGCCTTCGGCACCAACATAAACTATTTCTGGTGGAAGCTCTGGCAACGATTTAAGATTCCGGCATCTCTCCAAGCAAAAAATTTTAAGCTTTAAAAGTTGGTTTATGCTAGATGGTAGGCTGACAAAATTGTTCCCACTTGAATCTATTGCTTCTACTGAGAATAAGGAGCCAATATCAAAAGGAATTGCTCCTTCCAAAAGATTGCAGTCACTAAGATCTAAAGTTTGTAGAGAGCTTAAACCAGTGAAACGAGGAAAGGACAAGCACATGGAATTAGAATTTTTATTTGGCAACAACAACGAAAGGAAGAAATCTGAACTCGAGATTTTGGGGGGTTGTCCTTTACATCCATGGAGAGAGAATATTTTGAGATTCATCAACTGTACAATGGAGGGTGGTATTTGTCTTACTGCAGTGCCACCTACATCTAGTTCTTCCAAACACTCAACTTCCCCCAAGTCCTGAGGCAATTTCTCTAATTTTAAACATCCATAAAGACACAGTATCTTTAGAGACTTCATAAGACAGACATTTTTTGGAAAGCTGACAAGATTTCTGCAGTCTTTTAAATTCAATAAAATTAGTCTTTTAAGAGTTCCAACAAATTGGTGAACCTCGAGCAATCTTGTACAGCCTTCAAGATTCAGCCGCTCAAGATTTGGAACCCCTGTAAAGTCAGGGGTTCTGATAAGGTTACGAGAGTGAATGAGATTCATGGATTTCAACTCCTTCAAAGGCTGCAAGAAACAATAAATAAATTACCAAAAACTTCCTTCAGTGACAATTATGCTGTGTATACTGAATGCAATTCAGAAATGATACCTTTATGCCCTTCCAAAGATATTTGATGCGACTACTACACAAGTTCAACTTAAAAAGTTTCTCTGGCCGGAAACTCACGGGCAAAGAATTAAACGGGTATCCATGCCATTTGAGATACCGCAAATTATTTGAGAGGTATTCAAGATTGCCCGAAGGATAAACATTATTGATTTCAAGTAACCTCAGATTGCTCATGGTTGAAAATGATTTAGCTTCCAATTGCGTCATCTCAGGCACGTCAACAATTATAGCTTAACTGCATCTGTTCCCTAATAAATAAAGGAAACAGAAACAAAATTAAAAGGTGAAAATCAATGATCAAAACAGAGAGAAGTTATCTTGAACTATAGTTTTCACTTTTAGTAAGACAATAATGTATGGAATTATGTTCCCTGACAAATATCTTACCATATTTTTTGATAAAACATGATACACATCCTTATAAAGCCATAATCTACTCCATTTGCCGGGCTTGTCACTATGGTGCTCTCGAACAATTTCCCAACCCATTTCTTGTAGCAAATCATGCATCCACAGTTTGTTATTTACAATAGTTATCAAGGATTTGTCTAGGAGTTCTCTTATTCCAATATCTGAGTTAAAACCGCAACTGTCTAGTTTTTTCCTGACTCGATCTTCGTCCTTCCCCTTGAAGAAACATGCAATATCTAAGAATATTTCTTTATCTCTTCTATCAAGTACATCATAACTTATTCTGAGAACTTTCAAAACTTTTTCATTAGGAGCTTCTTGTAGCCTATTCAAAACACTTTTCCATTCCTCAACACTTCGACCACACAAAAAGGATCCCAAAACTTCAATTGCTAATGGAAGCCCTCGTGCATAATTGACTACATATTTCGAGAGCTCAACACGGTCATCTGTGGGTTGTTTGCCTTTGGAAACTTTCAAAAGAAAGAGTTGTAGAGCTTCAACATAATCCAGTCCTTGAACCTTCTATATATTTGTTACTCCGTGGCTCTTCAGCACATGTTCATCTCTGCTTGTAATAATTATTCTACTCTCAAAACCGAACCAATCATGATTTCCAGCCAGCGCTTGTAATTGTTCTAATTGATCCACATCGTCAAGAACGACAAGGACTCTTTTGCGACATAGCCGCCATCTAATCAAATTAATTCCTTTATGAGCGTCCCGTATGATTAAATTTCTTTCCATTAGGACCTCAGAAAGAAGCTGTTCTTGTAAAGGAACCACACCTCTTGTTACAGAGACTTCTTTAACGTTGGCAAGAAAGCTGCTAGCTTCAAATTGATCTTTGAGCGTATTGTATAAAACTTTAGCAAGCGTAGTTTTTCCAATTCCACCCATTTCAAAAATGCCAATGAACCGAACGTCATCTAATCCTGCTTCTAAATATCCATTCATTTTCTCCATGCGAGACGCTATTCCAACAAGGCCATCAACATCACTTGGAAACGTTGGGTTTAATCTTTTCGATATTTCTTTAACAATGTCTTTGATCAAATCTGACTCACGGCTACGGTGAAGAACAATAAATCAAAACAGGAAATTTTAATTTGCCAAAGTAAGGTGCCTACAATATTTATTGATGCTCAACTGTAGACTCACAAAACAAAAATGTTGCCATAGACCATAATTGATGAAACAGCTTGCAATAGTTTTACTTTTATGAAAAATTATGTCTCCGACCAATGAACCACACTTCAAACCCAACAAAGCATATTTTTCAGGTAAATTTTTTATTAATTTAGAATTCGGAATAATTTTATTATTAGTTTAATTTTTATTTATTCTCCTGTGGAATTAAAGTGAGCTCTCTCTTATTACTCATCTAAAATTTAAAGTATTATTGTCATTATTATTATTAAAAATAGGGCAGTTTCGTTATTAGTTCAACTTTCATGAGGTTGAGGTAGCTCTTTGTCACTGCTCTACTTTTACAATTGTGCTTGTCCTTTCTAATAGGATCCCCCTAAGTTACAGTTTTCGTAACTTACAGCCTGCGATTTGACTAACTAACCAATAAAAATCTGCCACATGGATAAAAAGAAAGAAATCATAACTGGTTGAAAACGGTCGTAGACGGGGTGACTGAAATAGTCAATCCAGATTATTGACTGTTGCAGCCGGTTGCAATCGATTAAACGACTTCGTTTCACAATCGAATCCCTCACCTCTTAAAATAAAAAAACACATTGACGAAGAGAAGCCGAAGCTGCATCTCCTCCAACCAGCATCCTATTGAAAGTCCACCACCAAGAGAAACCGAAGCTACATCTCCTCCAACAACCAACCTACTCAAAATCCACCATCGAATTTTCTACAAACTGTTGAAGTTAACAAATTGTTGAAAAATAATAATAATTAAATAATAATATATTTTTAATTATTTTATTCTTAGCATTGTAATTCATTTCTCCTGTGAATAGTTAAGGATTTCATTCATTTGATATCATCCCAAAATTGTTAAGCTTATAAGTTTCTAAGCTTTTGAGAGAAGTGTGTCTGAGGAATTTATCTTTCCTGCAGAGTGTGAGAATACTGGGTATATTTGGGTTTTTGGGAAGTGAGATTCGTTACTCAAATATTGTACTCTTTTAATTGTTAAATAAACAATTATTCTTTCTTGCCTCCGTAGATGTAGGCTTAATTACCGAATCACGTAATTCTTGTGTCATTTATTTTTCTATAATTATTTGGTGCGCTTGATTCCGCATTCTGCACACAACACAAACTAGGCTTCAATTAATGCAAATGAACTTGCAAATCAAAGTGGCGCAAGCCGTTCACTTCTTGAATGACAAGACCGAATCATGTAACCGGGTGGCAGCAAATTAGTGGCTCATTTAGTTTTGACAAACCAACGCTACTTGGGAGGTCGCAACCTCTATCCTATCCTTCGATCTCCAGTTGTTGCTAGCCAATTTCAAAGTCGAGTTCTTGGCTACTCAAATTCTTAAGAGTTCTTGGCTATTCTCCTACACAATCCCTAAATCATTCCCTCCTCCTTTCTTTGTGATTTTTGCCTTCTCAAACGATGATGAAAGGTGAAACCTTTTGGTCCAGTTACCCATCAGTTATCCCTAACTAATTCAGCTGGTTCCCTTTTGTTATTACTGCTGCATAAATTAAACTTCAACCGTTGGATTGAAATTGAAGATATCTAATGGTTGATATTAATCAGATTGTAAGATACATTAAATACAACTTAGGGATTGCCTTTCTAATAACACAGTCATCGTTAGGGCAAAGCTTATGTTACATTAGTTGTATGTTACAATTATAAATTTTTAAGCCCTTAGAAAAAATTATAATTATTAAAAAGGTCAATAAGTTTTAAAATTTTACTTTACACCCCAGATTGTTTACACCCAAGCTGCAGTATTTCAATTTTTTTTAAGTTCTTCATTTATATTTATAGTAAAGTTAGTGCCAAACTACTGAACAAATTTTTTCTATTTTATTTAATTGGATCTCTAATTTTTTTAATTTATATCTATTGAATTTTTATTCATTATATTAATAATCTTTTAGTTTAATATGTCATAATCTTTAATGTTGAAGTCTTTTATGAATTATTTAACTTTATTAAATTCTTTACTTAGTTGATCTCTTAACTTTTTAATTTATTTTATATTTCCTTCATTGAAATTATTAATTTCTAATATTTTGTTTATCTTTTCTATATCATTTATAGATAAATTGAGATTTTCTAATTTAGTGACATTCAATTTAATTGATTATTTCTCCACATGTTTGAACCATTGATAAGATCAAAGATTTGAAATCTTTTCATTAGAGGCTTTAGTAATTTATTCATTGTACCATCTTTTTAATAATTCATTATATTTATAAAATATTTATCACATATAATATCTCTTATAATGACAAATTGATGATATGTATTTAGGATGGAAAATAGATTGAAAATGTGTGTGTGTTAGAAGAAAAATCTAGTTTATGTCTCAAGAGAGATACAAAATTATAAATGCAAGTGCAAAAATATATTCAAAATTTGTGAATCTTTATGAATATAATAATCGTTTAAATCTTTATAAAAATATTGTAAAAACTTTATAAAGTTTTAAAAATAAATGTAGAAAAGATGGATAAAAAATATTTAATTATTAAAAATCAATGAGGACTTATCTGAAAAAATAATTAAACATATGATTAGAAATAAAATTCTCTGTAAATATTATTACACCTGTACTTTATTTCATGTTAAAATTATTTTTATCCATTAGATTTAAGAAATATTAAAATCAATGGCCTATATTCATTGGTTGTTTGTTACGTTATTTGTAACATAAGCTTTGCCCATGGTTAGACTCATAATTTGCCATCATGAGCCTTGTGATTCGAGGCCTATTTGAAACTTTTCTCCCGAATCTTGAATTGACAGTAGATTTATTATATGGCCTAAATTGAGTCAAAGGGTTATGCTAACTTACAGCTGTTGTTAATTCTTTAATTTGACGAATGAGTTGACGCGTTGGTGACACGTGGCTAATCTTGTCTTTATTATAAATTTCTCTTTTATTCGAATATTTTCTCATTTCTCCTAACAAGCTCGTATATACTTTACTGATTTTAAATTCAGTGACATAAAAGAGATATTTTTAATCAAAACAAAAGTAGTCACCTATTGCCAAAGTAGTTGTTATTCAAATCAAAGAATTATAATTTATATGTAAGGATAGTTGTAAATTAGGCAAGGTTAACTTATATTATCATATACCAAACATTATGTGAATGTAGGTCGTTGGATTCGAATAATAAAATAGGATGGACATAATGAAAATCTAATATTATAACACTAGCCTAATAAAAGTTAACTTAATTCTGTCCTAATAAAAATTAACTTTCTTTCTTCTCTTTCTTTTATCGCTTTTTCCCTCAAGTAGCCGTCACCGTAATTTTTTTCCTTTACTTCCTTAATCACAAATTTTAATTTGGTAATAAACTTAAAGAAAGAAAAGAAAAAGAGACAATATTAAAAAGAAACTGGGAATTTTCGTAAAAAATTATTAAAAAAATGATTGCCGATCCGATCACCTGATCTATGACCATCGCACTAACAAAATAAAAGTATGTGAATATGTGATGAAGGAAAGGAAAAATAAATAAATAAGAAGAAAAAGAAGGCAAGAAGCGGTGGCTGGTGGAATTTCCAAACTACTCTTAATAATCTTTTTGAGTTATATCTAGATTTCCAATAAGCTTTCGAATGTAACATATTTACCGGTGGAATTATTTTAACTTAGTTTAAATTGTCCTAATCCATTCAGAAATAACTTTTTATGCAACGTAAAATATTTCACCAAGTATAATCAGTCAATATTGATCGCAAGAAAAAGAAAAAAAAAGAAAAATGAAAAAGTCAGAAATTCACTGCTTCGACAACAACCGCATACAATATATATTATTTTAAGGGTTTTAGATTTCCCTTCCTAAACTGCCACTTGGGCTTGTAGTCCAGTAGTGAACTATTGCTCTTAAAGTTCTTATGTACTTAACTTTCCTCAATTAAATATAATTGTGTGAATATTACTTGTAACATCTTTCTCTCTTGAGAAATGCGAATAGAGTAGAGACATCCCTCCTCCGTGAGGGGTATTTGGCTGGGCAGTACTTCATAAACTAAAAATATAATAATGTAAGTCTCAAGTATATATCTGATTGTAAATATCAATACAATAATATGTTGTCATAACAGTTGTAAATATTTGTGTAAAACAGTAACTTGATACTTAATTAGTTAAAAAAAAAAAAAGATTTCCCTTCCTAAACTAGCATCTCAAAGGTGCAGTTTGCTAGAGCCGGTAAGAGATAGATATGATTGCTCATTTTATTTCCATCCATCTAATTTTATTATTCAAATTCAACTACCCTTATTTGCATAATGTTTGTTACTTGATAATATAACTTAACCTTGCCCTGTAAGTTAACATGATCTTGAGTCTAAACATTCCAGAATATGCTATAAGAATATAGTGTTGTTATTTACCTGAGTCAAGTTCAGAGTCAAATCTCGAATGGTTTCTTTGACATGCTTTTTAAAGTTCTTATGAAATTGTAAGGGGAAAAAACTATTCTTATCCCTAAGGTTTCATGCAATAGTTCATTTTATCCTTATTTTTTAAACAATAACTCAAAACATCCTTCTATTGACTCACTGTTAATTAAGTATTGTTTGTTTGTTATTCATTGAGGGTAAAAAATGATTTTTCATTAAAGAGAAAATTAAAAAAATAAATAAAAATTGACACATAACTAAAAATGATGTTCATCTAATCCCACTAAACAAAAATACTGAAAAGATGAAAACTTCTATTTTAAGCAATTATTTTACACTTCTCTATATTTTGGAGGCATGAAAATCCTATAAATCCTAGATTTAAGTGCAAAAAAAATCACAATTTTCATATTCATATAAGTATACTCTCTAATTGCGTTGTGAGCCGACTTTGGGAGACAGTAATGGTTAAAGAAGAATGGTGGCAAAGCTCAAAATAAAAATTGGTTGAAAATTAAAAAAAATTTCAGTACATGCAAGCACATAAAAATTAGTTGTATTTTTGAGTTTTTCTTCCAATGATTTAAAGATATTGCGCTAATTACCATTTGCTGCTTATGGTGATTATTCAGTGGCTATATTAACTTATTTCATCGTTGATTTCATTTAAAAATAATAATAAATTTTGTATATTTTGTAGTGTTATTTAATTGTGTAAAAAATTATTTTAATATAATTTTTACCACTTTAATAAATAAATAAAAATCCTATTTTACCCTAATGAATTACTAGTTAACGGCATTAAACTAATAATGAGTTAGCATAAGGATGTTTTGAGCTATTATTTAAAAAATAGGGATGAAATGGGTTATTACATGAAACTTTAGGGATGAAAAATGATTTTTCCCAATTGTAAGAAGTCTAAAAATTTAAAGACTACTACTATTTTAAACTTTTCCTATTAATCCATTGTAAGAAGCCTTATGGTTTTTTCCTATTACGTACCCCTAAAAAATTTGCAACACATAAACTTGTTCATTTATGAACACATAAAAGTTTATAAAAGATTAGGCTTTCTCATTAGAGAAGAACTAAGTAACTTAATTAAAACACATTACGCTGAATAAAACTAACTTACTTATAATGACTTCTAGAAAATTAAACAAGTGCCTTAGAACTTTTACAAATTGAATTTTGTTACAAAATTATTATTATTTTTTTAATGATATGATGATCCTCCCTAAAAGAAAACTACTCCTATTTATAGAGTTCATGAAATCCTTTATTCTTATCTCCTAGTATCCATGTGTGTCGGCCAAATTGTAGGGAGTTTGGCATCCATTGAGCAATGTTGTCTTTATATTCAAATGAAAAAGGTGACTATCAGCAGAATTATCACCACGGCTTTTTCTTTTTATAGTTGTACTTTAAAAAAGTAGTGAGTGAAGGATGACTAATTGGAGAGTGGACCACTATCGAGTCAAAGTTCTAACATGTTGTCAAGGTTATGGGCCTCAATACCATCTAGATCGTTGTAGAAGTCTCTATCATCTTCTTCTTCTTACTTAATTGATCTTTCATAAAAGATTTGTAGGCCTTGATATCGTCTTTGTATTGCTGGCGATAAAAATCTACAAGTTGATCATTTGTGGTCTTAGAAATAAAAAGGACTTTGAGTATATCTTGGCGAGAATATATCTTTTGATTAGAGTCTTTAGCAATTAGTTTAGAATGATTAGTGGATTTTTGAATCTCAAATTCCCTTGCTATTATTCTGCTTCTGCAATGTCTAATTTACTTGGTTAAAAAATTAGTAGTGTAAATCCAAAGAATATTCGAACATTTTAAGTTTTTAAGTTCTCTAATGGTGTTAGATCCCATGAGAAAAATAAAATAGTGGGCTTGCAAGTCATAATATACATCTTTGTTAAATCTCCATTCTGATACTTTTGTTGGACATAAGCCACCATAAATCATTTTCGTATTGCCATTAGGTTAAGCATGGTTGATGCTAACTTTCTTATCAATGGATTTGTCTGGTCAGGGTTTTGAATAATGAATTAATTAAGAAAATCAAAATCTAATAATAATTGTGAAGTTAATATTAGTGGTTTCTGTTTTATTGGCTTGTATAGTCCTAGATCAATGCGAACTTTGTATATCCAAGTGGCATTTCTAGACAAAATCGGTCAGTTCTTAGGAAAATATTGTGAGTATTGTCATAATGTATCTCCTATAGGATGAGAAATCCAAGTGTTTGGTAGTCGAACTCGGAAAAAACTCTGAATAAATTCTATTTTGTCATTTTGCATTTAAGCCTGATGCTCTTTAATGATAAGTCGACTATAATAGGGTAATTTTGAAAGTTCAGTATGTGTAAAGAAAAAATTATACTTTCTCTCATTTCTAGATCTCATGGGTTCAATGTTTTGCACTCAACATTTGATTTAACTAGTGGAGTTAAAGGTTTTTTTTTCACATTTTTCTACCAATAGAGCTGATAAAGTGTTGAGCTTATTCTTTCGAGAATCTTTCTTTATAAAGATCTTTGAAAAAAAGTTATTCTTTTGAAAAAAAAGTTACCATTGTTTCGCAATGATTGCAAAAAGACAATGTTATTTGAAAATGAAGTATCTCCACTATCTTGTGTATTTGAACACTTAACGATGTGTGCTGAGGTATACTGCAAGCTATATTTTTTTGCTAATGGACTCATGAAAAAACTTCTAGTTTGCTTTTTCGCAGCATCAATGGCTAATTTGAAATCATAGAGTCCTTGATAATCTAGTTTGTAAAAATTTGTAATTTTTTAAAGAACTTTAGGCCAAGTATGGTACACATCAGGTGTAAATCCTTAAATGACTACATAAAAATTGAAAATTTTGCTTAAAAGTTCACTTTGAATTTTTGAAAAATAATAAAAGCAAATGATAAAAGCATCAAAAAATAGTTGACACTGAATTGCATAAAAGTTATAATTATTAAATCTTGATCATACACGCCCTTGAATTAGAACTTAAGATAAGTGTCAGTACTAACTAGTATCAAAGCATGGTTTAATTAATTAATTCTAATTAGGAGATCCAATAGTTTATGAAGAAAATGGAAGATTTAGATTTAGAACTCACTGACAGCGCTTACCAAAGTAAGAAAGTAA
Source organism: Citrus sinensis (assembly GCF_022201045.2). Taxonomy (NCBI): domain Eukaryota; kingdom Viridiplantae; phylum Streptophyta; class Magnoliopsida; order Sapindales; family Rutaceae; genus Citrus; species Citrus sinensis. The sequence goes on from NC_068560.1 coordinate 6,960,682, forward strand.
CTTTAGATAGATATAATATAGATTGTAACATAAAAGGAAACTTAGACACGATTTACATACAGAAAATTCATAGTTGAATAGTTTGATAAACTTGTTAATTAATTTATGTAGAAATTTAAAATTAGAAATTGATAAGATTACTAAGAATGTTATATTATTTCTAGATAGCTTAAGGGAATGTAGAGTACTTCTTAAAAATTTCGAAAAAAAAAATAGACTTTATAAAGAATCAAATTATAATAGAATTAAGATTTCAAGGTTAGAAAAAGTTAAATTGAAAATAAGCAATTAGATAAAGCAAAAATTTTTGAAGTCAAATCAACTTTAGAAGATTTAATAAGTAGATTTGAAAAAAATAAATGTTGATACTGATAAAGATAGCTTTCAACCTAAGCAATCTAAGAGTTATAGATATTATTAATGGATAAAAGTAGTTAAATAGTCAGTACTAATAAATAAGAAGGTAACTGAATAATATTTAGTAAAAGAAAGGAAGATGAGGATGTTAAAATAGAAAACCTTATAGATTTTGACGAACAAATAGAAAAGATTTAGAAAACAAATTACAATAAATCAATCCAAATATTATATAAAAGAAAAAAAAATATGTTTAGAAATCTTTGCTATATCAAATTATAATGAAAGATATATGTCATGCACTCATAAGATCAAATGATTTAATTAGATTTAGTAGACAAGTATTCCCGTATCAGTGATAAAGACCTTAAATAAGCTCATCTAGGATTACTTATAATAGAGTAAAAGTTAGAGAAAATTGAGGTGCAAAAGCCCTAGTTTTTCTTTATGATAATTGATTTACAAATAGAACAAAGAATTTTAGGAAGCATAGAACTAGACATAAATAATAAAGGAGGAATAGTATATTTTACCTAAAATAATTGGGTAAAAGCTAATACTTATAAGGATTTAAGAACATGAATAAAAATTAGAGGTTACCACATGAAAAGAAATGAAGATAACTTATTAATTTGTACAAGATTTATAGGAAGACTTAGTAATAAACATTTTGTGAACTAAAGGAATTAAGGCTATCTGAGAAAAAAATTCTTAGCAAGAATTAATGTCGGATTAGATTGGAAGTTACAAAATCTTATAAAAAAATTAATTTTAGTGCCACAAGACAATGCAATTTATCACAATAGTGATGGCTTAATAGATTTAAGATTTGGAAATTATTATTATTCGGTTAGCACAACTGGCAATCAAGATGAAACTGTCTTTCTCGTTTTCCACAATATCAACATATTCACTTAGAGTTGCATGTAGAGCATGGTGGAACCAAATAGTAGTTGTTTCGATTTCGATTTTTCACATGATTTAGAAATAGGAAACAATAGTTATTTCAATTTTCCACATGATCTAGAAATAGAAAATCCAACAATAGAAACTAGTGAAGAAAATATAGATAGTTTCTTACAAAATTTAGATGGACCATATATCAATAAAGAAATAAGTTATTGTGATTTAGAATTTGAAAACTCCTATGATCTTATTTTCATACTAAACATTATAGATGTACAGACCAAAAAGCCTAAATTTAAAAATCTAAAAAAAATGACTTAGAAGAAATAATTAGATTAACAGAAATTACACATCCGAAGGAGACCCAATCAAATATTGGAATAGAAACAAATTTAAAGCCCATTTAGATATAAGAATGTATATTTCACTATTAAAACATCTAAAGGAGACTATAGTTCACAAGACATGTAAGAATTTAACATTAAGATAACATAATAATTAAAATTAGGAGTTTATTGTTAGAAACCATGCAAAAATTAATAGAAGAAAAGTGTGAATGGTCATAAATTATAAACGTTTAAATGATAATACATATGAAGACTAGTATAAAATCCTTAATAAAAATCAATTAATTAATTGCATCCAAAATGAAAATATATCCAGCAAGTTTAATTGTAGATTAGGATTTTGGCAAGCTAAAATGGATGATGATTATATTCTATCGACTACCTTCAGCTATCCTGAGGGACTTTTCAAATAGATTGTTATACTAAAAAATATCCCTTTTATCTTTCAACAAAAGATGGATCAAATACTTAGAAAATATGGTAAATTTGTTTTAGCATATATACTTAGTCTTTAATAAGTTTGTCAATAACAGACTTATAATTAGTAAGAAGAAAATATAACTCTATAAAGATAATGTACATTTTTTAGAAATGAAAATAGGAAAAGTAAAACTAAAATTACAAGAACATGTAGTGAAAAGAATATTAGATTGGGATATTATTATTTTTCCACCAAAGGTATTCTGACACATCATGTCAGTACCACGGTTTGGTAAAACTATCAACTTACCACCAAACATTTAAATTGTTAGCATTTTCCCACCATTCCGTTAAAACTCAGTTAATATGTAACGGAAATTTTTTAAAAAGTCAATTTTACCCCTGGAGCATAAAAGACCATGTAATTAATCTTTTATGAATTTTGTAATTAAATCATCATTTATTGTTCTTCCTTCTTAAAGGACAAAAATTACCCTTTATGAATTTTGTAAAATTGACCGTGTGGTGTTAGGTAATTCATAAATTGATTTAATTTATTTAATTTTTAAAGGGCAAATTTATTTATTTAATTTTTTGTGTAAAATTATTATCATCATATCAAAGATTAAATTGCTTCTTTTGCATATTCTGTTTTTTTTTGCCCTTTCATAAATTGAGTTTTAGTAGCAGAATAAATTGTCTTTAGCTCGTCAATTTAATAAATAAATTTGCCCTTTAAAAATTAAATAAATTAAATCAATTTATGAAGTACCTAGCATCACACGGTCAATTTTACAAAATTTATAAAGGGTAATTTTTGTCCTTTAAGAAGGAAGAACAACAAATGATGATTTAATTACAAAATTCATAAAAGGTTAATTACATAGTCTTTTACGCTCCAGGGGTAAAATTGACCTTTTATGAATTTTCTGTTACATATTAACTGAGTTTTAACAGAATGGTAGGAAAATGCTAACAGTTTAAACGTTTGGTGGTAAATTGATAGTTTTACCAAACTATGGTACTGACATGATGTGTCAGAATACCTTTGGTGGGAAAATGATAATATCCCTATTAGATTTTTCAAATAAAAAGTACAAAAAATTTACAAGCCTTTTTAGAAATATTAAATTATGTTAGAATGTGTACAAAAGACCTTAGCAAATAGTAGGAACTTTGAATAGTAAAACTAAACCAGGAGGTCAAAAGTTTTTTGATATAGAATTAATTAGAAAAAAAAACAATTTTATAAAGAATGAACATAATTAACTTTACCACTAGAAAATGAGTATAAGGTTATAGAAACATATGTTAGTAAGCACGAATAAGGAGTAGTATTAATCTCCAAACCAAGTAAGTATAATAGTAAGAGTACTAAGAAAATTTGTAGATACTCATTAGGTCTCTATAAAGAATCTAAAAATAGTTTAACTAGCTTCAATTATGAAATCTTAAGAGTTATTAATGCTTTAAATAGTTTTAAATAACTTCTCAATTGGCCTTTCATGGTAAGAATTGATTGTGAGGCAATAGTAAGATTTTATAATAAGACTAATGAAAAGAAATTAAGTGGTAAGAGATGGTTAAATTTTGTTAATACCATAGTAGGAGATGATTGCAAAGTATAATTTGAACACATCAAAAGAGTAGATAATAGATTGATTGATTACTTAAGTAGAGAAATTCATTGTAGCATACTTTATGATTTTATGGATATACAACAAGAAGATGCAATTAAGTCAAATTAGTCTACCAACATTCCAAAAGGAGACTAATTTATCTTTCAAGTCTTTAATTAGCAGCTAGATAGATGAATCACAACAATGCTTTTTAGACAACATCTAAAATGCAAACGGTGATAGTAGAAAAATCTTATTAGCTTTAAATGCATTAACATTTTATTTTTCAAAAATTCAAGGTAAACCTTTAAGTAAAAATTTTAGTTTTTATGTAGTCTTTAAAGGATTTACTCTAGATATCTACAATACTTGACCTTAAGTTCTTGAAGAAAGAAAATTAGTAGCTTTAAATTATCAAAGATTTTATGATTTCAAATCAACTCTCGATACTGAAAAATAACAAATTGGCCTGAATTTTTTCATAAGTATATTAGCAAAAAATATAGCTAGCAGTATGCCTAAACACATATCGCCAAGTGTTTAAAATACATAAAGTAGAAGAGTTGCTTCAACTTCCATTAATACTTTGTCTTTTTTCGATCTTTGTGAAATAATGGTAAAAAATTTCAAAAGATTGGATGACAAGTGCAAATATCCTTATGAAGAAAGAAATTCTCAAAAGGATAAGCTTAAGACTTTATTAGCCAACTCCCAAATAAAGGTGAAAAACCTTTATCCTGTTAAAAAAATAGCATAAAGTGGCTATTTTGAGGCCAGTTTTGAGCAACATAAATATTGACGAAATATACATGCATGGATGTTTCAGAATCTCCTTTGTGAGCTATTCACAAGGAATTATAGAATGCAGAAATTAGTGCTTAGATGAATGAGAAATCGAGTTTCAAAGAGAAAATGTTGCTATGAAAAAATGAGGAAAAATCGCACATGAGATTTTAACTAACTAATGCCCCCTTGAAACCCATATATATATATATATATATAGGCTTTCATGTTCAATTACAAGACACACCAAAATCTAAGTGGTTTTCTTTTATAGCTTTAAGCTTCAGTATGATAAAATTTAAACATTTGTTTAAAATTTGTAAAAATAGTGAGATTATGCTATCAACACTATTCAAATTCATTGTATCCTGGGAGGCACGCCAATATAATTCAAGCACTATTGAGAAGGTAGCGAATTTATTTTAAGGTCACTGTATTTTTACAAGCCTTGGGTTAGTAATTTTTTTTTTTTACATATTGTTGATTTATTTGCTATTTCAATTTATTTTATAATTGTTATTATCAACTTGTGCTAAGTGCGTCAGAGGCTTATTAGTAAGATTAAGTGTACTAGAAAAATTCTGTCACGAAAACTATATATACAACACTTAAGGAGTTTGAGTTTTAAATAGAACCATTGTAACCCCTCCAGTCTTTCCTAGGAACCTAATTAGTGTATTTTTACATACGAAGTGAGCACTCTTATGTCACTTGAAAGAAATAATAATATATCATTATATAACCCCAATGGTTAAAGCAGATATTAAGTGCAAAACACTGAACCCATGAGAGCTAAAAATGAGAAAAAAACATATCCTTTTTCTTTACACATTAAACTTCAAAACTACCCCATTATGACTGATTTATTTAAAGAGTATCTTGCCAAAATGTAAAATGACAAAATGAAGTTCATTTAGAGTTCTCTAAAACTATGCTAAGCATAGCTATGAAAGCCCAGAGTTTGCCTGCTGAACACTTCAATTTCTCATCTTATGGGAGACTTATTATGACAATACTCACAATATCTACCACCCAAATATGTAGATTGTAAGTTCCATCTCACCTACAATATTGCAAGAGTTATCATTGATCTAAGACAATTTACTCCACAATTTTTGTTAGATTTTGGTTTTTTTAATCAAGTCATTGTTCAAGACCCAAACCAGACAATTGTATTTGGAAGAAAATTAGCATCAACCATGCTCAACTTAATATCAATAGGAAACCAGTTCGTAGTGGCTTGCATCTAATCAGAAGCCCTAGAATGAAGATTTAAGAAGGATGTATATTATAAGTTTGAAGCCTAACATTCTATTTTTCTCAAGGGATCTAATACCACTAGAGAACTTGATAACTTAAAAGGTTCCACTATTCACTGGATTTGCACTAGTAATTCTTTAACCATGAATATTAGACATTGGAGAAGCAAAATAATAATAAGGGAATTTAAGATTCGAGAATTCACTGATCATACTAACTGATTATTGAAGACTTTAAGAAAAAAATATATTCTCGCCAAGATATGCCTTAAGTCCCTTTATTTCTAAGACCACAAATGATCAGCTTGTAGATTTCTACCGAGAGCTATACAAGGAAGATCTCGAGCTTATAGATCTCTCATGAAAGATCAATCAAGCGAAGAAGAAGATGATGGTAGAAGCTTCTACAATGATTTAGATGATGTTGACACCACAATCTTGACAAAATGTTACAACCTGGACTTTGCAGTAGTCCACTCTCTAATTATTCACCCTTCACTCAATACCTGCAATGCTGTGGTGATAATTCTGCCGGTACTCACCATTTTCACATGAAGAAAAAGACAACATCTTTTTCTAAGTGGATGTCATACTCTCTATAATTTGGATCACCCACATGAAAATAAGGAGATAAAAATAAAAGTTTTTATGAACTCTATAAATAGAAGGAATTTTCTTTTAGAAAGAATAATCATATTAATAAAAAATATATATCTTATAGCAAAATTCAATCTATAAAAATTATGAGTCACTTGCTCAATTCCCTAGAAGTCATTACAAGTAAGTTAGTTTTATTTAGCATAATATACTGTAACTAAGTTGCTTAGTTCTTCTTTAATAAATAAACTCAGTCTTTTGTAAATTTTTATGTGTTTATAAATGAACAAGTTTATATATTGTAAATCTTTTTTCTTTTAAAGAATGTTTTCTATCTATAAAGAATGTCTATCTATATATTGTATTTAAAGAATATTTTCTATCTATAAAGAATAAAATTAGACTATATAGTAAAACTTAGATTCCTAGAAAAATCTAAAGCCTTAAGAAAAGACATTTGAGTGCCCAATTTTACTCGTAAATACCATTTTAATCGAAGAATAGGCGTTTTCAAGAAGAAGGGAGGCTTGGTATTGAGATTTCCATGCCTCAAAGAGAAAGAAAGTTTTTTGAAAAAAATTTAGTTTTAATCAAAAAATTTAATTTTATACTCAAAACTTTTAGAAATAATTTTTTCAAAAAGAATTTATGAATTGGATTAATATTTGTGACAAAACTTATTATTTAATAAATTTGACAGAAGTTTATAAAAGAATCTAAGAGTATCTAGTAAAGAAGAACAACTACTTATGAGAATTTTTTTAATCAAAATTTGCTTGCATGCTCTCAAATAATTATACTTGTTTTACTTTACAAGATTGTTCTATTTTATCATTTATTGAATAAATTAAACAAGTTAATAATTTAGGAAGCAAAACCATAATAAGAGTCATATTGATTGTAACATTAAACTACGAATTATAACAAATATAAAAATAAAAGTAACATAAAGAAAAAATACGATACAAGAAATAATATAAAAAATACCTTCCTAAATGATGATTGATTTAGAAGAAGTTATAATTAAAAATATTATAAATAGTCGAACATTAACATTATTTATACTCTGCTATTCTCAATTTAGTAGATTTGAACTAATAATAGCACTAGAATACTTTAAAAAAATGTAATATAATACATATAGATATCGTAATTACTATAATCTAAATTCAAATAGTCAAGAGACTAAAAGAAATTTGATTTAAAGTAAGAATAGTATTAATTTATTAGACTTTTTATAATTTTATAAGAAATTTAAAATGTATAACAAAAGAACCCATTCTTCTAGAAAAAGACAAAAGAAACCCATTCGGAGTTTCACTCCGCCTAAATAGCAGCACTCATAATAAATGAAATTCACAATTAATTCTGAAAAAAAATTGACGATGAGATCTCAAGCGATGTGACGTGTGTATGTTTGTAACAGGCAAATGGTGACACGTCACCACTAAATAAAGCAAAAAAAATTATTAGCGTGAATAAATAATTAAGCAATAATAAATAAAATAATGGAAAGAACCTGTCCTGCAAGTGCCATCCAGCGAGACTGGCGACTCTTGTAAAAGCAGCTCTCCATTTTAGCACCTTCTCTTGATTCTCCTTAAACTCCTCCTCATATTTAGCAAACACTCTCTCAAAATCTTCTCCTTTCTGCGTCCGTGCATCCGCCGGATCTACGCCGTAAAAGACGGCGAAAACTTTACGATCCTTCCTCTTGTTCCCGCACTCAACAATTTTCGCAAGCTCATCCAAACACCACGGGGAAGAAGCGTAGTTTTTCGATAAGATTACAATCGAAACGTTGGATTCTTCAATTGCTTGCGAGAGCTCTGATGAAATCTCGTTTCCTCTCTCCAGTGTTTCGTCGTCCTTAAATGCGATGAATCCGTTGCGAATTAAAGCGGCGTGGAGGTGGTCGGTGAAATTGTTGCGAGTATCTTCGCCTCTGAAACTCAAAAAGACGTCGTACTTGCTTTGAAGAAGTTGATGATGAGTGGAAGAAGATGAAGTATGAGAGGCCGCCATTTCGAAGGCCTTTAGGATCTGTGGCTTTTAGAATTTAGAGAGGCGTTTAAGCAAATGAAAAGATTATAAAATAAAAAATAAAAAATCTGAAGCGCTGTCGGCGTTTTCGACAGCGACCCTGTACTGTACATAATGAGTCTTATTAAATTTTTAAATATAAAATTTTATGCGTCTTATAACGGGATTTATTAGTAATTTTATTTTAAAACTCATTGTTGTATCACATAACAGAACAATAAGGTGATAAGTTTGTCTACTGCACGTTTTTCTACACATTTACATGTATAATCCAACTTTATTTATGGCTCCTAATTCATTTTATATTTTAATATTAAAATTTATCAGTTAAATAAAATTCTTTAAAAATTCACTGGATCAAAGTTTTTGGACTGTTTTTTATCCTTAATTGCTAGGATCGAAAAATATTAAGAAAGGATTTATTCAATAGGATATTTTCAAGGAGCCTTCTGATTTTGTATTTTATTGTTCCATTGCAGCCTTCGTATTTCTGATTGGCATTTTGGCAATTTTTATATATTTGTGCATTTGATCTCCCATTAAATATATGTCAACTCATTACTGGCCATTTGAGATTTACCTCCAATAAGATCTTCTAGTCTGAAAATTAAACGACGTGAATTACTCTAATTGTGAATGGGTATTCAACTTGATTTTTATTAAACTGAATCTATTAATCTAATTGAAACTGAAATAATTTAATTTGTATGCGGTTCATGTATTTTTGAACCACTAGATTTTAGTTTAGTTCAATTTAGTTCTTAATAAAAAAAATCGAACTAATTAATGTCCACCTCAATTCTAACAATAAAATAATCTTTTATTTTACATATTTTATCTAGGATTATATATTTAGGCCACATGGTGCGTCTTATTTGGCTTCACGAAATTTAATGATCAACAAGACTTGGTTTGGCATCGACGGTAGAACAACTGTGGTGAGAGAAGAGCCAGTAAATGTAGCACCTCAATACTAAATCAGCTAATTTATAAAAATTTTGTTCCTTCTTCCTGTAATTACATAAAACATCAAGGGAGGCCTCTTCAATTTACCATCCTCCAGTCCTCCACGCTGCTTTGTTTTTAACCATACATTCATTAAAAGAAAAGCTGACCACTCATTCTCTTGCAATCACTAAACAACAAAATTAGGAAAAAAAAAATCCAAGACTCGTGGTCGTTTATGGTTAGTGGAGTAGTCGTATCGTTTGCTCGCCACTACTCACCCGAGCACAAACAGTCACTCGCTCCATGATCACCTCTTCAAGCTTCAATCTCGAAGCCACTCTTCTAACGACCACTAAACTTGTACATTATTTACCACTCGAGCCACCACCACTACTTCACGGCATCAAATGCTGCACAATCTTTTCTCCTCCTCCTTTAGTTAACAAGTTAACACACAGCAGTCGAATTTACGCTAGTATCGTTAACGGTAACGGTAACGGTGATAATGGGAAGAATAGAAAAGAAGATGAAGACGAACAGAGAAAAGTGCATTGTGAAGTTGAAGTGGTTTCTTGGCGGGAACGAAGAATTAAAGCCGAAATGTTGGTCAACGCCGATGTTGACTCCGTTTGGAATGCTCTCACTGACTATGAGCGCCTCGCCGATTTCGTCCCCAATCTTGCTTGCAGGTAAAATTGATGATTAATTTTTAATTAATTGTTTATTTTTTGAGCAACGAGCACGTTCACAGCAGTAGCGGAATAAAGATTTCGGTTGTAATTAGCCATAACACAAAAGTACAAAACCTGAGGGAGTTTAAAGAAAATATTTAGCAATTTACGGATGTGGATAAAATTTCATCGAAGTCCCTTACGCTTAGGATAATATTTTTTGAAGACCCTTATGTTTGAATTGTTTAGTATTGGGATGTATAACATAGGTTGATGTTCGAATGTCAGTGGGAGAATTCCTTGTCCATATCCAGGGCGAATATGGCTGGAGCAGAGAGGCCTGCAAAGGGCATTATACTGGCATATTGAAGCTCGTGTAGTTTTGGATCTCCAAGAGTTAATCCATTCAGTAAGCGTTTTAAAACCAAGTACAGACGAGTGGTTTTTTTTTTTTTTTAACTGTATAATCATTTAGGTTAAAGCATATTCAAGATACATTATCTATGCTGCCGACAACCATACGAAACTAGTAAAATTGAATTTGTATCATATGCTGATATCCTTGCAAACAAATTTAGCATATATTCATTTATTTTTTATTAATGAGGATCCTGCGCTTCCACTTTAGTACATTTGATGCCTTGGTTAATAGGTTTATGTAGCTTTGCTTCTGCTTTTCTAGTATTTACTTGGCTTCCGTGTACAAGTCTTTGAAATTTTGCCTGTCACATACGATTTAAAATTTAGTTGTTGCATTGTCACTCATTTGTACTCATGTTTGTATCATATGCTGATATCCTTGCAAAAAAATTTAGCGCATATTTATTTATTTTTATTCATGAGGATCTCGCGCTTCCACTTTAGTACATTTGATGCCTTGGTTAATAGGTTTATGTAGCTTTGTTTCTGCTTTTCTAGCATTTATTTGGCTTCCGCATACAACTCTTTGAAATTTTGCCTTTGTCACATATGATTTAAAATTTAGTTGTCACATATTTACTCATTTGCACTCATGTTTGTTACCTAAATAATATGGTCAATGACTTAGGCCAGTGATCGAGAACTCTACTTTTCCATGGTTGATGGTGACTTTAAAAAGTTTGAAGGCAAATGGTCCATAAAATCTGGGACAAGGTAGATTCTGCTTACTCATTTTTAAGCCAGAATGCTTAGTCTAACAAAATTGAACTACATTTTCCTGCTATCTGCCTGTCTTAGCATTCTTTTATTTTGGCGATGTTTGATGCTTGTTCATCTGAAGCTGACTTGATAGTACCTTAATTTTCTTTTTTATAAGAAACTTTTAATTTTCTTTTTTATAAGAAACTTTTGATTTTCTTTTTTATAAGAAACTCATAAATGTATTAGTAAAGAAGATTTAAAACGGATAGTGGACCAGCTGTCCAATAAGAAACCAAAGCTAGGACTATTTGTGCTATACCCAATCACCCTATACAGGGCTAGAATCAGATATCTCCCTATCTCAAAACCCTATCCCATTTTAGATGAATGAAGAGAAATGATGAATCTTGAAACTCCTTAGAATACGAACTCTATCCCACAGTTCTTAAGCATTATCTGCACTTTTCCCCTAACAAATAAGAACATTGCTTTCCTCATGTTACCCAAAACAGAGCTGCCACTGCACATTTCCAAAGAGTTTTAGCCTTTGTTCCTCTACCAAAAGGAAATGATTACTCCATAAGAAGAGAATCACAAGAACCCGGAACGACCCACAAAATATTATCTTCTTTGCACAACCTATACGCAACTTTGAAGCCATAAAACAGTGAAGAAAAAGATGATTCGAATTATCTGGAATTTTCTTGCGCATCACACACCAAGGAGAGAGACATAAATTAGGAAACTTTCTTTGGATTACTTGTCCAGTATTTAATTTTCCTTGTGCCAAGGCCCACAAGAAGACTTGAATTTTAGGAGATGCTAGCCTTCCAAATCATTTTGAAGGGTAAAAACTCTCCAGCAGAATTGTCATTGCTGAACTTCTCAAAATATGACTTGCAAGTATACTGTCCTGAAGCTTCCATATCCTTTTGTCTTCCTCCTTAATTTCATCTACATGTGGTATAGGCTAACTTATTTCTTCATTAGCTTACATCATTTCATTGTAATTGATAGGCTTTCTTTAGGATTTCTTCTCACCCTGCATCATCGGGGAGGGACGGAATCAAGAATAAGCGAAGTTATGCCAGAGAACATTTTGTGTAAATAATTGGAAAACATTGATTTAGGGAAATATGCCTAGCTTGGACAAGGTTTTTGCAGCCTTTCATTGGCAACCAAGAAACCTTTGGAATAGTTTCTAAATTCGTCTTGATATCAAGGAATTCACATAAATATGATGCTTCTCCTAGTTAGGCTATGATAACCAAGATGTCATATGCTTGTCCCCTGACACCAAGAAAAAGGATAAAGTGACTCACTCAAAATGACTTATAACGCTGAGAAACATAATTTCATCCCTTGATAATACTAGTGAGGTCAATGGTAACTTTTCCCCAAGTCAAGTTGGATCTCTCTTCTTTCCTGAGACGTCTTTTCTTTTCTTTTTTCTTTTTTCTCCATTTTCTTGGGTTTGTCCAATATAATTATTCTCTTTTTTCTTGTTAATTTTTTTCTTTTAATTCTTACGGATGATATAACTGTGCATTTCCAGTTATTGATTGTCATTTTAAGCTATTAAAAATATTGTTTTACTCTTTTAATTTCCTTTTACGACCACTTCTTTCTTTTTTCAGGTCTTCAACAACCAATTTATCATATGAAGTTAATGTGATCCCTAGATTGAACTTCCCGGCCATTTTTTTGGAGAGGATTATCAGATCAGATCTTCCTGTGAATCTTCAAGCCTTGGCTTGTCGAGCTGAAAGGAGTTTTGGATGGAACCAGAAGATACCGATGATAAAAAATTCCTTTGGTGAACTATCTTTGCCCATCCTTGCTTCGCCCAGCTTAGACTTTGATGGTGGACTACCTGAGAAGGGTAAAGCACCACCTGGAAAGTTTAATGAAAACATTGTGAGCTCAAACTTTGGTTCTGTGCCGCCATCTTCGAGTGATTTAAACAGTAAATGGGGCGTTTTTGGACAAGTTTGCAGACTTGACAGGCCATGTTTTGTGGATGAAGTTCATCTTCGTAGATTTGATGGCTTATTGGTAACTCATTGTCTCTAGATTACCCTGAATAGGCCTTCCTGTCCCAAGGAGGCCATTTTTTGTTTTGGCAGTTGCTGATAAAATGGTTTTGGGCTGAAGGAAAATGGAGGTGTCCACCGCTGTGTTGTTGCGAGCATAACTGTAAAAGCTCCTGTCAGTGAAGTTTGGAATGTTATGACTGCTTATGAGACTCTTCCTGAGTAAGTAGTTTATGATCATGAGTCATGAAATTTTAAATCAAAGTATTAGATTCTGTTCAAAAGGTACCAAATCTCCAATTCCATTGACTTCGGACATATATCTCTGCACTCCTTTTAGCTGGCTGATTCTAATATTTTATGTCGGGCAATGTCTATTGCCTAGACAACCTCAAAGAGTGAAATCATCAGAATTCTTTCAAGGGTGTTGTATGAAGGCCTGAAGCAATTTGGTTGATCGTCCTATGGCTTCATTAGTAGTTGCATTTGGAACGCTTATTTGAAGTTAGATCTTTCTCACCGTGCATGGAGCTGTCTAAGAATAAATAATTGCAATGCATGTTTTGCTGTTGGTACTTTAGGATTTTAGAGAGTATCAAAATGATTAGCTTGAAGATAACTAACTGTAGTTTTCACTCATGATAAAATTGCCAATATAGTACTTTTAGGATTTTAGAGACCTAGGCTGGTTTTCTTTGCATTTGTGTATACATCTGATAGACTCAAATTGCTCTGCAGATTTTTTTTGTAGAATAAATACACAGATTTCACTACACAAACTTTTCACACACAACAGAACTCCTACACAACCAGGATATTCAAGAGACCTGGAACTCTCCTACATTCACAGAATTATTTTCACCAAATCTGACAAATAACGGACTGCCTAAAATACTAACACAACTGCTTGATAGTTTATTACAAACCACAAACACAGCCCAAACTCCTATTAATTGCCGCTGGAAACCGTTTTCCTTCTCTGGTATGTGATATGGACAGTGGCCTATCAGCATCTATGGCACCTATTTGCTGTTTCTGCATGGTCCGGGTCTTCATTTGATGTTCAGTTTGTAGTTTATGCCTTTAGTCTAAGTTTGACATTTCTTTTTCTTTATCATGATGGCTACACACAATAAGTCTCCTGCAAAGCTAATCGAAAGGAAGAGTTGTTGTCTAAGTGCATGTTGTATATACATTCTGGTTCTCTTAATTGAATTTAGACAGAGTTTCATGGAAATGTACTGGGTAGATAACTATTCCATGCATTTCAAGCATATGTTCCTCCTGGCTGATTTTGAGAACCTCACTAAGTTCCTTCTTTGCAGGATTGTTCCAAATTTAGCCATCAGTAAGATTTTGTTGCGAGAAAACAACAGAGTTCGCATCCTCCAGGTATAAGAAAAAGTATTTTAGAGTAAAACACTGAGTGCTTCATTTTAATAATATAGGTTTTTCAAATGAGTTGATGTAACTGTAAAATAAAGTTTTTTCAACTTATTTGATATAACTAAATACTTCCGATTGTTTAAAGTCTGCTATATTAATTTAGAAAATATTCCAGACATGGATGGAAATCAAATTACAGGCACGAACAAGAACCTACTAACAATCTTAGAGTAAAATATCAACTCTTTTAGTTTTCCAGAACCTTGATAGCTTATGAGGACTCCCTTATCTGCAGGAAGGGTGCAAGGGTCTACTGTATATGGTACTTCATGCACGTGTAGTTATGGATATATGTGAGCAGCATGAACAGGAGATTAGTTTTGAGCAAGTTGAAGGGGACTTTGACTCATTTCAGGGAAAATGGCTTTTTGAACAGCTGGGAAGTCATCACACGCTATTGAAGTACAGTGTAGAGTCAAAAATGCAGAAAAATTCCTTGCTTTCCGAAGCTATTATGGAAGAGGTACATGCATTATACATAGTATATGACACTCCAGCTTTCAATTTCGCCCCATTTCCTTCTTACAACATCTAATTTACATACTAGTTTTAGGTGTGCTATTTGAATGTGAATAAATTTGTATTTTTTACAAAGGTCTCATGCATGTGATCCCTCTGCAATAAAAGGCTACACGTACGGCATGTTTAGGCCATTTTTTAAAATAATTACTCATTTTGCTTCATTGTAGATTTTTTATGTCGAAACACCACCTTGAATGGGATTATTTCTAAAACTGCAGCCACTGACACACCTATTTATGAATTCTCTCATTATGGTGTCCGATGTTCCAAAAATGATTACATAAGGCTAATACTACTAGTGGCTTTAAGTTTTTCCAAATTATCAATTTCAAGCCTACAGATTGAACACTTCCATAACCCATGTGCATCTAAAATAATCCATCAATAACATATAGTGAATTTGGACATGGTTCTATATGTATGTTATTCTTACATTTGTGAGGTAAGAAATTATTTATTGATCTGTCTTATCTTCATGAACAGAGATTCTGTTTTGTGAAAATTACTTGTTTATTCTTTTTGCCTAGAGTTGTGCTGTTGAAACATTTACAGGTGGTTGTAGAAAGATATTCATGCATGTGTTTCATAACCTTGTAGGTTATCTATGAAGATCTTCCATCGAACTTATGTGCTATTCGAGATTATGTGGAGAAGAGGGAAGGAGATAACTCGTTAGCGAATGATTCTGTAGAAACAACTAATGACACACAATCATCAGATGAATTAGGTGCCTCATCAAGCAGTGACAATGAAGATCTTGTAGATTCGGAAACTCCAAATTCATTTAAACAAAGACCCAGGGTTCCAGGCTTGCAAACAAACATAGAAGTTCTTAAAGCTGAGCTCCTAGAATTTATTTCCAAACATGGACAGGAAGGATTTATGCCCATGAGAAAACAGCTCCGCAAACATGGTAGGGTGGATATTGAAAAGGCCATCACACACATGGGTGGATTTCGGAGGATGGCGTCATTAATGAATCTTGCCCTAGCTTACAAGCACCGTAAACCAAAGGGTTATTGGGACAACCTCGAGAATTTGGAGGAAGAGGTATAATGCTAAATTTTCTTTTGCCAGTTTTATTGGATATGCCTATATTCCTGCTCAAATAATCAATTTACGTGATCAGTCAATGACTAGAAATATAATCAAGTGTGCTGTGTGATAAATTTTTGAACATAACTTTATTCATCATCATAGTAGATACCTGATGGAAAAGGGATTCAGGGAATTAAATCAAAACACTTTTCAAATATATAAAAAATATACGAAGAAAAATATAGGTAGACCATTGTGCTTATTAAGGGCTCACATGGGTGGGCAGGGAATGGGTTGCCGTTAGTCTGAATGATTAATAAAAATAAGGATATTTGTATTTTTTTCCAATTGATTTATTAATTTATGGCCCATGATTAATCCCTGATTTCTGCTTCATAAATTCCCATGAAAGGGAGTGCTCAAGCTCAAGCTAATAAGGACGATCACAATTTCTTTTTCTTTTTCTCTTTCTCATAAAGTTGTACTATTAAGTGACCATATAATATTAGGGCTGATTGCAATCTTTGTAACATGATTATCGTCATCCTTCAGATTAGTAGATTCCAAAGGAGCTGGGGAATGGACCCATCATTTATGCCCAGCAGAAAGTCTTTCGAGCGTGCAGGTAATGAATATTACGCATATCCATTTATGTTGTGTGCTGGTCATGTCAAAATGTGGGAGGCTTCATGGAAAAAATTATTCAGATTGAATGGACTGCATCATAAAGTCATTGTAGCAACTAAAAACTAAAGTCATAATAAAGTCATCTAGGGAACTTTAGTCATGACATTTTGTATTATGGGGAGTAGAACTTACTCTAGAACATTTCCAATGGAACTTAGCTAACCCATCTGGCTTCCTCGCTCAAATTAGAGTGCAAGATTCTTTTTCTTTTTCTTAAATGCTCTTGTTTCATTTCTAGCCTAATTTATCAAAAATTCCTGCAGGGCGTTATGACATTGCGCGTGCACTGGAGAAATGGGGGGGGCTCCATGAAGTTTCACGTCTTCTTTCGCTTAAATTGAGGCATCCCAACAGACGGGCTCATATTATCAAGGATAAGAAGGTTGATTATGTGAATCCTGCTAATTTAGAATGTGAAGGCAAAATCCCATCAAAACCTTATGTTTCACAAGATACACAAAAATGGGCCATGAAACTCAAAGATTTAGACATTAATTGGGTAGAGTAAGTATTGAATTAATCTTTGATCGCTATTTATGTTTTGATAATGGTCAAATTAATAGACAAGGGGTTATATGAGATTAATGAAGGGGTGCTAATGGTCAACCTCCAACTCTTGAGCAAGGTTTTTAGGACGAATTATGTTCATGAACAACTATACCATCGTAGGAAACAAATTAATAGGTTTCTATATTATTATCATATCAACTAATTTTATTCTTCTTATATGTCCATTTTTTTCATGAAAAGTTGTGGCTTTTGAATTAGCACTAATTTAGAACTTGATCTAAATGGAAGGAGTTGTTAATGCACATTAATTTTAATATTTTATTGATGTATGAATTAATCATGAATTTTTATCATATTTTATATGGATTATAGAGTTAGTTTAACAAGCTAAAAAGTAAAGCTTTTAAATGTAGAATGTCAGTTTACTATTGTTGCAACTAATAAATATTACTTATATTATTTTTAAAATATCCATTAGCCTCCTTATCATATAAAAGTTGAAGGGAAAAAAGGGTAAAATAGTTGTTTATTTGATATTTAATCTTAGAAATACAAAATATATATTTATTTTAGTAAAAAAAGTAAAAAATAATTACAGAAAAACAAGAAAAATCTTGCTTTTAACTTCTTTTTTTTCACACTGAAAATTATTTTTTATTTTTAGTATTTTAAATTTTTATTTTAATTTCAATTTATTTTATTCATAATAAATATGAATAAAATTTTATTTAAAAATGAGGGTAATACTATGAAATCATGGTATTAGTAGAGTTATTAAGTATTGCAAAAATATTAGGGGTAAGTGAAATATATTTATTTCAATTGGGAGAAACTAACAATCTAATAACCTAGGATAATATAATGTTTTATTTAAACTTTTGTCATGAATGACGTACTTGTTTTAACAATGAACCTGTATTACTTTGTCCGAGTAAATATAATTTTTTTACGATGATTATATTAATCGCTAATCAAGCCGTTAAAAAAAAAATATTTCTTGTAGTAAAATATAATTCATATTTCCAGATTAGTTTTTTTATTTTTTTTATTTTGTACCATAATCGATTAGTTGGCTAAATGAAAGTCAGCCAAAACACTTGACACAAAAAGTTTTTTCAAATTGAAATAAATTAACTCCCATTTGGAGACAATTCTTTACTAAAATATTAAAATATTAAAATTAAAAATATTATATTTAATTTTAATAATATATTTGTATTTATTGTAGAGATTTTAAATAAATATTTGGGTTAAGTACATTTTAAAATTAAAAAAAATCACATCTAATAATGTTAAGATTATTATTTTACATAATATTCAAAAGACTTTATATTTTAATACATTTATTTTAATATTATATTTTCATTTATTATGGAATTTACTTTAAGATAATAAAATATGTCTAATAGATTGTAAAATACAAAATATTTTATAATTACCTCCTTAATTATCGAACATAACCGTTATTTAAAACCCTTTAAAATGACTTTAGATATATCTTTAACTAATGGCTAAATGTAAATTTGGTATTTTATTATTTTTTAGTCTTCTTTTAGATTTTCTGAAGGGGTGGCCAAAAAAGCCCGAGGTGGCGCAAGTTCGGCCCAGCCCTCACACATGAGGGTTTGGACAAGGTGTAATATATGCACTCAAATTTCTCTAATTAAGTGTAGTATTTAATTTTTCCCCTTTGGCATTAATTTTAAATTTTTCAGACTTGTTGCAAATTTTTAAGGTGAAGTTGATTCGACTCGATTTTTCCGACATTGTGGGTGAAGGTTGTTAAATGTTATATGTTTATTAAATATGTCGTGTTTGCATTATTTTAAATTTTTCATGACAATAAATCGAGGCAAATCGAACGTGATTAAAAGGGTCATGTAGTCGGATTTTGTTTTCGTTACGGATTCGATATTAGTTTAATTTGTATTAAGCTTAAAAAAAAAGGGGATGCGTTCTATAAATTGAGAAGAGAGAGGGAGAGAGAAGGAGAAAGAGAGAGATAGACCTGTTTTTGACCCAGATCCGACCTGGAAACCCGCGTCCTTGACCGGACTCCAGCCGCCGACTCCGACCACCTCACCAGCCGATCAAGGTACCGATTTGAAGCTTAGTACCCGGCCATCACATCCTCGTCGTCGAAAACTAACCGGAATGTCGCCGTTGGAAGCTTAAAAAGCAGTTGCTAAAACCCATCACCATCGCCATCAATTTCGTTGGAATTAGGCTGTGCCACCGGCTGGGTTCCACTCCTCACGTCACCAGCTTCCATTTCCGATCAGTTCCATTACCTGAAACGGGTGGATTGCTGCCGATTGACCACTTTCAGCTCACAGATTTGGGAAGCTCTATCCACCGTCGTCGTTGCGCGTGGGAGATCACCCCCGGCACCATTGAACTCAGCGTGGCCAGAAATTTCAGACTTGAGCTTTGCGTCGCCGTTGACTAAGTCCGGTCACCATTGACCGACAACGGCAATTCGATAATTTTATAAAACTTTGGGGTAAATTTATAACTTCTGATAATAGTGGATAATTTCGTAATTTCAGACTAGGACAGTGAGGTAATTTGAGATTTTGGGGGTAATTCGATAATTTATGTTGTTAAGGATATTTTGGTAATTTTACACTTCGAGGGTCATTACGTAGTTTCTAATGTTGTGATTATTTTGTGATCTGAATTGAGGGCAGCATGGTAATTTAGGATTTTGAGGATAATTTGATAAATATTGATGGCGGGGGCATTTTGATAATTTTTGGCATGCAGGGGTATTTTGGTAATTTGATGAATACGAGAATATTTTAATGCAGATAAATATTTGTTTCAAGATTAATCGCATAAAATTTGTTATATTTCATTTTACGGAAAATGATTTGTTGTTTACTTAATTAGGAGGACTCGAGAACGAGAATCAACCCGCAGACGTTGTTGATACCGAGTGTGGATATTGTCACTGTGCGTGGAATATACAAAATCTATTTTCATAATATATCCTAATTTTGTGATACAGTACAACATGTTTTGATAAATAAGTATTTAATGCTCCGATTTTATGATTTCCTAGAAAATTGATTTTTATCTCCATACTGTTATTTATTATTATTAAAAATGAGTTTGATTAATGATTTTATTATCATTTTTAAGTAAATGCATGATAATAGAATTGAGTGGACTTGAGATATGTTAAATAAAAAGGAAATGGAATTTTAGATGTGATTATGTGTTTATATACATGTGTATAAAATGTTGTTTGAAAAATTATTGGACAGTACCCTTCCCCTTCAGATATAGTGATACAGACGATATGAGATGAATACAATGATACAAACAATTTGAGATGAATACAATGATACAGATGATATGAGATGAGAGGCCTTTGGGGCCCATCTGAATACAAATAGAGGCTTTAGGCCGTGTGTTTGGGCGCTTTTGCCTTTTGGGGGCGTATGCATGCAATATAATGATTACAGAGATATAAATATTGAGATACAGATGATACATATGAGATATGATGATACATATAAATATGGTGATACAAATGACATATGATGATACAGATGTGATATACGTCTTTAGAGCCTGTCTGAGTACACACAGAGGCTTTGGGCCGTGTGCTTGGGCGCTTTGTCCTTTCGGGACCAGTTATGCATGCACATATATGATGCGATATATGAGATATGAGATAATATTTCTCCGTCTATCTGTTATAGCTTCGGGGCATGATGGTTCCCTGATTGCTCGTCCGTCGAGGTCCGAATATGATGTGATTATTCCCTTAGGTACTTGTTTGATGATAGTTTTTGGTATTCAGTATTTAATATTATAAGTGTTATGATTTTATTGATTTTATGCGGATTTATGGAATATTATTATTTCAGTGGATGATTTGAATTAAATAAGTTTATGTAAGTTCTTATGATATTTCGATGAAATTGATTTGGGAAATATTAAATCTCACTCTCTAAGTTCACTGAGTTTTATACTCACTCTGTTTTTATTATATTTTTCCCCCCACAGGAGATTTGCAGGTACATCAGTCGACCCAGCAATGATAGTTAGATTTGAAATTATGGCCACGTGATGATGTTAGGAATCATGTTATGAACATGTATATGTTCATAATATTGATTTTGATGGTAACAAACTTTAAATGATTTTTTATTAAATGTTGGAGCTATTGCATTAATAAAAGAATGCCTTATAATCTTTCTTATTATGATTCATAAAATATGGATATCTGTCAAACTTCAATTGGAAAATGACTTCCTGCAATTTTTGGCTAAAATTGTGATTATGGAGCTCCAGTTTTGTTTGTTAAGAAAAATGATTGTACTCTTAGACTCTACATTGATTATAGACAGTCGAATAAAGTTACAGTGTGTAATAAATATCCACTTCCGCGTATCGATGACTTGTTTGATCAACTTTGGGGAGCGAAGATATTTTCTAAGATTGATTTACGCTCGGGATATCATCAATTTAAGATTAAAGAGGCTGATATTGCTAAAACAACATTCAGAACATGTTTTGGAAACTATGAGTTCTTGGTGATTCCATTTGAGTTGACTAATGCCCTAGCAAATTTTATGGATCTTATGAATAGAGCATTTGGCCCTTATCTAAATCTATTGTGATCGTGTGCATTGATGTATTTTTGTGTATTTTTGGAATCAAGAGGAACATGCAGAGCATTTGCGGACTATTTTGCAGACTATAAGGCAAAAACAGTTGTATGCCAAATTCAACAAATGTGAGTTTTGGTTCGACAAAGCAGTAATTCTAGGCCATATGATATTAGCTGAAGGAATTTATATTGATCCTCAAAAGATCGAAGCAGTTGTAAATTGGGAACGGCCTACAAATGTCACTGAGGTTCGAAATTTCCTTAAATTAGCTGGCTATTATCGTAGATTTGTGGAGGGATTCTCTAAGATTGCTACTCCTCTGACACGGTTAACTAGAAAGAATGCTAAATTTCAATGGGATGATGATTGTGAAAAGAGTTTTCAAGAACTCAAGACACGTCTTACTTCAGCACCAGTTCTTACACTTCCATCGGGTAAGGGTTTGTAGTATACAGTGATGCATCCAGGCAAGGATTGAGTTGTGTGCTAATGCAACATGGGAAAGTAGTGGCTTATGCTTCTAGACAACTTAAAAAGCATGACCAAAACTACCCAACTCATGATTTAGAGTTAGCAGCAGTGGTATTTGCACTCAAGATATGGAGGCATTATTTATACGGAGCAACATGCCAGATTTTCACTGATCACAAGAGCTTGAAGTATTTGTTCACTCAGAAAGAGTTAAATTTGAGACAGAAGAGATGGATTGAGCTTATTAAGGACTACGATTGCACTATTGATTATCATTCTGACAAAGCGAATGTGGTAACTGATGCGCTAAGTAGAAAGTCTTCCAGCTCTATTGCTCACTTGCGAGTGAAATATATGCATCTATTGATCGAGTTGAGATCTTTGGGAGTCGAGTTGAACGCTGACAATTGTGGAGCTTTGATAGCTAATTTTCGAGTTAGGCTAACTTTGATTGACAAAGTTCACCAAATGCAAGCTCAGGACCCACAGTTAATGAAATTGAAAGAGGATGTGCAAAAAGGCTTATGAACTGATTTTGCGGTGAGAGATGATGGAGTTTTAGTTATAGGTAATCGACTTTGCGTACCCGACATTAAGGAGTTGAAAAAGAAGATTATGGAAGAAACTCATTGTTTAGCTTATGCAATGCATCCTGGTAGTACGAAGATGTACCGTACCTTGAGAGATCATTACTGGTGACATGGTATGAAGAGAGAGATAGCAGAATTTGTACCTCGATGTTTAGTTTGCCAATAGATTAAGGTTGAACATCATAGACCTGCAGAGTTTTCGCAGCCGTTTCCTATCCCTGAGTGGAAGTGGGAGCACATCACTATGGATTTGTAGCGGGACTTCCACGTACCCAGAGTGGTCATGATAACGTTTGGGTGGTTGTTGATCGACTTACAAAATTTGCTCACTTTTTACCATTCAAGCCCACCTATTCGATGGAAAAGTTAAGGAATATTTTTGTGGCCGAGATAGTTCGACTTCATGGAGCACCTGTGTCTATTGTTTCAGATAGAGATTCTCGATTCACTTCTAAGTTCTGGACAAGCTTGCAAAAGGCTTTAGGCACTAAGTTGAATTTTAGTACAGCTTTTTATCTACAGGCTGATGGTCAGTCAGAGCATACTATTCAAACCCTAGAGGATATGTTATGAGCTTATGTTTTGGAGTTTAAGGGTAGTTGGGACATTTATTTACCCTTGATGGAGTTTGCTTATAAAAACAGTTATCAAGCTAGCATTGAGATGGCACCTTATGAGGCTTTGTATGGCGGGAAATGTAGAACTCCTGTATGTTGGGATGAGGTTGGCGAGCGGAAGCTTTTTGGTCTCGAATTGGTTCGGAATACTAATGAGAAGATACAACTTATTCGGGATAGATTAAGGCAGCCCAAAACAGACAAAAGAGCTATGCAGATAAGCGTAAGTGGGAACTTGAATTTGAAGTGGGTGATAAGGTTTTCATACAGATATCTCCTTGGAAAGGGATACTTCGATTTGGGAAGTGCGGAAAGCTAAGTCCATGTTACATTGGACCATATGAGATTGTGGAGCGTATTGGTCCATTGGTGTACCGATTAGCTCTACCACCTGAGTTATCCAGAATCCACAATGTGTTTCATGTCTCGATGCTCCAGAAGTACATGTATGATCCTAGTCATGTGTTATCGAGACAACCAATTGAGCTGAAAGAAGACTTGACTTTTGAAGAGGAGCCCTTGGAAATACTAGAACAGAAGCACCAAGTTTTGCGTTCAAAAACCATTTCGTTAGTAAAAGTGCTGTGGAGGAATCACAAAAGGGAAGAGGCTACTTGGGAATGCGAAGACTTAATGTGAGCCCAATACCCTCACTTGTTCTCATAAGATGTGTAAATTTCGAGGACGAAATTTTTATAAGGGGGAGGATTGTAACATATGCACTTTGATTTTTCCTAATTAAGTGTATGATTTAATTTTTCCTCTTCGATATTAATTTTAAAATTGTCACAACATTAAATCGAGACAAATTGAGCGCGATTAAAAGCTCGGGCAGTCGGATTTTATTTTCGTCATGGGTTCGATATTAGCTTAATTTGTATTAAGATTAAGTGCAAAAAAAAAAAAGAAGCTGGTTTCTATAAATGGAAAGGGGGAAGCAGATTTCCAAAAGAGGAAAGAGAGAGGGGCATGTGAGAGAGAAGGAGAGAGAGAGAAATTGACTTGTTTAGCTCGGATCCAACCCGCGTCCTTGACCCGGCTCCAGTGGCTGATTTTGACCACCTCACCGGCCGAGCTTGGTACCGAGCTGAAGCTTGAGTGACGCTAGTCATATCCCCGATGTCATCATCACCAGAAAATAGCCAGAACGCCGGCGATCGAAGCTTGAAAGACTGCGGCTCAACCCGTTTTCATCACTGTCAATCTCGCTGGAATTAGGTTGCATCATCGGTTGGGTTCGACTCCTCACGTCACCAGCTTTTATTTCTGACCAACCTCACCACCTGATACCTCCGTTTTGGCCGTGAAAGACTGCCAGAAAGCTCACGGCTTTGGGAGCATGATCCACTGCCATCGCCGCGCGTGGGAGGTCACCGCCGGCACAGTTGGACTCACTGAAGTCTAAACTATCAGACCTAAGCTTCCTGTTGTCGTTCACTGAAGTCCGGTCACCGTTGACCGACAGGGGCAATTCGGAGGATCCGCGAACGAGAATCAACCCGCGGATGTCGGTGATACCGAGTCTGGATATCGTCACTGTGAGTGAAATATACAAACTTATTTTCATAGTTTATTATGATAGTAAAGTATGTTTACGAAATGAGTATTTTAATTATTCTGATTTAATAATTTCCTCGAAATGAATTTTATTTACGCATTGATATTTTATTAAAATGTTCGTTAATGGTTTTCCGAATTAATTTGAGTAAATCATGATGTAATTTTAAGACTAGAAAAGTGGATTCAAATGTGTTAGTGAAAAGAACAGTATGATTGATAGTATGATTAAAAAGTATATGGTTATGAGTATAAAGATTGTTTTTGAAGTCATTAAATGGTACCCTTCCCCTCCAGATACAGTGATATAGATGATATGAGATGATATTTATCAGTTTATCCGTGTAGCTCCGGGGCATGACGGTACTTAGATAGTACGTCATTGCCTGTCCGTTGAGGTTCGGATAGGAGACATGATGAGATATATGAGATGATATTTACCGATCTATCCGTGTAGCTCCGAGGCATTATAGTACTTAGATAGTATGTCATTGCCTATTCGTCGAGGTCCGGATATGAGATATGAGGTATATGAGACAACATTTCACGATGGATCCCTAATTGCCCATCCGTTGGGGTCCGGGTATGGCGAGATTATTCCCGAGGGTACTTATTTGGTGATAGTTTTTGGTATTCAGTATTTGATATTATAAGCATTATGATTTCTTTGATTTTATGCAAATTTATGTAATATAGTTATTTCAGTACATGATTTGAATTGAATATGTTTATATAAGTTCTTATGATATTTTGATGAAATTGGTTTGAGAAAGATTAAATCATTCTAAATAAATTTATTTTTCAAAAATTACTATTCACTCACTGAGCTCACTGAGTTTTATACTCACCTCGTTTTTATTATATTCCCCCCCAATGGAGATTTGCAGGTACATCAGTCGACCCAGCAATGATAGTTAAATTTGAAATTGTGGCCACGTGATGGTGCTAGGAGTTTTAGATTTAATATTTTGATATTTGGGATATTGCGAATTGTATTTATTTGTTATATTTTGTAATTAAGGATAACTATTGTATTTTAATATCAGAATGATTTGGGTGATATTTGGTGTGTTGACTTGAGAAGTTGGTTATGAAGGATGGTTGGATATTGAATTATTTTTTGGAGTGTTGTTTTGTAAATTGCAGGTTTGGGAATGTTATATTTATAGGGGAGATTTTGCTGAATTTTTGGTAAAATTCTTAGATATCATAATTATTATTAATTCAATTAGGCGAGATTAGATAGACTCGTCCTGGGGATTCGGGGGGGGGGGGGTCGTTTCAATGTTATTGTGCGGGCCATGCTGAGTACTCGCGCAGTTAACAACTGCTTACTTCCGTATGGCAGTATCATTACTTAGATACTGTGACGCTTTTAGGTGCCTCTTCTAGATGCAGGTTATACGGAGACCAAACGGATTGGCCCAGAGGCCATGACTAGTATTGGTTTTTCTAGAAAGAATGGCCAATAGATCAAGACTAAAAACTCCAAAAACTGGGATACCTTGATTGCTCCAGAAGATGATCGAATGCTTAACGATGTTTATCCTCCCGATCAACTTCCACATTTTAGATTAGGAGTTCATCATCCACCTTCGTGTCGTCGTTCTGCTCCCCAACCTCCATTTGATTCCGATACAACGGAGCGTGAGATGGATACTGATAATCCATCCACTTCTGCACCACCTCCAGCTCCCGTGCAGCCTTCCGCTTCTGAGCCATCTTTTGTTCCCAAGCAGCTTTCAGCTTATGTTCAGCCCCCACTTTCGGATACTTTGTAGCAGCTGATTGATGACGTTCACAGACTTTCTGAGCGGCAGTAACTGATTATCGATAGATTGGACAATCTCTTCCGTGACCAGCAGCAGAGCATCGATCAGTAGCTTGAGCTCTTAGCTGGACAACACACTCTTCTTCGTTATTTTGGTTATGATTTGGGGAGCACATCTTCACCACCCTCTTAGTTTCTGATTCTTATATTTGCACATACATTTCATATTTTGTTTCTTTGTGTGTTCCTATTTATATTTTGTTTAGTATGCATTGCTACTTCTATCTGATTTTGATGATGGATTTTTTATGTGATGTTCTTGATGTTGGATGATTATATGTTGGATGATGGAGTTGTTGGTATATGGATACTTGTTAATATATTTGGAAGTATTTTAATCTCATTTGTATTAGAGGATTTGTTCCATTTTAAGGGAAAACTCTGCCAAAATTTTTGCTTGCCTAAACTGGGTAATTTCTTCCTCCATTTTATCCTTTATGTATTCCTTTTCTCTCTTTTCTTTTTGATGATGAAGGGGGAGATAGCGATTAATAAGAATAACAATCTCTTTTGAAATGATTTTTTTTATATATAAAAATTTGTTTATTTGACATATTTTTAAATTGGCTATACATTTAGGGGGAGCATATATTAAGGGGGAGCAAAATATTAAATGAAGTTTGTCATCATCAAAAAAGGGGAGAATGTTAACATGTATATGTTCATAATATTGATTTTGATGATAACAAATTTTAAATGATTTTTTATTAAATGTTGGAGCTATTACATTAATAAAAGAAAACCTTATAATCTTTCTTATTATGATTAATAAAAGATGGATATCTGTCAAACTTCAATTGAAAAATGACTTCCTGTAATTTTTGGCTAAAACTGTGATTCTAGAGGTAAACAGTTCACTGTTTACTTTGAAACGGTTAACTGATTAAATCCATAAAGTAACAAATTGCTTAAGCTCTAACCGGTTAAGAAAAACAGAAAATACAAAATGCTGGGAAGGCTACTGGAATTTAACGGCGAATCGTTTATTGAAACGCTTAACCGATAAAATTCAGAATGGAAGATTGTACTCATCTGGCACCGTTTAACAGAAACGGATAAGGCTAATTTGTTTTATAGGTTACTAGAAACAAACGGCGAACCGTTAATGACAAACGGCTAACCGATAAATTCCAGAAAAGTCATCTCGTGCAAATCTTTAACCGTTTAGTGTAAACGGATAGCTAAAGTTTATCTTGCAGGTCTCTGGAATTTAACGGTGAAAGGATAAGCCTAAACAGCAAACCATTTATTTGAAATTTGACCCAACGGTAACTTTGACCAGCCTAAACCGTTAGCCGTTAATTGTTAACGGCGAATCATTTTCGGCAGACAGTCTGTAACGGCTAGTTTTTCAGTTACAACTATAAATAAGCTCATTCAAATTCAAATAAAAGTTGATCACAACACTACCATTGAGCTTATATTCGAGAATACAATCCTCATAGAGCTTTAAACACATTCTTGCTTCATCTATTCACACATTGGGCATTGATTTGTAATCTTAAATATTGTGTGAGAGAAAAACAAATTGTAATCTTTTACTTTGAGTGATTGTAAGTGTTGAGATATACTTGGGTTAATAGATTGTGGATAATCTCTTTTTGTAAAGGTTCATTGACATCTTGGAAGTCAAGTGTAAGCATTTGAAGCCTTAGAGGCTTGCTTAGTAAAATCCTCAAGCCCAGAAAGCTTAGAGGTGTGGACGTAGGCGAGGTTGGTCGAACCACGTAAAACTTTTCGTGTTTGAATCTCTCTTCCCTTATCTTTTTATATTGTGATTGATTTAATTGTTATTCCTTTAAATTCGTTTTAGATTTGCATGCTATTTTGTTTTAGAATTGAATATTTTTTAGAATTCCAATTCACCCCCCTTCTTGGATTGCATACCTAGAATTTCAGGTGTTAGGAATCATAGATGTTTTGTTGGGACATTTTGAATTGTATAATTTATTACTTATTTGTTATCAAGGATAAATTATTGTATTCTTGACATTATATATTTGAAGGATATTGATATTTGATTGAGGAAGTTGGTTGTGGAAGTTGATTGAATATTGTATCATTTTTGGGAGTGTTAATTGTATAAATTGCAGGTTTGGGGATATCGTAATTATATAGGAGACTGTAGAATTTTTGGTAGAATCCTTAGATATTAGATATATTATCGATTTAGTTAGACAAGTTTAGATAGATTCGCCTTGAGGTTCGGGGCGGGTTGTTTCACAAGGGCTCAAGAAAAAAAGCCCGAGCCAGGCTAGGAATGGCAAATGTTCAAGTCAGGCTCGGGTTTGGCCAAGTTTGAGCCCGACTCGATCAAAAAAATTTGAAACCCGACCCTAAATAGACCTAAACATTTTATAGTTAGGCTTGGGTCGGGCTCGACCCGAATCGAGCCAACATCGGATCAGGCCCAACCCGACCCTACCGAAATAATTTTCATATTGTTTTAATGTTAAACTATTTTTAATGTTTTGTTTTATATTCATGTTATTTTAATGTTTGCTTCTATACATCTTAATTAATAAGACAAAGGCAAATTATACAATACAATTAATCACAAAATAATTTACAAAATAACCAATTAATAGGAATAATTTTTTAAATTCAATTCCATAATCAAACTTTAAAAACACACAATGCAATTAAATTAAAAAAAAAACACAATTCAACTCTACAACCATTTTAACCCCACACACAAATTAATTCCAAAATCCAACATGAAAAACACACAATGCAATTAAATTAAAAGCACACAATGTAATTCAAATAGGGTCGGGTCGGGTAGGTCAGCTTAAGCCCGACCCTGACCCGAAATTTGTTTGGGCCTAAAAATTTTAGTCCGACCCTGACCTAAGACCCGAAAATTCGGGTCAAAGCCTTAAAAATTAGGGTCGAGTTAATCGGGCCAAAAACAAGGTCGGGTCAAATTGCCACCCACTATTTTTTTTTTAAAAAAATTTATAAATTTGAATAACATAATTAAAATTGAAAAATAACTTAAAAATAAATAAAAAACTTAAATTCTTAATTTATAAATCAATGATGATTCAAAAAAACTAAAATTTTGATACTAAACTCTGATGATTCAAAAAAGCTAAAATTTTGATACTAAACTCTCTCTTATGTGTTAATTAATTAAAAGAATATTTGAATTAGAGAATCTAGTATTAAAAAAAATTAAATTTATAAGCTTTTACTTGTTTATTTATTATTTTACTTTAAAATATTAATTTTCTTTATTTATCTATGATTATAATAATTTGTTGATCATTAATTTATTTTAAATTTACAATAATTTAAAAATAAATAAATAAAGTCCAAGTCTCGCTCGAGCCCGGCCTAGGCCTGCAATGGGTCTTGCCCGACCCAAGCCCTCATGCTTAACTTTAAAGGGGCTTGGGCCTGAGCTTTAAAAAGCCTAGCTCAAGCTCGCCTTTTGCCATCCTAGCCTGGGCAGCATGCCTATGAAACATTTATTGAATCTATGATTCTTACGGTAAAGAAATATTCATAGGTGAGCCATCAATGTTATTTATTTATTTTTGCATAATATCCAGACAATAATGGAATAATTAGGCATGGCAAATGGAGCGGTTTGGGTTTGGCCACAGTCTTAGATAGTTTCAAGCTCAATCCTTGCTTGCTCATTCCATATTTTTTTCTAAACTTAGATTTTTTTTAAAAAAAATTTAATTTTTGAATATTTAATAGTTAAAAAGAAAATAAAGGGAAATTATCAATTGTGTGGAAGTTTCATTTTTCCTTCTACTTAAATGCTAACATCCGTTAATTTCTTTTAATGTCATAAGATTAATATTGTCATTTTATATATTGACAACACATTTTTTTAAAAGTATCAATATATATTACGAAAAAAAATGATAATGCCCAATAAAAATATAAGAGTAATGGGCAGGCTTGAGTCAGATGCCAGATCTAGATATTTGAAGTCCAAGCCCGGACTTTTTGTATTGGGCTGATCCCATGTCGAGGAGGCCCAAACTTTTTACTATCTCAAACTGGAATCATGCAATTGTTTCGATCCAGAATAATGTCCACCACTATTTTTAAGCTACCGTTATGATTAACTTTATAGTCTGTTCCGAAAAATTAAAAAGTAATAAATCCTAGATAGTGCAAACAAGTTTGATAGCATTATGAACTGAGAGAGATACATCTTGAAATCGAATTAGGATACGAGCTTTACGAATCACATTAACAATGCTGCTGCGAGCCACCAACCACATGCTCCAGATTTGATATGGAAAATCCTACTTTCCAGTTTCCTACTTTCCAGCACATCCCAAAATTTTAAACATAGAGGCATCAGGAGATGAGTGTTAAACATATCAGCAAGCCATTTCCATAATGCTTTAGCAAAGGTCCTTGATTTATCTCATATTTACCGCTAATTAGGCTATAATTTTAACGTTCGAACTTTATTGTTGTATAAAAAAATCCCTTCTTTTTTACAAACACATAAACTAACATTAATGGTGCGTTTACTTGACAAAATAAATAGAAATGAAGAATGAGAATGAGAATCAATTTATCAAAATACCTATAGTATTAAATAATGTAATTTTTATTATATAGATACATATATAAATATTATTATAAAAATGATATTAATTAAAAAATAAAATTAATAATACTAATAATAATAAATGTTAATAATGATAATATTAATAAAAATAATAATAACAGTAATTAATAGTAACTAAAATAATAAAGTTAATAAAATTTAATAATAATAAAAATAAATGTTAGTAATGATAATATTAATAAAAATAATATTAACAGTAATTAATAATAAATAAAATAATAAAGTTAATAAAATTTAATAAATGTTAATAATGATAATATTAATAAAAATAATATTAACAATAATTAATAGTAACTAAAATAATAAAGTTAATAAAATATAATAATAGTAATAATAATAAATGTTAATAATGATAATAATTAACATTTATTATTATTACTATTATTATATTTTATTAACTTTATTATTTTAGTTACTATTAATTATTGTTAATGTTATTTTTATTAATAGTAACTAAAATAATAAAGTTAATATAATAATAATAATAATAATAATAATAATAAATGTTAATAATGGTAATATTAATAAAAATAATATTAACAATAATTAATAGTAACTAAAATAATAAAGTTAATAAAATATAGTAATAATAATAATAATAAATGTTAATAATGATAATATTAATCAAAATAATAATAACAATAATTAATAATAACTAAAATAATAAATTTAATAAAATTTAATGATAATAATGATAATAATAAATGTTAATAATGATAATATTAATAAAAATAGTATTAACAATAATTAATAATAATAAAAATAATAAAGTTAATAAAATTTAATAATAATAATAATGATAATATTAATAAAAATAATATTAACAACAATTAATAATAACTAAAATAATAAAGTTAATAAAATTTCCTACTGGTATCAGAGCTACGAGGAGGATAGTGTAATATAGGTTAGAGACTTTGTGTTTAAAGACTTGTGTTATAGTTGAACATTGTTTGTGTGGTGAGTGTTTACCTCTGGGTGCCTAGGTAGCATTTGGTCGTAAGTCCCGATTTGGTTGAAGGGCAGTAAAACCAATTCTTAGCCTTGGATTGTAGCCATACCGACAAGACTAAAACTAGAATATAGGTTTTTACTCATGGATTCTCTGCTTTGTAGAGCATCGTTCTTTTCTAGCTCTTCTTCCGGGAAGACTAGCGATTCAAAGAATGATGTAAATTCAGAAGAATTTGTTATTGAAGACTTTAATAAAGCAATTGATAATTGGGAATTACCAAAGATTTCTAAAGAAATGATCTATAAAACAAAAAAGCTTGATTTTTTAAAGAATGATTATGTTATAAAAACTGAAGAACGTGACATAACCCTTTCAAAGCCATTTGAGACAATTCACTTATTCTCAGAAAACTCTTTAAAGAAACTAAAAGAAAAGAACTTTAATTATGTCCACATCGCTTTAATTCAAGTTGGTATAAAACCCTTAACAAAAGAAGGTCTAAATACTTCCATTCTTGCTGTCTTAAGAGATGGGCGATTCATCTCTTTCGATGATTCTTTACTAAGTAGTATAGAATCAAGTCTTTGTAAAGGTCCTATCTCATTTAACTGTTACCCGAATATAACGATTTCTCGAAAAGACAAAAACATTTTAAAAAGCATGATTTTGCAAATCAAGACCCATAATTATCACATGATTGAGGGATCTGTCCCAGTTGCATTAATCTATAAAATTTCTTACAAAGCCATGATCTCTGCGTTTAGCACGCAACATAAATTTTAGTCAAAAAGAGATGAGACTCTTCTCTTGCAGACTGACTTGTCTAAAGCTAATACCATTATTCCAAAGCCAATCCAATGGAAAGATATCAATCTTCCAGACGAATGGATTCTTGAAGGAGCCACTGCACCAGTGATTCCAAAACAACTTGAGCCCAATACAGAGTTACAAAATGTGACTCAGTATTCTGATGGTAAAGTCAAATTATCTTTTAAGAGATCTACATCATCTAGATTCTCTGATAAAGATTCGTGTTCAAGTATTCCTTCTTTGGAAAGAAAATTTTCAAAAATTCCTTCTGTTATAAATCTTCCTTTCCAATCAGTAAAAGATCAACCTAGGTTTTCCACATCGGATATACCTAGTTCCTGTATTCACTCTGTTGACTATACCACTAGTGTTCCTCACCCAATCTACACTAGTAATCAACATGAGCAAAGACAGGAAGAGAAGGAACCTTCTCCTCCAACTTCTCCTACATTTTCTGTTGTCATTGAAAATGTAATAAATATTCTTGAAAAAGATTTTGAACTAGATAAAACTCTTCTTCATAACGACTTCTATTCTGATTGCAATAAAGAAAAAAGACTTTGGTTTTTCAAAAATTTTCTAAACCAAAGAAAAGAAATTCAAGAAATTTATTATGAGTTTGTAAATTTGCATAAAGTTCATATTCTGTTTTTTGATTGGTTTGAAATGTATGCTTCCGATAACAACATTTCATATCCTTTTAAAGAATCAAATCCCATTATTGTTAGAAAGAAAACCACTGAGTGGAACCTCTCTGGTAGTGGTAGAGTCATAGAATCTGAGCATCCACCTCTTAGGAGTCTAATCATTGAACATGATGACTGTTGAGAAAGGAGTCTAATCATTAATCATCCACCTTTTCGCAAGGTCATCACAAGCCCAATCAGTTTCAAGCCTCGAGAAGATGATGGGACAGCTTGCTTCTTCAGTCCAGACCTTGGCAATGACTGTTGAGAAAGGTAAATTTCCAAGTCAACCAGTGCCTAATCCTAAAGGAGTACATGAAGCAAGTACCAGTTCACCATAGCAGCATGGAGAGGTCAAAGCAGTAATGACCTTGCGAAAAGAAAAAGAAGTCGACAACAAAGTGGAGATGCTGGTGACAAAAGAAAATCAAATTGTACCTGTGAATGTTGAGGAATCATCACCGGAGGAGAAAGAAGAAACCAACCCACGAGAATACGTTCCGAAAGCTCCATTTCCTCAGAGGTTAGCTAAAGGCAAAAAGGGAAAAACCACAGGTAAGATTCTTGAAATCTTCAAACAGGTAAGTGTTAACATCCCTCTACTTAATGCTATTAAACAAGTTCTATCTTATGCCAAGTTTCTTAAAGACCTTTGTACTAAAAAGAGAAATATGCATGTTCAAAAGAAGGCATTTTTAACAGAAAACGTTAGTTCTATACTCCAACATAAAATTCCTTTAAAATGCAAAGACCCAGGCTCCCCCACTATCTCATGTAGCATAGGGAACCACACAATTGAGAATGCTTTGTTGGATTTAGGAGCTAGTGTAAATTTGTTGCCTTATTCAGTATTTGTGAAACTTGGACTAGGAGAATTACACCCAACTCTAGTGGTGTTACAGCTTGCAGATCGGTCCACGAAAATTCCTCGTGGTATTGTGGAGGACGTGCTTATCCAGGTAGACACGTTTTATTTTCCTGTTGATTTATTTGTAATTGACACTCAACCAATACAGGATTCAAGGAAACACATCCCCATTATTCTAGGCCGACCTTTCTTGGCAACTACGGATGCCCACATTCAATGCAGGACTGGAAATATGCAGTTGTCCTTCGGCAACATGACTATGGAGCTAAACATTTTCAACATTGCCAAACAACCTCACAGTGCAGATGATGGAATTGTTGATGTGGATTTAATTGAAACATTAGTTGATAATACTTTTGTTTCAAACCTTAGTGATGATCCTTTACAAACATGTTTAACTTACTTTGGTTTGGATTTTGATATTGACAGATCGGTCGATGAGGTCAACGCCCTACTTGACTCAGCACCATCCATGGACACTAATAAATGGAAGTCAAGAGTTGAACAAGTAGCATCATCAGAGAAGAAACTCATCCTATCATCAGAATCACCACCGAAACTCGAGCTCAAACCATTGCCCAACACTTTGGAATATGCATTTTTGGGAGAAGAAAGTACTCTGCCGGTAATCATCTCATCATCCCTCAATGATGAACAAAAAGGTAAGTTTTTGGATGTTTTAAAAGAGCACAGAGGAGCATTAGGATGGACCATAGCAGACATAAAAGGTATAAACCCAGTAGACTGCATGCATTACATTCACTTTGATGAAAATGCTAAATCTACTAGGGAAATACAACGTCGGTTAAATCCTAACATGAAAGAAGTTGTTAGAACTGAAGTCCTTAAGCTATTAGATGCAGGTATCATTTATCCAATTTCTGATAGTTCATGGGTCAGTCCTGTACAAGTTGTCCCCAAAAAGTCAGGAGTCACAGTGGTTACCAATGCTGATAATGAATTGATACCAACTAGAGTAACTACAGGATGACGTGTATGCATTGATTATAGAAAGTTGAATTCTGTCACACGTAAAGACCATTTTCCTTTACCATTTATCAATCAAATGCTTGATAGATTAGCAGGTCATGAATTTTATTACTTTCTAGATGGCTACTCAGGATATAATCAAATTCCCATAGCACCAAAAGATCAAGAGAAGACCACTTTCACTTGCCTTTTTGGCACTTTTGCATATAGGAGAATGCCATTTGGATTATGTAATGCACCTGCTACATTTCAACGATGCATCTTAAGCATTTTTTCTGATATGGTTGAATGATTCCTTGAAGTCTTTATGGATGAATTTTCTGTCTTTGGTGACTCGTTTGATCAATGTTTACATCATCTAACACTAGTTCTGCAGAGATGTATCGAGAAGAACTTGATCTTAAATTGGGAGAAATGTCATTTTATGGTAAAACAAGGTATTGTTCTCGGTCACATCATTTCGAGCAAAGGTATTGAAGTTGACAAAGCCAAGGTGGATCTCATTTCTAATCTTCCTTCACCCAAAACAGTCAGAGAAGTAAGATCTTTCCTTGGGCATACTGGTTTCTATAGACGTTTCATTAAAGATTTTAGCAAAGGTTTTAGACCCTTATGCAATTTACTTGCTAAGGATGTACAATTTATCTTTAATGATTCATGTCTTGTGGCTTTTGAAAAATTGAAGCAGTTGTTGACATCATCACTCATCATTCAAGCCCCAAACTGGAGCTTACCATTTGAGCTCATGTGTAATGCATCTGATTATGCAGTAGGAGCAATATTAGGACAAAGAGTTGATCGAATTCCCCACGTTATTTACTATGCTAGTATGACATTGAATGATGCACAGTTGAACTATTCAACTACTGAAAAAGAAATGCTAGCAGTAGTGTTTGCATTGGAAAAATTTCGATCTTATCTCATTGGTTGTAAAATAATTATATTCACATATCGTGCTGCTCTTAAATATCTTCTCACAAAGAAAGATGCAAAAGCTAGACTAATTCGTTGGGTGTTACTTTTGCAGGAATTTGACTTGGAATTCAAAGATAAGAAAGGGACAGAAAATGTTGTGGCGGACCACCTCTCTCGTCTCCATTTTAACACAATTACACAGCCATTAATATTGAATTAGTCATTTCCAGATGAACAATTAATGAGTGTGGAAGTATTACCTTGGTATGCTGATATAGTTAATTATCTTGTTACAGGTAAACTTCCAGAGCATTTGACCAAGCAAGGCAAGGCTAAATTCTTTGCAGAGATAAAGAATTTCTTTTGGGATGACCCGTATTTGTTCAAGTATTGTGCTGATCAAATTGTTAGACGATGTGTCCCAGAAAATGAAATTCAGAATATTCTTTCATTCTTCCATGAACAAGCTTGTGGAGGCCATTTCAGTGCTAAGAAAACAGCAACTAAAGTTTTACAATGTGGTTTCTATTGGCCAACTATATTTCGAGACGCTTACACTTTCTGTTCTTCATGTGATAGGTGTCAACGAATGGGGAGCATTATGCGAAGGAATATGATGCCACTAAATCTAATTTTAGTAGTTGAGATTTTTGATGTATGGGGTATCGACTTCATGGGACCCTTTCCCTCGTCTTTTGGCCATCAATACATATTGGTTGCTGTTGACTACGTATCGAAATGAGTAGAAGCAATTCCATGTAGGACCAATGATCACAAGGTGGTGATAGCATTTTTGAAAAGCAACATTGTTTCACGCTTTGGATTCCCTCGAGCGATAATCAGTGATGGTGGTGCCCACTTTTGTAACAAAACATTCAAAGCTCTTTTGACAAAGTATTCCATCACTCACAAAGTGGCGACCCCATATCATCCGCAAACCAGTGGCCAAGTTGAGATCTCCAATCGAGAAATAAAGCACATATTAGAAAAGACGGTGAAGCCGGACAGAAAAGATTGGTTATTAAGACTTCATGATGCATTATGGGCATATAGAACGGCTTTCAAGACCCCGATTGGGATGTCACCCTACAGGCTAGTGTATGGAAAAGCTTGCCACCTACCTGTGGAACTCGAGCATCGTGTGTATTGGGCCATCAAGAAATTCAACTTTAACATGCAGCAAGCCAGCTCAGAAAAAAGATTACAACTGGCAGAACTTGAAGAAATTCGCAATGAGGCATATGAAAATGCCAAGATTTACAAGCAACGGATGAAAGTCTTCCATGATAAGCAAATTATGAGAAAATTGTTCACTCCAGGTCAGAAAATGCTTTTATTCAATTCTCGCTTGCACCTATTCCCAGGTAAGTTACGCTCTCGATGGTCTGGTCCCTTTATTGTTCATACTGTTTTTCCACATGGGGCAATTGAAATTAAGGACCCAAAGAACGGTGTCACGTTTAAAGTTAATGGTCAAAGATTAAAGCCATATCTAGAGTACAAACTACATGAAGAAGACATTGAAATAAATTTGAGTGACCCACCAGATTTGAATTGATTTTTTTTTTCTTTTCGGTGATTTGATTTTTTTTTTCTTTCTTTATATTATTCTTTTGCTAATTGAAATTATTTTTGCATAAGTGTGTTTGTTTAACTATTAAGTTTTCTTTTATCATTTTTAATCATGAGTACATTACTTAGACCGTTCCTCCTGAACATTCTTAAACCACTTCAACGTGTCAAAACTCATCTCAAAAGGCAGATTCAATTTTGTAAAACACATTGCATTTGGGCTCTACAAGCACCAGAGTTAGTAGCCTATGTTGAGGGTTTAGAACGCCAACTCCGAGACATTGAGAGAAGTGTTTACGACATCCAGTTGGAGTTTGAGGTAAATTCAATAAGAGGACGATTTTAATTTTCTTTGTGTGTTTTAATTTATTTTTTTGTTTGTGTGCTTTAGTTTGTTACCCCGGTGAAGTGGCGGATAACGGTACTCCGTGACAATCAAGTCGGTTACTTCGGTTTCCCATAATAACTGATATTCTGAAGCGAAGTTATGGACAGAAACGAGACTCTAGCGAAGCTTCACAAGCGATTTCCTTCACTTCCTCAGAATGCCCTTCTTACGATCTATAAAGCTTGGTCCGAACGCATGCGATTGCTCATGAGAAATAACATACCTGCTGACATCCGTTGGTTAATCGAGGCTAAAGTACGATCGGCAGGTGAGTTACCTCCAAAATTTATTGCATACATGCCTGGTTGTGGTAAAGGAAATTATGCAAGAAAACGACGAGCTCGACGAATTTCTGTTACTTGTCATAAGTGTGCCAGAATGAGTTGCAATAAAAACCCATGTTCTTTAGGAATGGTGTCTGATAACAGGGAAGATAAGATTCAATTCATTAGGGATGGCTTGAATAAGGAGTCATTGGATGATATCCTTTTGTCTCTTGAAACGCATCCCAGTGGATATGTGCAAGGAGCGATTCTCCAGTTATGGCCATTATTCCAGAAAGAGCATGCACGATATAGTCTCGGGAATCTGACTATACACGACCTTGTTTGCCAGTTTATAAGAAAAATGGATAGGAAGCCTATCTTCGACCCATAGAGGGCGTTCAAGCCGTTTCTGGACGTACAACCAGAGGAAGATGTGAGCCACAGTCGCAACTACCTGTAAATATCCTTTTACTTTACTGTTATTTTATTTCACTATTGTTTTATTGTGTGCATTATTGTCTTTAATAATTTTATTACTATCTTCTTTTTCCTTTTTACTGTTTCCTTTTTGACTCGCGAGCCACGTGCTTTACGCGTTATTTAACACTGACATGTTACCTCATACACGACTGTGCCCCACTGTCACCAAGACTCTTAAATGTGATTTTTTTTTGTCAAGCACTCACAAATTATTTTTTGAGAAGTATCACAATGGCAGCTACTCCAAATAGACAATTCAAGAACATTTGTGTGCTTTCTGGATTTACCTATAGCAAACATAAAGAGTTCGTTGAGGCAGCCATCGATCTTGGTCGTAGCATAGCAGCGAGAAAATTACACTTGGTGTATGGAGGAGGTAATCGAGGGTTATCAAAAATGGTCTCAGAAGCAGCTTTTATCAGAGGCAGCCAAGTGTTAGGCATCATCCCAAGAGCCCTAAAACCTTTGGGCAGTTCGTCTGACTCATCAACTGGAGAAGAGTTAGTCGTCTCAGGTATGCAAGAAAGAATAACTGAAATGCTCAATCATGCTGATGCTTTTATTTTCCTTCCAGGAGATCTTGCAACACTAGAGGCACTTATCACACTAGCATTTTGGGCCCATCTGCATATCCACCAGAAACCCATTGGTTTGTTAAATGTCAATAACTTTTATGATGGCTTTATCGCATTTCTTAACCATGCAATAAAAAACTATTTCATTCCCTCTAATGCGAAAAAACTCTTTATTTGTGCTCACACTGCTAATGAGCTACTTGATTTGTTACAAGCTTATAGACCGGAGCCAGACCCTTGGACCTTTGTGTTGGAGCATCCAAATAATGATGGTAACGGTAGCCGCAGTAAGAAGTACAAATTAGATTTAACTCTCTGCTTGTAAATATTTTCTTCTGTGTTGCACCACCCAGGTGATGTCTTCTAAACTCTACTTCTTTCATTTCAAACATTGAGGACAATGTTTCGTTCTGGTTGGGGGGAGGGAATAGTCGACAATTGTGGAATTTTGGTTAAGTTTTTACTAATTTTTTATTGTAGAAACTAACTGTTGCTAACTTTTTGTGTTGAAGATGGCTGAATATGGAGGGTAGTGACTCTAGAAACGCATCTTCATCGTTTAAAAAAAAATTTTTAAAAATTAAAAAAAACAAAAAAAAAATAATAAAAACAAAATTTTCTTTTTCTTTATTAAGTTTTGATGTTCATTTTTCTTCTTCTTTTTAATTTCTCCTCTATAAATATCTATTTTCCAACTTTTGAGTCGAAGATGGCTGAATATGGAGTGTAGTGCCTCTAGAAACGCATCTTCTTAAAAAAAAAAATCATTTTCGTTTTCTATCATTTTACGTGTAACTTTTCTAATTAGTTTTTATGCATCATTTTCACATTTCTGCATGCATATTTTCCTTTCATGTTTAGAATACGTTGGGGGGTAGAATGTTCTTCTTAAAAAAAAATTGTGTGATTTGTTTTAACATTGGATGACATGATTAATTTCAAATTTTAGTATTTGTATTATCTTTGGTCTTAAGTGATGTTACACTATGTTTGCTACTTTACATGTTGATGTCGGAGACAAATGTGAGTTGCTTGAAGGAATGAACATGTCATAATAAGTACCAAGTGAGTTTTTGAGCCTATTATTTTTCTTGGAGAATAACCCTTTTGCCCACTCTTTATACAGCTTAGCAGTTTATTATTTTACACACGATCTCTAAATTGCTTTTGAGTTAACCCTTAAAAAAATTGTAAAATAAAAAAAAAGGAAAAAATGTGTGTTGTTACATTGGGAGGCCCATCTAACTAGTAGATATAGATGATTATTTAGAGCCCTAAAAGATGATGGAAATGCCATCTTTGATCCGTTTGAGTCTTTCTAGCCATCCCTTTTATTAAATATCCATAGTTAACCCTCTTGAGCCTTTAAAAAAAAAAAAACCTTTTCTTTGTCAACTTATCATCTTGACCCACTCCGATTTGGAGTATTACCCGTTGTCTTATAAGTTCCATCACCTATTTATGTTTGAGAAAAATGTAAATAATTATTTTGTTCAGTGAAGTTATGCCAAAAAAAAAAAACAAAAGTTGTTGTTTCAAAAGAATAAAAATAAAAATAATAGGTGAAATCCACCTTGCAACTTCCAAAAAAAAAAAAAATTCTCTGCATTTTTCTTAAACATACACTTTGTTTTCCTTATTTCCCTTCTTTGTTAGCCATGTCCCTAGCCTACGTTACGTCCTAATAAAAGTCCTTCTTGATTTTAGGGAACTATAGTTTGAAGTAGAAGCTAGTTATATGGGCTAAAAAGATGTAGTGATGCATAATAAAAAAAAAAGATAAATAAAGTGGGTTGACTAAGCATTTTTGTTTGACTTGAGTTCGTATTATTTCTAAGCTGAGGGCATATTTATTTCATCTTGGTGAGAGCATGTGATATCACTTCTTTATTATTTTCTCTCTCAATTACCATTCATTGGAGTGACTATTTTTATTGGTTTTAATTTCTTTGTGAGAGTGTCACTACTTCCAGTGAGATTTTGGGGTTTGACATGTCATTCTTGAAAGTAGCTATGACAAAGTCTACTGGGCTGATTCATGTGGATGGTTGATGTGGGTGTGATGTTGCTTTAGACTGGAGATAATGCTTATACTTTTATTTGATTGCTATCATTAATCTGATGGAATAAATACGAGTGTTTCTATTAAAAAAAAAATTATTTTGAATTTGAATTTTGTTTTCGCTTTATTTGCTAGGGACTAGCAATAAGCTGGTTGGGGGGTGTGTTGAGTGTTAGAAAATGCATATTTATAAAGGAGAAAACCATCATTTTACATTTCAAGTCTTACTAACAACCCTTACTTTTATGTATTTAACCTTCTTGTGATTTAATTACATGTGTTTTATTTTAATTAAGTATTTTATGTATTTTAGGGGCATTATAGTCATTTCACAATAAATGAGAGATCAGACGGCAAAACGGACATCACTTTTAAACTCAGGACAGTCGAAAACCTTAGGAGGAGCATAAAAGGAAAAATGGCACTATTCATATGTACGGTATTATTCACGTGTACGGTACTATCTACGTTACTGTTCACAATACTGTTCACATAGACGGATTGGTGATGTGGCATTGATCAATAATGTGGCATTGACTGATGAGGTGTCATGATCCTGTTGGGCTAAAATTCGTATGTACTGTTAATGGTGACGTGGCAGTATATCAGTGGATGAAAAATCTCGCGTACGGTACATGCATCACACAGGATTATTTTCAACCAAACTACGTTACTGTTCATCTGAGTCAAACCGCGTTACTGTTCATCCGAGTCAAGCTATGTTACTGTTCATCCGCGTGGTCAAACGACGTACTGTTGACTGATGACGTGGCGCAATCCTGAGCGTCCAAACTGTTTTTAATCCGATGGCCATGATTTACTCCATGTATCTATAAAAAGGGGGCCTCCCCCCCCTAATTTGATATCTCTGAATCCATTTTTGGGATCCATTTTCTATAATTCCTTTTCCATCTTGTATTTTCTTCGTATTTTAATAAATTTCCATTTTTCCCCTAGTTCAATTATGAGTGGCTAATTTTCTTTCAAGCTTGGGTTGAAGGTGAAGTCTCAACATGTGTCATGGGCTTAATTTGGTAAATTTATTTTCTCTTCCCCTCTAGTTTTTGTGGATGTTTTGATTTCTCGTCGACAAATAATACTAATCTTGTCTAGTACCGCCTTGGTTTCACCGGCCCTCTAGTACAAGGTTATTATTATTTAGCACGATAAGCCCTTGGCACCATATTGATTAGAGCGTGGTTCATGAGGTGTGGATTCCCCCCTCATGATTTAATTGACATTAATATGGATTATTTAGCCCATGATGCATGTTGATACGGATCCAGATACCCAAGTACATCATTTCAATAGATTTCGCTTCAATTTATTCTCGCCATTGCAATTCCAATTTTAGAATCTCAATTCCAATTTTAGGATAATTTAAATCACTTCCACCACAATTTCAACCACCCATTTACAAAATTAATTCTACACACAATTAAAATCCACCTCCTCGTGGGATCGACACTCGTCACCATTAATCTATACTACAATAGATTTGTGCGCTTGCGAGTACATTAAAATTTGCACAACATCAACTATGATAGTATATCCTTCAAACCAAAAACCAAAAAACTTGTTTTCCCTTTTATTGAGAAACCTAAAACAAGAAACTTAAATATAGTTAAAGCCTGTTCTGTTTATCAGAACCAAATCAATGCACTCCTCAAATTAAAACAAAATGACCTCATTTGTTTGAAAAAAGATTTGAGTTTACAGAGAATCGAAACCCAATTACAAAATGATTTTATAAAAAGAAAAATCTTTGATTTCAAAGATCTCATTGAAAAAGAAATATGTGTTGACCTACCATCTGCTTTCTGGAATAGAAAACAACATTTGGTAGATTTGCCTTATGAAAATTCTTTTGATGAAAAACAAATACCTACCAAAGCCTGTCTAATCCAGATGAACATGGAATTGGAACAACATTGCAAAGAAGAAATAA
This sequence comes from Citrus sinensis, assembly GCF_022201045.2. NCBI lineage: Eukaryota > Viridiplantae > Streptophyta > Magnoliopsida > Sapindales > Rutaceae > Citrus > Citrus sinensis. Next base: position 7,004,802 of record NC_068560.1, read on the forward strand.
AAGATTTAGAATTAAAAGTACTCATTGTAAAATCCAGGTCCCCATGGTCTTGTGCCGCTTTCTATGTCGACAAAAACTCTGAAATAGAAAGAGGAACACCTAAACTTGTAATAAATTACAAACCCCTGAATAAAGCATTAAAATAGATTAGGTATCTCATACCTAATAAAAAAGATTTACTTCAAAAGCTACATACTGCTTTCATTTTCTCAAAATTCGACATGAAAGCAGGATTTTGGCAAATTCAAATTCATCCTAAAGACCATTATAAGACTGCTTTTACTGTTCCTTTTGGACAGTACGAATCGATTGTTATGCCATTTGGTTTAAAAAATGCACCCTCAGAATTCTAAAGAATTATGAATGATATTTATAATCCTTTCTCTGATTTCTGCATAGTTTATATAGATGATGTGTTGATCTTTTCCCAAATAGTTGATCAACATTTCAAACATTTAAAGACCTTTTACCTTGCCACTAGAAAGGCTGGTTTAGCCATTTCTAGTTCTAAAGTTTCCTTATTTCAAATAAGAATCAGGTTTCTAGGTCATTACATTTCCAAAGGAACCATTACTCCTATTGAGCAATCTCTTATATTTGCTGATAAATTTCTTGATAAAATTCTTGATAAAACACAACTACAAAGATTTCTAGGTAGTTTAAACTATGTTCTTGATTTTTGCCCAAACATAAATAGAATGTTTAAACCATTGCATGACAGATTAAAGAAGAATCCTGTTGCATAGACCGATGAGCACACTAAAGCCATTAAATTAATAAAAAATTATGTTAAAAACATTCCTTGTTTATTCCTTGCGAATCCTGCATTACCTAAAATTGTTGAAACAGATGCTTCAGACTTAGGTTATGGAGGAATACTAAAGCAAAAAGAGAATAATAAAGAACAAATAATACAATATGTTTCTGCCCAATAGAATGAATGTCAAAAAAATTATTCTACTATTAAAAAAAAAATTCTTTCTATTGTATTATGCATTTCTAAATTTCAAAGCGATTTATTAAATAAAAAATTTTTACTCAGAATTGATTGTAAAGCTGCAAAACATGTTTTGGAAAAGGATGTTCAAAATATTGCTTCAAAACAGAGTTTGGCAAGATGGCAAGCCATTTTGAGTGTTTTTGATTTTGATATTGAGTTTATTAAAGGTGATACAAATTCTATCCCTGACTTTCTAACCAGAGAATTTTTTCAAAACAGATAAATGCCGCCCAAGAAAAAAGACAAGGCCAAAGCTGTTCTTAAAGACACTGAGTCACAAACAACCTCCAAAGAACCCCAATCAACTCCCTCTAAAGAAAAATTACTTTATTCTGCCATGCCCATTAAATCTTGGATTGAAATGGTTGAAGAACAAGAAACCCAATCTAAAGCCATTACCTCAGAAGATCAGGTAAAAGAATGGATGAATTTCATTACAAAGTCTCCAGAGCTTATGCTCGCCTTACAAAATATTTCTCAAACTAAAGCCCTTTCTCAAGTTCTTGAGAAAGAAAAATTTATTTCTAAAACAATTTCAAAACCTTCTTCCTCTAAAGAAATCATTTCATGTGAAAGCTTTTCTTCACAAATTATTGTTTCTCAATCAAAGCTTTCACAAAAATCATCGGATTGGTTTAATAAAGCCTATCAACAAAATGTTTTAACTATGGAGGATGAGTTTTATCATTCTGATCCATTTCAGGCAATTTCAAAGATTTTCCCGAAAGGCTGGTTTTTTAAACCCTGAGATTTATCCAAACCCCAGTCTTTCTACCAAAGCATACTTGAGTTCACTGAGTCAATAAAATTTAAACATTTTTTCCTTAGTGAAGCTCATTCTGAGCCAGCCTATTCCACGGCTACTATTCTTAAAGTCTTAAGTCCAAATCAGTGGAGTGACCAACTCCACAAACCAAAAACCTTTCCCGCCAATTTTCAAAGACGTCTAAACCACTGCTTATCTTTCTCCTATTGGGATTATCAGCAGGCCTGGTTTAACACCTTTTTTATCCAAAATCCAAAAAAGTCTCACTCTTGGTTATTTTTCTTCAATTCAAAAATAACCGTTCAAAGCCTTCCAAATTGGTTCCAAATTTGGTGGAACTATTTTGGGCCAAGCCCAAAAATTCTAACCCAAAATGCCATCAAATGTTTAAATTTATTTAAAGCCCACTATGTTCCTTCTGAGTCTGAGAAGAGGTTTCCTCCTTTTCTCTGTTTCTGTACAAACTTTTTCCTTCCCTGGGTTTGGATGTGGAATTTCTAATACCACACCATAGACACCCAACTAGTCTTACAAAGAACCTTCAAAGTCAAATGGTGGTCTAAATTTGACGAACAATCAAAATTGTCTGAAGCCACGGTCCAATCTTGGCTTTCTACAAGAGGCCTCCTTGCCCCAAGTAAAGACGTAACCAAAGCCCAAAGCACTTTCCTTGCCCAGAGAGCGAAAGCCTAATCCCTGCTGGCCAGTGCCAAAACCGAGGATGAATATTTCAAAGTGATGCAGTAACTTCTTACCACAAGATCAGAGACATCTGCTGCAAGTTCTCCATTAAGCTCCTCAGGAGAAGCTGAATTGTTCATCTCCCTTGGAGATGAAAATGAAGATGACTGCTTCGGATTTTTCTCCCCATTAAAGCATTAAAGTAAAAAAAAAAAAGAGTAACGATTGTCTTCATTTTTATGTATTTTTTCACTTATACAGATTATTGTAATTATTTTCAATCCAGTTGTATTTTCCTTTATTTTCTTTGGGTGGTCCTCTGGACATAAGTGAGAGCACACATGTCTCTTCACCCATCTTTTGTTTTCTTTCAAAGTTGTAAAGAAGAAAGATGTTGTCCCCCACATGTCTTGACGGTCCCGCTCCATCATCTACACATGTGAAGCTACAACAAAAGCCAATAAAGCTAAGTCCATCCACAATAATGCTGTCTCCACTAACCAACCACGCATGTGAAGCTACAGCAAAAGCCAATAAAGCTACAGTTTCGCTACAATGGACGAATAAAGCTACAGTTTCGCTACAGTTGAAGCTACAGACTCACCACAGTTCAAGCTTCAGTTGTTTTAAATTCAAAGCTATGTAACATTTAAGAGTAGAGTTTTGTTTACAATTTTTAGATTCTTTCTCTTTCTTTCTTTGGTAAATCAGGATCAAGACATCAAGGAAACTCATTCCTGTCTTGTAATTTTTCCTTTCTACAAATCTGTAAATATTTTCCATTGTAAAGCTCTCGGATCCAAGCAATATATGTAAGCATCTCTCATTTAATCTATTTAAAGTTTCAAATGTATGTTTAAATTTCTGCAATTTCAATTTATAAAACCTATTACGTTCCTCTAAGGTAAAGAGACCGGATCTCTGTCCTTAGTTGTATCTTCTCTTCTCCCTCCATCCAATCAGAATACTATTTCTGGGACCCAGATCTAGTATTATCTATGAGCCTTTAGATATGTTGCTAGGTCTGCTTTAAAATCATATAGTTAAAACGTTTTTAAATTAAATTGGTATATCGGCTGGAAAACAGAACGTGCGAGATATTGATCTGTTCTAAGTCAGATCTGACCTCAAAGGTAGATTAAGTTCTGCATCGATCTGGTAACAACGCCACGTACTGATTTAATTCTAAATTATTAATTGAATATTAAAGTTTAATTTACATTTTCTATCGAATTCACATCCATCATTCGATCCTATTTCCTACTGGTATCAAAGCCACGAGGAGGATAGTGTAATATAGGTTAGAGACTTTGTGTTTAAAGACTTGTGTTAAGTTGAACATTGTTTGTGTGGTGAGTGTTTACCTCTGGGTGCCTAGGTAGCATTTGGTCGTAAGTCCTGATTTGGTTGAAGGGCAGTAAAACCAATTCTTAGCCTTGGATTGTAGCCATACCGACAAGACTAAAACTAGAATATAGGATTTTACTCATGGATTCTCTGCTCTGTAGAGCATCGTCCTTTTCTAGCTCTTCTTCTGGGAAGACTAGCGATTCAAAGAATGTTGTAAATTTAGAAGAATTTGTTATTGAAGACTACAAAGATTTCTTGGTAGTTTAAACTATGTTCTTGAGTTTTGCCCAAACATAAATAGAATGACTCAACCATTGCATGACAGATTAAAGAAGAATCCTGTTGCATGGACCGATGAGCACACTAAAGCCGTTAAATTAATAAAAAATTCTATTAAAAACATTCCTTGTTTATTCCTTGTGAATCCTGCATTATCTAAAATTGTTGAAACAGATGCTTCAGACTTAGGTTATGGAGGAATACTAAAGCAAAAAGAGAATAATAAAGAACAAATAGTACAGTATGTTTCTGCCCATTGGAATGAATGTCAAAAAAATTACTCTACTATTAAAAAAGAAATTCTTTCTATTGTATTATGCATTTCTAAATTTCAAAGCGATTTATTAAATCAAAAATGTTTACTCAGAATTGATTGCAAAGCTGTAAAACATGTTTTGGAAAAGGATGTTCAAAATATTGCTTCAAAACAGATTTTTGCAAGATGGCAAGCCATTTTGAGTGTTTTTGATTTTGATATTGAGTTTATTAAAGGTGATACAAATTCTATCCCTGACTTTCTAACCAGAGAATTTCTTCAAAACAGATAAATGCCGCCCAAGAAAAAAGACAAGGCCAAAGCTGTTCTTAAAGACACTAAGTCACAAACAACCTCCAAACAACCCCAATCAACTCCCTCTAAAGAAAAATTATTTTTTTCTGCCATGCCCATCAAATCTTGGATTGAAATGGTTGAAGAACAAGAAGCCCAACCTAAAGCCATTACCTCAGAAGATCAGGTAAAAGAATGGATGAATTCCATTACAAAGTCTCTAGAGCTTACGTTCACATTACAAAATGTTTAGAAAATTTTTGAAAAACCAAAGTCTTTTTTCTTTATTGCAATCAGAATAGAAGTTGTTATGAAGAAGAGTTTTATCTAGTTCAAAATCGTTTTCAAGAACATTTATTACATTTTCAGTGACAGCAGAAAATGTAGGAGAAGTTGGAAGAGAAGGTTCCTTCTCTTCCTGTCTTTGCTCATGTTGATTACTAGCGTAGATTGGGTGAGGAACACTAGTGGTATAGTCAACAGAGTGAATAGAGGAACTAGGTATATCCGATGTGGAAAACCTAGGTTGATCTTTTACTGATTGGAAAGGAAGATTTATAACAGAAGGAATTTTTGAAAATTTTCTTTTCAAAGAAGGAATACTTGAACACGAATCTTTATCAGAGAATCTAGATGATGTAGATCTCTTAAAGGATAATTTGACTTTACCATCAGAATACTGAGTCATATTTTGTAACTCTGTATTGGGCTCAAGTTGTTTTGGAATCACTGGTGCAGTGGCTCCTTCAAGAATCCATTCGTCTGGAAGATTGATATCTTTCCATTGGATTGGCTTTGGAATAACGGTATTAGCTTTAGACAAGTCAGTCTGCAAGAGAAGAGTCTCATCTCTTTTTTACTGAAATTTATGTTGCGTGCTAAACGCAGAGATCATGGCTTTGTAAGAAATTTTATAGATTAATGCAACTGGGACAGATTCCTCAATCATGTGATAATTATGGGTCTTGATTTGCAAAATCATGCTTTTTAAAATGTTTTTGTCCTTTAGAGAAATCATTATATTCGGGTAACAGTTAAATGAGATAGGACCTTTACAAAGACTTGATTCTATACTACTTAGTAAAGAATCATCGAAAGGGATGAATCGCCCATCTCTTAAGATAGCAAGAATAGAAGTATTTAGACCTTCTTTTGTTAAGGGTTTTATACCAACTTGAATAAAACCGATGTGGACATAATTAAAGTTCTTTTCTTTTAGTTTCTTTAAAGAGTTTTCTGAGAATAAGTGAATTGTCTCAAATGGATTTGAAAGGGTTATGTCACGTTCTTCAGTTTTTATAACATAATCATTCTTTAAAAAATCAAGTTTTTTTTGTTTTATAGATCATTTCTTTAGAGATCTTTGGTAATTCCCAATTATCAATTGCTTTATTAAAGTCTTCAATAACAAATTCCTCATAATAGGCCTAAATTTAAATAGGATTCTGAGTCAGAATCGCTATTACTGGATACAGATGTATCTGAGTCAATTAACTTATCAACCTGTAGAGGCTCACTGTCTCCCGTCATGGAAGACTCAGAGTCAGAAGACTCAAGAAGCAAAGGATCTACTTTAGAAAGGATTTCTTCGTCAAGGCCAAGCTCATGGAGCTTCCTGCTCATTCGATAGAATTTTGCAGTGGGGCATTTCTTTCCACATTTATAACATATGGCTTCTTTATAATTAAAGAGGGTTTTTGTCGTGTCTTTAAAGGTTTTCTTTTTAGAGAAATGGGGTTTCCTATAAGGTTTCGAAGGTTTCTTATGGAAGGGTTCTCTAAAGTTATGGAAGGGTTTCCTATTGCTTTTATATTTGTAATGCTTTCTGTAAGGTTTTGAAGAACACTTACCATTACAATCTTTAGAAGTGGAGGCTTTAAAGGGATGATAATTGAATTGCTTACAGAAGCTGCATAATTCTTGCTTAGATTTTCTAAGCTCCCATTTTAGACGTTTCTGAAGTTTTAAGTCTTGACAAAGCTTCAAACCTTCCTTATTAACAAAACTGACTAATTCACCGTAGGTGAGTTCGTCATAAGGAATACGGTTGTCATAGAGGGCTTTTATGGAATTCCTAACCTTTTCTCCTAATAGGGTAGGTAAACCTGCAAGGAATTTTTCTTTCCAGGTTATATGATTTGCATCATCCCTAAGGAAGAGTTTGGTAAATAATGTGGTTTTGTAACTTTGGAATTCACTAAGTTTCCTACATCTCAGGTTATGTAGTAACTCAGCATTTTTATCTCTTAGGTGTGAAGGATCACCTATGAAATGAAGGGATATAGTCAGAATCAGGGTAGCAACGGCATCCTGAATTAGACTATTGAACTCATCGAGGATGGGGGCACCATTCTCATCTGTTTGAATAGAATCAAGGATATCTAAATGTTGCTGTTTAGTGAGAAGATGATCCCACCAACCTTTAAGTTGACCTGTAAAACCAGCAATGAGAATTTCTGCAATGGCCTTGTCAGAAGTTCCCGATTGAGTTTTATAAGCATTGGCTGCCATGGTCATCTGTTGCAATAATCCTAGGATGTTGTATTCAGACATACCATCAATGTTCTACTCATAGACAGAGGATGCATTAAATCGTAATTGGTTTAATACACTAGGCCTGTTGTCTATGGCAAGGTCAGGTGGAGACTTGATAGTAGGTAGAGCTAATTCCTAATGAATTTTGTTGGCTTTAGAAACAGGTTCTTCTTTAAATGCTTTTATATCAGAAGAGGCTATAGAAACATCGTCTTGTTCTAGTACACCAATCTTACTAGATTGGGCACTGTCAGGGGCTATTTGGATTTTACTAGAAGAAGAAGAAGAAGCTTATATTCTATCTATTTGTTCTTTAATGGCTTTAGCAAAATCTGATTTTGACTCTTGAACAAGCTTTTGACTAGTTTTCGAAACCTGAGAAGGTTTGAAAATAGGTTCTTTAAGCTTTTTGTCAGAATCCGACTTTGATGTAATAGGGGAAACACTTATGGTTGACTTCTGGAATTGGTTTTCTATCCTAGTCAACTATTTTCCTATAGTATTTAGATTGGCATTACAGAAATTATTCTGTTGGATAATTCTATCTAAATTTGATTCTAGATCTTTATGGATTTTATAGGGTGAGGCTTTAATCTCAATAGGAGGCTCACCATGTTCAATGATTAGACTCCTAAGAGGTGGATGCTCAGATTCTATGACTCTACCACTACCAGAGAGGTTCCACTCAGTGGTTTTCTTTCTAACAATAATGCGATTTGATTCTTTAAAAGGATATGAAATGTTGTTATCGGAAGCATACATTTCAAACCAATTAAAAAACATAATATGAACTTTATGCAAATTTACAAACTCATAATAAATTTCTTGAATTTCTTTTCTTTGGTTTAGAAAATTTTTGAAAAACCAAAGTTTTTTTTCTTTATTGCAATCAGAATAGAAGTCGTTATGAAGAAGAGTTTTATCTAGTTCAAAATCTTTTTCAAGAATATTTATTACATTTTCAGTGACAGCAGAAAATGTAGGAGAAGTTGGAGGAGAAGGTTCCTTCTCTTCCTGTCTTTGCTCATGTTGATTACTAGTGTAGATTGGGTGAGGAACACTAGTGGTATAGTCAACAGAGTGAATAGAGGAACTAGGTATATCCGATGTGGAAAACCTAGGTTGATCTTTTACTGATTGGAAAGGAAGATTTATAACAGAAGGAATTTTTGAAAATTTTCTTTTCAAAGAAGGAATACTTGAACACGAATCTTTATCAGAGAATCTAGATGATGTAGATCTCTTAAAGGATAATTTGACTTTACCATCAAAATACTGAGTCACATTTTGTAACTCTGTATTGGGCTCAAGTTGTTTTGGAATCACTGGTGCAGTGGCTCCTTCAAGAATCCATTCGTCTGGAAGATTGATATTTTTTCATTGGATTGGCTTTGGAATAACGGTATTAGCTTTAGACAAGTCAGTCTGCAAGAGAAGAGTCTCATCTCTTTTTGACTGAAATTTATGTTGCGTGCTAAACGCAGAGATCATGGCTTTGTAAGAAATTTTATAGATTAATGCAACTGGGACAGATTCCTCAATCATGTGATAATTATGGGTCTTGATTTACAAAATCATGCTTTTTAAAATGTTTTTGTCCTTTAGAGAAATCATTATATTCGGGTAACAGTTAAATGAGATAGGACCTTTACAAAGACTTGATTCTATACTACTTAGTAAAGAATCATCGAAAGAGATGAATCGCCCATCTCTTAAGACAGCAAGAATAGAAGTATTTAGACCTTCTTTTGTTAAGGGTTTTATACCAACTTGAATTAAACCAATGTGGACATAATTAAAGTTCTTTTCTTTTAGTTTCTTTAAAGAGTTTTCTGAGAATAAGTGAATTGTCTCAAATGGATTTGAAAGGGTTATGTCACGTTCTTCAGTTTTTATAACATAATCATTCTTTAAAAAATCAAGTTTTTTTTGTTTTATAGATAATTTTTTTAGAGATCTTTGGTAATTCCCAATTATCAATTGCTTTATTAAAGTCTTCAATAACAAATTCTTCTGAATTTACAACATTCTTTGAATCGCTAGTCTTCCCGGAAGAAGAGCTAGAAAAGGACGATGCTCTACAGAGCAGAGAATCCATGAGTAAAAACCTATATTCTAGTTTTAGTCTTGTCGGTATGGCTACAATCCAAGGCTAAGAATTGGTTTTACTGCCCTTCAACCAAATCGGGACTTACGACCAAATGCTACCTAGGCACCCAGAGGTAAACACTCACCACACAAACAATGTTCAACTATAACACAAGTCTTTAAACACAAAGTCTCTAACCTATATTACACTATCCTCCTCGTAGCTCTGATACCAGTAGGAAATTTTATTAACTTTATTATTTTAGTTATTATTAATTGTTGTTAATATTATTTTTATTAATATTATCATTATTATTATTATTAAATTTTATTAACTTTATTATTTTTATTATTATTAATTATTGTTAATACTATTTTTATTAATATTATCATTATTAACATTTATTATTATAATTATTATCATTAAATTTTATTAATTTTATTATTTTAGTTATTATTAATTATTGTTATTATTATTTTTATTAATATTATCATTATTAACATTTATTATTATTATTATTACTATATTTTATTAACTTTATTATTTTAGTTACTATTAATTATTGTTAATATTATTTTTATTAATATTACCATTATTAACATTTATTATTATTATTATTATTATTAAATTTTATTAACTTTATTATTTTAGTTATTATTAATTACTGTTAATATTATTTTTATTAATATTATCATTATTAAGATTTATTATTATTATTATTATTATTATTATTATTATTATTATTATATTAACTTTATTATTTTAGTTACTATTAATAAAAATAATATTAACAATAATTAATAGTAACTAAAATAATAAATTTAATAAAATATAATAATAGTAATAATAATAAATGTTAATTATTATCATTATTAACATTTATTATTATTACTATTATTATATTTTATTAACTTTATTATTTGGGGCAATGTTAATTATTACTTTGATTTTTATTTATTTTTGTGTAGGCTTGAGGTGGGGTTTGAAGTGGGCTTTCTAATCTCCATCATTAGTTCATTACTCAACATTAAAAGATATTAAATGGGAAGGCATTGTTTTTAAGAGATAATAATTGCGATAAAGAAATATGCAAAATAAGGAATAACGATTTTTGAGATATTGTAGAAATATCAGAAAAGGAAATCCTAAATAATTTAGAAAATAAAATCCTAAACTTAATTAACGTCAAAGACTAAAGTAAAATAAGAAAAAGGAAGAATCATTGTTATAAAAGGAAACTAATTGTGAGGAAGTGTAAATTATGATCGTTAGGACTTAATCTTGCCATTCAAATTAAGTATGATGGGGTGAGTGCGTGTGTACTAATTAAAGCTCAGCTAGCAGCCACGAATCGATCTTTGGTTTGAAATGTCTTTTTATTTTTTCCAGGAAAAAATAAAGACTTACAGCAATATCATTCACAACAATAACTCTAGCATTATAAGTCATTCGTTTAGGTATATATGCTCATCTAAAGATCATCAGTATTTTGAAGTGTTTCATTTGGTTATTTGCCATATTTAGGCCTAAGCTCAATTCCTTGGATAATGATGCCACGCTTTTGCACAGATCCTGATTCACACAGCTTACAGACCACTGTCCCATCATCTCCATTTTCATTAAAGAACTCACCCATCTCAATTTCCGTCCACCCGTCTCCTCTGTCTTGAGATAGTTGAGGAGACACATTTGTCGGAGGATCTAACAACGCGCTACGCCTTTTGTGATTATTGCTTCCCTCAAAATAGACGTCAAACTCTATAGGTCTAGCATCAAATCCTTGTCTACTTTTGACAAACTTGAACACAAGGTAAGCTCCATAGTTCGTTTTGGATGATAAAATTCTTGTCTCAATTCTTGCTATGATTTCGAACCACCACACCTCCCTGAGTTTAGCCACTTCGGGAAACCTGCAAATGTAATGGCACATCATCTATGGATTGTAGCAAGAGAAGCAATTAACTCCCTTTAATTTGTTCTAATGAGCAACCGATATTAAAACAAAAATTAATGGAACGACGGATCCAACTAGCAAGATACTGTCCAATTTGGGCTTAAAATAAGTTTCTTTTACGCTCATGGTTTTTATCTTTGTATGTCCAAGACCACCCAAAAGCCTCTTACTAGTCCAAGGATGGTCTTTCCTTATAAGCTCATCATTCACATCATTCTTAAGCAATCTGAAATGTTACGAACAATGGTTAAGTCTGGATGTCCGAATTTTACGCAATCCAAATTTGAACTATTATCAGAGTTGTACAATGCTATATAATAACTCTAGCGTGTTGTACAACTCTGATCCTAGTTTAAATTAAGATTTAAAAAATTTAAATGTCTGGGCCTTTGTATGACTCTTGAAACAAATGCCAAGTTGGAGGAGAATAAAACAAACCTAGACTCTTGTAGAGAAAGCCAGTTCCAATATTGGGGTGAATCTCCCCATGCTATGGAAAGTCCCCTTGCACCAACCATGTAACATTTCTTTCCAGTCTCTTGCACTAGCGAAAAGCTCGTCGTATGATTGTTGATGAGGATGGGGTTATGACAAAGATAAAAGTAAAGGTCCTTCTTAGACAACGAAGTGATCATCAAAGACGAAGCAGAGATTGATGACGAGTTGGAAATGATCTCCTTGTAATCGGACGGCAGAAACTTCTCCCAAACGGAATCCGAATCCGCAGCGGATTTGAAGGCAGGACAAGCCAATGATAATCTGCTTGCATCGCGGGGAGTTGTAAGAGAAATGATGTATGAAATGCACCGTGCAGGCAGAACAAATGTGATGTCCATTTTACGTCTTTCTGATGACAGCTCCTTTTCAATGTTATCCTGAATCTTGAAAATTATTAGAAAATACATGAAGCAAAAAGCCAATCTCAGTGAATATATGTAGAAACTAATTTAAAAGCGAACAAGAAAGATACAGTGTGTAAAACAGAGAACCAAATTACAAAAATTTTATAATAACAAAAAATGTGCAATGTCACAGTTGAAAACTTTTCTACAAACTTATTGTTCACAAATTGATTCAGCATAAATGCTTAAGTATATGTATTAGTTAGATTAGAACACAAATAATAAAAGTAAATAATGTAGGGTGTGAAGGGTTTTTAATTCAACAAATAGAGCTATATATTGCATATCTGTTTGAGTTTAATCAAGAGTTAATGACTCTACGTATTCAGGATTCGAATAATGCTGAGTTTAATCAAGAGTTTATGGCTCTACATATTCAGGATTCGAATAATGCAAATTGTTCAAAATTTTCAAGCAAAAGCCATAAGACAATCTATGTGACTACAAATGCGAAGAACTTCAAAAAAGAACATGTGATTATCAAACAAAGAGAATGCCACTACAAAATCTTTAATTACAACAAGTTCTGTTAAACTTGAAAGTCGATTTTGTATTTAGCATATCATACAACAACTTTACTGATAAGTATAATAACGTAAGCTCCAACTAATAAAATGGTATACTTAATAAATTTAAGTACCACCGATGGCCATGTGATTATTTTATGGTTATACTATACCAGCCGACTTATGCTAAATAGTAAAAGCACCTTTCCTCTTACTACATTTGTTCTATTTGCAATTATAATTAATTGCCAAAATGACTTTTTTATTTTTATTTTTTTAAAGGAAGAAATATGTAAGGTTGGGCAAACCCCAAAATGACTTTTTTTTAATTTTTTTTTAAAGGAAGAAATATGTAAGGTCGGGCAAACCCCAAAGTCAATCCTTTTACTTCCTATTTTCTAATATTTGAACTTAGGTGGCCAGCAAAGCAAAACGGTTTGAAACTACTCGGCCAAGCTTCTAAAAGGATTTATTTTAGTGTCTAATCAGAAATCAAAAGATGAGAGACAAATGCATTTCCAGTGCCCCAAAAAAAAAAAAAGTCCTAAATGTCATACGTGAGTCATAATATCTGATAAAAATAGCTGAACCATCTATGAGTTTGACCTCGCTAACCATAAGAACCGAATCATGAACTCCGTCATTCTTTACCTTATAACCTTCACTTGAAAAATTTGATGTTATGGGATGTATTATTTCCTACAACATAGAAATATCTCTATGTAAGACAACAATGTTAGCGAGAACTAATTGTTTTTTTTTTTTTCTAAGTCAGATCAAATCATGCAGTACCTCTTGTTTATTTCGTTTCAAAATGATGGGAGCGAGTAATTTTATACTAACCTTTTTGTCATCCACTGTTTTTGCCTTATCCTCAATATTGGATCCTGGGTTTGGAATGTCATCCTGGATGTTGTAAATAATTTAAAACTTTTAAAAAAAAAAACTATCAACCAATCTCCATAAATATAACTATACAGATTTGATTTAAAATGGAAAAATACTCTTTTAGTCCTTAAAAGTTTGAGTTAATTACCTAGTTTGTTCCTATATTTTTAAAAATTACCCAATAGATCCTTGTCATTTATGTTTTTGTTAAAATATATTTAGTCATCATTAGTTTTCTACTTATTAATCGAATATTTGATGAAGACTATCAATCATTTGATTCAAAAGCTACAAATAGAAGTAATATTTTATTCTTGACAAATTAGATTCAACAGCTAAAAAGATTAACAAAGGTGTTTAATCTTAGTAATTTTAAAAAAATGCAAAGACTGCCTAGGTATTTGGTTTCTGTAAGGATTAAATGAGTATTTTTACCTCGAAAAGAAGGGTGCATCCTGAAGTGTATCAACTTAATTCTAGTAATAACAAGAAAACAATGATTGAGGAAGGTTCATGCACGAGGTGGGCTACAAGATAATGATATGATCGTACTACACTTATCGATTTTGCTCTATAATTAAGGAACCGTCTATCTTAGCAGTGAAGTATTTTAGTATCTACATACTCAGAAAAAAATAAAGAACTGAAAAATAAATCGAATCCTACTGCTAAAATTTGGCAACAGACATGAGTCATAATATCAGATAAAAAGAGCTCAGGCCCTTACGTGTTTGTGTTTGACCTCAGTATCATATGAATAGAGCCATGAACAGAACTACCAATCACCTTATAACCTTCACTTGAACCAATTGAGGTTTTTGAATTTAGTCTTTGTGATGATTGATAACCAATTTTTCTTAATAAATAATTAAGATTGATATAATTAATCATTTGATTGATTATTATGTTTCCATCTTTGAAGCCATAAAAGATCTTTGATCTAGCACATGGAAGCTTCTTTGGGTAGTTAAGATTTGTGGTGTTAAATGTGGTAATGTGATATGTAGAATTTATGGCGTTGAGTATGGTTGTTAGGTTAGATGTGTGGTTATAATTTGTGTGGTAGTTAGGTTAATGTATGGTTGTGATTAAGTTGTAACAAGTATAAATACCTTCTCTTTTAGTTGGTTTAAGCAACAAGAAGTAGTAAAGGTTCGTGGTACTAAAAGAGTTGTAATTGAGGACTTGTATTAAGTTCATAAGAAACAAAGAGTGTTTTTGAGTGTTTAATCATTCAAATTCAACGCAATATTGCTTGTGTGGAATTGTCTTAGTTGCAATGTCACTAATACGAATCACTTGAAATTTTCATTCTCACATGCACTATATTATAAGAACCACTGCCATTATTTAATGAAACATATGGTAAGGAGAAAGACCACTATATCATGCAGATATGACAAGGATCATCATCATGACATACACAAATAATAATTATAAAGACAATTATGTAATGCATATATGGCAATAATCAAAACCATTACCATATACAAATAGAGTAAAAATCAAGGGGATCGGCTTATAATGAATCTTGAGTTATATCTATAACGCTTGGGAACCCTTCAATTCTTGAGTAAGTTTTTGAGAATGAGTTTTACGCCCATGAGCTTTTATACGGAGCAGAGTCAAACAGACTAGTGGCCCTACATTACCTTTATATGTGACAATGATTAGTTAAAAGAAGGAATTGCACGTAACAGGGGTGCTAGAAAAATTTTTCACATTGGTTGAGAATGAATCTTAGAGTATTTAATTAAGGTTAGGGCAATCCATTCTCCAAAAATAAATAAATAAATTAAAGGCTTGGACAACCATAAATTCTTGAGCTAATATTTGAGTATAAGTTAGGCTCACAAACTTATTATTTAAAGCAACAATGGAAACATGTATCTCTTATGCATGTATTTTGTTTTAGAATGATGTTGGCACGTAAGTTTACACTAACCTTATTGTCGTCCACAAATTCTTTTTGCTTTATCCTTACTTTCGGAATGTCATCCTGAATCTTGTATGTCATATAAAAGAATAAATTGTCTTATATGATGTGGGTCATAGTGTGATAAAAAGAGCTCAAGTGTCAATATATCCGAGTTTGATCTCACTAACCATAAGAACCGAACCGTGAACACCGTCACTAGCGACTTTAGATTCTTCACATGAAATAATTGGTGATTTCACATCTAATGTTTCCTACAATAAAGAAATATACATACAAAAGCCCAGTGCAAGATCGAATTGTCTTAATTGTAAAGTCACTCATAAGAATCACATAATGATTTCATTGTACATGTACATATTGGCCGGGGAATCAAAAGTTGTGTGATGGACATACGGTAAGTATCAGGACCTTCGTGACGTACAAAAATGATAAGAATGAAGATCATGATAAATTTCAGAGAACAAGGTCACCGCGAAATACAAAAATTACAAGAATGAGGAGCATTGTTATTTAATGCATATATCACAATAACCAAAACGATTTCAAATACAAATATAGAAAAAATCAAGACTATCGACTGAGAATGAATCTTAGGTTAAGCATATAAGACTTGGATATCTTTCAGTAAACTCTTGAGTATGAGTTAGGTGGACTTTTGTATGATATTAGATTCACATACACCAGTGGGGCACACTACTTTTCCATGTGTCAATGATTAGTTAAAAAAAAAAAAGGTTTTGCAGGTGATTGTGTAATAAGGAAATGTCCCACATTAGATAGGAATGAATTTTAGGTTTAATATGTAAGGCTCTCGTATTCTAATTTGAGTATGAATTAAGTTCCCGGGCTTCCAGATACTAACTAATGGAATCATATATATCTTGTATATTTAATTTTAGATAAGCACCCTCAAATTATCCTTCCATGTGACAATTACTAGTAAAAAGAAAAAAAAAGCATTTGCTTCGACGAGATGGTGATTAATGAATTTTAGTTGAAGTATATAAGTTTTAGGCCAACTTTCAACTCCTGTGCTGTTTATACTAACCTTATTGATACCCATAGTTTCATTTCAGTCAAAATTTTAATGTTCAAACTATATTGTGTGATTTTTTTATATATAAAAAACTCCTTTTCGACAAACACATTACGTTGGACTAACATTAAAGAAAAATTATATGCACCCCTATCCATGCAAATTTTTGGACAAGTTTGTGATTAATTCAAAGTTTGGGACAACTTTAATTATTACTTTGATTTTTATTTACTCCAATGTTATCTTGAATCTTGTAAATCATTTGAAAATACATTATGCAAAAAGCCAATCTCAGTGAATATAA
This sequence comes from Citrus sinensis, assembly GCF_022201045.2. NCBI lineage: Eukaryota > Viridiplantae > Streptophyta > Magnoliopsida > Sapindales > Rutaceae > Citrus > Citrus sinensis. Next base: position 7,021,581 of record NC_068560.1, read on the forward strand.
CTATATATGTGGAACCTGATTTAAAAAACGAACAGGAAAGATACAAAATTGTTAAACAAAGAACCAAATTGCAAAATCTTTAAGGTAACGAAAAAGAACAACGTCAAAGGTGCAGCAAAATTTTCTATGAACTCATTTGTACAAATTGGTGCAGCATATAAATGCTTAATGCTTTGGTAAATATATTGGTTAGATGAAAACGTAAAATAATGAAAATAAATAATGTGGGGTGTGAGATTTTTTCATTCAATCATTACAGTTGTATATGCCATATCAGTTTGAGTTTAATCAAAAGGTTATGGCTCTATATTCTAGGTTATGTTTTTGAGTAATTTTTTTTTACTGACCTTTCTGCCACCTACAGTTTCTTTTACTTTATCCTCACTCCTGGATTCTGTGATTCGAATGTCATCCTGAATCATGTAAATTGTTTAAAATATATCAAACAGAAGTTGTAAGCCAATCTATGTGACTACAAATATAAAGAACATGATTTACGATAGAACAAGAAAGACATAAATTGTCAAACAAAAATAATGCCATTACAAAATTCTTTAATTACAAAAAATGTTAAACTAAAAGTCGACTTTGTATCTGACACATCATATAACAAATTTACTGATAATCATTATAACATAAGTGCTAACTAATAAAATGCTGTACTTTGTAATTTAAATACAGCCGATGACAATGTGATTATTGTACTAAACCTGCCGGCTTCTGCTAAAATACAAAAGAACCGTTCATCTTACTACATTTGTTCCACTTGCAATTCTAATTAATTGCCAAAATGATTTTTTTAAAGAAAAAAAAACGTAAGGTTTGACAAACCCCAAATTGATTTTTTTCTCCTTACTTCTCAAGTTTTGAGTCCAAGTGGCCAACCTTAAAAATGCTGTCTAAAATCACCTGGCCAAGATACTAAAATGATTTATTTTTGGTCTATTTAGAAAATCAAAGGGAAAATGAGGATTATCTCCCTGTTGTTTCGGCAATCCCTTCTCAAAAAAAAAAAAAAAAAAAAAAAAGCCTTGTGCTATCCTCATGAGCTAATATTTGAGTAGAAGTTATGCTCTAGTATTTATAGACAACAACTGAATCATGTATGTCCTTATGTATGTAGTCCATTTCAGAATGATGTTGGCACACAAGTTTACACTTACCTTATTGTCTTCCACAATTTCTTTTGCTTTATCCTCACTCGTCTCTGGTTTCAGCATGTCATCCTGAATCTTGTATATCATATAAAAGAATAAAATATATTCTTAAATGATGTGAGTCACAATTTCAGATAGAAGGAGCTCAAGTCTCTGTATCTCTGAGTTTGATCTAACTAACCATGAGGACCGGTCCAGGAACAGCGTTACCAATCATCTCATCAGATTCTTCACTCGAAACAACTGATGTTTTTGCATCAAAAGTTTCCTACAATAAAGAAATATACATTCACACAAAAAATTAATGAAGAGAAATTGATTTAATCTTGTGTTAAGAGTACGTAGTAATTGAAGGACATGTGTCACAAAATTGAAAGAGCTCAAATCCCTACATTTTTTCGTTTTTTCTCTTTAGCAGTGAGAACCGAACCACGAACACTGTCACCAACCACCTTAGAACCTAGAACCAAAACGAGAATGAGAAAGACCAAAAAGAAAGAAAAATTAGAAATTTTTGTTTTATTGCAGTATTTATGCCAGTCTCAAATCATAAACTGTGCAGCATTTAATTGGAAATGGCTTTAGCTGAAAGTTTTACAATTGAATTAATATTTGTATGTTCGTCAATTTATAAACTACTCCAAAATCTCAGTCACTTTTTTTTTGGTCAGTTTAGCATTACTCGTAACTAAATCGATATAAATAAGAATTTTTAATCTTTTCTTCTTTACTAGATACTTGATTGCAGCTTTCCTCGAAAATCGTAATATTTTGAAGTTATCGAGAAAGCTGTAAAATTCAAGGTAAGATTCCTAAAGCTTTCTTTCATACAGCACACTTAATGGCTAGAGAACAACTCTATATATCAATAATAGAAATAGCTAATTATAAGATTAATTAGAAAAGAATAGATATATTGACCTGCCAAAAGTTTTTCTTTTCGATGAAGCCTTTGTCGTCCTGGCCTAGTGTTCTGGTTGTAAGAGCTTGTCTGAGAAGAAGAAAATTTCCCCCCCGGGGAGTGAAGATGCATTTTAGAGTTAAAATTTGTTTCTTTTCCAATTTATTTAACGGCCAAAATTTTTTTTTTAAAAAATGAAAAATAACTAAAGCCTAGTGTCAGTTGCCAAAAAGTAAGAAAAGACACGTCCATATATAAAACGTAATAGAAAATTAAGGTTGGCAGAATGCCGAAAAAATCAATTTTAAATATGTCTGCTTTAATGTGTTAATTAATATTTTTCAAAATACACTGTTAAATAGATCTATTTTATAATTATTTTTGTCAGAGTTCTGTCCCATTTTTCTATCCAAATATCACTGCTCTACATGATATCAGATGGAAAAAGGTTCAAATCCATACATCATTGAGTTTGACCTCAGTACCCACATGAATCGAAACATAGACATTGTCACCAGTCAACTCATCACCTAGAAACCAAAAAAGAAAATGAGAAAAGCAGGTTAAAAAAAAGGAAAGCAAAAATAGAAAGACCAAGACAGATTTTGGTTAATTATAGTCTCTATGCAAGTTTCGAATCATAAACAGCTAATTCAGATTTTTAGTTCATAACTCCCTCAGGATTTGATAATTGTTAATGATTAAAATTAGAAGTTTCAGAATTTTGAGTCACTTCTTTTCCGTCAAAGTAGCATTACTGATAATTAAATAGAGATACATAAGAGTTTGTAATTTGTCGTCATTATTAAAAAGTAGCATCTGAGAATTTCTGTATATATATATGTATGTATACATTTAAAGTTAATTAATTGAAAAAAAATGCTTTAATCAAATAAAAGAACGAGGAAAGAGAATATTAAATAGAAATTGACCTGGCCAAGCCTTTCCGTTTCGGTGAAGCCTCCGTCTTCCTGGTCTAGTCTTCTGGTTGTAAGAACAAACCAGGGAAAAAAAATGATTGATTGTGTAGTTAAAAGCATTTGTTCCTTTGGCAGTTTTAATTAACTGATAAAATTATGTTTTTCAGCGGTCCATGAAAAGAAAAATAAAAGATAAAATATAAATTAAATCCTAATGCTGCAAATTCTTGAATGAAACTGTTAATACATGATATTTTATATCCAATTAACTGCGTACATCTTTTGATTTGATCTCAGCAACATGAAAATTATCACCAATCACTTCAGAGCCTTCACTGATTGAAACATTTGATATCATTGAACCTAGTAGTGTTTCCTACAATAGTAAAATATCCATATATAACAGTTAATGGAATCATGTAGCACTTGTGAATTTTTCTTTAATTTTATACTGACCTTTTTGTCGTCAAGATTTTCCTTTGCTTTAACCTTACTGCTGGATCCTGGGTTTGGAATGTTACCCGGAATCTGAAATAAATTATTAAGATACAAATATATCAAGCAAAAATTCCATTGGTAAAATAGAAGGTTTGAATCTTCCAGGGTTGAGGCTCTTGAGGGAGTAAATTTTTTTTTAATTTAAAAAAGCTAAAAATTCCTACATCTTTGAATTTTTTCTCTTTATTCGCAAGAATTGAACATTGAACATTGTCACCAATCACCTCAGAACCTAGAAACAAAAAAGGAGAATGAGAAGAGCGGATTAAACATAATTGAAAGAAAAAATAGAAAAACCAAGATAAATATATGTTTTATTACAGTCTTCAGGAAACTCTCGAATAATACACAGTTAGAGAATTAAAGACTTTCAAAATCTCAGTCACTTTCTTTTTTTTTTTTCCCAGTCAAAATAGCATTGCTTACAATTAATGATTATATGTAAGAGTATGTGATTCTTTTTATTTATTTTTTATTACTTTTGTGTGCATGCTAATTCAGATGGTAAAATTTCTTAAGTGGAAAACAACAGGTGTGAGATTTGAACCCTACTCATGTGAGTGGGGATGAGATTTGGTGGCCGTTAGACTAATCCAATCTGGGATGAATTGTTATCATTAGATTTTGCAAGATTAATAGATCAATAAAATGACTATATATGTACATATATGAGTTTGAAAATGGCTACATGAACTTATTAATAGAACAAAAAATAAAAAAATTAAATAGAAAAGAAAAGAAAATGTTGACCTGGCCATTTTTTTTCTTTTCGCTGAAGCCTTTGTCGTCCTTGCCTTGTTTTCTGGTTGTATGAATTTGTCTGATAAGAAGAAAATAGAAAAACAAAATGATAGATTTTGGATTTACCATTTGTTCCTTTTCCAATTCTAATTAACTTCCAAAATAATGTATTTTTGCGTCTAATAAAAAATAAAAAATAGTATATCAATTAAAAATGACACGTGTCCATATATATAATATCGGTAAAAAAGAGCTCAATTCCCTAAATACCTCAGTATCCACATGAACAGAACCATAAACATCGTAACCAATCACCTCATAACCTAGAAAACAAAATGGAGAGTGTGAAAGACGAATTAAACAGAAATTATAGAAATAAAAAAAATAGAAGGACGAAGACGAATACACGAGAATTTATCAACTCCTCCAAAATCACTTGTAACTAAAAACAAATACACAAGAATTGATGATTTTTTTTATCGTTATTTGAAGATGCTACCATCTATCTTCACTTGGCATACTAAGATAGTGAGAACGACCAAGTAAGAAACACGTGGGATCCATCATTTTATACTTTTAAACAACTGTTCTTTAATATTAAAGAGGATGCGTTCCACTATGTGATCGACCGCTCATGTGGAGGTGGTGACACTGACCCACACAAGTATTATTCTAGATGAACAACATTTACATACATACATACATATATAATCATTCTCAGGTGCACACATCCGCATTTTTCTTAATGCGAACACACTATTAAACCGTGCCGTTTAAAAGAGTTAAAAATCAACTCTCTTAAATTCCGCAGTTTTAAAGTGTGGGCATAAAAAAAAAATGAGGGCACCCGCACTAGATAAAGACGACATACATACAGGCATACATACACATACACACACACACACATACATACACACACACACACACATACATACATACATACACACACACACACGTTATACTACTTGACAAGACGCATGTCAAGAACTCATTGGCAGGACCGTAGGGCCTACACCGTCCAGATAAATATATGTATATATATATATATAGACACACCCGCGCACACACACACACAAAGTAAATTGAAAATTTTACCTTAATGAAATAAAAGAAAGAGAGAAGAAAAAAGACTGTATACAAAAAAGAAAACAAAAAAGAAGGAAAAAACGAATTGCAATTTGACCTGGCCAACCTTTTCTGGTTCGTTGAAGCCTTTGTCGTCCTGGCTTTGTTTTCTGGTTGTAAGAGCTTGTCTAAGGAAAAAATGAAAAAAAAAAAAAAAACCATATATGAATGCGGGGATATTGGCTCATGAGTGAGTAATTAACTCAAATTGTAAGGACTAAGTGAGCGTTAATCCTAAAAATTTTTAATCATCATAGTGGATATAGTCATCAAACGATGTAAAAAAAGCATCTAATAAAAGAGAAGGAATTGAATTCTACCAGTACCGGAGGTAATAATTGTTGGAAATATCCTCCAATTTCGTTCATTTTTTCTCGTATTTGATTCATGTTTAATTTGCTTAATTTCTCTGTTCTTTACTTCCTCATCCGCTTCATCAACCTTCAATGAAATTAAATAATATAGAATTAAAAATCGTAGGAAGTAAATTGTTTTGTTAACTTCTAATCTAAAGAAAGTATCAACCTTTTCTTTTTTCTTTTTTATATTGCCGTAATGGAATGGAATTTACACTGACCTTGTTCTCGTTGTTGTATCTGCAGTGGCTTCTGCTTCAATTAGAAACACACTCTTTGACAATATTGAAGGACATGCATTATGAAGGAAGCTTGTGAGAATTAATGCTTTTTATTTTTATTTTGAGTTGTCGTTGGACCTTGATAATGAAAATGGTCTGCTGGATGGAGCGATAAAATAAATTTATTGTGGGGAATTTTCATTTTTCAATTTTTTTAAAAGAAAGAGAAGGTTGTTGACCGAAAAATCAGGTTGAATAGTCGCATGCCTACCAAAAAGTCAAGATGATTGGAAGATAGGAAAATGAGGATTAGGCCCTGCTTTCGGGTAAAACCAAGCCAATTTTTTTTAATATTTTAAAGTAAGCATAAATATCCTTATTATTATACCACTTATCATGATGTTAGCTTTTGAATTTAAATGTTTTACAAATATTCTACCATCATCATAAGGGTAAAAGTATAATTTAATTTATAACATATGAAATTAAAACAAACAAAATCATATTTTTATCAACAAATAATTAAACAAAAAAAAATAGGGACATCCTGTACTTACCAACTCACAAACAGCTTGAAATTGAAAACATTTCAACATTTTTTTTTTCAAACAGAAACATAAAAAGGTTGGTAGAATCAAATCAAGTTAAACTTTATTCAGTATCTCCACAAAGCACAAAGCACAAATCTGTTCCTTCAAAAAATCTTAAAATCTTTGCCAAAGCAACACATAAGGGAAAGCTATGGGTCATTTAAGAAATGAAGGAAATCTTCAAAACAAACAAATCAAGGAAAATCCAATTATGGCGTGCAATGGTGTGCGCCAGGTTCCATTACACTACTAAATTATATAGCTTAATAACTTTGTCGGACTTTAACAAATCCAAGATTCTGAATTGCAACATTTATAGATATATATACATACTTACATACATACATATATATATTCCTAGGTACAGGCATCCTCATTCTTTTAATGCTAACACGCATTAAGCTATATAGTTTAATAGATTTATTGTTCAATTCACTATAAAGCCATATGATTTAATAGCTTGCCTACAGTGACTCTATTAAACTATATGGTTTGATAATGAGTGTGCATGAAAAAAAAAAGAGACACCGGCATGAAAGAAGGACTATATATATAGTTTTTTCGGTCTAGATGCCCAAATGAGAATTTCATATAGGTTCATTATTACACTATATGGTCTAATGGCAAATCATATGTAATTCACATTTAGGTATCGGATCCTAGATTTGTTGAAGTCTGAAAAAGCTATTAGCCCATATGCTTTAATAGTGTAATGACATTATATTATTAAATTATATGGTCTAATAACTTTCCTCAATTTTAATAAAGTTCAAGATTCTAAACCAGGTTAGCACCCACACACACACACATATATGTATATATATGAAAATTCTAACACAAGGATGTTTGCATGAAACAAAGTGCGAAATGTTAAGTAAGCTGATCAAAATTACCAAAAGGAAAGTCATCAATAGCCAAATCAACAAGGGGTTTATCACTTCACACAACTTGCTCAAGTCAAAACTATTTGTCAAGGAATAACTCCAGCACAATTTTAAACTTGAATGCCAAAATTATGTAGGAATATTTCATTCTGTTTTACAAAGATATTGTGCAATAGTTTAGGAAGTATTCACTTATTATCCTTTAATTTTTTTTTACAAGTATTCTTCTTTAATGTTATTAAGTCTTTTAACGGCTAGTTAGCATTTATTTGTATAAATAACTCTGTAAATTTCATTAATAAACATAACAAGTATTATATTCTTCATAGAATTTTTTCAAATCAATAGTTTACAATCCAACAAAATGATTTTCAACATTATAAAATGATTAATGATATCGTAAAATACCAAATTCGCATTTTATTTTGCCGACATATATATTAATAATTTATTTAGTCTTTTTATTAATTGAAAAAAGGAAATTTCACTCAATGAAGGGGTCGTAACCCGCCTTACCCCAAGTGACTGTAGGCGTAATGCCAAAAACACAACTTGACAACATCTTGAGGACCCCATTATGTTTGAAACTGAAAGGGAAAATACAAATAATTATTGATCATAGAGGAACATATGATTAAAGAAAGACTTTACTGAAAGGCAAAAATGTATGTACATATATAAAAATATACACACATATAGGCGTGACCGCGCTTCTCTCTACAAACTTCTAAATTTTTTTTTCTTGAATAATTTTTCATGGCATGAACACGTAACTTATACAATATTCAATTAAAAAATCCAACTGTCAATAAAACGAATAAACAAAGATTATAAATGAATTTGACTTTAAAATAAAAGAAGACTATAATTTAGGTGGTCCATAAAACATTTTAAAGATAGCATACTTTAGCCTGGAGCACATCCGATGACGATCCCATTATATGAGCATATTACAAAGTCAATGTATCCTGCAGTGGGATCAATAAAGAAATTAAGGAGGAAAGAACATTAATATAAAAATTACTTAAAATTACTTAGTCAAAGTATTTCCTGGCCAGCTAAAGGGCATTTGAGGCCTTAGCCAATTTTTCTTTTTTCATAAGGCCTCTTAACATTAATATAAAAATTACTTAAAATTTTTCACGAAAATTTTTTTGTTGATAGAGTGATTTCGGGTCAATTTAGGATTATTGTAACTGGTAACTTATAAAAAGATTTTGGGCCAATTTAATATTATTGTAACTAACGAAATAAGTTACTTCTATTGTGCGTATGAAATAAGCCACTGAACAAAAATGCAATCGAGTGTTTAATGAACTGTGTTGTTATGATTACTATGAATTTCAAATGCAAAATATTTGCATTTGATAAATTTTATTACTAAAGTGTTTGTTTTATTGTATAATGACTAAAATGGACCGAATTTAATTTTTTTTCTAGAGAAAATTTAATAAATTTTCAGAAACATTTTTTTAAAGTACGCAAATTTACTTGAATTGAAAAAAATTCAATTACTTAAAATATAAGGAAATTAATAATGGTTATAAAAAATAATAAAATTCACACACACACACACACACATATTAAGTAATATGAAGTTGTGTTAAGTGTTCGCTTTAGATCCGAAATTAAATGGTGTTGAAATAAGTTTACAACATTGTAAAAGTCCGTTTACGATGTTGTAAATCCATCCCAGATTTTATTACCGGACTTTAATTCTAAATTGAAATATTTTTGGTTGTGGTAATATGGTAGATTTATGATTTTTATATTATTGTTTATAGAAAAACATGATATAATTATTTTATTGAAATAATAAGGTTATACTAGGAACTTTAAAAGAGTATGGTGACTTATTTTGTAAGTTTCTTTTAAAAAATATTCCTGTACTTCCTCTTAAAAGGTCGATAATCTTTTCACCCCCCCCCCCAATTTTTGTAAATCTACCTGCTTCTAGAAAGTAATTACAAAAAATTCAGATTATTTTTAAAAACTTTCAAATAAAAAAGAATTTTTTAGAACTAATTAATTAAATTTATCTTAATTTGTATTTTTCCAACCTAGATATTTTATTATATTTAATTACTAAAGTTGCTTTACCCTAAGTTTAAATTTATCATTTTACATTTATAAGGTAATTAACTTCAATCTTTTTAAATTTATACAATATTTATTATTTCTAAATGATGTGTCAATACTAAATTATTGGTATAATTATTAATTTTTAATTAACAAACATAACGTCTTTAAGGTACAATACTAATGTAAATTATCATGATATCAAATTCATGTCATTTACATCTACAATACTGAAAACTATTGTATTTCATATAAAAACCTTAGATTATAGATCACAAGATTAAATACCAAAATTATTCTATACGAGAATTAATAAATATTCTCAAGTCAATTAATTTGGTCATTTTATGTCAAGAAAATTATCAATGATCCATCTTAAGTTTATTTTGTGTTCAAAAATACTAAAAAAGTTTTAATTTGTTTCAATTTAATTTCACCCTAAGTTTACAAATTGTATCAACATAATAAAATAAAAAAAATTGATAAAACAGAAACAAAGAGATAAAATTATCGTTACAAAATTATAAAACAAAAACAAACACAAATGACAATGGTGGTCATTTTATAAGGTAATTTTTTTTCTCGAATAGTTGATAGAAATTACAAACTTAGGATGGATGATTGAACAAATTCTAACTTTTACAATATTTTTTAACAAAATGTAAACTTAAGATGAATGGCTGATAATAAGCTTTTATGTCGTAATGATAAAACAGTCAAATAAAAGTTATGTTAAAGCAACATTAATGATAAAATTTGGTCAAAGAAAACATAAGGAAAGATTACAAGAAGGGTTAATTAATTAAATGCACTAATTTTTTTGCTAATTTGTATTTATTAAAAATAATGAGTACAAAGTGTATACATTTCCAAGAAATGGGTGAGTTTACGCAATAAGTAAGGTGAAAATATCACTGGTCTTTTTAAAATAAAAAATGTTAGCTTAGTATAGGTGTCACGTTTGGGAGCTACAAAATAAATTTTCTTGGTCAACCACATTAGTTGAACCGCCGAAATAAGGGAAAATTTTATTTATTTATTACAAGGAGGCAATTACACTCAATCTTAAACTTTTTACCAGCCTTACCCCTCGTAATAACAAAGTGCATTAAGCCAAAAACAGAAAGAGCGACAACGTCTTGAATTCTGAAGCTAAACCTTCATTCACTAATAAAAAAGAAAATACAGATACTAAGAGGAACCAGCGATGAAACAAAGACTTAAGACTTTATTCCAAATTCAGGAGGATACCTAAACAGGGTACACGATCGATAATAAGAGTTTTAATTGATTTGATGAAAGCAGTGAATAAGCAACCAACGAATTGGTTGCAACCACAATCAATTCCTCTTTCTCTAATAACAGCAAGGGAGTCCTCCTTGGAAAGAGTTCCGTCAGTGTCGGTAGGTTTAATAACATGAACCTCAGCACCAAATGTACATGTATTATTAAGAAGGTACCCTTTTAAATGTTGATTAAATTCTGCTAGGGTAAGAAATTTGCCGAAGCCCCATTCACTTGTATGCTGATCAAAGGTCCTCACTGGAGATTTAGCATCTTGGACTGCCAAGTAATCCTTCCTAATCTGATCATACACAAACAATCTGTAGTAGACATTAACACTCCAAGCAGCATTAGAATAAGAATTGCTTTCATCTATTTTCACGTAAAGAGAAAGATGATCGCTGCTCTCGTTTCCCTTTGGGTAAAAAACCAATCTCCTGCCATTAAATTCAAGAAAAATTATATTAGTCGCCAAACAATTACATATTTGATCTTCAGACACAAAGAGAGAGTCTTTGGGTCCGGGTACTCTCAGTGGAATTCATATCATACGATAAAGAAGAATTTTGATCCAGTTTATTTTATAATCTTCTATCATTTATCTTCAATCGAATATCTACTACTAATCATAATCATAACAACCAAAAAAAAAAAAAACAACTCAGCACTGAATTCAAATCTGATAAAGAAAGCAAGCATGTATAAACGTGCAGACGCACCAATAGTAGCCTCCGGATTCGAAAACACCAGATTCAAATCTATTCACTGTTGAGTCTGCTAGTAGATTGAATGATTTTATTTTAAATATGTAGTCAGCTGGAGGAAGACTCCTTTTTCCTCTCAAAATTTCTGAAATTGAGAATACACTGTATTAATACAAATTTTGTAGGGAAAAAGATATATAGACAAGAGCTTAACATTAATTTTTAGAGAAGTAGGAGGATTAATAAACGTACCGTTATCGTTAGCCATTGTCAAATTCCCGAATTCTCAAGCATTTACCGCAGGATTAAAGTCAAATAGGAACAATTCTTCAGAGAAACGCTCTGGTCGAAGTACTCCAAACTGCATTAAAAATCCATTCTAGACCGTCCAAACGACTTATTAGAATGGACATATTGAAATTAAATCATAAATCTAATGGCAATCATTTTCCAGTACATAATCCAGATGTCACTTTCAATTTCGTGAAACATGCTCGTGCAATTACAGGTGTACTTTTTTCACAAATTCACACGCACGAAGAACTTAATACTAAATTAATTAGGGCTTCACTTATTAAATTCACTTTCAATGAATTTAACTTTCTTTTCTTCTAAAAAGAAAAAAGGAAAATTCAACCTCTGAATTTTCAAATATGGATAATGTCAAGAGATCAATGAGAACAAGTTTTCGACAAACGTCCAGGCTGGACTAGTGAACATTTCGTGAATCCATTCTAGATCGTCCAAACGACTGATTAATGAGAACAAGCTGAGATTGGATCTAATGGCCATCATTTTCAGGTAAAAAATCTAAATGTTATTTATAATTTCGTGAAACATGCCAGCGCAATTAAATAACCTCAAATTTACGCTTACCATTAATTAGGGCTTCACTTTCAACAAATGTGATTTTCTTTTCTTGCGAAAAGAAAGAAAATGACAGTGCAACTAAACAGACGTGAATTCTCAAATTCGCACCTATCTAGTCTTGCGTCTTGTCTTGGTCCACCTTAATCCCATTAATTATAGGGTCTCATTTACGAAGGTGCTCCAAATATTACTTTCAATGAATGAATGAATGAATGAATGAACGAATGCGACTTTCCGATCTGAAAAAAGAAAAAAAAAGGAAAGAGAAAAGAAACTAAAATTTAAGAAAATATTCATCCCCTTACAAATACGGGTAAAGTCAAGAAATCAATGGGAACAATTTCAGAGAAATTAATGTGCAGGCCAGAATTGTGCAAATTGCGTTACATCCACGAGTATGGACAAAATAAATTATAACTAATGGCTCACCCAACTCATAATTTGCACACAATTATGATTCAAATTTTATTACGAAAATAATAGCAAATAAATTTACAGTTAATGATAAGATAAAAATTAATTCAAATCTAATCGCAATCATTTTCCAATACAGAGTCTAAATTTTACTTTCAATTTCGTGAAACATGCTAGTACGATTAAATCAATGGGAACAATTTCAGAGAAATTAATGTCCGGGCTAGAATTGTGCTAATTGCGTTACATCCACGAGTATGGACAAATTAAATTAGATCTAATATGTTCACCCAACTGATAATTTGCACTTAATTTTAAAAAAAAAATTATTGCTAAAATAATAATAAAGAATTTACTCTTAAGGATAATGTAAAAAAGTTAATTAGCAAACCTAATGGCAATCATTTTCCAATATGTAGTCTAAATTTTACTTTCAATTTCGTGAAACATGCTAGTACGATTAAATAACAAATGTATTTTTTTTCCCCCTCAATTTCACACTTGGGACTTAATATCATTAATCTAAATATAAACAAAGATTTTGTAGGAAAGATAATTTTGTGAAGCTTGTTTACTTGGGCAATTTTTTTTTTTTAAAAAAAGATTTGCACATATGTCTTTATGTATATACCAAGCTTATTACCTATTAGGAAAAATAAAGACAGATGGAGATAAAAATCTTAAATTCATGAATGTCTACAATCAAGAAGAGATTGAAAGTAGTTTGGAATGGGAGAAGGGCGAGAGAGAGCGCCTAACAATTTTTTTTTTTTAAGTATCGATGCAGGGGTTTATTAAGAAAGTACAACAAATGAGGGTTATTTTAGGAATTAAGAAAAGTATGTAGACAAAAGGGGTTTAAAAATAATGTTAGAGGTGTGCTAATAGTCCAACTCTTGTAAAAAAATTAAGGATGAAATTGGTGGTGCATTTGCTAGATTGGAATCGGAATGAGTTGGAATCGAAATGAATAAAAATGAGAATGGGTTGAAATGGGAATGAAGAATTAAAATCAAAATAAGTTTATTATTTGAACTGTAGTAATCAGAATGAATAAGTTGGATTGCCATTAATGGGTTTGCTTTGTCTTGGAATCGAAATCAAAAAGAGTTAGATTGTATCAAGTTACTAAAAAGTATTTAATGAACTGTTGTGATAATTATTATTTTTTATTTTAATTCTTGTGATTATTTATTTAAAAATTCTTGTTATTCGTAATTATTGTTGACAATATATTAATATTTTATAAAGAATTTTTATAAATAATAATAATAAAAAATTAACATTATTAAATTAATTAATTATTTTTATTTTTATCATTAATAACGACAATATTTCAAAATATATTAATCGATTAGAATAATTATATTAATTAATTATTATAATCAATGAAAATAAATTTTTAACTAAGGATAAAATGGGCATTTTTAATTTTTGCAGGAGCAAAATGGTTAATCTCAGGAATGGAGATTGATTCCACCACCTCCCTCAGGATTCCCATTTCCAAATTTAGGTGGGTCCCACAATTTCAATCCTGATTTCTGTCATCGTTTTGCAAAGTAAACCCGTCAATGATTTCGATTCTAGAGTACAATTTTCTAATCTGGGAAGTAAACGCACAAGGAGTTCAACTAAGAAAAGAAAATTGTTTTTATTCAGAGAATTGAGGTTGTCAAGAAAAAGAGTCCTTAATATTTTGAATTTATACATATTTTTTTATAATTTGGGTAATTACTAATTTATTTTTTCAATGGGCCCTAATGAATTTTTAAAAAATTATTATCTTATCCATTTAGCAAGATTATTAATTTAGTACATTGGTTTAAGTCAAGATCATAAAATTTATTATTTAATCAAGATTATTAGTTTGTCAAACATGCATTTCTCAAGTATTTACCGCAGGAGTAAAGTCAAATAGGAACAATTCTTCAGAGAAACGCTCTGGTCGAAGTACTCCAAACTGCATTGAAAATCCATTCTAGATCGTCCAAACGACTAATTAGAATGGACATATTGAAATTAAATCATACATCTAATGGCAATCATTTTCCAGTACATAATCTAGATGTCGCTTTCAATTTCGTGAAACATGCTCGTGCAATTAAAAAACAGGTGTATTTTTTTCTCAAATTCACACCCACTAAGAGCTTAATACCCAATTAATTAGGGCTTCACTTACTAAATTCACTTTCAATGAATTTGACTTCTTTTTTTCTAAAAAGAAAAAAGGAAGAAAGAAAATTCAACCTCTGAATTTTAAAATATATCCATGTTCTTTCAACGATGGATAATGTCAAGAGATCAATGAGAACAAGTTTTCCACAAACGTCCAGGCTTGACTAGTGAACACTTCGTGAATTCATTCTAGATCGTCCAAACGACTGATTAATGAGAACAAGCTGAGATTGGATCTAATGGCCATCATTTTCAGGTACAAAATCTAAATGTTATATATAATTTCGTGAAACATGCCAGCGCAATTAAATAACCTCAAATTTACACTTACCATTAATTGGGGCTTCACTTTCAATAAATGTGATTTTCTTTTCTTCCGAAAAGAAAGAAAATGACAGTGAAAAGAAAGAAAATGACAGTGCAATTAAACAGACGTGAATTCTCAAATTCACACCTATCTAGTCTTGCATCTTGTCTTGGTCCACCTTAATCCCATTAATTATAGGGTCTCATTTATGAAGGTGCTCCAAATGGTAGTTTCAATGAATGAATGAATGAACGAATGCGACTTTCCTATCTTGAAAAAAAAAAAAGGAAAGAGAAAAAAAAAACTAAAATTTTAGAAAATATTCATCCCCTTACAAATACGGGTAAAGTCAAGAAATCAATGGGAACAATTTCATAGAAATTAATGTGCGGGGCAGAATTGTGCAAATTGCTTTACATCTACGAGTATGGAGAAAATAAATTATAACTAATGGCTCACCCAACTCATAATTTGCACACAATTATGATTCAAATTTTATTACGAAAGTAATACCAAATAAATTTACTGTTAATGATAAGATAAAAAATTATTTCAAATCTAATCGCAGTCATTTTCCAATACATAGTCTAAATTTTACTTTCAATTTCGTGAAACATGCTAGTACGATTAAATCAATGGGAACAATTTTAGAGAAATTAATGTCCAGGCCAGAATTGTGCAAATTGCGTTCGATTCCACGATTGTGGACAAATTAAATTAGATCTAATATGTTCACCCAACTCATAATTTGCACTCAATTTTAATTCAAATTCTATTGCTAAAATAATAATAATGAAATTTACTCTTAAGGATAATGTAAAAAAGTTAATTAGCAAGCCTAATGGCAATCATTTTCCAATATATAGTCTAAATTTTACTTTCAATTTCGTTAAACATGCTAGTACGATTAAATAACGGCTGTATTTTTTTTCCCCTCAATTTCACACTTGGGACTTAATATCATTAATTAGGGCAGATGCGGTATGCTACATTCAATGAATGTGTTGTGTTACTTTCAATGAATGTTACTTTCTTTTCTTTCAGAAAAGAAAGAGAAAAAAGAAAATTCAAGCTTGGATTTTTTAAAATATCCATCTTCTTTCAAATACAAGAAAAACCTCTATAAAATAATACTATTACGACTAAGAAAAAAATTATTTTTGTGATATTATTTATTCATCGAGATGAATAAACTATTCATTTATCAGCAAGCTAATATTTAATAATATAAAAAGAGTTTTATATTTTAATTAATTGCATGATCTGGTACATGTAATATTTTTTACCTAAATTCACGTATGAATTTCAAAAAAGAAATATATAAATAGTGTTACGTACATGGATGCAGAAGTCAAAAAATTAATGCAAGCACATTGTACATGATAATCTTAAATAACTACTTTCTACGAAAAAGAAAACAAATACCAAATTTGATGCATTTTGTCAAAAGAGTGACGCTATTAGCACCCCTCTATATCTCTCATGAAATCCCTCTTGTTCTTTATTTATAAATTTACTCTTTATATTTAAATTATATAAAAATAAAACTTATCTAATTCAACCCACCTATGTTTTCTTATTTTTTCTTCATTATAAACCCATTAAATCTATAAAATTTGAAAAAACAATGAATTGTAATAGAATAAGAGTTTGAACTAAATATAAACAAAGATTTTGTAGGAAAGATAATTTTGTGAAGTTTGTTTACTTAGGCCAATTTTTTTCAAAAAAAAAGATTCGCACATATGTCTTTATGTATATACCAAGCTTATTATCTACTAGGAAAAATAATGACAGATAGAGATAAAAATCTTAAATTCATGAATGTCTAAAATCAAGAAGAGATTGAAAGTGGTTTGGAATGAGAGAAGGGCGAAAGAGAGCGCCTAGAATTTTTTTTTTTTAAAGTATCGATGCAGGGGTTTATTAAGAAAGTACAACAAATGAGGGTTATTTTAGGAGTTAAGAAAAGTATGTAGACAAAAGGGGTTTAAAAAGAATGTTAGAGGTGTGCCAATACTCCAACTCTTGTAAAAGATTAGGGATGAAATTGATGGTACATTTGCTAAATTGAAATCGGAATGAATAAAAATGAGAATGTGTTGAAATGAGAATAAAGAATTGAAATCAAAATAAGTTGATTATTTGAAATGTAGTAATCAAAATCAGAATAAGTTGGATTGCCATTAATGGGTTTGCTTTGTCTTGGAATCGAAATCAGAATGAGTTAGATGGTATCAAGTTATTAGAAAGTATTTAATGAACTATTGTCATAATTATTATTTTGTCTTTTTATTATTGTGATTATTTATTTAAAAATTATCATTACTCGTAATTATTGTTGACAATATATGAATATTCTATAAAATTTTTTATAAATAATAATAATAATAAAAATTAACATTATTACATTAATTAATTATTATTATTTTTATCATTAATAATAACAATATTTCAAAATATATTAATCGATTAGAATAATTATATTAATTAATTATAATAATCAATGAAAATAATTTTTTAACTGAGGATAAAATGGGCATTTTCAATTTTTGCAGGAGCAAAATGGTTAGTAAACACACAATGAGTTCAATTAAGAAAAGAAAATTGTTTGTATTCAGAGAATTGAGGTTGTCAAGAAAAAGAGTCCTTAATATTTTGAATTTATATGTAGTTTTTTATAATTTGGGTAATTACTAATTTATTTTTTCATTGGGCCCTAATGAATTATTTAAAAATTATTATCTTATCCATTTAGCAAGATTATTAATTTAGCACATTGGTTTAAGTCAAGACCAGAAATTTTATCATTGAATCAAGATTATTAATTTTTCAAACATGCATTTCTCAAGTATTTACCGCAGGAGTAAAGTCAAATAGGAACAATTCTTCAGAGAAACGCTCTGGTCGAAGGACTCCAAACTGCACTGAAAATCCATTCTAGATCGTCCAAACGACTAATTAGAATGGACATATTGAAATTAAATCATAAATGTAATGGCAATCATTTTCCAGTACATAATCTAGATGTCGCTTTCAATTTCGTGAAACATGCTCGTGCAATTAAAAAACAGGTATTTCTTTTATCAAATTCACTCGCACTAAGAACTTAATACCAAATTAATGGACTCGACTAGCTTACAGAATCTGTAAGCTACAGACTGCAGCATCAGCCGTTGGATGTGGTTGGATGTGGAGTGAGAAATTAAACAATAAAAAATGGAACGGTGGGATGACGCGAGATGTTAGGTACAGAATCTGTACCATAGGCAGGTCCCCAAATTAATTAGGGCTTCACTTACTAAATTCACTTTCAATGAATTTGACTTCTTTTTTTCTAAAAAGAAAAAAGGAAGAAAGAAAATTCAACCTCTCAATTTTAAAATATATCCATGTCCTTTCAACGATGGATAATGTCAAGAGATCAATGAGAACAAGTTTTCGACAAACGTCCAGGCTGGACTAGTGAACATTTCGTGAATCCATTCTAGATCGTCCAAACGACTGATTAATGAGAACAAGCTGAGATTGGATCTAATGGCCATCATTTTCAGGTACAAAATCTAAATGTTATTTATAATTTCGTGAAACATGCCAGCGCAATTAAACAACCTCAAATTTACACTTACCATTAATTAGGGCTTCACTTTCAATAAATGTGATTTTCTATTCTTTCGAAAAGAAAGAAAATGACAGTGAAAAGAAAGAAAATGACAGTGCAATTAAACAGACGTGAATTCTCAAATTCACACCTATCTAGTCTTGCGTCTTGTCTTGGTCCACCTTAATCCCATTAATTATAGGGTCTCATTTATGAAGGTGCTCCAAATGTTACTTTCAATGAACGAATGAATGAACGAATGCGAATTTCCTATCTTGAAAAAAAAAAAAAAAAGAGAAAAAAATCTAAAATTTTAGAAAATATTCATACCCTTACAAATACGGGTAAAGTCAAGAAATCAATGGGAACAATTTCCGAGAAATTAATGTGCGGGGCAGAATTGTGCAAATTGCGTTACATCCACGAGTATGGACAAAATAAATTATAACTATTGGCTCACCCAACTCATAATTTGCTCACAATTATGATTCAAATTTTATTACGAAAGTAATACCAAATAAATTTACTGTTAATGAGAAGATAAAAAAATTATCTCAAATCTAATCGCAGTCATTTTCCAATACATAGTCTAAATTTTTCTTTCAATTTCGTAAAACATGCTAGTACGATTAAATCAATGGGAACAATTTCAGAGAAATTAATGTCCAGGCCAGAATTGTGCAAATTGCGTTCGATTCCACGAGTGTGGACAAATTAAATTAGATCTAATATGTTCACCCAACTCATAATTTGCACTCAATTTTAATTCAAATTCTATTGCTAAAATAATAATAAAGAAGTTTACTCTTAAGGATAATATAAAAAAGTTAATTAGCAAACCTAATGGCAATCATTTTCCAATATATAGTCTAAATTGTACTTTCAATTTCGTGAAACATGCTAGTACGATTAAATAACGGAAGTATTCCCCCCCCCCCCCCCCCTCAATTTCACACTTGGGACTTAATATCATTAATTGGGGCAGATGCGGTATGCTACATTCAATGAATGTGTTGTGTTACTTTCAATGAATGTTACTTTCCTTTCTTTCAGAAAAGAAAAAGAAAAAATAAAATTCAAGCTTGGATTTTTTAAAATATCCATCTTCTTTCAAATACAAGAAAAACCGCTATAAAATTATACTATTACGACTAAGAAAAAAAATTATTTTTGTGATATTATTTATGCATCGAGATGAATAAACTATTCATTTATCAGTAAGCTAATACTTAATAATTTAAAAAGAGTATTATATTTTAATTAATTGCATGATCTGGTACACGTAATATTTTTTACCTAAATTCACGTATGAATTTCAAAAAAGAAATATATAAATAGTGTTACGTACATGGATGCAGAAGTCAAAAAATTAAGGCAAGCACATTGTACATGATAATCTTAAATAATTACTTTCTACGAAAAAGAAAACAAATACCAAATTTGATGCGTTTTGTCAAAAGAGTGACGCTATTAGCACCCCTCTATATCTCTCATGAAATCCCTCTTGTTCTTTATTTGTAAATTTACTCTTTATATTTAAATTATATAAAAATAAAACTTATCTAATTCAACCCACCTATGTTTTCTTATTTTTTCTTCATTATAAACCCATTAAATCTATAAAATTTGAAAAAACAATGAATTGTAATAGAATAAGAATTTGAACTAAATATAAACAAAGATTTTGTAGGAAAGATAATTTTGTGAAGTTTGTTTACTTAGGCCAATTTTTTTCAGAAAAAAAGATTCGCACATATGTCTTTATGTATATACCAAGCTTATTATCTACTAGGAAAAATAATGACAGATAGAGATAAAAATCTTAAATTCATGAATGTCTAAAATCAAGAAGAGATTGAAAGTGGTTTGGAATGAGAGAAGGGCGAAAGAGAGCGCCTAGAAATTTTTTTTTTTAAAGTATCGATGCAGGGGTTTATTAAGAAAGTACAAAAAAATGAGGGTTATTTTAGGAATTAAGAAAAGTATGTAGACAAAAAGGGTTTAAAAAGAATGTTAGAGGTGTGTCAATAGTCCAACTCTTGTAAAAAATTAAGGATGAAATTGATGGTGCATTTGCTAAATTGAAATCGGAATGTGCTGCAATCGGAATGAATAAAAATGAGAATGGCTTGAAATGGGAATGAAGAATTGAAATAAAAATAAGTTGATTATTTGAACTGTAGTAATCAAAATCAGAATAAGTTGGATTGCCATTAATGAGTTTACTTTGTCTTGGAATCGGAATCAAAATGAGTTAGATTGTATCAAGTTACTAGAACGTATTTAATGAATTGTTGTCGTAATTATTATTTTGTATTTTAATTATTGTGATTATTTATTTAAAAATTATTATTATTCGTAATTATTGTTGACAATATATTAATATTCTATAAATTTTTTTTATAAATAATAATAATAATTAACATTATTACATTAAATAATTATTTTTATTTTATCATTAATAATGACAATATTTCAAAATATATTAATTGATTAGAATAATTATATTAATTAATTATAATAATCATTGAAAATAATTTTTTAACTAAGGATAAAATGGGCATTTTCAATTTTTGCAGGAGCAAAATGGTTAGTAAACGCACAATGAGTTCAATTAAGAAAAGAAAATTGTTTGTATTCAGAGAATTGAGGTTGTCAAGAAAAAGAATCCTTAATATTTTGAATTTATACGTAGTTTTATATAATTTGGGTAATTACTAATTTATTTTTTCATTGGGCCCTAATGAATTCCATTTAGCAAGATTATTAATTTAGCACATTGGTTTAAGTCAAGATCAGAAATTTTATAATTTAATCAAGATTATTAATTTTTCAAACATGCATTTCTCAAGTATTTACCGCAGGAGTAAAGTCAAATAGGAACAATTCTTCAGAGGAACGCTCTGGTCGAAGTACTCCAAACTGCATTGAAAATCCATTCTAGATCGTCCAAACGACTACTTAGAATGGACATATTGAAATTAAATCATAAATCTAAGTGTAAAAGCTTATTTAGTCCCTATATTATGAGGTTAGTGTCCATTTAGTCCCTGTATTTTTAAAAACACCTCAAAACGTCCCTGCTACTAAATATTGACACTCATACCATTATTTTTTATTATTTTTAACTTGCTTTTACAATATTACACTTTTACAATAATGTTTCTTTTTTGGATATTAATAAAAAATTAAATTATCAAATTAAACTCAAAAATAAAATAAAAACAAAAAAGGTATATATTAATTTTTGTGGAAGCTCACGTATGTCTAAAAAATTAATATCGTAAAAAATTACATTATCAATTTTTTTAGAAAAATTAATATTTTAACTCAAGAGTGTGTTCCACAAAAATTAATATATATTTTATTTTATTTTATTTTTTGGTGTTAAACTGGTAATTTATTTTTTTCTTTTTAATAATGTCTAAAAAAATTATTATAATAGGGCAATGTTATAAAAATAAGTTAAAAGGAATAAAAAATAATGGCAAAAGTGTCAATAATTTAATGGTAGAGATGGTTTGAGGTATTTTTAAAAATATAAAGACTAAACGGACACTAACTTCAAAATATAAATACTAAACGAACTTTTACCCTAAATCTAATGGCAATCATTTTCCAGTACATAATTTAGATGTCACTTTCAGTTTCGTGAAACATGCTCGTACAATTAAAAAACAGGTGTATTTTTTTCTCAAATTCACACGCACTAAGAACTTAAAACCAAACTAATTAGGGCTTCACTTACTAAATTCACTTTCAATGAATTTGACTTCTTTTTTTCTAAAAAGAAAAAAGGAAGAAAGAAAATTCAACCTCTCAATTTTAAAATATATCCATGTCCTTTCAACGATGGATAATGTCAAGAGATCAATGAGAACGAGTTTTCGACAAACGTCCAGGCTGGACTAGTGAACATTTCGTGAATCCATTCTAGATCGTCCAAACGACTGATTAATGAGAACAAGCTGAGATTGGATCCAATGGCCATCATTTTCAGGTACAAAATCTAAATGTTATTTATAATTTCGTGAAACATGCCAGCGCAATTAAACAACCTCAAATTTACGCCTACCATTAATTAGGGCTTCACTTTCAATAAATGTGATTTTCTTTTCTTGCGAAAAGAAAGAAAATGACAGTGCAATTAAACAGACGTGAATTCTCAAATTCACACCTATCTAGTCTTGCGTCTTGTCTTGGTCCACCTTAATCCCATTATTTATAGGGTATCATTTAGGAAGGTGCTCCAAATGTTACTTTCAATGAACGAATGAATGAACGAATGCGACTTTCCTATCTTTAAGAAAAAAAAAAAAAAATGGAAAGAGAAAAGAAACTAAAATTTTGTAAAATATTCATCCCCCTACAAATACGGGTAAAGTCAAGAAATCAATGGGAACAATTTCCGAGAAATTAATGTGCGGCGCAGAATTGTGCAAGTTGCGTTACATCCACGAGTATGGACAAAATAAATTATAACTAATGGCTCACCCAACTCATAATTTGCACACAATTATGATTCAAATTTTATTACGAAAGTAATACCAAATAAATTTACTGTTAATGATAAGATAAAAAATTATTTCAAATCTAATCGCAGTCATTTTCCAATACATAGTCTAAATTTTACTTTTAATTTCGTGAAACATGCTAGTACGATTAAATCAATGGGAACAATTTCCGAGAAATTAATGTCCAGGCCAGAATTGTGCAAATTGCGTTCCATTCCACGAGTGTGGACAAATTAAATTAGATCTAATGGCTACCTCAACTTATAATTTGCACCCAATTTTAATTCAAATTTTATTATTAGAAAAATAATAAAGAAATTTACTATTTGGGATAGCATAAGAAATTATTTCAAACAGCAGTCCTCTTTCCTTTCTCCTTCTCGATTCTCTCTCAGAATAGAATCTCCGTAAACGCAATGGCTGTCCAAAGGATTTAATCTATGTTAATCTAATTAAAAAAAAGAAACCTTCAATTAATAAACTGTGTTAATCAACCAGCTGGCAATCAAAATTCATAAATACATAATAAGTAAATAACTACTATATATATATATCGTCTCATATATTTTCTAACTTTAAAGCTCAAATTTCTTGCTGGTTATGAGTTTACTAGAATCTGAATATGAGGACTATGTGGAGCGGCTATTTATATATTGTTCTGTTACCCTATCATAAATATCGCCGCCATTTAGTTGATTTTTTCAAAATTACAATTTTATCATTAAATTTAATTGTTCAATAAATAATTCATAAACTAGATAAATATATCTAATTTATAATTTATAATCTATCAACATATTTTAATCTACAGTATTTTACATTTGACTGAAAAAATTAAATTAATTTTTTTAAAAACATTTACAAAAATGTGGGACATCTTTCTAATGTTTAAATTATTATCTTTTGGTCTACGATATTTTAAAAAATTTCCTAATGTATTGTCATTATTATGAAAATGATAATAATATTTCTTTCAAAGATAATCTGTGTTGATTGTTGATTATAATACTTAGTATGTACTGTAAATAGGTGTTGAACAGTCACTGCTTTCGCAAATGAACTTTCGGGTCATTCATACTTTTAGGGGAAATAATGCGGTTGCTAATGTTTTAGCAAACTTGGGTCTTCACTCTTCAGTATAATCATTTCACTTCGTGGAATGCCTCTCCTTCAGAGATCAACGCTTTTCTTTCTTGGGGATGCAAATGGTTTTCTAAACTTTCGCTTTTGCTAGTATATGCCATGATTGCATCTTAGGGTCCGGTTACGGTGCAACTGTGGTACCGTGCCACAGTTGGATCCAGCCGTTGGATTCACTTGGATGGGTGGGATTTATTGAGATCCAATGGCTAGGTGCAACTGTGGCACAGTACTACAGTTGCACCACGGTTTTCCCCTGCATCTTATACCTTTATGATTTTGAGGACGGGTAATAGTCACAATGTCTCCCTAATTAGTTGTACTTCATTTTTATACTTTAATAAAGTTCCCCTCATTCCGTTGATGTTATTTTTAAAAATCATATATATACTATAAATTAGTGATAGATCAAAAATTAAAATTAGAAGGGAATTTTTATTCATGTTCCAAATAGATAGAGATTAATAGAAAAAATAAAATACTGCATATATTACAAGGATAGGGTCATGTTTGATATTTGATTGGGGTACATTTATCAAAAAAAGAAAAATTAAAGTTTTAATGGGGTGCATTTATAAATAGGGTGTTATTTTATAAAAAGTTGGAAGTGGGATTATCCCCCACCAAAAGAAAATAAATAAAATCAAGGAAAGGACAATCAGATACCTATTATTTGGGAAAATATCAAGAAGATCCGTTAATTTTTAGAATTTGTCAGATAGACTATTTTTAAGAAATTTATGCTTATTGACTATAGTAAGATTTTCTACTTTTATTCTACTTTTATTTGTTAAAAGGTTACTAATGCTTTTTTTTCTGTTATTATTTTAACATTAGAGATTACGTAAGGTATTAAAAGTTATCAAAACCTAATTATACATGGTAAAAATAACGGATTATAGGAAGAAAGTATCATCCTCCTTTTTACAATTATTCAAGTTTATTCTCTTGTGGGAGAAAAAACCAGATTATATATTTATACATTTACACAGTTTACACATTTGTTTTAAGGGAAAATTGTCAGTTTTCGTTCTACTGAAATTAATATATACTACTTACTCCTACTACAAAATCCAATAATCCCCTGGCACAAAAATTCAAAAAAAGGGGATGAATGAGTCATTTGCTTGATATTCAATCTTGGGATTGTAAAATATAAAGAAAAAATATTTAAAAATAATAAAAAGTATTTACACTGAAATTTATATTTCTTGTTTTTAGTAATCAAATTTTTTATTTTAATTTAAATTTACATAATTTATTTAATTATAATAAATATGAACAAAAGTATATATGAAACTAAGGATAACAATATAAAATTATGGTTCTAGGAGGGCTATTGGGTATTATGAAAATAGTATGGAGTAAATAGTATATATTAATTTTAATATGGGAAATGGACAAATTTTCCTTATTTTAAGGGATGTATTTAAAGCATAAATTTTCTTTCTTTTCTCTTGATGATGCCTGAAGGTCTAACCTAAACTACATAGATTATTTTTGTCAAATTAATTTCTAAATATTTTAATTAATTTTATGTTTTTGATGTTGAGAATCAAATAAAACGGCATTGAATGAAGTTTTCAAAGACATAATCCGAACTTGTCAAAGGGATAATCTGCACTTGTCAAAGACAAGATCTGCGCCGAACGGATTGACACATTTCCTTCCGTATTCACATATGTAATCTTTGAAGAAATGTAGCCTCTGAATCTATAAATAACTCTCAGTGTATAATGTTTTATTCTAGAAATGAAAACACGTTTCTTCATGGTATCAGAGCCATGAATACGCTCAAGTTTCTTCAAGTTTCGCTGCTCTGTTTGTAACAAAAACAGAGGAAACCAAATTCCTCCCACAATCATTTTTCCCACCATTTTCTTGCTTAAACCCATTCCTACCATTACAGATATCCATGCCGATTAAGAAACAAGCCACCTATATGTTAAAAAACTTGAGTTTACAAATTTATCAACAATCCCATCAATTTTCCAAGAGTGTGTTCCTCAAAAACCAAGAATACCATCAAATTTCTCAGTTTCCAGTGAGGAAACTGTAAAAATTTCGAATTTAAACACATCTACACGCGCTCACACCCGCCACCCGAAGCCACGGCCAGTCAACCACGCGCCTTTGTCATCATTCACATGCTCTCACTTGCTCCAGAGGTTGAAGAAGACGTCAACTGACATGTCGTTTTTATCACCCGAAGCCACGGCCAGTCAACCACGCGCCTTTGTCATCATTCACGCGCTCTCACTTGCTCCAGAGGTTGAAGAAGACGTCAACTGACATGTCGTTTTTATCTCCAGAGTGCAGCAGTATTAAAACGACGTGTCATTTTTTTTTTTACATTACAACCAACATGCAGTTTGTAAATTAGAGATAAAACGACGTGACGTTTAGTCTCCAGAAGTGCAGAAGGCTTAAAACGACATGTCGTTCATATTCCATCAGAACCGACATATCGTTTCGTTAAGCAGAGGCCAAATGACTTGTCATTTTGTGATTTAAAGAGGTTATTTTTTTTCTTCTTTCAATCTAGACGGAAAAAAAAACAAAAAACAAAAAAAGAGAAAAAAACAAAAAAACAAAAAAAATGGAGAAAACTTCAACTGAATCTTCTCCTGCTGTCATTCAATCTGTTCAATCTGATGGAGTATTTAATGCTGGAATTATCCTCACTGAGACAAACTACGATGTTTGGTCTCAAATAATGGAGATGCATCTTGCAGAAAGAGAAAAACTCTAATATATTCGTAGCAGCACAAAACCATCTGAGGAATCTTCAAAGGAATATGAGAAACGGTATAGTGAGAACCAAAAAGTAAAAATATGGTTACTCATATCCATGTGTCCGGAGATCATGAAACGATATTTACGAATTCCTATAGCCTACGAGATTTAGGATGCATTATCAAAAGCCTTCTATGATGGAAGCGATGAATTACAAGTTTTCACTCTAAACCAGAAGGTATTCTCTACCAAGCAAAATGGACAACCACTCTCTAAATTCTACGGAGAATTGATCGAAATATTTCGAGAACTTGATCACCGAGATAAAGTGGTCATGAAGGATCCAGAAGATGTTGTAATATACAGAAGATCTGTTGAAAGATTGAGAGTGCACATTTTTCTTGCTGGGCTAGATGAAGAATTTGACCAAGTTCGTGGAGAAATTCTATGAAAAGATATTATCCCAGACTTAGAAGAATGTTATTCTCTGATCCGAAGAGAAGATGTACGGTAAAGCAAACTAAACAAGAAGGTCGACTAGAAACATCTACTATGATAGCACGACAGCAGCCTCAAAGGAAGCTTGTTGACCAGTCATCACTCTATTGCACTCATTGTAGACAGAATGGTCATACAAAAGAACAATGTTTTGAAATCATTGGATATCCTGACTGGTGGGATACTCGAAAGAAGAACACCAATCATGGATAAAAAACTGGAGTAGCTGAATCCATATCCACTACAGATCTTAAAAAAGAATCTTCAGTGCAAATCACAACCTCTGTCAGTCCAGGTAAAACCCTTAAAACTCTTACACCTGTTATTAATAGTACATGGATAATTGATTCTGGGGCAACTGATCATATGACTTTTGATTCTCGACAAGTATCTCAATTGAAACCATCTTCACAAAAACATATTTCCACTGCAAATGGAACCACAACCTCAGTTATTGGGGAAGGATCTTTACGACTCACAAATGAATTAAACTTAGACTCTGTGTTAATTGTTCCATCTTTAGATTATAATCTTTTATCTACGTCTCAATTAACCACTTACTTATCATGTGTTGTAATTTTTTGGCATGATCATTGTGTGTTTAAGGATATCCAAATGAAGCAAACGATTGGTTATGGTATTAGACAAGGCAACTTGTACTACTTGGAGATGTCATGAACAAACACTGGAAAGCTAAGCCCCGCACTAGTCGTAGATAGTTCCATAAAAAAAGGGAAATCAGAAATTTGGTTATGGCATAGACGTTTAGGACATGTGTCATTTGGTTACTTAAAAAAATTATTTCCAAGTTTGTTTCTGAAATTTGATGTTTGTAACTTTAAATGTGATGTTTGTGAACTTTCAAAAAGCCATCGAACTACTTTTCCATTGTCCTTAAATAAAAATCCAGTTCCTTTCATGGTAGTACATTCTGATGTATGGGGGCCATCTAAAGTTTCTACAATTGAAGGTGCTCGTTGGTTTGTTACATTTATTGATGATTGTAGCAGAATGACATAGATTTTTCTGATGAAATCAAAAGACGAGGTAAACTCTTTATTTCAAAGATTTCATAAGATGGTGACGACTCAATGTCATACACAAATTTGAGTTCTACATACTGATAATGGAGACGAGTATATGAGCACAACAATTCAACAGTTTCTGAAATCACAAGGATCTGTCCATCAAACCACTTGTGTGGGGACACCCCAACAAAATGGCGTTGTGGAACGAAAAAATAGACATTTACTGGAAGTTGTTCGAGCATCACTAATCCAAGCCCACATGCCACTATCTTATTGGGGAGAAGCACTGACATCCGCAACATACTTGATCAATCGAACACCTTCAAGCTCCCTTGTATTCCAGACTCCTTTCCAAGTTCTGAATGATGCAATTATGTCACCAAATGTTCCAAATCTACCCCCACATGTGTTTGGTTGTGTTACCTCCGTTCATTTGCCACAACAAGACAAATTATCTCCTCGAGCACTACGTTGTGTGTTTGTAGGGTATGCCTTACGTCAAAAGGGATACCGATGCTATCATCCACCATCAAGAAAAGTATACATCATCGTGGATGTCGTTTTTCATGAAGATATCATGTACTACTTGTCAGAGTCTGAATTTTAGGGGGAGTATAATGAAGAGGAAATTCATACTCTTACTTATCTTCCACCTGAAGAAAGTTAATCTTCCATTGAGATAGTAAACCTTCAAGATATTGGAAAAGCAAATGGTGATGATTCTCAGGCTGAGATAAGTGAAGACACATTTGGGGAGCACAATAACTCAGACACAACTGCAATCGAGAATGAGTCACATGAAGAAATACCTAACCAATTGTCTGCAGAGGATGTTCCTACCACAAGTCCCATAAGAAGAATTCTTCCCCAGCATCAAAATAGAGGTATCCCTAAACCCACATATGATCCTGACTTCTCTAGTAGAGTCAAATACCCTATGAGTCATTTTGTATCTAACCATCACTTGTCAGAATCAAATCAGTCATTTGTGAATCAATTATCTACTGTATCTATTCCTAATAGTGTGCATGAAGCCTTAAAAGACCCAAAGTGTAAAGCGGCTATGAATGATGAAATGAGATCTCTTCAGAAAAATCAAACATGGGAACTAGTTGATCTTCCACCAGGAAAGAAACCAGTGGGTTGCAGATGGATCTACAATATAAAGTACAAAGCAGATGGCTCTATTGAACGATACAAAGCAAAACTCGTAGCTAAGGGTTACACCCAAACCTACGGGATTGATTATACTGATACGTTTGCACCGGTAGCAAAAATTAATACTATTCGTATCTTATTATCATTAGCAGTCAACTTGGATTGGCCAATGCAACAGTTCGATATAAAGAATGCTTTCCTCCATGGAGACATGTCTGAAGAAATTTATATGGATCTGCCACCAGGATGAAGTGGACCAGAACGACTCAATCAGAAAGTATGCAAATTGAAGAAATCATTGTACGGGTTGAAGCAATCCCCAAGAGCATGGTTCGGGAAATTCACAAAGGTTATGGTTCGTTTTGGGTATAACCAAAGCAATTCAGATCATACCTTATTCATTAAAAAATGACAAGGTAAAATCACTGCCTTTATTGTCTATGTGGATGATATGGTAGTTACAGGCAACGACGAGGAAGAAAGAGAGGCTCTTCAGAAGTACTTGTTGAGAGAGTTTGAGATGAAGGATTTAGGTGCCTTAAGATACTTTCTTGGAATTGAGGTTTCTCGATTTAAGGGAGGAATCTTTCTCTCTCAAAGGAAATATGCCTTAGATCTATTGCAGAAACAGGAATGATAGCTTGTCAGCCTATTGACACCCCAATAGAAGAAGGACTGAAGTTTTGTATTACCTCAGACTAAGTTCCAGTAGACAAAGGAAGATATCAAAGGTTGATTGGAAGATTGATGTACTTGTCCCGCACAAGGCCAAATCTTGCTTATGCATTGAGTGTTGTAAGTCAGTTTATGCATAATCCCGGAGAACAACACATGAAAGCAGTAATGCGGATCCTAAGGTACTTGAAGACAAATCCAGGAAAAGGAATCCTATTTTCCAAAAATGAAGATTACAGCAACGTAGAAGTTTATACCGATGCAGATTGGGTCGGGTCAATTAGTGATAGACGCTTTACTTCAGGATACTTTACCTTTGTGGGAGGCAACCTTGTCACATGGAGAAGCAAGAAACAACATGCCGTTGCCCGTTCGAGCGCTGAAGCAGAATATCGAGGCATGGCCCTTGGGGTATGTGAAGGGCTATGGATAAGTTTTATCTTAAATGATTTAGGCTATCCATCACAACAACCAATACAACTATATTGTGACAACAAAGCTGCACCAGATATTGCTCATAACCCAGTTCAACATGATTGAACAAAACATGTCGAGGTAGATAGATTTTCATCAAGGAGAAATTAGATGAAAAAATCTTAGAACTGCTGAAAATTCAATTAGAAGATCAACTTGCAGATATTTTAACGAAGGCCATTTCAAGCAGGGCATTTACAAAATTCCTAGACAAGTTGGGTATGCAAGACATCTATGCACCAGCTTGAGGGGGAGTGTTGAGAATCAAATAAAACGGCATTGAATGAAGTTTTCAAAGACATAATTTGCACTTGTCAAAGGGATAATTTGCACTTGTCAAAGACAAGATCCGCGCCGAACAGATTGACACCTTTCCTTCCGTATTCACATATGTAATCTTTGAAAAAATGTAGCCTCTGCATCTATTAATAACTCTTAGTGTATAATGTTTTATTCAAGAAATGAAAACACGGTTCTTCATTTGATGCGTTAGAAGGTGTTAGGGACATTATATGTAATGTGATTTAGCACATTACATATTATGTGTTTTTTTATATGGTATCAGAAGGTGTTAGGGACATTATCTCAGATCAGTTGAAATTAAGTCATGGTAAAGAATACAAGGCTGAGACTATCTTTAACTCCTAAACCAGCTTATGAGTATGAGTTAGCACATCGTATTAGAACTATCTTTTAAGTTTTGAAAATTTAAGAGTAGAATGAACAAATAATATTAGCAATAATAACGAAAAAAATGGAAAAAAAGTTTAATCCTTCAACTTAATTCAAAGCGAACAAAATGAAAAATCAATACAGAATTTGCACAAAACGGTACTTTATTCCTTCTAATAGCAAATAAATCCGTAATTCGAACAGCATTACAAAAAACAATTTAGTCAGACTGCACAATCAACATCATTCCGATATATATGAGCTCTTTATTTTAAATCAGCAAGAATTTGAACAATTATTATTGGAAATTGATTGATGCAGGTAAGCAGTAACCATACAACATGCAAAGCAAATGACAAAATGAACCTTAATTTGTTGAACATGTGCATGCATTTGGCAAACAATTTCATGTGGCAAACAATTGCATGTAACTTTTGATTCTTGGCATAAAGTTGTTGAGTAAGTGGGAGATATGAGTAAGTGAGAAGCATGCAATTTTTTACTTTGGCACTACAGTGGAAAATTGAGAGAAAATTTATATTATTTTAATGTCCACCATTGTTGATTTTTGGACATTGCCTGCCCTATAAATAAAGGCTTCATTTGCCCTCTTTATTATCCCATTTTCTCCAATTCAAGTGAGAGTGCCAAGAGGTGTAAGTTGAGAGTGTTGAGAGCTTTGAACTCTAGTTCTAGTGTTTTTGAGAGTTTGGGTGTATTGAAATTTTGGGTTGTGAAACAAAATATAGTCTAAATTTTACTTTCAATTTCGTGAAACATGCTAGCACAATTAAATCAATGGGATCTTTCAGAGAAATTAATGTCCGGGCCAGATTGCGTTACATCCACGAGTATGGTCAAATTAAATTAGACCTAATAGCTCACCAACTCATAATTTGCACTCAATTTTAATTCAAATTTTATTGCTAAAATAATAATAAAGAAATTTACTATTAAGGATAATATAAAAACGTTAATTAGAAAATCTAATGGCAATCATTTTCCAATATATAGTCTAATTTAACTTTCAATTTCGTGAAACATGCCAGTACAAGTAAATAACAGATGTAATTTTTTCCTCAATTTCACACTTAGGACTTAATATCATTAATTAGGGCCTCACAAACTAGATGTGTTATGTTACTTTCAACGAATGTTACTTTCTTTTCTTTAACAAAAGAAAAAGAAAAAAGAAAATTCAAGCTTGAATTTTTTAAAATATCCATCATCCTTTAAAATACAAGAAAAACGTATAAATTAATACTGTTAGACTAAGATGTATTTGAAGCAAAAATTTTCTTTCTTTTCTCTTGACGATGCCTGAAGGTCTAACCTAAACTACATAGATTATTTTTGTCAAATTAATTTCTAAATATTTTAATTAATTTTATTTTTTTGATGCATTAAACATGTGATTTAGATCACATTACATATTATGTGTTTTTTTATATGGTATCAGAAGCTGTTAGGGACATTATCTCAGATCAATTGAAATTAAGCCATGGTAAAGAATACAAGGCTGAGACAATCTTTAACTCCTAAACCAGCTTATGAGTATGAGTTAGCACATCGTATTAGAACTATCTTTTAAGTTTTGAAAATTTAAGAGTAGAATGAACAAATAATATTAGCAATAATAACGAAAAAAATGGGAAAAAAAGTTTAATCCTTCAACTTAATTCAAAGCGAACAAAATGGAAAATCAATACGGAATTTGCACAAAACGGAACTTCATTCCTTCTAATAGCAAATACATCCGTAATTCGAACAGCATTACAAAAAAAAATTTAGTCAGACCGCACAATCAACATCATTTCGATTTATATGAGCTTTTTTTTTTTAAATCAGCAAGAATTTGAAAAATTATTACTGGAAATTGATTGATACAGGTTACTGCAACAAGCACATCAAATGACAAAAAGAACCTTAATTGATCTCAGAAACAACACCAAGCTCTATGACAAAAGAACCTTAATTGACCTCAGAAACAACAGCAAACTCTACGTGAACGATTAGAGTACCATCATTATTAAGGTATCCGCATCCTGGATCATAAAGATCCATTAGTGGCACAAACTCATTGGAGCCCCATTTTGAGTCTTTTGAATTTTCAGTTGTAAACCAATGGCTCACTGCAAGAAAAAAATTAGATTTTCTCAAGTTATACACCTAACAAATTCTTTAAAAAAAGTAAAAAAAAAAAGGAAATTCTAAATGAAAAGTTCATAATGCATTGATCACACTGTTTTTCCGAGTGATTTATCCGGCGATGATCCAATACTCGCAGCTTGAATTTAGCATACACTTTCCTATTTGGTTGAGGGCTTTCCTCTTTATCAAGAATGAGGTAAAGAGCAAGGGACCTGCCCATCTCAGAACCGTCTCCCATAGGGCAAATCTTTATCTTCCTGGAATCGTCAGAAGATATTAAGAATCTGAAATACCTTTATCAATAAACTTACAGGCTAGCTTTGCATGATTTTAGTGATATATGCTAGAGTAGAATGTACCATTTTCTTTCTTTAACAGTAAAGCTTTCAGAATATTGACTTCCCGCGTATGCTAAGTTTCTGAAGTTAGGGATCTCCCATGTGTGAGTACTTTCAGCAGGTTCAACACTAACCATAGAAAGAGTTTCTCCGCAGCCAGTAGACTTAATAACAAAAACCTCAACTCCAAATGCACAGCAATCGTTCACAAGATATCCATTCGAAGGCTCCATGAAAGCTTCAAGGCTTAGCAATCGGTCGCAACCCCATTCTTTCTTCATGCGATTGAATTCCCTCACAACCCCTTTAGCCTCTACACAATAATGGAAATGTTCATCAAGCAAGAGCTGGATCTGGATGGAAAAATAATGCTTTAATAAAATTATATTAAAACTAATAGAGATTTTATCCTACATCCTCTAAGAGTGAACTTGGATTAAGTATATAAGACTTGGGAAACCTTCAACTTCAGTGAGGCCTGTAAGATTTCATATTATATCAGAGCTGAACTCATGAATAGCTGGGTCTACATTACTTTTCAACATGATAAAAATAACCCCATGCATGTGAAGAGGATATTAGTTTCTACACTAAAAATATAAGTTTGAAATAACCATCAACTCTAGGACTTCTATAAAAAACAGGGCTTCTTACCTTCAATGGGCAAGTACTTATTCTCGTTCTGGTCCTGCACAAAAAATTTGAAATTGACATAAATACTCCAATTATTATCACGATGATTATTGGCGTCATCGATTGCCAAGTACAGTGAAATATGTCCACTGGCGTTCTTTTTCTTGTCTCCATTAGGGTAAAAAATCAATCTCCTGGGAATTTCAACAGACAAATTAGCATATGTGACAAATTAACTTTATTTTATTAAATTGAAATTAAAATTAGAATAACGCACCATTTGTAGCCACCGGCTTCAAAGACACCAGACTGATATCTATCGTCAAATTTCGCGAAGAGTTGGGAGTATGACTCTATTTCCATTATGAAATGAGCTGGTGGTGGAAACTCTCTTTTAACTGTATATGGAAATCAAGGATATCCATTAGTGGTGACTTCATAAGGATGATTGATAATTAATTTGACAGAAGATTTTCGAAACAGAAACATTAAATTTGATTGTAGAAAGTATTACCAAGATAAACTACTAGTTAAAACTTTAAGAAGGAGGAGAATATAAAGGTACCTTTTCCGATGGATACCATTGCCGAATTCTTGATTCTTGATTCCAAAAAGACCAAACAAAAGATTTATATGTTTTTGTAAGTTTAAAAGTTAGAAGGGAATTGGCATAATGAAGTTAATTAGGAAGATTTTGAGGATTTAAAAACAGAGTTCATAAGTTGACTCATTGTATTATTTTTTAAGTCAACCTTAGCGGGCTGAGTGCTCGCTGTTTTAATTTTTATTTTTAAATGAAAATACTTGTATACAAAATTGTTTTAAATTATATACCTAACATATCCAAAGCATAGTCAAGTTCGTTTGAGGTGGTGGAGGCTAACAAATTTGATATAGACTCTTTTAGTAGAAGCAATAAGTCACGGATTTAAGTCCAAATAGATACCTTTAATCTAAGATGGGGATCCTTACAAACATACAAATAAATATGGTCTTTAAGTAATTTTTTTTTTTTTTGCATAACGATTTTTCTCTCCAAGTACTATTTTTCGTGTTTGAAAGGACGCATCGCATAAGACCCAATTTTTTAAAAATGTAGAAAGGTGGACAAAGTCTTAATTAGTTTTTTTAATCCTCTGCTTCCCTATGAATTTAAGGTCAGTTGGCCATTAAATAAAGTTTTTTTAACACTACTAGGGCCTAGCCCCGTCTTGGTATCATATTTTAACTCAATAATAGATATATTTTTTCAACTTTAACACCTAAAAGTTTAGCTTTATGAAATTTGTCCCTTAAAATTTCATTAATTATGGCCCCGCACCCTACTAAAGTTATTGCTAAGATTTTTGTTTAAAATCTTTTTTAATTTCACGCCTGAATTTTTTATAATTTATTTCAAAGGATCTACCCCAATTTTTTATTTTAAAGCAAACCTCGGAGAAATGAGGAAAACTTATAAAGGACAAAAAGAGAAAATATTACCTAGTCTGGGGAGATAATAATTTTGTTTAACATTAAAGTTGGTTAGCAATATGTTGGTGCAGGGTTCGATCAAGGCCAGGGTAAATTAGTAATGAAACTACGGATCTTCTTGTATGTAATAAGTTAGTAATGATAGCATGTGAAAAAGGTTAACATGGTCTTTTGAACGGCTAAACTAAGAATCATAGAATTAATATCATTTCATTCTATTGTCGATTGTGTTGTTAATAGTTAAATATAATTGATAAATTATGTTAGTGGAAAAAAAAAATATACAAACAGAACTTAAGCACGGCATTTTTGAAGCCTCTGATGTTTTTTAGTTCACTAATTTCAATAAACAAGAAAGACTCAACTAACAAAAACCATTTAAGAAAGATTCGAGTCAAGTCTGGCATACAAAGTATGCCAAAGACTCTAAATAACAAATAGCCTATTTAGTCAATTAATAGAGCGTCATATATGGTTAAGTCAATTAATATATCAGGTAACATTACTGATTAAATAGCCTGATTAGATTAGATAGATCTATTATCAAATAACACAGAATATTTATCGATCCAACTAAAATTAAAGAACCCAAAACATACGATCAATTATGATTTATTAATGACATTTCCAAATACATAATCAAACAAAGACCTCGCGAGAATTCACATCTCAACTACCACTTCTATTTATCATCGTTAGTCCAGGTGACGAAACGGAAACATTATTGAGTTTGCTGATAGAAGAAACTAGGTTTCTGAATAAAGATAAATTTTATTAAAAATCTGAATGAATAAAACTAGGATTTTAAGCCCCTTTGATAACAAGCCTAAATATCGGGAATTTACCAAAATAGGCAAATCCGAAATATAATATGATAATTAAATTTTCCTAATAATAAAAAAGGCACTCAAATCCGAATTCTAGAAAAAAGACAAATATCCTAGAAGAATCAGAAAAAAGGAAAAAAAATCTTAAAACTAGAAAATGACCAGGAAAAAAGTAGAATTTCCAGCTCGATCGTGGGGTAGAACGGTTTAGGCAATTCTAGATTTTGTTCGTCTCATCACAAGGTTCAAAATGATATATTATACACCAAAAACAGATACCTATAACCCAAGTTATGGCCTTTGGAAGGTACCCTGCTCGTGACACACAATACCCTACATCAACGGAGAAAGGAGGTAGATACAACCTAGAACATTGAGAAGAATTCACAAATATGGCTGATGTCAAAGTCATTATACATGTTTATATGGCAAGAATCATCACCATTATAACTTCATGATATGTATATATGGTAAGAAATCATAGCCATTATGAGTTCCATATTCGGAAGATAAATCGTCGCTTTATGATGATTGCAACTTCCGGAGAAATATAAATAAGGTAACAAATAAATTCAAAGAAAATATAACATAATAATTTACGTGGTTCGGCTTATACCTTCGTCCACGGGTAAAGACTAGAAGATAATTTTACTAATAATGAGAATTTACAAAAGTGGGAAAAAACTCAAAACCCAATTCCCAATACACCTAAATGGATCCCTTCAGCACCTAAGGAAATCCTCTTCTACAACTCACGTGGAATGAGCTTAGATCTAACAAATATTTTTTGAATGATTTACAAATGCATTTTACTCCTCTATTTATAGGTGAAGGTTACAATATGAATGCATGGAAAAAATCTTGGCCATTTTCAATTTTAATGGCTTCGGTGTGACTTTGGTGAAGAGCTAGAAATTTCATGCTAGCACATGCAATTATAGTCAAAACGTTGCTAGCCATATGCATGTGAAAATTAGATTCGGTGCTGACTTTTCAATAATTCTCCACCTCGGTGAAAGTTTATCCAAATCTGAGCTGAATACTAAACTTCCCATATATCAAATCATCCTCTAATCTCTGCTTTTCTCATTATTTTAAACTTGCAAGATATTGATCAAGTTTAGACAATACTAAAACTTGATTGTCGTTACCACATTGGTCAACATATCTATGGGATTCTCTGCAATCTTGATTTTCTGAAGAAGAATCTTTTCCTCATCAACAATTTCTGGCACAAAGTGAAATCGTACATTGATGTGCTTCGCACGTGCATGATAAATTTGGTTCTTTGTTAAATGAATAGTACTTTGACTGTCGCAATACACATTAATGTGCTCATGTGCCAATCCTAAATGTTCAAGCAAGCCTTGTAACCAAATAGCCTCTTTAACAGTCTTTGTAATTGCCATGTACTAGGCTTCTATGGTCGACAGTGCAACTATAAATTGTAGTGTAGACTTCCAACTGATTGGCCCTCTAGCAAAAGTAAATACATATCTAATGGTTAACCGTCGTTTGTCTAGATCACCAGTATAATCAGAATCAACGTATCCGATCACACTTTGACCATGTATATCATCTCGATCAAATAGTAAACCAACATCCACGGTCTTCTGAATGTACCGTAGGATCCATTTCACAACTTGTCAATGTCATTTACTAGGATTATGCATATACCTGCTCACTATACCAACTGCATGTGAAATGTCGAGCCTTGTACACACCATTGAATACATCAAGCTATCCACTGCATTTGAATACAAAACTTGTAACAAGTATTCTCATTCCGCATATGTTGAAGGAGATAGTTGTGTAGAAATTTTAAAATGAAAAGCCAACGGGGTACTCATAGGTTTTGTCTGCTCAGTCATGCTGAACTGTTGTGGTACCTTCTTCAAATATTGCTTATGATATAAGCTGACTTTGCCATGAGCTCTATCTCTGCATATCTCCATGCCAAAAATCTTCTTAGCTTCACCCGGATCTTTCATCTCAAATTCTTGATTGAGTTGAATTTTTAACTTCTCAATCTCATTTTTGATCTTGGATGTTATTAGCATATCATCAACATACAAGAGCAAATATATGAAGAATCCCTATTATAGCTTGCGAAATACACACAATGATCAAATTTATTTCTTGTGTACCTTTTTCATTTCATAAACCCATCAAATAGTTTATATTGCGGCCTCAAAGATTGTTTCAATCCATAAAGCGACCGTGTCAATTTGCAAACCCAATTTTCTTTTCCAGCAACCGTAAATCCATTTGGTTGAGTCATGTAGATTTTCTCTTCCAAATCGCCATGTAAAAATGCAGTTTTTACATCGAGCTGAACTAGTTCAAGATCAAATTGCGCAACCGTGGCTAGCAAAATTCGAATAGATAAGTGTTTCACAACTGGAGAAAATACTTCATTGTAGTTTATTCCTTTTTTTTAACGTAACCTTTCGCTACTAATCTAGCCTTGCATCGAATTTCATTTTTATATGGAAATCCTTCATTCTTTGCATATACCCATTTGCACCCAATTGCCTTCTTTTCCTTGGGTAGTGTAACCAACTCCCAAGTTCCATTTTTATGACGAGACTGCATTTCTTCATCCATTGTTAGCTTCCACTGTACACTTTCAAGGCTACTTATTGCTTCTCTGTAAGTGGAAGGAACATTATCATCTATAATTGGAAGGACATAGGCCACCATATCAACAAAGCGAGCAGGTTTGTGAATCCCCTTCGTGGCCTTCTATATGCAATTGAATCTTGTTGCTGTGAATGTTCTTGGGCCAAAACCTCTTTATCATCCTCGGTCGATTGAGAATCACTATCTGTCTCCTCGACACCAGTTGAATCATTTTTAACCTTTTCAAACTCTACTTACTTCAAAGTTCTACTGGCTTGTCATTCTCTTGAGAATCTTTTTATTTCAACATGGTTGATTCATCAAAAGCAACATCTCTGCTGAAAATAATCATTTTTGTAACTGGATACTAGAGACGGTATCCTTTTACTCCACCAGTTATACCCATGAACAATGCTTTTTTTGCTCTTGGGTTTAATTTAGATTCATTTACATGATAATAAGTAGTGGAACCAAAAACATGTAAAGAATCGTAATCAGTAGCAGGATTACCAATCCACATCTCTATAGGTATCTTGCCCTCAATTGCAGCTGATGGAAAATAGTTGATCAGATGGCATATATTTACAACTGCTTCAACTCAAAATTCCTTGCCCAATCCAGCATTAGACGATATACAACGAACTTTCTCCTGTATAGTTCGGTTCATGCGTTCTGCCACCTCATTCTGTTGTGGTGTACCTCGAATAATAAACTATCGTACAATGCCCTCATCTCGGCATATTTGTAGAAATGGATCATCTTTGTACTCACCACCATTGTTTTAGCAAAGTCTTTTGACCTTTCGACCAGTCTGAATCTCGACCATTTTCTTATATTTCATAAATATGCGTAAAACTTCATTCTTATTCTTCATCAAATACACCCACACTTTTCTTGAATCATCATCAACAAAAGCAACAAAACAGTGCATACCTCCCAAAGAAGCTGTTTCGATAGGTCCGCACATATTACAATGAACATAGTCCAAAATTCCTTTTGTATCGTGAATTGCTAAAACAAACTTTACCCTTGTCTGCTTGCCCAGAACGCAATGTTCACAAATTTCAATTTGCAAGAATTTGCACCTTTCACTAAAACTTGCTTTACCAAAGTCTGCAGTGCTTTTACAGAAACTATTGATGCTAATCCAATAACTATATTCCCTTGAAAATTGTACAAGTTATTTCTTCTTGTGCCTTTCATCACTGTTAGCACGCCAGCTACTACCTTCAATAAATCATCTCTAAAAGTGATTATGATCCCTTTATATTCTAAAACTCTGAATGAGATGAGATTGTTCTTCAAGCTTGGCACTTAGCGAACATCTGTCAATACTTGAATTGAGCCATTATGATTTTACATGCATTGTCATTACCTATGAAAACAACTCCACCGTCTAGTTTCTTGAAGCTAGAAAACCAACCCTTATTAGGACATATATGATAGGTACAACCCGAATCCAAAATCCACTCATCTGAATTACATGTCAACGTCATGCCAACCAGACTAAAGTCTGACTCCTCACCATGCTCTGCTACACAAGCATCAGAAGTAGCCTTGCCCTTTTGTAACTTAGGACAATTTTTTGTCCAATGCCCTTTCTCGTGACAAAAAGCACATTTATCTTTGGCAGGCCTCCCTTTAGACTTACCTTTTTTTTCCAGATTTGCGGCTTTGTAAACAACCTCTCGCTGTCAATGCTTCTGCAATAGTATCTCTATGATCTTTTGTCTTTCTTTTTAGTCTCAAAGTTATACAATATACTACATACAACATCGAATTTGATGTTGTCCTTCCCTTAAAGCAAAGTGGTGGTGAGTTGATCATATTCATCAGGAAGGGAATTCAACAGCAATAAAGCCTTATCTTCATCTTAAAATTTCTGATCCAAATTTATCAAATCTGCTAATATCTTATTGAATGAGTTCACATGGTCATTCATCGACATGCCAGGTGCATACGTGAATCAACAAAGTTTTTTTCTTCATATAAAGCCTATTTTCAAGGCTTTTCTTCATGTACTTTTCTTCCAG
The DNA here is from genome assembly GCF_022201045.2 of Citrus sinensis. Classification (NCBI taxonomy): domain Eukaryota; kingdom Viridiplantae; phylum Streptophyta; class Magnoliopsida; order Sapindales; family Rutaceae; genus Citrus; species Citrus sinensis. The sequence continues at coordinate 7,063,380 of NC_068560.1, forward strand.
TGCCTCCCACAAATTCTTTGCTATTGTCTCCTTTAGGACAGAGTACTTTTGATCTTTAGCCAGACATAAGTGAATAGTACAACATGCTTGTCTATTAATCTTTATCCACTCCTTATCATCCATCTTGTTAGGTTTTTCTTTAAGGGCGACATCCCACTCTTGCTAACATAAGACATCTAAAACCTCACATTGCCATATACCAAAATTATTAGTACCATCGAATTTCTCCAATTCAAACTTTACATTAGTCATAGTAGTCCTCGCTGATGAAGACGACGACGATGCCTTTGCCATCCTGCTTAACTCAAATGATCAGTGCCTTCAACAACTATTTACATTTAAAAACAACCTCTATGATGTTAATTTCATGTGAATAAATGCACCAGGAAAGTTCCCACACCTCCCTCTTCGACTTCTGACGAGCCTTATGTTGTGCAAATTTTATTGAACTCGCAAGCGCACGAATCTATTGTAATATAGATCAATGGTGACGAGTGTCGATCCCACAAGGAGGTGGATTTTAATTGTGTGTAGAATTAATTTTGTAAATGGGTGATTGGATTTGTGGTGGAAATGATTTGGAATATGCTAAAACTTAAATTAAAATGGCAAGAATAAATTCTAAAATTGGAATTGAAATGGCAAGAATAAATTGAAGAGAAATCTATTGAAATGACGTACTTGGGTATCTGGATCCATATCAACATGCATCATGGGTTAAATATTCCTTATTAATACCAATTAAATCATGAGGGGGGAATCCACACATCATGAACCACACTCTAATCAATATGGTGCTAAGGGCTTATCGTGCCAAATAATAATAACCTTATACTAGAGAGCCGGTGTAACCAAGGCGGTATCTAGACAAGATTATTATTATTTGTCGACGAGAAGTTAAAACATCCACAAAAACTAGAGGGGAAGAGAAAATAAATTTACCAAATTAAGCCCATGACACACGTTGAGACTTCACCTTCAACCCAAGCTTGAAAGAAAATTAGCCACTCATAATTGAACTAGGGGCAAAATGGAAATTTATTAAAATACGAAGAAAATACAAGATGGAGAAGGAATTACAGAAAATGGATCCCAAAAATGGATTCAGAGATATCAAATTAGGGGGGGGCCTTTTTATAGATACATGGAGTAAATCATGGCCATCGGATTAAAAACAGTTTGGACGCTTAGGATTGCTCCACATCATCAGTCAACAGTACGCGGTTTGACCACGCGGATGAACAGTAACACGGTTTGACCCAGGTGAACAGTGACGCGGTTTGGTTGAAAATAATCCTGTGTGATGCATGTACCGTACGCGAGATTTTTGGTCCATTGATATGCTGCCACGTCACCATCAACAGTACATGAGAATTTTAGTCCAACAGGATCGTGACACCTCATCAGTCAATGCCACATCATCGGTCAATGCCACGTCATCGTCCGTCTATGTGAACAATACCATTTTTCCTTTTATGCTCCTCTTAAGGTTTTCGACCGTCCTGAGTTCAAAAGTGATGTCCGTTTTGTCATCTAATCTCTCGTTTATTGTGAAATGACTACGATGCCCCTAAAATACATAAAATACTTAATTAAAATAAAACACATGGAATTAAATCAAAAGAATGTTAAATTCATAAAAGTAAAGGTGTTAGTAAAACTTGTAGTGTAAAATAACGATTTTCTCCTTTATAAATATATATTTTCTAACACTCAACACCTTATATAAGGAAAAGCAAAAACAAAATTCAAAACCAAAATGAATTTTTTTTTTTATTTAGAAACACTCATGTTTATTCAATCAGATTAATGATAGCAATCAAATAAAAATATAAGCATTATCTCCAGTCTAAAGCAACATCACAACCACATCAACCATCCACATGAATCAGCCTAGTAGACTTTGTTATAGCTACTTTCAAGAATGACATGTCAAACCCCAAAATCTCACTGGAAGTAGTGACACTCTCACAAAGAAATTAAACCCAATAAAAATAATCACTCCAATGAATGGTAATTGAGAGAAAATAATAAAGAAGTGATATCACATGCTCTCACCAAGATGAAATAAATATGCCCTCAGCTTAGAAATAATACGATCTCAAGTCAAACAAAAATGCTAGTCAACCCAATTTATTTATCTTCTTTTTTTTCTTTTATTTATTTATTTATTTTTTGTTATGCACCACTACATCTTTTTAGCCCATATAACTAGCTTCTACTTCAAACTATAGTTCCCTAAAATTAAGAAGGACTTTTATTAGGACGTAACGTAGGCTAGGGACATGGCTAACAAAGAAGGGAAATAAGGAAAACAAAGTTTATGTTTGAGAAAAATACAGAGAAATTTTTTTTTTGAAAGTTACAAGGTGGATTTCACCTATTATTGTTATTTTTATTCTTTTGAAACAACAACTTTTGTTTTGTTTTGTTTTTTTTTTGGCATAACTTCACTGAACAAAATAATTATTTACATTTTCTCAAACATAAATAGGTGATGGAACTTATAAGACATTGGGTAATACTCCAAATCGGAGTGGGTCAAGATGATAAGTTGACAAAGAAAAGGTTTTTGTTTTTTTTTTTAAAGGCTCAAAAGGGTTAACTATGGATATTTAATAAAAGGGATGGCTAGAAAGGCTCAAACGGATCAAAGATGGCCTTTCCATCGTCTTTTAGGGCTCTAAATAATCATCCATATCTACTAGTAAGATGGGCCTCCCAATGTAGCAACACATTTTTTTTCTTTTTTTTTTTACCATTTTTTTAAGGGTTAACTCAAAAGAAATCTAGAGATCGTGTATAAAATAATAAACTGCTAAGCTGTATAGAGAATGGGCAAAAGGGTTACTCTCCAAGAAAATGATAGGCTCAATAACTCACTTGGTACTTATTTATGACATGTTCATTCCTTCAAGCAACTCATATTTGTCTCCGACATCAACATGTAAAGTAGCAAACATAGCATAACATCACTTAAGACCAAAGATAATATAAATACTAAAATTTGAAATTAATCACGTCATCCAATGTTAAAACAAATCACACAAAAATTTTTTTTTTAAACAACATTCTACCCCCCAACCTATTCTAAACATGAAAGGAAAATATGCATGCAGAAATGTGAAAATGATGCATAAAAACTAATTAGAAAAGTTACACTTAAAATGATAGAAAACAAAAATGGTTTTTTTTTTAACTTAGAAGATGCGTTTCTAGAGGCACTACACTCCATATTCAGCCATCTTTGACTCAAAATTTTGAAAATATATATTTATAAGGAGAAATTAAAAAGAAGAAGAAAAATGAACATCAAAACATAATAAAGAAAAAGAAAATGTCTGAATTTTTTTTTTAGTTTTTTAGTTTTTTAGTTTTTTTTTAATTTTCTTTTTAACGATGAAGATGCGTTTCTAGAGTTACTACACCCCATATTCAGCCATCTTCAACACAAAAAGTTAGCAACAGTTAGTTTCTACAACAAAAAAATTAGTAAAAACTTAACCAAAATTCCACAATTGTCGACTATTCCCTCCCCCCAACCAGAACGAAACATTGTCCTCAATGTTTGAAAGGAAAGAAGTAGAGTTTAGAAGACATCACCTGGGTGGTGCAACACAAAAGAAAATATTTACAAGCGGAGAGTTAAATCTAATTTGTACTTCTTACTGCGGCTACTGTTACCATCATTATTTGGGCGCTCCAACACAAAGGTCCAGGGGTCTGGCTCCGGTTTATAAGCTTGTAACAGATCAAGTAGCTCATTAGCAGTGTGAGCACAAATAAAAAGTTTTTTCACATTAGAAGGAATGAAATAGTTTTTTATTGCATGGTTAAGAAATGCGATAAAGCCATCATAAAAGTTATTAACATTTAACAAACCGATGGGTTTATGGTGGATGTGCAGATGGGCCCAAGATGCTAGTGTGATAAGTGCCTTTAGTGTTGCAAGATCTCCTGGAAGGAAAATAAAAGCATCAGCATGATTAAGCATTTCAGTTATTCTTTCTTGCATACCTGAGACGACTAACTCTTCTCCAGTTGATGAGTCAGATGAACTGCCCAATGGTTTTAAGACTCTTGGGATGATGCCTAACACTTGACTTCCTCTGATAAAAGCTGCTTCTGAGACCATTTTTGATAACCCTCGGTTACCTCCTCCATACACCAAGTGTAATTTTCTCTCTGCTATACTTCGACCAAGATCGATGGCTGCCTCAACGAACTCTTTATGTTTGCCATAGGTAAATCCAGAAAGCACACAAATGTTCTTGAATTGTCTATTTGGAGTAGCTGCCATTGTGATACTTCTCAAAAAAACAATTTGTGAGTGCTTGACAAAAAAATCACATTTAAGAGTCTTGGTGACAGTGGGTCACAGTTGTGTATGAGATAACATGTCAGTGTCAAATAACGCGTAAAGCACATGGCTCGCGAGTCAAAAAGGAAACAGTAAAAAGGAAAAAGCAAACAGTAATAAAATTATTAAAGACAATAATGCACACAATAAAATAATAGTGAAATAAAATAATAGTAAAGTAAAAGGATATTTACAGGTAGTTGCGACTGTGGCTCACATCTTCCTCTGGTTTTACGTCCAGAAATGGCTTGAACACCCTCTATGGGTCGAGGATAGGCTTCCTATCCAGTTTTCTTATAAACTGGAAAACAGGGTCGTTTATAGTCAGATTCCTGAGACTATATCGTACATGCTCTTTCTGGAATAATGGCCATAACTGGAGAATCGCTCCTTGCACATATCCACTGGGATGCGTTTCAAGAGACAAAAGGATATCATCCAATGACTCCTTATTCTAGCCATCCCTAATGAATTGAATCTTATCTTCCCTATTATCAGACACCATTCCTAAAGAACATGGGTTTTTATGGCAACTCATTCTGGCACACTTATGACAAGCAACAGAAATTCTTCGAGCTCGTCGTTTTCTTGCATAATTTCCTTTACCACAACCAGGCATGTATGCAATAAATTTTGGAGGTAACTCAATTGCCGATCGTACTTTAGCCTCGATTAACCAACGGATGTCAGCAGGTATGTTATTCCTCATGAGTAATCGCATGCGTTCGGACCGAGCTTTATAGATCGTAAGGAGGGCATTCTGAGGAAGTGAAGGGAATCGCTTGTGAAGCTTCGCTAGAGTCTCGTTTCTGTCCATACCTTCACCTCAGAATATCAGTTATTATGGGAAACTGAAGTAACCGACTTGATTGTCACGGAGTACCGTTATCCGCCACTTCACTGGGGTAACAAACTAAAGCACACAAACAGAAAAACAAATTAAAACACACAAAGAAAATTAAAATCGTTCTCTTATTGAATTTACCTCAAGCTCCAACTGGATGTCGTAAACACTTCTCTCAATGTCTCTGAGTTGGCTTTGTAAACCCTCAACATAGGCTACTAACTCTGGTGGCTGTAGAGCCCAAATGCGATGTGTTTTACAAAATTGAATCTGGCTTTTGAGATGAGTTTTGACACGTTGAAGTGGTTTAAGAATGTTCAGGAGGAACGGTCTAAGTAAGGTACTCATGATTAAAAATGATAAGAGAAAACTTAATAGTTAAACAAACACACTTATGCAAAAATAATTTAAATTAGCAGAAGAATAATATAAAGTAAGAAAAAAAATCAAATCAACGAAAAGAAAAAAAAATCAATTCAAATATGGTGGGTCACTCAAATTTATTTCGGTGTCTTCTCCATGTAGTTGGTACTCTAGATATGGCTTTAATATTTGACCATTAACTTTAAACGGGACACCGTTCTTTGGGTCCTTAATTTCAATTGCCCCATGTGGAGAAATAGTATGTACAATAAATGGGCTAGACCAACGAGAGTGTAACTTACCTGGGAATAGGTGCAAGCGAGAATTGAATAAAAGCACTTTCTGACCTGGAGTGAAAGATTTTCTCATAATGTGTTTGTCATGGAAGACTTTCATTCGTTGCTTGTAAATCTTGGCATTTTCGTATGCGTCATTGCGAATTTCTTCAAGTTCTGCCAGTTGTAATCTTCTTTCTGAGCTGGCTTGCTGCATATCAAAGTTGAATTTCTTGATGACCCAATACGCACGATGCTCGAGTTCCACAGGTAGGTGGCAAGCTTTTCCATACACTAGCCTGTAGGGTGACATCCCAATCGGGGTCTTGAAAGCCGTTCTGTATGCCTATAATGCATCATCAAGTCTTAATGACCAATCTTTCCTGTCTGGCCTCACCGTTTTTTCTAATATGTGCTTTATTTCTCGATTGGATATCTCAAATTGGCCACTGGTTTGCGGATGATAAGGGGTTGCCACTTTGTGAGTGATTGAATACTTTGTCAAAAGAGCTTTGAATGCTTTGTTACAAAAGTGGGCACCACCATCACTGATTATTGCCCGAGGGAATCCAAAGCGTGAAACAATGTTGCTTTTCAAAAATGCTATCACCACCTTATGATCATTGGTCCTACATGGAATTGCTTCTACCCATTTCGATATGTAGTCAACAACAACCAATATGTATTGATGGTCAAAAGAAGGGGGAAAGGGTCCCATGAAGTCGATACCCCATACATAAAAAATCTCAACCACTAAAATTGGATTTAGTGGCATCATATTCCTTCGCGTAATGCTCCCCATTCGTTGACACCTATCACATGAAGAACAGAAAGTGTAAGCGTCTCGAAATATAGTTGGCCAATAGAAACCACATTGTAAAACTTTAGTTGCTGTTTTCTTAGCACTGAAATGGCCTCCACAAGCTTGTTCATGGCAGAATGAAAGAATATTTTGAATTTCATTTTCTGGGACACATCGTCTAACAATTTGATCAGCACAATACTTGAACAGATACGGGTCATCCCAAAAGAAATTCTTTATCTCTGCAAAGAATTTAGCCTTGCCTTGCTTGGTCCAATGCTCTGGAAGTTTATCTGTAACAAGATAATTAACTATATCAGCATACCAAGGTAATACTTCCACACTCATTAATTGTTCATCTGGAAATGACTCATTCAATATTAATGTCTCTGTAATTGTGTCAAAATGGAGACGAGAGAGGTGGTCCGCCACAACATTTTATGTCCCTTTCTTATCTTTGAATTCCAAGTCAAATTCCTGCAAAAGTAACACCCAACGAATTAGTCTAGCTTTTACATCTTTTTTTGTGAGAAGATATTTAAGAGCAGCATGATCCGTGAATATAATTATTTTACAACCAATGAGATAGGATCGAAATTTTTCCAATGCAAACACTACTGCTAGCATTTCTTTTTCAGTAGTTGAATAGTTCAACTGTGCATAATTTAATGTCATACTAGCATAGTAAATAACATGGGGAATTCGATCAACTCTTTGTCCTAAAACTGCTCCTACTGCATAATCAGATGCATCACACATTAGCTCAAATGGTAAGCTCCAGTTTGGGGCCTGAATGATGGGTGATGATGTCAACAATTGCTTTAGTTTTTCAAACGCCACAAGACATGAATCAGTAAAGATAAAAGGTACATGCTTAGCAAGTAGATTGCATAAGGGTCTAGAAACTTTGCTAAAATCTTTAATGAAATGTCTATAGAAACCAGCATGCCCAAGGAAAGATCTTACTTCTCTGACTGTTTTGGGTGGAGGAAGATTAGAAATGAGATCCACCTTGGCTTTGTCAACCTCAATACCTTTGCTCGAAATGATGTGACTGAGAACAATACCTGGTTTTACCATAAAATGGCATTTCTCCTAATTTAAGACCAAGTTCTTCTCGATACATCTCTGCAGAACTAGTGTTAGATGATGTAAACATTGATCAAACGAGTCACCAAAGACAGAAAAATCATCCATAAAGACTTCAAGGAATCGTTCAACCATATCAGAAAAAATGCTCAACATGCATCGTTGAAATGTAGCAGGTGCATTACATAATCCAAATGGCATTCTCCTATATGTAAATGTGCCAAAAGGGCAAGTGAAAGTAGTTTTCTCTTGATCTTTTGGTGCTATGGGAATCTGATTATATCCTGAGTAGCCATCTAGAAAGCAATAAAATTCATGGCCTGCTAATCTATCAAGCATTTGATCGATAAATGGTAAAGGAAAATGGTCTTTACGTGTGACGGAATTCAACTTTCTATAATCAATGCATACACGCCATCCTGTAGTTACTCTAGTGGGTACCAATTCATTATCGGCATTCGTAACTACTGTGACTCCTGACTTTTTGGGAACAACTTGTACATGACTGACCCATGAACTATCAGAAATTAGGTAAATGATACCTGGGTCTAATAGCTTAAGGACTTCAGTTCTAATAACTTCTTTCATATTAGGATTTAACCGACGTTGCATTTCTCTAGTAGATTTAGCATTTTCATCGAGGTGAATGTAATGCATGCAGTCCACTAGGTTTATACCTTTTATGTCTGCGATGGTCCATCCTAATGCTCCTTTGTACTCTTTCAAAACATCCAACAACTTACCTTTTTGTTCGTCATTTAGCGATGATGAAATGATTACCAGTAGAGTACTTTCTTCTCCCAAAAACGCATATTCCAATGTGTTGGGCAATGGTTTGAGCTCGATTTTCGGTGGTGATTCTGATGATGGGATGAGTGTCTTCTCTGATGGTGCTAGTTGTTCAACTCTTGACTTCCATTTATTAGTGTCCATGGATGGTGCTGAGTCAAGTAGGGCGTTGACTTCATCGACTGATCTGTCAATATCAAAATCAAAACCAAAGTGAGTTAAACATGTTTGTAAAGGATCATCACTAAGGTTTGAAACAAAAATATCATCAACTAATGCTTCAATTAAATCCACATCAACAATTCCATCATCTGCATTGTGAGGTTGTTTGGCAATGTTGAAGATGTTCAGCTCCATAGTCATGTTGCCAAAGGACAACTGCATATTTCCAGTCCTGCATTGAATGTGAGCATCTGCAGTTGCCAAGAAAGGTCGGCCTAGGATAATGGGGATGTGCTTCCTTGAATCCTGTATTGGTTGAGTGTCAATTACAATGAAATCAACAGGAAAATAAAACTTGTCTACTTGGATAAGCACGTCCTCCACAATACCACGAGGTATTTTTGTGGACCGATCTGCAAGCTGTAACACCACTGGAGTTGGGTGTAATTCTCCCAGTCCAAGTTTCACAAATACTGAATAAGGCAAAAAATTTACACTAGCTCCTAAATCCAACAAAGCATTCTCAATTGTGTGGTTCCCTATACTACATGAGATAGTGGGGGAGCCTGGGTCTTTGCATTTTAAAGGAATTTTATGTTGGAGTATAGAACTAACGTTTTCTATTAAAAATGCTTTATTTTAAACATGCATATTTCTTTTTTTAGTACAAAGGTCTTTAAGAAACTTGGAAAAAGATGGAACTTGCTTAATAGCATCAAGTAAAGGGATGTTAACACTTACCTGTTTGAAGATTTCAAGAATCTCACCTATGGATTTTCCCTTCTTGCCTTTAGCTAACCTCTGGGGGAATGGAGCCTTGGGAACGTATTCTCGTGGGTTGGTTTCTTCTTTCTCCTCCGGTGATGAGTCCTCAACATTCACAGGTACAATTTGATTTTCTTTTGTCACCGGCATCTCCACTTTGTTGTCGACTTCTTTTCCTTTTCGCAAGGTCATGACTGCTTTGACCTCTCCATGCTGCTGTGGTGAACTAGTACTTGCTTCATGTACTCCTTTAGGATTAGGCACTGGTTGACTTGGAAACTTGCCTTTCTCAACAGTCATTGCCAAGGTCTGAACTGAATAAGCAAGTTGTCCCACCATTTTCTCGAGGCTTGAGACTGATTGAGCTTGTGAGTTGAAGCCTGCTTTCAACTCATTTCGTAGTCCATTAATGGTGCGGTTCTGTTGCTCAATCGTGGAGTGAGTAACATTCTTGAAATTCTGGAATGCATCCTCCCATGGTCTAGGTTGAGAGTGGTTCTGGTTCTGATTGTATGGTCTAAATGGTGGCTGAGAGGCTTGAGGAATTTGAGGAATTGGTGGAGCTGGAGCTGCTGGTCCATTCTGTTGGAATCCTTGAGACCATGAAAAATTGGGGTGGTCTCTCCATCTAGGATTATATGTGTTGGAGTATGGGTTGTAATTCGATGGTTTTCTCATTACACCTATGGCATTGGCTTCATCTGAGTATGAGTCATGGTCATGTGGTTCTGTTGATTCAGCAGTCGACAACGATGCTATTTGTCGAGCAAGACCTTCAACCATCTCCTTGACTTCTTTGATTCCCAAAGTTGACTCGCCAATGTGAACCTCATTTACTCACTTAATTCTTCTAGTATTCCTGAGTGATCGACTCCGTTGTTGGGAATTATCCGCTTGTCGCTGGAAGAATTCCCAAATCTCTTATGCACTTTTTGACATTAGCTCTCCTCCACTTGTTGCCATTAGTCATTATTGCACATTCGGCAATAATCCCTCCAAAAAGTATTGGCATTGGTGCCATTTCTCGTACCCATGATGTGGACACTTCAAGAGTAGCCCATTGAATCGCTCCCATGTTTCGAAAAATTGCTCGTCTTCTCTCTGGGTAAACTCTGAGATTTCCCTGCGAATAGCATTGGTTTTATGCACTGGAAAATATTTATTCAAAAATTTTGTTACCATTTGTTCCCATGATGCAATGCTATTAGCAGGCAATGTATTAAGCCATGAACGAGCTCTATCTTTTAAAGAAAATGGGAATAATCTGAGTTTAACATCATCGTTTGAAAAATTCTCGTATTTAAAAGTTTGACAAATAGCATGAAAATCATTCAGATGATTATATGGGTCCTCATTTTCTAAGCCATAGAATGTGGAGAGACAATTTAGCACACTAAGTTTTAGTTCAAAGCTCCTAGCAGCTACATTTGGGTATCTTATGCATGATGTGCTCAAATTAGCTAAAGGACTGAAGTAGTCCTTAAATGGCCTTTCCTGTGGTTGCAAATCCATTTTATTTTTAATTTGTTTGTGTGTGCGAAGTGTTTTTTCTAGTTCAAGGTCTATAGGTTCAAGATTAGGTAATAATGACCTACGACCATGCATGCAAAACAAATAAAATGAAAATAAAGATGGGAACAAAACAAATAAAAATAAATAAGAGGGAGAAATTACGATATTAACCTTATTGCACTATTAAAACCTTTCTATAAAAATACACAAAAACAAATACGTGAAATAAATTAACTAAAAATAAATTAATAAGATAAACAAAAAAAATTACAAAGAAAAATAAATTGAAAATTAAATTATAGAATGTTAAAGAAGAGAAAAAGAAAAGAAATACTAATCTTTATATGTATATTCACTTTTTTTTTCTTTTTTTTAATAATTAAAAAAATACAAGAAAACAAATAAAAGAAATTATTCACAAAAATTAATTCTATGAATTAAAATTACTTACCTTCCCGGCAACGGCGCCAAAAACTTATTGTGCAAATTTTATTGAACTCGCAAGCGCACGAATCTATTGTAATATAGATCAATGGTGACGAGTGTCGATCCCACGAGGAGGTGGATTTTAATTGTGTGTAGAATTAGTTTTGTAAATGGGTGATTGGATTTGTGGTGGAAATGATTTGGAATATGCTAAAACTTAAATTAAAATGGCGAGAATAAATTCTAAAATTGGAATTGAAATGGCAAGAATAAATTGAAGAGAAATCTATTGAAATGACATACTTGGGTATCTGGATCCATATCAACATGCATCATGGGTTAAATATTCCTTATTAATACCAATTAAATCATGAGGGGGGAATCCACACCTCATGAACCACACTCTAATCAATATGGTGCTAACGGCTTATCGTGCCAAATAATAATAACCTTATACTAGAGAGTCGGTGTAACCAAGGTGGTATCTAGACAAGATTATTATTATTTGTCGACGAGAAGTCAAAACATCCACAAAAACTAGAGGGGAAGAGAAAATAAATTTACCAAATTAAGCCCATGACACACGTTGAGACTTCACCTTCAACCCAAGCTTGAAAGAAAATTAGCCACTCATAATTGAACTAGGGGCAAAATGGGAATTTATTAAAATATGAAGAAAATACAAGATGGAGAAGGAATTACAGAAAATGGATCCCAAAAATGGATTCAGAGATATCAAATTAGGGGGGGAGGCCCCCTTTTTATAGATACATGGAGTAAATCATGGCCATCGGATTAAAAACAGTTTGGACGCTCAGGATTGCGCCACGTCATCAATCAACAGTACGCGGTTTGACCACGCGGATGAACAGTAACACGGTTTGACTCGGGTGAACAGTGACGCGGTTTGGTTGAAAATAATCCTGTGTGATGCATGTACCGTACGTGAGATTTTTGGTCCACTGATATGCTGCCACGTCACCATCAACAGTACATAAGAATTTTAGTCCAACAGGATCGTGATACCTCATCAGTCAATGCCACATCATCGGTCAATGCCACGTCATCGTCCGTCTATGTGAATAGTGCTATTTTTCCTTTTATGCTCCTCCTAAGGTTTTCGACCGTCCTGAGTTCAAAAGTGATGTCCGTTTTGCCATCTAATCTCTCGTTTATTGTGAAATGACTACGATGCCCCTAAAATACATAAAATACTTAATTAAAATAAAACACACGGAATTAAATCAAAAGAAGGTTAAATTTATAAAAGTAAAGGTGTTAGTAAAACTTGTAGTGTAAAATAACGATTTTCTCCTTTATAAATATACATTTTCTAACACTCAACACCTTATATAAGGAAAAGAAATAGAAAGATAGCCAGTAAGAGGGGAAGGGGAGGAGGAAGAGATGGAATTGAACCACGCAAACGGGTCAACTAGAACCTAAAATTGAAGTTAGCTGCCATTTCTATTTCTGCCCACCTCATTGGCACCAGAAGACACCCATCGGATATAAAAACAGTTTTATATTTTAAGCTATTAATCTATCAGTGAGCTAAAATTTATTAATTTAAAAAGAGCTTTATATTTTAATTAATTGTGTGATTTGGTACACGTACTATCTTTTTTTCTAAATTCATGTATGAATTTCAAAAAAGAAATACATAAATAATGTTATGCACATGCATGCAAAAGCTAAAAATTAATGCAAGTACGTTTTACATGATAATCTTAAATAAAAAAATGTACCAAATTTGATACATGTTTTGCCAAAAAATTAAGGATGAAATTGGTGGTGCATTTGTAAAATTGGAATTAGAATGAGCAGGGATACGAATAGGTTGAAATGAGAATGATGAATTGAAATCATAATAACTTGCTTAGTTAAACTGTAGTAATTAGAATCGGAATGAACTAAATTGTCATTCGTATGTTTGCTTTGTCTTGGAATCGGAATTGGAATGAGTTAGATAGTAACGAATTACTAAAAAGTACTTATTGAGCTATATTCATAATTATTATTCTGTATTTTAATTATTATGATTATTTATTTAAAAATTATTATTTATTTATTTATTTAAAAATTATTTTTATTAATAATTATTTTTAACAATATATTAATATATTAATTAATTGAAAAAATTTGTGTGGTTAATGATGATGATAATAATAATAATTGAAAATATTTTAGTAATTAATTATTATTATTTTTATCATTAATAATAATAATAATTCAAACTATATTAGTTACATAGAATAATTCTATTAATTAATTATTATTATCATTAAAAATAATAATAATTAAAAAATTCAAAATATATTAATTAACTTTAATTAATTATAATAATTTTTTAACTGAGAAAAATGGATATTTTAGTTTTGTAGGGGGCAAAATGGTCAATCTTGGGAATGGGAGATTGATTGCAAGCAACACCATTGGGAATCAATCTCTCATTCCCTATCCTCAATTGTAGGCAGGCTTCACAATTCCAATTTCGATTCCTGTCTTCATTTTGCGAAGTAAATACTGTCAATTATTCTGATTCTGGATTCCGATTGTCCAATCCGGAAAGTCATGCACCATGAGTCCAATTAAGAAAGAGAAAACTACTTTTACTTAGAGAATTAAAGTTGTCAAGAAAAGGAATCCTTAATATTTTTAATTCATACGTACTTTTTATAATTTGGGCAATTAATAATTTATTTCAATTGGGCCCAAATGAATTTTTTAAAAATTATTATCTTATCCATTTAGCAAGATTATTAATTTAGTACATTGGTTTAAGTCGAGATCAGAAAATTTATTATTTAATCAAGATTATTAATTTTTCAAACATGCATTTCGGCAGGAGTAAAGTCAAATAGGAACAATTCTTCAGAAAAACGCTCTGGTCGAAGTACTCCAAACTGCATTAAAAATCCATTCTAGATCGTCCAAATGACTAATTAGAATGGACATATTAAAATTAAATCATAAATCTAATGGCAATCAATTTCCAGTACATAATCTAGATGTCACTTTCAATTTCGCAAAACATGCTCGTGCAATTAACAGGTGTATTGTTTTCTCCAATTCACACGTACAAAGAACTTAATACCCAATTAATTAGGGCTTCACTTACTAAATACACTTTTCAATGAATTTGACTTTCTTTTCTTCTAAAAAGAAAAAAAAGGAAAAATGAAAATTCAACCTCTGAATTTTAAAATATATCCATGTCCACTACTAGAAAAATAGTCTTTACTGACACTTGCCTTGTGACACTTTATTAAAAAGTATCAGTAATTTCATGCATTAGGGGCATTTTTCGTGTTTAACAAACAAGTATCATAGATCACTGATATTATAGTGTAAGTATATTAAACATAAAAAATCATTGACGCTAAGGTATCAATCGCAAAAAAATTATCATTTTATTTTTGTTTTCGCCTCAACTCGAACCCAAGATCTATAAACTTCAAACTTTTACTTTCAATCGCAAAACCGCTGAGCCTAAAATTTTTTATTTGTTTAATTATTAAAGTCTTAAAAATATAAAATATATCCATTGCAATCTAAACCTAAACCTAAACTTCTCCAAACTTCTAACGCCGCCTCTCTCATGAAGTCTCTGAAAATTAAAATTGAGAGAAAACAAAACTTCTCTAGTGTCATTTTGTAAGCTACCACGCCAACTAATTTTTGATGAGATTGGATGAAGAGACAGAGAGAGATATCTTTGGTGGACTACGCTTCATCCTAAGACGACGACATATCAGAGCAGAAAGATGAACAGTCACGAAACCCTAACGAACAACCACAAATTTCTACCCACCAGTCTTGTCCTCCTACTCTGCTGGCAAATCCGACCCGGAGCATGAACTTCGCCTGCGGTGCGGTAAGGCACCACCTTGTTGTGCCAGCAGCCAACTCCGGCGTGTCAGCACATTCAACATAGTGTTCGAACTCATGTGCCTTCCAGAACTAGGGGTCTTCGAGCCTGCTGCGTACGATTAGCCAGCCTTGCGGCTCATTGACGAAATCCAGTTCGGATTCCGGGGGTGGGCGTATGGGTCCTAACCAGATCTTCCTTTCTAAGAGGTTGATAAGACCTCAGGGTAAGAAAGTGAAGGAGATGAAAGGGGAACGTGGTACAGATCCTTAACTAAGAAGTACTCTTTAGCAGGTTTCAACAGAAAGTCAAGATCTATTGACGTTCAGTAATTTCTCTTTTCCTCTTTTAATTTTGATTAAAATTCAATATAATTATATTCAACTAATTTTAGGGTTTCTCATTTGTGGCAAGGAAAATCTAGATTGTCGACTTCAAATCAATGGCTGAAAAATGTGGCGCCGCCTTCATTACACCACCGGGTTCAAAAAACATCTGATGCTTCTGTTCTCTTGAACTTGGCCTTTATGCTTGTGGTTTCAAGAACGGATGGTGCCTCTTGAGTTGCGATTGTAATGGTGAACAAATTAAAGGGTACTATTGATGGGTATGATAGTTACTACAATATATCCTTTCGCCATTAATAAATAATTATTTTTTTATTACTTTATTGAATTGCATAAGCTTACGATCTTACTTACTCTAGACTTGATAAATATAAAATTATGGGTGAGTATTGTCCATACGATTGTTGATTTTTTGGGTGAGTACTATTTTTTCCCATTGTGGAAGAGCTGTGAATTGATTAGTTGATCTCAAGATAATCATTATATATTTCGCTAAATTCTGATACTTAGCTACCATGTGAATATTGGGTGGTAGTACCCCTAACCTTTTCGTTCTCGGTTCTTACATTATTCTTCTACTCAATTTAGTACTTCATCGTGATTTCAGTTTTTTGATTAATCAGCACATTTGGCGGTAGAAGTTCAAATTATTATATGGGGATTGATGATATTCGAGTTGCTGGACACTTGATTTTGAGGTAAAAGATTAATTAATAGTTTATGAAATTATACTGAAAATTTGAGGATTGATAGACTGTTTATTGTGAACTTGGTTGTTTCCGAACTTGACTAAATGACTTTCAATTGATTTGAAATTTTGATTAAACTAAGTTTAAATGAGAACATTTTAATTCTGGAAATTTTGGAATGAATTGGGTTTATATTTGATTTTGAATGGATTTCTCAATATGGTTGGTTGTTGTCCAATTTTATTAGAAATTACATATGTACCATGTTTGATATTGAAAACGTATAGTCTAACAAAGTTAGAATAAGCTGAAATTCGGCTAAACTACACTTCTATTTGCATATTTCGAATCTAGAAAATTTTATTTTGATTGAATTTGTAATTTATTTTTAATTATTTTTCAAACTCTGCTGTCTCTGCAGTAACTTCTTTTGACAAAACTGTTCATTAATCTTTGATCCTATCAAACACCAGCCTAATGATATCGGAAT
Source organism: Citrus sinensis (assembly GCF_022201045.2). NCBI lineage: Eukaryota > Viridiplantae > Streptophyta > Magnoliopsida > Sapindales > Rutaceae > Citrus > Citrus sinensis. Next base: position 7,080,164 of record NC_068560.1, read on the forward strand.
AACCTCAAATTTTAATATGTTGTTGACTTATATGTCCACGTAAAATCTGGAAAGTATCATTCTGATATATTTAGTATTTTAAATTTAATATATATTCAAACACCTGCTGCTACTTTTACAGTTTCATATGCAATTTTGACAGAATTGTTCATTAATGTTTGATCCTATCAAACACCAGCCTAATGATATTGGAATAGCCTCAAATTTTAACATGTTGTTGACTTATATGTCCACTTAAAATCTGAAAAGTATCATTCTGATATATTTAGTATTTTAAATTTAATATATATTCAAACACCTGCTGCTACTTTTACAGTTTCTTATGCAATTTTAACTTATATAGTTATATCATGTGAGAAGCAAATATAGTTTTCTCTAATGGCTGGATATTGGTAGCTAATTTTTTTTCTTTTCCATGTATTCATATGCAGATTTGATCAATGTGTTTGAAGTGTTTATTCCTCAACTTCACTTATATCCTAACTCATACAGTCTATTGAATGGAGAAGCTGCTGGTGTGATAACGCAATTATACTACTCATATTCAAAGAGTGAAAGGCAGCCATCCTTCTCAATTTAACTTCTAGATTTATTAAATTTAGTCAGAAGTAGTAGGCATTTGATTGGATGGTAGAAATTTTTGTGTATTGAATTTGGATTATTTAGTTATGAGAGTAGGATATCTCATATTTTTGTTATTGAAGTTTTGGAATTTGTAATATATATTAATAATATTTAAATTTGAAATGAAAGATTTTGTGATATAAATCAATTTCTTTTTGTTATTTTGTGGTGCCTTTTAATTTTACCAATAAATCAATAGGCAATGATCCAATTCAATTTTTTATTTTTTAAAATAAATTAACTAGTGATGCCATGGTAACAGTAATTATAGACACCAATAAAATATCAATAACTACTAATACTATGGTGTCATAATATCGGTGATGCTGTGGTAATAGTAATCACCGACACCACTTACAAGTGTCACTATTTTTCTGACTCCCAGATTACTGACACAATTAACAAGTGTTAGTGAAAGTAATTTCTCACATTATTCTAAAGTCAGTAAAGACTATTTTTCTAGTAGTGACCCTTTCAAATATGGGTAATGTCAAGAGATCAACGAGAACAAGTTTTCGACAAACGTCCAGGCTGGACTAGCGAACATTTCGTGAATCCATTCTAGATCGTCCAAACGACTGATTAATGAGAACAAGCTGAGGTTGGATCTAATGGCCATCATTTTCAGGTACAAAATCTAAATGTTATTTATAATTTCGTGAAACATGCCAGCGCAATTAAATAACCTCAAATTTACGCTTACCATTAATTGGGGCTTCACTTTCAATAAATGTGATTTTCTTTTCTTGCGAAAACAAAGAAAATGACAGTGCAATTAAACAGACGTGAATTCTCAAATTCACACCTATCTAGCCTTGCGTCTTGTCTTGGTCCACCTTAATCCCATTAATTATAGGGTCTTATTTACGAAGGTGCTCCAAATGTTACTTTCAATGAACGAATGAATTAACGAATGCGATTTTCCGATCATGAAAAAAAAAAAAAAAAAAGGAAAGAGAAAAGAAACTAAAATTTTAGAAAATATTCATCCCCTTACAAATACCGGTAAAGTCAAGAAATCAATGGGAACAATTTCAGAGAAATTAATGTGCAGGCCAGAATTGTGCAAATTGCGTTACATCTACGAGTATGGACAAAATAAATTATAACTAATGGCTCACCCAACTCATAATTTGCACACAATTATGATTCAAATTTTATTACGAAAATAATAGCAAATAAATTTACAGTTAATGATAAGATAAAAATTAATTCAAATCTAATCGCAATCATTTTCCAATACAGAGTCTAAATTTTACTTTCAATTTCGTGAAACATGCTAGTACCATTAAATCAATGGGAACAATTTCAGAGAAATTAATGTCCGGGCCAGAATTGTTCTAATTGCGTTACATCCACGAGTATGGAAAAATTAAATTAGATCTAATATGTTCACCCAACTCATAATTTGCACTCAATTTTAATTCAAATTCTATTGCTAAAATAATAATAAAGAAATTTACTCTTAAGGATAATGTAAAAAAGTTAATTAGCAAACCTAATGGCAATCATTTTCCAATATATAGTCTAAATTTTACTTTCAATTTCGTGAAACATGCTAGTACGATTAAATAACAGATGTACTTTTTCCCCCCTCAATTTCACACTTGGGACTTAATGAATTATTTAAAAATTATTATCTTATCCATTTAGCAAGATTATTAATTTAGCAAATTGGTTTGAGTCAAGATCAGAAATTTTATTTTTTAATCAAGATTATTAATTTTTCAAACATGCATTTCTCAAGTATTTACCGCAGGAGTAAAGTCAATTAGGAACAATTCTTCAGAGAAACGCTCTGGTCGAAGTACTCCAAACTGCATTAAAAATCCATTCTAGATCGTCCAAATGACTAATTAGAATGGACATATTGAAATTAAATCATAAATCTAATGGCAATCATTTTCCAGTACATAATTTAGATGTCGCTTTCAGTTTCGTGAAACATACTCGTGCAATTAAAAAACAGGTGTATTTTTTTCTCAAATTCACACGCACTAAGAACTTAAAACCAAACTAATTAGGGCTTCACTTACTAAATTCACTTTCAATGAATTTGACTTCTATTTTTCTAAAAAGAAAAAAGTAAGAAAGAAAATTCAACCTCTCAATTTTAAAATATATCCATGTCCTTTCAATGATGGATAATGTCAAGAGATCAATGAGAACAAGTTTTCGACAAACGTCCAGGCTGGACTAGTGAACATTTCGTGAATCCATTCTAGATCGTCCAAACGACTGATTAATGAGAACAAGCTGAGATTGGATCTAATGGCCATCATTTTCAGGTACAAAATCTAAATGTTATTGATAATTTCGTGAAACATGCCAGCGCAATTAAATAACCTCAAATTTACACTCACCATTAATTAGGGCTTCACTTTCAATAAATGTGATTTTCTTTTCTTCCGAAAAGAAAGAAAATGACAGTCAAAAGAAAGAAAATGACAGTGCAATTAAACGGACGTAAATTCTCAAATTCACACGTATCTAGTCTTGCGTCTTCTCTTGGTCCACCTTAATCCCATCAATTATAGGATCTCATTTATGAAGGTGCTCCAAATGTTACTTTCAATGAACGAATACGACTTTCCTATCTTGAAAAAAAAAAGGAAAGAGAAAAGAAATTAAAATTTTAGAAAATTTTCATCCCCTTACAAATACGGGTAAAGTCAAGAAATCAATGGGAACAATTTCAGAGAAATTAATGTGCAGGCCAGAATTGTGCAAATTGCGTTACATCCACGAGTATGGACAGAATAAATTATAACTAATGGCTCACCCAACTCATAATTAGCCCACAATCATGATTCAAATTTTATTACGAAAATAATAACAAATAAATGTACTGTTAATGATAATATAAAAAATTAATTCAAATCTAATCGCAATCATTTTCCAATACATAGTCTAAATTTTACTTTCAATTTCGTGAAACATGCTAGTACCATTAAATCAAAGGGAACAATTTCAGAGAAATTAATGTCCAGGCCAGAATTGTGCAAATTGCGTTCCATTCCACGAGTATGGACAAATTAAATTAGATCTAATGCCTCACTCAACTTATAATTTGCACCCAATTTTAACTGAAATTTTATTATTAGAAAAATAATAAAGAAATTTACTATTAAGGATAGCTCCTAAAACCCAAGACCCAATACAGTTAGGTAGTGTTTATTTTTTGGACTAGAGTGGGAATCTTGAAGAGTGTGAAACCTAGGATTGAGAGTGTGGAGTGGAAGTGAGAGTATGTTGTTTACTTACATTGAAATGGAAGTATGGAATGGAGATCAGAATCTAATTTATGTGTTTACTTTGTCTTGGATTGGGAGTAAATAGTTTCAAATTACAATTTTATCCTTATTTAAAGAATTATAGTTTTTAATTACAAAGTTAATAAAAAATATATTTAATGAATAAACATTTATTTGATTATATTTGTGAATTTATAATAATTATTAAAATTCTTAATTATGTACATCGCAATTTTTTATTAATTTTAATTTTAATTATATAAATTAAAAATTATTGATAAGGACAATATAAATGAAACATTTTTACTATTAACATAGTACGAAATTAATGTTTTCTTAGAATAAACTATTTACTAGTATTAATTATTAATATTAAATAAATATAATACTATTATTTTTAAATAAATATAATAATATTATATTTTCAAATCAAAATGATATGTAGTAATATTATTAATTCTCTATTAATATAATAATATTATTTTTAAGTAATTCAGTCTTAGAATCAATCCAAATTATTATTTAGTTAAATATAATAATATTATTTAAATAAATATAATATTATTTAAATATTTATTAAATATAATTATAGTAAATTTAATAAAAGGAGGGTAAAAAAGAAGGGTGAATTTAAAATGAAATTTTATTTTATTTTATTTAATATAATTATATTAAATAAATTATAATTATATTAAATTTATTATTATATAAAATAATAATATAATATTGTTTAGTACAAAATTAATATTTTATTAGAATAAGCTATTCATTATTATTAATTATTAATATTAAATAAATATAGTACTATTATTTTTAAAATAAATATGATAATATTATATTTTCAAATGAAGATAACATATAGTAATATTTATTAATTCTCTATTAATATAATAATATTATTTTAAAGTAATTTTAACTTAGAATCAATGTAAATTATTATTTAGTTAAATATACTAATATTATTCAAATAAATATAATATTATTTATTTTATTTTATTAAATATTAAATATTAAATTAAATAAGAAAAATGGTAGAAAAGGGAGAGGGAATCCCACTCCCACTCCTAATTTCCTTAAATTGTTGAAGTAAATATTGGAGTGGGAAGAATTCACACTCCTCACTCTCACTCTAAAAAATAAACACAGCCCTAAATAGATCCCCTTAGCACCTAAGGAAATATTCTTCTAAAACTCACTTGAAATGAGCTTAGCTCTCACAAATATTTTTTTAATGATTTACAAATGCATTCTGCCCCTCTATTTATAGGTAAAGCTTACAATATGAGTGCATGGAAAAAAATCTTGGCCTTTTGATGGCTTCGGTGTGACTTTTGTGAAGAGCTAGAAATTTCATGCTAGCACATGCAATTATAGTCAAAAAGTTGCTAGCCATATGCATGTGAAAATTGGATTCAGTGCTGACTTTTCAACATCTCAGATATCATTCCAATATTTCAAATCAACAACAATTTCAACATCAATATTTCAATAATTGAAATAATAGAAAATTTCTCAAATATCATTCCAATATTTCAAATCAACAACAATTTGAAAATCAATTACGAATGTGTATAGGAAAATCGACAACAATTTATAGTCTATCGGAAACGTAAATTCGTACATTGATTATATCATATCTAGAATTGAACTCCCAAATACAAATCTAACAAAGGAATAACCTCATCCATTAAACTGTCTAAATGAATTCCCTCCTTAGTCGAGGTTTATTAAAAAACAAAAAACACAATAAAAATCCAGAACAAGCCCCCCCCCCCCCAAAAAAAAAGACTATTTTTGATCCTTAACCACAGAAACGATAAGAAATTCTACTTCAATGATCAAAGTATCACCATAAAGATATCCTCCTTTATGAAGACTATCAAGCGACATAAAACAGGGGTAACCGCTCTCCCGAATTTCACTTGAAAACCAACAGCTGCCTGTAAAGAAATCAATTTTTTTTTTGAAAGTTAGCTTAATTTGTTGTGTAAATATTTTAAAAATATTATTATAAAAAAAATATGAAAGAAATTTAATTCACTTCTTTGTTCGTCTATTCTGATCCGAGGATGGTCTAGGACCCGCATCTTGTATTCAGCGTACAACTTCCTCTTAGATTGGAAGATATCGTCCGAACCTTGCAGTCTTATGTAAAATGATAGATAATTTCCCTTTGCTTTATCATCTTTATCATCTCCCATTGGGCAAATCACAATTCTCCTGTGAATCCATAGCCAAAAAAACCCGAGTAAATGTAAGTATTTATCAAAACTTCAGGTGTTGTCCCTTTTCAAATTAAGTTAAGCAGGGAGTATGAGTTTGAGTCCCATGGAGGTTTTTTGTCCCATGGAACTTTTTTTACTTTGAATAACAATAGCTACCTCTCTGACTAAGGGTAATTCTCGGCAGACTTCTGGTCAACATGTACTACAAAGTTTATTTATCTGAAGCCTTTACCTTTTAGAGAAAAAAAAGGGAAAAATTTCAGTTGAAAGCACAAAAGTATTACCATTCTCTTCCTCCAGCATTAAACTCGCTAGAGTAGTACTCGGGATCTCTTAAATCTGAGAAATTGGGGATTTTCCATCGGAGAATATTTCCAGCTTGAGCAGGTACCTTAACAATGGAAAGGGCTTCTCCTTTGCCAGTAGGCTTAATAACAAAAATCTCAGCTCCAAATACACAAGAATCGTCAACAAGATATCCATTAGAAGGTTCTTTGAAAGCTTGAAGAGGAATTAATTTGTCAATACCGCATTCTCTCTTCATACTATGTAAACGTATTACTGCCCCATCATCATCTACACAAATTTAATTAAATAAAATTGTTTTCATAATTAATTCAATAAGCGGGATGCATGGAACTAATTGTCATAACTAAAGGATATATTGCAGAATTTATATATCTTAATTGTCAATACGAAGATAAGAAATTCTTACACCGGATCGCCAGGTACTCGTTCTTGATACGGTCTTGGACAAAGAATGTGAAGTTAACAAAAACCTCCCAAGGATTATTAGGAAAATAAGTGCTTTCATCTAGTGCCAAATAAAGTGAAATATGGCCAGTCCCTTGCCCTTTTTTGTTCCCATTTGGGTATAGAATCAATCTCCTACGGCCAAAGCACGAAATTTATGATTTTATTGTTAGGGAGCTAATTAATTAATAGTGATCACATCCAGATGTCTGGATTTTATAGAATCCGGATTTGAACTAGAATCGTTAATTAATAACAACGATCGAAGAAAAGTAAATTTAACCAGGCGAAAATCGGAACTCACCAGTTGCATTCTTGGGATTCATTTTTGGTTTTAAATATGGCAGATTCATATCTGTCTGCAACTGCCTTTGATAGTTGTGAGTACTTCTTTATTTCTAGCGTGTAGTGAGCTGGTGGAAGACCTCTTTTAACACTTGAAATTTCTGGAAAAAAAAAAGTTTAAGGGACAAAATTAGTTGGATTAGCCTATCTTTTTGTTTTTAGTTAATTGTATTAGAATTTCTTTTGTAATTTAATTTCTATTTCACATATGCTTGAATTAATGACATAAAAAAATTGCAGAAATCAAGCGGAATTGGGCAAATATTAAATCTTAGATCAGATCTAAGAACTGATAATAAGAGAAAGAAAGAAGGTACCTTGCCCTATAGCCATAGAAGAATGGAGAGGATTAAGCAAAATACAACTCAGTTTGGCTAATAGCAATCGTGTGCCGATTAAATGATTTAAATAAGACTCTACATCTATAGAGTCAATTCATTCTGGCATATAAAGGAATAGAAAGAGCACAAACGGTCAACGTTAATCAGGTTTCGTAATTCTGCAAAGAATTTATGTGAAAAATTAAAATTAAGATTTTTTGTAAACCTTGACAATACGAGGGGATTCTATTTAATAAGAAAAAAAAAACTTGAACTAGTATACAATGAGCCATAACCGTCAGTTATAGATATAAAACTCAAATAAGAACAAGATCGTAAATATTAACAAAGAAATTAATGATAAGGACATCTGTGGCGTCATTAGCCAAGCAAATGCCCACATAAGGTTTAGATATAGGGATAAGAATTTAGTGCCTATTTGATATGACTTATTTAAGCTCTTTCAATATTTTTAGTTATTGTTTGGTTATTTAAAAAAAAAAAAACTTACCTATTAAAGTAATTTTATAATTTTTAATAAAAACTCTTATAAACAACTAAATAACTAATTTTTTTTGTATAAAAACTCTACTTATAAAAGTTCTACTGACAAAATCTCTACTTAAATAAACTCTATTTGAAAAGTTGTATCAAATGGAGCCTTAGTGCAGTGCTGAGTTTTTTCTTAGCATTGAATCAATAATTGTTAGGTAAGAGAAATTTAATAAAATAGAAAATTTAAAATAGTTATGGTCATTGATTCAATACCTAAAAAAAATTTAGCTCACATTGAATCTTATAGAAGCCTACAGGCCTAACAATTATTGATTCAATGCTAAGAAAAAACTTAGCACTGCACTAAGGCTCCATTTAATACAACTTTTCAAATAGAGTTTATTTAAGTAGAGATTTTGTCAGTAGAACTTTAATAAAATGGAGCCTTAGTGCAGTGCTGAGTTTTTTCTTAGCATTGAATCAATAATTGTTAGGCAAGAGAAATTTAATAAAATAGAAAATTTAAAATAGTTCTGGTCATTGATTCAATACCCAAAAAAAATTTAGCTCACATTGAATCTTATAGAAGCCTACAGGCCTAACTCAATGCAAAAGCTAGGTCAATAATTGAGGATTGTCCAAGTCTTGTATACTTAACCATACTCAGCTGATGTAGGAAATTTTTCCTAGCACCAATATCACGTGCAGGTTGGTCTTTTTAACGGGTGCTTATCATGTGGTAAAGCAATGCAGGTTCACCCTTACAGAAGTTTATCTCTGATATCATATGACAGCCTACGAATCTAACTCATCTACCTCAACCCAAAAGATAGCTCAAAAGTTGAGAGTTGTCTAAATCTTTTATATTTAACTCAAGTTCATTACTCAGTCGATGATTATACTTTTCCTAACAGATCTTGGTACTAAAGAAAGACCATTTTTTTAATGCCAACTTAAAATCAACAAAAAATTTTATGCACCTAGTACCAGAAAATGATTAATAAAGCGAAGCATTAATCACACAACAAGAAAAACATAAATAATTTGTTGATATTTGCACTCAATGGACTTGTGCCACCTGATCAAGTGGTTTTCAAAAAGTTTTCTTTTACTAATCACCTAAGTTAGAAGTTAGGATTAAAAAAATCAATATGGATATACCACCCCTATCTTTAAAAATATATAATGAATAAAACTTTTGTTGATACTCCATAATGGAACTTGATGTAGAATGATCATAGTTGATGACATGCCGATTGTATTGGTATTTATTGGGTAATTGCCGATATATATTTTCGAAGAACAAAATATATTAGCAAGGAGTTGATATGATAATAATGCAGTGAGGAATTTGGAGAGTCTCGTCATTTTCTTAAGGGTAAAATTTATTTAGTCCCTCTATTTTAAGATTAGTATCCATTTAGTCCCGTATTTTTAAAAATATCTCGAAACATCCCTACCGTTAAAGTATTGATACCCCTACCATTACTTTTTATTTCTTTTGGCTCACTTTTACAATATTACCCTTTTATAATAATTTTTTTGTTTGGACATTAAAAAAAAAAATAATTAAATTACCAATTTAACCCTAAAAAATTATATTAATTTTTTTTGCAAACAACCTTTGCACACTTGATAGTTTGCATACAATTTTTGACAATTAAAAATTAATATAATTTTTTATTTTTAGGGTTAAATTAGTAATTTAATTATTTTCTTTTTATTAATGTCCAAACAAAAAAATTATTATAAAAGGATAATATTATAAAAGTAAGCCAAAAGAAATAAAAAGTAACAATAGGGGTATCAATACTTTAACGGCAGGGATGTTTCTTGGTAATTTTAAAAATACGGGGACTAAATAGATATTAATCTTAAAATATAGGGACTAAATGAGTTTTTACCCTTTTCTTTAAGGTGTTGATATCTTCAAATGATGTGAATTGCCAAATTTGTTCTCGAGTTTCTGTTGAACATCTATAGTATTTTAATTGCTTTAGTATTTTTATCATATTTATATTTAAAAATGTATATTAAACACCTTGAAAAAACGCTGTTTTTTTTTAATTAGTTTATTTGAAGTCTTTGTTTATTCGTTTTATTGGCATTTGGCAATTGTTGACTTTATTGTATGCAGTACATCTCTAAAAAATTAAACGTACTAATACTGGCTAATTAGTTAATCAAAATTGACCTTCCCGAATTAAAAATAAAAAATTATTTACCTAATTAAAATCGATAAAGAATGAAATTTATTATTATTGGCCAATAGAGGTTAAATTTATTATAATGACCTAACCTAACAAAAATTAGTAAACAAATAAAATTTATTATTAATATCCATATTGGCTAATGATTTTATCGGCATTAATTACAAATCATGCTACAGTCAATTCTTTAATGCCAACTTCTGAATTTTTCAAATGTATCAGAAGTATCAGCCAAAATGGCCATAACTTGTGGGTATTTGATAATAGAGAAAGACTTGTTTCGTTTTTCATTTCTTCGGTTTCGTTAAATCTTAAAATTACATAGTCATGGTGCGATATTAATTAATAATTGCCGAATTGAAAGGCCAGTCGGACGATTAATTAATTAAACAAAGCACGAATCCGGTCGGCTTTTGATGTGCATGCACATCAGCACAATTGTATGTGGATTAAAAGATTTAAAACAGACTAAGGAGACAATTAAATAGTGAGCCATAAACTTGTCCAGAAATGTTGGTCAGTGTCAAATCATTTTTACAATAAATATAATGTTTACCTATTATGAATAACTATTATGATTTTTAGAGAAATATTAGTCATTGTTTAAGGCAAAGTCTTATCCAATGTACTTATCGTCCCATGTTATTGGCTAACAGGCATCATGACATATGGTATAAAGTCTATACATAATTAAACTTATTTATGGCCTGTCTTTGATAATTTCACAAGTATTTTTTAAGCTATTTGTCTTTATTTATATGTTCGTGGACAATTCTCTAAATATTTTACAGTGGCATCATCAACAAATAATATTCCCTTAGCTAATAAAACATAACTTGATCTTCGATGAGGTATATATTGACAACCTTATTAATTGTAGTCTTTTTTAATCGATTTATGGGGAATCCCTGAATTGATTGTATTAGGAAACGCTTTACTCTTTAAATTATCCACATGAAATGAGAAAACTCTTATAACATGTTTGATTTGAAAAAATATAAGGAGAGGAGAGGAGAGAAAAGGAGGAGAGGGGAAAAAAATATGAAAAAGGACATATACACCCCAAGATTTGAGGAAACGGCCACCAATACCCTAAAAGTTTCAAAAAGAGACCCAGACACTCTTTTGGCCATTCTATCCTTTACCTCTAATATCCCACAAAAATCGACTTTAAAAAACTTTTTATAAATACAAACATCACACAAATAATGTAATCTATGAAATAAACTAACAATATTAAAATATTAAAATATTTTAATAAATTTAAAGATGTAAATTATTATATTTAGTTTAATAATTTTTTTATTTATTGTAGGATTTTAAACGAATATTTGCATTAAGTACAGTTTACAAGTAAAAAAAAAATTCTCACATACTAATAATGTTAAAATTATTATTTTACATAATATTAAAAATAATTTAAATTTCAATGAATTTATTTTAATATTATGATTCTATTCATTATGAAATTTACTTTAACATAATAAAGTACATCTAATAGATTGTAAAACATTAAAATATGTTTTAAATATTGAAATTTTTCTAAAATGTATATATTATTACATTAATTTTAATGTTATATTTCTATTTATTATAAAACATTAGAGTCAAATGTTTTGGGATAATTGATGACTCTATAAAATGAGAGTTATTATGACACTTTTAAACTTAAATAAGTAATACTTAAAGAGTAAACGACATGTTTTTATAGCATTTTAACTATATTTTGCATGAACATCTATTTTAGTTTACTTTTAATAAATTTAGTTTGTTTTAGAATAATTTGTGCTCAAATTATATGCATAATTGTAGGTGACCAAAAGCTTAAGTTTTAAGGAAAGAATGTTGTTGCAACAGACTTACAAAAACAGTGAAAGAACTTGGCTATAGAAGAATTGAAACAAGTAAGAAACAACGAAGATGTTGTAGCTATTACTGTAGCAATCCTGGAGCAATGACATATTGGATTTCGCGCGCATCAACTAAAAGATTGCAATCTAAAGTTTCTAAAAATGGAAGATACACGCCATATACTTTCGGTTGCTCTAATTCTGAGTTATAAAAGGAGCACGCATGAAAAGAAAAAAGAGAGAGCCGTCACCCAAGGGATATACAGCAAAGAAACAACAAGAAAACCAAAAATCAAAGAGATCAGTCGGAAATCAGTTTTCTTATTCTTTTCTTGTTTTCTATTTATTTATGGGGATGCATTTGAGGGCTGAAACTCTTTTATTTATTTATTTATCACAAATCATGAATTGAATTTAATTGTAGTTGAGTGATAAATGATCTTAATGGATGTTTGATTGGCAAATGTGTGTTACTCAATATTTGCTATAGCATTTTGTCTTAATTGTACTTAATTTAATTCTCTATTTTGGCTGACCACCATTTAGGGATACTAGTTAAGAAAAAGAGCCTAAAAAATGTCTGACTTAGTGGATCTAATTAAGACAATACTTGGTTTTAGATTGGGTTTCCCAAGTGGAGTTAATATCAATTTGAATAAGGCTATGCTTGATCTAAAATTAGTTATGAACTAGACATAGGAATTCATCTTATAGGGTAAATGGAACCTAGATCGGTTAATGTTATATTTAACGTTGGCATAACAATTGGTCATTATTAGGTTGAATTAGATATAAGATATCCAATAGGCGACAGCTGAGGATGCATGAGGGATTCTGCCCAGTGTTGTAGTTGATGCTGCAATAATGGTAATGTAATTGAAAAATAGTTAATACCATTATGTGAGTTTATTCACTCAATTACTCCTTTCCCATTGGTTTCATTCTTGTGTTGATGTGAGAATTTTCTTATTAGCATTTTTATTTTAATTAGTTTATTAGTTTCATAAAGTGTCTTATTTTAATTAGAACAAAACTGCACTGTTAAGATTGTTGTAGCACGTATGATAACAATAATCCTTGCGGAGACGATCTGAATACTCATATTATATTACTTGTTGTGTACACTTGCACATTGACACCCATATCAATGGAAATCGCGCGCCAAGTTTTTGGCGCCGTTGCCGGGGATTGATTGTTCGTTGTGATTTGTGAAATTAATCTTAAACGGTGCTAAATTTTGATTTTATTTTAATTTGTTTATTTTGTTGACCGGCAGCTCTTGCATGCACAAATATAAACCTGTTGAATTCCAGTTTGATCCAGAAATTGAAAGAACTGCAAGGAGATTTAGAAAAGAGCAAAGAAATTCAACAGTTGCTGTAGCAATCGATGATTTACAAGTTATTGGGAATTTGAACTCTCAAGGAAGAATAGAACCAGTGAATGCAGAAGGAGGTTAAGAAGGTCAGAATGGGCAGATTATTTATGGACAACCAGGGAATAACAACATTATTTATATGGCGGATGATAGAGACAGAGCCATTATAGATTATGCAGTGTTGACCCCTCAAGTCATAAACTCTGGAATAGTTAGACTTGAAGTGCAAACTGATAATTTTGAGCTTAAACCTGTGATGTTTCAGATGCTTCAAACAATGAGGCAATTCAATGGGCTGTCATATGAAGTTCCTCATCTACACCTTAAGCTATTTTTTAAAGTAAGTGATGTTTTCAAGATTATTGGAGCATCACAGAAAGCATTGAGGCTCAAATTTGTCTCATTTTCTTTAAGGGATCAAGCAAGAGTATGGTTCAATTCTTTACCACTTGACTCCATTACAACATGGAATGACTTACCTGACAAATTTTTTATGAAATACTTCCCACTGACCAAAATACAAAATTGACGAATGAGATAACATATTTCTATCAACTTGAAGATAAGATTTTGTATGATGCATATGAAAGATTCAAGGAGTTACTTAGGAGATATCCTCATCTTGGTATTCCTTGTTGTTTACAGTTGGAAACTTTCTATAATGGTCTTAACCCAAGCACTAGATTAATGGTGGACACTTCAGTAAATGGGGCCTTACTATCTTGGTCTTACAATAAGGCTTATGAAATTTTGAAGAGGATAGCCAACAATAACTATCAATGGCCATCAACCAGGCAAGCTGGAGCAAGAGGAACAGTAGGAGTCCATAATGTAGATGCCTTGACAACATTATCAGCCCAAGTAACCACATTAACAAATATGGAGAAGGCTATGACCACTGCTCTAGTAACTGTCAACCAAGTTACTAGAAATATCTTGTGTTTATTGTGGAGAAGGGTACTTATTTGACAATTGGCTTGGAAATCTAGCCTCGGTCAATTATGTGGGTAACTTTAATAGACAAAACCAGAACAATCCATATTCAAACACTTACAACCCTTGATGGAAACAACACCTAAACTTTTTATGAAGTAATCAAAATTAGCATACTGCAGAAACCAGTGGACAAAATAGGCCTGCTCAACCACTTGGATTTCACCCGCAAAATCAAAGGTAAAGAAACACCAGCAATGATTAACTCAGTTCTCTTGAAACTCTGCTTAAGAAATACATTGTGACGAATAAAGCAGTTGTTCAGAGCCAAGCTGTGTCTTTAAGAAACTTGGAGAATTAAATAGAACAGCTAGATACAACATTAAGTAATAGACCTTAGGACAATTTATCTAGTAATACAGAGGATCTGAGAAGAGAAGGAAAATAGCATTGCAAGGTGATTAACTTAAGGTCTGGAAATGATGTTCATATTCCTGTTGGTATATCAAAAAAAAGAGTGGAACCCATTTCAAGCCAAGAGGAAACTCAAATTGAAGAAGAGTCGCAACAACCCACTTTCCAGCCCATTGATGTAAATAGCCAAGCTACAACATCAGCAGAGAATAATAATCCAACACTGGTTGGTGAAGATGCTGCAGTACTAATCACATTAGTTCAAAACATGGAAAAAGAGAAACAGCTTGCACAACCTACTGCAACAGAGCAGTTTAGAGATCTACCACCCTTCACTCAAAGATTTCAAAAGCAAAAGCAAGACAAGTACTTTGTAATTTGGGGGCAAACGTCAATCTTATGCCTTTATCAATGTTCAAGTAATTAGGAGTTAGAGAAGTTAGGCCAACAACTGTGACTTTACAACTTGCTGACAGATCTCACGCTTATCTAGAAGGGAAGATTGAAGATGTGTTGGTAAAGATGGATAAATTTATTTTTTCTAGTGGGTTTCATAGTGTTGGACTTTGAGGCAGACAAAGAAGTGTCAATCATTTTAGGAAGACCTTTCTTAGCCACGGGAAAGACTCTAGTTGATGTGCAAAAATGAGAGTTAACATTGTGGGTAAATGACCAGTAAGTTACATTCAATATGCCGGATGCTATGAAGAGTCCTGAAGAGGTTGAGGATTGTAATCTTATTAGTGCGGTGGACTTTAATGTGACAGAGAGGTTAAACAGTTGCTGCAGCAAAGAGGCAATCAATGTTGTAACATTTGAAGAACTCGAAGATGAAGATCTTGAAGGAATTAACATAGCATAGTTAGAAAAGAAGCAACCCGTGAGGGCTGACAGATCTTTTGAATCCTTAGACCTATTGAACAGGGAAGGACAATTGTTTGTTCCTTCTATTGAGTCACCTCTTGCTCTAGAATTAAAACTTTTACCTTCATATTTAAAATATATTTACCTTGATGACAATAATCATTTTATCTTTTTTGAATGTAAATCAAGAAAAGAGCTTAGTGGATGTATTAAGGAGATGTAAAAAGGCTATTGGATGGACCATGACAGATATCAAAAGAATCAGTCTATCCAAACGCATGCACAAGATTCTTTGGAGGACTGCTACAACAACTTGGTAGAGCAACAAAGAAGATTGAATCCTATCATGAAGGAAGTTGTGAAGAAGGAGATCATTAAGTGGCTTGATGCTAGAATTATTTACCCAATATAAGAAAGCTCATCGTTAAGTCCAGTACAATGTGTACTAAAGAAAGGCGAAGTAACTGCTTTAGCAAGTGAGAAGAACGAGCTCATTCCCACAAGAACAATGACTGGATTGAGAGTTTGTATGGATTATAAGAAGCTAAAAAAGACACAAGGAAGGATCACTTCATATTGTCTTTTATAAATCAGATGCTGGATGGACTTGCTAAAAAAGAATACTACTATTTCTTGGATGGATACTCAGGCTACGGCCAGATTGCTATAGCACTAGAGGATCAGGAGAAGACAACATTCACTTGTCCTTATGGAACATTTGCTTTCAGAAGGTTGCCTTTTGAGCTATGCAATGCTCCAACAAATTTTCAGAGGTGTTTGATGTCTATTTTTTTAGATATAGTTGACCACACATTTGAGGTATTCATGGATGATTTTTTAGTTTTAGGAGAATCATATAATGACTGTTCATAACCTAGAAAATGTGCTTGAGAGTTATGAAAAGACCAACTTAGTATTGAACTGGGAAAAATGCCATTTTATGGTACATGAAGGGATAGTCTTAGGCCATAGAGTCTCTAGAAAGGGAATAGAGGTTGATAAGGCAAAAATAGAGGTGATTGATAAACTTCCACCACCTATTTTAGTAAAGTGAAGTAGGAGTTTCCTAGGTCATGCTGGGTTCTACAGAAGGTTCATTAAAGACTTTTAAAAAATAACTAAACCTTTATGTATATTGCTGGTGTTAGCCTATAGGGCTATAAATATTGATTTTGATGATAACAAACCACCTGTTTTGGATAAATAAATATTTACCATTGTGCTTTTACAATAAGAAAATGATTTTTATGTTATTAGAGTGTTTTTCAAGATATGGACTAAAATAAAAGGATTTTGTCATCTTTGATTTTAATAAATATTATTTTGAATTTCAGATTTGGACCTATTTAAAAATATTTAAATAATTTGGGTCATTCTATAATTTCACATATTTTGGGCCATATTATAATTTCAAAAAGTTTTGGGATTAACAAAGCATTATTTAGAAACTCTGAAATTGGACCTATTTAAAAAATTTCATAATATTTTGGGTCATAACACAGTTATATAAAGTTTTTAAGTAAAACTATAATTTTAGAAAATAGTTCACTGTAGCAGTCACTGTAGCAAGCGGCTAACTGGATTTGACAAGCAATAGACCGGATTTTGGGCAGTAGCTTACTAGAATGAAAGCAGTTATCTAGATTTCGAAAGCGATATACCAGATGTTCTAAAATTCAAATTTTTGCTATAACAGTAACATAAAAGCGGCTAACCGGATTTTGAAAGTGGCAAGCCGATTATTATCAAAAAACACATAACGACTAGTTTTTGGGCTCAAACTATATAAATTCAAATCCAATTCATTTTCAAGCTCTCTGGCAAGCAAAAACAAAAAGCACACAACATATATTGAGCTATCATTTCGCAAATCATTATACATTGAATAATCTTTGTTGTATATCTACTCTTAAAGAGAGTTTTTGTTGTAATTTTCATTTCCTCATCAAATTTGTGAGTGTTTAAGTGTGTGAGACACTTGAGTAAAGAGATTTGGAGATAATCTCTTTATTGTAAAGGTTCATTGACACCTTGGAAATCGATTGTAAGCATTTGAAGCCTTGGATAGTGAAATTCTCAAGCTTGGATCGCTTGGAGTCATGGACGTAGGCGAGGATTGCCGAACCATGTAAAAATTCGTGTGTTTGTTTTTCTTTTCCCTTACTCATTTGTTATTGTGATTTTATTGAACTTATTGTTTTTGAATTTATTAAGGCATTAGATTGGATTGTTGTGTGGTTTGGTTAGGATAAGTTTTAAAATACCAATTCACCCCCCTCTTGGGTTTCATAACTTGTATTTCAGTTAGAACATGACAGACCTTTCAGGTTTGATGAAGATTGTTTAAAGGCTTTTGTTGAGTTGAAGAAAACTTTTGTTACAACACGAGTTATTATAGCACTAGATTGGAGTATACCTTTTGAATTGATGTGTAATGCCAGTGATCACTCTGTTGGAGCAATACTAGGACAAAGGAAAGGCAAGATTTTTCATTCCATTTATTATGCCAGCTAGACTTTAGCTGATGCATAATTAAATTATACTACCACTGAAAAAGAGTTGCTGGCAGTTGTTCTTGCATTTAATAAATTCAGAGCTTATTTGGTTGGTAGCAACGTGACTGTTTATACAGAACACTCAGTTATAAAATATTTGATTTCAAAGAAGGATGTCAAACCAACGTTGATTAGCTGGATCCTGTTGCTACAAGAGTTTGACTTGGAGATCAAGGACAGAAAAGACACTAAGAATTAAGTAGCAGACCATCTTTCAAGGCTGGAAGCAGATGAAAGTACTCTGACCAAGCAGGATATCACAGAAACATTTCCTGATGAATAATTTTTAATGCTACAACACTATCAGATGCTACAGCAATTGGGATTCCCTTGGTATGCAGATTTTGCTAACTATTTGGTGAGTGGACTATTACCACCAGATTTGAATTACCAGCAAAAAAGAGGTTTATTCATGATGTAAAGAGTTACCAATAGGATGAGCCTTATTTGTACAAGATGTGTTTAGACAATATGATCAGAAAGATGTGTACTAGATGAAGAAATTTCAGACATCCTGCAATCATGTCGTGCTGTAGCCGTAAAAGTCTTACAATTAGGTTACTAATGGCCCTCTATTTTTAAAAATGCTTATGAGTTTGAGATGCCACTCACTAACATCTTGGAAGTGGAACTTTTTAATGTATGGGGGATAGATTTTATGGGACCATTCCCACCCTCTTTCGGCAACCTATAAATCCTAGTGGTTGTTGATTATGTTTCAAAATAGGTGGAAGCTGTTGCGTTACCAACTAATGATGCCAAGGAAGTAGTGAAGTTCCTACAAAAGAATATTTTCTTAAGATTTAGCACTCTAAGAGCCATTATTAGTAATAAAGGAATATATTTTTGTAACAAAACATTTGCTGAAGCATTGGCCAAGTATGGAATCAAGTAAACAAGTGGACAGGCAGAGGTATCCAACAGGGAGATAAACAAAATTTTGAAGAAAGTTGTAAGCCCAAACATAAAAGATTGGTCGCTTGGATTAAATGACTCCTTATGGGCTTATAGAACATCCTATAAAACTCCAACTAGCATGTCATCGTATATAATTGTTTATGGAAAAGCTTGTCACTTGCCATTATAGTTAGACCCAAAGCATATTGGATAGTCAAGCAATTGAATATGGACATGGTTGCTGCAGCAGAGTAAAGAAAATTACAACTTTGGAAAGAGTTCAGGCTATTCTCCTATGAAAATGCAAGGATTTATAAAGAGAAGACCAAACAATGGCATGACCAAAGAATCCAATAAAGAGAACTCATTCCAGGCACTCAAGTTTTGCTTTATAACTCAAGATTAAGGCTTTTTTGTGGAAAATTGAAATCTGGATGGTCAGGACCTTTCAAGCTTGTCAAAATATATCATCATGGGGCTGTAGAACTCTTAGATGAAAGAACAGGTCAAGAATTCAAGGTTAATAGGCATAGAGTGAAGCAATACATGGGAACTGTTGTGACTTACCCAAGGGAGGACATGTTCTTAAGGGACAC
Source organism: Citrus sinensis (assembly GCF_022201045.2). Taxonomy (NCBI): domain Eukaryota; kingdom Viridiplantae; phylum Streptophyta; class Magnoliopsida; order Sapindales; family Rutaceae; genus Citrus; species Citrus sinensis. The sequence continues at coordinate 7,099,877 of NC_068560.1, forward strand.
AACATGAGCAATCAAGGATGGTCAGGCTGAACGATCTAAAATCAAGTGCTAATTAGGAGGCAACCCAATGATTTATGGGAGTTATTTCAATTTTTCCTTCAACATTAAGTCAAATTTTGCATGCTTTTCCTTACGATTTTTTTCATTTTGAATTGCTTATTTAATTTCCTTTTCTCTTTTATTTTATTGCAGCACATACATTTAAAAAAGGACTAAGAAAACTAACACGAGTTGTTGCAGCATTCCATACAAAATGATAGTCGGAAAGTTGTTCTAATCCAACAAAGAAATCTATCGCTAGTGCTGCAGTACTAGATTAATTGCTGTAGCAGTAATTTTTACTGTTGCAATGACAAAATTGAGAAAAATTTTACCGTTGGGAGTGATTTTGCCAGGCTGGTGTTAGCAGAGCAAAGTTATAGATAAGGAAATATGGTGCAATCCCTAAATAACTGCGAAAAATATATTTTCGTTTTTAAAATTGATTTTTTTTAAATTTCAAATATTCTTTCCAATTTATCCTATTAATTACCTCCTTTTTCTGTTTTATTTCTAGCTATAAATTAGGGATTTACTGTAGTGTCTTTTACTCTCACCACAATTATTTTTCTTCCCGTCAACAACTCTCGCCATTATTTATAATTCTTTTTACGATTGACTTCTCTTTTAGGCACCATATAATTCTTTTCAGTCTACTCTAGCAATGTCAAAGTTCAAGACAAGAGCTGCTCGACTAAAGGACCCTTCACGCTTCCATTGCCACAAGGTCGAAGACAAATTTGAGGAATTTATCGAGCCAAGGAAACTCTTAGAGGAAAAGAGCTTTATCTTCTCCAAGCAATTCATGGGAGTAATGAGCAGCATCTATACTACTGTAGTAAGGCAATGATGGGTGAAATTTTGTTCTCACTCTCAAGATCCAATTGTTCCGGTTGTTTTTACTCTAACACAGTAGGATCAACGCAATATTTTTATAAGGCAAGTCTAAGTTCCTTTAGACTCTAGAGTTATTAATGTCTTTTATGATTTACCCACTACTATAGAATATGAGCACAGTCAATTTGTTGAGAATATGACCGTTAAAAAATGGGGGGAAGTGTTCAAAACCCTAAATATCCTGGGTAGTGCATGAATGAACGAAGAAGGGCATGTGATTAACAAAATTGATTTGAAACCTATTACTAAAGTGTGGGTTAAGTTCTTCAAATCTCGATTGATGCCAATTACCCTTGCCCCTCACCGCCACAGTTTCAAAAGATAGGCTCATCTTCCTCTATGCCATAGTTAATGGTTTAGTGATAGATGTAGGCAAAGTCACTGAGAGGGAAATTAGAGATTGTGCTATGAAAAAGCAAAAATCCATTGCATTGATATTCCCTTCTCTTATCACGGGAATATGTGAGGCCTTGGGAGTTCAATTTAAGGACAATGACGAGAGAATAAAGAATGAAAAAGCCATTACTCTGAGGACAGTGAAGAGAATTGCTAGAGAGTCTACAACTGCAGCAACTCTAGAATGCCCTACTACAGCAAGGACAACACAGGCTACAGGGATCGAGAATATGCTTTAAGCGCTAAGTGAGGTAGTGTAGGCATGCGTCCAAGCCTAGATAGAAGAGAATATGAGATTTTGGACCTACTCAGCATCTAGAAGCCCAAAAGTACCAATTTGTTCTGTACATGAAGAGTAAAGATGCATATTTTCTAGACTCGTTGTTGCAACAGTTCAATTTTAGAGAGGCAGAGGAAGTGGCTGCAGTATAAGGAAGTAAAGGAATTACAGCAGGAAAGGAGAGGGAAGGAGAATCTGAGGAAGATCAACAGCTAGAGCAAAAAGAAGCAGAACATACTGAAGCAAAAATAGAAGACTCAAAAGAGGAAGAGGAAAAAGAAAGAGATATGGAGGAGGAGGAAAGAGAGGCAGAACTCCTAAAGGTGACTTCTTCTAGCAAAGGAAAAGAGAAAATTTTAGAAGAAAAATAGTTAGAATCAAAGTGGGAAGATGACGTGGATGCAACTATTGAGCAAGCTATTAACAAAGTTGCTAGAACAGAAGAGGTAATAAGTAGCCTAAGAGACCTCATTACCAGTATCACTCCTAAGGAACCTGTTCTAGCAAAACCTGCTCCAACTGCTACACAATAAACTCCAACCAAATCTCTTATCATAGATCCCAGGATATCCAATAAGCGAAAAAGGGCACAAACCTCTGGAGGTGCTACAACACCAGAAGAGCCAGAGCATAAGCGAACAAGACCAACTCAGGTTGTAGCTATTGAACTTGTTGGAATCCTAACAATCAGTCTAACGCAAAGTCAGAAAAAGAAGCAGTTAGCTGCCATAACACAAGGTTCACCTAAGGAAGGTTTGCAAAGTGCAACTAAGAAGAAGTGAACCTTTTTTCAGTAGTAGCTGCTGTAGAATATCTAACAACAAGGGAGTATTTCCTGCCAGCCCAATTTAATTTTCCAATTCCTAAAACTTTTCTTTTATTTTAAATTGTTTATTTTGCATTTCTTTCTTGCTAGTGTATGCATATGTGGCTTGTTTTATTTTGTGTCCTTGTGAGGACACATCACCTCTCAAATTTGAGGGGGTTGCGATGGTGTAATGTGTCTGTGAGTACTAGTGTTGTGTGTTATGTATATTGTGTGTAGCTCTGTTATCTAGTATTTGTGTATAGATTGGAAAACTTAATGAAAATAAATTGAGTGTCATTTAGTATTTGTGACTGTCAAGTGTTAACATTTATGTATGCATAATGTTGATTTTGATGATAACAAATAAAATTAAGAATGATTAAGCTTTTAAAAGCTCAAATTATTTTTCATACATTTTAAATAAATCATTATTTTCATAATATAAAGATTTTATACTTAATGGAAAAATGATTTTATGAAATTGGTTATTTTCAAGTTAATGGTTTAAATTGAAAAAGGTTTGAGAAGGGAAATTATCAATTGTATACTCTTAGTTTACTTCGTTATCAAATTTACTATAACACTTTCAAGGTATATCAGTCGTCCATCCTAAATCGACAAAATGTATCTGTCGTCCACCAAACCGTTAGTTCCTGTTTAAATATGATGACATCAAAGGGGTAATTTGATCTTTTCATATGATACAAGTGATAATTTAAGGGTATGTAAGTGATAATAAGAGATTTTAAGGGTATACAAATGATAATTTTCAAGGTAAAATCGCCAACTTTCAAATGGCAGCTAACGATTTAGTAGTCGGTAGATAACTTTTGTCAATTTAGGGTGGACGATTGATACATCCTTAAAGTGTTATAGTATTTTTTATAAAACTACAAATTTATGGTATACGAATAATAATTTCCCTTCTGAAAACTTTGAAATCAACCAGTATTGTTTTGAAATTCTAGAAATGAACCTATTTCAAATATTTAAAAAAATTTTGGGTCATAGTATAATTTCAAAAAGTTTTAGAAATCTTTGAAACTGACCTATTTGTAAAGTTTTATGAAGTTTTGAGTATAGTATAATTATAGAAAGTTTGGGGAAAACTATAGTTTTGGAAAATAATGTCACTGTAGCAAAATGGCTAACTGACATCGAACAAAATTGGAGTTTAGTTTTTGGAAACTAACGGTGATTCGACATCTGGCAAAATGGTGATCTGACAATTTGAAATCATAGCACAACGATAACTTGCTCAAGTCAAAATGGCAATCCAATAAGGCTTAACACACTACAACAAAAAAGGGCTTTAGCGACGAACCGTTTTGTTGCTAAAACATGCAATTTTCATCGCTAAAGGTTATAGCGACAAAAAAATTTTTGTCGCCATAGGAGCGTTGCGTTAGGTCTTTGGCGTCGAATTTTCAAATTTCATCGCTAAAACTCTTTTGGCATACAAAGAGTTTTAGTGACGAAATGTTTTTGTCGCTAAAGCTATTTTTAGCGACGAAGTATATTTTCGTCAACAAAACAAGCTCTTTTGGCATACAAAGAGTTTTAGCGATGAATATATTCGTCGCTAAAACATGTTTTTTTGGCATATCAGAAAGTCTCTGCGACAAAATTTATTCGTAGCTAAAAATTATTTTAGTGACGAAATATATTCATCGCTAAAACTCTTTGTATGCCAAAAGAGCTTATTTTGGCGACGAAAATATACTCCGTTGCTAAAAATAGCTTTAGCGACGAAACATTTCGTCACTAAAACTCTTTGTATGCCAAAGGAGCTTGTTTGGGGACAAAAATATACTTCGTTGCTAAAAATAGCTTTAGCGACGAATAAATTTCGTCACTAAAACTACTTTGGGCGACGAAAAAATTTTGTCGCTAAAACTATTTTTAGCGACGAAAACTATTTGTCGCTAAAACTATTTTTAGCGACGAAAACTATTTGTCGCATTAGATTAAATTTTCATTGCTAAAGGTTTTGGCACCAACATATTTTTAGCTGCTTAATTTTTTGGCGGCGAAACTAATTTTTGGTCGCTATATGTAATAGTTAAGTATTATTTTTTCTAGTATGACTTTAGCGAAAAAAGTTCTTTTTCATCGGTCAAAAGTACTTTCATCAACGAAAATAGTTTTGTCGCTAAAGACCAATATTCTTATAGTGACATCGATCCGACTGTGTACAAAAAGTCAATAACGGCTAGTTTTCAGCTCCAACTATAAAAACACTGCATTAGATCCAAATCAAAGTTAATCCAATGAATACCAGAGAGCATATTATTAAGAATACAATATTTCTTGAGCTTTATGACACGACTTAAAAGTGTTTGATTTATTCTCAAGTATAAGAGTGCCTAGTTATAATGTATCTCGGTGAGTTCGAGGTCGATCCACAGAGAAAATATTTAATTTGTTTATTTTATTTTATCTAAAATTTGAAAATAAAACTTAAATATAAACAACCTAATTTAAATAAAACTATGAAATTGAATTAGTTAGGGTTGTGGATTCACTCTTAGTAGTAAATAAAACTTAATAAATTCTTTTTGCTATTTTTTAGATTTATTGCCCAAAAGATTAATTATATAAATTATTATTATTTTCCCTTTAATTTTATGATGGATTAAGTATTCATTGTGCCAAACTTTAATTTGTCTACAATAAGTCAAAATACCATTTTACCATACCTTATATTTAGATAAAAAGAATTTATTGTGCCAAACTCCCTTATTTATCTACAATAAATCAAAATCTCATAATACAAAATATGTATAAAATTAAATAGAAAATAATTTAATTTTAAAAATAGAATTTCATTAAATCATATTTATTTCTTAAGAGTTTCACATTCCGCTAACTATTAATATTTAGCTAAACATTTTTTTATAAAGGAATTACTAAATTTGAAAAACACATAATTAAAAATGGAATTTGAAAATTGAAATAAAACTAATTTTATTGAGGTGTGTTCACCCCCCCTCTATTTATACTACTACATGGTAAATCCACACCACACAAAAAAAAAAAACTAATTACATCTTAACCTTACATTTGTCCTACTAATAATCCCACTAATAAAACATAAACCTAACTTATCCACTCAAGCTTATCCACTCAAGCATATCCAACACATTCCACTAACAATTACCATACCTAATATGATAAAACTTATAATTTTACAATTACCACATTTACCGTGGTAAAAACGTAAAAAATTACAACAAAAGTCTTGGATCTTCCTCAACAATGACATAATTTCTCGGACTTCCGGAATCCAAATTTGACATCCATGCATTAGTTTGGAGCCTTAAATTGCATGAAATTATTATTTTTATCTAATAAACACACAAAAATACACAAAATCAAATATTTAGAAAAATAATTAGAAATTCACAATATGTTACACAATTACAAATATAAATTACATTAATAAAACAAAATAACATTTTTAACCCTTAATAAACCTACAATTTTTAACACTAATCAGTTTAATTTGTTCATTCATTCTTTAAATCACACCTTGGGCATATATTTGTACACACATAGATTGTTTGTGAGAAAAATCTTGTATTTGAGAAAGTGTGAGTGTGGGAAACACTTGAGTTAAGAGATTTGGGATAATCTCTTGTTGTAAATTGATGCCTGTGAAGTCAATTGTAAAATTTCTTGAAGCCTTGGGGGCTTGGATAGTGGAATCCTCAAGCTCAGTGAGCTTGGAGGCGTGGATGAAGGCGAGATTGACCGAACCACATAAAAATCTTTGTGTTTGAATCTCTCTTCCCTTATCACTTTACATTTTGATTGGTTTATTTATTATTGTTTTGAACTTGTTTAAGATTTGCATTAAGTTTTGTTCAAGCATTGCATAAGTTTTAGAAACTCAATTCACCCCCCTTTTGGTTTGCTTAGTTAGTATTTCACCAAGTAGGAATGGTTATAGATAAAGGTTAAAATTATGTCTCAACATTTAGACTTTGATTGAATTTTATGAGTATATTGTAGCAGAGCCAGAAAAACCAAAAAAGAGTAGAAAATATCTCAAGTTTGGAGGGGGGGGGGGAGGGGAATTTATAGAGATTTATCATAAACTTTGTTTGCTATGAAATAAAGTTTGCTCCAATGGCTTAAGTTGCTGAGTAACCAAGGCTGAGTATGCACCTCATATGCAAACTTGAGTAAAATGGGAACAAAAGATACGAGCATTGCTATACCAAATAAATATATATAAAAAAATTGTTGTAGCACAGTTTGAGCCTATTTGAAACTTCTACTTCCCCATATGTAAATGTATTTATGTTTTACTTCTGACTTATATATAATGTTTGTGCAATGCTGCAACACCTCAGAAACTTGATCAAAGCGACACACAAACACACTTTTGACTGGATAAGGCCTAAGTTTAGAACTGAACTGTGATGGTAATTTTGCATAATTAAGAGTGTGATCTGAGGGTTGAACATTCCTTACAAACTTGATGACAGAGCTAAGTTGTTTGTTGCATGATTGTGTGATTGAAGTGTTGGTGTTGTTGCCCTTAATTGAGGACATGTGATGGATTAAGTATGAGGTGGTAATAACTCTATAAAATGAGAGTTATCATGACCTTAAATCAGTAATACATAGAGAGCAAATGACACGTTTTTATTGTATTTTATCTATATTTTGCATAAACATCTATTTTAGTTTACTTTTAATAAATTTAGTTTATTTTAGAATAATTTATGCTTAGATTATATGCATAATTGTAGGTCACTAAAAGCTCAAGTTTTAAAGAATGAATGGTGCTGCAAAAGACTTGCAAAGACAATGAAAGAACTTGGCTACAGAATAATTGAAACAAGTAAGAAACAGTGAAGATGTTGTTGTAACACCATTGCTGTATCATAGTTGCTATAGTAATTCTGGAGCAACGACAGATTGGATTTGTGTGTATCAACTAAAACATTGTGTTCTAAAGTTTTTAAAAGTGGAAGATACGCGCCATATACTTCCGGTTGCCCTAATTCTGAGTTCTAAAAGGAGCACACATAAAAAGAAAAGAGAGAGCCATCACCCAAGGGAGATACCGTAAAGAAACAATAAGGAAAACATAAATCAAGAGATAGATTGAAGGATGTACTAGAGGAGAAATTGCAAAGATCAATCGAAAATCAGTCTTCTTTGAAATACAAGTATGCAACCCAAGAGGGGGGGTGAATTGGGATTCTAAAAATTATTCAATTTATAAAGAAAAACTTAATGCAAATATAATCCAAATTCAAAGCAATAACAATTAAGTTAATCACAATATAAAAAGATTAGGGAAGAGGGATTCAAACACAGAGATTTTTACGTGGTTTGGCCAACCTCGCCTACGTCCACGTCTCCAAGCTTTCCGGGCTTGAGGATTCCACTAAGCAAGCCTCCAAGGCTTCGAATGCTTACACTTGACTTCCAAGGTGTCAATAAACCTTTACAACAAGAGATTATCCCCAATCTCTTAACCCAAGTGTATCCCAACACTTACAATCACTCAAAGTAAAAGATTATAAATTGTTTTGCCTCTCACAATATATATAAGATTTACACAATGATGCTTAATATGTGAATAGATGAAGCAAGAATGTGTTCTAAGCTCCATGAAGATTGTATTCTCGAATATTAGCTCAATAGTCGTGTTGTGATCAACTTCCTTTGAATTTGAATGAGCTTATTTATATCTGGAGCTGAAAATCTAGCCGTTACAAAATGTCGGTCCGAAAACGGTTCGCCGTTAACCATAAATGGTTAGCCGTTTAGGTTGGTCAAAAGTTACCGTTGGGCCAAATTTCAAATAAACGGTTTGCCGTTTAGGATTACCTTTTCGCCGTTAACTTCTAGAGACCTGCAAGATGAGCATCAGTTATCCGTTTACATTAAACGGTTAAGGATTTGCATGAAGTGACTTCTCTGGATGTTATCGGTTAACCGTTTGTAGTAAATGGTTCGCCGTTAGTTGCCAGTAACCTGCAAAACAATTCAGCCTTAACCGGTTTTGTTAATCAGTGATTCTGGATGTTATCAGTTAACTGTTTAAATAAACGGTTCATCGTTAAGTTCCAGAAGCCTTCCCATCTTTTGTGTTTTTCGTTTTTCATAAACGGTTAGAGCTTTAGGCAATATGTTGCTCTCCGGTATTAATCGGTTAACCGTTTAAAGGAAAACGGTTTACTGTTTATTTCTAGAATTACATTTTAAACCAAATTTTACAGAGAGTCTTTTTCTAATTTGAAAGTCCATCTTTTATGAAAAATGAATGAAATGATTATTAATGGTTTTGTTTATTAAGGAATAGCTCCAACATTTTTATCAAAGAACCATTTAAAGTTTGTTATCATCAAAATCAATATTATTAACATATTCATGTTAACAATCTCCTCCTTTTTGATGATGACAAACTTCATTCAATATTTAGCTCCCCCTTAATATGTGCTTCCCCTAAATGTATAGCCAAATTAAGAAATGTCCAATTAAAAAGATTTTTGCTCAAGAAAACATTTTTAAATTCATTTTAAATAATTTAAATAATCTCCCAATTATCTCCCCCTTCATCATCAAAAAGAAAAGAGAGAGAGAGAGGAAAGACGCAAATCCTTTAAGGAAGTTACCCGGTTTTGGTGAGCGAAAATTTTGGCAGAGTTTCCCCTTAAAATGAGCAAAACCACTAATACAAAATGAGATTAAAACACTTCCAAAATAGATTAACACCAACTTCATCTTTCAACAACCCAACAACTCCATGAACAAACAAACCAACACTTCAATATCCAATAAACCACAAACTAATAACCAAGTCATCCAATCATCAAGAACATCAGAAACATGTCATCAAAATCCAGAAAGAGCATATAGAGGAAACAATGTATATAAAAATATAAATGGCAACATGCAAACAACCAAAATATGAGATGTATCTGCGAAACCAGAACCCAGAAACTATGGAGGCGGAGAAGATGTGCTCCCCGGATCATAGCCTAAATAACGGAGAAGAGTGCGCTGTCCAGCAATAAGCTCAAGCTGCTGATCAATGCCCTGCTGCTGGAAAGTCTGAAAGTCAGAACGTAGCTGCTGGTAGTCACGAGAAACAGTGTCCAACCGGTCAAGAATCAGCTGCCGACACTTCGAAATCCGGTGAACATCAGTAATCAACTGCTGCACAACGTCTGAAGCAGGGGGCTGAACGGGAGCTGGAGGCGGCATAGAGGCAGATGGCTGCTCAGGAACAGCAGATGGCTCAGGAGCAAGAGGCGACTCGGAAGAGGAGGGAATGTCAGCATCCATCGCACGCTCCTCAGAGTCTAAGTCAGCTGGAGGCCGAGGGACAAAACGGTGATGCGGAGGATAAGGATGAGCTCCTAATCTAAAGTCAGGAAGCTGATCGGGAGGATAGATATCATTGAGCATCCGATCGTCCTCTGGAGCAATCAAGGTATCCCGGTTTTTGGAGTTGCTTGTCTTTATCCACTCTCCATTCTTCCTAGAGAAACCGATACTAGTCATGGCCTCGGGACCAATCCGTCTAGTCTTCATGTGTCCAGTATCAAGAAGAGGCACCTCAAAGTGTCGCAGTATCTTAGTAATGATACTGCCATAAGGAAGCAAGCGGTGATTGACCGCGGGAGTACTCAACATGTGTCGCACAATAATATACCCAAGGTTAATGGGACGGTCTGTAAGTAGGCTATCTAGTAGGGCAATGTCCAACCTTGTAACCTCATCCAAGTGACCCTTTCTAGGTGTCACTATGTGCTGTAAAATAGTGTGAAGAATGCGGATTTGAAGGGGTAAAAGTTGAGACCGAAAAGAAAGCAAACAAATCTCATCAGACAAGTCTCGACGACGACATATATTGCGAACGCCATTAGTATGACGAAAACTGTCAAAGGAAAGGGCTTTCCTAGAGGTGTAAATATCAAACCCCTCACAAGAGATACCAAGAAAGTCAGCTAGATCTGCATCATCAAACTCTATTGGCACACGGCTGACTTGAGTGACTATCCTATTTGGGCGAGTATCGGAGATTTCCATGTTTGAATAAAAGACTCGCACTAAATTTGGATAAACTCGGTCATCAAGGTCAATGGCAGGCTCCCAAGGCTGAAGCATATCCCGAATGCTTCTACCACAAACAACTAAATTACGGAAATCATCAATGTTAACAAAGAAGGAGTCAAGTACCTTTCGACTATCGAAGCGTTCTTCGAACCATTTGGCCAAGGAAGGTGTGGGGAAGTGAATCCTTGCAAATTCAGAGACTTCCCGTGGTGGGAAAGGATTCCTTAGAGGCACGGATTTATGCCTGAGATTTCTCCGAGGGGGTTCAGCCATGGAGAGACACAATGAAGTGTGAAAAAATGCGGGAGAGATGTGAGGCAAAGAAAATTAATCGATGATTGACTAAAGAATGAATAGAGGATGTGAGTTGGATGCTCAATTTGGTTGAAGAAGGGGAAGAATCAGAGTAAAAACGAAGAAACCCGACCCGCGGCAGTTAGGGTTTAGATTTGGGATTTTTGAATTTTGGGCTTGATTTGAAGTTTTGAATCGGTGAAATTGTTCTAAAGGTGATAAGAAATGATTTTGAAGGTTTGATCTGGCAAGAAAAGCAAGAAAAATGAGGGTTTGAGGGCAGAGAAACCTTCGGCTGCGCAACAATGGCAAAAGCGGTGAAAGGGTAATTGGAGAAGGAGAAGAAAAACCTTTGAACAATTTTATAATCGTGAAAACAGTTAACCGTTTATTTAAACGGTTAAGGGGTAACTTCCAGAGGCTAAAGAAAGGGCAACGGTGAAAGCCTAAGTGCTTAACGGCTAAGGAGTAATTGTTAGATGACTCTCTGTTTTCAAACGGTTCACCGATTGTAGCAAACGGTGAAAGAGTAAACGGACAGACACATAATCTCGTTTCTAGAATAAAACGGTTCACCGTTTATTGGAAACGGTTATCCGTTTATTTTATCTGTAATTTTGCACATTTGATTTAATTTTTTTTTGCCAGCAAATAATATATTCCAAGATCATTTAATTGATCTGAAAATATTTAATGAGCCATTTTAATGCATGATTCATGAACGTGTTTTCAACCAATTTAATTCATATAATCAAGAATTAACAAGGTAAATTCATCATTTGACTATCAAGCTCAAGCATTTCATAAATATTTGATCACAACTAAGTCAATCAATTCAGTACACTCAATAGCATGAATAGAGACATTAATGCGAAAATTTCATCATCCCAAGTTCATGCCGAATTTTTGAAAATTGTTCTTCGCAAAGTGGTTTTGTGAAAATATCGGCAAGTTGTTTTTCCGTAGAAAAAAACTCTAATGCAATATCTCCCTTTTGAACATGATCTCTCAAGAAATGATGTCTAATTTCTATATGCTCGGTTCTAGAGTGTTGAATGGGATTCTTTAAGAGATTTATAGCACTAGTATTATCATACTTAATAGGAATTTGTTCAAGATAAATGCCATAATCTCTAAGTGTTTGTTTCATCCAAAGTGCTTGTGCACAACAACTTCCGGCAGCTATATATTTAGCCTCGGTAGTTGAAAGTGTGACAGAATTTTGTTTCTTGCTAAACCATAAAACAAGAGAGTGTCCTAGAATATAGCAAGTACCACTAGTGCTCTTCCTATCCACTTTATAACCGGCAAAGTCAGCATCTGAATAACATGTTAAATCTATATGAGTTCCCCCAGGATACCAAAGGCCAATATCTATGGTTCCACTCAAATAACGAAAAATTCTTTTAACAGCAAGCAAATGAGATTCCTTGGGACATGACTGAAATCTTGCACACAAACATACACTAAACATGATATCGGGTCTACTTGCAGTCAAATAAAGTAGGGATCCGATCATACCTCGATAAATTTTGATATCCACTTCTTTGCCTTTTTCATCTTTGTCCAGCTTGGTTGTTGTGCTCATTGGTGTATTCTTGGTCTTTGAGTCATCAATGCCGAATCGTTTGAGTAGATATTTTATGTACTTGGCTTGATTTATGAAAATTCCTTCCTCGTTTTGTTTGATTTGAAGTCCAAGGAAGTACTTCAACTCTCCCATCATACTCATCTCAAATTTTTTGCTCATACACAATGAAAATTCTTTACACAACAACTCATTAGTAGAACCAAAAATAATATCATCAACATAAATTTAAACAATAAGCATGTCTTGGTTCTTATGCTTAACAAATAGAGTAGTATCCGCTTTACCCATAGAAAAATCATTTTCTAGTAAGAAATTTTTAAGTCTATCATACCATGCTCTAGGTGCTTGTTTTAATCCATACAAGGCTTTAAGCAACTTATAAACATGATTTGGAAATTTTTCATTTTCAAAACCAGGAGGTTGTTTCACATAAACTTCCTCCATAATATATCCATTTAAGAAAGCACTATTGACATCCATTTGATATAAAATAAAATCCTTATGACATGCATATGCTAACAACATCCTAATGGATTCTAACCTTGCTACAGGTGCAAAAGTTTCATCAAAATCAATTCCTTCTCCTTGGTTGTAACCTTGAGCCACTAATCTAACTTTATTTCTTACAACCACCCTGGATTCATCTATTTTATTTCTAAATACCCATTTAGTGCCTATGACAGATTGATGTTCCAGTTTAGGAACTAATTCCCACACATTGTTTCTTTCAAATTGATTTAACTCCTCTTACATTGCCATAATCCAAGATTCATCATTTTCCGCATCCGCAAAGGATTTGGGTTCAATTTGAGAGATAAATGCATTATGCTCACAAGTATTTCTAAGTGATGATCTAGTTGTAACACCTCGTGAGGGATCTCCTAAAATTACATCTATAGGATGAGAAGAGACATACCTCCACTCCTTGGGGAGTGTTTGGAAATACCTTCTTATTGCTCCATCTCCGTATTTATTTGCTTTTCTTGTCTATCCTCTTAATTTTCTTGTGATGCATTTTCTTGAATCTCTTTTGATGATTCTTCTTGTAAATCTCCATATGCATCATCATTAGCAACTCCTTTCTCTACAGAGGAGGGGTTAGACTCATCAAATGTAACATGCATGGATTCTTCCACAACTAAAGTTCTTTTATTATAAACTCTATAAGCTTTGCTTGAGTTTGAATACCCAAGAAAGATGCCAACATCAGATTTTGGATCAAATTTACCAAGATTATCTTTTGTGTTTAAAATAAAACATTTGCATCCAAAAACTTTGAAATAACCAATGTTGGGTTTTCTATCTTTCCAAAGCTCATAGGGAGTTTTGTTGAGATGAGGTCTAATCAACACCCGATTTAAAACATAGCAAGCGGTGTTGACGGCTTCTGCCCAAAAATATTTAGGTAAAGTATTTTCATTTAACATGGTCCTAGCCATTTCTTGAATAGACCTATTCTTTCTCTCAACAACTACATTTTGTTGTGCAGTCCTAGGTGATGAAAATTGATGCTCAATGCCAAGATTATTGCAAAAGTTCTGAAATGCATGATTTTCAAATTCTCCTCCATGATCACTCCTAATGCATATAATATCATGCCCTTTTTCATTTTGTAATTTCTTATAAAGCACTTTAAAAGCATCAAGTGCATCATCCTTATTGGCTAAGAATAATACCCATGTATATCTAGAAAAATCATCCACTATTACAAATGCATAATACTTGCCATTTAGACTAGCATATCTAGATGGCCCAAATAGATCTAAGTGAAGGAGTTCAAGTGGTTTTGAAGTAGAGATATGGTTTTTGTTTTTGAAAGAGGTTTTGATTTGTTTTCCAAATTGACAAGCTTCACAAATCTTATCCTTTTGAAAACCAATTTTCGGAAGACCTTTAACTAAATCATTTTTTGAAATTTTCGAAATCAAATCCATACTTGCATGTCCTAATCTTCTATGCCATAGCCAACTATCATCATGTAATGCGGAAAAACATTTATCAATAGTAGATGCACATTCTATAATGATATAAACATTACCACATCTATTACCAACAAACAAGGTTTTGCCATCACATGAGTTCTCAATAACACAACTAAATGACATACAATTTTATGATCATTTGTGGAGGTAGCTTTAACAAAATAATTCTTATAATACTTTTGCTTCAAGTTAGGCTTATATCCAAGTCCTCCTTTATCAAAAACACATTTTTGTGAGTTAAGCATATTATCCAACATCTTTTGCCCATTTGTAAATTTCAAAACAATTTCATTCAATTCATTACTCTTTTTCTTGAGCATTTGGTTCTCATTTTTCAACTCATCTATGTGTGATTCTAAATGCTCATGTAAGATGCTAGGTTTCTCATTTGATAAAGCAATTTCATCATGCAATATTTTGTTCCCTGCTTCTAGGCATACAATTCTTGCATTTAGAGATTCATTTTCATTTTTAAGCTTTGCCATTTCCTTTTTAAGACATACATTCTTTTTACCAATCTTCATCAACTCATTATGCAAATCTTTAAAAGCATCATACAATTCATCATAAGTGGGATCACTTACCTCATTGAGATCATCATCCACTCCTATTGCCATGAGTGCTAGGTTTGATACTTCTTGCGATCCTTCTTCATCACTTGATTCTTCCTCACTATCATCCCAAGTTGCAACCATTGCTTTCTTCTTGAGTTTGTTGATAAGTGGGCACTCCAATCTTATATGTCTAGGCTTCTTTCATTCATAGCATGTGATTGCCTCTTTCTTTTCCCTATGGTTCTTGAAGTTTCTGAAATTTCTTCGCTCTCTGGTTTTCTTGAAGAATTTTCTGAACCTCCTTGCTAGCATGGCTAGCTCTTCATCATTCAGTTCACTCTCCCCATCATTCTCATATTTTAAAGCTTTGAGAGTAATGCTTTTCTTCTTCTCCTCATGTCTTTTTTCTGCAGCTAAATCCTCTTCATATGAAATGAGAGAACCAATTAAATCATCAAAAGGTAAAGTATTTAAATCTTTGGCCTCTTCAATGGCGGTTCTTTTAGGTCTCCATTCTTTTGGAAGTGACCTAATGATTTTCTTAACTTTCTCATTATTTGAGAAGGTTTTGCCTAAGGCACCTAGGGTGTTCACTATGTCCGTGAATCTAGTATACATAGAATACACATTTTCATTTTGTTCCATTTGGAACAACTCATATTGACGAGTGTATCTACTGATTTTAGACTCTTTTACTTGATTTGCCTCTT
The DNA here is from genome assembly GCF_022201045.2 of Citrus sinensis. Lineage (NCBI taxonomy): Eukaryota > Viridiplantae > Streptophyta > Magnoliopsida > Sapindales > Rutaceae > Citrus > Citrus sinensis. The sequence goes on from NC_068560.1 coordinate 7,115,513, forward strand.
CATAGACAACTTCAAGTTTGTTCCATATCTCTTGTGCACTTTCACAAGTAGATACTCTATGGAATTCTTTCTTATCAAGGGCACAAAATAAAGGATTCATAGCCTTAGAGTTTAGAGACATTTTTCTCTTTTCTAACTCACTCCATTAACTTGATGGTTTAGGAATATCATCTCCTACTTCATCTTTAAACATAGGCATGAATGGACCGTCACAAACAACTTCCCAAATTTCATAATCTAAGGCTTGCAAGTAGATTCTCATTCTAGTTTTCTAATAAGCATAGTCATTTCCATCAAAGAATGGTGTTCTAGTTGTAGATTGCCCTTCTCTAAAGTTTGAGTCAATTAGGGTTGCCATGGATCTTTTACTCTAGACGATTCAGTCTTAACAAGAGAACAAGGCTCTGATACCAATTGAAATACAAGTATGCAACCCAAGAGGGGGGGGTGAATTGGGATTCTAAAAATTATTCAATTTATAAAGAAAAACTTAATGCAAATATAATCCAAATTCAAAGCAATAACAATTAAGTTGATCACAATATAAAAAGATTAGGGAAGAGGGATTCAAACACATAGATTTTTACGTGGTTCGGCCAACCTCGCCTACGTCCACGTCTCCAAGCTTTCCGGGCTTGAGGATTCCACTAAGCAAGCCTCCAAGGCTTCGAATGCTTACACTTGACTTCCAAGGTGTCAATAAACCTTTACAACAAGAGATTATCCCTAATCTCTTAACCCAAGTGTATCCCAACACTTACAATCACTCAAAGTAAAAGATTACAAATTGTTTTGCCTCTCACAATATATATAAGATTTACACAATAATGCTTAATATGTGAATAGATGAAGCAAGAATGTGTTCTAAGCTCTATGAAGATTGTATTCTCGAATATTAGCTCAATGGTCGTGTTGTGATCAACTTCCTTTGAATTTGAATGAGCTTATTTATATCTGGAGCTGAAAATCTAGCCGTTACAAAATGTCGGTCCGAAAACAGTTCGCCGTTAACCATAAATGGTTAGCCGTTTAGGTTGGTCAAAAGTTACCGTTGGGCCAAATTTTAAATAAACGGTTTGCCGTTTAGGATTGCTCTTTTGCCGTTAACTTCCAGAGACCTGCAAGATGAGCATCAGTTATCCGTTTACATTAAACAGTTAAGGATTTGCATGAAGTGACATCTCTGGATGTTATCGGTTAACTGTTTGTAGTAAACGGTTTGCCGTTAGTTGCCAGTAACCTGCAAAACAATTCAGCCTTAACCGGTTTTGTTAATCAGTGATTCTAGATGTTATCGGTTAACCGTTTAAATAAACGGTTCACCGTTAAGTTCCAGTAGCCTTCCCATCTTTTGTGTTTTCCGTTTTTCATAAACGGTTAGAGCTTTAGGGAATATGTTGCTCTCTGGTATTAATCGGTTAACCGTTTAAAGGAAAACGGTTTACCATTTAAAGGAAAACGGTTTACCGTTTATTTCCAGAATTACATTTTAAACCAAATTTTGCAGAGAGTCTTTTTCTAATTTGAAAGTCCATCTTTTATGAAAAATGAATGAAATGATTATTAAGGGTTTCGTTTATTAAGGAATAGCTCCAACATTTTTATCAAAGAACCATTTAAAGTTTGTTATCATCAAAATCAATATTATTAACATATTCATGTTAACATTCTTATTCTTTTCTTGTTTTTAATTTATTCATGGGGATGCATTTGATGCTGAAACTCTTTTATTTATTTTTCTATTGCAAATCATAAACTGAATTTGATTGTAGTTGAGCGGTAAATAATCTTAATGGATGTTTGATTGACATATGTGGATTACTGTGTATTTGCTATAACATTTTGTCTTAATTGTACTTAATTTAATTCTTTATTTCGGCTTACCACCTATTCAGGGATACTAGCTAAAAAAGAGCATAAAAAAGGTCTTTATTAATGGATCTAATTAAGACAATACTTGGTCTTAAATTAGGTTTCCCAAGTTGAGTTAATCTCAATTTGAATAAAACCATACTTGATCTATAATCAGTGATGAACTAGACATATGGATTCACCTTAGGGTAAATGGAATCTAGATCAGTTAATGCTATTTTAATGTTAGCGTACCCATTGGTCACTGTTAGGCTGCATTAGATATAAGATATTCAACAGGCAACACCTAAGGATGTATGGGGGATTCTGCCCAGTGTTGTAGTAGATGTTGTAGCAACGATACTGTAATTGAAAAATAGTCAATGCCATTATGTGATTTTATTCACTCAGCTACTTCTTTCCCATTGGTTTCATCATTGTGTTGACGTGAGAATTTGCTTATTTTCCTTTTATTTATTGCATTTTTATTTTTATTAGTTTATTAGTTTCATAAAGTGAACTTATTTTAATTAACAAAACTGCACTGTTAAGATTGTTGTAGCAAGTCTGATAACATCAATCATTGTGGAGATGATCTAAATACTCATCAGTATATTACTCATCACATTGATACCCATAGTAATAGAAATCACATACCAATAATAGAGATAAAGGGTATCATGGCCAAAAGGGTGGTTTTGATGTCCCTTTTGAAAACTTGAGGGTATTGATGATCGTTTTCCCAAACTTTGGATGTGTAATTGTGCTTTTCCCAAAGATGGAAATAAGTGGAGAAAGATGATTTTCATGTTTATTCAAACAATAAAAATCAGATTAACCCATTTTTTTCACACATTTTCACTTCTTCCATTTCTTCTCCATTCATGTCCTCTCCTATCATTTTTTTTTCCAACTAAACATGGGCTTAACCGATGAAAGTTAATTAATTATTAATTATCAGATAATGTAGGCTTGATTTACATTGACTTACTTATCACTGTAGCCATTTGATAACTATTTACAAGTCATTAAACTATAAAACATTAGGTCATTTACAAAGATAGAACTAGTATTTCTAGAATGGCCCTGATCACCCCGAATGGGGAAAAAATCAGGAAAAGTAAAGAAAATTTAATAGAAAATTGACCCATTTTAAGTAAATTTTACATTACTGGGATAAACTTAAACATAGTTACCCATGATCTTCCACTTATTCTATAGGATATTATTCTCTTATATTGAGTAACTACTTTTGAATTATCGTAAGTTATATATAATGCGACTTAACGACTGTTACTATAAGAAAATTGACAATAGATGACGAAAAAATCTATCATAAAGGGGATGGATGACAGTAGAATTATCCGTCATCTATGTACCTGTAACTCTTTTATGCTAAAAAAATTTATGTCATTAACTTATGATAGTATTTAGATGTCACATGTCTGTCATGAAAAAAAAAATGAATATAATAATTGATTTTTTGATGAGAAAATTGATTTTTTTAATTTTGAAATTTTGGCGGGAAATTTGATTTTCACACGTGAATTATCATCTGGATAATTTTAGCGAGTAAAATACTTAGTTTGTGACGGAATTTATGATTGATATTTTTTGTCATTAATTATTTTGTTTGTGAATTAATTTATGATTAATCTTTACTGTCACAAGATCTAAATTTATATTGAAACAAATTATGAATTATTTCATTTAAATTTATGCGTTCTTGTATATGAAATTCAATCACAAATTCAATATGAACAAAAAATTAAATTATACATTCTATTAAGTCCAAAAACACTTTACACTAATAACATCATCCAAAAACACTTGTATCCAATAGTTACATAAAAAAACATCAATTCAACAAATTAAATCCAACAACTAGAGCAAATGTTTCAAGTTTTACAAGCTAAGAAGCCATCAAATCTTGTAGTGCAGAACTTCTCCTATATGCAAGTTCTAATAGATTAGAAAGTTGAATATAATTTGGAACTTATCAACAACTACAAAAGGTATAAGGTCTGTACACTTACATTATACACATTAATATATTTTTTTAAAGTTAACAAAAAAATAATTAACTTTAATAAATAACATTAGTTTTATAAGGCTGCCTCATCTTAAAAAAAATTTCATATTTTTTATTAGTTTCATCAAGTGCAAAGTAAGAAAAAAGGATACTACTAAATTGTTTTTTCAAGCCGCGTGAAACGAGGTTCTATTTCCTAATAATTACATAAGACCAAGGCAATCACTAGAGTTCTCCTGAATGTTTAGCTTTTTTTTTTTCCTTTTTTTCCCCCAAGTATCAGCTTTAAGATCAATAGATTTAAGAGTTTGGACATTTTCCTGAATAAATTCCCATAAACACTTCTCCATCTCGTCTGGAACTTTACGCCAATCAAGAAATAAAATCAAAACCGAAGTATGAGCTAAGACTCCAAGACACAAAGCTAGCTCAGTGGCTTCATCAACAACAGGAACACCCAGTGTAGTATATTGTATAAGAATTATTCCTTTCCTCGTTTTCAGCTTTTTGTTCTGCCTAGCACCTATATTCACGCCTCTGGTCGCATTACTACTCTCTGGAGCATTGATATGAACTCCTTCAACAGCATCTGCAGAACCTTTCATGCCAGCCATTACATCAACAGAACCTTCCATGTCCTCTTCATCTTTTTAAAAGTCTGAGCCCATAGCATATACAAGAATATCACAATTGGTGCCATCATAAAAAAGATCATCATAATCATATCCATACCATTAATGCTATTATCAGCACATTATCCTTAGCAATATCCTTTCCGTTATCCATTTAAGTACACCTGAAATACACAAATAACAATTGGACTTAATAAACAGAAAGTAATAGTTCAAAAAGCCAATAAATAAAATAAAAAGAAACAAGCCACAACACTAAAAATGTGCTAAAGAAATTAAAATATCCAAAAGCTACAATTTAGATAATCATAATTTCCAAACCTTAACTGTAATTAAATAATAAGCAATAAAAAATACTTACTGTCAACTCTGTAAAAGGACATATAAGCTGTTAATCCAAGTTCCCTCATTAAACTTTCATGCATAGATTAAATTTTCACTGTGGGCAGATGCTAATAACTTATTAGTTGGTAATTCAGTTGTGAAAGAAGGGAGTTTAGTTGCATTTTACACATCATGTTCATTTGTAGGGTTAGGATTGCCTCTAGTAGGCATATGACACACTACCGACCATTTTTTTACAACCTCATCAGGTATATAAAAAACTTGTTTGGCTTGAGAAGCCAATATATATGGATAAGATTTATGCCCTAACCAATTTAGGTCCACTAAGATGAATCCATGTTATCCTTATTCACACCATCACTATTTCAAACCCAATCACACTTTAGCACAAGAATTTTTAGCAAATGGTAATCAACAACCCATATCTCATCTATTACTCCATAACATGTCATGTCTTTTGGACTAGCAACATACATAACTTTTGCAACTAGAGTCACTCCACTATTTTGAGTAAACAAGTGGAGTCTCGATCCCGTGTCACAAAGTGGAAACCATAAAATGTCATATCCTAAGTATTTAACCACAAAAGGAAGTGGCTCTCGTGATATACAACATAGGGTATCTGATATAGTAACACCATTTTCTATCTCAATATACAGCTACTAAGCAAGAAACATATGTAAACATTGTTGTTTATTTAATAACAAGAAATGAACAGGTTATTACTAGTGAAATGTAATGATATGCGAGCATGAACCTTATCTGGTAGCCAATCAGCAACATCTTGCAACCATTTGTCATTTTGACGTAGATAACTAGTTTAAGTCATTGCACGAGCTCATTAAAACATTAAAAAATTCATATTTTTATATTATAGAAAAATAAAATTTAATTGAATAATTATTAAAATTTATTAGTTAAGAGCATGAATATATTACCTAATATATGGTTAAACTTCTCGTATATTGTGTAAAACATACAAATGTTCTTGATCTAGCAAATTTAGATTAATTTGCATTTGTTTTCCATGAGACAAAAGCTTCTCGATTGACAAGTTTTGCATATGTCAAAGTGGTTGCTCAATAGTACACATATTTGAGATGTATTATGTATAAAATTCCAATGGTTCTTCTGCAACATAACTCTCCACTATGCAGCCCTCAGGACAGTTACGATTCCGAACATAAATTTTAAGAATTATCTTGTATCTCTAAAATGGATACATCCATCGAAGATAGACTGGGCCATACAGTCTAACTTCGTTCACCAATTGTATAATAAGATGAATTATAATATCAAAAAAAGATGGGGCGAAACAATTTTCTAGTAAGTACAAAGTCACTACAAGGTGCATTTGTAATTTATCCAATATTATTACATCAACTACAGTTGTGCACAAGGAATAAACAAGAAGCACAACTTGATGATAGCATCTTTAACATGCTTTGGTAAGATACACCTAAAGGCAACGGTTAAAAGTTGTTGCATGAGAACATGACAATCATGAGATTTAAGGCCTTGAAGTTTAAAGTCCTTCATTGACGCAAGATTCTTAATGTTTGAAGAATACTTGTTAGGAACCATGATACTTTTCAAAGCTTTGTAAAATTTGGCCTTTTCCTTTCTAGTTAAAGTGTAACGAGTCGAAGGTAAAAATGTCTGCCTGTCATTTTTAACATCTGGTACTGATTCAACCGTAATTTCTAATGCCAAAAGATCTATCCTTGACTTAAGGCCATCTTTGGCCTTCCTCGAAATGTTCAGCAATGTTCTATATATGCTCTCACAAACATTTTTTTCAATGTGCATTACATCTAATTGATTACGCACAAGCAAGTACTTTTAATACTCTATAGAATATGGATTTTTTCTTCCACCACACACTATCATTATTGTCAAAACTTTTGCACATTTTATTTTCACTTTTTCCCCATTTATTTTCAATGGACTCAACCAGCTGAAAAATCTCCTCATCTTTCAATGGTTTTGGGGGTGGATCTCTCTCTATTTTATTATTAAAGGCTTGTTTTGGCTTCGAAATTCATATTTACTAGGAAGCCAATGATGATAGCCTAAACATGCATTTTTCCCACTATGTTTCAGTCTACGTTTGGGTGTATTTAAGCTACAATATGGACATGCATTATACCCTTTAACAGTGGAACTCATTAAATGCCTATATGTCAGAAATTCATTTATGGTCCACAACAACACAAACCTTATATTAAAGAATTCCTTTCTATTAGTAGCATAAGCTTCCACTCCACCTCCCATAAAGTTTGCAAGTCTTCTATCAACGATGCCAAGTACACATCAATGTCATTGCTCAGTTGTTAAGGACCAAAAATCAATAAGGACAACATCATAAACTTTCATTTTATACACAACCACGCCGAAAGGTTGTATGTTGTAAGAACAACCGGCCAACTCCTGTATGTGCTACTAAGAGAGCTATTAGGTTGATTCCATCAGCCGACAGCGCAAGATGGAGATTTTCTAAGATCTGATGCAAAGGTAGACCATTTCTCATCTACTAACTTCCATGATGGTGAGTCAGTAGGATGTCAGAGTTTACCATAAACTACCCTCTTAGTTGCACGCCAAGTCAAATTGTTGGTAGTTTGCGATGAGTGAAACATATGCCTAAATCTAGGAATGGGAGGAAAGTACCATAAAACATTCGCCGAAATACCTATCTTATATTTGCCAACATTACCATCATTTTTTTCCATCTAGACAACTCACAATTAGGACATTCAAAAATTCTTTCATACTCTTTTCTGTAGAGTATACAATCATTTGGGCAAGCATGTATTTTCACATATTCTAAGCCTTAAGCAGACGTTGTTTTTTTTGGCTTCATACATATACTCTAGAATTTCATTTTTTCTTTGGCAACAATTCTTTTAAAAAACTCAACAATACGATAATAGTGCTGGGTAAAGGGAAAGATGGTCCTGGCCACCATCGTTTTTTTTTTCCTTTGGGATAAAAAACCAATTACCTGCCAGATACAAAAATAATTAAGAAATCAAACTAATAAATATTAATTAACAAATGTAATATAATATATATACTTTTTAATTCTATAAGTAATACAAAAGACTAGAGGCATGGATGCATAGATGGGCATACCAATTGTAGCCCCCGAATTTGGAAACACCAAATGTAAAACTTTTAACTGTTGATCTGGATAGTAAGCTTCAATGACTCTATTTTCAGCTAGAGTAAGACTCCTTTTCTCCCATAATATTGCTAAAAGTCACATGAATATATACGCATCAACGGCTAAGTTCAAATAATAATATAATTTAAAATGTTCAATAAATAAAAAATATTAAAATAAAAATTTATTTATATATTCAATTTTATACATTTATAACTATCCTTGAGGTTTTCATTATGTTGGAAGTATTGAAGAATAACCTCATTATCAAAACTACCAAATATCTTTTTTTTCCTTACATATACAATTAGTTTCTCTAATCTAATTTCTTCACTAACAATATTTCACAAAATTCATGGCTGAAATGTCCTTTCTACTATAGTTATGACAACTGGTAAACTCAATGCTAAATTGCCAATGTCACCAAAGATAAATTGTTGAATACAATTTATCTTTCTTAATATCAACTAATTTGTTTGCCAGCTTACCAATCCCTTTCAATCCTAAAAATTTGTTATTAAAGTCATATCCATAATGTAAACATTTGGATAAAATTTAGAAAGATTTAAAATAAATTTAATCGTGTTTAAATTTTAATAATGACTTTTATATTAAATTAAACTAAAAATGAGGCAAGTATCAAAATAAATTTGTAACTTTTGAAAATTCAAGCAGGGGTTGAAGCCCCTACTAGCTTCAACATAGCATAGCCACTGGTTGTACATAGCAGTTATAATTAATACGATCGATATTTTAAATGATAAAAGCTAATATGAATTTTTAAAATAATAATTAGCACAAAACGCACCATTGTCGCCCATGGTTGAATTCCCGAGAAGATGAGAGCATTTGATAACTCAAACAGTAGGCAGGCAGGCAATATGATGAAAATAGCTTTTGATGGATATGCCAGGATTAGCTACTACAGGCTATATATAGGCAGATTTTAAGATTGAACAAAGACTCGAGAATGCGTAGTAAGTCTTTCTTTATTAACAAACACCCATAAAACAATTGTGATCATGTTGAAGTCAGCCTAAATCAACTTGCAAATTATGGAATATTAACAAGTTTAATTAATCCTATTTAGAAACAAAATTGTTTAATTTTTTACATTCACTTAGTTTTCATTCTGATATATTTAGTTTTCATTCTGATATATTTAAAAGTTTCAGGAGTTGACATAAAAGAATGACTATTGCATGACTCGTAATTAATGCCAAATACAAGCATTAGGCAATATTAATGACAAATTTCTTTCTTTAATACATTCATGTGTGAGTAAACCCACACTACCTTTCCACGTGATAAGGACCAACAAAAAAGACTGACTTGCAAATGATGGGATGTGTAGTTGAGGATATATATCATCTCACATCAGCCAATAATAAGTTATTGAACTAATAGTATAAACTTGAGGAAAGACTCAACTCTTGAGTTATTTTCTAAGTATGAATTAGGCTCATCAGTTTCAATATCTTTTATATAGAAATTTATTATTATATGAGACTTCTAAAATTAAAACTAATTATTTTATTTGCTAAAATGTCGACAATGCTTTTTTCATGTTATTATTTTAACATTAGAGATTACATTTGGTATTAAAAGTTAGGGGAAAAGCCACCCACATCGCCAAAATTTGCTTAAATGGTCACAGACCCCTTAATTTTATAAATGTTCACAAATATTACTTTTGGCTATTATACGATTTGATTATAAATAATTGACTTTAAATAAACTACTAAATAAATTTAAATTTAAATAATGTAATATATAAAGTGAGATAAAATTTATAAATTACTTTGAATATTAGAAAATGTTTTTAACATTGTTAATCTGTCAAATTCTTTTAATGATAATAAAATCTATTTGACAAATTAATAATGTTAAAATAATTATATCTAACATTCTCAATAATTTACAAAATTTATATTATTTTGTTTACAATTTTTTTATTATGTCAATATTAGTATAAATCTTAAAGTTAATTTTTGGATTCATAGATTTTAGTATTAACAAAATAAATCGGGATAGACTAATAACAACTAAATTGACGAAGCGAGGTAGCAGAACTGGAAATGATAGGATATGTAACACTAGATATAGTTATAGTACTGAACGAAACCAACACGATTAACTTATATTTTAATCGAAGCATGATTAGATCTTGTTCTAATCCAAATGACTTAATGAGATTTCTAGCACTAGACCAAGTCACCTATTTTGCACTGTGATAATGAAAGTACGGAGGCTTTAGCAAGCAATCCTAAGTATCATACCCGAACCAAACATATAGAATTGGATCTTCACTTTGTTAGAGAACACATAGCTCAAAACGAACTTATTGTTGAATACATATCCAATTTTAATGTGCTAGAAGATATCCTCACTAAGCCTCTTGCCTTTGATCATTTTTCCTATATAAGAACTAAGCTCAATGTATGTCCAAGACCTTGAGCTTAAGGGCATGTTAGTTGCTTTTGATGGAAAAGTATTTTGGAACCTGTGTTGGAATTAAATATATGAGTTATGTTGTACTCCAGAGAAAATTGATGGTAAACCTATGGTAGTACTAATTATTGCATTTATAGTTGAATTTAATATCACTACTACTTGTATATTGGTTTTTCAAAATCAATGAACACATAATATAATATCATTTACTTGTTATACGATTAACATGTTATTTCTAAACAAAATCCATTTTTTAATTTATTTCATCTATTTCATGACTAGAACAAGAGGGATCCACATTACACCATGATATATTCTAAAAGAATGCTTTATATAAGAGAAAAATTTATGAGTTGGGTGTACCATCCCAACGTAAGTTGGTACTCCCAACAAATGAGAGCCTTCTATTTGGGTAGGTTAGGTGGACCCCACCACAAAATCAACTAGTTTTTATTGTGAAAGAAAAAAAGTCAAATTAAAGTTTGTGGGTCTCACTGGAAGACCTACCTGACCAACCTTAGACACCAAACTCCCATGCTAAGCCGGTGTCTCAGATGTCATGGCCCAAGCCTTCTAGCAAGCAATGGCCCATGGATGATTCCATACTCATGTAATGCTTGTATATATTTTTCATGCATTTATTATAGGTAGGTGGTAGTTGAGCATCGACAATACTCCATTGTACTCTATATATAGGAGGGGCCTCATTTGGCCAAGACACACAAAAAACAACTAGAGACTCACAAAGCTTTATAAGCTTTCTTGGAGTAATACAAGCTTTTTCCTCCTATCTTGAGCGAGTTTGAGTGAATATATTTTCCAACTTTTGAATCCAACAACAGATTTAAATGTGCAAGGCTGACTTAAGGCCAAAGGAGGGAGATTTGGTGCCTAAGGCTGCACGATACAACGTGGGAAACAAGCAGGCCGTGATAGTTGGTATTAGAGCCGTAGACACTCGTGGGGTAGCTGCGTTGTTCGAAAGGAAGGATGTCGGACCTTATTCATAATGACCAAACGGGGAGGGAGCCAAACCCAAATGTGAAAAAGGGGAATAACAACAAGGAAAAGCGGTGGACTTGCTCAACGCCATGGAGATTCGGGTTGTTTGTGGGGAGACTGCCATCACTGAGATTAAGAGCGCCTCAAGGTCTTTGAGCAAAAGATAGAGGTGGATGATCTTACGGGACAGATGGTGACCTGAGCGAAGACGTGGTGGTGCCATGCTAAAGCCTTGAGGAATTTTAAGCAGTGGTCACTAAGGGCTCAAGTGGAGGAACTTCACGTGACCTTAAGAGGACCAAGAACAATTGGAACTTTGAAAAAAGGCGATGGTTAGAGAGGTGCTCAACACCAATGCCACACCTCTATTGAGGGTTGAGTTGCTGAGATGAAGGAGGTATGAAGGCAAGTGGGATGCCAAGAGATCGAGAACTTTCTATAGTCTACGGAGAGGTACTTCAAGGCCACCAATATCTAAAGTGAGCAAGAGAAGTTGAACATTGTGACGGGGTAATTAAGGACAATGTGACCGCTTAGTGGCAGCAGAAGCATGCAAAGATTATACATGGGATGTGCATCATCAACACTTGGGACTTGCTTAAGTGCGACATGAAGAAGTAAATTTATTTGGGGAATATGGCATATAAGGCTCGCAAGAAGATGAGGGAATTGAAGCACACGACATCCATCTCGATGTATATTGATCATTTCTCGAAGCTAATGCTTTAAATCGACAACATAAACACGAATGACTTGATTTTCAACTTCATGGAGGGCCTCTAATTGTGGGCATAATAGGAGTTGTAGCAGCGCCAAGTGAATGACATCTCCACTGTTTTCACTGAGGCGTACATGTTTGTGGAATTCTGGAAGGGTGAATCATCCAAGTCAAAGAAAGATGAGAAGCCCCAACATGGCAAAGATGGGGGAGCAAAGGGAGTCAGGGAGATGGCAAGGACAAGGCGCCATAAAAGAAGGACGGTCTGAAGGATGGCAAGAAGGCTAAACACAATCATAATTGCTTCTTATGTGATGGGGACCATTGCGTGAGGGACTACTCAAAGAAGAAGGCTTTCAACGCTATATTTAATAAGACGGGGAGAAGCAACCAGAGGCATCACCAGCCGAGGCCGCCAACATGGGCTGTCTCCAACTCTTCAATGCATGCCAAGCAAATTTCAGCAAAGGTGCAAGACAAGTCCCTTATACATGTCGAGGCCATGATCAATGAAAAACGAGCTCAAGCCTTGATTGGCACGGGAGCATCCCACAACTTTATCAAGATGGATGAGGCCAAGCGACTTGGACTCAAAGTGGAAAAAATTAATGGTTGGCTCAAGACATTAAATTTGGAGGCCAAACCACTTAGCGGGGTAGCACGGGATGTAGCGCTATATCTAGGCCCTTGGTGAGGTAAGGCCAACTTCTTCGTTGTACCTCTTGATGACTTTACTCTTGTTTTAGGCATGGAATGTTTGCGACAATTTAATGCGGTGCCACTTCTAAGGTATAACTCAATGTGCATCTTGGAGGGAGCCCCATTCATGGTTCCGACTATAAGCAAGGCTACACAACCAGGTTAACTTTTCATAATCCAAATCAACATGGGTTGCAAAAGGTATGAGGAGACTTTTCTTGCCACAATTCATGAGGTCGGTGATGGAAGGACGCTATGGCCATAGAGCTCATTCCGAAGGCAGTACCCCAAGTGCTTGAGGAGTATAGGGACATGATGCCACTCGAATTGCCAAAACAATTACCTCCACAAAAGGAAAGTGGACTATAAGTTTGAGTTGGAGTTGGGTGCTAAGCCGCCTACGAGAGCACCCTACCACATGTTTCCTTCGGAGTTAGAGGAGTTGTAGAGGTAAATCAAGGAGCTACTAGATACAGGACATATCTAGCCCTCGAAAGCACCATATGGGTCACTCGTACTGCTCCATCGGAAACATGATGGCTCACTTTGATTATGCATTGACTACTTGGGCCTTAACAAGGTGATCGTGAAGAACAAATACCCCATTATATTGATTGCGAACTTTTTTTACCAACTTAGATGGGCCAAGTACTTCTCTAAACTTGAGCTTAGGTCAGGATTTTCAAGTACGGATTGCGGAAAGAGATGAGCCAAAGACTACTTGTGTCACTAGAAATGAAGCATAAGAGTTCAAGGTTAAGGCTTCTTAGGCCTTGCCAACTACTATAGGTGGTTCATCAAGGGTTATTCCGCCATCGCCGCACCACTCACTAACTTGCGCAAGAAGACCACCAAGTGGGAATGGACAAAGAGGAGCAAACAAGCCTTTGATGCCCTCAAGATGGCCATTACCAAAGAGCCAATCCTAGGCTACTGAACCATGTATTACCTTTTGAGGTACACACATATTCTTTTGATTTTGCTATTGGAGGTGTGTTGATACAAGGCAAGCATCCGATAGCTTTTGAGAGCTGAAAACTCAATAATACAGAGCGGCAATATATGGTACAAAAGAAAGAGATGACTGCAGTAGTGCACCATTTGCGCATTTGGAGGCACTACTTGCTTGGGTTCAAGTTCGTGGTGAAAAAGGACAATGTGGCCACTAGTTACTTTAAATGTCAAAAGAAGTTAAGTCCGAAACAAGCTAGATAACAAGACTTCTTGGCCGAATTTGACTATGACCTAGAGTATAAGCCGAGAAGGGCCAATTTGGTAGTGGACGCCTTGAGTCAGAAGGCCGAGCTTGCTGCCATAAGCTGGATACAAGGGGAGCTTCCCATGCTTATAAAGGAGGGAATAGAGCATGATCCCTTGGCCAAACAGCTGATTTCTCTCGTGCAGTAGAGGAAATCGAAGAGATTTTAGGTCGAGGATGTCCTTTTGTACACTAAGGGACGGCGTGTCTATGTTCCAAAGTGGGGAAACTTGAGGCGGATCTTGATCAAAGAGTGTCATGACACCAAGTAAGCTAGACACTCGGGACAAAGGCAGACACGAGCCTTGCTTGAGTCGACATATTATTGGCCTTAAATGTGAGATGAGATAGAACAGTTTATGCGAACATGCCTTGTGTGCCAACGGGACAAAGTGGAGCAACAATGTCCCTCAGGGGCTTGAGCCACTGCCCACTCTAGATCGACCATGGGAGAGTGATAACTCTATTAAATGAGAGTTATCATGACACTATTAGAATTAAATTAGTAATAATTAGAGAGTAAATGATTTCTTTTTATTGTATTTTAGTTATATTTTGCATGAGTATCCATTTTAGTTTATTTCTAATAAATTTACTTTGTTTTAGAATAATTTGTGTTCTTACATCATATGAATAATTGTAGGTGACCGGAAGCTCAAATTTCAAGGAAGAAATTCGACTGTAATAGGCTTACAAAAATAAGGAAAAACTTGGCGACAAAGAATTGAAACAAGTCTAGAATAATGTAGATGTTGAAGTCATTGTTGTAGCAATCTTGGAGATTTGATAGAGAAGATTTCGCGCAAGATACTTAGAAGATTGCAATTTGGAGTTTCTAAAAATGGAATATACATGTCCTAGATTTTCGGTTGCCCTAATTATAAGCTATAAAAGGAGCACACATGCGCAAAAAAAAAAAGGCCGTCACCCAAATGAGAAACTGTAGAGAAAAACACAAAAAAACAAAAATCAAGAGAGAGATTGAAGGCTGACAGATGAGAAATCGCAGAGATCAATTAGAAATCAGTCATTCTTATTCTTTTCTTATTTTTTATTTATTCATGGGGATATATTTGATGGTTGAAACTCTTTTATTTATTTTTCTATTGCAAATCATGAACTAAAATTAATTGTAGTTGAGTAATAAATGAACTTAATGATGTTTGAATTATATATGCGCGTTGCTCTGTGTTAGCTATAACATTTTGTCTTAACTATATTTATTTAATTCTCTATTTTAGCTAACCGCCCATTTATCAATACTAGCTAAAAAAGAACCTAAAAAAGGTCTGACTTAGTGGATCTCAATAAGACAATACTTGATTTTAGATTAGGTTTCCCAAGTTGAGTTAATCTCAATTTGAATAGGACCATGTTTGATCTAAAATTAATGATGAATTAGATATAGAGATTCACCTTATAGGGTAAATGAAACCTAAATCGATTAATGTTATATTTAATGATGGCGTAAAGTTGATCACTTTTAGGTTGCATTAGATATAAGATATTCAACAGGCGACAACTAAGGATGCATGAGGGACTTTGCCCAGTGTTGTAGTAAATGTTGTAGCAACGGTATTGTAATTCAAAAAAAGCCAATGCCATTAAGTAAATTTATTCACTCAACTACTTTATTCCCATTGATTTTATCCTTATGTTTGACGTGAGAATTTTCTTTATTTCATTTTATTTATTGCATTTTTACTTTAATTTGTTTATTAGTTTTATTAGTTGTTTTATTTTCATTTAAAACAAAACTGCACAGTTAAGATTGCTATAGCAAGTCTGATAATATAAATCCCTATAGAGACATTTTGAATACTCATCAACATATTACTTGTTGTGTACGCTTACACATTGACACCCATAGCATTAGAGATTGCCACACGCCAAGTTTTTGATACAGTTACCGGGGATTAATTGTGATTTGTGATTTGTGAAATTAAACTTAAACGGTGCTAAATTTTGATTTTATTTTAATTTGTTTATTTTGTTGATATGTAAACCTTGCATGCACAAATATAAACCTGTTGATTTCCAATTTGATCTAGAAATTGAAAGAACTGCAATGAGATTTAGAGAAGAGCAAAGGGATTCGAAAGCTGTTGTAGCAATGGATGATTTACAAGATATAGGGAATTTGAACCCCCAAGGAGAAATACAACCAGTGAATGCACAAAGAGGTCAAGAAGGTTAGAATGAGCAGATTTCGGCAACCAAGGAATAATAACGTTATCTATATGGAGGATGATAGAGACTGAGCCATTAGAGATTATGGAGTGTTGAACCCTCAAGCCATAAACTCCGAAATAGTTAGACTCGAAGTGCAAGCTGATAATTTTAAGCTCAAACCAATGATGTTTCAGATGTTGTAAATAGTTGGGCAATTTGATGGGTTGCCATCCGAAGATGCTCATCTACACTTTAAGTTGTTTTTGGAAGTAAGTGATGCTTTCAAGATTGCTGGAGCATCATAGGAAGCATTGAGGCTCAGACGTTTCCCGTTTTCTTTAAGAGATCGTGCAAGGGCATGGTTGAACTCTTTACTGCATAACTCCATTACCACATGGAACGACTTGGTTGACAAATTTTTGATGAAATACTTTCCACTAACCAAGAATGCAAAATTAAGGAACGAGATCACATCTTTTCATCAACTTGAAGATGAGAGCTTATATGATACATGGGAAAGATTTAAGGAATTTCTCAAGAGATGTCCACATCACAGTATTCCTTATTGCATACAGTTGGAAACATTCTATAATGGTCTCAACCTAAGCACTAGATTAATAGTGCCTTGTTAACTAAGTCTTACAATGAGGCTTATGAAATTTTGGAGAGGATAGCCAACAATAACTATCAGTGGCCATCAACTAGGCAACTGTAGTAAGAGGAACAACATGAGTCCATTACGTAGATGCCTTGATAGCATTGTCAGTCCAAGTAACTATATTAACAAATATGGTGAAAGCTATGACCACTTCTTCAGCAACTGTTAACCAAGTTACTGAAGTATCCTGTGTTTATTGTAGAGAAGGGCACTTATTTGACAATTGCCCTAGAAATCCAGCCTCAGTTAATTATGTAGGTAACTTTAATAGACAGAACTAAAACAAACCATATTCAAACACTTGTAATCCTACATGGAGACAAAACCCAAACTCTTCATGGAGCAATCAGAATTAGCATGTTGCAATAACTAGTGGACAAAACAGGCCTGCTCCACTACCTGGATTTGATCAGCAAAATCAAGAATAAAAAAACACCAACAATGACAACCTCACTTCTCTGAATGATTTACTTAAGGAATACATTGTGAAACATAAAGCGGTTGTCCAAAGCCAAGTGGCATCCTTAAGAAATTTAAAAAATCAGGTTAGACAGCTCACTACATCAATGAGTAAAAGATCTCAGGACAGTTTACCCAATAATACAGAGGATCTGAGAAGAGACGAAAAAAAGCATTGCAAGGTGATTAACTTAAGGTTTGCAAAGGATGTTCATATTCCCATTAGTGTACCAAAAAAAAGAGTGGAACCCGTTTTAACCCACGAGGAAACTCAAGTTAAGGAGGAGCCAGAATAGCCAATTTTTTAGCCCAATGAAGTAAATAGCCAAGGTACAACATCAGTAGAAGATAATGATATAAAAAATGTAAATAAAGATGTTATAGTGCCAACTGTATCAGTACAGAACAAAACAAAAGAGAAGCAGCCTGTACAACCTGCTGCAGCACAGCAGTTTAAAACACCACCACCCTTTCTTCAAAGATTTCAAAAGTAAAAGTAAGACAAGCAATTCAGCAAGTTTTTAAAAGTGTTGAAGCAGCTGCATATCAACATTCCTTTTATAAAAGCTCTTGAACGATATTTTGGCAAGGAAAAGAGGGCTTGGAGAGTTTGAAAGATTTAGGGAGCTTCACAATTCCATGCTCAATTGGAAATAAATACAGTGATAAAGCACTTTGTGATCTGGGGGCTAGGATCAATCTTATACCTTTATCAGTATTCAAGCAATTAGGAGTTGAAGAAGTTAGGCCAACAACAGTGACTTTACAACTTGCTGACCTATCTCATGCCTATCTAGAAGGGAAGATTGAAAATGTGTTGGTGAAGGTGGATAAATTTATTTTTCCAATGGATTTCATAGTGCTGGACTTTAAGGTAGATAAAGAAGTACCAATTATACTAGGAATATTTTTCTTAGCTATGGGGAAGACTCTAATTGATGTACAAAAAGGAGAGTTAATTATACGGGTGAATGACCAGCAAGTTACATTCAATGTGCTGGGTGCTATTAAGAGTTCTGATGAGGTTGAAGACTGTAATTTTATTAGAGTTATGAATTTTGCTGTTATAGAAAGGTTAAACATTTGCTACAATATGAAGGAAATCAATGTTGTAACATTTAAAGAACTTGAAGATGAAGATCCTAAAGCAGTTAACATAGCATAGTTAAAAGAGAAGCAACCCGTGAGGGCTGACAGACATCTTTAGACCTCTCAAATAGGGAAGTAAAACCATTTGTTTTATTTATTGAGTCACCTCCTACTTTAGAATTAAAACTTTTACCTTCACATTTAAAATATATTTATCTTAGTGACAATGACACACTCTCTGAAATCATTTAATGTTCTTTGAATGCAAATCATGAGAATAGCTTTGTGGATATGTTAGGGAGATACAAGAAGGCTATTGTATGGACCATAGCAGATATCAAAGGAATTAGCCCATCCTTATGCATGCACAAGATTCTGCTGGAAGACTGCTACAGCAACTCTGGAGAGCAACAAAGACGATTGAATCACATCATGAAGGAAGTTGTGAAAAAGGAGATCATTAAGTGGCTTGATGCTGGAATTATTTACCCAATATCAAATAGCTAATGGGTAAGTCCAATACAAAGAAGGTTGGAGTGACATTTGTAGCAAATGAGAAGAATGAGCTTATTCCCACAAGAACAGTGACCGTATAGAGAGTTTGCATGGATTATAGAAAGCCAAATAAAGCCATAGGGAAGGACAACTTCTTATTGTCTTTCATAGACCATATGTTGGATAGACTTGCTGGAAAAGAACGATATTGTTTCTTGGATGGATATTCAGGTTAAAACCAGATTGCTATAGCACCAGAGGATCAGGAGAAGACAACATTCACTTTTCTTTATGGAGCCTTTGCCTTTAGAAGGATACCATTTCATTTGTGCAATGCTATAGTAACTTTCCATAGATGTATAATGTCCATTTTTTAAGATATAGTGGAGCACACACTAAAGGTATTCAAGGATGATTTTTCAATTTTTAAGGAATTATATGATAATTGTTTGCACAACCTAGAAATGTGCTTAAGAGATGTGAGGATACTATTTGGTGCTAAATTAAGAAAAGTGTCATTTTATGGTACAATAAGGGATAGTCCTAGGCCATAGAGTTTTTAGAAAGAGAATAAAAGTGGACAAGACAGAAATAAAGGTGATTGATAAACTTCCACCATTCCCACCTTTTTTCGGTAACCAATACATCTTAGTGGCTGTGGATTATGTCTCCAAATAGGTGGAAGTTGTAGCATTACCAACTAATGATGTCAAGGTAGCAGTGAAGTTCCTTTAAAAGACCATATTCTCAAGATTTGGCACTCCAAAAGCCATTAATAGTGATGAAGGAACACATTTTTGCAACAAAACATTTCCTGCAGCACTGGCTAAGTATGGGATCAAGCACAAGGTTACTACAATATATCATCCACAAACAAGTGGACAAGCAGAGGTATCGAACATGGAGATACAGAAGATTTTAGAAAACGTTGTGAGTCCCAACAGAAAGGATTGGTCACTTAGATTAAATGACTCTTTATGTGCCTATAGAATAGCCTACAAAACTCCACTTGGCATGTTACCGTACAAAATTGTTTATGGAAAAGCATATCACTTGCCATTAGAGCTTGAGCACAAAGCATATTGGGCAGTCAAGTAACTGAATATGGATATGCTGCAGCAGAGCAAAGAAAACTGCAACTTTGTGAGCTAGAGGAGTTCATGTTATTTTCCTATGAAAATGTAAAAATTTATAAGGAGAAGACCAAGCAGTGGCATGATCAAAGAATCCAGAAGAGGGAACCCATTTTAGGCACTCAAGTCATGCTCTACAATCTCTTTTTTGGGAAATTAAAATCTAGATAGTCACGACCTTTCAAGCTTATCAAAGTATATCCTCATGGGGCTGTTGAACTTCTAAATGAAAGAACTGGCCAAGAATTTAAAGTTAATGGGCATAGAGTGAAGCATTACATAGGAGTTGCTATGAATCACCTAAAGAATGACCTGTTGCTGGGGGATCCCACATGAGCAAGCAAGGATGGTCAAGCTGAAGGACTTAAAATCAAGAGCTAATTGGAAGGCAACCCAATGATTAGGTAAGTTATTTTAATTTTTTCCTTCAACATTAAGTTTAATTTTGTATGTTTTTCCTTACGATTTTTTTCATTTTAAATTGCATATTTAGTTTCTTTTCTTTCTTTCATTGCAGTATTTTATTAAAAAAAATTGGCAAATAAACTGACAGAAGTTGCTACAAAATTATAGGCAACATGGCAGATGGGCAATGGTTTTCATTTAGCAGGGCAATTTATCGTTGTTGATGTAGCACCAAATTTATTGCTGCAGTAGCGATTTTTACCGTTGCATAGATAAAACTGAGGAAATTCTTTTTACTGTTGGGAGTAATTATGCCAGCTAGCGTCAACACATCAAAGTTATAGATAAGGAAGGATTGTACAATCCCTAAATTCCCAAGACCAATATCCTTTCCTTTTTTAAATTTGGATTTGTTTCAAATTTTAAATATTATTTCCAAACTTATCCTATTAATTACTTTCCTCTTTTTCTATCTTATCGCAAGCTATAAATTAGGGATTTACTGTAGCAATTTTTCACTCTCATCACAATTCTTTCCCCTTCTGTTGATCACTCTTATTGTTAGGTACAATTCTTCTTACGATTTAGTTTTCTTTTTAGGCACCATATAGCTCTACTCCGTTTTCTTTAGCAATGACAAAGTACAAGAAGACAGCTGCTCGATTAAAGAATCCTTCATGCTTCCATAGGTACAAAATTGAGGATAAATTTAAAGAATTTATAGAGCCAAGGAAGATTTTGAAGGAAAAAGGGTTCGTATTCCCCAAGCAACCCACAAGTGTAATGAGCAGCATTCAAAGCGCTGTAGAAGGACGAGGATAGGTTAAATTTTGCTCTCACCCTCGACACCTAACTATTCCAGTTGTCAAAGAATTCTATTCTAATATGCTGTAATAGGACCAGTGAAATATTTTCATAAGGCAAGTCTAAGTCCCTTTAAACTGTAGGGTTATTAATGCCTTTTATGATTTACCCATTGCTATTGAATATGAATATATATAATTTGCTGCGAATATGACCGTTAAGAAATGGGGGGAAGTTTTCAAAACATAAACCATCCCGGGTAGTGAGTGGATGAATGAAAAGGGATAGGTAGTTAACAGAATCGATTTAAAACCCATAGCCAAGGTTTGGGTCAAATTCTTAAAATCTAGGTTGATGTCTACCATAGACACTACTATGATTTCACAGGACCAAATAATACTCCTTTATGCCATAGTAAAAGGGTTAACCATAGATGTAAGCAAAATCTTAGAAAAAGAAGTTTGAGACAGGTGATGAAAGGGTAAAAAATGAAAGGGCCATTACAACCTTAACAGTAGAGAGAATTACTGGAGAGACTACAACTGCAGCAACTCCAAAACACCCTACTGCAGCAACTCTAGAGCTTCCTGCTCAGGAAAAAGCAAAACAGGCTTCCGGGCTCGATGAGTTGGTTCAAGAACTTAGTAAGGTAGTGCAAGCATGTGTCCAAGCCTAAATGGAAGAACATGAAAGGTTTTGGACTTATTTACAACATTTAGAAGCCCCAAAGCACTAATTGGCTCTGTACATGAAGAGTAAAGATGCAGAATTTCCAAATTCACTGTTGCAGAACTTCAATTTTGGCAACACAGAAGAAGCAGTTGTAGTAGAAGAAAGTGAAGGTGCTACAGTAGGAAAGAAGAGGGAATGAGAGTTTAAGGAAGATGATGCGTAAATTAGCAAGTATACTAGTCGGTACAAGTAATATAATGAAGAGTAGAGTATCGTCCCACAAAGATTTTATATCTTATTAGCTACCAAAATTATTCTAACTCTAATTTATTTGAACAATCGAATAAGAGAATTTAGATTAAAAATTAAAATAAAATAAAATAACTAAAAATTAAATAAATATGCAGGCAGTAATAGAAATCATCAAGAGATTAAAACACTAGGACATCTGATTTCACCATAACCAATCCAATTCAATCCTCTATCTATACTATTAAAGTTTATTACCCATGTTAAGAGTAAATTTCTCTAGTCTATTCAATATCCTCTCTCGAGTAATATCAAAAATACCTTCACATATCAACCCACTATATCTCTATGTAAATTTAAATATGCAAAGATTCATTAAGCTCCATAGAAATTTTTAGAAAAACTGCATGCACATCTCTGTCTTTCATTTAATTAATGGCATCCATTACAGAGAATAAAATTACATAAATCTCCTCTCAGTTTCATTATGTACCCTCAAATTATTTAAATATCGGCCAGATATTTAAAAGCATTAAACACAATAATGAACACTCAACCATTGAATAATAAACTAAAAATAATATAGATTTATGGAATTAAATCTTCATAGTTAGGCTACATCGTAGCCCTAGTAAAATAAATTAGTTTATGGGAATATAAAGAGAATCCATGAATTTAATTGGGAACATCAAGTAAAACAATTGAGAAGAGAGAAAGAAAAACTTAAGAATTAATCTCGGCTCTTGCTCTAGATCTCTTGCGGCTGTTGCTTCTTTTAATTCGATCCTCTCTTCATTTTTTTTTCTTTTCTTCTTGCTCTCGGTTTTTCTCCCACATTTGCGGCTGCCTTCCTCTCGGTTTTCCTTCTCCTGCTTTTTATATTATTGCTCAGCCCCCGAATCCTTAAATCAAAAGGATTTAAAATGAAACAAACCTAGCCCACTTTCCAAGCCCATGCACATGAATCAAATGCCAATGCTTTATGTAATCTTTCACGTGACTTGTACAAATAGCCAATAAATGTATAACATTATTTACAAATGAATCTAATAATTCTACTTTAAGCATTATTCTTTCCATTAAGCTCCGATGTGTTTCCTCTTTTCGCTTCCTTCACTTGAATATTCCCAATATTCCTACAATAACAAAATATAAAAATTAAGATAAAAATTAATATAATAAAATATAATTTAACATAAAATAAGTTACGAAAGCATTAAAATAATATGAAAATTATTAGCACATCATAAGATTATCATCTAGAGCAAAAAAAAAAAAAGCAAAGGATGCTAAAGCATAAATAGAAGACTCAAAAGAGGAAGAAGATGAAGATACAGAAGAAGAGGAAAGAGAGGCAGAACTCCCAAAGGTAACTCATTCACGCAAAAGAAAGAAGAAAATTTTGGAAGAAATGAAGTCAGAATCAGATTGGGAAGATGATGTGGATGTAGCTACAGAGCAAGCTATTAGCAAAGTTGTTAGAACAGAAGAAGCAAGAAGCAGCTTGAGAGACCTTATTGCCAGCATCACTCCTAAGGAACCTACTATAGCAAAACCTGCTCAATTACTGCACAACAAACTCTAACCAAATCTCCTGCCACAACTCTCTTAATATCCAGCAAGCGTAAAAGGGGTACAAACCTTTAGAGGTGCTACAACACCAGAAAAGCCAGAGCACAAACGAACAAGACCAACTCAGCCCAAAGCTACTGAACCTGGTGGAACCCCACCAAGCAGTCTAACTCCGCGCTAGAAAAAGAAGCAGCTAGCTACCATACACAAGGTCCACCCAAGGAACACTTGAGGAGTGCAACTAAAAAGAAGTAAACCTTTTCCAACAACAGTTATAACAAAATCTCCAACGACAAGGGAGTATCCCATGCCAGCCCAATTTAATTTTTATTTTTAATTGTTTATTTTTCATTTCTTTCTTGTTGGTGTATGTATGTGTCATCTATTTTGTTTTGTGTGCTTATGAGGACACAATACCTCTCAAGTTTGGGGGGCTGTATTATGGTGTAATGTGTTTGTGATTGCGTGTGTTTATGTTGTGTGTTATGTGAAACTCTGTTATCTAATATTTGTGTATGGATTGGCAAACCTAATGAATATAAATTGAGTGTCATTCAATATTCGTGAACTGTCAAGTAGGGATAGTTTATAGATGGAGGTTGAAATTATGTCCCAACACTTAGGCTTTGGTTGAGCTTTATGAGAATGCTGTAGTAGAGCTTGGAATGCCAAAAAGGGTAGAAAATGTCTCAAGTTTATGGGGGAAATTTTTTGTTGAACTGTGCTTGTTATAAAATAAATTCTGCTCTAGCGGCTTAAGTTGCCGAGTAACCAGGGCTGAGTATGCACCTCATATGCAGACTTGAGTTAAAAGGCAACAAGAGCTATGAGCATTATTGTAGCAACATATTTATAAAAAAAAAATCCTCTATCTAGGATATTGAGCAATCAAGTTTGTTCTTGAGCCCTATGTTCAACCTTAAATTAATGGTGTCTTTAGATAAGATTATGTTATAGCTTTTTACGTGTTAATGTTGCAGCAACTCTGATATGTGTATTGGTTGAGTAATTGGGTGTCATCATTACAAGTGATAGACATTCACAAGAAAAATCAATGACACATTGAAGAGAGTTTGACTGATAGAAAAAAAAATTATGTTGTAGCACAATTTGAGTTTATTTGTGACTTCTGCTCCCCAAATGTGAATGTACTTATGTTTTACCTCTGAGTTATATATAATGTATGTGCAATACTGCAGTTACTTTGAAATTTTATCAAAGTAGCACATGCACACTTTGGATAGAATAAGGCCTAAGTCTAGAACTGAACTGCTACGACAATTTTGCATAGTTAAGAGTGATGATCTGAGGGTTGAAAAATCCTTGCAAGCTTGATGATAGAGCTAAGTTATTTGTTACATGATTGTGTGATTGAAGTGTTAGTGTTGCTGTCATTACTTGAGGACAAGTAATGATTTAAGTTTGGGGATGTGATAACTCTATGAAATGGGAGTTACCAAGGAACTCTTAGACTTAAATTAGTAATACTTAGAGAGTAAATAATGTGTTTTTTTTCATTTTAGTTATATTTTGCATGAATATCTATTTTAGTTTATTTCTGATAAATTTACTTTGTTTTAGAATAATTTATGTGCTTAGATCATATGCATAATTGTAGGCGAATGGAAGCTCAAAATTCAAGGACGGAATGCTATTGCAATAGGCTGGCAAAAATAAGGAAAGAACTTGACTATAGAAGAATTGAAACAAGTCTGGAACAGTGCAGTTATTGAAGCCATTGCTATAGCACCATTGCTGTAGTAATCTATTAGAGTGCAATTTATGCACTAGTTTTGCATTGTTTACTTCTCTTAATATCGATGTTTTGCACTTAATAATAGTGATTTACTTGTGTTTTACTTTTGTAGGTGCAATTCTATTAATTAGTGATAAAATTGAGCTACAAGATGATGTTTAAGGATGATTGTTCTCTTGGAGAAATTATAAGCGGCATAAGAACTTTTTTTATAAGGCGTGGGCGCGTGCTGTCAACTGCGAACCTACAGTTTTTAGTTTAACGTGTTTTGTATTTTTGGTTATTTTTGTAATTACAAATTTAATATTTCATATATTAGTATTTTATTTTAAATAGAATTCTAGAGGAGAAGAGAGAGAAAGTATTTAAGGGAGGAATCTATTGTGAAAAATGGGGATTTTTGGATTGGAGAAAAAGAAAAGAAACCCTAGATCTAAACTTTTCTCTTCTCTTTATGAAGAACTAAACCTATTTTTCTGGTTGAAGGTTAATGAAGCTTTGATTCATCACTACTGTGAGATCTTTCTTATGCTTTAATTGTTTTATTACTTTTTGGGTATTTGTTTATTCTCTGAATTAGTTTCATGATTATGTTTGTTAATTAGGTAATTGGCCACTATTTAATTATCAACTTAATCTATGGTCAATTAAAGGATTTATCGTATGAAGATTTTAATGTTTGTGACAAATAACATAGCAATGAGTTGTGTTATGAGAATAAACAATCTAATTTAAATGAATCATCATATGTGTTGATTAGGATTTGGGTCTCTCTAGTTTTTTAGGCTGTCAATTGATTAAATCTTATGATCGTATCTAGGGTTGTCTATTGATTAGGGAAATAACCAACGGTCGTACCTTGGTTATCGACTAGTTAAGGAGAGATTGGCTATTAGAGGGTCTCAATAGCTATAACCGGTCTATTCATAAGTAATAATAATCTATATTTGAATCAATAATCAGTAGTCGAATCAAGTTGAGTTAATTCCTTCAACCAGAGCTTTCTCCAATTTGAATCACAACTTTAATTTACATTCTCGTTATTTAATTTGATTTTTATTATTGTCTACAATTCCCCCATTTTACGTTTTACGTTTCAAAAGGATTTAAATAATTACCGATCTCTGTGGACACAACCCTGCTCAATCACTATTACACAATTTATTTAGAGTAGGTATTTATTTTTGTTGGCTTCGACAACCATCAAATTTTGGCGCCGTTGCCGGGGATTGGTGTCATTTATTTAATCCTTTTACGTTTTACACTGTGTATGGTTCGTTCTTCTCGTACAGGTACACTTTCGTTTGATCCTGAAATTGAGAAGACAGCTCGCCAGTTAAGACAGCAGACGAAGCGAGCTAAGCAACGATCCTCGTCGCCTTTGCTTTCTGAAACAGATACAGTGCCTGATTTAGTTGAATAATCTAGCGATTCAGAAGAACAAGTGATGGATAGACCTGCACCTGTAGAAAGAACTCTTAGAGAGTTAGCTGAACAAGACTTGAATCAACAACCACTCTGCATTCAATATGTAGACTTGGAGGTAAATTTTGAATTAAAGTCTGGTCTTATTCATTTATTACCCAAGTTTCATGGTTTTGCAGGTGAAAATCCTCATAAACATCTCAATGAGTTTTATGTTGTATGTTCAAGTATGAGGCCACAAGGCGTGACTGAAGAGCAGATTAAGCTGCGTGCTTTTCCGTTCTCTGTAGATGGGCTAGCTAAAGATTGGTTGTACTACTTGCCTCCTGGATCGATTACAACGTGGAATGGATTGAAGAAGCAGTTCCTCGAGAAGTACTTTCCTGCTTCAAGAGCTGCCAACATAAAAAAAGATATTTGTGGGATCAGACAACTTCCTGGGGAGACTTTGTATGAGTATTGGGAGTGATTCAAACAATTGTGTGCCAGCTGTCCTCAGCATCAGATTTCTGATCAACTTCTTATTCAATATTTTTACGAAGGACTGTCATTGATGGATAAGAGTATGATAGATGCTGCTAGTGGAGGCGTGTTGGTGAACAAGACCCCTACTCAAGCAAGGGAGTTTATCTCAAATATGGCTGCCAATGCACAACAATTTGGCAGCAGGCAAGATGCCACTTTAACGGTGAATGAGGTAAATATTTCTTCTGTTGAACAACGATTAGATAAACTTACTTCTCTTGTGGAAACGTTTGTTGTAGGTAATGTGCAACAGGTAAAGACTTGTGGCATTTGTTACAATATGAGTCATTCAACTGATATGTGTCCTACACTTCAAGAAGAACCCGTTGAACAAGCCAATGCAGTTGCAGGATTTCCAGGCATGCCTCAGAGGAGGTATGATCTTTATGCACAAACATACAATCCGGGATGGAAGGATCATCCGAACTTCAGCTATGGAGTTAGGCAATCAGGATTCCCACAACAGTATCCACCAAGACAACCAGCACCTCCACAGTCAAACTCCAAGTCAGGTATATCTCTTGAAGAAATTGTTAAATCACTTGCAACTAACACTCAACAATTTCAGCAGGCAACTACAACAAGCATTCAGAACTTGGAGAACCAAATGAGTCAATTGGCGACTACAGTGAGCCGTCTGGAGTCTCAAGTATTAGGGAGATTGCCTTCACAATCTGAGGTGAATCCAAAGCAAAACGTTAGTGCTGTCATCCTTAGAAGTGGGAAGGAGTTGCAAGAGCCTAGTAAGAAAGTGACAAAGCATGTAGAAGATGAGCTTTAGAAGAATGAATTGATGCCTAAATCTCAAGATGAGCAACCCACCAGAGCGAAACCCCTACCTATTGTGATACCTCCTCCTTTTCCAAGCCGGTTTGTAAAATCCAAGAAGGAGGAACAAGAGAAAGACATACATGAGACATTTCGCAAGGTTGAGGTAAATATTCCTTTATTAGATGCTATAAAACAAATACCTCGATATGCTAAAGTCCTCAAGGAACTGTGCACCTCTAAGAGAAAATTAAGAGGAGATGAAAAAGTTCACATGGGGGAGAATGTTTCAGCAGTTCTTCAAAAGAAACTACCTCCTAAGTGCAAGGATCCAGGTATGTTTACTATCCCTTGTAAAATTGGTAGTGTTAGAATTGAAAAGGCTTTGTTAGATCTAGGAGCTTCTATTAATGTCATGGCTCATTCCATTTATTCATCTTTGAATGTTGGTCCATTAAAAGAAACTGGCGTGATAATTCAACTCGCTGATAGGTCTAATGCATATCCTGATGGGGTATTAGAAGATGTCTTAATACAAGTTAATGAGTTGGTTTTTCCTGCTAATTTTTATGTACTTGATATGGAAGATGATAACTCCTCTAATTCTGTCCCAATTTTGCTAGGAAGACCTTTTCTTAAGACTGCTAGGACTAAAATGGATGTACATAAAGGGACTCTCACTATGGAGTTTGATGGAGAGGTTATAGAATTCAATATGAATGATGCCATGAAATATCCTAGTGAGGAACATTCAGTATTTTCTGTGGATGTTATTAACCTTATAGTGCAGGAAGTTTTTTACAAGAAAAAGACGAAGACATTTCATGATAGAATGATTTTGAGAAATGAGTTCTCTGTTGGTCAAAAAGTTCTTCTTTTTCATTCTAAGCTTAAACTTTTTCCGGGTAAATTACATTCTTGTTGGGTTGGACCTTTTATTGTTACTAATGTTTTTCCTCATGGTGCAGTTGAGATTCGAAGTCCGACCTCTGACAAAGTTTTTAAGGTTAACGGTCATCGCTTAAAACCTTTTTATGAAGGTTTTTCGGTAAATATTGTGGAGGATGTGGCTCTCGAGAGTCCCAATTATGGAGATTGATGCATAAATGTGTCTAGCCAAAGACATAAAATAAAGGCGCTTTTTGGGAGGCAACCCAAATGATTTGTTTATTTTGGTTTATGTTTTATATTCTTTTAGTTTTGATTCAGATTTTTTTTTTTAAATAATGTGTTTGCTTATTTTGGCCAGAAGAGAATTTTTGATAAGGCGTGCCCACGTTTTAACTAATAAGTACTTCTGTAATTTTTAAAGTAAAATAGTTTTAAGGCGTACCCACGTACTTATTAGAAAAGTACTTCTGAAATTTTTAGTGTCTCAAAGAAAAAAAAATTTTAATGTGTTTGCTTATTTTCGTCAGAAGAAAATTTTTGATAAGGCGTGCCCACGTGCTTATTAGAAAAGTACTTCTGCAATTTTTGGAGTCTCAAAGTGATTCATAAAAAATAAAATAAAAAAAATTTTTTAAAAAATTTTTTTTTAATTTTTTTTATTTAATTTTATTTTAAAAAAAGAGATTTTTTGTTGTTCTTCTTTTATATATTTATTTATAAAAAAAATCATCATTGTTCAAAAAAAAAAAATTTTTTTTACTGTTCACAAAATCCCTAATTTTCCAGATCTTGTTTTCTTCTCCAGCGCGCAGAACCAGCAGCAACCGCAGCATTCCCACCTGCAACGCAACCAGCCCACGCGCAGAAAGCTCCAGCCATCACCATCGCGCAGCGCATCATTCCCGCACGCGCAACGCAGCCGAGCAGCAATTATGTGTGCCAGCTAACGAAGCATAGAAAAGGCATGAGTGTTTTGCCACTTGCGGAATCCAATCTCGGAGGGTGCCTCGCATTCGCGACTCAACAAGAGAAAGAGAGGTACAAAGATATTTTCACGCGCAAAATACTTCCAGCTAAGTATATTCATTACCCGACTCTTGAAAAATTGAATGTTAAGGATAATTTTGATTCTTTGATAAATAAGATTGGGTTGCGTAAATTTATTGATGTTGATTGTTTGGGTTATGTTGAGTTGATTAGGGAGTTTTATGCTACTTTTCAATTTACTATGCCGAATGATTTTACTTTGCATACCCCGGATGTCATTAAGTTTAGGTTAATGGGGCGAAATTTTTCACACTCTATCACGGATTTTAACCTAGCTTTAGGATTCATTGATGATGATTATTCTACTAGTGATGAATATTTAGGAACAACTTGTGACTTTAGAGAAAATTTTGAGCCTTATGGTCTTTGGCGTAATTTATTTGTTGATCACAATGCCTATGACCCGAGTAAATCAAAGAGTTCTTTCTTACATGATCCTGTTTTGAAATGTGTGCATCGATTCTTAGCATATAATTTTTTAGGCAAGAAAGATCACTCAAGAATTTTCTCTAAAACTGAATTTTATTTTATTTGATGCATGTTAAATGATGTGAGGCCTAATTTAGGTTTTTGGTTAGCGGATCAATTTCAAAGTGTGCTTAAACGGTATAGGACTTTATTTCTTGGTCCATACATTACTCTGTTAGCTATAAACCTATGTGTGCTTGATCCCGACAATAATGATTTGCATCCTGCTTGCAAAAAGGAATTTTTGGATATGTCTGTGTTTGAAAGAACAGGTGTGGTTGAATTCAAGGAGGGGAGATTTCAGTTTACTGAACCAGGAGCCACTCAACTTCCGAAGAAGCTTTATGCTAGGAGTGGTGCTACCTCTGATGACGAGTTTGACGACGACACTGCTGCCCCGCCAACTATTCCTTCTACATCCGCACCACCTTTGAGCATTCAGTTAGAGAAAATGGAGCACAAGCTAAACAAGATGGAGCAGAATTTGGCCGCATACTTCGAGAGTGTGGGATTTACCCCACCATTTCCGCCAAGCCCATAGACGTTATGTGGATCAAAGCTCACAATTCAGGGAAGTTTCTTTTTGCCCTTGATCTTTTATCCTTACGCTTTAATTTTTATGTGAGCTTTGATTATCTTACATTGGGGACAATGTCAGTTCTTGGTGTGGGGGAGGGATTTTTGCATTATTGATGTCTAGAATTATTATTTTCACTATATTCATCTATTTTCACTCTACTCATCCTTAAATGATTTTGGAGTTAGTATGCTTCATATATTATTACTTTTCTTTTCTTTTCTTTTCTTTCTCACTACTCTTTTCCCATCTATCTCAAATTATTTACATCTATTTTTATTCTATCATACTCTTTCATCACTCATATTTTATCTTTCACTTTTCATATTACTACATACATCTTTCTCACTTCTTATCATTTTTACCTTTTCTTTTATATATCACTCATACCTTCTTCTCATTCTACACCACTATTGATGGTTGATTCATTTGAAGAGTGTACATGATTTGATGGCAAATTTACCAACTTTGTGAGGATTTGAGCCTATGAGCAAACACTTTGCTCTAATATTTTTGTTGTGTGAATATCAATCTTAGTTTGTTTATTCTAGAACTTGCTTTGTTATGCATGTTGAAGCCGCATTACGGGATTTTATGCATTAAAATGATAAGGGCAAACCCTTTTTCATTTTTCTATTCTCGCATTTTTTTTTCTCTACCCGAAGACCTTTATTTGCTATCTTGGTTTGAGCCTTAACCATTACCCATCTAATTTTCTCCGTCTACTTAACCATTTTTCTTCTTTTTGAGCCTCAATTTAAGGAGATTTTTGGACTCATTGTGTGGATATATTTTGTTGTTTTTTCTACCTTGTAATAAAGTTTCTCAATTAGATCAACAAGCATTATGCTTGAATTAAATTGTGCAAGGTTCGTTTCTTTTGTTTGATTCAAAAACAAAAACAAAAAAAAAAGAAAAAAAACAACAAAAAAAAGAAAAAAAAAGAAAAAGAAAAATCGAAAAAAAAAGAAAAAAAAATGTTTACATTCTTGGTGACATGAGTAGAAATAAGCATTTTGATATCATAAGTTCATTCAATGAGTTCATTCTTCTCATTTTGATCTCTTTTTCTTTCGTAAACCTTTCTTTTTCATTCAACCTATTTAACCCCATTACAACCCTTTTAAGACCCTTAGATTTTTGCATTTTATTCATGTTTTGTGGATTGAGATGTGATATATGAGCAAGCTTATGGTAATAGCATTCTTTGATTTGATTTGAGTGAATAAATGACACCCTAAACACTTTGAGTGCATGGAGTGAAGTTATTGAGAGGGCTATTAAATCTTGTTGCACTTGAATTTTGAATGGATCTTCTTGGTAGTTGAATGTTCTTATTCTATCTTATGAAATTCTATGCTTTAAAATCCTTGTCTCTCGAATGTTGATCAACTTAATTTCTTGAGGTATGCTTGCTTAAAATTATTTTTGGATGAGTTGAGATGAGAATTGAGTGGAGATTTGAGATCAATCTTGAGTTATATGCTTGAGGATAAGCATCATCTTGGTGTGGGGGAATTTGTTAGAGTGCAATTTATGCACTAGTTTTGCATTGTTTACTTCTCTTAATATCGATGTTTTGCACTTAATAATAGTGATTTACTTGTGTTTTACTTTTGTAGGTGCAATTCTATTAATTAGTGATAAAATTGAGCTACAAGATGATGTTTAAGGATGATTGTTCTCTTGGAGAAATTATAAGCGGCATAAGAACTTTTTTTATAAGGCGTGGGCGCGTGCTGTCAACTGCGAACCTACAGTTTTTAGTTTAACGTGTTTTGTATTTTTGGTTATTTTTGTAATTACAAATTTAATATTTCATATATTAGTATTTTATTTTAAATAGAATTCTAGAGGAGAAGAGAGAGAAAGTATTTAAGAGAGGAATCTATTGTGAAAAAGGGGGATTTTTGGATTGGAGAAAAAGAAAAGAAACCCTAGATCTAAACTTTTCTCTTCTCTTTATGAAGAACTAAACCTATTTTTCTGGTTGAAGGTTAATGAAGCTTTGATTCATCACTACTGTGAGATCTTTCTTATGCTTTAATTGTTTTATTACTTTTTGGGTATTTGTTTATTCTCTGAATTAGTTTCATGATTATATTTGTTAATTAGGTAATTGGCCACTATTTAATTATCAACTTAATCTATTGTCAATTAAAGGATTTATCGTATGAGGATTTTAATGTTTGTGACAAATAACATAGCAATGAGTTGTGTTATGAGAATAAACAATCTAATTTAAATGAATCATCATATGTGTTGATTAGGATTTGGGTCTCTCTAGTTTTTCAGGCTGTCAATTGATTAAATCCTATGATCGTATCTAGGGTTGTCTATTGATTAGGGAAATAACCAACGGTCGTACCTTGGTTATCGACTAGTTAAGGAGAGATTGGCTATTAGAGGGTCTCAATAGCTATAACCGGTCTATTCATAAGTAATAATAATCTATATTTGAATCAATG
Source organism: Citrus sinensis (assembly GCF_022201045.2). NCBI lineage: Eukaryota > Viridiplantae > Streptophyta > Magnoliopsida > Sapindales > Rutaceae > Citrus > Citrus sinensis. The sequence goes on from NC_068560.1 coordinate 7,149,303, forward strand.
ATCAGTAGTCGAATCAAGCTGAGTTAATTCCTTCAACCAGAGCTTTCTCCAATTTGAATCACAACTTTAATTTACATTCTCGTTATTTAATTTGATTTTTATTATTGTCTACAATTCCCCCATTTTACGTTTTACGTTTCAAAAGAATTTAAATAATTACCAATCTCTGTGGACACAACCCTGCTCAATCACTATACATAATTTATTTAGAGTAGGTATTTATTTTTGTTGGCTTCGACAACCATCATAATCCTAGAGTATTGACAAAGAAGATTGTGCATGAGATATTTAGAAGATTGCAATCTGGAGTTTCCAAAAATGGAAGATATGAGCCCTACTTTCTGTTGCCATAATTCTAAGTTATAAAAGGAGCACACAAACAAAGAAAAAAAAGAGTTGTCACCTAAAGGAGAAACCGTAGAGAAAAACACAAGAAGAACATAAATCAAAAGAGAGATTGAAGGCTAATAGAGGAGAAATCACAGAGATCAAATGGAAATCAGTTCTTCTTATTCTTTTCTTATTTTCTATTTACTCATTGGGATGTATTTGACGGCTGAAACTCTTGTTTTTTTTATATCGCAAATCATTAACTAAATTTTATTATTGTTGAGTAATTAACAAACTTAATGGATGTTTGATTTATATACGCTCGTTGCTCTGTGTTTTCTATAGCATTTTGTCTTAACTGTATTTATTTAATTCTCTATTTCAGCTAACCACCTATTTAGGGATACTAGCTACGAAAGAACCTCAAAAAGGTCTAACTTAGTGGATCTTATCAAGACAATACTTGGTTTTAGATTGGGTTTTCCAAGTTAAGTTAATCTCAATAATAATATGCCCATTCTTGATCTAAAAATAGTGATGAACTAGAAATATGGATTCACCTTGTAGGATAAATGGAACCTAGATCGATTAATGCTATGTTTAATGTTGGCGTAGCAATTGATCACTTTTAGGTTGCATTAGATATAAGATATACAACAGGTGACAACTGAGGATGCATGCGGGATTATGTCCAGTGCTATAGTAGATGTTGTAGCAACATTACTGTAATTGAAAAAATAGTCAATGCCATTAAGTGAGTTTATTCACTCAACTGCTCTATTCCCATTAGTTTTATCCTTTTGTTTGATGTGAGAATTTTCTTTATTCCATTTTATTTATTGCATTTTTACTTTAATTCGTTTATTAGCTTAATTAATTACTTTATTTTCATTTAAAATAAAACTACACAATTAATATTATTGTAGCAAGTCTGATAACATCAATCCCTGTGGAGACGATCTGAATACTCATCAGTATATTACTTGTTGTGTACACTTGCACATTGATACCCATAGCATTAGAGATTGCACACACCAGAGTGGATACCGATGGATTTCATAACTTGTCTTCCAAAGTCTGAGGGTTGTGCGACGATTGTTGTGGTGGCAGATTGAGTCTCCAAGCATGCCACCTTCGTTCCCACTCTTAACGAGTGCACAGCGGAGGACACAACCAAGTTTTTCTTTAAGCATGTGGTGCAATATTGGGGACTTCTAAATCCATCATTAATAACCGTGACAGTAAGTTTACGGGGAGTTTTTCGACTGAGTTGTTCAAGCTTATGGGGTTGGCACTGCTCTTCTCTACAAGCTTTCACCCATATACAAATGGGCAAACAGAGTGAGTGAACGCTTTGCTTAAGCTGTACTTGTGGCATTTCGTGAGCGCCAACCAACATGATTGGGCAAAGTTACTGGATGTGGTTGGGTGGCCCAATTTTCCTACAACTTGTAGGGGAGCGAGGCTACTTCAAGGAGCCCTTTCGAGGTGATCATGGGGCAGCAGTCGCTAACACCACACACGCTCGTCACAAGCTATTCCGGGAGGTGTCTTGCAGCATACAAAGTGGCCAAGTCATGGCATGAGCAAGCAGATATAGCACAGGCGCACTTGGACAAGGCGACCAAGCGAATGAAGAAATAGACAGACAGTAAGCGTAGACACTTGGAGTTTAATGTGCTAGTTAAGATTCTACCGTCCCAACACAAGTCTACCCGTTCACTACACAAGGGCCTTATCCGAAAATACGAGGGGCCATTTCCTATCATCAAGAGGGTCGACAATATGTCGTACAAGCTAGAGTTGCCCTCTTGGCTCAAACTACACCTGGTCTTCCACGTCAGTTGCTTGAAGCCATATTATAGGTACACAAAAGATTCGATGTGGGAGGAACCACTCGGCAGCACAAGGTTGTATAACAAAGAAGTGAAGACCATTTTGCCTGATCACATTGTTCAGAAAAAGAGTTTTCCGCCATGCCAAGAGTACTTCGTCAAGTGGAAGGGTCTACCCGAGAGCAAAGCTAGTTGGGAGCTCGGAAACAATTTGTCGCAATTTCAAGACAATATCAAGGACTTCCACATCGAGTCAATGAGGACGTCTCTGAATTAGGTGGGGGAGAATGTCATGGCCTAAGCCTCCAAGCAAGTCATGGCCCATGGATGATTCTAGACTCATATAGTGCTTGCAGATATTTTTCATGTATTTATTGTGGGTAGGTGGTAGTTGAGCATTTACACCACTCCCTTGTACTCTATGTATAGGAGGAGCCTCATTTGGCCAAGACACACAAAAAAACAACAGCTAGAGACTCACGACGCATTGTAAGCTTTCTTCGAGTGATACAAGTTCTTTCCTCCCATCTTGAGCGAGTTTAAGTGAATACACTTTCTGTCTTTCGAATCCAACAACGGATTTGAGTGTGCAAGGTTTACTTAGGGCCAAGAGAGGGAGATTTGCTGCCTAAGGCTACAAGGTACAGTGTGGGAAACAAGAGGGCCCTGACACATATTTATTTTAGTGTCGGTCTTTAAAAGTAGTAGCACAGAAAAGGTCTTGACAGAGTTTGAAGAAGGAGACTTTAAGTGGCCTTGCAATTTATCTTGTACTTAAGAAATAACTATTTTGTACTTGTTAGTTGGGTTGAGAATTTTTTCTAATGGGAAGGGATCCTGCGAGGATAAGATTGGGACATACTTTTGTCCAAAAAAAAAAAGGGACGGGAACGAGACATTTTATTTTCCTATTTGCATATACATGATAGGATTGAGATTGACAAATCTTGTCTCATTCCATCTCATTGCCAACCCTAGTTGTTGGTAGGGATGGCATTTTTTTTTTTTGTCGGGATGGGATCCATTTTGGACGAGATTATGACATTTTTTTGTCCCAACAAAATAAAAGGATAGAAATTAAACTTTTTTTTTATCTCATTTGCATATGCAGGGCATGACTAGAATTGACAAGTCCCGTGCCGTCTCATCCCATTGCCAACCCTACTTGTCAGTTGAGTTATTTACTATTTTTCAACAGAAGACATGGTATAGTTCTACTTGTTCTGACCTGCTGTTAAGTATAATTTTCTTTTTTAATTTTCTATTTAATTTGTTAGAATGGTAGACAAAACAAGTGTGATAAAATCTTTCATTCTCAAATATTTCCTTAATTTCCAACATGTTTTAATGATATAAGAAAATATTTAAATTCTAATTCACAAGTTTCTATGTCTAGTTTTATTTGGTTCCATTTACCATGTTCGCGGAAGATATGATCTGACTGAAAAAAATATATATATGAAAAAAAAAAAAACAAGCAAACATAGTTTGATCTTAGGATGCCTTGGTGCTTCGTCTTTGGTGGGTTATGTTTCTGGTCAACCCAGACAGTGACCGGTCCCAAGTGGTCTCTCGTTTATGGATTTTGAATTTTATGCAAAGCGTAATACATATAATTAGGGTTATGCTAAGTTACAGTCTCAGTAACTTACAGGCGGGCATTTTGTGCAAATATAGGTAATAAGAGTGGGGTCAACACCTTCTAAATAGTTGGGCTGAAATTTACTCATGTTGTAACTTAGTAAAAGCCTTATAATTAATGCATGTTAGAATCGTATGTTGTTAAATTTAATATAATCACCACTTTATCCAGTACTTTACTCCTTACAGGCCGACCCAGTGCAAACGGAGATTAGTTTAGGTTGTAGTACGGGTTTAAAGGTACCTCCCACAGTTGAAGCCCACTCAGGACCACCTCGTGGTAATCACCATTTGTATATTGATTTTTCAAAATAAATACATGCATATTATAACATTATTTATTTATTAGACGGTTGGCATACTACATAGAATGTATTCTAAAATTTGTTTTAGGAGATATTAGAAACCCTTTGGCATTTATCCCAAACTACATTATAACTTACGTATTTGTAGTCCTTTTTAACAATTTAATTGGCATTATTTTTTCATTCTAAAGGATAATCGAGTTGGTTGACCCTCTTTGTCAGGTTAGCGAGACGTTAAATATAGGTGATAAGTCATATTTAATTTTGATTGATGACAGATCTACGAACTATTTGTAGAACACGCCACAAAAAGATCAATCATCTTAAATAAATAATACATTCAAAATATTAGAGGAAGCACAAGTGACACAAAGACTTAGATGATTACTCTCACCTTAATTTATTTCTAATCAGGCGTTGCCCGATGAACACACTTTTTAACAAAGCACATAATTTAGAAACAAAACAAAACAACAGAAGCAAATGGAAGCTTGCATATTCCAGTAATACAAGCTTTTTATTCGAAATCATCAACAAGTACTCAATAAAAGCATCAACAGATTGGAAGTTGACGGAGAAAGGACGATAAATTTCAGCTCTGAACCCTGCTGGAAGTCTGATGAACAACCATGCATGATGATGATACATGAATTAATTGGCATTAATCATTGAAACGACCAGAAACTGGACTTCAACGATTAGAGTTTCACTACTTGGAAGGTATCCCTTGGTGGTGTCATACAGATCATTCCTCGACAAAAGGTTTGAGGACTCTTTCTCCGCAGCCGAGTTAAAAAAATGCTTAACTGCAAGAAAGTTTTGTTTGATCAAAAATATATTTATGTTAGCTCTTGTTAATGTAATATGCTGGGCTCAAAACATTAATTGTAATTGGAATATACGTAAAGCTAGTGAAGAGTTGATGCTGATAAGGGGCAGCTACGGACCTGTTTGTTCAGCGCCAGCTCTGTTCCTGCTGTATTGGTTGGGTATTTTGAACTTAAATTCTGCATAAACTGGTTTCTTGCGTGAAACCGTTTGATAATCAGCTAGCTTTAATGAAACAGTTAGAAAGTTGCCTCTATCAGCTCCAGATCCTGCTGGATAAACCACTAGTTGCCTATATTTTACGAAATAAAATTAATTAAAAAAATGGACAAGGGCACCGTGTAGTTTGACGAAATGATCATAGAAGATCCAATACTTTCAGAAATAGTCACACAGATCATTTTCTGGGACACAAAGACTCCAAAATTTGTCGAAGTAGTGGGCGAGTTTGTGCAACTATTTTTTAAATAACCTTTCATACTTACCAATTTCTTTCTCCAACAGTGAACTCACTCGAGCGCTGAACCGTATCACCCACAGAACCGAAAGCTGGGATGTTAAAACGATAATTTCCGTCAGCAGGATCACTGACCAAGGAAAGAATTTCCTCGCTGTCAGTTGGTTTAACAACGTAGACCTCAGCACCAAATGCACATGTATCGTCAACAAGGTACCCATTTGAAGGTTCATTAAAAGTTGCAAGGTCAAGAAACTTGCCGAAACCCCAGTCAGTCTTCCGCCTATCGAAACGCCTCATTGGGGCTTTGGCATCTTGAACTACCAAGTACTGGTTCGATACCTGATCATACACGAACAATTTGTAGTACACATTAACATTCCAAGTACCATCGGGATGTGGATTGCTGTCATCTATTTTCAGGTAAAGCGAAAGATGGTCCTTGCCACCATCATTCTTTTTTCCATTGGGATAGAAAACCAATTTCCTGCCAGTTGCAAAAATAATTAAGAATCAAACTTGTAAATATTACTTAACAAATGCAGTATGATATATCCATTTTTAATTCTATAAGTAATACAAAGATTGGATGCATGCATGCGTGCATGAATGGACACGTACCAATTGTAGCCTCCAGATTTGAAAACACCAGATTCAAAACTTTCAACCGTTGATTTCGACAGCAGCTTGAATGACTCTATTTTCAGTGAGTAATCAGCTGGAGGAAGACTCCTTTTTTCCCTTAAAATTGCTGAAATTTCACACGAAGAAATAATTATGCATAAGAACGTTATAATATCATTGACTGTAATTAATAATTTAAATAAATAATAGAAGCAACCAAGATTAACTTGTAAAATATTGATTAGCACAAAACGCACCGTTATCGCCCATTGAAGAATTTTCTGGGAAGATGGAAGGATTCGATGAATTTAATATTAACGCAGGCTGGCAAATTGAAGAAATTAGCTTTTGATGGATATTGCAGGATTAGCTACTACAAGCTATATATTGGCAGATTTTAAGGTAGGGTGGGCCAAAGTGGGGATATTCATCCTCAAGCAATTTTGATGTAAGGTGGCTGTGTAGGATAAGTAAGGCACTTGGTCGGAGTCTGTTTGGAGTGTATAAGGTACCATTTCGAAGCTTGCGACGAGAGAAGTCTAATGCAATACTGCTATTCCATATTGATCCTTGGTTTGGAGGGAAATTCAATATTGGTCATTTTGCAAGTTTAAGATATATTTCTATTTTGCTTATCACGTACTTTGAAGATCTTTATCTAAATTGTTTTTTAGATGGATATTGCAGGATTAGCTACTACAAGCTATATATTGGCAGATTTTAAGGTAGGGTGGGCCAAAGTGGGGATATTCATCCTCAAGCAATTTTGATGTAAGGTGGCTGTGTAGGATAAGTAAGGCACTTGGTCGGAGTCTGTTTGGAGTGTATAAGGTACCATTTCGAAGCTTGCGACGAGAGAAGTCTAATGCAATACTGCTATTCCATATTGATCCTTGGTTTGGAGGGAAATTCAATATTGGTCATTTTGCAAGTTTAAGATATATTTCTATTTTGCTTATCACGTACTTTGAAGATCTTTATCTAAATTGTTTTTTAGATGGATATTGCAGGATTAGCTACTACAAGCTATATATTGGCAGATTTTAAGGTAGGGTGGGCCAAAGTGGGGATATTCATCCTCAAGCAATTTTGATGTAAGGTGGCTGTGTAGGATAAGTAAGGCACTTGGTCGGAGTCTGTGTGGAGTGTATAAGGTACCATTTCGAAGAAGTCTAATGCAATACTGCTATTCCATATTGATCCTTGGTTTGGAGGGAAATTCAATATTGGTCATTTTGCAAGTTTAAGATATATTTCTATTTTGCTTATCACGTACTTTGAAGATCTTTATCTAAATTGTTTTTTAGATGGATATTGCAGGATTAGCTACTACAAGCTATATATTGGCAGATTTTAAGGTAGGGTGGGCCAAAGTGGGGATATTCATCCTCAAGCAATTTTGATGTAAGGTGGCTGTGTAGGATAAGTAAGGCACTTGGTCGGAGTCTGTTTGGAGTGTATAAGGTACCATTTCGAAGCTTGCGACGAGAGAAGTCTAATGCAATACTGCTATTCCATATTGATCCTTGGTTTGGAGGGAAATTCAATATTGGTCATTTTGCAAGTTTAAGATATATTTCTATTTTGCTTATCACGTACTTTGAAGATCTTTATCTAAATTGTTTTTTAGATATCGGATTTAAGTGCCGTTTATTTTGTTTTATTTGATTGAGTTACAACAATTTTATTATCTAGTAATATTTTAAGGTCTACCTATTTGGTAAATTCACAATAATTAGGATTTGTATAAAAGAGTCGCAAAATCTTAGTTTTGTCATTTGGATTTTCATTAATAAATTTCACTTTTTAGAAGCTCGTATTTCTCCATCTTTTCAACATTTCTGTTTCATCAAAAGTGGGATATTCTCCTTAATAATAAAAGTTTCTAAATCTAATTAAAATGACAAATTACTCTTTAAATATTGAATTTTCAGTGGTTCCAAACACAAGAGAAGCTAACCTATTAATTATTTTAATAGAGATTCTTTTTTTAGGCGAACCTGGTAAGAGCAAGGGCTTTTATGGAAATGAGAATTGTCAATTAGAAGGATGTAATGAGCCTTACCCTTTGAAATGCAAAAAAAATCAAACAAACTGATAAAAAAAAAGAAACTATCAAACAAAGGAAGGCCTACCTCCAATATTCTTATGTTAAAACTCTATTTTTATGTAAAAAAGGGAAAAGGACAGCTACAACTTAAGGATTGGAGAAATAGTTATGTAGACCCTAAGTTTTCAATAAAAGAAACCAAAACTTCTTCTTGGCTAATCTACTCTTTGACTCTATTAATCCCCCCCCAAAAAAAAACTCCAATATCTTATAATAATAGTAATATAATATTAAAATAAACGTAATAAAATACAGATTTTAAAATTTCAATATTTAAAAAATGTTTTAGTATTAAAAAGGAAAATATTTAAATTCTTTATAAACAATACAAATATATTATTCAAATTAATGTAATCATTGCATTTTTAATTATTTTAAATATTAAAAATATTTTAAAAGAAAGTTTATTGAAAATGTGGAAGTCTACATGATAAGTTTTACAATAAATTAAGGGTATTATTTTTAAACTGGGATATTATTGTCTTTCATTGAAAATACAGGAGTTTATATGATTATTTTCCCAAACCATAGAAGTATAGCTATCTTTTTACCTCAACAATATTATTTTATAGATTTTTCACTGTTTTTAATGGAGACGGACATTTTTAAAAATTTAAATTTAGGATTTACCCATTATTTTGAAAGAAAAGAAAATGACATTCACTGAGTGCAATATTTAAGGCGTCTAAGTTTGTGGGGTCCCCTTTCAAAAAACCAAAAAAAAGTTAGTGGGGTCCTAGTTAACGGCATTAAGTTCTAAGTGTGAATTTGAGGAAAAAAAAAACTGTCGTTTAATTGCACTGGCATGTTTCACGAAATTGAAAGTAGTATTTGGATTATGTACTGGAAAATGATTGCCATTGGCTTTAATTTCTATTTGTCCATTCTGATTAATTAGTCATTTGGACGATCATTGAGTTTCTTTTAATTTCTTTCTCTTCTTTTTAGCAAAAAAAGTCACATCGATTCATTCATTGAAAGTAACATTTAGAGCATCTTAGCAAGTGAGGCCTTAATTATTGGTATTAAGATCGACCAGAGCTTTATCGTTGGACTTGATTGAGAGGAATTGTTAACCAGTCACTAGAGTTAAAATCCTGAGCGAATTTGAGGCTAAAATTTTAATTTGGACGTTATCTACCTCTACCTTTGAGATAAATTAAAAACATTACCGTAAGAATTTGATTTATTTTGTGGGCTTTGCTTAGTCTACTAACCTCAGTTTTTGTTGTTAAAAATTATATTCCATCAGAAAAATGATAACTTCGTGATGCCCGCTAATACAACACAGCACTGTTACAAGGTTTTAAAGAAATAAAAATTAATTTCGAAACAAGTAGTTAAATCTTATACATACAATAACATTGGCATAAGATTTTCACGGCAACTTGATTTAAAATGACCTTAACTTGTGTGTTTTTGTTGATAAAGAGTGAGCTAAACGTCAGATAGTCGTTTTCTGCCTTCTGAAATAGTTTTTGCTTCACTGTAAAGAATTTTGCCATCATTCGAGGTACTTGCTACAATCCCCTGAGCATTTGATAACTCAGGTTCTTTGCCCTCTCTTCTTTTCTGGTTGTTCCAACACTATTTCTTGACATGTCCTTTCTTACCACAACTGTAGCATTTAATATTCTTCTTACTTCTGAATTTTGATCTACCATGATTGTGACTCCCACTGGGGCCACATTCTGTTGATCTCCATCTTGTCACCGATAGTGCTTTAATGTGTTGCGTAAAGGACAGCTACAACCTAAGGATTGGAGAAATACTTATGTAGACCTCAAGTTTTCAATAAAAGACACCAATACTTCTTCTCCGCTAATCTACTCTTTGACTCTATTAATCCCCAAAAGAAAAAAAAAACTCCAATATCTTATAAGAATGGTCATATAATATTAAAATGAAGTAATAAAATATAGATTTTAAAATTTCAATATTTAAAAAAGTTTTAGTATTAAAAAGTAAAATATTTAAATTCTTTATAAACAATACAAATATATTATTAAAATAAATGTAATTATTGCATTTTTAATTATTTTAAATATTAAAAATATTTAAAAGAATGTTTATTGAAAATGTGGAAGTCTACATTATAATTTTTACAATAAATTAAGGGTATTATTCTTCAAATGGGATTTTGGTATCTTTCATTGAAAATACAGGAGTTTATATGATCATTTTCCCAAACCTTCGAAGTATATCTATCTTTTTCCCTCAACAATATTATTTTATAGAGTTTTCACTGTTTTTTAATGGAGATGGACATTTTTAAAAATTTAAATTTAGGATTTACCCTTTTGTTTAAAGAAAAGAAAATCACATTCATTGAGAGTAATATTTAAAGCGTCTAAGTTAGTGGGGTCCTAGTTAACGGCATTAAGTTGTGTGAATTTGAGGGAAAAAAAACCTGTCGTTTGATTGTACTGGCATGTTTCACGAAATTGAAAGTAGTATTTAGATTATGTACTGGAAAATGATTGCCATTGGCTTTAATTTCAATTTGTCCATTCTGATTAATTAGTAATTTGGACGATCCTTGAGTTTCTTTTACTTTCTTTCCTTTCATTTTAGCAAAGAAAGTCACATTGGTTCATTCATTGAAAGTAACATTTAGAGCATCTTAGCAAGTGAGCCTTAATTATTGGTATTAAGATCGACCAGAGCTTTATCGTAGGACTTGATTGAGAGGTATTGTTAACCAGTCACTAGAGTTAAAATCCTGACCAAATTTGAGGCTAAAATTTTAATTTGGACGTTATCTATCCTTACCTTTTAAAAAAATTAAAAAACTTACTGTAAGAATTTGATTTATTTTGTGGGCTTTGCTTAGTCTACTAACCTCAGTTTGTGTTGTTAAAAATTATATTCTATCAGAAAAAATGATAACTTCGTGATGACCACTAAGACAACACAGCACTGTTACAAGATTTAAAAAAAATAAAAATTAATTTAGAAACAAGTAGTTAAATCTTATACATACGACAACATTGGCATAAGATTTCACGGCAACTTGTTTTACTTGATTTAAAATGACCTTAACTTGTGTGTGTGTTTTTTTTTTATGAAGAATGAGCCAAACGTCAGATAATTGTTTCTGCCTTCTGAAACAATTGTTTCTTCACTGTAGAGAATTTTGCCATCATTCGAAATATTTGCTACACACTCTTGAGTATTTGATTACTCATATTCTTTTCTCTCTCTTCTCTTCTGGTTGTTCCAATACTTATTCTTAACGTGTCATTTCTTGCCGCAGTTGTAGCATTTAACATTCTTCTTACTTCTGGATTTTGATCTACCATGATATTGACTCCCATTGGGGCCATGTTCCGTTAATCTCCCTCTCGTCACTGATAGTGCTTTTTCTTGTCACAAAAAGGACAGCTACAACCTAAGGATTGACGAAATAGTTATGTAGACCCCAAATTTTCAATAAAAGACACTAAAACTTCTTCTCGGCTAATCTACTCTTTGACTCTATTAATCCCAAAAGAAAAAAAAATCCAATATCTTATAATAATGGTAATATAATATTAAAATAAAGGAAATAAAATATAGATTTTAAAATTTCAATGTTTAAAAATGTTTTAGTATTAAAAGTAAAAATTTAAATTCTTTATAAACAATACAAATATATTATTAAAATAAATGTAATCATTGCATTTTTTATTATTTTAAATATGAAAAATATTTTAAAAGAATGTTTATTGAAAATGTGGAAGTCTACATGATAATTTTTACAATAAATTAAGGGTATTACTTTTAAAATGGGATCTTAGTCTCTTTCATTGAAAATACGGGAGTTTATATGATCATTTTCCCAAACCATAGAAGTATAGCTATCTTTTTATCTCAACCATATTATTTTGTAGATTTTTCACTGTTTTTAATGGAGACGGTCATTTTTAAAAATTTAAATTTAGGATTTACCCTTTTTTTTTAAAGAAAAGAAAATGACATTCATTGAGAGTAATATTTAAAGCGTCTAAGTTTGTGGGGTCCCCTTTCAAAAAACCAAAAAAAAGTTAGTGGGGTCCTAGTTAAGTTCTAAGTGTGAATTTGAGGGAAAAAAAAAACCTGTCGTTTAATTGCACTGGCATGTTTCACGAAATTGAAAGTAGTATTTAGATTATGTACTGGAAAATGATTGCCATTGGCTTTAATTTCAATTTGTCCATTCTGATTAATTAGTCATTTGGACGATCCTTGAGTTTCTTTTCCTTTCTTTCTTTTCTTTTTAGCATAAAAAGTCACATTGATTCATTCATTGAAAGTAACATTTAGAGCATCTTAGCAAGTGAGGCCTTAATTATTGTATTAAGATCGACCAGAGCTTTATCGATGGACTTGATTGAGAGGAATTGTTAACCAGTTACTAGAGTTAAAATCCTGAGCGAATTTGAGGCTAAAATTTTAATTTGGACGTTATCTATCTCTACCTTTTAAATAAATTAAAAAAAAGTACTTTAAGAATTTGATTTATTTTGTGGGCTTTGCTTAGTCTATGAACCTCAGTTTTTGTTGTTAAAAATTATATTCTATCAGAAAAATGATAACTTCGTGATGCCCGCTAATACAGCACAGCACTGTTACAAGATTTTAAAGAAATAAAAATTAATTTCGAAACAAGTAGTTAAATCTTATACATACAACAACATTGGCATAAGATTTTCACGGCAACTTGATTTACTTGATTTAAAATGATTTTAACTTGTGTTTTTTTGTTGATAAAGAATGAGCTGAACGACAGATAGTCATTTTCTGCCTTCTGAAATAATTGTTGCCTCACTATAGAGAATTTTGCCATCATTTGAGGTACTTGCTCCACAACCCTGAGTATTTAATGACTTAGATTTTTTGCCATCTCTTCTCTTCTAGTTGTTCCAACACTATTTATTGACGTGCCCTTTCTTGCCACAATTGTAACATTTAACATTCTTCTTACTTCTGAATTTTGATCTACCATGATTGTTACTCCCACTGGGGCCACGTTCTGTTGATCTCCCTCTCGTCACCGATAGAGCTTTTGCTTGTTGCGAAAAGGACAACTACAACCTAAAGATTGGAGAAATAGTTATGTTGACCCCAAGTTTTCAATAAAAGACACCAAAACTTCTTCTCGGCTAATCTACTCTTTGACTATATTAATCCCCAAAGAAAAAAAAAAAACTCCAATATCTTATAATAATGGTAATATAATATTAAAATAAAGGTTATAATATTAAAATAAAGGTAATAAAATATAGATTTTGAAATTTCAATTTTTAAAAAATGTTTTAGTATTAAAAAAAATATTTAAATTCTTTATAAACAATACAAATATATTGTTAAAATAAATGTAATCTTTGCATTTTTAATTATTTTAAATATTAAAAATATTTTAAAAGAATGTTTATTGAAAATGTGGAAGTGCACATGATAATTTTTACAATAAATTAAGGGTATTATTTTTAAAATGCGATCTTGGTATCTTCCATAAAAAATACGGGAGTTTATATGATCATTTTCCCAAACCATTGAAGTATAGTTATCTTTTTCCCTCAATAATGTTATTTTATAGAGTTTTCACTGTTTTTTACTGGAGACGGACATTTTTAAAAACTTAAAATTAGGATTTACCCTTTTTTTTTGTTTTGAAAGAAAAGAAAATCACATTCATTGAGAGTAATATTTGAAGCGTCTAAGTTAGTGGGGTCCTGGTTAACGGCATTAAGTTCTAAGTGTGAATTTGAGGAAAAAAAAACCCGTCGTTTAATTGCACTGGCATGTTTCACGAAATTGAAAGTAGTATTTAGATTATGTACTGGAAAATGATTACCATTGGCTTTAATTTCAATTTGTCAATTCTGATTAATTAGTCATTTGGACACGATCCTTGAGTTTCTTTTACTTTCTTTCTTTTCTTTTTAGCAAAAAAAGTCACATTGATTCATTCATTGAAAGTAACATTTAGAGCATCTTAGCAAGTGAGGCCTTAATTATTGGTATTAAGATCGAGCAGAGCTTTATCGTAGGACTTGATTGAGAGGAATTGTTAACCAGTCACTAGAGTTAAAATCCTCACCAAATTTGAGGCTAAAATTTTAATTTGGACGTTATCTATCTCTACCTTTTAAATAAATTAAAAAAATTACGGTAAGAATTTGATTTATTTTGTGGGCTTTGCTTAGTCTACTAACCTCAGTTTTCGTTGTGAAAAACTAAGATAACTTTCAGTTATCCTAAATTTAAATTGTTAAAATAGGTAAATTTGAAATATTATTTTATAATAAAATTATCTTAATCTAAATAAGAAAAATAAAAAAATGTAGTTAAATCTAATATCTAAAAAAAATAAAAATCCTAAAATTAATAAGAAAAATATAAAAATAATTTATATGCAGTCAAATTGAGAAAACAAGAAAGAAGTGGAACTTTCATTCTGACCATGAGCAGAGCAGTATGAACCTTTTGGTTATCGTCAGAAGCTTCACAACAGTACATTATACGCTCAAAAGGAACTCCCATAGCCAAGTCCTAATAATCTCAAGCAACCATCCTACATCAGCCTTCTTTTTTATTTTGTTGATCATTAACAACCTTTTTTCAAGTAGATGCATTTAACTGTCACCCGAATTCAAAATTTAGGACAGGTGGGAGCTAAATAATTTATTAGACTTTATCCTACTGCAAACCAAAAAAAAAAAAAATCATTCTTTATCAACAAAAAGCCACAAGTTAAGGTCATTTTAAATCAGTAAATCACGTTGCCGTGAAAATCTTATGCCAATGTCGTTGTATGTATAAGATTTAACTACTTGCTTCTAAATTAATTTTTATTTTTTAAAAATTTTGTGACAGTGTTGTGTTGTATTGTGGGCATCACAAAGTTATCATTTTTCTTTCATGTTTTTAAAAATTTAAATTTTAAAAATTTTAACAAATTCACGATATTTAGAATTAGCATAAAAGAACCCAATCCCTAATTTTATTCATTCAGAATTTTGTAATAAACTTTCGTTATTCAAAAACCTAATTTCTCTAATCTATCAATCTTTCATGTTTTTGCATGGTAAAGGGTTACTTCGTTTTAAGTATTAAATATATTCTTATTTTCAAAACATCCAAAATATTGTGAACATGTACCGGAAAATGTTTAGTATAGCTAGGCATTGACAAAATTAAGATGACCGAAATATTCTAAACAGTAATTACCAAAAGGAAATTCTACTCCAACATTTAAAGTGTATCACCATAGAGAACCGCTAGTGTCGCAAACTAAATGGAACCAAGAATATTTATTTTTCTTTAAGTTAAAATAAGAAAATCTTGAAAAACTAACTAGGCAACCCAATAGGGGGGTGAATTGGGATTTTATAAATTAAGCTAAGTAAACCACACAACAATTTAATATAATACCTTAATGGAATAAAAAATAATAAATTCAATAAAGCACAATAATAAGATAGTAAAGGGAGAGAAAACAAACACAATGATTGCTACAGTGACTACTACAGTGAACTATTTTTTAAAATTATAATTTTACTTCAAAACTTTTTATAACTACATTATGGCCCAAAAAATGAAACTTTTCAAATAATTCCTTCTCCAGAATTCCAAACAATACTTGTTAATTTTAAAGTTTTCAAAACTCTTTCAATTAAACCATAAACTTGAAAAACAACCAATTTCATAAAATCATTTTTCAATTAACTATAAAACCTTTATAATGTGAAAATAATGATTTATTTAAAATGCATAAAAAAATAATTTGAGCTTTTAAAAAACTTAATCATTCTTAATTTTGTTTGTTATCGTCAAAATCAACATTATAAAAACATATATATTAACAAATCTCACCAAACCAGAGCTTGACTGGGGTATTTTCAAGTAGATTTCTTTTACTTGTAATTGCACTTTAAATTTTGGACAAGGGAGATTGTTAAAAAATAGATTTGGGTCGTATGTCTATGTCTGCTCCATTTTTTTTTTTTTTTGGTTTCCTCTTGTAGAAATAAAATAAATTATTTGAACAAAAAACATACACTTGAAAGTTTTAACCAGTAATAAAAGATTGAAAGAATGAGATTTAACGGGATCAAATTTTTTCTTTTGAAGATTTATTTTTCTCAATAATGGAGGTGCTAATGAATTTACAATTGTTTATGCAAATTTTTGGAAGAGCTTTAAGAGGTTTGTAGAGGGGTACCATAGTCTACTTTAGATTTCAAATATGCGTTAAGACTACAATGCTTCAGATGCATCGTTACATCTTGCTTCAAATTTATCATTACATAGCCCGACCTTGCCCCAAAAAGAACATAATAATAATAAATAAATAAATCATTAAAATCCTTAAAAGTTCTATGATTTTTTGTAGGGACTAAGAAAAACTTATTTTAATGAAATCATTTATTTACCAATAAAATGAATAATTTATTAATTTACCAGTAAATTGATATTTATCAATTTAAGAACAATTTATATTTCAATTACTTATGTTACCTTGGTGCATGTACTTTTTTTTTAACTTAAATTCATTTATGAATTTAAAAAAGTTATCATGTATTTACAAAAAAAAAAAATCTTAATATATGTTATGTACGTGTATGTAGAAGTTTAAAAATTATCGTAAGTACATTGTACATGGTAATCTTAAATAATTACTTTCTACAAAAAGAAAAAAATATGTAGAATTTGTTAAAGTCATGGCTAGATGGGCGGTGCCATGCCATTCAACACGGCCCGCCATTCTTGGTCGTGTCCGGTTGACTTATTATAAAAAAAATAAAGAAGCCAAAATTTTGGCTACATAAAGAGAGCTTCCCACCCTCATTTAGGCATCCAAAATTCATGAGAGAGAAAGCAAGGAGCTTGAGTAATTTTAAAGGCTTAAAATTATAAAGTTCTTATGAGTCTAATGAGTGAGAGATTGGGTGTATTAGGGTTCTAAGTAGTGAGCTAAAATATTACAATACTTGTAATCCTCATATCACTAGTAAAATATTTTCTTTCTGTCTTCGCCCGTGAACGTAGACTAAAAGCCGAACCACATAATTTTTTGGTGTCCTCTTTCTTCTTATTCTTTATTTTCTTCCAATTTCATTTTAGTTGCGGCCCTGCTTCACCCATCAACTTCCTAACAGTGGTATCAGAGCTATTGGTTGTATTTTTTGGAGTCAGGTACTGTTCATGTAAAAGTACTATTCACACATACGACATTGTTAACGTATACGGTACTATTAACGTATATGATTACTATTCACATGAAACAGTGGGAGCTGATCCTACCAAAGTTAGTTTGTGGTGAAAAGTGATGGTAGCAAAATATGAAATTGAGAAGTTCAACGGAAAAAATTTTTCGTTGTGGAAAATGGAGATAAAAGTTGTATTGAGAAAAAATAATTGTTTTGCAGCAGTTGAAGAAAAGCCCACAGAGATAATTGATGACAAGTGGAACGAGATAGACGGCAAAACCATTGCTGGTCTACACTTGACATTTACGGATGAAGTATTATCTAGTGTGGCAAAGAAAAGGACAGCAAAGTAAATATGGGACACTCTCAAAAAATTGTACGAGGCCAAGTCATTACACAATAAGATCTTCTTAAAGAGGAGACTCTATACTCTTCGAATAGTGGAATCTACATCGGTGACCGACCACGTCAACACCTTGAAGAATCTATTTTCACAACTCACAACATTGGGTCATAATATAGAGAAAAATGAACGTGCGAAGCTTCTACTTCAAAGTCTATCAGATTCGTATAATCAACTCATCGTCAACCTGACGAACAACAATCCAGCAGACAGTCTAGTCTTCGATGATGTTACAGCCTCTGTATTAAATGAGGAGAGCATGCGGAAAAATAAGAAAAACAGACAAGTAAGCTCACAACAAGCATAACACTAACAGTGACAAGAGGGAGATCAATAGAACGTGGCCCCAGTGGGAGTCATAATCATGTAGATCAAATTTCAGAAATAAGAAGAATATTAAATGCCACAACTGTGGCAATAAAGGGCACGTCAAGAAAGAGTGTTGGAACAACCAGAATAGAAGAGTGGGCAAAGAATCTGAGTCATCAAATGCTCAGGGTGTGTAGCAAGTACCTCGACTGATGGCAAAATTCTCTACAGCGAGGCAACAATTGTTTCAAAAGGCAGAAAACGATTATCTGACGTCTGGCTCATAGACTCAGGAGCTATTTAGCACATGATCTCTCAGAGAAAATAGTTCCACACATATAAACCTATCTCAGGAGGATCTGTATATATGGGTGATGATCATGCCTTGGAGATCGCTGGTATTGAAACTATCAAAATAAATATGTTTGATGGTAAATTAGCATAATTGAGGAGGTACTACATGTCAAAGGCCTGAAGAAAAATCTATTGTCTTTGGGACAAATAGATAGTCATGGGTGCAAAACTCATGTTGAAAATGAGATTATGAAGATTACCAGAGGCGCTAATGCGTGTGTTGATGAAGGCAGAAAAGATCGGTGCTAATCTATTTATGCTTAAAGGGGAAACACTACAGGAAGCTGATGCGTGTGTTGCATCAAATGGAGAAGAGTCAATTGGCCACATGTTAGAACAAGGTTTGAAGATTCTCTCTGAGCAAAAATTGCTTCGAGGGCTCAAATCGTAAGCTTACCATTTTGCAAGCATTGTGTTACAAGTAAGCAGCATAGATTAAAGTTTAGTAGATCTATTGCTAGAAGTAAATGCATTATAGACTTGGTTCACTCTGATATTTGGGAATCACCAGACATATCCATAGGAGGTGCAAAGTACATAGTGACTTTCATTGATGATTATTCCAAGAGATGTTGGGTGCATCCAATCAAGAAAAAGTCAAATGTGTTTCCAGTGTTCAAGGAATACAAAGTACGGTTAGAACTTGAATCCGGTGAAAAGATCAAGTGCTTAATGATAGATAATAGTGAAGAGTATACAGATAGCAAGTTTTTCACTTTTTGTAAGCAAAAAGGTATTTAGAGGCAGTTCACGGTGGCATATACTCCTCAACAAAATAGAGTAGTAGAAAAGATGAACAGAACTCTTACAGAAATGATAAAAGCTATGTTGAGAACTGCTGGTCTACCAAATTCATTCTGAGCAGAAGCAGCCAAAAATGTCTGTTATATAATAAATCAGTCGCCATCCACAACAATTGGGCTGAAGACAGCGATGGAGATGTGGATTGGAAAGTCAACTGATTACTCCTACTTACATGCATTTTGATGTCATGTGTAAGTGATGTACAATGCCCAAGAAAGAACAAGTTAGATCCAAAATCTAGGAGGTGTATCTTCTTAGGGTATGATAATGGAGTAAAGGGCCATCGTTTGTGGGACCCTACTGCCCACAAGATTGTCATCAATAGAGATATTATTTTTGTAGAAGATCAATTGCAAAGGAGAAATGAGGATGATGGCACTGTAAAAGAAAAGTTAGAGACTGCACCGATATATGTGAAAAATAATATAGAAAAAGAAGATTCGGATTCTTCTGAAGCAGCACTAGAGCACAAGGAACAAAAACCAGTCGAGTCCGAGGCTCCAGAAGTTCGTCGGTCAACTCGTGAGAGACGACCACCAGCGTGGCACTCCAAGTATGTCACAGAGATCAATGTTGCATATTGTCTTGTAACAGAGGATGGAGAGCCATTCTATGAAGTTTTAAACAGCTCAGATGTTACTTTGTGGAAGACAACAATGCAGGAAGAAATTGAAGCTCTACACAAGAACAAAACATGAAAACTTGTACAACTACCACATGGAAGAAAAGCCATTAGTAACAAATGGGTCTACAAGATCAAACGTAATGGCAATGACCAAGTGGAGTGGTATCGTACAAGATTGGTGGTGAAAGGATATGCTTAGAGAGAAGGTATTGACTTCAATGAGATATTTTCTCCAGTGGTTCGACTTACAACAGTCAGAGTAGTCTTATTCGACTTACAACAGTCAGAGTAGTCTTAGCGATGTGTGCTACATTTTACTTACATTTTGAGCAGTTAGATGTGAAAACTGTAATTTTTCATGGAGAACTTGAAGAAGAAATTTATATGCTCCAACAAAAAAGTTTTGCTGAAACATGCAAGGAGAACTTGGTTTGCAAGTTGAACAAATCTCCATACGGTCTCAAACAGGCACCGAGGTGTTGGTATAAGAGATTTAATTCCTTCATCATGAGCCTTGAATACAACAAACTTAGTTCAGACCATTGTGCATATTACAAGAGGTTTGAAGATAATGATTTCATCATTTTACTATTATACGTGGATGACATGTTGATAGCAGGCCCCAACAAAGATCGAGTTCAAGAATTGAAGGCACAATTGGCTAGGGAGTTTAAAATGAAGGACTTGGGACCAGCAAATAAGATTCTAGGGATGCAAATTCACCAAGACAGAAATAACAAGAAGATTTGTCTTTATCAGAAGAATTACTTGAAGAAAATCTTGCGACACTTCAACATGCATGTTTGTAAGCCAATAATTTCAAGTTATCCTTAAGTATGTGTCCTAGCAATGAAGTAGAGAGAAATGAGATGTCTCGAGTACCGTATACATCAGCAGTGAGAAGTTTGATGTTCGCTATGATATGTACTAGATTAGACATTGTACAAGCAGTGGGAGCAGTCAGTCAATACATGACGAATCCTGGTAGAAAGCATTGGATAGTTGTGAAGAGGATTCTGAGATACATCAGAGGAACCTCTGATATTGCATTATGTTATGGACGATCAGAGTTTACTGTCAGGGGCTATGTGGATTCAGATTTTGCAGGAGACCTTGATAAAAGGAAATCCACTACTGGCTATATGTTTACACTTGTGGAAGTAGCTGTAAGCTGGATTTCAAAACTGCAGACCATTGTAGCTTTATCTACAAAAGAAGCAGAATACATGGCAGCCATACAAGCTTGCAAGGAAGCTATTTGGATACAAAGGTTATTGGAGGAGCTCAGACACAAACAAGAGAAACTTTCTGTGTATTGTGACAGTCATAGTGCCTTGCACATTGTAAGCAATCCAGCCTTTCATTCTAGGAAAAAGCACATAGGGTTTCAGTACCATTTCGTTCGAGAAATAATGGAAGACAGAAATGTGGGTTTGTAGAAAATCCATACAAAGGAGAACCTAGCAGATGTTTTGACTAAGCCGATAAATACTGATAAGTTTGTATGGAGTAGATCCTCTTGTGGCCTAGCAGAGACGTAAGCAACATGGCAATGGCGAAGAAGAATGGATGGTGTGGAGATTGATTGATTCTTAATCAAATCTCCAAGTGGGAGAATGTTAACTAGTCCAAATGACCGTTTAGCTGAAATTTAAAATAATCGGTTAATCGTTTAAAATTATTGGTTAGTCGTTAATTTCCAGAAGCTTGAAAAATAAATTTGGATTGACCGTTCTTGCTAAACGGATCACAGTTAGAATGTAATTCCTTTCTAGAAATTATCGTTTAGTCATTTGACATTATCGATTAGTCGTTTATTTTCAGAAACCTGCATAACAAATTTATAGCTCTCTAGAATTTATCGATTAACCGTTTTCAGAAAAGAATGCTCTTTGGGCATTGCTTGTGTCGACCAGCCAAGCAGATGAGATTCTGTCTCTTCCTTTACTTTACTATTATCACTGACATTAAGGTTGACTCTCTCCTTGCTCGTTTCACTCCTTTCCGTGAAAAACGGTTCACTGTTATTTTCTAGAATCAACATTTTAATAGTCTTTAGCAGAGAATGATTTTCTAAATAAAGTTAACAATTATCCAAATTCATAAACATGTCTAAAAATATTATATGACTTTTAAGAATTTATCTATTAATGAAAACTCTAACATTTTTAATCAAAAGAATTAAAGTTTGTTATCATCGAAATCAATTTTATAGACATATATATGTTAACATCCTCCTCATTTTTTATGATGACAAACCTTACAAGACAAATAGAAAGGAATATGTAGATACTCCTTAAATATTTTTGCAATTTTACTCCCCCGAAATATGTGCTCCTCCTAAGTATATGGCCAATCAAAAATATGTTTATCCAATAATATCATATATGTTATATCTCCCCCTTCATCATTAAAAAGAAAAAAAAAATGAAAAAGACGAAAGAGATAAGTTCAGATATTACCCATTTTGGGCAAGCAAAAATTTCGGCAAAATCTCCCCATAAAAATGAGCATATCCTCAATTACAAAGTGGTTAAAACACTTCCATATATTCTCAAACAAAATCAACTCCAGTAATAAAATCAAAGTAGCCCAACTTCATCAATCCAACAACTCAAAACAATATTCAATGCAACAACCAACATGCATATAACCATCAATCATTAAAATCATCAAGTTAAGTTAGAAATATCCATGCAATCCAAATACCATTATAAGAAAAAATAAACATGTCATAATAATATCATCTAAAATACGACATGAGAAGAGTAATGGATGTACGAAAAACATATGCAGAAACTAAGACGGGGGCTGCGAAGAGAAACCACCAGGATGGGAACCAAGGATAGAAAGAATACGTCACTGAGCATCATGAAGTTGTTGTTGCTGATCAAGAAGCTATTGTTGCTGAATTTGAAACACAACAAATTCATATTGAAGCTGCTACAGCTGCTCAGAAAGACTCTGAACATTACCAACTAATTTCTGCATGGGGTCATCTGAAGCTGGTGGATGCTCTGGAGCTGAGGGCTAATCAATATCCATCTCATGCTTCTCAGAATTAGAATCTGCTGGAGGCTATGATACGAATCCATGATGAGGCAATGGAGGTCGAGCTCCTAGCCTAAAATCGGGTAACTGATCAGAAGGGTAAACATAATTAATCATGCGATTGTCTTTCGGAGCAACACATGTGTCTTGGTTCTTAGAAGTAGATGTCTTGATCCAATCCCCGTTCATTTGAGAAAATCTTATACTTGTCATACCTTCCTTACCAATTCTCTTAGTCTCCACATAAACTGAGTCTCATATAAGTACTCGAAAGTGTCGCAGTATCTTAGAAATAAGACTACCATATGGAAGCAACAGATGGTTATCCCTAGGAGTACTCAGCATATGTCGCAAAATAACATATCCTAGGTTAATAGGTCGCCTCTTAAGAAGATTGTCTAATAACCTAACATCTATCCTCGTCACCGCATTTAAATGTCTCTTCCTAAGAGTAACAAATGTTGTAATATGGTGTGAAGGATTCTAACTTATAAAAGTAATAGCTGTGATAAAAAAGGAAGAGCACAAATATCATTTGTTAGGTCTTGACGTCTACAAATATTTCTAACACCATAATGATGAACAAAATCAATAAATGAGAGAGCTTTCCTAGATGTATAAACCTTGTCACCGGCATATGGAATTCCTAGGATGTTGTTTAAATCCTCAACATCAAATTCTATGGGGACACCTCCGACATGGGTAATTATCTGATCTAGCCTTTCTGTAGCAATTTCTATATTCGAGTAAAAGACACGGACTAGATTCGAATAAACCCATTCATCAAGATCTAAAGCTGACTCCTAAGGCAATAACATATCTCTCACACTTCTACCACATACAATCAACTCATTTAAGTCCTTCAAATCTACATAATAAGAGTCAATTACCTTGCATTCCATAAAGTGGGATTCGAAGCGTTTGGCCAAAAGAGCTGTGGGAAAGTGGATCCTCTCGAATTCTAAAGTTTCCTATAGTGGTATTTGATTCCTACTGGGGACAACTTTTCTCTTGCGAGCAGCCCTTAAAGATTCAATCATTGACGCAACTGTGAAAATTTGAGGGTGTTGGGAAATGATGAAAATGAAAGAAATTAAACTGAACTAATTAAAAGGATAATGGAAGATAAAAGAAGTGATTATTATGCTCAATTTGGCTAAAAGGTGACAAAAATCCAGCCAAAATTGAAGAAAACAGTTTGGTTGACTCCAAGGTTTTGATTTGAGAAATTTTTATTTGAGGCTTGATTTGGTGTTTTGAGTTGAGAAAACTAGTCTAAAGATTGTGAGAAAGGTTTCTATAGGATAAATTTTGCAAGAAATAACAAGAAAAATGAAGGATTTGAGAGAGAGAGAGAGAGCTTTTGTATCGTGGCTTAGAGAGAAAACAGTAAAAGGGTAAGCGAAAATGGAGAAGATACCCTAAGAACAATTTTATCGCATGAAAACGGTGAGCCGTTTACTACTATCAGTACAACGATAATTTCCAGAGAGCTCCAAATGAAAAACATTTATTAGATTTTCCCAAATGGTGACAGATTAATAAAAGCTAGCTCTCTATTTTTAATCGGATAACCGTTTTTGACAAACGGTTTGCCAATAATTTTCAGCTATCATTTTCTAGTTTCTGTATTTAAATGATAAATCATTTATTACCAAACGGTTATCCGTTTATTTTAACTATGATTTCGCATATTTGTTTTAATTTTTGGCCTACAATTAATCCATTCCAAAACCATTTCATTGATATGAAATGTTTTAAGGACCAATTTAATGCATGATTCATGAATTCACATAATTCGAACAACCAATTCAAGCAAGTAATCACATCATGAAAATAAAGTACACTTGATATCATAGAAAGCTGTGCTATTGTGCAATATTAATCAATCCAAGCTCATGCCTAATTTTAGTAAATTGTTCTTCATTAAAGGGTTTTAATATTAACAAGTTGTTTTTCAGTTGAAACAAAATTTAATGTATCCCCTTTTTGAGCATGATCTCTCAATAAATGATGTCTAATCTTTATATGCTTGGTTCTTGAGTGTTGGATAGGATTTTTTGACATGTTTATGGCACTAGTATTATCACACATGATAGGTATTTTATCAAGGTAAATGTCATAGTCTCTAAGATTTTGTTTCATCCATAAGGCTTGAGCACAACAACTTTCGAATGCAATATACTCAGCCTAAGTAGTTGATCGTACAACCGAATTTTGTTTCTTGCTAAACCAAGAGACTGGAGAGTGATCTAAAAAGTGATATGTTCCACTAGTGCTTTTCCCATGAACCTTATATCCGGCAAAATCGGCATCCAAATAACATGTTAAGTCCATATGTGTATCCCTAGGATACCAAAGGCCGAGATCTATAATTCCACTCAAATAACGAAAAATCTTTTTTACCGCAAGCAAATGAGAATCTTTAGGATATGATTGAAATCTTGCACACAAGCATACACTAAATATAATATCAGGCCTATTAGTAGTCAAGTAAAGTAAGGATTTGATCATACCTCGATAAGTTTTGATATCAACTTCTTTGCCTTTTTTCATCCTTATCAAGCTTGATTGTTGAGCTCATTAGAGTATATTTAATCTTTCATTCTTTAAGTCCATACCTCTTGAGTAAGTCCCTTAAATTTTTGGCTTGATTGATGAAAATTCCTTCTTCGGTTTGTTTTATTTGAAGTCTAGGAAAGTACTTTAATTCTCCCATCATGCTTATCTCAAATTCCTTACTCATACTAGATGAAAATTCCTTGCACAAAAACTCATAAGGAGATCAAAATATAATATCATCAACATAAATTTGAACAATGAGAATCTATTCATTCTTATGCTTAATGAAGAGAGTAGTATCAATCTTATCCATTGAAAAACCATTATCTAGCAAGAAATGTTTTAGTCTATCATACAAAGCTCTAGGTGCTTGTTTTAAACCATACAATGCTTTAGTTAACTTATAAATATGATTTGAAAATTTCTCATTTTCAAAACCAGGGGTTGTTTTGCATAAACTTCCTCCATAATGTAACCATTTAAAAATGCATTTTTAACATTCAGTTGATATAAAATAAAATTTTCATAACATGCAAATGCTAATAACATCTTAATAGATTCTAATCTAGCTACTAGTGCAAAAGTTTCATCAAAATCAATTCCTTCTTCTTGGTTGTAACCTTGATCCACTCATTTAACTTTATTCCTTACAATCATATCGTATTCATCCATTTTATTTCTAATACCCATTTAGTGCCAATGATAGATTGATATTCAAGTTTAGGAACTAATTCCCACACATCACTTCTCTCAAATTGATTCAACTCCTCTTGCATTGCCATAATCCAATATTCATCATTTTCCGCATCCGCAAAGGATTTTGGTTCAATTTGAGATATGAATGCAACATGCTCACAAGTATTTCTAAATGATGATATAGTGGTTACACCTCGTGAGGAATCTCCTAAAATTAAGTCTTTAAGCTGAAAAGAAACATACCTCCACTCTTTAGGGAGTGTTTAAGAAGTAAGTTCATCTTGCTTCAAATTAGTTTCTTTTTGTTGCTCCTCTTGATTTTCACGTGATGTATCATCTTATTTGTCTTTTAAAGATTCTTGTTATAACTCTTCATCTACATCATCATTAACAACTTTCTCCGTAGATGAAGGGTTAGACTCATCAAATGTAATATACATGATTCTTCCACAATCAAAATTATTTTATTATATACTCTATAAGCATTGCTTGTGTTTGAATAACCAAGAAAAATACCAACATTAGATTTTGGATCAAATTTACCAAGATTATCTTTTGTATTCAAAATACAACATTTACATCCAAAAACTTTGAAATAACCAATGTTGGGTTTCTTATGTTTCTAAAGCTCATAGAGAGTTTTATTGAGATGAGATCTAATTAACACACGATTTAAAACATAACAAGCTGTGTTGATGGCTCTGGCCCAAAAATATTTTGGTAATGCATTCTCATTTTCATGGTTCTAGCCATTTCTTGAATAGACATGTTCTTTCTTTCAACAACTCCATTTTGCTATGGAGTTCTTGATGAGGAGAATTGATACACAATGCCAAAATTATTGCAAAATTTTTCAAATGCATGATTTTAAAATTCTCCTCCATGATCACTCCTAATACATGCAATACCATAACCCTTTTCATTTTGAATCTTTTTACAAAACACGTTAAAAGCATCAAGAGCATCATCCTTGTTGGCTAAGAATAATACCCATGTGTATTTAGAAAAATCATCAAAAATTACAAAAGCATAATACTTGCCACTCAAGCTAGCATATCTAGATGGTCCAAATAAATCTATATGAAGTAGTTAAAGTGGCTTTGAAGTGGAACGTGATTTTTGCTTTTAAAAGAGGTTTTGATTTGTTTACCAAACTGGCATGCTTCACAAATTCTATCATTTTGAAATTTGATTTTTGGAAGATCTTTAACAAAATAATTTTTGAAAATCTTTGAAATCAAATCCATACTTGCATGTCCTAGTCTTCTATGGCATAATCAACCATCATCATGCAATTCGGAAAAACATTTATAATGGATTAATGCACATTATATGTCAATGGTATAAATATTACCTCATCTATTTCCAATAAATAAAACTTTGTTATCACATGCATTCTCAATAACACACCTAAATTTATCAAAAACAACTTTACAACCCTTGTTACACAATTGACTAATACTAATCAAGTTGTGTTTCAAATGTTCAACCAAACATACATTTTCAATTAAAGTTAAGGAAAAACTTTATCGACATTACCAATTCTGAGAATCTTTCCCTTTGAATTGTCTCCAAAGGAAACATCTCCATCATTTTTTATTTTGGTAAAACTTGAAAATCATGTATAGTTTTCAGTTAATGCCTTGAACAACCATTTGTTGTGCAAATTTTATTGAACTCGCAAGTGCACGAATCTATTGTAATATAGATCAATGGTGATGAGTGTCGATCCCACGAGGAGGTGGATTTTAATTGTGTGTAGAATTAATTTTGTAAATGAGTGATTGGATTTGTAGTGGAAATGATTTAGAATATGCTAAAACTTAAATTAAAACGGCGAGAATAAATTCTAAAATTGGAATTGAAATGGCAAGAATAAATTGAAGAGAATTCTGTTGAAATGACGTACTTGGGTATCTAGATCCGTATTAACATGCATCATGGGCTAAATAATCCTTATTAATGTCAATTAAATCATGAGGGGGGAGTCCACACCTCATGAACCACGCTCTAATCAATATGGTGCTAAGGGCTTATCGTGCCAAATAATAATAACCTTGTACTAGGGAGCCAGTGTAACCAGAGCGGTATCTAGACAAGCTTATTATTATTTGTCGAAGAGAAGTCAAAACATCCACAAAAATTAGAGGGGAAGAGAAAATAAATTTACCAAATAAAGCCCATGACACATGTTGAGACTTCACCTTCAACCCAAGCTTGAAAGAAAATTAGCTACTCATAATTGAACTAGGGGCAAAATGAGAATTTATTAAAATACGTAGAAAATACAAGATGGAGAAGGAATTACAGAAAATAGAGTCAAAAAATGGATTCAGAGATATCAAATTAGGGGGGGAGGCCCCCTTTTTATAGATACATGGAGTAAATCATGGCCATCGGATTAAAAACAGTTTGGACGCTCAGGATTGCGCCACATCATCAGTCAACAGTACGCGGTTTGACCACGTGGATGAACAGTAACACGGTTTGACCCAGGTTGAACAGTGATGCGGTTTGGTTGAAAAATAATCTTGTATGATGCATGTACCGTACGTGAGATTTTTGGTCCACTGATATGCTGCCACGTCACCATCAACAGTACATAAGAATTTTAGTCCAAAAGGATCGTGACACCTCATCAGTCAATGCCACATCATCGGTCAATGCCACATCATCGATCCGTCTATGTGATCAGTGTCGTGAACAGTAACATAGACAGTACCGTACACGTGAATAGTACCGTACATGTGAACAGTGCCATTTTTCCTTTTATGCTCCTTCTAAGGTTTTCGACCGTCCTGAGTTCAAAAGTGATGTCCGTTTTGCCATCTGATCTCTCGTTTATTATGAAATGACCATGATGCCCCTAAAATACATAAAATACTTAATTAAAATCAAACACACATAATTAAATTGCAAGAAGCTTAAATACATAAAAGTAAGGGTTGTTAGTAAAACTTGAAATGTAAAATGATGATTTTCTCCTTCATAAATATATATTTACTAACACTCAACACCATTGTCCAAGTACCATTTATTCTTCTTCTTCTTCAAGCCCTGCAGAGAAAATCTCAAGTCTTAGGTATCTAAACCTTTTTGGGTCCTTAAGTGTTAGCAATGGTTCCTTTTGGGACCCAAACACATTTCACTCTATAATATGTTTTCCTTGAGTGTTAGCAATGTAGTTCTTATAATAGTTTTGTTTCAAACACACATTTTTGTGAGTTAAGTAAGTTATCCAACATCTTTTGCCCATTTGTGAATTTTAAGACAACATCACTAAGTTCAATGTTCTTTTTCTTGAGCATTTCATTTTCCTTTTTCAAATCATCTACATGTGACTCTAGATGTTCATGTGAAGCGCTTGGTTTCTCATTTGATAATGCAACTCTATTATGCAATGTTTTATTCTCTAATTCTAGGCATCCAATCTTTGCACTTAGAAATTCATTTTTATTTGTGGGTCTACCATTTTCTTTTTAAGACATGCATTCTCGTTACCAATTTTTATCTAATCATCATGCAATTCCTTAAAAGCATAATATAATTCATCATAGGTAAGATCACTTACTTCATCGAGTTCGTTAAACGATTTTTCTCTATTTGCCATGAGAGCAAGATTTGACATCTCTTGTTTCTCTTCATCATCACTTGTTTCTTCATCATTGTCATCCCATGTGCCTACTGATAACTCTAGGAAATAAGAGTTATTACATTAATTCTAGACTTGAATCAGATCACTTAGAGAACAAATAAGGTGTTTTTATTACATTTTGGTTACATTTTGCATAAACATTCACTTTAGTTGAGTCTTAATAAGTTTTACTATCAGAGTAATTTATGCTAAAAACAGGTGCATAATTGTAGGTTTTCAGAAAGTCTTAATTCATGAGGGGATGTTGAGACATTAGATGAGCAAGAAAATGAAAGAAGATGGCCACAAAAGAAGTAAAGCACAATCGGGAATAATGCAGTGTTGTTGCAGATGTTAGAGCAACCAGTGTTGTAGCAATCTGGGAGCAATGCGGGAGGAAACTTAGGTGCGGGTCAGCCACAGAATCGCAATCCTCATGTTTCCTAATTTAACGCATGCACACTCATGGGCTTTGTTTACCCTAATTTGCAATATAAAAGGGATGCGTGCACCACATAGAAAGGCGTCAAGGGAACTATCATCAGAATAATTACAAAGAGAAGAAGAAGAAGATCAGAATTAAAGCGTGTTGTTCGGTAACATTGAAGAACCATGCAGAATTACTTGGATTTATCTTTCACCGTGCTCAACTTATATTTCTCTTCTTCCTTTAATTGTTTTGATGTATCCCGTGATCAATATTTTTATGTTTATTTTTCTCATTCAAAATATGAACTAAATTTACTTGTAGTTGAGTGACAAACAATCCAATGGGTTTTTTACTGTTCTTATATGTTGTTATGGCATTGTTGTAGCATTTTACTCTAGTAGTTTTTATGAACATAACTGTTATTTCGGTTGACCACTCATTTAATAGCTTCGGTTAAGATAGAGCAGTAAAATGGCATGTCTTAGCGGATGCTATTATAGTATTACTTAATCTTAAGTTGAGTTTCCTGGATTAAGTTATCTTGAATCCCAAAAGGGTAATACTTGAAGTTAAGATTTGTGACACACTAGACATAGGTGTTCACCTTGTAGGGTGGAGAGACTAAAGGTTATAATGCCATACCATAAGCATATTATCAACTGGTCATTGTTAATAAATTTAAGGGTATGAGACTTTCAATATGCGATAACTAAAGATGCAGATTTATTCTCCCCAGTACTGCAGCACTTACTGTAACAACTGGTGCTAACTTGCTAAAAAAACAGTCACCCCATAAGGAGAGTTTGATCATTCAATTACTATAATCTCAATTGAATCTTAGACACATTTAACATAGTTTATTTCATTACAGTATTGTTTTATTTAATTCTCTCACAATTAGATAATTAAAGAAAGCTCTGATCACTGCTCTAGTAGTTATATCTCCAGACTAGACTTTACCATTTGAACTGATGTGTGATGCTAGTGATCATTCTGTGGGAGCAGTATTAGGGCAAAGAAAAGATAAGGTTTTTTATTCCATATACTATGCAAGCAAAACTTTTACTCAAACTCGGACTAATTACACCACTACAGAGAAAGAGTTGCTAGCAGTAGTATTTGCTTTTGACAAATTCAGAGCTTACTTGGTGGGTACTAAAGTGACTGTTTACACAGACCCTACAACCATCAACTACTTAATTTCAAAGAAGGATACCAAACTAAGGTTAATAAGATGGATCTTATTGCTTCAAGAATTTGATCTGGAAATTAAAGATAGAAAAGGGACTGAGAATCAAGGGACTGACCACTTGTCACGGCTGGAAGCAGACACTAGTACATTGACAAGGAGGGGCATCACTGAAACATTTCCTGATGAATAGATGTTGGCAATATAGCAAGCACAAATGTTGCAGCTGTCAGAACCCCTATGGTATGCAAATTTTGCTAAACTTCTTAGTAAATGGGATGCTACCACCTGAGCTAAAGTTTCAGGAGAAAAAGAAATTTTTTCATGATGTTAGAAGTTATCAGTGGGATGATCCACATTTATATAAGTTATGCTCAAATCAAGTAATACAAAGATGTGCTTCCGAAGGAGAAATACACCACATACTAGAGTCATACCATGCTGCAGCATATGGAGGACATTTTGGTGGTCATAAAACAGCTGCTAAAGTTCTGCAATCAAGTTATTACTGGCCTACTATTTTTAAAGAT
Source organism: Citrus sinensis (assembly GCF_022201045.2). Taxonomy (NCBI): domain Eukaryota; kingdom Viridiplantae; phylum Streptophyta; class Magnoliopsida; order Sapindales; family Rutaceae; genus Citrus; species Citrus sinensis. Next base: position 7,181,196 of record NC_068560.1, read on the forward strand.
GCTTATGAATTTGTTAAATGTTATGACAGGTGCCAAAGGACAGGGAACATAACTAAAAGACATGAAATGCCATTGACTAACATTCTAGAAGTGGAAGTTTTTTATGTTTGGGGAATAGATTTTATGGGACATTTTCCACCATCCTTTGGGAACTTATATATCCTTGTTGCTGTGGATTATGTCTGCAAGTGGGTAGAAGCTGCAGCATTACCTACCAATGATGCTAAAATAATAGTGGCTTTTCTTCAGAAAAATATTTTTTTCAAGTTTGGCACTCCTCGAGCAATTATTAGTGATGACGGTACACATTTTTGCAACAAAGTCTTTGTTGCAGCGATGGTAAAATATGGAGTCAGACACAAGGTAGCAACAACATATCACCCACAATCCAATGGTCAGGCTGAAGTGTCCAACAGAGAAATTAAAAAGATCTTAGAAAAAGTGGTAAACCCAACGAGGATGGATTGGTCTTCACACTTGCATGACTCTCTATGGGCCTACAGAACAGCAAACAAAACTCCACTCGGCATGTCTTCTTACGGAATTATTTATGGAAAGGCTTGTCATTTGCCACTAGAGCTAGAGCATAAAGTACACTGGGCACTGAAGAAATTAAATTGGGGTATTTATGCTGCAGCAGAGCAAAGGAAGCTTTAACTTTGTGAGCTTGATGAATTACGACTATTTTCATATGAAAATGCAAGAATCTATAAAGAGAGGACAAAACACTAGCATGACAAGCATATTCAACACAGGCAATTCAACCCTGGTCAATTAGTGTTGCTCCACAATACAAGACTAAGATTATTTCTGAGAAAGCTTAAGTCACGATGGTTTGGCCCGTTTAAGCTGTTAAAACTTTAACCTCATGGAGTTGTTGATCTTCTAGATGAACAAACAAGTCAAGAATTTAAAGTTAATGGACATAGGGTTAAGCATTACATACATCCAGTGGTAGATTGTTCAAATGAGGTGTTACTCGTTAAAGAACCTAGCTATTAAGCAATGAAAGAAGATAAGGCTGAAGGACCTTAAATTAAGCGCTCCATGGGAGGCAAGCCATTGTGGAGACAACCACTTCAAACCAACTTTGATCTCCTTTGGTTTTGTTGACAGCTTATAACTCTATGAAATGAGAGTTATCATGGCACTTTTAGACTTAAATCAATATTACTTAGAGAGTAAATGATGTGTTTCTATTGTATTTTTGTTTCATTTTGCATAAACATTCATTTTAGTTTAGTCTTAATAAGTTTTGCTTGATTTAAAGTAATTTGTGCTCAAATTGTGTGCAAAATTGTAGGTTTCCAGAAGCTTATAATTCATGGAAGGAATGTTATGCAATAGGCTTGCAAAAAAAAGGAAATAACATGGCTACAAAAGAGTTGAAACAAATCTGGAATAGTGCAGTTGCTGTGGATATTGCTGTAGCAATCCTGGAACAACGACGGAGAAAATTCTACGCGGGATACCTGCAGAATTGCTATCTGTAGTTTTCTAAGCTGACTTATGCGCGCCCTAGGGTTTCGTTTACCCTAATTTTCAACTATAAAATAAGCACACATCATAAGGAAAAGAGAGGGTCGTCACCCAAGGAGAAAAATAGAAAGAAAAACAAGATTCAAGAGAGAGATTAAGGGCTGCACAAAAGGAGAATTTGCATAAATCAATTGGGAGCTCAATCTTTCTTATGCTTCTCTTGTTTTCGTGTTTTCTATTTATTCATGGGGATGTGTTTCATGGCTGAAACTTTGTTCTTTATTTTTCTTTTGCAAACCATGAACTAAATTTATTTGTGGTCGAAAGATAAACAATCTTGATGGTTTATTGACTAGAAATATATGTTGCTGAATGTTTGCTGTAGCAGTTTGTTCGGATAGTATTTATTTTTATTCATTATTTCAGTTGATCACCCAGTTAATGATACAAGTTAGGAGAGAGCCGTAAAAGGGCCTATCTTAGTGGAACATATCAGAGCAATACTTGGTTTTAGATTGAGTTTCCTGAATTGAGTTTAACTTATTCCAAAAGGGCCATGCTTAATCTAAAATTAGTGATTAACTAGGCATAGGGATTCACCTTATAAGGTAAATAGAACCTAAGCGTGTAATGTTATATCTTATGTTGGCATAACAACTTATCATTGTTAGGTTACATACAGATATAAGATATCCAACATGCGACGGCTAAGGATACATAAGGATTCTGCCCAGTGCTGTAACAAATACAGTAGAAACCGAGCCAACCATTAGAAAATAGTCAAGACCATTACGAGAGTTTATTCACTCAACTACTATATATTCCCATTAGTTTTATCCTTAAGCTTGACGCGATAGTTTACTTTGTTGCATTTATTTATTGCGTTTTTATTTTAATTAGTACATTAGTTTCATTAATTGTTTATTTTATTTTATTTTAGCACAAAATTTGCACTGTTAAGATTGTTGTAGTAAATCTGATAACATCAATCCCTGTAGAGACGATCTTGAATACTCATAACTTTATTACTTATTGTGTACACTTACACATTGACACCAATAGCATTAGTATTTATACACCCACAACAACACTTCCTCTTTACTATCTTATTTAATTTTTTTTTTCCATTCTAGCCATTTAATTTTATCCTTTCACATTATTGCATTCTTTACTTTTGCTATCATTTGATCTATTTATTTTTAATTAATTTTAGAATTAAGTTTAGTTTGTGGGAAGTATGTGTGACAATTGAATTCCATATTGACAAGTGAGGTTGTATGGTAGCGGAATGCAGAGGTGAGCCACGTGTCAGAGGCTTTAGTGTGGAGCATGTAACCGTTGCTAGAGTAAGCGAATGGGTGCTGCAGCAACCAATTTTACCATTATAATAAATTAAAAGATGGAACCTCTCACTTACCGTTGGAGATAACTCATGACAGATGGAGGCATGAATGTGGATAAAAATTGCGAAAAAAATCTCTGAAATTCATGCCTTAATTTCACTGGTCGATGTTTTTGGGATATGCACATTAAATTCAAAATATTTTCTTCCCTCATTTATCTTTAGTTACCGTATTTATCTTCAATTAAAGTCCACTATAAAAAGGAGTCACTATGCTTAGTGCTCTACGACACTATTCCCTATCTCCTTCGCAAGTACAACTCTCATAATTCTTAACCTCTTCTTCTCATTTTACTCTTAGGAACATTAGCCTCAATTTGTTACTGCTACAGCAATGCCGAGGTATAAGAAAATAGCCAGCCACCTCAAAGATCCGTCACGCTTCCAAAGTTACCACGCTGAAGAAAAATATGAAGAATTCTTAGAGCCGCATAAGATTCTGGAAGAAAAAAGGTTTCAATTTCCAAAACAACTCACTGGAATTGTGCAAACAATTCACAATGCTGCAGCAAAGCACGGATGGTTAGAGTTTTGCAACCACCCTCGAGATCTTGTGCTACTAGTAGTCACAGAATTTTATGCCAATTTGGTAAGCCCTGATCATCACAACATTTGGGTAAGAAACACAATTGTTCCATTAGACTCCCATATTACAAATGTTTTTTATAATTTACCTGCTGAAATTTTATTATGAGTATGCCAAGTTGCTTGATAAATTGACCCCGAAAAAGTGGAACAATGTTTTCACAACTCTTACAATCGAAGGAGCATCATGGGCTAACGAGGAATGACATGTAGTTAATAGGATAGATTTGAAATCTATTGCTAAGGTATGGGTGAAATTTCTAAAATCTAGGCTTATGCCCACCACTCACACTACTACGGTTTCACAAAAGAGTTTGGTCTTGTTATATGCCATTGTCCGAGGGCATCCCATAGATGTGGGTAGCATCATCGCAAAAGAAATTTGGGATTGTGCAGTTAAGACTCATCGAACTGCTGCCTTGCTATTTTCTTCACTCATCACCAGCATTTGTGTAGTTTCTGGTGTTTGTCTTGACGCCAGAGATAACCATGTCAAGAATGATGGTGCCTTTACAACATGTACCATTGAGAGAGTTGCTGGTGAGAGTGTTGGAACAACCACTGAACCAGCTGTTGTAACAGGAGCAAGACGAGTTATTGGCTTAGAACAGACTATCTAGGCACTCAACACCAGTATAACTCAATATGCAAAAGCTCAATAGAGGGAAAGCGATCGATTTTGGAGTTATCTACAGCACATTGACAACCAACTACACCAATTTGCTCTGTACATGAAACGCACTCACCGAAACTTCGCTGATTCATTGCTCCAGCAGTATAATTTTAACACCAACACCACAAGTGCTCCAGCAGAAGCCAGTGAAGAAGCCACTACCACAGATGAACCAGCAGAAGAAGCTGCAGTCGAACCATAAGTAGAGGTAGAATCAGAAGATGCTGAACCATCTAGCCCACATGAGGAAGAAGGTGACAAGTCTGAGACTGATAGCTCACCCACAGAGGCAAAGGACAACTCAGAGAAAGAACGTGAGAAACCTTCCATCCCTACCCAGTCCAAAACCAGGAAAAAGCACATTATTCAATAAGAAGAGGAGGAAGACCTTGAAGAGGAACCATCTATTCCGGTCCCTGCGGGCAAGGGAAAGGATAAGGGTAAAGCAAAAATGGCAACACCTCTAGCCTCTGAAGATGAAATGAAGCAAGTTGATGCCGAGTTGTCTGCTGCAGCAGCCAGAGTTACACCTATACCTGCATAAGCCAAGCAACTACTTGCTATCATTGTTGCCATCACAGCTGAGGGCCAGGCAGCTGATGCATCAACTCCAATTCTTCCACAGCAAACTCCCAGCCAGCCTGTTTGTACCAGTCCGTGACAATCCAGCAAAAGAAAAGGCAATACATCTAAAGGCACTGTTACAGCAACCCCAGCCACAACTCCTCTCACCAAACCCGTGAAGAAAAAGACAAAGACATTGTTAGCTACTTCCTCACAAGCTTCACCAAAGGATAAGCTGCGCAGTGCATCCAAAAAGCGCTGATAGCTTCCCGTCATGTGTCGCAGTCCCCACCACAGGGGAGTATTCCTTCCATGCTAGTTCATTTCCTTCTTAAAAAAAAAATTTTGCCCTTCTGTTTGTCAATTTGTGTGGTATTTTCTTAGGTCTTCCATATTCTTGTCAACTCGTGTGCCTTTGTTATGTATGCTTGTGAGGACACAACAACTCTCAAGTTTGGGGGGGTTGTGTTTCTGAATGCATGTATTTATGTTTGTGTTGTGTGAAGCTTTGTTATCTAATATTTATGTATGGATTTGAAAACCAAATGAAGATCAATTGAGTGTTATTCAGTATTTATGAGAATGCCAAGTAGAGATAGTTATAGATGCAAGTGAAATTCTGTCCCGACATTTAGACTTTGGTTGAATTGTATGAGACTGCTAGAGCAGAGCCAAAAGAATAGAAAATATCTTAAGTTTGGAGGGAGAAGCAAGTTTGATTGACTGTGATATCTACGAAATAAACTCTGTTCCAATGGCTCAAGTTGCTGAGTAACCAGATCTAAGTATATACCCCATATGCAGAATTGTGTTCAAAGGAAGCGAGGGTTATGAGCAATGCTATAGCAAATATATCCAAAAAGAAAAAAAAAAAGTCCTCTGTTTAAGGCATTGAGTAGCCAGGTCTGTTCATGAGCCCTATATTCAGCTTTGAGTAAAAGATACCTCTAGATAAGATTATACTACCAATATGACTGTAGCAACTCTGATCTAGGCATGGTTTGAGTAATTGGGTATCATCATTACAAGTGATTGACATTCACATGAAAAATAAATGTTATATGGCGGAGGTTAAATACTCCCCAGTTTATCAATATTAAAATCATCACAGTTTGAGTATGTGAAATTTATACTTACCCATTTATGAATGAAGTGTTATCACTGCTGAAATTCATGCAGTCCCTTGGTGATGTTATAGCATGTCTGAAATTTAATCAAAGGAACACACACACACACTATGGACAGAAAGAAGCTTAAGTCTAGAACTGATTTACTATGGTCATTTTGCATGATTGAGATTGTGATCTGAAGGTGGAAGAATCCTTGCAAATTTGATAAAAGAGTTAAAGTTGTGTGCATGATTGTTTGCGGGAAGTGTTAGTATGTGTCATTACTTGAGGGCAAGTAATGGTTTAAGTTTGGGGGTGTGATAACTCTAGGAAATAAGAGTTATTACATCAATTCTAGACTTGAATCAAGATCACTTAGAGAACAAATAAGGTGTTTTTATTATATTTTGGTTACATTTTGTATAAACATTCATTTTAGTTGAGTCTTAATAAGTTTTACTTGAATCAAAGTAATTTGTGCTAAAAACAGGTGCATAATTGTAGGTTTTCAAAAAGTCTTAATTCATGAGGGGATGTTGAGACATTAGATGAGCAAGAGGAGGAAAGAAGATGGCCACAAAAGAAGTAAAGCACAATCGGGAATAATGCAGTGTTGTTGTAGATGTTACAGCAACCAGTGCTGCAGTAATCTGGGAGCAATACGGAAGGAAACTTAGGCGCGGGTCAACTACAGAATCGCAATCTGCATGTTTCCTAATTTAACGCATGCACGCTCATGGGCTTTTGTTTACCCTAATTTGCAATATAAAAGGGAGGCGTGCACCACATAGAAAGGCGATAAGGGAACTATCTTTAGAATAATTACAAAGAGAAGAAGAAAAAGATCAGAATTAAAGCATGTTGTTTCAACAACATTGAAGAACCGTGCAAAATTATTTGGATTTGTCTTTCACCGTGCTCAACTTATATTTCTCTTCTTCCTTTAATTGTTTTGATGTATCCCGTGATTAATATTTTTATGTTTATTTTTCTCATTCAGAATATGAACTAAATTTACTTGTAGTTGAGTGACAAATAATCCAATAGGTTCTTGACTGTTCTTATATATTGTTATGGCATTGCTGTAGCATTTTACTCTAGTAGTTTTTATGAATATAACTGTTATTTCGGTTGACCACCCATTTAATAGCTTCGGTTAAGATAGAGCAGCAAAATGGCATGTCTTAGCGGATACTATTAGAGTATTACTTGATCTTAAGTTGAGTTTCCTAGATTAAGTTATCTTGAATCCCAAAAAGGTAATACTTGAAGTTAAGATTTGTGACACACTAGACATAGGTGTTCACCTTGTAGGGTGGAGAGACTAAAGGTTATAATGTCATACCATAAGTATATTATCAACTGGTCATTGTTAATAAATTTAAGGGTATAAGACTTTCAATATACAATAGCTGAGGATGTAGATTTATTCTCCCCAGTACTGCAACACTTGCTGTAACAACTGGTGCTAACTTGATAAAAAAACAGTCACCCCATAAAGAGAGTTTGATCATTCAACTACTATAATCTCAATTGAATCTTAGACACATTTAACATAGTTTATTTCATTACGGTATTGTTTTATTTAATTCTCTCACAATCATTAATTACGATAGAAATTACTTGACAATTGTTTGCTTCGGTCTTAAGTTGATTTGCACTATTGTGATTGCTTTACCATTTCGAGTAACATCAATCCCTGTGGAGACGATCTTGAATACTCATCACTTTATTACTTGTTGTGTATACTTGCACATTGGCATTGGTAGTAATTGCCTATAAAAATAACCAACACCTACCATTACTTTTTTCTTAAGCTTGTTTAAGAGAGGAAATTCCAATCGTATGTGTCTGGGCTTCTTACACTCATAACAAGTGATTAGCTCATTCTTCTCCTTTTGATTCTTACAGTTTAAGAATCTTTTTCGCTCACTGGTTTTCTTGAAAAATTTTCTAAACCTCCTAGCCATCATAGCCATGGTTTTATCATCAAACTCACTTTCCTCATCACTCTCATGCTTAGATGCTTTGAGTGCAATACTTTTCTTCTTCTTTACCTTATTGCCTTTTTCTGCTACCAAATCTTCCTCAGAAGAAATAAGATAACCAATTAAATCATCAATAGGCAAAGTGTTTAAATCTTTAGCGTCCTCTATGGCAGTTCTCTTAGGTCTCCATTCCATTGGTAAAAAACTAATAATTTTCTTAATTTGTTTGCTATTCAAAATGTTTTTCCTAGTGCTCGTAATGTGTTCACAATATCTGTAAACCTAGTATACATAGAATACACACTCTCATTTTGTTGCACTTGGAACAATTAATATTGTCGAGTATATCTACTAATCTTAGATTCTTTAACTTCATTTGTCCCTTCATAGACAACTTCAAGTTTGTTCCATATTTCATGAGCACTCTTAACACTAGACACTCTATGAAATTCTTTCTTATCAAGAGCAAAAAACAAAACATTCATTGCCTTAGAGTTTAAATATATCTTTTTCTTCTCTAACTCACTCCATTGACTTGAAGGTTTTGGAATATCATCTCCTACTTCATTTTTAGTCATAGGCATGAATGGACCATCACAAACAGCTTCCCAAATTTCATAATCTAAAGCTTGCAAATAAATTCTCATCATAGTTTCCCAATAAGGATAGTCATTTACATAAAAAAATGGTGGTTTAATGGTTGATTGACCTTCCCTAAATGTAAAATCATTTTGAGTTGCCATTGATCTTTAACTCTAGACGGTTAAGCCTAAACAAGAACATCTTAATCTGATACCAAATGAAATATTAACTAGGCAACTTAAGAGGGGGGTGAATTGGGTTTCTAAAAATTAGGCAATTAAAACTAAATACAAATTAAACAAACTAATCAAATTCGAAATAAAAAACTAATATGCAATAAAAAATAAGGAGATAGAGTAAGAGAGAGCAAACGTGTGATTTTTATGTGGTTCGGCCAATCGTGCCTACGTCCATGACTCCAAGCTCATCGGGCTTGAGGATTCCACTAATCGAGCCTCCAAGGCTTCGACAATTCTTACAATTGACTTCCTAAGTGTCCATAGACCTTTACAAGAAGAGATTATCTCTAATCTCTTAACCCAAGTGTATCCCAACACTTACAATCATCACTCAAAAAATAAAGATTACAAATAAATTTTCTCTCACACAATGTATATGGTTACAAATGAAAGCTCAAAGTGTGAATAAATAAAATAAGTACAAATTAAAGCTCAATGAAGGTTGTATTCTCAATATTAAGCTCAATAATAACTCTTGGATCATTTCTTATTTGAATTTGATTAAGTCATTTTATAGTTGGAGCTGAAAACTAGCCGTTGTTGACTTTCTGAACAAAATCGAATCGCTGTTAACTGCTATCAGTTACCGTTTTGACTAGTCTGAATGACCGTTGAGTTAAAATTTCAAATAATCGGTTAATTGTTTGGAATTATCGGTTAGCCGTTAATTTCCAGAAACGTGCAAAATAAATTTGGCTTGACCGTTCTTGCTAAATGGTTCATGGTTAAAATGTAATTCCTTTCTAGAAATTATCGATTATCTGTTTAACATTATCAGTTAGCCGTTTATTTTCAAAAACCTGCATAACAAATTTATAGCTCTCTGGAATTTATCGATTAATCATTTTTAATAAACGGTTCACCATTATTTTCCAGAATCAGCATTTTAATGGTCCCTTTCAGAGAATGATTTTCTGATTAAAGTTAACAATTATCCAAATTCATAAACATGTCGAGAAATATTATACGGCTTTTAAGAATTTATCTATTAAGGAATACTCCAACATTTTTAATAAAAAACATTAAATTTTGTTATCATCAAAATCAATTTTATAGACATATACATGTTAACAGTAATGCTATGTATCTCAACAGTTGACTCCCAACTGCTATGATATTTCTTATATCAGTTACGAAATTTACTATCCAATTGATAAATGAATCATAACTATTGGGGCTCTTTCATTAGGATGCATAACGTTATTGTTATTGATATTTACAATTAGAAATCAACAAGAATCAATATATTTTTTAGTATAAAAAGGACTTATAATAGATAAATGCTAGAATTACAAACACTTGTCTAAATTATTTTTTTAAAAATAATTTGCAGACAAATTTCATTTTTTAATTACAATAATAGAATGACGGGTTTAAATATCACTACCTATTGCAATTTTAATAATCCAATTAAAAAATAAAAGTTAGTTCGCCGGCTTGAATTGGACAAATCAAGATGAATGAATTGTGCTTGCAACCTTCACTTCTTTCAATTTAATGATCAAATCCTTCTTTTACCCTGTTGAAGTCGAGGCTTCTTGTAATTGGCAACAAAATATACATGTAGTTCTGTAGGAATATGACACAACATTTTGCTAGATTTCGCTTTAACTTGCATTCTCACGAAGAGAAGACTGTATAACAAATTTGGAAATAGAATTTAAAACAAGAAAACTCAAATTTTGATTAAAGATAGATTGATTATTATAAAGAGTTTAGTACATATTTATGGTAGTTGAACCTTCTGCACTTATTAGCAATGGCCTTGTATTGTGCGGTAAATTCTTACAACTTCTTTTTGACCTCTTCATTTATGTCGATCAAATTTTCAATTTGATGATCAGCAATGATACTCATTCCAGAAAGTTTTTCCAAAGGAATTAAATCTAAAGTGTGCAATGGTGGACGAATATAAACAACTTTAAATGGAGATTTACTACTAGAACGATTAGGCACATTGTTGTATGCAAATTTAGCTTGTAGTAAAATATTCTCCTATTGTCTTGGGTTTTCTTTAATGGGCAGGCTTATAGATGCCTTCAAAAGTGTTCTTCTTTTTCTTAGCTGAAGCTTTAGAATGAAAGAACTTTGTGTTCTTATCCCCTTCTTGCAGCTAGACCGCCCTTGACCTTTGCCTCCAATATCTCTTCCTCTAACAGCAACTCATCTATTTGCCTTTTAATCTTCTTTATTTCCTCCCCACCAACATACTGCTCACCACTTTCTTTGATGTTCTGGAGTTGCTAAAACAACCTATCTAGCTTCTTTTTACTACTTTCAAATTCAGTCATGCTCCATATTTTTAGCTCGGCCATCGATCTCTTTGCCGATTCTTTTAACAAAAGCATTGGATTATCACAATTCCACTTGCTACCCTCCTTCCATTCGCTCCTCACAATCTCTTTGCACTTCTCATAAGGGCTTCACATGTCTTTATAGTGGATCCTCGTGAAATGTCTCATGCTGTATTTGCTTCCTCTAGCCTTCTCTACAACTTCTATTATTATCGGATTGTGATCCGATGTCCAAGTTAGCAGAGTTGTAGCTGAATTATCCTGGAAAACCCTTCTCCAATTCTCACAACTTAAGAATCTATCCAATCTTTCCTCCACCAAATGAGATCCAAACCACTTATTCGACCATGTAAATAGATATCCTTTACAGCCCAGGTCACTCAAGCCACAGAATCTAATAGCTTCTCTAAAATCATTTACTGTTGATACACATATTTCTTTCCAGTCTTTTCACTTAGATGCAGTATTTCGTTAAAATCCCCAAAGCAAAGCCAAGGCAGCGATGAAAGACTCATTAACCTTCGCAACAGCTTCCATGTGTAATGCTTTTGTTCCTCTTCAGGGTGTCCATAAACACCCGTACACCTCTAATAACATCCATTATTCATGTGAACTACAACATCAATGTGGTGCATACTATACGATTTGATATCCACAACAATTTCATCATTCCACAATAACGCCAAGCCACCTCCCAAACCATTTCTTTCAACAGTAAAGTAGTTGTTGAAATTTAAATTCTTACCTTTTTCCATTATTTGTTTAGACCTCAGCTTTGTCTCGCAAAGAAATATCAGATGTGGTCTGTGCATGTGGAGAATTGTTTAGGCTTCTGTTGGTTCATAAATATTAATGCTATTGGTGTCAATGTGCAAGTGTACATAACAAGTAATAAAGTGATGAGTATTCAAGATCGTCTCCACAGGGATTGATGTTATCAGATTTGCTACAACAATCTTAACAGTGCAGATTTTGTGCTAAAATAAAATAAAAATTAATGAAACTAATGTACTAATTAAAATAAAAAAGCAATAAATAAATGCAACAAAGTAAACTATCACGTCAAGCTCAAGGATAAAACTAATGGGAATATATAGTAGTTGAGTGAATAAACTCTCCTTATGGTCTTGACTATTTTCTAATGTGATCTCGTTCCTTAACTTTACATTCTTGGTTGGCGGGAAGTATTTCAACAAAAAATTGTCAGCCAAGTCACTTCATGTAGTGATAGAATCTGGTGGTAGAGAATTCAATTATACTTTTGCTCGATCTCTCAAAGAAAAGGGGAAAAGTCTGAGTCTCAATGCTTCCTGCGATGCTCCAGCAATCTTGAAAGCATCACTTACTTCCAAAAATAACTTAAGGTGTAGATGAGGATCTTCGGATGGCAAACCATTAAATTGCCCCACTGTTTGAAGCATCTAAAACATCACGGGTTTAAGTTTAAAATTGTCAGCTTGAACATCGGGTCTAACTATTCCCGGATGTATGGCTTGAGAAGTCAACACTGCGTAGTCTCGAATGACTCTATCTCTATCGTTCGCCATGTGAATAATGTTGTTGTTTCCTGGTTTCCTTTGAGCACATTGTCCATTCAGACCTTCATGTACATTGACTGGTTGTATCCCCTCTCTACGGTTCAAGTTTCTCAAATCTTGCAAATCATCCATTGCTACAACAGCTTGTAATTCCCGATGCTCTCTTCTCAATCTCCTTGCAGTTTTTTCAATTTCTGGATCAAACTGGAAGTCAACATATTTATATTTGTGCATGCAAGGGTTGCTAGATCACCTATGTCAACAAAATAAATAAATTAAAATAAAATAAAAAATTAGCACCGTTAAAACTAATTTCACAAATCACAATTAACAATCAATCCCTAGCAACGACACCAAAAACTTGTTGGTTCATAAATATTAATGCTATTGGTGTCAATGTGCAAGTGTACACAACAAGTAATAAAGTGATGAGTATTCAAGATCGTCTCCACAGGGATTGATGTTATCAGATTTACTACAACAATTTTAACAGTGCAGATTTTGTGCTAAAATAAAATAAAAATTAATGAAACTAATGTACTAATTAAAATAAAAACGCAATAAATAAATGCAACAAATTAAACTATCACGTCCAGCTCAAGGACAAAACTAATGGGAATATATAGTAGTTGAGTGAATAAACTCTTCTAATGGTCTTGACTATTTTTTAATGGTTGGCTCGGTTGCTGTAGTATTTACTACAGCACTGGGCAGAATCCTTATCTATCCTCAACCATCGCATGTTGAATATCTTATATCTATATGCAACCTAACAGTGATTAGTTGTTATGCCAACATAAGATATAGCATTACACGCTTAGATTTTATTTACCCTACAAGGTGAATCCTTATGTCTAGTTCATCACTAATTTTAGATTAAGCATGGCCCTTTTGGAATTAGTTAAACTCAATCCAGGAAACTCAATCTAAAACCAAGTATTGCTCTGATATGTTCCACTAAGATAGGTCCTTTTGCATCTCTCTCCTAACTTATATCATTAAATGGGTGATCAACCTAAATAATGAATAAAAATAAATACTATCAAAACAAACTACTACAACAAATATGTAGCAACACATATATTCAGTCAATAAACCATCAAGATTGTTAATCACTCAACCACAAATAAATTTAGTTCATGGTTTGCAAAAGAAAAATAAAGAACAACGTTTCAGCCATGAAACACATCCCCATGAATAAATAGAAAACACGAAAACAAGAGAAGAATAAGAAGGATTGAGCTCCCAATTGATTTCTGCAAATTCTCCTCGGTTGCAGCCCTTAATCTCTCTCTTGAATCTTGTTTTTCTTTTGTTTCTTTGTGTTTTTCTCCTTGGATGCCGGCTCCCCCCATTCCTTATGATGTGTGCTTCTTTTATAATTGAAAATTAGGATAAACGGAAGCCTAGAGCGCACATAAGTCATATTAGGAAACTGCAGATCGCAATTCTGCAAGTATCCCGCGCGGAATTGTTCCAGGATTGCTACAGCAACGGCTACAACACTGCACTGTTCCAAATTTGTTTTAATTCTTTTGTAGTCATGTTCTTTCCTTATTTTTGCAAGCCTGTTACATCAGCATTCCTTCCATTAATTCTAAGCTTCTGGAAACCTATAATTATACATACAATTTAAGCACGAATTACTTTAAATTAAACAAAACTTATTAAGACTAAACTAAAATGAATATCTATGCAAAATGTAACAAAAATGTAATGAAAACACATCATTTATTCTCTAAGTAATATTGATTTAAGTCTAAAAGTGCCATGATAACTCTCATTTCATAAAGTTATCAACTTCTCAGAACACTCAGTCATTCCCCAAACCCAAACGTTCCAGCTGATGATCCTCATTGATTTTAGCGGGGCTAGTAACCAGCCACTGCCATTGATTCTTCCGTAATTATTGCTTCACCTTTATTACCTCTATTGTTCTGTATTTCCAACTCTAACTTGCCCTTGGCTTTTGGAGATGACAATGTTTCTTCTTGGTTCGAGCTTCTCATTTTTCTCTTTTTCGTTAAGGGGCTATCCCAAAAACATTCGTCACTGGATCTTTTCATTGCTTTTGGTCCATCTTTGTGTTTAATGGACTTTTCAGCATTTCTGGCTTGTAGTTTCCACCTGCATCTCTTGGGCTTTCCTTTTGTTGTTTCTAGCCCACTCCTTTCTATCACATTTCCGACTTACTGGTCTGTTTTTGGGCTCATCGCTCCCCAGGCTCTTGGTTTTGGGTTGCTCGCTACCAACATTTTTTCCTTTTCATCTTGGTTCTTCATTAAAATTTCCTCTTACACTTTTATTTTCCCTTTCATTCTATTTTTCACTTCTTGCCTCCAACTGCTTCTCTCCCCACGTCAATTCATCTCCTGTTGCCACCGATAAGTTTTTGCTACTCTGATTGGACATCTATGAGGAATCCCTATCCCTAGGTGGTCTTTTACCCATACTCCTTTTTTTCTGGCTTCCGGGTTGATCCATTGTTTGTTTCTGATTTCCCTTGTTTGTCTTGAACCTCCATCGTTGAGTAGCTTTGACTTCTCTGTCTCTGCTTTGTTCTAACATTTTCCTTCCTCTTCTTTTGCTTTAGTTGTTCTGTCATTGTAAGAGCCTTCATCCATGGCCATATGCCATCTCCTCTCTCAGCTGATTTTTATAGCTAGCACATTCTCTATATTGATGGCCAATCTGAGCACACACATAACAAAAGTCTGGCAGTCTTTCATATCTTACTGGCATAGGGATTTCTTTCGCTTCTTCTTCCCCGTTTGCTCTCTCCATTCCTTTTTGTTCGTCCCTATCCATCTCGTTTTCATCTTCATCCTGCTTCAGGAACAAAACTTTGATCAATGGCTTAGTAATATCCACCGAAATGAGTAATCTGATGTGTTTACCAAAGCATGCCCCTATAATATCTGTGGCCACTTCTTCCACTCTTCCAATGGCTTCCCCAAGCTCTTTTATTGTCTCTGTGTTCATGCACATAATAGATACATTGAGAATTTGTTCCCAGAATGAGACATGAGTGAAATCTTGTTTTTTTATTTCCCCTATTCCTACTGGTTCTGTCAACACAATTAATGCTTTGTCAAAATGCCACGACCCTCCTGCAAAAACTTTCCTCTTATCAGCTTCACTCACAAACTGAAAAATAAAGATGTTTTCCCCTAACTCCTCGATTTTAACTTCCTTCATTGTTTTCCACACAGGAAGTAAAGCTTCTTTGAAACCTTCCTTTTTTACTTCTCTGTTCAGTAACACTTTTCCCACTAAGCATCTTACACGTATCTTCTCTCTTGTTTCCTTCATTTTGCCTTACTTTCCCTCTTGTTTCTCCGTTCAGGGAGATTTCTTTGCATTTTTTGATTAGCTCCTCTGTGTCCATCCTTTGGTTGATACTGAATGCACAACTACCGAGGTGTTCACTCCCTATCCTGTTCTAGTGGCACAAACCCTATCCTTACTACCCCCTTCGATGAAGAAAAGATTGAAAAAAGAGACCAAATTCTATGGTTTAACTCTAAAACCCCCACAAACACCCAACACTCAATGGGTGAATTAACAGAGTCATCGCGACTCACTCCCAAACTCCATTCTGTTTTCAAAGAAAACTAGAAGAGAAGCCATTACAACTTAAGACAATATAACATAACACAAGCCATTACAGTACAGTATAATGTAGCATACGACCAAAAATTATATAACCTTAATTATAATACATAAAAATTTTAATTATTTAAGAATTAGAAAATAGTAGTTAATGTGACTATTCCTGATAAGGAAAAGGATGATAAGGAAAGAACTCAATCATTGGAAAATCATGGAGATTAATTTGCGGAATGCAGAGCACTATCAAAGGGATTTCCAACGTCTAGATTATCTCTATAGAATATCTTCAATGATTTAATTCTTTTATAAATATTCCTTTTATGCTAGCTGTACATAAATGTCATGCATTAGTGGCTGCGATTTGGCCATTAGTTAGGACAGCAATAGCTTAAGTTTAGGCCACTTGCTTCTTTAATCTCACGTACTGTCTTGTATAAATTTATGGTTTCAGTTTCAATAAAGGTCAACCAATTCTCTCACGCTTCAATTTCTTCACCACTGGAATTCTAATTTAAATAACTTCTTGATATTGCTGCATCGTTTTTATGGATGCAAAGTTACTTTCAGGTCGTCTCTAATTTCTTTATTAAATCTAAGCTCAAATTCATAGTCTTCTAAGAATGTTAACATGACATCGGTTTTCTTTGTTTGCCTTTTTTATTCTTAAAAAAATTTATATTATGTTAATGTAACTTGATTTACATTGACCTAACTACTATCTTTTTGTAATCATTCATTGACCTTAGAGATATGGCCTTAACTACAATCTTTCTGCAACCATTGTCCATCTGAAAATATCTAATTAATTAGGAAATTTCTATTTGTATTCCTTATTTAATTTTCTTTTATTTCTTTATGTTAAAGTTTGCATTATTTTCTAAATTAAATCTTTTCTTTATAGTCTTTTGTAGACTTAGGATGCAGATGGAACCCTCACCGCTGTGCAAGCCACATTCTTAGTCAATCTAGCTACCTTAAGTCGGCCCTAATCCAATATTTAAATCTAGCTCTATAGTGCTTAGATTAAATTTCTTTGTCCTTGTCTAATTAGGACATTTCTTTCTGTAGCAGACAAATGCCACTTTTCTTGTGGTGGGTAACAAATCTTGCTTGCATTTAAATTAGGAAAAAAATATTTAATCTGTCCATTCAATAAGAATTTGTCATTTTAATAGGTCTGGGTCCTACTATGTCATCCACTAACTTTTTGCCTTTAAATCGGTGGATCGCATACATTGAAGCAGATGTTCCCACTTGAAAATTGAGTAAATCTGATTATTGACAAATTTTAAAATATCTCTAACATATCATTTCAATTATACTACATATATATATATATATATAGTTTAAAAAAATTAATTATTAATAAATTAATTATACATGATATATATACATTAATTAATTATATTACCTCTAATGTATTTTATAATTCCTTCTATATAAAAATAGTAGGCTGGTATTGGAAAGGCGCACCACCGTAACATTTTAAGGTGTGAAGCTTGACCTAGGTATTTCTCTTAAAACAGGAAGAAAGAATTCATAAAAAGCGATTGGGTCAACGCTTCAACCAGAATTTTTGCCTGTCGATCTACGATGGCTAACCAAATTTTTGAGCTCAATGAGCAGAAATTGCAGGCACTGGGGTTAGAAGGTACCAAAACCCATTTTGGCCACACACATAAGCTGAGTCTATGCAGTTTCAATGATGGTTACACAGTATCTTGCAACTATTGCAACCAGATCATCAGGGATCCTGTTCCTGCATATTGTTGCATTAGCTGTGAATTCTTCGTTCATATATGCTGTGAGGAGATTCCAGAAAAAGTCGATCAAATTGAACACCCATTTCACAGGCAAGTGACGAAGCTAGCAGAGGGCTAACCACTAGATCCCTCTATTTTAAGTGTATGAAAATATAATTATATATATTTTTAAACTTCCATCTAATTTTTGCTCGATATCTTCATATATTTATATTTCTCATCGGTCCTTCCCCCAAGTATTATGATATCTAATCCTGGCTTTGCCGCTGCAGGCAACACTGTCTTCATATTACCCCTTTGAGTAAGGGTAAATCCAGGGATTGCAAAGCGTGTACGAAATCAATCCGAGGAGTTAGTTTAAGCTGTTCCAGCTGTAGTTTTGACCTTCATGTTTCATGTATTAGGTCGATAGTTGTATATAATATTAAGCAAAGAGATTCGGATGAAATAGTTACTACGGGATATCGATATTCCTCCCAACGAGCCTTAAAACACAAGGGTCATAAGCACGGCCTGTTTTATTTTAGTGACAAATCATTATCGAGTTTTATGCAATGTGAATTCTGCTGCAAGCAATTCGAGGGCTCTAATTTTTACCGCTGTGTGGACTGTGATGTGAACTTTCATGTTGAATGCATACCGCTACCACGTGTTGTGAAGAATGATAAAGCTCACCAGCATCCTCTCTTGCTCCTTAGTTCACTCCAACTCGTATATGATAGTGAGAAGTATTGTTGTGATATTTGTCGGGAACGAGGGACTGCAAGGCATCATGTTTATTACTGTGACGACTGCAAGTTTATAGCTCATGTGGAGTGTGTACTAAATGAGGTATGTAACTTTTTTTCCCCCACATCCATTAGCAATATTCAAAGTCTTATTGCTTTAGTTATTTTGTAATTTTATATGTGTAGGAGATATAATTAGTATTCATTGTCTGCGCAACTCGTTTGTTAAATATGTGTGCCTCTTAATCAGAACCGGTCATTGTTATCTTCGACAAAATACAAAACATTGAGTTTGTGGGTGTCAATTGTTAACCTTTTTTTTCATTATTTTAGAATTTCTTTTCTAATGGGCCTAAACTGAGTCTCCCTATGAATTTTGGGCCCTGCTTACTTAGTAGAGCAGGAAATTTTATTATCAATAGTGCTATGTTTTGAAGTAATACGAGCGTACATAGATGCATGCATAATAATTAGTGTTTGTTTTGTTAGGGTACTTTGGAGATTGAAAAATATGATTTAGAATACAAGAGTGATGGAGAGGAGGAAATTAATAGATTCATGGAAAATCAACTGAGCAAAGAACATTCGGAAGTCGAACACAAATTTCATCCGCAACATCGGCTGTTGGCTGCTAAATGTGTGAGCAAACAAGAATCAGTTACATGTAATGCCTGTACGAAGGAGATTACTGGCATCAAGTACAACTGTTCGAGTTGCAGCTTTAGCCTTCATGTGTCATGTGCTCATAAGCCACTGAAACGGGTTCTAAAACGTGAATGTCACACACACAATCTGTTCTATTTTGTAGAAGATGAGCACAACTTCAGCTGCCAAAAGTGTTCTGAAAAATGTAAAGGGGGTTTTTACCGATGTCCCGAGTGTTGTATAAACTTCCACATTGATTGCATTCCTCTACCACGAGTTGTGGTCCTTATGAAACAGACTATCCACCGCATTACTCTCATCCTCTTAGATCTAGTCGTGGAGTATGACTCGGATGACCAGCACTGTGAGATTTGCAAGGAGCCAAGAAATTCTGAAGATCATGTTTATTACTGCCAGGAACGGAACTTTTTTTCTCATGTTGAATGTTTACTTGCAACGGTAAGTTTACAATTATGTTTGTTTTTACAACTTTAGTCCCTCCTAGATTTTTTAATACTTCATTTCATCCTGAGTGTTAAAAAGTAGTAGAAAAAATACACTGATGAATGATAAACATGACATTTTTATATACTATAATTGATTATACGAAACTAATATATAACTTATATGTACTAAAATAGTTTATTTATTAAAAGTTAACAGCGAGTTTTTTCTATGATTCGAACACCTGGGATGAAATTGAATTTTAAAAATGGATTGCTTATTTGGTATAAGGGATGGGTGTAGATCAGTTTTAATTATTTACTTTATGCAGGATAATATCATTACTTCATCATCAAATGAACTATTATGCTTGGACCCGGAGTATAAGAAGAATAATACCGTACAAGAGGCTGATACAAAGGAAGTGAAGAAAAATAATGATGCAGATTGTAGCAGGATTAAACCAATCATGGTCACTATGCTTCTATCAATCTTTTCTTTATGGCACCATTTCAGTAGACGTACCAAACCTTGTAAAATCTTTGATTATCTCAAATGTAGAGTTCAAATTATAAAACGTTCTATGTTTGATCTATCAGGATAACACTTCATTTGGGAAACCGCCACACTTGGATTCCCACCATGGGGATGAAATACAACAGCAGCTGAATGCGGCAGATATAGCTGATAAAAGGAAGAAGCAGGAAGGGAAAATGGAAGATGGTCGCAACCGACAAGTCGATTACTTCATGATCAAGGTACCAATACTAGTTTTTGACGTGCTTCAGGAATGTGTCTTGGTGGGTTTGATTTTCCTCTTTGTATTAATACTAGTTTATTTACTGAGGTTATGGTCATAATCTTGGTTGTTGAAGTAGCTTCGTCGAAAGATTGTAATAATTTATTTTTCGAATGTCATTCAACGACGTTGGTTTGTTCCCAAGTTTAATAATCATGATTTGTTGCTATCCCGAATCCTTCAGAATCATAGATATGTTCAAACTCCATATGATTTCAAAAATATCTTACATGCTTGTGAATAATAAATAGGTTAGGTAACGAGCTAACTTTTAAGTATGAGTTAGATTCATGAACTTCTATATGGTATCAAAATTAAACTCATACACGAGTAGTCCCACATTACTTTACAACTTGACAAACATTAGTAAAAGACCAACCTACACAGAATAGGGAGAGACAGCGAAGATACTATATTGGTTGAGAATTGCTATCAAGCTAATGATATAATTTTAGGACAAGCCTCAACCCTTGGAGTGTGATTGTTGGCACCCCTCCAAAATTTTCTTAAAATCCCATTTTCTCAATTATTCTCCACATGGTGCCAAAAGTACCCTTTTCGCTAATAAACTTTTTTTTATTTATAAATCTTTGAATTTCTAGAAATTTTCTCACTCTTAAATGTTTTTTGCAATTTTGATATCTCCATTCTTCTCTTCTCTACAAAGCTAAAAACAGTGGCTTCCAAATATACAAATAAGCAACATGAAAAAGAAAAAAATTATTTCTTTATGTTTGTGCAAAGCAATATATTGTATAGATGTGAGACAGAGAGTATAAATGTAGTTAATTCTACTTGTATTTGGCCCTAAATATAGTTGTAATAGACAAGGGGTTATATGAGATTCATAAAGGGGTGCTAATAGTCTACCTCCAACTCTTGAGCAAGGTTTTTAGGACGAATTATGCTCATGAACTTCTATACCATCGTAGGAAACAAATTAATAGGTTTCCATATTATTATCATATCAACTAATTTTATTCTTCTTATATGTCCATTTTTTTACATGAAAAGTTGTAGCTTTTGAATTAGCACTAATTTAGAACTTGATCTAAATGGAAAGAGTTGTTATTGCACATTACTTTTAATATTTTATTGATGTGTGAATTAATCATAAATTTTTATCATATTTTATATGGATAATAGAGTTAGTTTCATAGGCTAAAAAGTGAAGCTTCTAAATGTAGAATGTCATTTTCCTATTGTTGCGACCAATATATATTACTTATCCCATATTATTTTAAAAATATCCATTAACCTCCTTATCATATTAAAGGGAAAAAGGGTAAAATAGTCATTTACTTGATAATTAATCTTAGAAATATAAAGTATATATTTATTTTAACCAAAAAATAAAAATAATTATAGAAAAACAAGAAAATATCTTGCTTTTAAGGTCTTTTTTTCACACTGAAAATTATTTTTATTTTTAGTATTTTAAATTTTTATTTTATTCATAATAAATATGAATAAAAACTTATTTAAAAATAAGGGTAATACTATGATATCATGGTGTTAGTAGAGTTATTAAGCATTACAAAAATATTAGGGGGTAAGTGAAATATATTTATTTCAATTGGGAGAAACTAACAATCTAATAACCTAGGATAATATAACGTTTTATTTAAACTTTTGTCATGAATGACGTACTTGTTTTAGCAATGAGCCTGTATTAATTTGTCCGAGTAAATATAATTTTTTTATAACGATTTTATTAATCGCTAATCAAGCCGTTATAAAAAAATTATTTCTTGTTGTAAAATATAATTCATATTTCCAGATTATTTTATTTTTATTTTTTAATTTTGTACCATAATCGATTAGTTGGCTAAATGAAAGTCAGCCAAACACTTGACACAAAAAGTTTTTTCAAATTGAAATTAATTGACTCCCATTTGGAGACAATTCTGTACTAAAATATTAAAATTATTTTAAATATTTAAAATAAATATTTATAATCTGTCTAGTAGAAATATCAAAATGTTTAAATATTAAAATTATTATATTTAATTTAATAATATATTTGTATTTATTGTAGAGATTTTAAATAAATATTTGGGTTAAGTACATTATAAAATTAAAAAAAAACTCACATACTAATAATGTTAAAATTATTATTTTACATAATATTCAAAAGACTTTATATTTTAATACATTTATTTTAATATTATATTTTCATTTATTATAGAATTTACTTTAACATAATAAAATATGTCTAATAGATTGTAAAATACAAAATATTTTATAATTACCTCCTTAATTATCGAACATAACCGTTATTTAAAACCCTTTAAAATGACTTTAGAGATATCTTTGACTAACGGCTAAATGTAAATTTGGTATATTATTATGTTTTTAGTCTTCTTTTGGATTTTGCGAAGGGCTGGGCAGCATACCTATGAAACATTTATTAAATCTATAATTCTTACAGTAAAGAAATATTTATAGATGAGACATCAATGTTATTTATTTATTTATTGGATAATATCCAGACAATAACAAAATAATTAGGGATGGCGAATGGAGTAGTTTGGGTTTGGCCAAGTTTTAGATAGTTTCAAGCTCAACCTTGCTTGCTTATTCCATATATTTTTTAAACTTAGATTTTTTATTTTTAAAAAAATTAATTTTTGAATATTTAATAGTTAAAGAGAAAACTAAGGGAAATTATCAATGGTGTGGAAGTTTCATTTTTCCTTCTACTTAAATGCTAACATCCCTTAATTGTTTTTTATGTCATAAGATTAATATTATCATTTTATATATTGACAACACATTTGTTAAGAAGTATCAATATTTCATTAATGATTACGGAAAAAAAGAAAAAACATGATTATGCCCAACAAAAATATAAGATTAATGGGCAGGCTTGAGTCAGGCCCATGACTGAGCTCGTCCCATACCAGATCTAGATATTTGAAGTCCAAGCCCGGACTTTTTGGATTGGCCTGAGCTCATGTCGAGCAGGCCCAAACTTTTTACTATCCCAAACTGGAATCATGCAACTGTTTCGATCCAGATTAATGTCCACTACTACTTTTAAGCCACCATTATGATGAAGTTTATAGTCTGTTCCGAAAAATTAAAAGGTTGTAAATCCTAGATAGTGCTAGCATTATGAACTGAGAGAGATACATCTTGAAATCGAATTAGGTTACGAGCTTTCCGAATCACATTAACAATGCTGCTGCCAGCCACCAACCACATGTTCCAGATTTTATATGGAAACATAGAGCCATCAGGAGATGAGTGTTAAACATATCAGCAAGCCATTTCCATAATACTTTAGCAAAGGTCCTTGATTTATCTCATATTTACCGCTAATTAGGTTATAATTTTAACGTTCGAACTTTATTATTGTATTAAAAAATCCTTTCTTTTTGACAAACACATAGACTAACATTAAAGGAAAATGATATGCTCACCCAACCAGTGCGAATTGTTTGGGTAATTCGTGATTAATTTAAAATTTGGGGCAATGTTAATTATTACTTTGATTTTTATTTATTTTTGTGTAGAGTTGAGGTGGGGTTTGAAGTGGGCTTTCTAATCTCTACCATTAGACATTAGTTCATTACTCAACATTAAAAGATATTTAATGGGAAGACATTGTTTTTAAGAGATAATAATTGAGATAAAGAAATATGCAAAATAAGGAATAACGATTTTTGAGATAATGTAGAAATATCAGAAAAGGAAATCCTAAATAATTTAGAAAATAGAATCCTAAACTTAATTAACGTCAAAGACTAAAGTAACATAAGGAAAAGGAAGAATCATTGTTATAACAGGAAACTAATTGTGAGGAAGTGTAAATTACGATCGTTAGGACTTAATCTTGCCATTCAAATTAAGTATGATGGGGTGATGGGGTGAGTGCGTGTGTACTAATTAAATCTCAGCTCGCAGCCACGAATCGATCTTTGGTTTCAAATGTCTTTTTATTTTTTCCAGGAAAAATTAAAATAAAGACTTACAGCAATATCATTCACAACAATAACTCTAGTATTATAAGTAATTCGTTTAGGTATATATGCTCATCTAAAGATCATCAGTATTTTGAAGTGTTTCATTTGGTTATTTGCCATATTTAGGCCTAAGCTCAATTCCTTGGATAATGATGCCACGCTTTTGCATAGATCCTGATTCACACAGCTTACAGACCGCTGTCCCATCATCTCCATTTTCATTAAAGAACTCACCCATCTCAATCTCCGTCCACCCATCTCCTCTGTCTTGAGATAGTTGAGGAGGCACCTTTGTCGGAGGATCTAACAACGCGCTACGCCTTTTGTGATTATTGCTTCCCTCAAAATAGACGTCAAACTCTATAGGTCTAGCATCAAATCCTTGTCTACTTTTGACAAACTTGAACACAAGGTAAGCTGCATAGTTCGTTTTGGACGATAAAATTCTTGTCTCAATTCTTGCTATGATTTCGAACCACCACACCTCCCTGAGTTTAGCCACTTCGGGAAACCTGCAAATGTAATGGCACATCATCTATGCATTGTAGCAAGAGAAGCAATTAACTCCCTTTAATTTGTTCTAATGAGTAGCCGATATTAAAAAAAATAATGGAAAGACGGATCCAACTAGCAAGATATTGTCCACTTTGTGCTTAAAATACGTTTCTTTTACGCTCATGGTTTTGATCTTTGTATGTCCAAGACCCACCCAAAAGGCATCTTACTAGTCCAAGGATGGTCTTTCCTTATAAGCTCATCATTCACATCATTCTTAAGCAATGTGAGATGTTACGAACAATGGTTAAGTCTGGATGACCGAATTTTACGCAATCCAAATTTGAACTATTATCAGAGTTGTACAATGCTATATAATAACTCTAGTGTGTTGTACAACTCTGATCCTAGTTTAAATTAAGATTTAAAAAATTTAAATGTCTGGGCCTTTGTATGACTCTTGAAACAAATGCCAAGTTGGAGTAGAATAAAACAAACCTAGACTTTCGTAGAGAAAGCCAGTTCCAATATTGGGTGAATCTCCCCATGCTATGGAAAGTCCCCTTGCACCAACCATGTAACACTTCTTTCCAGTCTCTTGCACTAGCGAAAAGCTCGTCGTGTGATTGTTGATGAGGATGGGGTTGTGACAAAGATAAAAGTAAAGGTCCTTCTTAGACAACGAAGCGATCATCAAAGACGAAGCAGAGATTGATGACGAGTTGGAAATGATCTCCTTGTAATCGGACGGCAGAAACTTCTCCCAAACGGAATCCAAATCCGCAGCGGATTTGAAGGCAGGACAAGCCAATGATAATCTGCTTGCATCGCGGGGAGTTGTAAGAGAAATGATGTATGAAATGCATCGTGCAGGCAGAACAAATGTGATGTCCATTTTACTTCTTTCTGATGACAACTCCTTTTCAATGTTATCCTGAATCTTGAAAATTATTTGAAAATACATGAAGGAAAAAGCCAATCTCAGTGAATATGTGTAGAAACTAATTTAAAAGCGAACAAGAAAGATACAGTGTGTAAAACAAAGAACCAAATTGCAAAAATTTTATAATAACAAAAAATGTGCAATGTCACAGTTAAAAACTTTTCTACAAACTTATTGTTCACAATTGATTCAGCATAAATGCTTAAGTATATGTGTTAGTTAGATGAGAACACAAATAATAAAAGTAAATAATGTAGGGTGTGAAGTGTTTTTAATTCAACAAATAGAGCTATATATTGCATATCTGTTTGAGTTTAATCAAGAGTTAATGGCTCTACGTATTCAGGATTCGAATAATGCTGAGTATAATCAAGAGTTTATGGCTCTACATATTCAGGATTCGAATAATGCAAATTGTTCAAAATTTTCAAGCAAAAGCCATAAGACAATCTATGTGACTACAAATGCGAAGAACTTGAAAAAAGAACATGTGATTATCAAACAAAGAGAATACCACTAAAAAATCTTTAATTACAAGTTCTATTAAACTTGAAAGTCGATTTTGTATTTAGCATATCATACAACAACTTTACTGATAAGTATAATAACGTAAGCCCCAACTAATAAAATGGTATACTTAATAAATTTAAGTACCACCGATGGCCATGTGATTATTTTATGGTTATACTATACCAGCCGACTTATGCTAAATAGTAAAAGAACCTTTCCTCTTACTACATTTGTTCTATTTGCAATTATAATTAATTGCCAAAATGACTTTTTTTTTTTTATTTTTTTAAGGAAGAAATATGTAAGGTTGGGCAAACCCCAAAATGACTTTTTTTTTTTAAAAAAAAATTTTAAGGAAGAAATATGTAAGGTTGGGCAAACCCCAAAGTCAATCCTTTTACTTCCTATTTTCTAATATTTGAACTTAGGTGGCCAGCAAAGCAAAACGGTTTGAAACTACTCGGTCAAGCTTCTAAAAGGATTTATTTTAGTGTCTAATCAGAAATCAAAAGATGAGAGACAAATGCATTCCCAGTGCCCCAAAAAAAAAAAAAAGTCCTAAATGTCATACGTGAGTCATAATATCTGATAAAAATAGCTGAACCATCTATGAGTTTGACCTCGCTAACCATAAGAACCGAATCATGAACTCCGTCATTCTTTACCTTATAACCTTCACTTGAAAAATTTGATGTTATGGGATGTATTATTTCCTACAACATAGAAATATCTATATGTAAGATAACAATGTTAGCGAGAACTAATTGTTTTTTTTTTTCTAAGTCAGACAGTAATCAAATCATGGAGTACCTCTTGTTTATTTCGTTTCAAAATGATGGGAACGAGTAATTTTATACTAACCTTTTTGTCATCCACTGTTTTTGCCTTATCCTCAATATTGGATCCTGGGTTTGGAATGTCATCCTGGATGTTGTAAATAATTTAAAAACTTTTTAAGAAAAAACTATCAGCCAATCTCCATAAATATAACTATACAGATTTGATTTAAAAGCTATAAATACTCTTTTAGTCCTTAAAAAGTTTGAGTTAATTACCTAGTCTGTTCTTATATTTTAAAAAATTACCCAATAGATCCTTGTCATTTATGTTTTTGTTAAAATATATTTAGTCATCATTAGTTTTCTACTTATTAATCGAATATTAGATGAAGACTATCAATCATTTGATTCAACAGCTACAAATAGAAGTAATATTTTATTCTTGACAAATTAGATTCAATAGCTAAAAAAATTAACAAAGGTGTTTAATCTTAGTAATTTTAAAAAAATGCAAAGACTGTCTAGGTATTTGGTTTCTGTAAGGATTAAATGAGTACTTTTACCTCGAAAAGAAGGGTGCATCCTGAAGTGTATCAACTTAATTCTAGTAATAACAAGAAAACAATGATTGAGGAAGGTTCATGCACGAGGTGGGCTACAAGATTATGATATGATCGTACTACACTTATCGATTTTGCTCTATAATTAAGGAACCGTCTATCTTAGCAGTGAAGTATTTTAGTATCTACATACTCAGAAAAAAATAAAGAACTGAAAAATAAATCGAATCCTACTGCTAAAATTTGGCAAAAGACATGAGTCATAATATCAGATAAAAAGAGCTCAGGCCCTTACGTGTTTGTGTTTGACCTCAGTATCCATATGAATAGAGCCATGAACAGTACTACCAATCACCTTAGAACCTTCTCTTGAACCAATTGAGGTTTTTGAATTTAATGTTTCCTAACGATAGATTAGGAAAATATTGAGTCAATCAATCTTTGTGATGATTGATAACCAATTTTTCTTAATAAATAATTGAGATTGATATAATTAATAATTTGATTGATTATTATGTTTCCATCTTTGAAGCCTAAAAGATCTTTGATCCAGCACATGGAAGCTTCTTTGGGTAGTTAAGATTTGTGGTGTTAAATGTGGTAATGTGATATGTAGAATTTATGGCGTTGAGTATGGTTGTTAGGTTAGATGTGTGGTTATAATTTGTGTGGTAGTTAGGTTAATGTATGGTTGTGATTAAGTTGTAACAAGTATAAATACCTTCTCTTTTAGTTGGTTTAAGCAACAAGAAGTAGTAAAGGTTCTTGGTACTAAAAGAGTTGTAATTGAGGACTTGTATTAAGTTCATAAGAAATAAAGAGTGTTTTTGAGTGTTTAATCATTCAAATTCAACACAATATTGCTTGTGTGGAATTGTCTTAGTTGCAATATCACTAATACGAATCACTTGAAATTGTCATTCTCACATGCACTATATTATAAGAACCACTGCCATGATTTAATGAACATATGGTAAGGAGAAAGACCACTATATCATGCAGATATGACAAGGATCATCATCATGACATACACAAATAATAATTATAAAGACAATTATGTAATGCATATATGGCAATAATCAAAACCATTACCATATACAAATAGAGTAAAAATCAAGGGGATCAGCATATAATGAATCTTGAGTTATAGCTATAACGTTTGGGAACCCTTCAATTCTTGAGTAAGTTTTTGAGAATGAGTTTTACGCCCATGAGCTTTTATACGGAGCAGAGTCAAACAGACTAGTGGCCCTACATTACCTTAAAATGTGACAATGATTAGTTAAAAGAAGGAATTGCACGTACCAGGGGTGCTAGTCTGCTAGAAATTTTTTTCACATTGGGTGAGAATGAATTTTAGAGTATTTAATTAAGGTTTGAGTAATCTATTCTCCAAAAATAAATAAATTAATTAAAGGCTTGGACAACCATCAATTCTTGAGCTAATATTTGAGTATAAGTTAGGCTCATAAACTTATTATTTAAAGCAACAATGGAAACATGTATCTCTTATGCATGTATTTTGTTTTAGAATGATGTTGGCACGTAAGTTTACACTAACCTTATTGTCGTCCACAATTTCTTTTTGCTTTATCCTTACTTTCGGAATGTCATCCTCAATCTTGTATGTCATATAAAAGAATAAATTTTCTTATATGATGTGGGTCATAGTGTCTGATAAAAAGAGCTCAAGTGTCAATATATCCGAGTTTGATCTCACTAACCATAAGAACCGAACGGTGTGTTGCGGAAATGTGGGTTGAGTAATTACTAATATTGTAACTTTTGAAAAAATATAAATGTGGTGTTAAACAAATGTAAAGAAAATATAACACAATGATTTATGTGGTTCGGCATAATGCCTACATCCACGGGCAAAGACTGAAAGATAATTTTACTAACAATGGAAATTTACAAAAGTGGAAAAAACTCACAGAACCCGCAATCCCAATACACCCAAATGGAACCTCACTAGATCACTCAAGTGAAAGCTCTCTCAAATTCTCTCAAAGAACTCACTTGCAATTGCTCTTTACTTCTCTCAAATTGGGATGATTAACAAATGAGGAATTGCCTTCTATTTATAAGGAAAAATGGGGTGCACTATTGCACCAACCCCAATAAAATTGTCAACATAAATTAGGCACCTACCTTAAGAATTTGTCTTCATATTTGCTTCTCCAAAGTTGAATGCATGCATGACAACAACTTGTCAAATATTTGTGCCACCAACCTCCAATTGGTAGAGAAAAAAACGTATGAAAATAAGCTTTGTGGCCTGACCTTTCAACAATTCTCCACATCGGTGAAGATTTAGTAAATCTAAGCCGACCATCAACAAACTACCTTCCAGTTTCTGCCTTCTCTGGTTGCTTTTAAACTTGTAAGATGTTGATCAAGTTTAGACAATGCTCAAACTTGATCGCCGTCACTACCTTGGTTAACATATCTGCGGGATTATCTGCAGTTTTAATTTTCTGAAGAAGAATCTTCCCCTAATTAAAAATTTCCCGCACAAAGTGAAATCGTACATCGATGTGCTTCGTACGCGCATGATAAATTTGGTTCTTCGTTAAGTGAATAGCACACTGACTATCGCAATACACATTAATGTGCTCCTGTGCCAATCCCAAGTTTTCAAGCAAACCTTGTAACCAAATAGCCTCTGTAACAGCCTCTGTAATTGCCATGTACTCGGCCTCTGTGGTCGATAGTGCAACTATAGACTATAGTGTAGACTTCCAACTAATTTGCCCTCCAATAAAAGTAAATATATATCCGGTGGTTGACTGTCGTTTGTCCAAATCACCAGCATAATCAGAATCAACGTACCCGATCACACCTTGACCAAGTGTATCCTCTCTTTCAAACAGTAAACCAACATCCACAGTCTTTTGAATGTACCGTAGAATCCATTTCACAGCTTGCCAATGTCCTTTACCAGGATTATGCATATATCTGCTCACTATACCAACTGCATGTGAAATGTCAGGCCTTGTACATACCATTGTATACATCAAGCTACCCACTGCATTTGAATACGGAACTTGTAACATGTATTCTCATTCCGCATCTGTTGAAGGAGATAATTGTGCAGAAAGCTTGAAATGAGAAGCCAACGGGGTACTCACAGGTTTTGTCTGCTCAGTCATGCCAAACTGCTGTAGTACCTTCTTCAAATATTGCTTCTGAGATAAGCTTACTTTGCCACGAGCTCTATCTCTGCATATCTCCATGCCAAGAATCTTCTTAGCTTCACCTAAATCTTTCATTTCAAATTCTTGATTGAGTTGAGTCTTCAACTTCTCAATCTCATCTTTGCTCTTCGATGCTATTAGCATATCATTGACATACAATAGCAAATAAATGAAAGATCCTTCTTGTAACTTGCGAAAATATACACAATGATCAAATTTATTTCTTGTGTACCTTTGCCCTTTCATAAATCGATCAAATCGCTTATACCACTGCCTTGGAGATTGTTTCAATCCATAAAGCGACTTTGTCAATTTGCAAACCCAATTTTCTTTTCCAGCAACCTTAAATCCATCTGGCTGAGTCATGTAGATTTCCTCTTCCAAATCACCATGTAAAAATGCAATTTTTACATCAAGTTGAACTAGTTCAAGATCAAATTGTGCAACTATTGCTAGCAAAATTCGAATAGACGAGTGTTTCACAACTAGAGAAAATACCTCATTGTAGTCTATTCCTTCCTTCTGAGCATAACCCTTCGCTACCAATCTAGCCTTATATCAAATTTCATTTTTACGAGAAAATCCTTCCTTTTTTGCATAAACCCATTTGCACCCAATTGCCTTCTTTTCCTTGGGCAGTGTAACTAACTCCCAAGTTTCATTTTTGTGAAGAGACTGCATTTCTTCGTTCATTGCTTTCTTCCATTGTATACTTTCTAGGTTACTTACTGCTTCTCTGTAAGTGGAAGGAACATCATCATCTACAATTGGAAGTGCATGGGCCACCATATTAACAAAGCGAGCTGGTTTGCGAATCTCTCTGCGTGGCCTTCTATATGCAATTGAATCTTGTTGCTGTGAAGGTTCCTGAGTCAAAACCTCTTAATCATTTTCGGTCGATGGAGAATCACTATCCATCTCATAGACACCAGCTGGATCAGCTTTAACTTTTTCAAACTCCACCTGCTGCAAAATGCTACTGGTCTTGTCATCCTCTTGAGAATCTTTTTGTTTCAACATGGCTGATTCATCAAAAGTTACATCTCTGTTGAAAATAATCTTCTTCGTTACAGGACACCAGAGACGGTATCCTTTTACTCCACCAGTTATACCCATGAACAATGCTTTCTTTGCTCTTGGGTCTAACTTAGATTCTTTTACATGATAATAAGCAGTGGAACCAAAAACATGTAAAGAATTATAATTAGTAGCAGGTTCACCAGTTCACATCTCCATGGGTGTTCTGCCCTCAGTTGCAGTTGATGGCAAAACGGTTGATCAGATGGCACGCATATACAACTGCCTCAGCCCAAAACTCTTTGCCTAATCCAGCATTGGACAACATACACCGAACTTTCTCTAGTATAGTCCGGTTCATGCATTATGCCACCCCATTCTGTTGTGGTGTATCTCGAACAGTGAATTGTCGCACAATACCCTTATCTTGGTATATTTGAAGAAATGGATCATTCTTGTACTAACCATCATTGTCTGAGCGAAATCTTTTGACCTTTCGACCAGTCTGAGTTTCGACCATTTTCTTCCATTTTAGAAATATGCCTAAAAGTTCATTTTGTTCTTCATTAAATACACCCACACTTTTCTTGAATAATCATAAACAAAAGTAACAAAATAGTGCATACCTCCCAAATAAGCTATTTTGGTAGGTCCCTACATATCACTGTGAACATAGTCCAGAATTCCTTTTGTATCGTGAATTGCTGAACCAAACTTTACCCTTGTCTGCTTGCCCAGAACACAATGTTCACAAAATTCTAATTTGCAAGAATTTGTACCTTTCAATAAGCCTTGCTTCGCTAAAGTCTGCAAAACTTTTTCACCAGCATGTCCCAAATGCATATGCCACAACTTGGTTGCTTCTGAATCTGCATCTTTTCCATAAACTGTTAATGCTGATCCAATAATTGTACTTCCTTGGAAATAGTACAAGTTATTTCTTCTTGTGCCTTTCATCACCATCAGCACCCCAACTACTACCTTCAACAATCCATCTCTTAAAGTGATTGTGGGCCCTTTAGATTTTAGGACTCCTAATGAGATGATATTTTTCTTCAAGCTTGGTACATAGCAAACATCTGTTAAAACTTGGATTGAGCCATCATGATTCTTTAATTGGATTGGACCTATTCCTATGGTTTTACAAGCATTATCATTGCCCATAAAAACAACTCCACCGTCTATCTCCTTGAAGTTAGAGAACTAGCCCTTGTTAGGACACATATGATAAGTACAACCCGAATCCAAAATCCACTCATATGAGAGACATATCAATGTCATGCCAACCAGAGTAAAGTCTGACTCCTCATCATGCTCTGCTACACATGCATCAGAAGTAGCCTTGCCCTTTTGTAACTTAGGACAATTCTTTTTCCAATGCCCTTTCTCGTGACAAAAAGCACATTCATCTTTGGCAGGTCTCCCTTTAGACTTGTTCCTTTTTCCACGTTTGCGGCTTTGCGAACGACCTCTCATTGTCAGTGCTTCTGCAACTGTATCTCTGTGATCCTTTCTATCTTTCTTTCTGGTCTTAGAGTTGTACAATGTATTGCATACAGTATCGAATGTGACATTGTCCTTCCCATGAAGCAAAGTAGTGGTGAGATGATCATATTCATCAGGAAGTGAATTCAACAACAACAGTGCCTTATCTTCATCTTTAAATCTCTCATCCAAATTTAACAAATCCGCTAATATCTTGTTGAATGAGTTCACGTGGTCATTCATTGACATGCCATGTGTATATGTAAATCGATAGAGTTTCTTTTTCATATAAAGCCTATTTTCAAGTTTTTTCTTCATATACTTTTCTTTTAGTGTCTCCCACAATTTCTTTGCCGATGTCTCCCTCATGACAGAGTATTTCTAATCTTTAGCCAGATATAGGCGAATAGTACCACATGCCTGTCTATTGATTTTTATCTACTCCTTGTCATCCATCACGTCAGGCTTTTCTTCAAGAGCAACGCCCAACTCTTGTTGACATAAGACATCCAACACCTCACATTGCCACATACCAAAATTATTGGTACCATCGAATTTCTCCACTTCAAACTTTGCATTAGTCACAGTAGTTCTCGCTGATGAAGACGACGACGATGCCTCTGCCATCTTTTTTATCTCAAATGATCAGTTTCTTCAACAACTATTTACACTTAAAAAACAGCCTCTATGATGTTTATTTCGTGTGAATAAATGCACCAGGAAAGTTCCCAGGAGACTGGACGGGAACTCGGTCCCAATTAAAAACTAGAATCTTTAGACTCTTATCGCCTTTGTTGATAGAACTTTCCTAGACATGTAAAAATATACACTACTTACAATAGACTGTCTCCCAAGTATAAATGATCGTCTCCACCGTATTTGTGAACAGTACAGTATATAAGAATAGTATCGTATGCGTGAACAGTACCGTATACGTGAATAGTACCATATCCCCCCAAGTATGAACCGTCGGCTCTGATATCACTTGTTGCGGAAACGTGGGTTGAGCAATTACTAATACTGCAACTTCTGAAGAAATATAAATGTGGTGTTAAACAAATGCAAAGAAAATATAACACAATGATTTACGTGGTTCGGCGTAATGCCTACATACACGGGCAAAGATTGAAAGATAATTTTACTAACAATGGAAATTTACAAAAGTGGGAAAAACGCACAAAACCCACAACCCCAATACACCCAAATGGAACCTCACTAGAACACTCAAGTGGAAACTCTTTCAAATTCTCTCAAAGAACTCACTTGCAATTGCTCTCTACTTCTCTCAAATTGGGATGATTAACAAATGAGGAATTGCCTTCTATTTATAAAGAAAAATGGGGTGCACTATTGCACCAACCCCAACAAAATTGTCAACATAAATTAGGCACCTACCTTAGGAATTTTTCTTCGAATTTGCTTCTCCAAAGTTGAATGCATGCATGGCAACAACTTTTCAAATATTTGTGCCACCAACCTCCAATTTGTAGAGAAAAAAAACGTGTGAAAATAAGCTTTGTGGGCTGACTTTTCAACACCGTGAACACCGTCACTAGCGACTTTAGATTCTTCACATGAAATAATTGGTGATTTCACATCTAATGTTTCCTACAATAAAGAAATATACATACAAAAGCCCAGTGTAAGATCGAATTGTCTTAATTGTAAAGTCACTCATAAGAATCACATAATGATTTCATTGTACATGTACATATTGGGGAATCAAAATTTGTGTGATGGACATACGGTAAGTATCAGGACTTTCGTGACGTACAAAAATGATAAGAATGAAGATCATGATAAATTTCAGAGAACAAGGTCACCGCGAAATACAAAAATTACAAGAATGAAGAGCATTGTTATTTAATGCATATATTACAATAACCAAAACGATTTTCAAATACAAATATAGAAAAAATCAAGACTATCGACTGAGAATGAATCTTAGGTTAAGCATATAAGACTTGGATATCTTTCAGTAAACTCTTGAGTATGAGTTAGGTGGACTTTTGTATGATATTAGATTCACATACACCAGTGGGGCACACTACTTTTCCATGTGTCAATGATTAGTTAAAAAAAAACGTTTTGCAGGTGATTGTGTAATAAGGAAATGTCCCACATTAGATAGGAATGAATTTTAGGTTTAATATGTAAGGCTCTCGTATTCTAATTTGAGTATGAATTAAGTTCCCAGGCTTCCAGATACTAACTAATGGAATCATATATATCTTGTATATTTAATTTTAGATAAGCACCCTCAAATTATCCTTCCATGTGACAATTACTAGTAAAAAAAAAAAAAAGCATTTGCTTCGACGAGATGGTGATTAATGAATTTTAGTTGAAGTATATAAGTATTAGGCCAACTTTCAACTCCTGTGCTGTTTATACTAACCTTATTGATACCCATAATTTCATTTCAGTCAAAATTTTATTGTTCAAGCTATATTGTGTGATTCTTTTATATATAAAAAACTCCTTTTCGACAAACACATTACGTTGGACTAGCATTAAAGAAAAATTATATGCACCCCTATCCATGCAATTTTTTGGACAAGTTTGTGATTATTTGAT
This sequence comes from Citrus sinensis, assembly GCF_022201045.2. Taxonomy (NCBI): domain Eukaryota; kingdom Viridiplantae; phylum Streptophyta; class Magnoliopsida; order Sapindales; family Rutaceae; genus Citrus; species Citrus sinensis. The sequence goes on from NC_068560.1 coordinate 7,217,171, forward strand.
TTTTATTTACTCCAATGTTATCTTGAATCTTGTAAATCATTTGAAAATACATTATGCAAAAAGCCAATCTCAGTGAATATAACTATATATGTGGAACCTGATTTAAAAAACGAACAGGAAAGATACAAAAGTGTTAAACAAAGAACTAAATTGCAAAATCTTTAAGGTAACGAAAAAGAACAGCGTCAAAGGTGCAGCAAAATTTTCTATGAACTCATTTGTACAAATTGGTGCAGCATATAAATGCTTAATGCTTCGGTACATACATTGCTAGGATGAAAACGTAAAATAATAAAAATAAATAATGTGGGGTGTGAGATTTTTTCATTCAATCATTACAGTTGTATATGTCATATCAGTTTGAGTTTAATCAAAAGGTTATGGCTCTATATTCTAGGTTATGTTTTTGAGTAATTTTTTTTTACTGACCTTTCTGCCACCTACAGTTTCTTTTACTTTATCCTCACTCCTGGACTCCGTGATTCGAATGTCATCCTGAATCATGTAAATTGTTTAAAATATATCAAACAGAAGTTGTAAGCCAATCTATGTGACTACAAATATAAAGAACATGATTTACGATAGAACAAGAAAGACATAAATTGTCAAACAAATATAATGCCATTACAAAATTCTTTAATTACAAAAAATGTTAAACTAAAAGTTCACTTTGTATCTGACATATCATATAACAAATTTACTGATAATCATTATAACATAAGTGCTAACTAATAAAATGCTGTACTTTTAATTTAAATACAGCCGATGACAATGTGATTATTGTACTAAACCTGCCGGCTTCTGCTAAAATACAAAAGAACCGTTCATCTTACTACATTTGTTCCACTTGCAATTCTAATTAATTGCCAAAATGATTTTTTTAAAGAAAAAAAAAACGTAAGGTTTGACAAACCCCAAATTGAATTTTTTCTCCTTACTTCTCAAGTTTTGAGTCCAAGTGGCCAACCTTAAAAATGCTGTCTAAAATCACCTGGCCAAGATACTAAAATGATTTATTTTTGGTCTATTTAGAAAATCAAAGGGAAAATGAGGATTATCTCCCTGTTGTTTCGGCAATCCCTTCTCCCAAAAAAAAAAAAAAAAGCCTTGGGCTATCCTCATGAGCTAATATTTGAGTATAAGTTATGCTCTAGTATTTATAGACAACAACTGAATCATGTATGTCCTTATGTATGTAGTCCATTTCAGAATGATGTTGGCACATAAGTTTACACTTACCTTATTGTCTTCCACAATTTCTTTTGCTTTATCCTCACTCGTCTCTAGTTTCAGCATGTCATCCTGAATCTTGTATATCATATAAAAGAATAAAATATATTCTTAAATGATGTGAGTCACTATTTCAGATAGAAGGAGCTCAAGTCTCTGTATCTCTGAGTTTGATCTAACTAACCATGAGGACCGGTCCAGGAACAGCGTTACCAATCATCTCATCAGATTCTTCACTCGAAACAACTGATGTTTTTGCATCAAAAGTTTCCTACAATAAAGAAATATACATTCACACAAAAAATTAATGAAGAGAAATTGATTTAATCTTGTGTTAAGAGTACGTAGTAATTGGAGGACATGTGTCATAAAATTGAAAGAGCTCAAATCCCTACATTTTTTCGTTTTTTCTGTTTAGCAGTGAGAACCGAACCACGAACACTGTCACCAACCACCTTAGAACCTAGAACCAAAAAAAGAATGAGAAAGACCAAAAAGAAAGAAAAATTAGAAATTTTTGTTTTATTGCAGTATTTATGCCAGTCTCAAATCATAAACAAATTGTGCAGCATTTAATTGGACATGGCTTTAGCTGAAAGTTTTACAATTGAATTAGTATTTGTATATTCGTCAATTTATAAACTACTCCAAAATCTGAGTCACATTTTTTTTTTTTTTTTGTGTCAGTTTAGCATTACTCGTAACTAAATCGATATAAATAAGAATTTTTGATCTTTTCTTCTTTACTAGATACTTGATTGCAGTCGATACACCTCTCTGCAACCAAGGCTGTATCGATTAAATTTGCACTCTTCGAGTGAGGGCTGACTCCAAAAGAAATTCACGAAGATGAGCAAAAGTGGGGAGAGAGATTGAGAGTGAGAGAAGAGTAGAGAAAAGTTAAAAAGAAATGATTCATTCTGGATTCCCTTTTGCACGAATTAGTTGTGCTATACATATACTCCTCTGTCTTTTGGCCTTTAAAAGAATACAGCTCAGCATAACTTTGTAACAGAAAATATGACAGCAACATAAACCAGCAAAATATAAAGCTCTATCAATTTCACTATACGACATAATCTTTAAACCACCCAGGGGGCCTTCTCACTCTTGTGCCGGTATACCCTTCCTCACGAGCCACTTCTACTTCAACTTGTGATGAGGCTTCCTTCATGGGCTGCACACAATTAGACTCATCGATGGGCTGCCCTTCTGGTAAACAATCCGGTTGATCCAGCTGAATGTGGAAGGTTGTATCATCCCGTCCAGCTTCAAAACTCACCTTGTCCTCAAGGTGAAAATCGGGATAAAGCTTACAGAAGGTTTCGAACTCTTCCCAAGTAGAATCTTCAGGCGATCTGTCCTGCCATTGAACCAGAATTTGGCGACATCTCATTCCTTGTTTAAGCACAGTTCTAATAGCGCAAACTGCGGCAGAGAGATATAATGGCTGATTGCCCACACTAGTTGATGGCAAGGAATGGTGATCAGGTGTATGAGAACCAAGAAAGGGTTTGAGAAGTGAAATGTGAAACATTGGATGGATCTTGGAACCACTGGGCAAGGCAAGCTTATAAGCTACAGGGCCAACTCGAGCGAGTACAGGAAAGGGGCCATAATACCGTTTAGCTAGCTTTTGACAAGAACGAGTTGCCACGGTATTTTGGCGGTATGGCTGAAGCTTCACTAGAACCTGGTCCCCAACAGCAAACTGAGCTTCGCGTCTATGTGCATTAGCCTTTTGAATCATGCGATGTTGAGCTTGACGCAAATTCTCTTTCAAGGAACGAAGTAAGGCATCCCGTTCACATAATGCTTCATCAAGAGCTTGGATTGAAGTGGAGCCCTTCGAGTAAGGAGGAATTGCTAGAGGTGGTCGCCCAAAAAGAGCTTGAAAAGGAGACATTTTGATGCTGCTGTGATAAGTAGAATTATAGGAAAACTCAGCCTGCCCAAGTAGAGATACCCATGAGTGTGGTTTGTCTTGGGTGAAAGCGCGAAGATATTGCTCCAGGCCCCGATTGACAACCTCCGATTGCCCATCTGTTTGTGGATGATAGGCTGTACTGTGGCGAAGGGTAGTGCCACTTAACTCAAATAACTTCTTCCAAAAATTGCTCAAGAACACAGGGTCGCGATTAGAAATAATAGAAGTCGGAAACCCATGAAGCTTTATTACTATATCCACGAATAATTTGGCTGTCTTCACTGCTGTAAATTGAGTGGGAAGGGATCCGAAGTGTGCTGATTTCGTAAGGCGATCAACCACTATTAATATCACCGTGAAACCTCGCGAAACTAGAAGGCCAGTAATGAAATCCATAGTGAGTTCGTCCCAAACTAAAGTGGGGATAGGAAGCGGTTGCAGTGGACCTGCTGGTGCTTGAGTAGAATATTTAGTCTGTTGGCACACAAGGCATTCAGCCACAAATCGCTCAACGTCCATACGCATTTTAGGCCAAAAAAAATTAGATGCCAAGTGGACCAGTGTGCGTTTAATGCCTACATGCCTTGCAAGCGGAGTAGAGTGGAATTCATCCAATAGAACTGCTTTCAAGGATGATGATAGACTGATATAGTAACAATTACGATAAAAAAGGACCCCATTATGCCGCGAATAATCCTGTGAAAGAGACCCCGCAGCAAACTGATGATGAAGATCAATCATTTCCGGAAGTGTGGAATTCTCTAGTTTTAGTGTTGCTAACAACTCAAACGACGGACGACTAAGGAGGGGTAAACAAGAAGCAGTCACTATTGGTGTTTCCTCACTAGCCTCGTCATGAATTCGTGATAAGGCGTCGGCTGCAAGATTGGTACAGCCCGATTTATACTCAATGCGGAAGTGATAGCCAAGTAATTTTCTGATGTAGACTTGCTGATCCGGAGTTTGAACTACCTGCTGGAGAAGTTCCTTAATGCTCTTATGGTCAGTTCGGATTACAAAAAATCTGCCCAACAAGTATTGTCGCCATTTGTGCACCGCTTCAACAATAGCGGTTAATTCCTTGATGTAGGTAGAAGAAGCACGAAGTTGAAGACCTAATTTCTTACTGAAATAAGATATGGGGCGCCCCGATTGCATAAGCACAGCCCTGATACCCACATTAGAGGCGTCAGTCTCAAGAATGAAGTCGGAGTCAAAATCTGGTAGCCGCAACACAGGGGCTTCCACCATTGCTCTCTTAAGAGCTTCAAATGCGTCAGCTGCTGCTGGTGTCCACTGGAAGGCATATTTACAAAGCAAATCGGTAAGTGGGGCTGCTAAAGACGCATATCTACGAATAAACCGCCGGTAATAACTCGTCAAACCCAAAAAACCTTGAAGTTGTTTTGTAGTCTGAGGAGTTGGCCAACGAACCATAGCTGTAATTTTCTGAGGATCGGCCCGTACACCAAAGGCTGAAATAATATGGCCCAGGTAATCGATAGCGTCTTGGCAAAACAAGCATTTGGATAGCTTGACAAAGAACTGGTGAAAATGAAGGCACCACAAGACTCGCTGAAGGTGCTGCAAATGTTCCTCTGCTGTAGCACTATAAACCAAAATGTCATAAAAAAAACAATCACAAATTTACGCAAAAATGAAGCGAAAATCTGGTTCATAGTAGCTTGGAAGGTAGAAGGCGGGTTTGTTAACCCAAACGGCATGACGGGGAACTCGTAATGGCCCTCATGAGTGCGAAAAGTCATTTTATAAATGTCGCAGCGGTGCACGCGAATCTGATGGTAACCAGCCTGTAAATCCAACTTGTTAAAGATTGCTGCCCCGCCTAATTCATCGAATAATTCGTCGATAGTCGGGATGGAGAATTTATCTTTAATGGTGGCGGCATTCAAAGCCCTGTAATCAACAATAGGTCCCATTTTTTTTTTTTAACAACAAGACCGGTGACGAAAATGGACTTTGACTCGGTTGAATGATGCCTTGTTCTAACATTTCACGGATCCATTTTTCCATCTCATTTTTTTGGAAATGGGGGTAGCGATATGGGCGCACATTTATGGGAGTGGTGTTGGGGAGGAGGTGGATTTTGTGATCAATTGTGCGATGTGGCGGCCGGGTAGTAGGGGGAAGAAATAAGTTACGGTATGTGTGTAGAAGATCAACAAAGGGTGCGGTTAAATGTAGAGGTAAATGTCAGCACAAGTCTGGCTTTATTTCTTGGTGGTTCTTTCTCTGAAGCTCTAGCCTTCAACTTGAAAATCCACTTGCTGCCAACTAGTTTCTTGTTAGATGGTCTGTCCACTAAGATCCAGGTATTATTCTTCTTTAAAGAGACTATTTCTTCCTGCATTACAGCATACCATTTCAACTTATCCTCACATCTCATAGCTTCTTTATAGCTCAAAGGCTCTCCACCATTTACTTCATCAGCTACTGTCAGTGCATAGGAAATGAGGTCAGCTATGCCATACTTCTTTGGCATTTTAATGGCTCTCCTCTCTCTGTCCCTAGCAAGTTGATATATTTCCAGTTCTGATAGTTGCTTTCTTTCCTTGGATTGGTCTAATGGTTGCTCAGGTGGCTTACAACTACCAGAATGCTTTATGTTCTGTCCAGCACTTTCTTCTTCCTCTGTTTCAGCAGCTTCAATCTTAGTTTCAACCTTTGACTGAAGCATTTACTCTTCATCAAAGGTGACATCCCCACTGATTAGTATCCTAGATGGTTTGCCATTAAGGGTCCATATTTTGTATCCCTTAATGCCTTCAGGATAGCCCAAAAAAATACCCTTTGACAGCCCTTGGTTCAAGCTTACCTTGCTTTATGTGTGCATAGGCTGTGAACCCAAAGATCCTCAAATTACTCAAGTTTGGTGGCTTCCCAGACCAAAGCTCCTGAGGTGTCTTAAAGCCTAGAGCTGAGGATGGACTTCTGTTTATCAAGTAGGCAGCTGTTGTGACTGCTTCTGCCCAAAAACCTTTGGATAGGTTTGCATTCAGCAGCATGCACCTTACCCTCTCTATTATGGTTATGTTCATTCTTTCTGCCAACCCATTTTACTGTGGAGTGTAGGTGACAGTTATATGCCTTGCAATGCCCTTATATTTGCAGAAATCTTCAAACTCGTTGCTGCAATACTACATCCCATTGTCTGTCCTGAGCCTCTTTATTTTCTTATCAATTTGATTTTCAATGAGAGTTATCCATTCCTTAAACTTCCCTAGTGCTTCATTTTTGTGTTTCAAAATATAGATCTAAACCTTCCTAGAGAAGTCATCTATAAAGGACACAAAGTACCTAGCTCCACCTAAAGATGGAACTTGTGATGGCCCCCAAAGGTCTGAGTGAATGTAATCTAGAGTCTGCTTGGTCTCTTTCCTCCCCAAACTGAATTTCAGTCTTGTGGCCTTCCCAAACACACATTTCTCACAGAATTTTAAGGAAGTAACTTTGTCATCACCAAGCAAACCTTGATTGCTTAGCTCCTTGAGACCTCTTTCACTAATATGAGCTAGTCTCATGTGCCAGAGCTTGGTTTTATCTCTGGTCACACTTGTTGAGATCCCTTGTTCAGTTGAGGATCCAACAAGTATGTACAACCCATTTTTCCTAACCCCTTTCATTACAATCTTACCCTGATCCAAGACCTGTATCTCTCCATTTTCAGCCTTAATAATACACCCTGCTTGGTCAACCATTCCTAGAGATATCAAGTTTCATTTCTGTTCAGGGACATATCTTACTGGGTGCAAATCTCTAGTGACACCATCATGCAATTTTAAGCTAATGGTTCATATTCCAGCCACCTTGCAAGATAGGTTATTTCCTAACAATACCTTCCCACCATTTACACTTTTAAAGGTCTTAAAGAAGCTTTTATTTGGACACATGTGGAATGAACAACCAGAGTCCAGAATCCACTCGCCAGTTGGGTGCCTCTCTGCAGCCACTAAGACATCTGCTTCATTATAGTCACATTCATCTTCAGAGGCAACATCAGCCTTCCCATTTGATTTCTTTTGCAGTTCCTCTAGTTTTTTTTTCTCAAAGCAATCCTTAATATAGTGCCCCTCCTTTTGACAGAAGTAACACTTCCTCTTCTTCTTCTTCTTATCAGTTTTATCTTTCTGGCTATTGTTCTTCTTCTGCTTGTTGAATTTCTTTTCTGGCTTTCCTTTGGCAACTAGACCTTCTGCATTGCTTTGATCTTTCAATTCTGCCCTTTTCTTCAAATCCTTGGATTCCAGAGCATCTTTGACATCCTTCAATAAGAGGGTTTGTCTGCTATAGAGGAGAGTATCTACAAAGTGTTCATAAGATTCTGGAAGGGAACTTAACAAAATGAGTGCCCTGTCTTCATCTTCAAGAATTATGTTCACATTCTCGAGATCAAGAATGAGTTTATTGAACTCATCCACATGATCTTTCATGGCTACTCCATCTTTCATCAAGAATGCGTATAATCTCCTCTTCATATACAGCCTCTTTGCTAATGATTTCTTCAGAAACATTTCTTCTAGTTTGGCCCACAACCCAGATGCAGTTCTTTCTCTGGATACCTCTCTCAAGACTTCATTAGAGAGATGCAAGATAATCGTGCTATGAGCTTTGTTGTTTATGATTCTCTGATCTGCAACAAAGCTCGAAGAACCTTCTGCTTTCTCTTTTTTGGCCATTGGATCTTCTCTATCATCGAGGGCACTGTTAAGCCCTTGCTGAATTAGAATTGCTCTCATCTTCAAACTCCAGAGATAGAAATCATTATCTCCATTGAACTTTTCAAGATCAACTTTGGTGCTTGCCATCTTTGAGTCTGATCCCAAACAACACCAGGCTCTGATACCAGTTTGTTATAGTAAACGAGTTTATTTCACTCTCTTGACCAAGAATTAAGCAACCCACAAAACCAGAATTGACAGAAAACAAGATTAAGAAAAGAATAAAGATGAACAGAGCAATCAAAAGATTCTCAACACACCAAGAAACTAACATGGTTCAGCTCCACAAAGGAACCTACATCCACGGCTGTAAAAAGCCAACAAGGGCAAAAGTTTTATTGAACAACAAGAAGATGATGGTTTTCAATACAGTCACCAATTACAGATTAAAACCTATCTAATCTTTAGTGTTTCCTCTCTGTAAATTCTCTTTGATTTTATGTGTATTTAACTAGCTTAGAGACAGCTCCTATATGTATGCTTCTCACGTGTGTATCCACTTGCAATGAGTCAGTCTGTTATTTAACTAACTAACCAACTCTAAAATTTGGATCCCATTTATGCCAGCTCACCTGCCACCTCAGCATGTCCATAACAGATTATAACTAATTTCGGCTTCACATTGGTTTTGCATTTCTTTCTCAAAGAGCATCAAATTCCTTATCTACACATTCGAGAATAGCACTTAAGGATATATTACTTGTTCCATCAATTACCAAAAATCTACTAAGCATTTCTAAACTGACATATGATAACCCTATAACTGTTGAATTTTGTGGGAATGTTTGTTTTGTGAAGGACATGAAGGGACAAGTTCTGCTGCAGGGACTTGCTGAAAAAGGTCTATACAAGCTGCTGCTGAGTTCTAATCCCTCTTCTTCATTTTCTTCATCTCATCTTTGTCATACTCAACTAAATAAACCTGTCTCAATGTTGTCTAGCTTTCAAAGCTTTGATAGTCCTTCTAAAGCTTATTATCATTCTGTTTCCAATAAATGCAAAACCAAATCTGATGTAATGACATTGTTACATAGAAAATTTGGTCATCCAAGTTCAATGATTCTGATGCATTTAGCTAAGTCTTGCAAGCAATTAAAAATCTCTCAAAAAGATATTGTGTCTTGTACAAATTCTTTGTGTGAGGCATGTCAGTTAGGCAAAGTTCACAGGCAAAGTTTTCCAGCAACTGAAACAAAAACAAAAGGAGTATTAGAACTTATTCATACTGATTTGTGGGGACCTTCACCCACTGTATCTAGAAATGGATACAAGTATTACATTAGTTTTGTGGATGATTACACTAGATACACCTGGATCTATCCACTTAAGCTTAAATCACAAGCATTTGAAGTTTTCAAATTATTCAAGGCAGAAGTTGAAAATCAGCTTAATACCAAGATTAAGGAATTGTAATCTGATCTGAGGGGAGAGTTTAGAGTATTCAGTGATTTTCTCAATCAAAATGGGATCAAATTTAGACATTCATGCCCTTATACTCATCACCAGAATGGTCTTGTTGAGAGGAAACACAGACACATAATTGAATTAGCATTAACACTCTTAGCTCAAGCTAATCTCCCTTTTCAGTTTTGGTAGAAAGCTGTTCACACAGCAGTATATTATATTAATAGGTTACCAACACCTGTTCTTAAGCTTTTATCTCCTTATGAAAAGCTCTTTAAGCACAAACCAGATTATTCATTTCTTAAGTGTTTTGGTTGCCTATGTTATCCATATATGAGAGATTTTAATAAACATAAATTTGATTTTCACACCACTAAATGCATCTTCATTGGCTATAATCCTTCTTACAAGGGTTACAAGTGTTTAACAAGCTCAGGAAAAATTCATATCCTAAGGCATGTTATCTTTAATGAAAATACATTCCCTTACTCAACCAATAAAGTCTTTCATTCATCTAAGAACAGTTCAAATTTTGAATTATCAGTGTCAACCTTTTCCCAGCAACAAATTTATCATCTCTCCACATTATCCTTAACTGACAGCAGCTTGGAAGATCTTCAATCAGCAAGTTCAAAAAGCAATGAACAAGTACCTTCTGTTTCTGCACACACAAATAATCTGCATCAACAAGAGCATTCTCAAACTACAATATCAGAACATTCCTCATTAACCATACCATTGTCTCTGTCATCAATATCGCATGCCCAATCTGCATCTGTAAAACCTATGATTTCCATTTTCCCACCAGCTGAAAACTTTAGACCATAATCCATGGTTTCCTTTAAGTACCTTAGAACTCGTTTACAGGCCATTATGTGCTGCAATGTTGGAGCTATCACATATTGACTGAGTTTGTGCACAACAAAGGCTATTTCTGGTCTGGTTAACACCAAATATTGCAAGCCTCTAACCAAACCTCTGTAACTGGTTGCATCCTCAACATACTGACCTAAATAACCTTTAACCTCCTTTGGAAGTTTCAGTCCAGTCACTATAGGAGTATCATATCCTTTACAATCCAACATATCAGCCTTAGACAAGAGATCATTAATATACTTGAGATCATTAATATACTTTCTCTGAGATAGGTACATACAACCATCAACATAAGAGACTTCTATCCCAAGAAAGTATGATAGTATTCCTAGATCCTTTAAAGCAAATGTCTTACTGAATTCTAAGATAAATTTCTCTAATTCTCCACTGTCAGGTCCTGTAATAAGTATATCATCCACATATATAAGCACAAGTATTATTGAGCCTTGAATCTCTTTGAAGAAGAGAGAAGTATCAGCTCTAGAATTTTGAAAACCCCAATTACTTATCAGACAATTTTTCAACTTGTCATACCAAGCTCTAGGAGCTTGTTTTAAGCCATACAAAGCCTTCTTCAACTTGCATACAAAGCTGGATTTTTTATCATCAAGGAAACCTACTGGCTGATGCATATAAACATCTTCTGTCAACTCTCCATTTAAGAAGGTATTATTGACATCCACTGGCCTTATTTTCCACTTATTCATCACAGCCAAACTAAAAATAAGTCTTACTGTGCAGGCCTTTACCATAGGACTAAAAGTCTCAAACTAGTCAATACCCTCAGTTGGCTGGAAACCCTTTGCAACTAACCTGGCTTTGCATTTAGCTACACTCCCATCTGTGTTTTGTTTGATTCTGAACACCCATTTACTATCAACAACCTTGTATGCCTCTGAAAATGGTACCAGTGACCATGTTTCATTCCTAAGCAAAGCTTCATATTCATCTCTCATGGCTTGGTGCCAATTCTGATCACTTAGAGCTTCTTGAACAGTACTAGGTTCTTTGTTGGTTAAGGTGGTTATGTAAACTTTTGGCTTGAAGATTCCAGATTTCGATCTGGTTACCATTGAATATAATGGTTGTGAAGGAAGGTTTCTGGTTTGAGTTTGATTTAAGTGCTGGGAAGTAGATAGTTGTGGTTCATTTTGTGGTTGTAATTCAGTTTGTTGTTGTGTTGGTGACAAGATCTAGTGCCGAAAGCGAATACAAAGCTTTGGCTTCTGCAAGTGCAGAAATAGCATGGATTCAATCTTTGTTCAGTGAGCTGAATATAAGATGTATCTCAGTACCTATCATCTGGTGTGACAACATGAGTGCAACAAAGTTAGCTAAAAATCCAATCTATCATTCACGTACAAAACATATTGAACTAGATATGCATTTTGTCAAAGATAAGGTTTTAGCAGAGGAGCTGGAAATTCACTTCATTCCAAGTGAAGAACAAATAGCTGATGTCTTAACAAAACCTCTCACATTCATTCATTTTAATTACTTTCGAAACAAACTCAATGTGGAGCCATGTCCTTTGAGTTTGAGGGGGGCTGTTAAGGAAGCTCATAACGTGTACAAGCAGTCAGCTCAAGGTTAGCACGTGGGAGAATTTGTTGAGCTGAAGTTAGTTAAGTAAGCAGTGCCAGCTCAGCAAATTTAGTTAAGGCTTACTGAGATTTTATTCTGATTAGTTTTCTTTTCTGTTAACAATGTATAAAAGGTGTGCTTTGTACTCATTTGAGAATTAATAAAAGAAGAGATAAAATCCAGAATATGCTCTGAAGTTTTCTCAGTAAAACAGAGCAAACTTTCTTAGTAACCAAACAATACAGATCAGTAGAGTTTATGTTTTCTTTCAGTACAGATATGAGTTTAAAAATGGCTACATGAACTTATTAATAGAACAAAAAATAAAAAATTAAATAGAAAAGAAAAGAAAATGTTGACCTGGCCATTTTTTTTCTTTTCGCTGAAGCCTTTGTCGTCCTTGCCTAGTTTTCTGGTTGTATGAATTTGTCTGATAAGAAGAAACTAGAAAAACAAAATGATAGATTTTGGATTTACCATTTGTTCCTTTTCCAATTCTAATTAACTTCCAAAATAATGTATTTTTTGAGTCTAATAAAAAATAAAAAATAGTATATCAGTTAAAAAATGACACGTGCCCATATATAATATCGGTAAAAAAGAGCTCAATTCCCTAAATACCTCAGTATCTACATGAACAGAACCATAAACATAGTCACCAATCACCTCATAACCTAGAAAACAAAATGGAGAGTGTGAAAGACGAATCAAACAGAAAGAAAACAAATAGATGGACGAAGACGAATACACGAGAATTTATCAACTCCTCCAAAATCACTTGTAACTAAAAACAAATACACAAGAATTGATGATTTTTTTATCGTTATTTGAAGATGCTACCACCTATCTTCACTTGGTATACTAAGATAGTGAGAACGACCAAATAAGAAACACGAGGGATCCATCATTTTATACTTTCAAACAACTGTTCTTTAATATTAAAGAGGATGTGCTCCATTATGTGATCGACCGCTCATGTGGAGGTGGTGACACTGACCCACACAAGTATTATTCTAGATAAACAACATTTAAATACATACATACATATATATATAATCATTCTCAAGTGCAGACATCCGCATTTTTCTTAATGCGAATACACTATTAAACCCGTGCGGTTTAAAAGAGTTAAAAATCAACTTTCTTAAACTCCGCAGTTTTAAATTGTCTGCATTGAAAAAAAAACGAGGGCACCCGCACTAGATAAAAACTACATACATACACGCATACATACATACATACATACATACATATACACACACATTATACTGCTTGACAAGACGCATGTCAAGAACTCATTGGCAGGACCGTCGGGCCTACACAGTCCATACATATATATATATATATATACAGACACACCCGCACACACACACACAAAGTAAATTGAAAATTTTACCTTAATGAAATAAAAGAAAGAGAGAAGAAAAAAGACTGTATACAAAAAAGAAAACAAAAAAGAAAGAAAAAACGAATTGCCATTTTACCTGGCCAAGCTTTTCTGTTTCGTTGAAGCCTTTGTCGTCCTGTCTTTGTTTTCTGGTTGTGAGAGCTTGTCTAAGGAAAAAATGAAAAAAAATAAAACAAACCATATATATGGACTAAATTGATAAATTTTGAGAATGCAGGAATATTGGCTCATGAGTGAGTAATTAACTCAAATTGTAAGGACTAAGTGAGTGTTATTCCTAAAAAATTTTAATATCATAATAGTGGATATAGTCATCAAACGATGTAAAAAAAGCATCTAATAAAAGAGAAGGAATTGAATCCTACCAGTATCGGAGGTAATAATTGTTGGAAATATCCTCCAATTTCGTTCATTGTTTCTTATATTTGATTCATGTTTAATTTGCTTAATTTCTCTGTTCTTTACTTCCTTATCCGCTTCATCAACCTTCAATGAAATTAAATAATATAGAATTAAAAATGGTAGGAAGTAAATTGTTTTGTTAACTTCTAATCTAAAGAAAGTGTCAACCTTTTCCTTTTTCTTTTTTATATTGCCGTAATGGAATGGAATTTACACTGACCTTGTTCTCGTTGTTGTATCTGCAGTGGCTTCTGCTTCAATTAGAAACACACTCTTTGACAATATTGAAGGACATGCATTGTGAATGAAGCTCGTGAGAATTAATTCTTTTTATTTTATTTTGAGTTGTCGTTGGACCTTGATAATGAAAATGGTCTGCTGGATGGAGCGATCAAATAAATTTATCGCGGGGAATTTTCATTTTTCATTTTTTTTTAAAGAAAGAGAAGGTTGTTGACCGAAACATCAGGTTGAGTAGTCGCATGCCTACCAAAAAGTCAAGATGATTGGAAGATAGGAAAATGAGGATTAGGCCCTGCTTTCCGGTAAAACCAAGCCAATTTTTTTTAATGTTTTAAAGTAAGCATAAATATCCTTATTATTATACCACTTATCATGATGTTAGCTTTTGAATTTAAATGTTTTAGAAATATTCTACCATCATCATAAGGGTAAAAGTATAATTTAATTTATAACATATGAAATTAAAACAAACAAAATCATATTTTTATCAACAAATAATTAAACAAAAAATAAAAATCTATCCCAAAAAAAAAAATATTTGGGACATCCTGTACTTACCAACTCATAAACAGCTTGAAATTGAAAACATTTCAACATTTTTTTTTTTGAAACAGAAACATAAAACATAAAAAGGTTGGTAGAATCAAATCAAGTTAAACTTTATTCAGTATCTCCACAAAGCACAAACCACATATCTGTTCCTCCAAAAAATCTTAAAATCTTTGCCAAAGCAACACATAAGGGAAAGTTATGGGTCATTTAAGAAATGAAGGAAATCTTCAAAACAAGCAAATCAAGGAAAATCCAATTATGGCGTGCAATGGTGTGCGCCAGGTTCCATTACACTACTAAATTATATAGCTTAATAACTTTGTCGGACTTTAACAAATCCAAGATTCTGAATTGCAACACTTATAGATATATATACATACTTACATACATACATATATATATTCCTAGATACAAGCATCTTCATTTTTTTAATGCTAACACCCATTAAGCTATATAGTTTAATAGATTTATTGTTCAATTCACTATAAAGCCATATGATTTAATAGCTTCTCTACAGTGACTCTATTAAACTATATGGTTTGATAATGAGTGTGCATGAAAAAAAAAAAAAGAGATGCCGGCATGAAAGGACTATATATATAACTTCTTCGGTCTAGATGCCCAATTGAGAATTTCGTACAGGTTCATTATTACACCATATGGTATAATGGTAAATCATATGTAATACACATTTAGGTATCGGATCCTAGATTTGTTGAAGTCTGAAAAAGCTATTAGCCCATATGCTTTAATAGTGTAATGACATTATATTATTAAATTATATCACCCACACACACATATATATGTATATATATGAAAATTCTAACACAAGGATGTTTGCATGAAACAAAGTGCGAAATGTTTAGTAAGCTGATCAAAATTACCAAAAGGAAAGTCATCAATAGCCAAATCAACAAGGGGTTTATCACTTCACACAACTTGCTCAAGTCAAAACTATTTGTCAAGGAATAATTCCAGCACAATTTTAAACTTGAATGCCAAAATCATGTCGGAATATTTCATTCTGTTTTACAAAGATATTGTGCAATAGTTTAGGAAGTATTCACTTATTATCCTTTAATTTTTTTTTATAAGTATTCTTCTTTAATGTTATTAAGTCTTTTAACGGCTAGTTAGCATTTATTTGTATAAATAACTCTGTAAATTTCATTAATAAACATAACAAGTATTATATTCTTCATTGAAGTTTTTCAAATCAATATTTTACAATCCAACAAAATGATTTTCAACATTATAAAATGATTAATGATATCGTAAAATACCAAATTCGCATTTTATTTTGCCCACATATATATTAATAATTTATTTAGTCTTTTTATTAATTGAAAAAGGAAATTTCACTCAATGAAGGGGCCGTAACCCGCCTTATCCCAAGTGACTGTAGGCGTAAAGCCAAAAACACAAATTGACAACATCTTGAGGACCCCATTATGTTTGAAACTGAAAGGGAAAATACAAATAATTATAGATCATAGAGGAACATATGATTAAAGAAAGACTTTACTGAAAGGCAAAAATGTATGTACATATATAAAAATATACACACATATAGGCGTGACCGCGCTTCTCTCTACAAACTTCTAATTTTTTTTTCTTGAATAATTTTTCATGGCATGAACACGTAACTTATACAATATTCAATTAAAAAATCCAACTGTCAATAAAACGAATAAACAAAGATTATAAATGCATTTGACTTAAAAATAAAAGAAGACTATAATTTAGGTGGTCCATAAAACATTTTGAAGATAACATACTTTAGCCTGGAGCACATCCGATGACGATGCCATTATATGAGCATATTACAAAGTCAATGTATCCTGCAGTGGGATCAATAAAGAAATGAAGGAGGAAAGAACATTAATATAAAAATTACTTAAAATTACTTAGTCAAAGTATTTCCTGGCCAGCTAAAGGGCATTTGAGGCCTTAGCCAATTTTTCTTTTTTCATAAGGCCTCTTAACATTAATATCAAAATTACTTAAAATTTTTCACGAAATTTTTTTTGTTGATAGAGTGATTTCGGGTGAATTTAGGATTGTTGTAACTGGTAACTTATAAAAAGATTTTGGGCTAATTTAATATTATTGTAACTAACGAAATAAGTTACTTCTATTGTGCGTATGAAATAAGCCACTGAACAAAAATACAATCGAGTGTTTAGTGAACTATGTCGTTATGATTACTATGAGTTTCAAATGCAAAATATTTACATTTGGTAAATTTTATTACTAAAGTGTTTGTTTTATTGTTTAATGACTACAATGGACCGAATTTAATTTTTTTTCTAGAGAAAATTTAATAAATTTTCAGAAATATTTTTTTAAAGCACGCAAATTTACTTGAATTGAAAAAAATTCAATTACTTAAAATATAAGGAAATTAATAATGGTTATAAAAAATAATAAAATTCATACACACACACACACATTAAGTAATATGAAGTTGTGTTAAGTGTTCGCTTTAGATCCGAAATTAAATGGTGTTGAAATAAGTTTACAACATTGTAAAAGTTCCTTTACGATGTTGTAAATCTGTTCCAGATTTTATTGCCGGACTTTAATTCTAAATTGAAATATTTTTGGTTGTGGTAATATGGTAGATTTATGATTTTTATATTATTGTTTATAGAAAAACATGATATCATTATTTTATTGAAATAATAAGGTTATACTAGGAACTTTAAAAGAGTATGGTGACTTATTTTGTAAGTTTCTTTTAAAAAATATTCTTGTACTTCCTCTTAAAAGGTCAATAATCTTTTCACCCCCCCCCCAATTTTTGTAAATCTACCTGCTTTTAGAAAGTAATTACAAAAAATTCAGATTATTTTTAAAAACTTTCAAATAAAAAAGAATTTTTTAGAACTAATTAATTAAATTTATCTTAATTTATATTTTTGCAACTTAGATATTTTATTATATTTGACTACTAAAGTTGCTTTACCCTAAGTTTAAATTTATCATTTTACATTTATAAGGTAATTAACTTCAATCTTTTTAATTTTATACAATATTTATTATTTCTAAATGATGTGTCAATACTAAATTATTGGTATGATTATTAATTTTTAATTAACAAACATAATGTCTAAATTATCAGGATATCAAATTCATGTCATTTACGTCTACAATACTGAAAACTATTATATTTCATATAAAAACATTAGATTATAAATCACAAGATTAAATACCAAAATTATTCTATACGAGAATTAATAAATATTCTCAGGTCAATTAATTTGGTCATTTTATGTCAAGAAAATTATCAATGATCCATCTTAAGTTTATTTTGTGTTCAAAAATACTAAAAAAGTTTTAATTTGTTTCAGTTTAATTTCACCCTAAGTTTACAAATTGTATCAACATAATTAAATAGAAAAATTGATAAAACAGAAACAAAGAGATAAAATTATCGTTACAAAACTATAAAACAAAAACAAACACAAATGACAATGGTGGTCATTTTATAAGGTAATTTTTTTCTCGAATAGTTGATAGAAATTACAAACTTAGGATGGATGATTGAACAAATTCTAACTTTTATAGTATTTTTTAACAAAATGTAAACTTATGATGAATGGCTAATAATAAGCTTTTATGTCGTAATGATAAAACAGTCAAATAAAAGTTATGTTAAAGCAACATTTATGATAAAAATTGGTCAAAGAAAACAAAAGGAAAGACTACAAGAAGGGTGAATTAATTAAATGCACTAATTTTTTTGCTAATTTGTATTTATTAAAAATAATGAGTACAAAGTGTATACATTTTCCAAGAAATGGGTGAGTTTACGCAATAAGTAAGGTGAAAATATCCCTGGTCTTTTTAAAATAAAAAATGTTAGCTTAGTATAGGTGTCACGTTTGGGAGCTACAAAATAAATTTTCTTGGTCAACCACATTGGTTGAACCGCCGAAATAAGGGAAAATTTTATTTATTTATTACAAGGAGGCAATTACACTCAATCTTAAACTTTTTACCAGCCTTACCCCTCGTAATAACAAAGTGCATTAAGCCAAAAACAGAAAGAGCGACAACGTCTTGAATTCTGAAGCTAAACCTTCATTCACTAATAAAAAAGAAAAAACAGTTACTAAGAGGAACCAGCGATGAAACAAAGACTTAAGACTTTATTCCAAATTCAGGAGGATACCTAAACAGGGTACACGATCGATAATAAGAGTTTTAATTGATTTGATGAAAGCAGTGAATAAGCAACCAACGAATTGGTTGCAACCACAATCAATTCCTCTTTCTCTAATAACAGCAAGGGAGTCTTCCTTGGAAAGAGTTCCGTCAGTGTCGGTAGGTTTAATAACATGAACCTCAGCACCAAATGTACATGTATTATTAAGAAGGTACCCTTTTAAATGTTGATTAAATTCTGCTAGGGTAAGAAATTTGCCGAAGCCCCATTCACTGGTATGCTGATCAAAGGTCCTCACTGGAGATTTAGCATCTTGGACTGCCAAGTAATCCTTCCTAATCTGATCATAAACAAACAATCTGTAGTAGACATTAACACTCCAAGCAGCATTAGAATAAGAATTGCTTTCATCTATTTTCAGGTAAAGAGAAAGATGATCGCTGCTCTCGTTCCCCTTTGGGTAAAAAACCAATCTCCTGCCATTAAATTCAAGAAAAATTATATTAGTCGCCAAACAATTACATATTTCATCTTCGGACACACAGAGAGTCTTTGAGTCCGGGTACTCTCAGTGGAATTCATATCATACGATAAAGAAGAATTTTGATCCAGTTTATTTTATAATCTTCTATCGAATATCTACTACTAATCATAATCATAACAACAAAAAAAAAACTCAGCACTGACTTCAAACCTGATAAAGAAAGCAAGCATGCACAAACGTGCAGACGCACCAATAGTAGCCTCCGGATACGAAAACACCAGATTCAAATCTATCCACTGTTAAGTCTGCTAGTAGATTGAATGATTTTATTTTAAATATGTAGTCAGCTGGAGGAAGACTCCTTTTTCCTTCTCAAAATTTCTGAAATTGAGAATACACTGTATTAATGAAAGAGTTGATTAGATTGATCACTTGGCTACGTCTACAAATTTTGTAGGGAAAAATATATATAGACAAGAGCTTAACATTAATTTTTAGAGAAGTAGGAGGATTAATAAACGTACCGTTATCGTTAGCCATTGTCAAATTCCCGAATTCTCAAGTATTTACCGCAGGATTAAAGTCAAATAGGAACAATTCTTCAGAGAAACGCTCTGGTCGAAGAACTCCAAACTGCATTAAAAATCCATTCTAGATCGTCCAAACGACTAATTAGAATGGACATATTGAAATTAAATCATAAATCTAATGGCAATCATTTTCCAGTACATAATCTAGATGTCACTTTAAATTTCGCGAAACATGCTCGTGCAATTAACAGGTGTATTTTTTTTCTCAAATTCACACGTACGAAGAACTTAATACCAAGTTAATTAGGGCTTCACTTATTAAATTCACTTTCAATGAATTTAACTTTCTTTTCTTCTAAAAAGAAAAAAGGAAAAAAGAAAATTCTACCTCTGAATTTTAAAATATATCCATGTCCTTTCAAACATGGATAATGTCAAGAGATCAATGAGAACAAGTTTTCGACAAACGTCCAGGCTGGACTAGTGAACATTTCGTGAATCCATTCTAGATCGTCCAAACGACTGATTAATGAGAACAAGCTGAGATTGGATCTAATGGCCATCATTTTCAGGTACAAAATCTAAATGTTATTTGTAATTTCGTGAAACATGCCAGCGCAATTAAATAACCTCAAATTTACGCTTACCATTAATTAGGGCTTCACTTCCAATAAATGTGATTTTCTTTTCTTGCGAAAAGAAAGAAAATGACAGTGCAATTAAACAGACGTGAATTCTCAAATTCACACATATGACCTATCTAGTCTTGTGTCTTGTTTTGGTCCACCTTAATCCCATTAATTATAGGGTCTCATTTACGAAAGTGCACCAAATGTTACTTTCAATGAACGAATGAATGAACGAATGCGACTTTCCGATCATGAAAAACAAAAAACAAAAAAAAAAAAAGGAAAGAGGAAAGAAACTAAAATTTTAGAAAAAATTCATCCCCTTACAAATACGGGTAAAGTCAAGATATCAATGGGAACCATTTCAGAGAAATTAATATGCACGCCAGAATTGTGCAAATTGCGTTACATCCACGAGTATGGACAAAATAAATTATAACTAGTGGCTCACCAACTCATAATTAGAGATGGCAGAAAAGCTCACCCGGATCGGACCCGGCGTGTGCGGTCCGGGTTGCATGAATGGAAAAAATGGATCCGGACATTGATTTTCAATGCCCGGCTGCTTCTGGGCACGGGTCCGGTCACAGCACCAAGAACCCGGAATCCGGACCCTTGCCCGGTTTTTTATTAAGTTAAAAAAAAAAAGGAAAATATAAAAGAAAAGAAAATTTTCTTTGCCCAATTGCCCCCAAAACCGAACCCTAAATCGCGATTGCAAGTGAACAATGCAGCACACATCCTGAAATCTCCGAATCGGCGGCACCTTTCTCCGTCTCTCCACCAGCAGCCACCACCCACCGACACTGGTGCAGTGTTGACCGCCCCTCTCCCTCCACAAACCTCTTACAGTCTTACCTTGAAATGATTTTTTTCCAGTGCTTTCAGCTTTGCAGATGTGTGTAAGTATGGCTCCCGTACCGTTTGAGTAAGTATGGCTCCCTCCACGAACCTCTTACAGTCTTACCTTGAAATGATTTTTTTTCCAGTGCTTTTAGCTTTGCAGATGTGTGTAAGTATGGCTCCCGTACAACTTTGCAGATGTGTGTAATGATTAACATGTCTGCATTTTTGTATGTTATCTTTTTTTTATCTGAGCTTTAATGGCAAGCAAGTTTTTGCTTAGGGAATGTGCTTTGAACACTGCCACCTTTCCTCATTTGGTTGGTCTATCAAAGCGGCAAGTTTTGTTTTTCTTCAGCTTTAAATTTAATAATAATAAGCTAAGCAGAGCTACGCATGTGGATTAATAAATTCAATAATTATCTCCCATGGCCGCTTTTCTGGGAAAGAGATCCCAAAACTTATGACACTTTCTTGGTTAACACTTATCAGTTGTGGCGGTGGCAAACATACCCTCGTTTCATTTTCAGCTTTGAAAATGCGGGTAGAGAAAACCCGGAAAAAAACCCGTGCCCGGATAGTGCCGGGCAAGTACCCGGCCCGCATAGAAAAAATCCGGGCACGGTCTGGGTTCGGGTAGCTATGAGTGACATGCGGGTCGGTCTCGGGCAGCCCCAAACCCAGACCCGACCCGGACTTTTGCCATCTCTACTCATAATTTGCACACAATTATGATTCAAATTTTATTACGAAAATAATAGCAAATAAATTTACAGTTAATGATAAGATAAAAATTAATTCAAATCTAATCGCAATCATTTTCCAATACAGAGTCTAAATTTTACTTTCAATTTCGTGAAACATGCTAGTACGATTAAATCAATGGGAACAATTTCAGAGAAATTAATGTCCAGACCAGAATTGTGCAAATTGCGTTCCATTCCACGAGTGTGGACAAATTAAATTAGATCTAATATGTTCACCCAACTCATAATTTGCACTCAATTTTAATTCAAATTCTATTGCTAAAATAATAATAAAGAAATTTACTCTTAAGGATAATGTAAAAAAGTTAATTAGCAAACCTAATGGCAATCATTTTCCAATATATAGTCTAAATTTTACTTTCAATTTCGTGAAATATGCTAGTACGATTAAATAACGGATGTATTTTTTTTCCCCCCTCAATTTCACACTTGGGACTTAATATCATTAATCTAAATATAAACAAATTTTTTTTAAAAAAAAAAGATTTGCACATATGTCTTTATGTATATACCAAGGTTATTACCTACTAGGAAAAAAAAAGATAGATAGAGATAAAAATCCTAAATTCATGAATGTCTATAATCAAGAAGAGATTTAAAGTGGTTTGAAATGGTATAAGAGCAAGAGAGAGCGCCTAACAATTTTTTTTTTAAAGTATCGATGCAGGGGTTTATTAAGAAAGTACAACAAATAAGGGTTATTTTAGGAATTAAGAAAAGTATGTAGAGAAAAGGGGTTTAAAAAGAACGTTAGAGGTGTGCCAATAGTCCAACTCTTGTAAAAAATTAAGGATGAAATTGATGGTGCATTTGCTAAATTGGAATCGGAATGAGTTGAAATCGGAATGAATAAAAATGAGAATGAGTTGAAATGAGAATGAAGAATTGAAATCAAAATAAGTTGATTATATGAACTGTAGTAATCAGAATCAGAATAAGTTGGATTGCCATTAATGGGTTTGCTTTGTCTTGGAATTGGAATCGGAATGAGTTAGATTGTATCAAGTTACTAGAAAGTATTTAATGAACTGTTGTCATAATTATTATTTTGTATTTTAATTATTGTGATTATTTATTTAAAAATTATTGTTATTCGTAATTATTGTTGACAATATATTAATATTCTATAAAGAAGTTTTATAAATAATAATAAGGGTGTAAGTGAAATATATTTATTTCAATTGGGAGAAACTAACAATGTAATAACCTAGGATAATATAACGTTTTATTTAAACTTTTGTCATGAATGACGTACTTGTTTTAACAATGAACCTGTATTAATTTGTCCGAGTAAATATAATTTTTTTATAACGATTTTACTAATCTCTAATCAAGCCGTTATAAAAAAATTATTTCTTGTAGTAAAATATAATTCATATTTCCAGATTATTATTATTTTTTTTTTATTTTGTACCATAATCGATTAGTTGGCTGAATGAAAGTCAGGCAAACACCTGACACAAAAAGTTTTTTCAAATTGAAATTAATTGAATCCCATTTGGAGACAATTCTGTACTAAAATATTAAAATATTAAAATTATTTTAAATATTTAAAATAAATATTTATAATCTGTCTAGTAGAAATATCAAAATATCAAAATATTTAAATATTAAAATTATTATATTTAATTTTAATAATATATTTGTATTTATTGTAGAGATTTTAAATAAATATTTGGGTTAAGTACATTTTAAAATTAAAAAAATCAAATACTAATAATGTTAAAATTATTATTTTACATAATATTCAAAAGACTTTATATTTTAATACATTTATTTTAATATTATATTTTCATTTATTATGGAATTTACTTTAACATAATAAAATATGTCTAATAAATTGTAAAATACAAAATATTTTATAATTACCTCCTTAATTATCGAACATAACCGTTATTTAAAACCCTTTAAAATGACTTTAGTGATATCTTTGACTAACGGCTAAATGTAAATTTGGTTGATTATTATGTTTTTAGTCTTCTTTTGGATTTTGCGAAGGGCTGGGCAGCATACCTATGAAACATTTATTAAATCTATAATTCTTACAGTAAAGAAATATTCATAGATGAGACATCAATGTTATTTATTTATTTTTTGGATAATATCTAGACAGTAACAAAATAATTAGAGATGGCGAATGGAGTAGGTTGGGTTTGGCCAAGTGTTAGATAGTTTCAAGCTCAACCTTGCTTGCTCATTCCATATTTTTTGTAAACTTAGATTTTTTATTTCTTAAAAAATTAATTTTTGAATATTTAATAGTTAAAAAGAAAACTAAGGGAAATTATCAATGGTGTGGAAGTTTCATTTTTCCTTCTACTTAAATGCTAACATCCGTTAATTGTTTTGAATTTCATAAGATTAATATTATCATTTCATATATTGACAACACATTTTTTAAGAAGTATCAATATTTCATTAATGATTACGAAAAAAAAAATCATGATTATGCCCAATAAAAATATAAGATTAATGGGCAGGCTTGAGTCAGGCCCATGACTGAGCTCGTCCCATACTAGATCTAGATATTTGAAGTCAAAGCCCGGACTTTTTGGATTGGCCTGAGCTCATGTCGAGCAGGCCCAAATGTTTACTATCCCAAACTGGAATCATGAAACTGTTTCGATCCAGATTAACGTCCACTACTACTTTTAAGCCACCATTATGATGATGTTTATAGTCTGTTCCGAAAAATTAAAAAGTAATAAATCCTAGATAGTGCAAAAGAGTTTGATAGCATTATGAACTGAGAGAGATACATCTTGAAATCGAATTAGGTTACGAGCTTTCCGAATCACATTAACAATGCTGCTGCGAGCCACCAACCACATGTTCCAGATTTTATATGGAAACATAGAGCCATCAGGAGATGAGTGTTAAACATATCAGCAAGCCATTTCCATAATGCTTTAGCAAAGGTCCTTGATTTATCTCATATTTACCGCTAATTAGGTTATAATTTTAACGTTCGAACTTTATTGTTGTATAAAAAAATCCTTTCTTTTTGACAAACACATAGACTAACATTAAAGGAAAATGATATGCTCACCCAACCAGTGCAAATTTTTTGGGCAAGTTCGTGATTAATTTAAAATTTGGGGCAATGTTAATTATTACTTTAATTTTTATTTATTTTTGTATGGAGTTGAGGTGGGGTTTGAAGTGGGCTTTCTAATCTCTATCATTAGACATTAGTTCATTACTCAACATTAAAAGATATTTAATGGGAAGACATTGTTTTTAAGAGATAATAATTGAGATAAAGAAATATGCAAAATAAGGAATAACGATTTTTGAGATAATGTAGAAATATCAGAAAAGGAAATCCTAAATAATTTAAAAAATAGAATCCTAAACTTAATTAACATCAAAGACTAAAATAAAATAAGGAAAAGGAAAAATCATTGTTATAACAGGAAGCTAATTGTGAGGAAGTGTAAATTACGATCGTTAGGACTTAATCTTGCCATTCAAATTAAGTATGATGGGGTGATGGGGTGAGTGCGTGTGTACTAATTAAATCTCAGCTCGCAGCCACGAATCGATCTTTGGTTTCAAATGTCTTTTTATTTTTTCCAGGAAACATTAAAATAAAGACTTACAGCAATATCATTCACAACAATAAATACTAAGTAATTCGTTTAGCTATATATGCTCATCTTAAGATCATCAGTATTTTGAAGTATTTCATTTGGTTATTTGCCATATTTAGGCCTAAGCTCAATTCCTTGGGTAATGATGCCACGCTTTTGCACAGATCCTGGTTCACACAGCCTACAGACCACTGTCCCATCATCTCCATTTTCATTAAAGAAGTCACCCATCTCAATCTCCGTCCACCCATCTCCTCTGTCTTGAGATAGTTGAGGAGACACATTTGTCGGAGGATCTAACAACGCGCTACGCCTTTTGTGATTATTGCTTCCCTCAAAATAGACGTCAAACTCTATAGGTCTAGCATCAAATCCTTGTCTACTTTTGACAAACTTGAATACAAGGTAAGCTGCATAGTTCGTTTTGAATGATAAAATTCTTGTCTCAATTCTTGCTATGATTTCGAACCACCACACCTCCCTGAGTTTAACCACTTCGGGAAACCTGCAAATGTAATGGCACATCATCTATGCATTGTAGCAAGAGAAGCAATTAACTCCCTTTAATTTGTTCTAATGAGTAGCCGATATTTAAAAAATAATGGAAAGACGGATCCAACTAGCAAGATATTGTCCACTTTGTGCTTAAAATACGTTTTTTTACTCTCATGGTTTTGATCTTTGTATGTCCAAGACCCACCCAAAAGTCCTCTTACTAGTCCAAGGATGGTCTTTCCTTATAAGCTCATCATTCACATCATTCTTAAGCAATGTGAGATGTTACGAACAATGGTTAAGTCTGGATGTCCGAATTTTACGCAAACCAAATTTGAACTATTATCAGAGTTGTACAATGCTATATAATAACTCTAGTGTGTTGTACAACTCTGATCCTAGTTTAAATTAAGATTTAAAAAATTTAAATGTCTGGGCCTTTGTATGACTCTTGAAACAAATGCCAAGTTGGAGGAGAATAAAACAAACCTAAACTCTCGTAGAGAAAGCCAGTTCCAATATTGGGGTGAATCTCCCCATGCTATGGAAAGTACCCTTGCACCAACCATGTAACATTTCTTTCCAGTCTCTTGCACTAGCGAAAAGCTCGTCGTATGATTGTTGATGAGGATGGGGTTATGACAAAGATAAAAGTAAAGGTCCTTCTTAGACAACGAAGTGATCATCAAAGACGAAGCAGAGATTGATGACGAGTTGGAAATGATTTCCTTGTAATCAGACGGCAGAAACTTCTCCCAAACGGAATCCGAATCCGCAGTGGATTTGAAGGCAGGACAAGCCAATGATAATCTGCTTGCATCGCGGGGAGTTGTAAGAGAAATGATGTACGAAATGCACTGTGCAGGCAGAACAAATGTGATGTCCATTTTACTTCTTTCTGATGACAACTCCTTTTCAATGTTATCCTGAATCTTGAAAATTATTTGAAAATACGTGAAGCAAAAAGCCAATCTCAGTGAATATATGTAGAACCTAATTTAAAAGGGAACAAGAAAGATACAGTGTGTAAAACAAAGAACCAAATTGCAAAAATTTTATAATAACAAAACATGTGCAATGTCACAGTTGAAAACTTTTCTACGAACTTATTGTTCACAAATTGATTCAGCATAAATGCTTAAGTGCTTAAGTATATGTATTAGTTATTAGATGAGAACACAAATAATAAAAATAAATAATGTAGGGTGTGAAGTGTTTTTAATTCAACAAATAGAGTTATATATTGCATATCTGTTTGAGTTTAATCAAGAGTTTGTGGCTCCACATATTCAGGATTCGAATAATGCTGAGTTTAATCAAGAGTTTATGGCTCTACATATTCAGGATTCAAATAATGCAAATTGTTCAAAATTTTCAAGCAAAAGCCATAAGACAATCTATGTGACTACAAATGCGAAGAACTTGAAAAAAGAACATGTGATTGTCAAACAAAGAGAATGCCACTACAAAATCTTTAATTACAAGTTCTGTTAAACTTGAAAGTCGATTTTGTATTTAGCATATCATACAACAACTTTACTGATAATTATCATAACGTAAGCTCCAACTAATAAAATGGTATACTTAATAAATTTAAGTAGCACCGATGGCCATGTGATTATTTTATGGTTATACTGTACCAGCCGACTTATGCTAAATAGTAAAGGAACCTTTCTTCTTATTACATTTGTTCTATTTACAATTCTAATTAATTGCCAAAATGAAATTTTTTTAAAAATATTTTTTAAGGGAAGAAATATGTAAGGTTGGGCAAACCCCAAAGTCAATCCTTTTACTTCCTATTTTCTAATATTTGAACTTAGGTGGCCAGCAAAGCAAAACGGTTTGAAACCACTCGGCCAAGCTTCTAAAACTATTTATTTTAGTGTCTAATCAGAAATCAAAAGATGAGAGACAAATGCATTCCCAGTGCCCCCCCCCCCCCCAAAAAAAAAGTCCTAAATATCATACGTGAGTCATAATATCTGATAAAAATAGCTGAACCATCTATGAGTTTGACCTCGCTAACCATAAGAACCGAATCATGAACTCCGTCACTCTTTAGCTTATAACCTTCACATGAAAAATTTGATGTTATGGGATCTATTATTTCCTACAACATAGAAATATCTATATGTAAGACAACAATGTCAGAGAGAACTAATTGTTTTTTTTTTTTATAAGTCAGACAGTAATCAAATCATGCAGTAGCTCTTGTCATCCACTGTTTTTGCCTTATCCTCAATATTGGATCCTGGGTTTGGAATGTCATCCTGGATGTTGTAATTTATTTAAAACTTTTTAAGAAAAAACTATCAACCAATCTCCGTAAATATAACTATACAGATTTGATTTAAAATGGATGAATACTCTTTTAGTCCTTAAAAAGTTTGAGTTAATTACCTAGTTTGTTCCTATTTTAAAAAAAATTACCCAATAGATCCTTCTCATTTATGTTTTTGCTAAAATATATTTAGTCGTCATTAGTTTTCTACTTATTAATCGAATATTAGATGAAGCCCAAAAGAGCTCAGGCCCTTGCATGTTTGTGTTTGACCTTAGTATCCGTATAAACGGAGCCATGAACAGTACTACCAATCGCCTTAGAACCTTACATGTTTGTGTTTGACCTTAGTATCCGTATGAACGGAGCCATGAACAGTACTACCAATCGCCTTAGAACCTTCACTTGAACCAATTGAGGTTTTTTAATTTAATGTTTCCTAATGATAGATTGGGAAAATATTGAGTCAATCAATCTTTGTGATGATTGATAACCATTTTTTCTTAATAAATAATTAAGATTGATATAATTAATAATTTGATTGATTATTATGTTTCCATCTTTGAAGCCCAAAAGATCTTTAATCTAGTCCATGCAAGCTTCTTTAGGTAGTTAAGATTTGTTGTGTTAAATGTGGTAATGTGATATGTAGCATTTATGGTGTTGAGTATGGTTGTTAGGTTAGATGTGTGGTAGTTTGGTCAATGTATGGCTGTGATTAAGTCGCAACAAGTATAAATACCTCCTCTCTTAGTTGGTTTAAGCAATAAGTAGTAAAACTTCTTGGTTTTGAAAGAATTGTAATTGAGGAGTTGTATTAAGTTCATAAGAAATAAAGATTGTTTATGAGTGTGTAATCATTCAAATCCAACAAAGTGGGATCAAAACTAGTAATTAGTGCTCCACATAGCAGTGTAGCATATCAAATCGAAGAGCTTGACAACAGGAATGCAACACTATAAAAAGCAGCTTGTCGGAGCCCTGAAATTGAGTTGACTCACCGAGTTAAACCAAACAAAACCAAAGTGAACTGTGCTTAATCGAGTTAAATCAAGATAAACTAAGTGAGAGTCAAATGAATCGCGCCGAACCAATTCGTTGATCGTTGACCATTGACCACCAGCTTTGACCGTTGACTGAAAATTGAAATTTTGGCCCGAGTCCCTCAGGTTTTTTGTCATTCTAAATCCATCTGTGCAATTAGAATTTTCATACTTTGACTCTATAAAGAGTTATGGCAAGTAGTGGCATGGTGTCATTCCAAGTTTCATCACTAAAGGGAAGCAACTTTGACAATTGTAGTATTAAAATGAAGGCCCTCCTTGGAACTCGTGATGTTTGGTAAGTTATTTAAAAAAGCTATAACAATCTAGGAGATGAGATTTCTTTGACTCAACAAAAAAAGATAGTTTAAAGGATTCAAGAAAGAAAGACAAGAAAGCTCTCTTCCTTATCTATCAAGCATTGGATAATGATGGATTTGAGATGATTTCGAGTGCAGCTCTAGCTAAAGAAGCATGGGAGAAGCTTCAAACCTATTATAAAGGAGAAGATAAAGTGAAAAAGGTGCATCTCCAAAACTCTAAGAGTTGACTTTGAATCGTTGCACATGAAAGAAACCGAGTCCATTTTTTATTATTTTTTCAAGAGTTCTAGTTGTTTTAAATCAACTAAAAAGAAATGGTAAGAAGATAGAAGACATAAGAATTATGGAAAAGATACTTCCCTCATTAAGTCTAAAATTTGACCACATAGTTGTGACAATTGAAGAGACAAAAGACTTGGAGGTCGTGACAACTGAGCAACTTCAAGGCTCACTGCAAGCCTATGAAGAGAAGCAGAAGAAAAAGCAAGGGATCAATGAGCAGCTCCTCAAGATGCAAATCAAAGAAAAGACAACAAGCCAAAGCAACGAGACAAAACAATGGTTTAGAGGTAAAGGCTAAGGAAAAGGTGGAGCACGCGATCGTGAACTAGGTTGGAATTCCAACAACAACAACTCCAACTATGAAAGTGGAGAGAGCTCAATTAGAGGACGAGGAAAAGGCAAACCAAAATTGACGTACGACAAATCCTAAGTACAATGCTACAATTGTCAAAGGTATGGGCATTACACTTTAGAATGTAGAGCTCTATGAACCAAAGTTGATGAGAAAGTGAATATAATAAATATCCTAAAGGGCTACACATATTGTAATTTTGATAATAACAAACATGTGTCTTAAGTGATATGATAAATATTGTATTTCACATTTTTACTAGTTCTTAAAGGATAATATTTATGCAAGTGAATCACGTAAAATCAAGCTCAGGACACTCAACCCATAATGGCTTGATCAAGATCAAAGTTTAGCCCAACGGAGTCATTAATGTGACAAATTCTTGTAAAGCCGGAATGATTTAATATATGTATAGTTTAACTTTTGAGAAGCTCAAGATTTTATTTAATAGATCATTACTTTTCATAAACCATAAGATGTTGTCTTTATAAGAGAAGTATTTTGTTGATTTGAGTGTTTTTCAAAATTTGGATTAAATTGAAAAAGTTTTGAAATCCATAAGCATTATGAAAAGAACATCTTTGAAAAGTATTATAAAGTTTTGGGCCAAATCATAATTTTAAAATTTTTTAGGAATAACGAGTATTATTTAGAAATTCTGGATTTGGACCTATTTGCAAAAATATAAAACATTTGGGCTATAGTGTCATTTATAAACATTTAGGCCATATTTTAATTTTTAAAAGTATTGGGGCCAAATAGTAAAGATAAAAAGATGGTGGGAAGACAGAGAGTTAGAGGCTAGCCGCCTGAGGAAAATTTTCAAATTTGCAAAGGTAACTTGCACTGTACTAAGCGGTGATTCGGCTAAATAAGAGGCCAGCCAGCTATTTGTTGATTTTGTCTATAAATGTTAGTTTTTGTATCAAAACTATATAAACTCAAATCCAATTCATTTTTTGTAACCATAGAAAGAAAGAAGAAGAGCATACATTATATTTTGAGCTTCCATTTCGCAAATCATCATATATTAAATCTCCATTGTGCTATCATTTATATATCCACTCTAAAAGAGAGTTATTTGTTGTAATCTTCATTTCTTTATCAAATTTGTAAGCATTTGAGTGTGAGAAACACTTGTTGTAATCTCTTGTGTAAAGGTCAATTGACAGCTTAGAAGTCAATTGTAAGAACTTGAAGCCTTCGGGGGCTTGGATAGTGAAATCTTCAAGCTTGGTTTGCTTGGAGGCATGGACGTAGGTGGGGATTTCGAACCACGTAAAAATCTTTGTGTTTACTCTCTCCTCCCTTATTCTTTTATTTTTTAGCATTGTTAAATCTATTATTTTTTTATTTCATTGAGGCATTAGATTAAATTGTTGTGTGATTTGCTGAAGCTTAAGTTTTAAAAACCCAATTCTCCCCCCTCTTGGCTTGTATAACTAGTATTTCATAAAAGAATGAAGAAGTTAGTACAATTTTTACTAACACCTAATGACATAGTGGAGGTCAAGAAAATACATGATATCTTGACACATGTGCTAGCAATTATATGAAGGGAAATAGAAACATGTTCGTAGAATTGAATGAATTAGTGAAAGACAATGTCGCTTTTAGAGATAATTCAAAAGTAACAATGAAGTACAAAGGTAACATTCTTTTTTGTGTAAAAGATGGCAGCCACCAATTGATTTTAAATGTTTACTATGTGCCCAATATGAAAAGCAACGTCCTCGGTTTAAGTCAACTTTTGAAAAACGGTTATGATGTTCACTTAAATAATTATAGAATTTTTCTAAAAGTTGACGAGGGAAACCTAATTATAAAGGTGTAAATGTCAAAAAATAAAATGTTTTCTTTAAATATTCATAATAATATTGTAAAGTGTCTCAAGGCTTGTCATATGGATTTAACCTGGAATTGGCATATTCGATATGGGCATCTTAACTTTGGAAGACTAGAGTTACTGTTAAAAAAGAACACGATGAAAGGTCTACCTTCAATTAATCATCCCAATCGACTTTGTGATGGATGTTTAGTTGGCAAGAAGTTTAGGAAGAGCTTTTCAAATCAGTCAAACTCAAGAGCTCAAAAGCCACTTGAGCTTTATTCATACTGATGTGTGTGGTCCAAAGAAGTCAAGCTTCCTTGGTCAATGTAACTACTTTCTTCTATAGATGATTTTTCAAGAAGAACTTAGGTGTACTTTTTAAAGTAGAAGTCAAAAGTTTTTGAAGCTTTTAAGATGTTCAAAGCTATACTGGAGAAAAAAAGTGGACGTTAAATAAAAACTTAGATTTGATCAAGGAGGATAATTCACTTTCAAAGAATTCTAAGAATTTTGTGAAGCAAATTGAATTTGACATCCTTTGATTGTTTCATGAGCCCCCTAACAAAATAGCACAGTGGAAAGGAAGAATATAATCATCCTTGACATGGCAAAAAGCATGCTCAAAAGTAAGAGATTGCCTAAGAAGTTTTAGGCAGAAGCTATTGCATGTGCGGTTTACCTATCAAATAGATCTCCAATAAGAATTATATAGGGCAAGACACCACAAGAAACATGGAGTAACAAAAAGCTAGGCATCTCCCATCTAAGAGTTTTTAAAGCATGGCTCATGTACATATACCAGAGGAGAGAAGAACCAAGTTGGATGGCAAAAGTAAGAAGTTTATCTTTATCGACTATGACAACAATTCTAAAGGACACAAACTTTACAATCCAAATAATGGAAAGATAATGATCGACCATGTTATTTTTTTCTAAAGAAGAAGAATGATATTTTGGCTATAACGTAGGTGATCTCAACTTTTACCTTTTCGAAGAAGATGAACAAATATTGAAAGAGTAAGCAGGAGAAGAATATTCACCACTCATGAATATTTTCCACCTACCTCTGTAGCATCAACCACTCATGAATATTCACCACCATCATTTTTGGAGGAGAGAAATTTGGTACGCACAAGAAGTTTACAAGATATTTATGGGGTAACTGAGAGACTTGAGAACCTCACTTTCTTTTGCCTCTTTGCTAATTGTGAGTAAGTAAACTTTCAAGAAGCTGTACAAGATGAGAAGTGGAGAAAAATAATGGATAAAGAAGTCAAAGCCATTATAAATAACTACAATTGGGAACTTGCCACTCTTCCCAAAGGTCACAAAACCGTCGATGTCATATAGGTGTACAAGATGAAGAAAAATGCCAATGGTGAGATCGCAAAGCAGAAAGCAAGACTGGTTGCAAAAGGCTGTAGTAAAAAAACTAGTATTGACTATAATGAGTTATTTGCTCCCACTACTCGATAAGAAACTATAAAACAAATCATTTCATTAGTAGCCCAAAAAAAGTGGAAGATTTTTCAATTGGATGTGAAGTTTGCTTTCTTAAATGGATTCCTTGAAAAAGAGGTCTACACCGAACAACCATTAGACTATATGGCGAAAGGACATGAAAACAAAGTTATGAGATTAAAGAAAGCCCTCTATAGGTTAAAGCAAGTACCAAGGGCATAGAATAGTAGACTCTTGAGTATGAGTTAGGTGGACTTTTGTATGATATTAGATTCACATACACCAGTGGGGCACAAAACTTTTCCATGTGTCAAAGATTAGTTTTAAAAAAAAAAGGTTTTGCAGGTGATCGTGTAATAGGAAAATGTCCCTCATTTGAGTATTCTAATTTGAGTATGAATTAAGTTACTAGGCTTCTAGATACTAACTAATGGAATCATATATGTCT